>NC_058523.1:292807959-294037334 GCF_904849725.1 Hordeum vulgare subsp. vulgare | reverse complement strand
CAGGTAGACAAGTCCATCCGACTCCAAGGGCATGTCGCTGAGCGTAGAATCGTAGCCTCACTCCTGGTCGGAAAAGTACTCTGCAACATGATACGTTGCAGCCGTGTAAGTCAGCATATTGTATATGCCGGCAAATCATCAAGAGAGGGAGTAAAATAATAATCAACTATCTCTACATGCATATTTGGCCGGTGGAGCTAAGTTTTGCATAAAGCCAGTTTTATCCTACAACAGAAGGGGTCGAAAGCAAAATATTACTACATAGTTTGTTGTTAACGAGATGGTTCCGCCAACCAGTTCTCGTACCCGAATAGTTGTTAACACCCACATCATTATTAAGTTGTGTCGAGAGTTCAGGGGAAATTCAATGCCTTCGGCTCAAGTTGTCCATGACCGTGGACACGGCTAATCGATTAGGTTGAGTACTCTGCAGAGTTTTGCACACGTTCCCCACAAGATTTGATCTCCTCCGGGTTTGTCCTCGCACTTCAGGGTGTTTGAAGAACGGATGATCAAAACATGGTCTTTCAACGGGTCCCTCTGAATCCCTGTCGGTGCCCATCCATTCCGACCGTTCGTCTACATCTGCTAGCACCGCCTGTCCAAAGTCGCCGCGTTGTCCAACCAAGCCAGAGCCCATAATGACTTGTGGCTGTGCAGGTAAGCCTTGAGTCTTGAAGTCTCCGTCCGTCCCTTTGAGCCTGGGTGAAGCTTTCCGCACGATGACATGGCCTCTCCAGCATCCCGGGCACCCACTGGGTTTTCCAGGGAGCCGGTCAACCGTCCTTCACCCAGTGTTGCATTGCGTCCGAGGTCTTGAAAATCTTGTCTTAGTCCGGTCTTGGTTATTATATCAACCTCGCATCACTCGTGGAATACACTCAACCAATAACCCGTCTACTAGAGCATAGCATATATAACATTGTCATCCCGGGGCCAAGTATCGGGGTTTTGGTGTTCCTACCACATGATACTACACCTATGACTAAAGTTTCCAAGTACCTAGGCAGCATGCAAATAGGGCAAAGAAGGTGATCAACTATGCATTGAAAACATAGGTAAAAATAACATGATCAAAGATGACTTGCCTTGATGATAGTTGTCCTGCTCGAGCGTCTCTAAGTAACACGCTTCGCACTCCGGATGATCTACCGATACAAACACAAAGCACACCATAAGCAATTCAATCATGCCACAAGTAGAAATAACATCACATGCAAAGATTTGCAAAAGACTACGCAAAAGAGTTTATCGCGCGCCGGTAGGGCAGAAACTTGTTTCTGTTGAAAACACCAGTAAAAATACTTTAAAAATTCTGAAAATTCTACCACAGTAAGATTTTATCACTAGAAAACAGTAGCAAAAAGAATCAACTCAATATCATTTTTCAAACTCCTGGAATAGGCAAAACAGTGTTTAAACTAAATCTGCTGTAACTTATATTTAAAAATTTCAAACACAGACAAATTATATGTTTTTAAAAACTACAGGAAATTTGTGAGCTACTGGAAAAAGAATCAATGTCATTGGACGTAGGGATAAAAAGTTGTGATCAAAACAAGATTGAAAGTTTCTGTTTTCGAAATCTGGGCAGAAAGTTACAAAACTGCTAGTGCTAATGAGAGGCACACGTGGCAAGTTTCTACTGGCTGTAGTGGCTGTGTGTTTCTTGGTTTGGAGCAAACGTCCTATGGCTAGCAAAACCACTGGCTAAATCTTAAGTGAACAAAAGAACTGTTGGTTTTCTGGACTAAACTGAAAGGGTATAGATGATCTAATCCTAGCCATTGCATGGGATCTAATGGCTAGGAGGGGTTGCATGCAAATAGAGAGAGAGGGAGTTAGCTACCTGTAGCTGGAGGTGTTGCACCGTGGAAGAGGGAGTTGGCCGGCGAGGGGGAGGGGTAGCTCCGGGCGGTGGGGCGTCGGGCGGCGGCGGTGAGGTTCCTCCTCCGCGGGGGAAGGCGGCGGTGGAGACGGCGGGGCTCGACGGGGCTGCTCCCAGGCGAGGCCGAGGGTGGCGCAGCCTCCGGCTGCTGCTGCTCCGGCGAGGCTTGTGGCGGCGGCGGCGGCTAGGGTTGGGGAAGGGGTGGCTCGGGGGTGGGAGTATATATAGGCTGGGTGGAGGTGGCAGCTATGGAAGGGGAGGGACTACTTGGGAAAGAAATCGCTGGGAGAAGGCTCGGTTCGGTGCTTGTGCAAAGAAGGAAAGAGAGGAGAGGAGAGGTAGGAAAGTGACGTGGGGGCTTGGGCAGGAGAGGAGGGAGGCGGTGGAGAGAATAAGGGAGGAGCAGGGGAGAGAGCACGGGGTGGAAGGAACCCGCTGGTTCCTGGCTCGGTTTGGTGATTGGGAAAAGAAAATAGGAAAGAGAGGGAGGAAGGAGAAGAAGGAAACGGGGAGAGAGGAAAGAAAATAAGGGAGAAGAGAGAGAATAGAGAGGAGACGTGGGGAGAGAAAAGAAAGAGAGAAATAAGGAAGGAGAGAGAGGAGAGAAATACGTGGGGAGAGAGAGAGGAGATTAGGACGTGGGGGAGAGAAGGCTGCATGCCTTGGGTGGATGCATGTACGTGCATGCATGCATGCAGGGTATTGCATGCCTCGGTGCAAGGCTGGGTTAGAGCCTCTTTGGCTCGGCCTGGCAGTTTTTTTTAAAAAAACAAACAAACAGCAGCAACAAAAAAATATATATTTTCCTAGCTAACAAATACTAGAAAAAAAAGTAGGTACTATTATACATATATGCACTAGAATACTTAGGAAAAACAAAATAACATATACAACTAATATATATCATATATATAGGAAACCCTAGTTCCACCTAATGCAACTTTTAAAAATAGTTTTATGCACTAGGTCACACAACGCGATTGAAAAAACAACTCAACTAAAATAATTCGGAGTTTAGAAAAATTTGCAAAAACCAAAATGGTGACTTTAACTCATAGGGGAGAAGTCATATTATCTCCACTCCGATAAATTGCCCGCAGCCACATAACGATAAATTTTTTCAGAAGAACGCAATGATGCATAAAATATGAGATGCAAATGAATGATCTATTAACATCCGAATTTAAGAAAATTGGGATGTTACATAGTAGTAGTAGTAGTAGTGGTGGTAGTCGTAGTAGTCGTAGTCGTAGTAGTCGTAGTAGTCGTAGTAGTACTAGTAGTGGTAGTAGTAGTGGTAGTAGTAGTGGTAGTAATAGTGGTAGTAGTAGTCGTACTGGTAGTGGTAGTGGTAGTAGTAGTAGTAGTAGTAGTAGTAGTGGTAGTGGTAGTGGTAGTAGTAGTAGTAGTAGTAGTAGTAGTAGTAGTGGTAGTAGTGGTAGTAGTAGTCGTAGTAGTAGTGGTAGTAGTGGTCGTAGTGGTAGTAGTGGTAGTAGTGGTAGTAGTGGTAGTAGTGGTAGTAGTAGTAGTAGTAGTAGTAGTAGTAGTAGTAGTAGTAGTCGTAGTAGTAGTAGTAGTAGTAGTAGTAGTAGTAGTAGTAGTAGTAGTCGTAGTAGTAGTAGTAGTAGTAGTAGTAGTCGTAGTAGTAGTAGTAGTCGTCGTCGTCGTCGTCGTCGTCGTAGTAGTAGTAGTAGTAGTAGTAGTAGTAGTAGTAGTAGTAGTAGTAGTAGTAGTAGTAGTAGTAGTCGCAGTAGTCGTAGTAGTAGTAGTAGTAGTAGTAGTAGTGGTGGTGGTGGTGGTGGTGGTAGTGGTAGTAGTAGTAGTGGTAGTAGTGGTAGTAGTGGTAGTAGTAGTAGTCGTAGTCGTAGTAGTCGTAGTAGTAGTAGTAGTAGTAGTAGTAGTAGTAGTAGTAGTAGTAGTAGTAGTAGTAGTAGTAGTAGTAGTAGTAGTAGTCGTAGTGGTCGGATGTGCACACATGAGAAGATGTCCGGTATATGACATGTTAGCCATGGGATGACTATGAGATGAGTGGTCGGATGACCACATGAGTTGGATTGGATTTGGATCAGATTCATACTGGATCATGAGAATATTCAGAGTATAAAACATTTACCTAATATGCTTTACTTTATCGTATTTACTTTAGAAATTATCTTGCTGGATAACCCTGTTATACCTTGATAATTAATACTGCTAGATAGGTATGCTATGTCATAATGATCAATATTGTTCTAATAACAAATGCATGCTTTAATACCATGGATTGCTTTGCATAGTGTATATGTTAGTTTGGTTTGCTTGCGAGTACATTCAAAAGTACTGAGTGGTTCCTAACATGGCCAGGTTCACATAAGGATCCGTCGTCCGTCAGCAAAGAGCCGGAGCGTTCGCGGGCTAGGAACGTAACCGAGTCAGATCCCTGTGGATTCGAGCCGCACCAGGACCGTGCTGCCTTAGATAGAGCTTTTCTCGTTCCTACCACCATTGTAGTTCATCATGTAAAACTCTTATATTCATTAATAGAAATGCCTGTGTTGATGATACTTGTTGTAAATGTGCATGCCAGAGTGATTTCCTGGGCTGGTGTGCGCGACGGCCGTCTGGCTACATTGGTAATCAGGCGGAGCGCCACACATTGTCCCACCGGTTCAGTTGCCCCGTCCTCCACCTTCAAGGAGCTCCCCCAATGATGGCCTCATCTATCACGCCACCTCCATTCCTACAGTGTTGTCTTCACCTGCCCCACCAGAACTGCATCACCCTTACCGATTCCTTGGGTGATTTCGAGGGCTACTCGGCACCAACAAACAGGTCCTACACTCATCGAATCACATATTCTCCTTCATTCAACCTCTCAGGGTTTCGTGTGCCCGATCTCGAGCACTCATGTTGTGGCTCCTTCAACGGCGGCGTTGTTGGCCTCTTCCTCAATTGCGGCTCTCCCCCCATGACATAGGTCCATCTACGGTAGCGTCCACATCAGCACAAGCTGATGTTGCTGCTACTCTGGATGTTTCTCGAGCCGGTGCTCTTCTCTTGATCTCGCGTGCACTACTCCTGCAGCGGCAACCTGAGTTGCTTCTCTTGTTCTCGCTCGCGCTCTTGCTCTAGATGATGCTACCGCTGCACGAGCTACTGCTTCGACTGCTCTATTCTATTGTGTTCCATGCTCTAGCGACTGTTAGACTATGTATAGCTTGTGTATATGTGTACGTATATTGTACCAACTTTGACATACCCATTATATATATGTGATAGGCCACCCCTGGAGGGTTGAGCCAGTTCCCACCCAAATCATTGTCTTACATGGTATCAATCCTAGTTACGATCGTCGCTTCCGCTGCCATACCCTAGACCGCCGCCTCCATGTCGAGCGCCGCTGCCTCCGGCTCCTCCAACGCTGGATACCTCCTGGCCTTGCTCGTGACTCTTCTCTCCTGCCCGATCGACTCTGCCGCCATGCGGCCTCCTACGATCGGGACGGTGAGCATTGGATCCTTCTTCTACAACCAGCCCTCAGCCCCTTTGTCACTTGGGCACGCGCTGACAATCCACACGTTTAGGGCCTCGTCACCCGCCTCCTCGGCCGCCTCTATCCCTCCGCCCATGAGCGTCTCATCGGCCGACACGGCAGGGTTCTTCGAGTCAGGCCTTGCGTCGACGCACCCTGCCCTCACGGCGTCCGCACCTCCGGCAGGGTCCGCTCCCGCGACGGTTGTTCCTGCCAACGGGGCGTAGATGCCGCTCGAGGGTTTCACCTCGGCGCCCTCGCCCGTGCCACCCGTCTTTGCCCCTATGGCATACACGCTTCTGGCAGTCTTCATGATTGGCTCGTTGCCTCCACCGTTCCAATTCAGCAATCTCATCACCGTCAAGCTGTCGCGCGATAATTACATCTTCTAGCGTGAGCAGGTCCTTTCGCTCCTGGGGAGCCACTACCTGCTCGGCTACATCGACGGCTCTATTCCTTGCCCTCCCGTGCTGGTGGATAGCGTAAACGATCCGGTTTACAACCCGGAACACCGTCTATGGAAGGGGCAGGACCAGACGAACCTATCCTCCATCCAGGGGTCGCTCACCCCGGCTATTGTCAGGCTCATCGTCTTTGCCAAGACGTCTCATGAGGCTGTTGGGGAACGTTGCATGGGAAACAAAAAATTTCCTACGCACGAAGACCTGTAATGGTGATATCCATCTACAAGAGGAGATTCGGATCTACGTACCCTTGTAGATCGCACAGCAGGAAGCGTTAAGAAACGCTTTTGATGTAGTGGAACATCTTCACGTCCCTCGATCAACCCCACGAACCGTTCCACGAACCGTCCCGCGATCCATCCCACGATCCGTTTCGATCTAGTGCAGAAAGGACAGCACCTCCGTGTTCAGCACATGTAAAGCTCGACGATGATCTCTGCCTTCTTGATCCAGCAGTGGTACAGCGCTCCGGTAGTAGTGACGATCTAATCCTGTAGGGCCCCGTCCGAGCTCCGCAGAAATACGATCTAGAGGAAGAACTATTGTGTCTAGATCTGAGTTGCACGTGGCAAAAGTTGTCTCAAATCAGCCCTAAATCACCACTATATATAGGAGGGAGGGGAAGGAGGGTGCGCCGGCCAAGGGAGAGGAGGAGTCCTGCTCCAATCCTACTCCAACTAGGATTGGAAAGTGGAGTCTTTCTCTTCCTTCCCACCTTTTTTTTTCTTTTTCTTTGGGTTTTCTTTCTTGGCGCCAAAGCCCTCTTGGGCTATCCCACTAGCTCACTAAGGGCTGGTGCGCCACCCCTAGGGCCATTGGGTTTACCCCAGGTGGGTTGCCCCCTTCCCGGTGAACTTCCGGAACACATTCGTCACTCCCGGTACAATATCGGTAATGCACGAAAACCTTCCGATAACCAAATGAAACCATCCTATATATATCAATCTTCATTTCTGGACCATTTCGGAAACCCTCGTGACATCCGTGATCTCATCCGGGACTGCGAACAACATTCGGTAACCACACATATAACTCAAGTATACTAAAACATCATCGAACCTTAAGTGTGCAGACCCTGCGGGTTCGAGAACTATGTAGACATGACCCGAGGCACTCCTCGGTCAATATCCAATAGCTGGACCTGGATGCCTATATTGGATCCTACATATTCTCCAAAGATCTTATCGGTTGAACCTTAGTGTCAAGGATTCATATAATCCCGTATGTCATTCCCTTTCTCCATCGGTATGTTACTTGCCCGAGATTTGATCGTCCGTATCCGCATACCTATTTAAGTCTCGTTACCGGCAAGTATCTTTACTCGTTCATCCCGTGACTGACGCTTAGTCACATTGCTTGCAAGGCTTGTGTGTGATGTTGTATTACCGAGTGGGCCCTGAGATACCTCTCCATCACACGGAGTGACATATCCCAGTCTTGATCCATACTAACTCAACGGACACCTTCGAAGATACATGTAGAGCACCTTTATAGTCACCTAGCTATGTTGCGACGTTTGATGCACACAAGGTTTTCCTCCGGTGCCAGTGAGTTATATGATCTCATGGTCATAGGAACAAATACTTGACACGCAGAAAACAATAGCAATAAAACGGCACGATCAATATGCTACGTTCATAGTTTGGGTCTTGTCCATCACGTGATTCTCCTAATGATGTGATCCATTATCATGTGAAAACACTTGCCTATGGCCAGGAAACCTTGACCATCTTTGAGCAACGTACTAGTCAACTAGAGGCTCACTAGGGACAGTGTGTTGTCAATGTATCCACACATGTGTTTGAGTTTCCAATCAATACAATTCTAGCATGGATAATAAACGATTATTATGAACATGGAAATATAATAATAACTAATTTATTATTGCCTCTAGGGCATATTTCCAACAGTCTCCCACTTGCACTAGAGTCAATAATCTAGTTCACATCACCATGTGATTTTAACGAATCCAACACCCATATAGTTCTGGGGTCTGATCACCTCTTGCTCGTGAGCGGGGTTTTAGTCAATGGTTCTGAAACTTTCAGATCCGTGTGTGCTTTACAAATCTTTATGTCATCTTATAGATGCTGCTACTACGTGCTATTCGGAAATACTCCAAATATCTACTGTACTATACGAATCCGTTTTACTACTCACAATTATTCGGATTAGTGTCAAAGCTTGCATCGACGTAACCCTTTACGACAAACTCTTTAACCACCTCCATAATCGAGAAATATTCCTTAGTCCATCAGTTACTAAGGATAACTATGACCGTTGTTTAGTGATTCAATCCCGGATCACTATCTGTACCTCTTAGCAGACTTGTGGCAAGGCACACATCAGGTGCGGTACACAGCATGGCATACTGTAGAGTCGATGGCTAAGGCATAGGGGACGACCTTCGTCCTTTCTCTTTCTTCTGCCGTGGTCGGGTTTTTGAGTCTTACTCATATTCACACCTTACAACATAGCCAATAACTCTTTCTTTGCTGATCTATTTTGAACTCCTTCAAAAACTTGTCAAGGCATGCATTTTCATTTGAAAGTTCTTCTTAGCATTTTTGATCTATCTCCATAGATCTTGATGCTCAATGTTCAGGTAGCTCTATCCAGGTCTTCCTTTGAAAAAACCCTGTCAAACAACCTTTATGCTTCATAGAAATTCTACATCACCTCCGATCAACAATATGTCAACTACATATACTTATCATAAATTCTATAGTGCTCCCACTCACTTCTTTGGAAATACAAGTTTCTCAGAACCTTGTACAAACCCAAAAGCTTTGATCATCTCATCAAAGCGTATATTCCAACTCCGAGATGCTTGCACCAGTCCATTGAAGGATCGCTGGAGCTTTCATACTAGTTAGCATCCTTAGGATCGACAAAACCTTCTGGTTGTATCGCATACAACCTTTCCTCAAGGAAACCGTTGAGGAAACAATGTTTTGACATCCTATGTGCAATATTACATAAATATTGCCGCAACTACTAACATAATTCCAACATACTTTTAGCATCGCTACGAGTGAGAAAGTCTCATTATAGTCAACTCTTTGATCTTGTCGGAAACATCTTTGTGACAAGTCGAGCTTTTCTTAATGGTGAATAGTCACCATCATCGTCTATCTTCCTTTTAAAGATCCATCTTTACTTAATAGCCTTACTACCATCAAGTAGTTCTTCCAAAGTCTACATGGATCCTCTCTCGGGTTTCATGGCCTCCAGCCATTTGTCGGAATCCGGGCCCACCATCGCTTCTTCATAGCTCGTAGGTTCATTGTTGTTGAACAACATGACTTCCAAGACAGGGTTACTGTACCACTCTGTAGTAGTACGCGACATTGTCGACCTACGAGGTTTGTAGTAACTTGATCCGAAGCTCTAATGATCACCATCATCAGCTTCCACTTCAATTGGTGTAGGCGCCAGAGGAACATCTTCCTACGCCCTGCTACACACTGGTTGAAGTGAAGGTTCACTAACCTCATCAAGTTCCACCACCCTCCCACTCAATTCTTTCGAGAGAAACCTTTCCTCGAGAAAGGACCCGATTCTAGAAACAAACACTTTGCTTCCGGATCTGAGATAGGAGATGTATCCAACTGTTTTGGATATCCTATGCAGATGCATTTATCCGCTTTGGGTTCGGGCTTATCCGACTGAAATTTTTTCACATAAGCATTGCAGCCCCAAACTTTCAAGAAACGACAGCTTAGGTTTCTCCAAACAATGATCTATACTATGTCATCTCAAAGGAAATACGCGGTGCCCTATTTAAAGTTAATGCGGTTGTCTCTAATGCATAACCCATAAACGATAGTGGTAATTAGATAAGAGACATCATAGTATGCACCATATCAAAATAGGGCGCAACTATGACGTTCAGACACACCATCACGCTATGGTGTTCTAGGTGGCATGAATTACGAAACAATTTCCACATTGTCTTAACTATGTACCAAAACTCGCAACTCAGATATTCATCTCTATGATCATATCGTAGACAGTTTATCCTCTTGTCACGATGATCTTCACTCTGAAATAGCTTTAAACTTTTCAATATTTCAGACTTGTGATTCATCAAGTAAATACTCCCGTATCTACTCAAATCGTCAGTGAAGTAAGAACATAACGATATCCAGTGCGTGCCTCGGCACTCATTGGACTGCACACGTAAAAAATGTATTACTCCCAACAAGTTACTCTCTTGTTTCATGTTGCATGATTTGCATGTCTCAAGTGATTCAAAATCAAGTGAGTTCAAACGATCCATCTCTATGGAGTTTCTTCGTGCGTTCTATAGCAACAGGTGTGGTTTGCATGTCTCAAATGTTTCAAAAATGAGTGTTTACAAATATCCATCAGCATGTAGCCTCTTGATGCATTTTACACCACCATGACTCAAGTGGCAGTGCCACAACTAAGTGGTGCTATCATTATTACTTTGTATCTTTTCGCACCAATAATATGAACATGTGTAACACTACGATCAAGATTCAATAAACCATTGAAGGTAATTATACAAGCAAATAGAATAACCATTATTCTCTTTAAATGAATCATAGTATTGCAATAAACACGATCCAATCATGTTCATGCTCAACACAAACACCAAATAACAATTATTTAGGTTTAACACCAATCCTGATGGTAGAGGGAGCGTGCGATGTTTGATGACATCAACCTTGAAAAAACATCCAACACTTATCGTCACCTCGCCTTTAGCTAGTCTTCGTTTATTCCGTAGCTTTTATTTCAAGTTACTAATCACTTAACAATCAAATCGGTATCTAATACCCTCGTGCTACTAGGAGTAGTAGTAAAGTACACATCAATATCATGTATATCAAATATACTTCTCTTGACTTCGCCAGCCTCCTCATCTACCAAGTATCTAGGGTAGCTCCGCCTCAGTGACCGTTCCCCTCATAAAAGAAGCACTTAGTCTGGGGTTTGGGTTCAATCTTGGGTTTCTTCAGTAGAGCAGCAACTGGTTTGCGGTTTCATGAAGTATCCCTTCTAGCCCCTGCCCTTCTTGAAACTAGTGGTTTTACGAACCATCAACAATTGATGCACCTTCTTGATTTCTATTTTCGCAGTGTCAAACATTTCGAGTCGCTCAAGGATCATAATATCTATCCTTGATATGTTATAGTTCATCACGAAGCTCTAGCGGCTTGGTGGCACTGACTTTGGAGAACCATCACTATCTCATCTGGAAGATTAACTCCCACTTGATTCAAGCGATTGTTGTACTCAGACAATCTGAGAACATGGTCAACGACTTGAGCTTTCCTCCTTTACTTCGTAGGCAAAGAATCTTGTCGGAGGTCTTATACCTCTCAACAAGCGCACGAGCATGAATTCTCAATTTGATCTCTTAGAACATCTCTTATGTTCCGCGACGTTTTCAAAAACATCTTCGGCGCCTTGCTTCTAAGCCATTAAGTATTACGCACTGAACTATCACGTAGTCATCAAAACGTGTATGTCAGATGTTCGCAACATCCATAGTCGACGTTCGAGGTGGAGCACACCGAGTGGTGCGTTAAGGACATAAGCCTTCTGCGCAGCAATGAGGACAATCCTCAGTTTTACGGACTCAGTCCGCATTGTTGCTACTATCAACTTTCAACTAAATTTTCTCTAGGAACATATAAGAACAGTAGAGCTATAGCGCAAGCTACATCGTAATTCGCAAAGACCATTAGACTATGTTCATGATAATTAGTTCAATTAATCATATTACTTAAGAACTGCCACTCAAAAAGTACATCTCTCTAGTCATTTGAGTGGTACATGATCCAAATCCACTAACTCAAGTCCGATCATCACGTGAGTTGAGAATAGTTTCAGTGGTAAGCATCTCTATGCTAATCATATCAACTATACGATTCATGCTCGACCTTTCGATCTCATGTGTTCTGAGGCCATGTCTGCACATGCTAGGGTCGTCAAGGTTAACCCGAGTGTTCCACGTGTGCAACTTTTTTGCACCCGTTGTATGTGAACGTTGAGTCTATCACACCCGATCATCACGTGGTGTCTCTAAACAACGTAGTATAGCAACGGTGCACAGTCGGGGAGAACACAATTTCGTCTTGAAGTTTTAGTGAGAGATCACCTCATAATGCTATCGTCGTTCTAAACAAAATAAGGTGCATAAAAGGATTAACATCACATGCCATTCATAAGTGACATGATATGGCCATCATCATGTGCTTCTTGATCTCCATCACCAAAGCACCGACACGATCTTCTTGTCACCGGCGCCACACCATGATCTCCAACAACTTGTCGTGCTACTTATGCTATTACTACTAAAGCTACGTCCTAGCAATATAGTAAACGCATCTGCAAACACAAACGTTAGTTTAAAGACAACCTATGGCTCCTAGCAGTTGTCGTAGCATCGACGTGCAAGTCGATATTAACTATTACAACATGATCATCTTATACATCCAATATATCACATCACGTCATTGGCCATATCATATCAGACGTCCTCTAATTTGTTGTTGCATGTTTAACGTGGCTGCTGTGGGTATCTAGTATGATCGCATCTTACTTACGCAAAAACCACAACGAAGATGTGCAAATTGCTATTTAACCTCTCCAAGGACCGCCTTGGTCAAAACCAATTCAACTAAAGTTGAAGAAACCGACACCCGCCAGTCATCTTTATGCAACGAGGTTGCATGTTAATCGATGAAACCAGTCTTTTGTAAGCGTACGAATAATGTCGGTCCGGGCCGCTTCAATCCAACAATACCACCAAATCGAGAAAATACTAAGGAGGGCAGCAAATCGAACATCACCGTCCACAAAACGCTTTGTGTTCTACTCGAGATAACATCTACGCATGAACCTAGCTCATGATGCCACTTTTGGGGAACGTTGCATGGGAAACAAAAAATTTCCTACGCACACGAAGACCTATCATGGTGATGTCCATCTACGAGAGGAGATTTGGATCTACGTACCTTTGTAGATCGCAAAACAGGAAGCATTAAGAAACGCGGTTGATGTAGTGGAACGTCTTCACGTCCCCTGACCAACCCCACGAACCATCCCACGAACCGTCCCGCGGTCCGTTCCACGATCCGTTCCGATATCTAGTGCCGGACGAACGACACCTCCGTTTTCAGCAGACGTACATCTCGACGATGATCTCGGCCTTCTTCATCTAGCAAGCAAGACGAAGAAGTAGATGAGTTCTCCGGCTGCGTGACGGCGCTCCGGTGGTAGTGACGATCTAATCCTCTAGGGCTCTGCCCGAGCTCCGCATAAATACGATTTTGAGGAAGAACTATGGTGTCTAGATCTGAGTTGCACGTGGCAAAAGTTGTCTCAAATCAGCCCTAAATTACTACTATATACAGGAGGGAGGGGAAGGAAGCTTGCCTTGAGGGCCAAGCCCTCAAGGGTGCGCCAGCCAAGGGGGAGGAGGAGTCCTACTCCAATCCTACTCCAACCAGGATTGGAAAGTGGAGTCCTTCTCTTCCTTCCCACCTTTTTTTTCTTTTTCTTTGGTTTTTCTTTCTTGGCGCCAAGGCCCTCTTGGTCTATCCCACCAGCCCACTAAGGGCTGGTGCGCCAGCCCTAGGGCCATTGGGCTTCCCCCGGGTGGGTTGCCCACTTCCCGATGAATTTTCGGAACCCATTCGTCACTCCCGGTACAATATCGGTAATGCCCGAAAACCTTCCGGTAACAGAATGAAACCATCCTATATATCAATCTTCATTTCTAGACCTTTCGGGACTCCAAACAACATTCGGTAACCACACATATAACTCAACTATACTAAAACATCATCGAATCTTAAGTGTGCAGACTCTACGGGTTCGAGAACTATGTAGACATGACCCGAGGCACTCCTCGGTCAATATCCAATAGCGGGACCTAGATTCCCATATCGGATCCTACATATTCTCCGAAGATCTTATCGGTTGAACCTCCGTGTCAAGGATTCATATAATCCCGTATGTCATTCCTTTTGTCCTTTGGTATGTTACTTGCCCGAGATTTGATCGTCGGTATCCGCATACCTATTTCAATCTTGTTACCTACCGGCAAGTCTCTTTACTCGTTCCGTAATACAAGATACCGTGACTTACACTTAGTCACATTGCTTGCAAGGCTTGTGTGTGATGTTGTATTACCGAGTGGGCCCCGAGATACCTCTCCATCACACGGAGTGACAAATCCAAGTCTTGATCCATACTAACTCAACGGACACCTTCGGAGATACCTGTGGAGCACCTTTATAGTCACCCAGTTATGTTGCGACGTTTGATGCACACAAGGTATTCCTTCGGTGCCAGTGAGTTATATGATCTGATGGTCATAGCAACAAATACTTGACACGCAGAAAACAGTAGCAATAAAACGACAAGATCAATATGCTACGTTCATAGTTTGGGTCTTGTCCATCACATGATTCTCGTAATGATATGATCCCTTTATCAAGTGACAACACTTGCCTATGGCCAGGAGACCTTGACCATCTTTGATCAACGAACTAGTCAACTAGAGGCTCACTAGGTACAGTGTGTTGTCTATGTATCCACACATGTATTTGAGTTTCGAATCAATACAATTCTAGCATGGATAATAAACGATTACTATGAACAAGGAAATATAATAATAACTATTATTGCCTCTAGGGCATATTTCGAACAGAGACATGGACAATTCTCGAGTGCTCCTTCGCGTCGCAGTTGCACGCCCGTGCGAGCGCTCTCCGCCGTGAGCTCGGTGCTTGTGAGAAGCTCAACTCTACGGTCACCACTTTGTACAACAAGATCAAGGACCTTGCTGACATGCTAGCATCCATCCGACAGCTGCTCTTTGACTCCGAGTTCAACTCCTTGATGGTCAACCGCTTCGACGAGTAGTATGATGTCTTTGTCGAGATCATCAATGAGCGTGGAAACTCGACTCCCATGATGACACACGAGGTCTACTCTCGTATTCTTCTCACTGAGCAGTGCGTCGAGGCGCGTCGTTCCAACCGCAGCCACGGGTCTCCCTCCGCGAATGCTGCCTACAAGGGCGGATGCCCGTCCTCAGGTGTCTCGTCGTCCGCCTCGGGAAAACTGCCTACAACATAGCCCCCGTCCTTGTTCGCCCCACCTTTGTTACTACCATCAGGTTGGGGTCGGCGCGTGTGACAGCTGTGTGGAATTGAGGGCCATTGGGCCTCTAAGTGCCACTGTTGCTTCCAGAAGAGTTTCCTTTGTCTCGGCAATGATGGTAAGGTTGCGTGCAATAATGCGCGTCAGGTTGCCATTGCTGATCGCCCGACACCGCAGAAGCCCGCGGGACATACTCAGTCTTATTCCATCGACCGACACTGGTACGTGGACTCTGGGCGACGGAGCACCTAACGAATGAGATGGGGATGCTCCACACTCGCGAGACCTATCACGGCTCTGACAAGGTCCACACCGCTAATGGAGAAGGTATGCACATTTCTCATATTGGTCAACCATCTCTTCTCACTAGTCATGCAGATAGGAGTCTTCACCTTCGTAATATCCTTTGAGTACGTTCTGTGACGCGTAATCTCCTTTCAGTTCCTAAACTCACTTACGACAATAATGTGTTATGTAAGTTTCACCCCTTTGGTCTTTTTAGGAAGGATCGGGACACGAGGGACGTGCTTCTTAGTGTGCGGCTATGCCAGGGCCTCTATCGTTTGGAGCATCCTAGCGTCTCTTGAGTTTTTACTAGAGTTCGCATATCGTCGTCACAGTGGCATGTTCGCCTTGGTCATCCTCCCACGCCTATCGTCCGCCATGTTTTGCATCGCCATGAGGTTCCTAGCATGCCTAGCAATAAAGATGTAGCAGTGTGTGATGCTTGTCAGTAGGGGAAGAGTCATCAACTTCCGTTTTTGGAGTCTAGTCGTGAGGTAAAACATCCTCTAGAACTAGCCTTTTCAGATGTATGGGACCCTGCCCAAACCTCTGTCAGTGGTCATAACTATTATGTCAGTTTTGTTGATGCTTATAGTCGTTTTACTTGGCTTTTATCTTCTTAAGCGTAAATTTGATTGTCGGGGAAACTGACACGTGTGGGAAACTCGAGGAGTCCCTTGATCATTTGGCGGGGAGAGAGAGGTACGACGTCGAGAGCGGAACTAGAGATCAACACCGGCAAGGTCCTTTTACCCAAGTTCGGGCCACTTGGCGTATAAAACCCGACTGTTGCTAAGTTTGTATTGTGTGCTTAGTGTAGGGTGGTTTTGCTACAGTAACTTAGCAAGTGATTAGGGAGTCTCTGATCCCCAAAAAAGTTCAACCCCTAGGAATGAGCGTTGGTCCTCCTTTTATAGGAAAAGGGGTTAGCAACAGTGTGCTCACGGGGTGTAAAGTGAACAGTGTTCACCGCTATATTCTTCGGTGGTGTCAGGGGCAGTAAAAGCCTTGTTTGACCCCCTGACCTGCCGCAAGATGGTTGGGACACGTACCCAGGTGAATCGGCACCTGGGCCTTGTGCTAGCACACGATGGATGTGCTGGAGCGGTCACATTGTGGTAGAAACTGGGGGGACACCTGGCGAGCGAACAGGGGCTTGCTGGCCTGGAGTCCCTGTCGGATGACTTGGTCACCTTCCCGGCAGGGAAGGCTTAACGGGGGCTTGAATACTTTCCCTGCAAGGAGGGCTTGTCAGGGGCCTCGTTAGTCTGTGCGAGCCTTCCCGGCAAGGGAGACTTGCCGGGGCCTTGCTATTCTTCGGGTAGTCTTCCCGATGAAGCGTGCTTGTCGGTGCCTCGGGAATCTTCCCAGCAAGGAGGGCTTGCCGGGGCCTTGCGTCTGGAGCCTTTGTACTCCACGCCCCTCGAGAGGGGGAAGGGCGTGGCCTTGGTGGGTCTTGGACTTCCTTCCTGCTGCTCTTCCCAGTACACTGCTGCCGGGGGCATTGCCGATGGCCGTGCACAAGTCTAGGGCACAAGGGACCCCTGTCTCTAGTGCACCGACACTGATGTGTTCGATATTTTTACCAGTTTCAAAAACATGTTGAATGCCTTCTCAAGCATAAAATTGTTCTTGTTTAGTCTAATTGGGGTGGTGAGTATCACAACCTCAACTCCTTTTTTCAGTCGCTTGGGATCGCTCATCGTTTAGCATGTCCACATACGCATCAACAGAATGCCTCTATAGAATGTAAGCATCATCACATCATTGAGACTGGTCTTACTCTTTTGGCTCATGCATCAGGCCCCTTTCGGTTTTGGCGTGATGCCTTTACCACTTCATGTTTTCTTATCAACCGTACTCCCACATGTGTTCTAAACATGAAGACTCCCGTTGAACTTCTTCTTAATGAACAACCTGACTATACATTCTTCAAAGTGTTTGGGTGTGCTTGGTGGCCGCGTCTACGTCCATACGACAAACGCAAGCTGGAATTTATGTACAAAAAGTGTGTTTTTCTTGGCTATAGTTCCCTTCATGATGGTTAGAAATGTCTTCACGTTCCCACTAATCGTGTCTATATATCTCGGGATGTCGTGTTTGATGAGCATGTTTTTCCCTTTGCCAAACTTCTTGTGTCCACCAATGAACTTTCCTCCATGCATTCATCCTCTCTTGCCTCTGACCAATTTGATGATGTTCCATACTCTCATGTATTATTGCCTAACCATGGTGCAGGTACTGGACGTGGGGCTGGCTTGGAAATTTTGGAGGCACCAGCACATCCCTCGTCGATGCCATCCAACGGGCACGTCGATCGTGTCGCGCCTCTGCATGGCCTTGGTCCACGTGCCCATGCATGCGCAGACAATGCGCCTGCAACATCTTGTGAGCCATCGCCCTCTGGGCCTGCTTCGCCACGCGACCGGCCTGCCACGCCCGTCTCACAGTCGCCTAGCGCTCGGCCTGTCACGCCCGCTTCACCGTCGTCGTCTGCTACTCCTCGGTTGTCTCCTTCATCGAGGAGCCCACAGCCCGCGACGCCTAGTGCATCGCCCAGCCCTTCGCTGGTTGGGGCCTCTCTGTCGTCGTTGCCCAGCCCCTCGCCGGCTGGGTCCTCTCCGTCATCGTCGCCCAGCCCCTCACCGGCTGCACCTACGACCTCGTCGGCTCCTGTTCTGTGTCCGCATATGCGCCGTCGTATTGGCACCTTTTGCCGCAAGAAGCGCACCGTTGGATTTATTGCTTGGCATGCTGCGTGTATGGTTGCTCCTGTTGCGGATCTGTCCTTAGAACCCAACACGTATCAGGCTGCTCCAAGCATTCCTCATTGGAGAGAGGCGATGGACCAGGAGTATCACACTATTCTTCGCAATGAGACGTACAATCTTGTCCCTCCACCACCATGATTCAATGTTATTGATTCTAAATGGGCTCAAACTAAAGAAGCATTCTGATGGGTCTATTGAGCGCTACAAAGCGCGTCCTGTTGCTAGAGGTTTCTGGCAGCACTATGGTCTTGACTATGAAGACACCTTATGTCCAGTGGTCAAGCCTACCACCATCCGGCTTCTTCTCTCTCTTGCAGTTACTCGAGGTTGGTCTCTTCGTCAGCTTGATGTGCAGAATGCTTTCCTTCAAGGTTTTCTGGAGGAGGAGGTTTATATGCTACAACCGCCTGGTTTTTCTGATCATGATCGTCCTGATCATATTTGTCGCCTTACCAAAGCACTATATGGTCTGAAACAAGCTCCTCGTGCCTGGCATGCCCATCATGCAACAACCCTTCGTGCTCATGATTTTGCGCCATCCGCTACTGACTCATCATTATTTCTTCTACAAAAGCCTGAGGTCACTATGTACTTGTTGGTCTATGTGGATGATATAATTCTAGTCAGCTCCTCTCAGTCCACTGCTGATGCTCTTGTTCGTTCTCTTGGTGCTGATTTTGCAGTCAAAGACCTTGGGAAGCTTCACTATTTTGTTGGTGTGGAGGTTTCTTCTTGTGCTGATGGACTTATTATGACGCAGAAGAAGTATATTCTTGATTTGTTGCAACGGGCTAGGATGCTCAAGTGCAAGAGACTATGACACCAATGTCTACCACTGACAAGATCACTGTTGTTGATGGTGAGCTTTAGTATTCTACAGATGCGACTGAGTACAGGAGTATTGTTGGTGGTCTTCAGTACTTGACGATCACGAGACCAGATCTTTCTTATGTTGTCAACAGAGTTTTTAAGTATCTACAGGCACCTCGCGACACTCACTGGTCTGCTTTTAAGTGCATTTTGTGGTATGTACGACACCGTGTCTCATGGGCTGCATATACGTCTGAACCCCTCTGGGATCCTCTCGGCGTATTCTGATGCGGACTGGGTTGGCAGTCCGGATGATAGGCGATCCACAGGGGGCTATGCTGTGTTTATTGCCTCAAACATGATCGCCCAGAATGCTCAGAAACATGCTACTATATCACGTAGCAGTACTGAAGCTGAGTATAAGGATGTGGCTAATGCTACTGCAGAGATTATCTAGGTACAGTCTTTGCTTCAGGAATTTGGTATATCCCAACCATAGCCTCATATCCTTTGGCGTGATAACATCGGTGCCACATAGCTTTCCGCAAATCCGGTATTCCATGCCCGAAAAAAAACACATTGAAGTTGACTATCACTTTGTACGGGAACGTGTGTCATAGAAGCAACTACATATTAGGTTCATCTCCTCTAAAGATCAACTTGCAGACATATCACCAAGCCATTGCCTCTACCATAGTTCGAGGCCTGTAGGCGCAATTTTACCCTTCTAGGTTCTTTAGGAAGTTCCTAAGATTGAGGGAGGGTGTTAGACTATGTATAGCTTATGTATATGTGTATGTATATTGTACCAACTGTGACATACTGATGAACCACAAGTATAGGGGACCAATCGTAGTCCTTTCGATAAGTAAGAGTGTCGAACCCAAGGAGGAGCAGAAGGCTCTGATAAAGAGATTTGAGCAAGGTAATAACTGCAAGCACTGAAAGTAGCGGTAATAAGTGATTGTGGAGCGAGGTGAAACGTAGCAAGCAAAGAGTAATAAGTAAGAAGTAGTAGCAACAGTGCAGCAAGTGGCCCGATCCCTTTTGTAGCAAGGGACAAGCCTGAACAAAGTCTTATAGGAGGAAAAACGCTCCCGAGGACACACGGGAATTTCTGTCATGCTAGTTTCATCATGTTCATATGATTCGCGTTTGTTACTTTAATAGTTTGATATGTGGGTGGACCGGCGCTTGGGTACTGCCCTTACTTGGACAAGCATCCCACTTATGATTAACCTCTCTCGCAAGCATCCGCAACTACCAAAGAAGAATTAAGACAAAGTCTAACCATAGCATTAAACTAGTGGATCCAAATTAGCCCCTCAGGAAGCAATGCATAGACTGGGGTTTAAGCTTCTGTCACTCCAGCAACCCATCATCTACTTACTACTTCCCAATGCCTTCCTCTAGGCCCAAATATGGTGAAGTGTTATGTAGTCGACGTTCACATAACACCGCTAGAAGAAAATACAACATACATCATATCAAAATACCGAACGAATATCAAATTGACATGACTATTATCAGCATGACTTATCCCATGTCCTCAGGAACAAAAGTAACTACTCACAAGACATAATCATAATCATGACCAGAGGTGTAATGAATAGCATCAAGGAACTGAACATAAACTCTTCCACCAAATAATCCAACTAGCATCAACTACAAAGAGTAATCAACACTAGTAGCAACCTTACAAGTACCAATCGGAGTTGCGAGACGAAGATTGGTTACAAGAGATGAACTAGGGATTGGAGAGGAGATGGTGTTGATGGAGATGTTGATGAAGATGCCTCCCCTCCGACGAGAGGAGTGTTGGTGATGACGATGGTGACGATTTCCCCCTCCGGGAGGGAAGTTTCCCCGGCAGGATCGTCCTGCCGGAGCTCTAGATTGGATCTGCTCAAGTTCCGCGAAACCATGAAAAAGCTCCCGTATGATTTTTTCCAGGTCAGGACGCATCATATAGCAAAAGAGGGGGGTTAGTGGGCCTTCAGGCAGCCCACAAGCTTCCCCACCGCCACTAGGCGGGGTGGTGGCAGAGTGGGGGCTTGTGGGGCCTTGGTGGCCCACCTCCGGTAGTTCTTTCGCCCAGTATTTTTAATATATTCTACAAAAAATCCACGTAAATTTTCAGGGAATTTGGAGATGTGCAGAATAGTGGACTAGGATTTGCTCCTTTTCCAGTCAAGAATTCCAGCTACCTGAATTCTCCCTCGTCAAATAATCCTTGCAAAATAAGAGAGAAAAGGCATAAATATGGTACCACAAGTAATATAACAGCCCAAAAAGGAATAAATATCAATATTAAAGCATGATGCAAAATGGACGTATCAACTCCCCCAAGCTTAGACCTCGCTTGTCCTCAAGCAAAAACCAAGTTCCATAAACATGTCCACATGTTTGGGGACGAAGGTGTCGATAAAACATAATATGGACATGAGGGCATCACGATCACACATAGAACAACAATATATCATAAAGATTCTTATGGGAAAGTAACAATTACTTCACAAAGCAAAGCATGAAGCAAAAACCTTGCCGAGAAGTAAACAACAATATTCCATAGTCACTGAAGCAATTGCAATTTATCACAACATCAGAAAGAGTCAAATAAGAGCTTGTAAGGCAAACCCACATACTCAATCATCTCTTTTGTTTTCCACAATTGTTACAACTCATGTGGTACTCATGGTGTCAAAGTTTCAGCTGAACACGGAGGAAGATAGGGGCTTATAGTTTTGCCTCCAAATGGTTTACCTCAAGGGTAAAGTCAACAATAATAAAGCATGAGTACTCAACTCCAAGTTGATATATGAATATAGATCTTTCCCAAGCATGTGACGGTAGCCAAGACTAAGGCAAAAAGGGAATTGGTGATGATCACCATGACTCTTACAAGGGTAAGAAGTAAAGGTACAAGATAGGCCCTTCGCAGAGGGAAGCATAGGTTCTCATGCGCTTTTTGAGGTTTGAATGCGTGTCCTCTTAGTGCGGAGGAACGTCACTTTATATTGCCTCCTGTGATAAAGAACTTTATTATGCAGTCTGTCGCTTTTATGTCTTCCTCATCAAAGGTTCGTACAAAGCTTATTTTCCACACACTAATACATCATACATATTAGAGAGAAATTTTTATTGCTTGCACCGATGACAACTTACTTGAAGGATCTTATTCAATCCATAGGTAGGTATGCTGGACTCTCATGGCAAAACTGGTTGGAGGTTTATGGATGCACATGTAGTATCTGTACTTGGTGCGGGAGTTTTGGCTAATATCAGGTGGAAGCAATCGTCACAAGCTAAGGGATCTCTAATCATATAACATTGTTTGGAACCAAGCAAACACAATTCATTATGTTGTCTTCTCCAACATGTACTCCTAGGCATGTAATAGTTTGGTGAGTGCTCACAATTGTAAAAAGTGACTAAGATGATATATTTATATGTGAACCTCTCTTTCCTTATTACTTCTTATTAATTGCAACAATGAATGAGGCCTATGTTGATTTATTCTCAACAAGTTTCAATCATCATACATGTCATAAGTGAAGTTATCACTTTCCATAAGATCGTCTCATGATCTTTCATGCTATCGTTCTTTTCATACTCTTTGATCATGGCACAAAGCAAAGGCCTTGACTAAGACACTCTTTATTATATAGCTCGTAAGCTCGAATACATCGGGGGAGAGACAAAAGAAAAGACTCAAACTAAAAACTAAAGACTTATTCCTCTAAAACAAAAAATAAAAACTAAAAAGGAAAGAGTTGAAACAAAGGTAAAAGAAAAAGATATAAAGGTGATACGATACCAGGGCAACTCCCCCAAGCTTGGCAGAAGCCAAGGGGATTGCCCATACCAATGCTTAGTTGTCTTCCTTTGGTGTTGATGGTGGTGTTGTTGGAGCAGTCTTGAGCTTGTCTAATTTCCACTTGAGCAAAAAGTTCTGCTCTCTTAGATTGTCATTTTCCTCCTCAAGTTTCAAAACTCTATGGCAAAGCTCCTGCTCACTCTCCTGCAAGAAACGAGAAGGGATAAACAAGGTCTTAGGCTTCTTCCTATGGTCAGGGAGGCTTGACTTCTTGAACTCCACATGGGTGTTTGCATGTTGAGGTAGAGGAGCCTCCTCTTCATCAGAACTCGTTTGCTCCTTCCCTTTGGGCTCATAGTCCTCTTCCTCATTAGTGGTCCAGCCATATGGTTCCAAGTCCCCATAGACCTTGGGGTTAGCAAGGTAGTCAGCCACATAGCTCTCTCCCTCTGAATCTTGAGAAGACATCTTGACCTAGATCTGCGGTAGAACAAGCTCGAAACAAAAACAGAGGAAAAATGTGCGATACAGAGATCAAAACCTTCGGGCGACTATATATTGATTTTTTTTCTGGGCCAGAAGGAGTCCTCCGCAATAAAACAGAGTCCGGGAGGCACACGAGGTGCCCACAAGCTTGCCCACCGCCACGAGGGGGGTGGTGACGGAGTGGGACCTTGTGGCTTCCTCGTTTGCTCTCCGGACTGCTTTTTATTTTTCTAATTTTCCAAAAATTCCAAAACTGAGGAAATTTCCTATTGGAAAAGTATCGGAGTCCAATTTCTTGCTGAAACAGATACATCTTCGTATTCAAGGTCTGAAGTAGGCTGGTAAACATCCCTTATGTACTCCTCTGGAGTTATGACATTGATGATATTGGTCTCAACATTTATGGGAGTACCCGAGATGTAATGCTTGATTCTTTGCCCATTTACCACTCTAGGAAAATTTCCTTCCGTGTTATTGATTTTGATGGCACCAGAACGATATACTTCCTCGACAACATAGGGACCTTCCCATTTAGAGAGAAGCTTGCGTGCAAAGAATCTCAAATGAGAATAGTATAGCAGGACATAATCACCTACATTGACCTCTCGTTTCTGTATTCGTTTGTCGTGCCATCTCTCAACCTTTTCCTTGAACAACCTGGCATTCTCATATGCTTGGGCTCTCCATTCATCTAACGAGCTGATATCAAACAACCGCTTCTCACCGGCAAGTTTGAAATCAAAGTTGAGCTCTTTGATTTCCCAATAAGCTTTGTGTTCCAGCTCAAGAGGTAAATGACAGGCTTTACCATAAACCATTTTGTACGGTGACTTGCCCATGGGATTCTTTTAAGCAGTGCTATAAGCCCATAGTGCATCATCAAGTTTGCTAGACCAATTCTTTCAAGATCTATTGACGGTCTTTTGTAAGATCAACTTGATCTCCCTATTACTCAACTCCACTTGACCACTAGACTGAGGATGATAAGGAGATGCAACTCTATGGTTGACATCATACTTAGCAAGCATCTTACTGAAAACACCATGAATGAAGTGTGAACCGCCATCAGTCATCAAGTATCTAGGGACTCCAAATCTTGGGAATATGACTTCTTTAAGCATCTTAATAGAGGTGTGGTGATCAACATTTTTAGTGGGGATAGATTCTGCCGACTTAGTAACGTATTCCACATCAACTAAGATGTGAGTGTACCCATTGGAACTCGGGAAGGGTCCCATATAATCAAAGCCCCAGACATCAAATGGTTCAATGACAAGTGAATAGTTCATAGGCATTTCCTGACGCTTACTGATGTTCCCTATCCTTTGGCATTCGTCACAAGACAAGACAAACTTACGGGCATCCTTGAAGAGAGTGGGCCAATAGAAACCTAATTGCAATACCTTATGGGCAGTTCTATCTCCAGCATGGTGTCCTTCGTAGGCCTCAGAATGACACTTCTACAGGATCTGTCCCTGTTCATGTTCAGGCACACAACGTCTAATAACACCATCTACTCCTTCCTAATAAAGGTGAGGATCATCCCAAAAGTAGTGTCTGAAATCAAATAAGAATTTCTTATTTTGTTGATAGGTGAAACTAGGTGGTATGTATTTGGCTACGATATAGTTTGCATAATCGGCATACCACAGTGCACTATGTGAAGTGCGGATGACATTTAATTGCTCATCAGGAAAGCTGTCATCAATAGGTAGTGGGTCATCAAGGACATTCTCTAGCCTAGACAAGTTATCTGCTACAGGGTTATCAGCACCCTTTCGGTCAACGACGTGCAAATCAAATTCCTGTAGCAGGAGAAGCCATCTGATCAGCCTAGGCTTAGCGT
Organism: Hordeum vulgare subsp. vulgare; assembly: GCF_904849725.1. Taxonomy (NCBI): domain Eukaryota; kingdom Viridiplantae; phylum Streptophyta; class Magnoliopsida; order Poales; family Poaceae; genus Hordeum; species Hordeum vulgare. The sequence goes on along the minus strand of NC_058523.1, from coordinate 294,012,309 downwards.
CCTTCTTCTGCATAAGGTACTTCATAGCAGCATGATCAGAGTGAATATTGACTTTGGAGTCAACTATGTAAGATCTGAACTTTTCACATGCAAACACGACTGCTAGAAATTCCTTCTCCGTAGTGGCATAGTTTCTTTGGGCAGTGTCTAGAGTTTTACTAGCGTAATGAGTGACATTCAACTTCTTGTCAACTCTTTGTCCTAGAACAGCACCAACAGCATAATCACTAGCGTCACACATGATTTCAAAGGGCAAGTTCCAGTCAGGTGGTTGAACAATAGGTGCGGTTATCAAAGCCGTCTTAAGTATTTCAAAGGCTTCCTCACAATCCTCGTCAAAAACAAAAGGAACATCCTTCTGCAAGAGGTTGGTAAGAGGCCTAGAAATCTTAGAGAAGTCTTTAATGAACCTTCTATAGAAACCAACATGACCTAAGAAACTTCGTATACCTCTGATATCTGTGGGGCAAGGCATTTTCTCAATTGCATCAACCTTAGCCTTATCAACTTCAATGCCTCTCTCAGAAATTTTGTGTCCTAAGATGATACCTTCATTAACCATAAAGTGGCACTTCTCCCAGTTCAAGACGAGGTTGGTTTCTTCACATCTCTTTAAGACTCGCTCAAGGTTGCTGAGGCAATCATCAAAGGAAGACTCGTAAACGGAGAAGTCATCCATGAAAACCTCGACAATATTTTCACAAAAGTCAGAGAATATAGCCATCATACATCTTTGGAAGGTGGCAGGTGCATCGCATAAGCCAAAAGGCATACATCTATAGGCAAAGGTACCGAAAGGGCGGGTGAAAGTGGTTTTCTCTTGATCAGATTGTGCAACAGGTATTTGCGACAAACCTGAATAACCATCTAGAAAGCAGAAGTGTGTGTGTTTTGATAGCCTTTCTAGCATTTGGTCGATGAACGGCAAAGGATAATGATCTTTCCTGGTTGCCTTGTTCAGTTTCCTAAAGTCTATCACCATTCTATAGCCGGTAATAATCGTTTGTGGGATTAGTTCATCCTTATCATTAGGAACGACGGTGATACCTCCCTTCTTAGGTACGCAATGTACTCGACTTACCCAATCACTATGAGCAACAGGATAAATGATTCCTGCTTCCAGAAGCTTTAATATTTCTTTTCTAACGACCTCTTTCATCTTAGGATTCAATCTCCTTTGATGATCAGCAACTGGTTTAAAGTCAGGATCTGTTTTAATCTTGTGCTGACATAGAGTAGGACTAATACCCTTAAGATCATCAAGAGTATATCCAATAGCAGCGCGGTGCTTCCTCAGAGTTTTTAGTAACTTTTTCTCTTCGCGCTCTGAGAGGAGAGCACTAATAATGACATGATATATCTCCTTCTCACCAAGATAGGCACACTTGAGAGTATCATGCAACTATTTAAGCTCGACCACATGATCACCCTTTGGTGGGGGAGGATCCCCAAGGAGTTCAACATGCAGATTATTCTTGAGAATAGAATGCTGTTCTAAGAAAATTCTATCTATCTCATGTCTCTCCTCCATATGCATATCATTTTCATGCTCAAGCAGATATTTCTCTAAAGGATACGTAGGAGGTATGACAATAGAGGCAAGAGCAATGATTTCATCTCTACCAAACGACTCTCTTTCATGGTGTTGTCTTCCAAACTTGGAGAAGTTAAATTCATGAGACACACCCTCAAAACTTACTGTGACAGTCTGCTTAATGCAATCAATGTGAGCATCGATAGTGTTCAGAAAGGGTCTACCAAATATGCTGGGACAAAAGCTATCTTGAGCAGTACCAAGGACGAGGAAATCAGTAGGATACTTCGTCTTACGACACATGAGTTCTACGTCTCTCACAATTCCCAGAGGGCATATAATGTCTCTATTAGCTAGCGTAATAGTGACATCAACGGGTTCTAACTCAGCAGGTGCAATCTCATCTTTGATTTCATCATAGAGATAACGGGGTATTGCACTAACACTAGCTCCCATATCACATAAACCATGGTAACAGTGATCTCCTATCTTAACATTAACAACGGGCAGGCCAACTACAGGTCCGTGCTTGTCTTTCGTGTGAGGTTTAGCAATTCTAGCAGAGTCCTCACAGAATTTAATAACATGCCCGTCTATGTCTTCGGCTAAGAGATCTTTGATAATAGCAACACTAGGTTCAACTCTAATCTCCTCAGGGGGTGCAAGTGGTCTAATGTAACCCCTACGTATCACAGTTGGAGCTTTAGAATAATCCTTCATCCTAGCAGGGTATGGTGGTTTCTCAGTGTAAGCACAAGGAACAACAGGATCACTAAAAGCTATGATTTTCTCCTCAACTAGAATAGTTTTTTCTATGTTGCTTTCTACAGGAGGATGATATTCAAACCACTTCTCTTTCGGAAGATCAACATGAGCAGCAAAAGATTCACATAGAGAAGCTACTATCTCAGAGTCAAGTCCATACATAGCGCTAAAATCTCTAGAAGTGTTTGTCTCAACAAAAGATTTAACGCAATCAAACTGGAAATTCATACCTGAGTCCTTACCTTCCTCCATCTCCCAATCTTCAGAGTTGCATTTGATTCTCTCCAATAAATTCCACTTGTGATCAATATCCTTCTTCATAAAAGAACCGGCACAAGAAGTGTCAAGCATGGTACGATCTTCATGGGAAAGCCGAGCATAAAAGTTTTGAGTGATGATTTCTCTCGAGAGCTCATGATTGGGGTATGAATATAGCATTGATTTAAGCCTTCCCCAAGCTTGAGCTATGATTTCCCTGTCACGAGGCCAAAATTTATAAATAAAGTTTCGATCACAATGTACTAAATGCATAGGATAGAACTTTTGAGGAAATTCCAATTTCAACCGATTGTAGCCCCATGATCCAGCATCATCACATAACCTATACCATGTCAACGCCTTATCCTTCAAAGTTAAAGGAAATACTTTCTTCTTTACCTCATCCTCGGGGAAACCTGTAAGCTTAAATAAACCACAAACTTCATCTACATAGATTAGATGAAAGTCTGGATGTGAAGATCCATCTCGTGTAAAAGGATTAGCCAGCAGTTTCTCAAGCATACCAAAAGGAATTTCATAAAAGATATTTTCAGTAGGTACCTCAGGTTGAGGAGCAACTCCTCGTGCTTCCGTTCGTGGTGAAGATACCCCGAACAAAGTCCTCAAAGGAAGAGTTTCCATAGTGACAAGTGACAATAAATTTCAGCACAGTATATAAATGTTTCCTTACCAATTTCCACTTACCAAAGACGCTTCACTTCCCGGCAACGGCGCCAGAAAAGAGTCTTGATGACCCACAAGTATAGGGGATCAATCGTAGTCCTTTTGATAAGTAAGAGTGTCGAACCCAACGAGGAGCAGAAGGCTCTGATAAACAGATTTCAGCAACGTAATAACTGCAAGCACTGAAAGTAGCGGTGACAAGTGATTGTGTAGCGAGGTGAAACGTAGCAAGCAAAGAGTAATAAGTAAGAAGTAGTAGCAACAGTGCAGCAAGTGGCCCAATCCCTTTTGTAGCAAGGGATAAGCCTGAACAAAGTCTTATAGGAGGAAAAACGCTCCCGAGGACACACGGGAATTTCTGTCATGCTAGTTTCATCATGTTCATATGATTCGCGTTCGTTACTTTGATAGTTTGATATGTGGGTGGACCGACGCTTGGGTACTGCCCTTACTTGGACAAGCATCCCACTTATGATTAACCTCCCTCGCAAGCATCCGCAACTACAAAAGAAGAATTAAGACAAAGTCTAACCATAGCATTAAACTAGTGGATCCAAATCAGCCCCTCACGAAGCAACGCATAGACTGGGGTTTAAGCTTCTGTCACTCCAGCAACCCATCATCTACTTACTACTTCCCAATGCCTTCCTCTAGGCCCAAATATGGTGAAGTGTTATGTAGTCGACGTTCACATAACACCACTAGAGGAAAAGACAACATACATCATATCAAAATATCGAACGAATATCAAATTCACATGACTATTATCAGCATGACTTATCCCATGTCCTCAGGAACAAAAGTAACTACTCACAAGACATAATCATAATCATGACCAGAGGTGTAATGAATAGCATCAAGGATCTGAACATAAACTCTTCCACCAAATAATCCAACTAGCATCAACTACAAAGAGTAATCAACAATACAAGTACCAATCGGAGTTGCGAGACGAAGATTGGTTACAAGAGATGAACTAGGGATTGGAGAGGAGATGGTGCTGATGAAGATGTTGATGAAGATGCCTCTCCTCCGATGAGAGGAGTGTTGGTGATGACGATGGCGACGATTTCCCCCTCCGGGAGGGAAGTTTCCCCGGCAGGATCGTCCTGCCGGAGCTCTAGATTGGATCTGCTCAAGTTCCGCCTCGTGGCGGCGGCAAAACCACGAAAAAGCTCCCGTATGATTTTTTCCAGGTCAGGACGCATCATATAGCAAAAGAGGGGGGCTAGTGGGCCTTCAGGCAGCCCACAAGCTTGCCCACCGCCACCAGGGGGGTGGTGGCACAGTCAGGGCTTGTGGGGCCTTGGTGGACCCCTCCGGTAGATCTTTCACCCAGTATTTTTCATATATTCCAGAAAAAATCCACGTAAATTTTCAGGGCATTTGGAGATGTGCAGAATAGTGGACTAGGATTTGCTCCTTTTCCAGTCCAGAATTCCAGCTGCCTGAATTCACCCTCTTCAAATAATCCTTGCAAAATAAGAGAGAAAAGGAATAAATATGGTACCACAAGTAATATAACAGCCCAAAAAGCAATAAATATCAACATGAAAGCATGATGCAAAATGGACGTATCACATACCCATTATATATATGTGATAGGCCACCCCAAGAGGGTTGAGCCGGTTCCCGCCCAAATCAATATCTTACAGCGACTGCTAATTTAGATCACTGCTACTAGTTCTCAAGCGGCCTAAACTACGAGTGTAGTGCTGCACCGATCTACTAGTGCGTTCGGTAAATTTCAGTTTCGAGAGTAAAAAATAGTTTCAATGGTTAAGTTCAGTTTCGACAGTTAAGTTCAATTTCGAGAGTTAAGTTAACACTCAATAGTTTTTACATCACCATTGGAGCGCCACCATGCGGCTGATGTGTTTTGCATGTAACACTTTTTTGGTGATGTTTTTACATCACCTATTGGTGATGCTATTAGAATCCCACTTCAGGTTAATGTTATTCGTCTTATCCTACTTCACCCTCCCCGTCGTACACCTCAACAGAGTTGCTCCAATGACCGAACCATCCATCACATCATAGCAGTACCCTTGGTCCTATCTCCAAATGCCTAAGATCTTCTTATTCGCCTCCATAAGCCACGTACGTCAGCCGCACCATCCTTAGTGATCAAACCTATGATGTTGAGGTTTACAAGGCTTCACCAAAGAGTTTGTACACTTGTCGCGTCGCTTTTTAACTATCCATGTAGTATATGTTGTCCATATAAGCTATTTTTCAGTGTACAACACAACACATGTAGTATATATTGAAATACATTAGGTTTCTTTTCAAATATAACCAGTTAATGCACGACACCAAGACCCACTGAGCACATGTAGTAATGAGAAATATTAATAATTTCTCCCATATGACAAGTAGTGAGGTACTACTAGGCAAGTTTACTATTCGTGATGGACTACCTAGAAAGCCATCATTTTTTATTTCTGCGTGTTGGAGTTGTCCATGTGTACATGGGCCTAGTAGAAGTAGTGCACAAACATTTTTTTGAGTGTAGGATTCATCCTATTGAAGCCTTCCTAGTAGAATTGCCACTAGTTGACAGGAAAAGTGAAGTTCCTTTTAAAACAAAGAAAGGAAAGCTGAAGGAAAACTTTGGAATTGGAAAGTTTCATATGGCACTACTATTCATGCATTTGGTTTGAAGGAATCAAGCAAGTCAAAACGGAAGGATTTTTTCCTTGTTGGAACGAGGAACGCCGCGAGCGCAAGAATCAGATCAAGAGTAGACGTAGGCACAGAGGATTTTTGTGTTGTGCACTAAACTGCAAGTTTTCTCATTAACACTAATATTATTTGGATATAGGCTAAAACAGAAATAACCCCCACACCGCCGAGCTTACTGGACATGCCATCCCACGTTGCTCATGGTGATCGAGGTGAGTGTGGCCGATTCTTACGTGCATGCCATCCCATGAGCCAACTAACAGCCGCACTAGCTAACTAACAACTAACTGAAGTTGATTCGGTCTGTGCTAACAGAATCGTTTATTCGCTAACTGAAAGCCCAAAACAAAATATCCTAAGAGCAGAAGGCCGAGGTAATAGCTCAGAAGGCCGAGGTAATAGCTCAGAAGGCCCAGATCTGTCCCGGTGCTGCACCTCAATCCCGAGGTAATAGCTCAGAAGGCCGAGGCCGCTCATATCAAACACCCTCTGCATGTGCTCCTTGAATGCCTTGATGTCGTCGATGTTGATGCCGGTGATTATCAGATCATCTACGTACACGTCGAAGAGCAGAGTCCCCGTGTCGGTGGTCCTCCTCTACACCACATGCTCGAGGGGGCTATGCTCGAACCCGAGCGAAGAGAAGGAAGCGTCGAGCTTGGCGTACCACGCTCGTGGTGCTTGCTTGAGACCGTACAAGGCCTTCGGAAGGCGCAACACTTTGCCTTCTTTGCCGGCGATGATGAAACCCGGCGGCTGGTGCACATAGACCTCCTCGATCAGGTCCCGATTCAAGGACGCGGACTTGACGTCCATGTGATGCACTTCCCACCCTTGGCGTGCTGCTAGTGCGAGTAGTAAGCGCACCGGCTCCATGCAAGCCACCGGCGCAAATACCTCGTCGTAGTCCACGCCGTGCCGCTATGTGTAGCCCTTCTCCACTAAGCGTGCCTTGCGCTTGACAACATTGCCGGCAGGGTCCCTCTTCACCTTGAAGACCCATTTGAGCCCTATGGCGTGATGCCCGGCTCGGAGCGCGGCGGGATCCCACGTCTTGTCGTTGCGGATTGACACCAACTCATAATCCATGGCGCATCTCCAGCACGCCTCCTCAAGCGCTTCATCAACGCTCACAGGCTATTCAGCAGCAACCAGATAGAGCCCAACTTGATCTTCCCTTGCTGCTTCCACCTCGGCGAGAATGTTCTTCATCTTGCGATATTGTGCTGACGTGTGGTCGAGGTTGTGTCACTCCTAGTCACCGCTGGGCAGCGTAGGCCAACCATCCTCGACGGATGTCGCAGAGCCAACCTATGTTGTTGGCTGCGCAGGCGTCCGTTCATGCGCGGGAAATGCTCCACTTGTGCTCGTTTCCGGTGTGTGTGCGTCGGTGATCTCTTCATCGTTGTAGACGACCCGAAAATGTTCATCCAGGGAAGTCGCCATGGCCCGTGGAGCCGATGTCCAGTCCCACTTCCGCCGCTCCTCAAACAGGATGTCGCGGGACAAGTGCACCTTGTTCGTGGCAGGATCAAATACCATGTATGCATTAGCTCCCTCCGCGTACCCGAGGAAGATCATCGGCGTCGAGAGATCAACCAGTTTTTTGATGCCGGGGCCGACTCAGTTGACGTGAGCGATGCACCTCAAAGTGCGCAGATGATGGACAATCGGCTTCTTCTAGTGCCACGCTTCGTACAACGTCTACTCTTTGCCGCTACGCGTGGGGGATTGGTTGAGCCAGTACACCGCAGTATTGACCGTGTCGCCCCAGAACTTGGGGGGCACGGCCATGCTCTTGAGCAGGCACCGCGCCATCTCGACCACGGTCTGGTTCTGCCTCTCGAACACGTCGTTTTGCTGCGGTGTGTATGGAGCGGTGGTGTAGTGTTTGATCCCTCCATCCTCGCAGTACAAGAAAAACTCAAAAGAGTTGAACTCGCTGCCCCGATCGGATCGGAATGCTACGAGTCGGCGCCCCTCTTCTTCTTCAGCGAGCGCCTTGATCTTCTCGAAGCGTGAAAACACCTCGTCTTTGGTTTTGATCACCTCTTCCCACATGTATCGCGAGTGATCATCAACAAGTAGAAGGAAATATCAATTACCTGCAGTTGTCACCGGCTTGATTGGTCCGCAGAGATCGGTGTGGACGAGCTCGAGCGCGTGCTCTCCGCGGTACGCCAAGGCCTGCGGGAAGGTGAGTCGGTATTGCTTCCCCAGCACACACCCTTCATAGTACTGGTCCACGCGATCGATGAGAGCCACGCCATTTTTCATCTCCATGCGCGCTAGGTCGCGCAGCGCCCTGAAGTTCAGATGACCGTAGCGCGAGTGCCCCAGCCATGCCGTGTCGTCGCCGCTTGCCAGCAAGCACATCGGCCTGGTTAGCGACATGCGGAGGATGTAGAGGCGCCCGGCGTTGCGCGTCACACGATTGAGCAGCCGCCCATCAAGGTTGCGGAGGCGAAGGACCACGTCATGGATCGTCATCTCGCAGCCAAGCTCATCCATCTAACCAATGCTCAAGATATTGTTGGAGAGGCAAGGTATGTAGTATACCTCACAAACCGTCATATGTTATCCATTTCGACACTCAAAAAGGATCGTCCCTCTCCCTTCGAGCCACACACTCGAGCCGTCGCCGAGTTTCACGATCCCTCGTGCTCCTTCATCGAGATCGAAAAAGATCTCGCGACGGCCAAACATGTTGTTGCTAGCCCTGGTGTCTAGGTACCACGCAGTGTCACAACTGCCTCCCTTTTGGACGGCGCGCGCCTGGGAGCGTTCCTCGTTCACAAGAACCCGCTCGACCAGGCTTTCGGAGGTCAAATTGAGCGCAATGACCGTGGCGAGGAGGAAAGCCGCCTCATCTTCCTAGTCTTGCGCCACCACAAGGTTTGCTTGTTCCTTGCGCTGATGCTGGGGCTCGGTGCGGTTCTTGGAGAAGTGACCGACCTTGTTGTAATTGTAGCATTTCACCTCCAACATGTCACGCTCCCCGTTCGGCGCACCTTCGTGACCGCCGTTCCCGCCAGGCCGGTCCTTGCCGTGGCGACCGTTGTGGCCGCCGCCTTGCCCGCCGGACCCACCTGGTCTGCGAGATCCATTTGTGCGGACACCTTGGCCACTGCCTTGGCCTTGGGCACACTGGTTATTGCGTGCATTCCAGTGCGCCTCCATTAGTAGTAGTTGGCCGCCGCTGCGGTCTTGCCCGCCGCCCCCACCTTGGTCGTTGGTGAGGTAACGCTCCTCCGTGGAGTGTAGATGCCCAACCATCTCCTCCACCGAGAGCGTGTTGAGATCAAGCATCGTCTCGACGGCGAGGGCGATCTGCATGTAGCGCGGTGGAACAATGCGAAGAAATTTATGTACCACTCTCACCTCCTCCACGGTATCCCAAGCAAGCGCAGGTTGTTGACGAGCGAGGTAATGCGCATGCCGAATGCGTCAAGCGTCTTGCCATCGCGAAACACCATCGCCTCAAACTCAAAGCGCAACCATTGTGTCGTGGCCTCACGCACACGCGAGACACCCATATGCATGGTCTTGAACGTGTCCCATGCCTCTTTCGCCGTCTTCTTCACCACGATCGCACCCACCATATCCGGTGGCACGGATCGTAGGATGGCTGCCAGCGCCGCCTTGTCATTTGGGACGCTGGACGGCGTGCCCTCCCCCACGTCCGACATCAGGTTGACCTCCATGTTGATCTGCATTAACATGCACCACTCGAAGTAGTTCGTTGCGGTGAGCATCGGCCAGACTGTGCTACCGCCCAGGACGAGTCGCTCCTGCACCGTTCGTTGGTGCACGACGACCTCCTTGTCGCGTCGATGACTGTGGCTCTGACCCTGGCTCCAATCCCGGATCAGGGTCACTAAACGCGCACCACCACTGTCGTTGACGTGTGCTTGGTCGGCCATGGTCTCCAGGAACATACGCGGCTCTGATGGCACTTGTTGGAACAAGGAACACCGGCGAGCTCGCGAGCACAGGAAACAGATCAAGGGTAGACGAAGGTAGAGAGGATTTTTGTGTTGCGCACTGAACTGCAACTTTTCTCGTTAACACTAATCTTATATGTACATAGGCTAAAACAGAAATAACCCCCACACCGCCGAGCTTACCTGTAACATCCAAAATTTTGGAATGTTAATATAATTATTATATTGTTTGTTTGTTTACTTGAGTGATTGAAACTTGAGTGAAATCTGAAACTTTTCAAAACTTTTGAATGAGAGGGAATAAAATGACTTTCCCCTTGTCCGGTAAAATCAAATTCATCCAATTAAAAGCAATGAGAGAAGATGACATGACTTCTTCAACTATAAAGAATTTGAAAGGAGTTTTGCATTTGAATTCTTTCAAACATTTGCCCTTGCTTCTTTATTTTTCTTCCCGGAGAAATACCCCGACAAAATTCTTGCACGCAAGAAAGAGCGGAGGAAAATGACCCTCCAAAATGTGAGGCATTTCTGAAATATTTTGAGCGAAGAGAAACCCAAGTTTATGGGGAAAATATTTTACGAAAATAAATAAAGCCTTAGGGATTTTTCTGAAAAAAACATCTTTAAAAGTTTTTATTTTGGTGTTGGAAAAATCATAAACGAGTAGGAAATATTTTTCTGAAAATTTGGTATATAATACCCCATATAAATCTTTTTATTTTGTTTCCTTTTATTATTATTTTTCCTTGCTGTTTTAAAAGAAAAAAAACAAATGAGGAAATCTTCTTTCCTTTTAATAGGAAACCGCCCTAGGGCGTTTTTTTTTCTGGGCCAGATCCCGCCGGGACCTCCTCCCGTGTGCCAACCGCCACCAGCCCCTCCACCGCACCCCCTCTTCTTTTTTTTCTCTTTCTTTCCTTCCCTCTTCTTCTTCTTTCCTTTTTTCTTTCCCCATGAGCCCACCCTTTCCTTCCCCAGCGACCAGCCCTCCCATGGCGTGACTTCCTTATCCGACGGGATCCTTTCCTCCCCACGCCCCCCTTCCTTCCCTCGCCCCCTGCCCCCTATATAAACTGCGCCTCCACGCCCCCCCTCGGCCCCCTCCTTCCCCATGCACCTCGCTAGAGCAGGCTCCAGTAGGGACCTCCCTCGCTTCGCACCGGTCGCCACTTCGTCCCCCCGCACCACCGAGACCACCAGCGAGTTCCCCATCGTCACCGCAGCCCATTTTCCCACCAAACACCCGAGCTCCTCACCCCACTCCACCGCACCGCTTCGCCGGAGTCCGAGCACCACCACCACACCCCCGAGCCTCGGGCTGCTCCTCCCGTTGCCCCCACATCACCCCGACGCCACCACTGGGCGCGGAAGGCTCACCGCCATCGCGTGGAGCCTTTTCCCTTGCTGGAGACCCCCCGGATCCGCCATCCCCGTCGACCACCGTCTCTCTGCCTCGCCGGAGTAGAGCACACCGACAGCCCCCACTGTGAGTTACCCCATCTCTCCCTCCTCCGTCCGATCTGTTTTAGATGGCTAGGATTAGATACCATGTACCCCTTCGGTTTTTAGTTAAAGAACCGAACGGTTTTCAGTCTCACTTATTTTTAGCCGGAGTTTTGTTTAGTTATCGGCCGTTTGCTAGTTAGCCCCGCAGCACACACCATCTAGGCCAATCAGGAGCTGCCACATACCCCCCCGTCCACTAGTAGTTTTTCTTCTTTTTCTGTTTTAGATTAGAAAACAGAGAAAGTTCCAATCTTGTTTTGATCATAACTTTTGATCCCGAATTCCAATGGAGTTGAAACTTGTTCCAGTAGATCATAATTTTTCTGTAGTTTTTAAAAATGTATAATTTGTCTATGTTTGAAATTTTCAAATTTGAATTAGATCAGATTTAGTTTAAAACTTGTTGTGCTAATTCCAGGCGTTTACAAATAGCTTTTAATTTAATTCTTTTTGCTACTGATCCCTAGTGATTTTAGTTATCAGTGGTAAACATTTCAGAATTATTTGACTATTTTAACTCATTGTTTCTTGTGAAACAATTTCTGTTTCACCTCTTGTAGGATTGTGACTAATTTACTGTCTTTAGTTGCTTTTAAATTATTTTCTTTTATATTTCAGAAATATTAAGTTTTGTTTCTGTTAGTTAAAAGTAGGTTTGCAACAAGTTTTGGTTTTATTTTTATATGTTATCATGAAATCAATTCTAGTTCTCTAATAACTTGCAATTAGTTTCTCCACTGTTTCAAATCCCGTTTGGAAATACTTTCAAATAGTTTTGTGAAAAAAATACTTTATTTTATCCTAGTTAAATTTATATCTTAGTTCCATGTTATTATTTTCTGTTAGACAAAAATTATTTAGTGTTTGACGTAGTAGAAGACTCCCTAGTCTTATTTGAAGTTTCCTTCGGATTCTTATTTCACTCTCTCCTTTGTTTTGATTGCTAGAATGATTGCTAGTATGAGTGCTTATGTGAATCATATGTTTGTTATATAGATTTCATCGGAGAGTGACGAGTAGTCTATCAAGTTATTTCTCGAGAAATTCTTCTTCGTCAACAACCCCGTTACTAGGCCCGGGATGACAAATTTCATATTGCTATGCTTGAGTAGATGGGATTCTGGTTGAGAGTTTATCACGAGTGATGCGAGGATACTTTAATAACCTAGACCGGTGAAGTCTAGACTTTTCAAGACCTCGTGATGCAATGCAACTCTCGGTGAAGGACGGTTGATCAGCTCCGTGGAGAAACTAGTGGATGACCTGGGATGCTGGAGTCGGCCATGACATCTTGCGGAAAGCTTCACCCAGGCTCAAAGAGACGGACGGCTATTTTCAAGACCCAAGGCTTAGCTGCACAGCCACAAGTCATTATGGGCTCTGGCTTGGTTGGACAACACGGCGACTTTGGACAGGCGGTGCTAGCAGATGTAGAAGAAAGGTAGGATTGGATGGGCATCGACAGGGATTCAGAGGGACCCGTTGAAAGACCATGTTTTGATCATCCGGTCTTCAAACACCCCGAAGTGCGAGGACATACACAGAGGCGATCAAATCTTGTGGGGAACGTGTGCAAGACTCTTCAGAGTACTCAAACCTAATCGATTAGCCGTGTCCACGGTCATGGAAAACTTGAGCCGAAGGAACTGAAGTTATCTCAAATTCTCAACACAAATAATAATATTGATGTGGGTATTATTGACAACATGGGTACGAGAATTGGTTGGTGGAACCATCTCGTTAACAACCAACAATGTAGTAACATTTTGCTTTTAGCCCTCTCTTGTTGTAGGAGAAAACTTGCTTTTCGCTAAAAACTTATAGCCCCACCTGCCATATATGCATATAATATAGATGATATTTTACCCCCTCTCATATGTGACTTGCCGGCATATTCAATATGCTGATCTACACGGTTGCAACGTCTTATGTTGCAGATATTTTCTTCGACGAGTAAGAGTACGATTCAGGGTTACGGTCCGCACTCAACTTGCCGTTGGTGTGTATTGGGACTCCACTCCCTTGAATGCTTCCGCTGAGATATTTAAGGTATATATCAGTTTTACGCTATTTACATGTGATTGCACTTTGATATATACATTGATGTACTGTGTGTGCCAGCATACTTATCTAGGGATGGCACAGATACACAGAGGCTTGACTCGTTTTGAGTCAGGTCGCTACATTACCGGACGTGCCATCACACGTTGCTCGTGGTGATCGGGGTGAGTGTGGCCGAGTCTTACGGGCATGTCATCCCATGAGCCAACTAACAGCCGCACCAGCTAACTAACTGAAGTTGATTTGATCTCTGCTAACAGAACCATTTATTCGCTAACTGAAATCCCAAAACAAACTATCCTAACAGGCGAAGGATTACTAGCCCAACATTCCTTAGGTGACTCTACCAAAGAAAAATGTAGGCATTTTAAGATCCACCCGGTCCTCTTTTTGAAATTCCTATTCGTGAAGAACAAGTCTAAATGGTACTGGCATAGTAGCATTCTTACTATACATGTTCATGTGATCTGAATTTAATTTGACCATGCTTCGTTGCAATCCTGTGAATCAAACAATCAGGTTGGCAAAAATCCTATGTTTGCAAATGTCCCATTCCTGCGTTTATACTATCGCTCCGTTTTTTGAATCCTCCAATTCAAAGGAGCAATTATAGAGTTACTTTTCTTATATATATGAGTCAAATAAAACTTTGTGTGGTTTGTCCTGCTTCTGCCATGCTATTGTCCACACCAGCCGAGCTGCTCAAATGATGAAAGCATCCGCCACAACAGAGTTCCCCCTCCAGACCGTCTTTCGCTACCTCAAATCTTTTCCCCCGTCGTCGGCAGCCACCACAATTGCATTACCATCATCATCTCAGTAGATGACCTTCAGGACTACACCGGTCCGCAAGAGAGGTCACACTCTTTCCTGTCTCCTTACGTTATGCATCGCTTAATATTACCTATTTTATCATCATGTTCACCAATTATACTTTGAGTCATGCCCAAAGTAATGCTCACACTTGAGAATTTTAAATGGTTGTTGGGTACATATCAAGGCAGCAACGAACTGTGTCTACTGTCTAGTTAATATCATGTGTCTATTATCTGGTTCACGTTGGGTGGGAAACAAAAAGTAAAGGAGCCATTGTCTGTCTTTTTTAACTAAAGATATTATGTGCATGCTATGATTTGTTTTGGGTCTATCCACTGGTTGCTACCATCACTCTGGATTTCTGCATACACTCCTTACATAATCTCACTATGTTTTATTCCTATGCATGTCAGTTATTGTACACAATGGTACTTTCTACTTGTGAGATGCGTTGGATTTTTCCCAAAGAGGAAGGGTGAAGCAATATAGTAGCGGTAAGTATTTACCTTAGTTGAGAACCAAGTTTAATTGAACCAGTAGGATTATCAAGGAAAACTCTCGTCGTCAACACCTACACACTCTACACCAAACGCTTGCACCCAACACGGGAAAGAGGGTTGTCATTCCCTTGAACTCGTTACTTGCAAGGATTAATTCGGATATAGATAGATATATAAAAGGTAAATAAGTGCAACAAGGTACTTTTTTAGAAATATTATTAAGTAGCCCCGTGGGCCATACTTTTCACTAGAGGCTTCTCTCTCTATAGCAAAGCATATGGTGGGTAGAAAAATTACTATTGTTCAATTGCCAGAAAAGCACATAGTTATGATGCTATTCGCGGCAATAATCATGTTTTATAGTCATCACATCCATAAACAAGTAGACTGAAACGATTCTGCATCTATTCTGTTACTCCATTTCGAGAGTGCTTCTATAGTTGCATCTCTAGGTATTAAGTTCATGCAAGGAGGGTAATCCTTGGGGAAAGGTGACATGATGTAGAAAAACTAAACCCAATCAATATGAATAAACCCCATCATTTTATCCTTAGTAGTAACAATTCAAGTACGTGTCTTGTCCCCTTCTGTCACTGGTATATAGAGCACCGCAATATTGAACCCACTACAGCGCACCACTTCAACTGAAGATAAATAAATCTAGTTGGCCAAACCAAACAAACAGATCAGAGAGAAATAAGAAGCTATAACAATCATGCATAATAAAGTTTAGAAAAGACGCAATTACTTTCAATGAATAATCTGATCATAAACCCACAATTCATCGGATCCCAACAAATGCACCGCAAAAGAAGATTACAGCGGATAGATCACCGAGGGAATCATGGAGAACACGGTATTGAAGATCAAAGAAAGAAAACAAGAGATATATCTACTGAATAAGGACCAGTATCTCTATGGTGAACTACTCATACTCATCATGGAGGCAACAAGGGTTATGTAGAAGGCCTCCATGATCGATTCCTAGTCCGGGAGGGTACTAGAAAAGGTGTCTAGATGGGATCGCGATAAAATAGAGACTTGTGGTGCTATAAAAAGTGTTTCATGTGGCACTTTGGGGTTCTAGAATATTTGATAATTTATAGAAGTGGAATTAGGTTAGGAGGTTTGACGAGGTGCCCATTAGCTCGGGGAGGGGGGTGCCCTACCCTAGGGTGTGCCCATCAGGCTTGTCGCTCCCCCAAGGATCTCCTGGCCCCCTCCCGAAGATTCTTTGGTCTCTTTCGGTCCCAAAAAAGTCGCCACAAAGTTTCATCGTGTTTGGATTCCGTTTGGTACTGATTTTCTGCAGAAGTTAGGAACAAATATAAAACAGGAACTGGCATGGGCAGTGGGATAATTGGTTAGTCTTGAAAGTGATTTAAAATAACATATCATTGCATATAAATTATCCAAGATTGATAATATAATAGGATGAAAAAATCAAAAATTATATATACATTGGAGATGTATCAGTAGTAAAAATCAAATAAATTGTCATGCTGACGTCGCCATATAGTGGGTGGAATGGTAGCACCCCACCCCCATTCGAGATTGTAATCCGTAGGAAGATAACTTTTCAGAGGGGGATTCAGAGGGAGAACACCACTCATATTTATTGTCCGGTCGAGATTGTAAATATGACTTGTTTGTGAGACTATGTGTTGTATGATGACTGTCCTAAATGGTCCCTAGTCGAAAGGGTTGTTTAGATGCACAACCAATTACACTAGCATATGATATGATGGATGGTCCGGTCTCACCAACCATGCAGGATTGGATGCTAGCCGAATAATATGGAATCGGAAAGATCTAGTCCGATTCGACGTAGTTGGATCCGAGTTGAGATAAGGTATGAGTTGGACAGACCCGACTATCACATGCAATGATAGCACGTATGTGAGTCTGTGGTACAACATATGTTCTATGTCCTAAGACCTGAATTGGCGCATGTACTCCAGATGGTGATAGACTAGCTTTGGGATGACCAAACACTACTCCGTGACTGGGTGGTTACAAAGGTAGGTTTCGGGCTTGTTCAGGCCCATGCTACGAGACATGGTCGAGCGAGATGGGATTTTCCCCTGTGATTAGGAGATATATACTCTGGGGCCCTCGGGTAAACCGACCTAGATAAGCATAGCCATGTGATGAGGATTATGAGATAATCTGAAGTGTTGGTCGGATTTACCATAATGAGAAAGAGGTCGTGCTACAACAAGTATGACCATGTCGCCTTGAGCACGACAACATATATCGTGTGGAAAGGGAACAGATGTGTGAAGTATAGGTTCGCCTAACTAGCTTCATCGAACACTTGAAGTCGACTAGCTTTGCTAGAGGCTGCTACCGACTAGTCGAGCCGGATATGATCTGACCGCGACCAAGTGAATGAGAACCTAAGGGGTCACGCGCTTAAGGGAAGGAACATGTGGTCTTTAGGATTCATGCGAGGCCCAAGAGTTGAGCCCGTTACGGATGTCTATATATAGTGGAGATGCGACACATTTAATGAAGAGATCGCTTTGGTGTAATCATTGGCGCTATGCATGTGGTGCAACTAGCCACCTCCACTCGCTGCCGACTGTGTGATCGGACCTATCAATATGCCGCACGGTGTTCTTCCCGCACACGCGGATACTGTTAGAGGCGATGCATTTGCGCCGCTCCGACGAACCTATATGTGGGATTCCTCGACCAACTGATTGAGGGAGATCGAACAAGGAGGAGATGGACCTCACGAATGCACTGCCACAACTCTACTTCTGCTGCACGTCATGCTGTGAACTATGAAGTATTTATGTTGTGAACTATGAAGTATTTATGCTGTGATTTATGTCATGCTGTGAGCTATCAAGTATTTATGTTGTGAACATGTCATGCTGCTGGTTTTGGCAAAACAGTGCATAAAAAAGAAAAGAAGCAGACACGCCATGCCCCTTGTCGTTTGAAGGCATGATCGTGCTTCTCACAAGTCTCATGAACCATTCCCAGTTGTCTTGGTTCTCCACGGACACGAAAGCAAATGCCACAGGAAACACCTGATCATTAGCATCATGTGCCATTGCTATCATTAGTGTGCCCTTGTATTTGCCTGTCAGGAATATTCCATCTATAGACAAAATCGGACGACAATGCTCAAAATATGCAATGTATGGGCCAAACGTCCAAACGGCACGATGGAACACTCCTTTAATATCTTGTACATGGTGGTACATTCCGGGGTTTCTGTAGGATATCGCACCCAACAACCTGGGTCGCATGTTGTACGCCTCTTCCCATCCACCGTACAACATTCTAAGAGCGACTTGCTTGGCCTTCCATGTCTTCCCGTACTTGACTTTATATCCAAACCTCTCTTAAAGCACAACTCATCAACAACTTCACTTTAATGGCTGGATCCTCAGCTATATATTTTTGGTATTTATAACCGATGAATTCCGTGGTTAGCAGACAATGTGTCATCGGTGCATTGGTGAGTTTCTTTGCAACTACTTATCTTCCACCAACTATCTTTCGTGAGTCTTCCACTGACTTTCAATTTTCACTTTTCTACCTCGCATTTCACGGTGTATCGCTTGTTGCAGTCTGAGTGAAAAACTATGAAAGGCTTGTAGTGTTTGACGGCATACTCACACAACCACATCTTGAATTCTAGCATGTGCTCGAACATCAAACCTTTCTTTAGGTAAGACGTAGAAATCGCGTCGGGTGTGCCACTTGGGAACATTCTAGCCTCAATTGTCTTGCTCATGCCACCATCGACTATAGCTTCATCTACAAGGCTAACATCACAAAACAAGGGAACTTTGTGATCCCTACCGGTGATTTTTGTATACCACTCTGCTTCTTTCTCAATGAAGCCATCCTCGTCCAAGTCATTCACCGGGCCTTCATCGTCCGACTCATCCACACAAGCACGCTGATACACAATGTCAGGATCCATGCCATCATGCCTTACTTGATCCTCTACGTCACCAATAATGTTGTGGTGTCTCTCATACCCTTCGTCAGAGTCATGACCATCATCTTTGATCGGTGCACTACCGCCGAACTCATATTGGGGATACTCATTGGCTTCCACTTCAACTTTATGCTCAACAATAGGTGGGACATTACTAATCGGGCTCAAATCATCTACTAAGGGTTGGTTCAAGTCAACATAAAAACAAGGAGCCCTGACCACCTTACTAGCAAACACTTTGAGTGACTTGACTACCTAGGACGCAACAACCTTGTTGTATGTAACGCAATGCAAATTGGACTTGATGCACATTGTCTTCATTCGACACTTGTGTGCCGACCCAACATCATATCTTCCTAATAATTAAACTTGTCACTTGGATCAACCCACTTCAATCTTATCCGCGTTTCTTCCACAATCTCTTCATAAGTAGGAATCTCAAGAAATATCAACTCTTCCTCATAATTGTCAACAATATCAACATTCATGAATGCCTCTTTGTCAACATAATGAATATTAACAATCTTGTCCATCTAAAAAAGTAAAAAAAGTACCAATGCTAAGTACACAACATTCCTACCAAAACAACTAAGAAACATACATGTCCATCCAAATTAAGCATTACCCTAACCCTAACCCTAACCATAAATCTTATTAATAAGCATAACACAACCAATACAATGCAACATTATTGGAACAACTATACTCAATAGTATACAGTAAGAACATCATATTTTGGAACAATGTTCAAAATTAGGGTTAGAAAATACATGAAGAAAAAACCACCCAAATAGACAAATCCAACCAATAAAAATTTGTGAGATGAAGGAGATTACCTCAAGCAACGAAAATGACACCGGATCCATGGACCAAACCAACCCTTTTGGAAGGATTTGAGAGGGGACAAGTGGGGGAGAAAAGGGGGAAAAGGGGCTGGAGCTCGGGGGATAGGTGGGAGAAGAGAGTGAGTGGAGTGGTGGCCTGGTGGGTGAGGGTGGTGCTCTAATAACTATCTCAGGCAGCAACGCCATGGTCCCTAGCGTTGCACCACAACATAGAAACGCCAAGGTGTGTGGCGTTTCCAGCAAGAAGAAACACAGACTAGTTTGGCGTTGCGAAAGTGTATAAATGCAAGGTGGACAGGCGTTTCTTAGTTGATCAGCAACGCCACGGGCTATGGCATTTCTAAAAGGGTCGGATCGTGAAATACTTTTCTAACGACTTCATTTTATGAATTTCTTTAACTATGTTGGTCAAAATAGTGATTTTGTCCGTATATTTGGTATGTCATTAGTAATACGTTACTAATGGTGTGTCGTCTAAAACTCACACCACTAGTATTTGGGATCCATCAATCTATCCCAGCGGTGACGTGTAACGTTTTTCCACGCCATCAATATTTTGCATACAGATGGCGTGTGTGTAACATGCATGACATTAATAACAAAATTAGTATGTTTAATTATTATTTTCTTTTCAAACCAATTATTGATGGCGTGGAGTGGTTTATTTCCTCTTGCCAACATTCACGACTACCTAGTGATCCACTGCCATTATGTTCGACTAAGTGACTAAGTGATATATTCAGTTCGATTGCTGGGTGGACTATATGACTTAGCACATATCCAGTCAGCTTCATAAGAGTTTCAGTTCAGTTTGTAGTTTCATTTATTATTTTCATTATGTTTGAGAGGTAGTCAGGAAGTAGGTTCCAAGTACATACATGGAACTGAACAATACCTATATGCTTGAGTTTTTACTGATGCATATATACCATGGTATGTATATGGATGTATATGTGCAGGGGATTAAGTGTCATTTCGATGTACTATGTCAACCTACGCCATTGTGTTTCCTTGTGTGAAATATATTAATATGTCACTAAAAATGTGAAACTCGCATCATGGTAAATTTCTACTACTATATTACATACTATCATGTTGTCATTCTTGTATACATGGACTATGATTTGTAGAGTCTGAATTTCAATCTACTGATTTCCTAGGATCTTTAAAATCTGTAGGAAGATATCTTGAGCGTACTTCCTCTAGTATGTATGTGAGGGTTAATTCGAAAATATGGTGGAGCACATCTCTAAATTAGGAGAGAGACAACATGCATTTTTCCCGAAACTTAGAACTTGTTGCTGCTACTCTGTTTGTACGTTTCTCCTGGTCATGATGGTTATATACAAAGTTGTATATGCGACACAATAGGATGTACAGTGAGTATGTTAGCACTCAAACAATACACCATCTTTATTTACAAATCATTTATATTTATACTATGATCTTACTCTTAAGATAATATTATTTCATTAGTAGATATTTGTTAAGTTATAATCCAGAGTTGTGTTATCTAGGAGGTTAATCTTACATTAACTATTATACCAGTAATAATTACTATTATGCTACATGTAATTATAATGAAGCCCAATTTGAGTGCAGCGTCATTAGTTAATAGACATAGAAAATGCAACACTCCTTGTTAGTATTCATATATATTCATCTCCTCTACTTCTTGATGATTGTTTCCTTCTCTCCTTTCAAAATCATGTACTATAAAAAAGACAAGAAAAGAACAAAAAATATTTGCTTAAGTCTGTTAGTAGTTACCATAAAAAACAACCACTCTTGTGACTAAGCACCTCTCTATGCACACATATTTTTCAGGAGTGAGCCAAAATCTGAGTAAGACCTATAGTGCTCCAAAACTGAATCTAAGAGCAGAGCATGATAATATTTGATAGACATACATACATACTTTTTTTATGCACACATATTAATTCAATGAAATTATCTTATGTATAGTCTGTGGTAAATAGATTGTAGTATTACTTGTGATGTTCTAATCTAGTCCAAGTATTTGTGATGGACTAATGTCAGGTATGCATGAAAAATGCCAAGTGTATTTGAATTGCATGGTATTCTGCATAGTACTGGGACATGAATGATATAGTTCTATTGCCATGTGTATGTGGGTGCAATGTGATCCTCCATATACTCTTTTCTTGACTTATTTATTATGATGCTTGAGTGTTTCTGTTAGAAAACAAATGCCTTCTTTATTTTGATGATTCCATTCTATAGGTTAACTAATAGCTAATACTTTACTTCCATTAGAAGTAAATTGGTGCGGCAACAACAACATTGTCATGGGGTTGTGTCAATGATATCCTTGACACGGCGATGCAGCGATGATGACATCAACACGGGGTTGTGTCGGTGACGATGATGATGATGATGTCACCGCTGGGCTACGGCGGTGGCGACGGCAACAAGGATGACATCAACACGGGGCTATGGCAGCGACAATGACGACATTCACAAGGAGCTCAGATGAGGAGAAGTGGTGACATCCACATAGGGATGCGGCAGCGACAAGGATGATATGAAGATGGGGCTGCAACGGCGACGACGGCATGAGGTTGCGGCGGCAATGATGATGGCGACGACATCCGGACAAGGCTGCTGCAACGAAGACAACCTCTATGCACGGTGGTGCGTTCGCCTCGTGGATCTCGAGAATGTCTCCATAGTAAATATATGAATTGTATATATGGATTTGAATATACAAATGACCTGTATGCATGCATTTGAAGATGGAGATGAATGTATAAATTTTGGATGCATGGATGAATTTTATTTTTCTAAATCCATCTATACTTAGTGGTGGCGTTGGTGGGTATACTCATGTTGCTACTATTAGTGAATAGTAGTGGTGTGGGTAAATGTCCACGCCGTGGCTATTTAACATAGGGGTGGCGTGAGTGAACAGTGCCACGCCATCGGTATGTAAAATACTAATGGTGTGGGGTCCGCATGCCATTGGTATTTTGATACCTGTGGCGCGATATTGGCGGCGTCGACCCCCTAAGCGAGAAGTATGATTTTTAGCACGTCACCTCTAGCGTTTTATGCACTAGTATGAAGGGGCGATACTATTTCACATATTTATGTTTATATTTGATTGATATCGCTTCTTGTTTCTATGCATTTTATAATGGTAGAAAGATCCCTTGTTAATGTTAAGCCCATTGCCATTTCGGATGTTGCACCTTGTCACATCAAGTATGTCTAGTGGGCTCGTAAAATTGAGGTGCTACTAGGTGTCCCTGAACTGAAGGGTTCGTGTTGGACACGTACATGCACTGCATTAGGTTAACTTTACAGGGCTATCAAAATCGTTCTGGGCCTTGTGGAAAACAAGGTTGGGACCGGTGTGTAATATACCTACCCAACCGATAGGAATCATATAGAGATACGATTAACAAGGAGTTGCTTACCGAATAGGCAAGTTGGCTAGCAGTGATGCTAAATCTCACTAGTTGCTTGTGGTAGTCGGGTCCTGAATCGCTCAGAGTTTGCGGAGGGACGCCGACTTCAGTGGGAGTAATTGTGTTTAAGGCTTGAATTACTCTACATAAACACTTTGCTTAGTGATTGCATATTTTCCATTGTAGATCAATGGCACCACCTGCTCAGAACTTTGCATTGAAGTCAATTTATCAAGTGTTGATGGTGTTGAACTCGGCTAAGTTTGAAGAATAGTTGGTCCAAGAAAAAGGTTAAGGCAAAGGGTACGAAGAAGGTTGTCTTCGCCGCTGAACCAAAGCCGGGACCAGACTCAAGGACCATTTGCTTTCATTGCAAGGAAACTGGTCACTCGAAGAGGAACTATAGCAAGTGGCTTGCTGAGCATGGCAAGAAGGCTGGAGATGCCTCTTCACGCAAAGATACACTCGTTGCATATATTATAGACATTGACCTTGATGATATACCTAGTAGCTCTTGAGTAATTGATACCTGATCGATTGTTCATATTTGCAACTCGATGTAGGGGCTAGTAAGAACTAGGCGTGTGGTACAAGGGGAGATTGACATCAGGGTCGACAACAAAGCAAGAGTTGCAGCGTTGGAGGTCGGCACGATGCATCTCCAGTTTCCTTCTAGATTTATTTTGAAATTAAATAATTGTTACTAGATTCCTGCACTTAGTTGGAACATTATTTAGGCCTCATTCTTGATGAGTCAAGGTTATGAATTAAATTTAAAGGATAATGATTGTTCATTTTATTTGAATGGAAACTTCCACGACTACGCACCCATTGTGGATGGACTATTTATTTTGAATTTGTAAACGGAACCGGTCTATAACATGAATGTCAAGAGGCATAAGCCTAATGAGCTAATTTGACATACTTCTAGCATCTACGGCTTGGACATATTAGTATGAAACGCATGAAGAACTCCTAACTTCATCCGACTTTGCGTCAGTTGAGACATGCGAATGATGCTTGCTAGGCAAGATGACTAACTCTCCTTTTGCAAAGAGTTGCGAAAGGGCCTCCGAGTTGTTGGAGCTTATACACAGTGCAGTATGTGGCCCAATGAGCAGAACAACGAGAGGTGGTTGTTAGTACTTTGTGACTTTTACCGATGACTTGAGTAGATATGGATATACCTACTTGATGAGGCACAAGTCATAAAATTTTGAAAAATTCAAAGAGTTTTAGAACGAGGTTGAGAATCTGCTCGGCAAGACGATAAAGTTCCTGTGATCAGATCATGGAGACATACATGAGCGAGGAGTTGGATGATCATATGAAAAGCCGAAGTATAGTACCACAACTCACACCTCTGCGTATAGTGTAGATAAATGGCGTGCCACAACAAAGAACTCAAACCTTGTTGGACATTGTCCGATCGATGATGAGAAAATCGAATTTACCCTTGTCATTATGGGGCTATGAAAGCACAATTGCTCCCTAAGTTGGTTGTGGTAATTAATAACAACATATGTGTCATTAAACTAATGAATCTATCCAAATATATTTCAGAAAATTTTAAAGATGCATTGGCTAAAGGATTGTGAGAAACCCCTTGATGCAAGGAAAGAAATAGTATTGTCCAAGCTTCAAGCTACAAGACTCTACATTTTATATTTGTGAGAAATCACATTTGAGTCCACACGAAAGCCAATACTACTAAAAGGGGGTGAGGTATCTATGATGAATTGGTTGCTCAAGTGCTTAGAGATAGCCACCAAAATACTCATCCATTCTCCCACAAAATTCTCTGTCCAAATCCTAAACATCAAAATCAGTGCCACCAATATTTTCCGCTCGGCCCTACCGGTTTTCCAGAGACACAACCTTTGCCAAACCCTAGAATCTCGGTACCACCAACTTCCACTTTGGTGCCACCGAAAATTAGTGGCCAACTTTCTGGTCTGTGGTTTTCAAGAATTGGAATTTCCGAGTCTTGAAATCAGTCTCACCGAGATTTGGAAACTTTCATAGGTCACCATATCGGTACCACCGATATTCCTATATCGGTCTCACCGACAATTGGATAGTTGCCATATTTTATGCAAATCGGTGCCACCGAGATTCACTTCGGTTTCACCGATTTGGTGAATGATGTTGTAATTGTTTGATTTTAGGAGATGCCTATATATGCCCATCCACCTCCTCTCACTCGCAGAGGAAGCATTCAAAACACATAGACACTTGCCATATCTACTTTTCTGAGAGAGAGCCACCTACTCATGTGTTGAGATCAAGATATTCCAATCCATCCATTTGAAACTTGATCTCTGGCCTCCCCAAGTTTCTTTCCACCCAAACAATCTCTTGTACCCATGCCAAATGTGCGAGAGAGTGATTGAGTATTGAGGAGACTATCTTTTGAAGCACAAGAGCAAGGGGTTCATCATTCTACTGCATCTATTACCTTTTGGAGGGTGGTGCCTCCTAGAGTGGTTAGGTGTCACTTGGGAGCTTCCTACTTCGTGTTGTGGAGTTGAACCAAGAAGTTTGTAAGGGCAAGGAGATCACCTACTTCATGAAGATCTGCCCCGAGCGAGGCTAGTCATGTCTGGACGTAAGCCATGGTGGAATAGACAAGGCTGCTTCTTCGTGGACCCCTTGTGGGTGGAGCCCTCTATGGACTCTCGTAGTCATTACCCTCCATGGGTTTAAGTCTATGTCGTGTCAACCTATGTGGGTGGAGCCCTCTATGGACTCTCGTAGAAATGTATGTACGATAGCAGTACCTATCAGAACCATGCCAAAAAATGTCGTGTCAACCTATGCGTTTGATCTTCCTATCCCTACCCTCTACTAACATTTGCATGTCATTACTTTAGACTGCAGTACTCTTAGATATGCATGTGTAGGGTGTGCTTGACTTGCTACAACTGTTAAAACTGGCCCACAACTAAAATTTGGAAAAGGCCAAGTTTTTATTTGCTCAAGTAGTCTAATCACCCCCCCTCTAGACATACTTCAGATCCTACAAGTGGTATCACAACTTTGGTCTCCATTGCATTGGTTTCACAACCTAGGAGAGTATGACGTCTAGTGAGGGAAACTATCACCATAGAGATCCATATTTCGATGGTACAACTTTTGCTAGTTGGAAGCATAAGATGAAAATGCATATTCTTGGTCATAACCGGATCATGAAGCGATTGCGGAAGAATTGAAGGTGTTGTAATACAACACTCAAGCATGCGACATTCTATTCAACTTCCTATGTCCCGAAGAGTTCAACAAAAACAACCGTCTCGAGAATGCCAAGGAAATTTGGGACACTTTGATTGATATGCACTAAGGTACCTAATCTGTGAGGAATCTAAGTTGGATGTGTTACAAAGTTAGCTTGACAAGTTCAAGATGAAGGATGGTGAAGGAGTCGCTATGATGTACTCTAGGCTAGCTCTCATCAAAAATAAGATTGCTGGCTTAGGAAGCAAAGAGATAGCCGACAAATTCATCATCAAGAAGATACTTAGAGCCTTGGATGGAATGTACGAAACCGTGTGCACATTTATCCAAATGATGCCAAACTACAAGGACTCAATCCAACATAAGTCATTGGAAGGATTGTCGCTCATGAAATGCCACTCAAGAACAAAGAAGAGCTGCACAACAAGTCAAGCGGTGCTTGCAGAGCTTCAAGTGATGCTCCCTCTACTTCAAATGACAACCTTGCCACCAATGAAGAGATAAGCCTTATGGTCAGGAGATTCAACAAGTTCTACAGGAGCAGAGGAAGGACAAAAGCTCCAGTTCAAGATATGAAGAGAAGCATTCAACTAGTCGCGATAGAAACTGCTATAATTGCGGAAAGCCAGGTCACTACTCCAATGAGTGATCGGCTCCCCACAAATGAAGAAAAGAGTCACCTAGAAGACGAATCTCAAGAGAAGAGTCACCTCAAAGAGAGAGAACACGAGTAGAGAAGATCGTTATTAATGAAGACCCTCCCGGAGAAGCAAGGAATCGAAGAAGAAGGACAAGTACACAAAGAGCCACTCAATAAGAAGACATCAAGCTCATGTTGGTGAATGGGTATCCGTCTCTGAGTCTGACAACCAATCGGAGAGAAGCTACCACTCGAACTCAGAATATAGTCAAGATGAAGGTGTTGCCGGTCTTGCACTCGTATCCTCCAACTCCTCTGACATATTTGATTCACCAAATGAAGGTATTGGAAACTTCTTCATGGCTGAAGACCCAAGGTATCACACCCCGAGTACTTTGACTTTAATAGTGACTAGGATGACTTGGTAGGAGAAGATGACTTGCTCTTTGATAAAACTAGCGATAATGATGAAAATTAACTTGATTATAATCATGCTAGTTAATATAAGTCGTATGATCATGATAAGAAAGAGATTGAATGACTAACTAAATAAATACACACTCTTAATTTATCTCATGAGTCTACTCTAGAAAATCATAGAGAGCTTGCAAGAACTCATGAGAAGCTACACTTCGAGAAGCTAAATTTAGAGGAAGAGCATGAGTTTCTAAAAGGAAACATTGATGATCTTTGAAAGAAAAGTTCTTCTTATCTAGGAAAACAATTACTCTTGTCTACTTTTGTTCCACAAGTTAAACTTAAGCACACTGGTAACTAAGGCAAGAAAGTTTCTTCATCTAGTAATAACAATAATAATGTTAAATCAAATGTTGTTGTTGCTAGTAGCTCTCATGATTCCACTAATGATTCTCTTATCCAACTTACACTTGAGCAAGAAAATGATTTATTGAAAGGAATTATAGAGAGGTGTCTTCAAGAGTCTTGCCAGAAGTAAGAAACGTGTGGAGATTGTACGCAACAAAGGAGGAAACCGAAAGAAGCAAGGTGTTGGCTAGTTCAATCCAACGGAGTTGAATAGGAAGAAGGTCAATACCCCATCCCAAAGTTTGTTCCCCAAAAGGAGAAGTGTGATCCTACTTTCTCCAAAGGAACAAGCTCTCAAGATGACCTTCCACCACAAGACCACAAGGTAAAGAACAAGATTCAAGAGGAAATTGACTCATTTGAGGAAGAACCCCAAGCCATGGTCAAGTGGATTACCAAGGCCAATACTAGCTCTACTTGATCAAGTGCTACATCAACTCCAACGATTCCCATCAAGTTGATGTGGGTCCATAATAAGAAGAACTATAGAAGTTCTTGAGGGGTGACTCTACCAATGAAATTCACTCTTATTTATTTTGAGAAGAACTATATGCAATCAACTCCAAACATATGCATTAATTCAAGGAGTCAGACGTTCCCTCAAAGGTAAGTAAGGGACAAGGTAATTAATGTACCAATGGAAATCATCTCCCATGTACTTCACTCCATGTCCATAGATATCCTTGTATTTGTTCTTTGTGTTCGGGACTAACCCATGTAGGTGAGATGAGTAAGAAACAACAATGATTGCTCCCAACTCAATATGATCTTCATCAACAATGTATATCCACCACTACTACACATACATGAAGTCTTCTACAACAAAACTCAAGATCTGTTTATCCCTCTTAGGGGGGATGTCACATCAAGGGGGAGCTTTACTCTAAGACTTGAGTATAAGCATCTCTTAAGGTGTGAACACATTGAAAGCTTTATGTAAAAGTGGCAACCCCACTTGTGCTTCAACGATGAGTATGACCTATGATCAAGTATTCTTGCTTGGCTCCTAAGTCAATATACTCATATAGAGATGACTTTGTCATCGCCAAAGTGCTTGATAGATACTAGAGTGGTTGTGAAAGTTTGCCATGTTTTATTTGATATCTTATTGTGTGAGCATGTTGGTATGAATATTTTTTTTCTCACTCGGGGATATCAAATTATTGTTATTTGGATTTCCATATTATTTGGCCAATTGGATATACAATAATGCCTAAGTACCCCTCTCTAGCTATCCATGCTTTCTCTGCTCAAAATATATTCATGCTACGTCACAAAATTTGGGCAAGCACTTTAGGGACACTCTATGTGAGGAGCACTCGGGGATCCGTCTTGACAAGAGCTGACTTTCAAAACCTCCCATGTGCCACTCGGTGTGACCAACTCCAAAATCTCGGTCCCACTGAAGCACTAGGGTTGGCCTGGTTTAATGATCTCGGTACCACCTTTAGGTAAATCTCGGCCCACTGAGTTTCACTCTCACCTCATAGTTATGGAACTTGGTGGCACCAATATTTCCAACTCGGTGTCACCAACAGCTCGAGATATATATATATATATATATATATAACTCCTGCAACTCCCCTACTGTTGTGCTCTCGTCTCCAGGATGTCGCCCTTCATCTCTCATGCACCCTCGTTGCACGAGTCCTCGCTATCGATGGAAATCAGTCCTCCCATCGCCGTCGTAGAAGATCTTCACCAAGAGTAGGGTAAAGATCTCACCCCTTTGCGATCCCAATCTAATTCATGCGCATTAGGACTTCTTCATCATTTGGCCACAGTTTTCAAAGCATCTATCCATAGAAAATTATGATTAGATTAGAGATGAACTTCTTTAGGTTTAAATTTCTTGCCATGTGTGTCTTGCTATCACCGATGCAGAAAATCGATCCTATCTATTTCACTTTTAGGGTTACTGAGAACATTCTCGGTGAGACCGAATTGCTCATTCTGGTGAAACCGAAGTGGGCGTCCAGTTTCTATAAAAGATAATGAATGTCTCGATGACTCTGAAATTTTTGACTCGATGGAACCAAAACCGACTTAGCTGAAAGTTAAATTTAAGGTTTTGAGATCAAACTTTTGAAAATGTGTCTGTTTTGTGATGATCAACCACTCCTTCTATGTTACATCTATTCATAGGGTCAGCTTGTTTGCTTGGTTTCTTCTCAGTACGTCTGAGGATGACCAGAATGATTCCAGAGAGCCTAGTGTGGAAATTGACTCAAGCACTAGTCCTGAGAGGACTGCTTGTGACACGGGTACTCTAAGCTCCCATGATTTGCCCAAGGCAGCTACCAGGTCTAGAAAGAAGCTTAATTGAGATGAGGAGGACGTTGACTTAATTCTAGAAGAAAGCATCCCCCAAAACGAACAGGAGTGGGTCACAGACAAGAAAGCTATGAGAAAGGACTATGCGAGGACTGAATCTATGAGAGGTCGAGGGCCTGCTCACATAGGGATGGAGCTCACCCTTGAGAACCCCTCCTCCAAGCTAGCTAAGAAGCCAGGACAGAAGAGGATCACGAGGAGGACATTGCATGTTGTTGGGAGGCCAACCTCCATGTATGAAAATACAATAGAAGATGCTCAGGAAGAAGAGGAAAGGAAACTGCTAATCCACCTCCTTCCAAGAAGAAGAAACTTATGGCAGATGTTATGCCAAGCAAGTCTACACCCAAGACTAAACCATCTGCTCCCAAGTCCAAGAATCCACTAGAACCTAAATCCAAGAGGAATACAAGGGATATACTTGCAACAGAGAAGAACTAGGGCTTTGCATCCAGAGATAATGATGTAGAGGAGGAAGAATATCTTTCTGTGCTAAGGAAGTTGAGAGTTCATGTGCCATGGCACAATGATGTTCATCCAATTGCTGAGAACATGAAGAAGAGAAGGGATAAATGTCTGAGATTATGGAGAATAGTAGATCCCTATGCTATTAGGAGGACAACAACCATTGATCCTCGCTTTCACACCAAGGAGCAACAAGGTTTTACGAGACGGTGTTATTGGACAAGAGTTCCGTAGTGAGTGATATGAGATATGAAGTCTTGAACTACATCAAAGAACATGAGGACTACTTCCCTCATGTGAGACAAACCTTCAGGGCAATTGATATTGAAGATTTTCTTTGGCAAAGAGATGAATGCGTGGAATGATGAGTTGATCATGCAATTCTACTCCATTACACACTTTTTATTCAGATGGTAGAATTATGTGGATGACTGAAGGTCACAGGTATGAGTCAACTGCAGAGGAGTGCAATACAATCATTGGTGCCCCAAAGGTCCAAGAGAGTGACTTGGATGTGTACTCTAAGCCAAAAATGAATCACAACACTATGGCCAAAATGTACAATTTAGTGCCCTACCAGTACTTGAAGAAACACAAGCTTGGTTCCATCTATTTCCCGCAAGCTCGGATAGCCACTACAAACACCATTATGAGGTATAGCCTGATGCCCAAATCAGGACATGATAGTTGAGACAACAAGGAGGACAGCTGCTGATCAGAAGAGATCATGTGGATATGTAAAAGCACATATTCTCCCTTGGTGGTTTTGATAATTCATGACAACATACGTTGTCTCTTGGACTAACACTTTTACCTAGTATATTTCAGGAATAGTCCATAGAGAGCATTAGCTAAAGGATTATGTGGAGATGCCCCTTGATGCAAGAAAGGAATAAAATTGGCCCAAGCGTCAAGCTAGAAGGCTCTTCATTTTCTATTCATGAGAAATCACTTTTGAGTCCATAGGAAAGCCAATGTTATTAAAAGGGGGTCAGGTATTAAAATGAACTGGTTGTTCAAGTGCTCAGAGATAGCCACCAAAAATTACTCACTCATTTTCCCACATAACCATTCTGTCGAAAGACACGTACACAAAATCGGTACCACCAAGTTTCTCAATTCGGCCCTACCGATTTTCATCCCAGAGAGAACCCTAGCCGAAGTTACCATCCGTGGGTTGAAGTCTCCACTAACATGGGCGTACGATAGCGCCACCTATCGGAACCATGCCAAAAATCGTTGTGTCAACCTCTTTGCATTTGATATCCTAAACTCTACTCCTTACTATATGTGCAAAGTCTTTACTTTTCTGCTGCCATATATGTTGACTAGCATTTGTAGGGTGTACTAGAATTATTAGAATTGCTAAAATCTGCCAACCATAAAATTGGGAAAAGCTAGGATTTTAATGTTGTCAAGTAGGCTATTCACCCCCATATAGATACACCTTCTATCGATCCCACAATTGGTATCACAGCAAGGTCTCAGAAACCTTGGTTTAATCACCGTTGGAGGAAGATGAATAGTTCCTGGATTTTTAGTTGTAGAGTGCCTATTCTTGATGGGGAGTATTTTAGACAATGGAAAGATGAAATGCTTGATATATTTGATGAGTTCCATTTGCGCAAGTGTCACACCCTGTTTTCACCTCACTTTTACTGTAGTTTCAAAATTTGAGTTCATTAAAAAAAATAAAAACCAATGATGTGAATGCCATGGTTGTCATTGTATGCTTGAGTGAGTAGTATCAAAAACCATATTTTTCAACACATCAATATTCCCAAAATTATTTTTTCTTATTTTTGACTATTTCAAAACCCTGCTTTGGGTTGCACCGCAAGTCGTTGATAGCAAGGGAGGGCTCTCACCCAAAGAGGATGATCTGGTTATAAAACTATTTTAACTCTCCAAAACTATAAAATAATTACTTTATAAATTATTTTTCTATTTTATATGCATGTCCATTTCTAAGGCCAAAAATGATATTCCTATATGGAAAATAACTTTTCTGCCTTAGAAAAATATGAGAAAATTTGGAAATACTCACACGACATATTTTTTCCATACATAAGATTTTCAACCCCTATTTATATTCAAAATATTTGAGTAAAACCCTGATTACCTATTCTGTCTGTTTTGATCTTTGGGAACATTTCCAATAAAATCCTAGAAAATTCTAGCAACCTTCCCAAGCTATATTTAGTGGCCACACCAAGTTTCACCTCATTCCAAGGTGATTTGGTTCACTAAATAATCCTAAAACCCCCTCTGTCCAGAACCAAGTTTAAACATCTCTACGTTGCAAAGTTTATCCAAATGGATCGACACTTTGCAGGAATGTTCAATACCCCAAATGAGGAGTCTCTGCCAAAAATGGGATTTGCAGGAGGTAATCTACCCATAATCCCTTTAGAAGGGACAAATCTGCCCATTTGGGGGTGATTTCAAGTTGGCATTGCCAAACTTGTCCAATGGAGCTCAAATTTGGTGGAGTATCTTATTTTTGTATCAAAGATAGTACTATTAACTCTCATCACCAGTGGTGAGGTGTTGCTATCCCAAACACCTATCAAACACCTTTTGTCATATTAGCAAATCAGCTCCTACCCCACTCCACACTCAAGCTCTTCCCTCCAAAGTCTTTGACCAAACAGCCATCACCACTCCCCAACTGTAGGAGAGTGGCCCCTCTTTGAATCCAAGCAGAAGACCCCAAAAACACCATCATCTCATCCCATGGCCAAGGGTGAGTCCCTCGGCTCCCAAAGGACTAGGCATCTTCAGGTCAAGCCCGAGGATACCCCAGACACGGCCAAAGCGCCCCAGCACGCCGTGGATGCCAAAACTGAGCTCCGGGCACGATGCTGGGCACACCCGAAGCTAGGTGGCCAACCCCGGTCCGGTCGAGCCTCCCCCAGATGCCCATTCGAGTCCCCGACCACCTCTCTGTATCAGGGCAGCCCCAGGGCCCTCGCTCTGTTGACCGGAGCGATGCGTGCCCACGCGCGCGAGATGCAACCAGAAGACCATGGCCACGCATGCATGCTCCTCCTCACTCTCTCTCCCTCTCAGTGGGTCACGCGGGTCCTAAACAATGTCCGCATACAGTGGTTTCGACCCCGAGCACTCACTGCCCCACCTGCGAGCAGCGGTGAAACCACCAGCGCCACCGGCTCAGTGCACCATCGGGGGCCTATAAATAGGCCTTCCCCCTCGCACCATTTGAGCACTGCGAGCTCCTATCCTCGAGATCGACCGAGGCCCCACTGCTTCGGAGCTCCGTCGATCTCGGGCTACGGGCTAGCTCTCATGCTCCTTTCACCTCCTCCGTGATCCTAGCAACCTCAGGGAGCTTCCCCATCACCTCCCCGAGCTCATCCACGCCTGTAGCACCTAGTTCATTAGCCTCCCGAAACATCTCCGTCGCAGCCACGCCGTCGCTGGTGAACCAGGGCCTCCCCGTCGACACCTCAACCACCAGCAGGTAGGCGACGGTGAGCTGGTCCCATTCCTGCCTTCGGTTGGGCTCGAGGACGTCGATAGCGTCGCTAGCGTGCCTCCCCCCTCTCTGTCCTAAGCTAGAAGACATCCCGCATAGGTGGGGCTCACCTGTCGGTGGCTCTTCTCTCTCCCCGTCTCTCCTCTGTGCCACTGACCGCAGGGGCCTGTGCATCAGGTTTAAACCTGGCCGCACGTGGGCCTGGGCTGGCTGGTGATACTTCTCCGTCGTATCTACTTTTCCGAACTCTTTTTCCCTAGTTTTGGACTCTAATTTGCATGATTTGAATGGAACTAACCCGGACTAACGCTGTTTTCAGCAGAATTGCCATGGTGTTGTTTTTGTGCACAAATAGAAGTTCTCGGAATGACCTGAAAATTTACGGAGATTTTTTCTGGAATTAATGAAAAATACCTGCGCACAGATCCACCGGAGGAGGTGAGCCAGCGGGCCACAAGCCCAGGAGGCGCGGCCACCCCCCAGCCGCGCCTGACAGGTTTGTGGGGCCAACAGAGCTCCACCGCCTCCAATCTCAGCTCTATATATTCCGTTTCGCCCGGAAAAAAATCAAGGAGAAGGATTCATCGCGTTTTACGATACGGAGGCGCTGCCACCTCCTGTTCTTCATCTGGAGGGCAGATCTGGAGTCCGTTCTGGGCTCCGGAGAGGGGAGATCATCGCCATCGTCATCATCAACCTTCCTTCATCGCCAATTCCATGATTCTCTTCACCGTTCATGAGTAATCTCATCGTAGGCTTGCTGGACGGTGATGAGTTGGATGAGATCTATCATGTAATCGAGTTAGTTTTGATGGGGATTGATCCCTATTATCCACTATGTTCTGAGATTGATGTTGCTACTGCTTTGCCATGCTTAATGCTTGTCACTAGGGCCCAAGTGCCATGATTTTGGATCTGAACCTATTATGTTGTCACCAATATATGTGTGTTTTAGATCCTATCTTGCAAGTTGTAGTCACCTACTATGTGTTATGACCCGGCAACCCCGGAGTGACAATAGCCGGCGCCACTCCCGGAGATGACCATAGTATGACGAGTTCATGTATTCACCAAGTTTTAATGCGTTGGTCTGGTTCTTTATTAAAAGGAGAACCTTAATGTCCCGTAGTTTCAATTAGGACGCCGCTGCCATGGGAGGGATGGACAATAGATGTCATGCAAGTTCTTTTCCCTAAGCACGTATGACTACATACAGAATACATGCCTACATTAGATTGATGAACGGGAGCTTGTTACATATCTCTCCGTGTTATAGTTGTTACATTATGAATCACATCCGGCATAATCATCCATCACCGATCTAGTGCCTACGAGTCTTTTACTACTGGTCCTTGCTACGTTACTTTGCTGCTACTGCTATTGCTGCTGCTACTGTTACTCTGTTGCTACTGCAGCTATCATACCACCTTGCTACTGATACTTTGCTGCAGACACTAAATCTTTCAGGTGTGGTTGAATTGACAACTCAACTGCTAATGCTTGAGAATATTCTTTCGCTTCCCCTTGAGTCGAATCAATAAATTTGGCTTGAATACTCTACCCTCGAAAATTGTTGCTATCCCCTATACTTGTGGGTTATCAAGATCTTTTTCTCGCGTCATTGCCGGGGAACCACAACTATATTCTCTGAGTTACTTGGGATTGACGTCTGCTGGTCACTATGAGGAATCTGAGAGATCCAAGAACTAACGTCTCGCCCTCAACTATGAGGACAGGTAAGGAACTTCCATCTAGCTCTGCACTTGCTTCACCTTCAGTTATGAGTAAGTTTGTGACATCACCTCCTGCTAGAAATCTTGATAGGTCGCCTATAGTTGATGATGCTACTTCTGCTGCCCATAATGCTTATTATGATGCTATGCTTGATACTGCTTTGCCTTATGATGCTATGCTTGATACTTGTTTGCCGGATGATGCTATGCTTGATACTGCTTTGCCTGATGATGCTATGCCTGATACTGCTTTGCCACTAGGTGCATTCCTTGATGCACAAATTGCTAGAGTTGCGGCTAGATGTGATGATACTTCTGAAACTGCTGATACTATTGAAGTAGAACCTGCTATTTTGCCTGATAGAGCTACCTCTCCTAGATATGAATTGCCTGATATGCTTGAGAGTTATGTTATGGAGGGAGAGATAGCTGAGGATTTTCTTGTGTATAAGGATAGCTATGATGTTGAGAAATTACTACTCAAGTGGAAAGAAAAATGTCTGAATGCTAGGATGAAATACGACCCGAAGTTTGCTACTTCGCCTATCTTTGTGACTGATAAGGATTATGAATTCTCTGTCGACCCTGAGTTAATCACTCTGGTCGAATCTGATCCTTTTCACGGTTATGAGTGTGAAACGGTTGTAGGCCATCTTACGAAACTGCACGATATAGCCACCCTATTCACTAGTGAGGAAAAGATTCGCAACTACTATATCCTCAAGTTGTTTGCTTTCTCGCTAAAGGATGATGCTAAGACCTGGTTCACTTCTCTTGCTCCTGGTTGTGTGCGTAGCCCCCAGGATATGGTCTACAACTTCTGTGAGAAATATTGCCCTGCCCATAAGAAGCAAGTTGCCTTGCAGGAAATATAGAACTTAGCTCAAGCTGAGGAAGAGAGTCTCTGACAAGCTTGGGGGAGGCTCATCCAGCTACTGAATGCTTTGCCTGATCACCCTCTTGAGAAGAATGAAATACTTGATATCTTCTATAATGGACTTGCCGATGCTTCCAAAGACCACTGATACATCTCCATCATATCTACTTTTCCAAACTCTTTTGCCATTGTTTTGGACTCTAATTTGCATGATTTGAATGGAACTAACCCGGAGTGACGCTGTTTTCAGCAGAATAGCCATGGTGTTGTTTCTGTGCAGAAATGAAAGTTCTCGGAACATCCTAAAAATTTACAAAGAATTTTTCTGGAAAACTTTAAAAATACATGCGCAAAGATCCACCAGAGGGGGTGGGCCAGTGGGCCACAAGCCCTGTTGCAGCGGCCACCCCCCTGGCCGCGGCAACCAAGCTTGTGGGGCCCACGTGGCTCTGTCTCCCCCAATCTCAGCTCGATAAATTCACTTTCGCCCAGGCAAAAATAAGAAGAGAAGATTTCGTCGCGTTTGTGATACGGAGGCGCCGCCACATCCTGTTCTTCATCTGGAGGATAGATCTGGAGTCCGTTTTGGGCTCCGGAGAAGGGACATCGTCGCCATCATCATCATCATCCTTCTTCCCTCTCCAATTCCATGAAGCTCTTCATCGCTCGTGAGTATTATATTCGTAGCCTCGCTGGGTGATGATGAGTAGGATGAGATCTATCATGTAATCGAGTTAGTTTTGACGGGGATTGATCCCTACTATCCACTATGTTCTGATATTGATGTTGCTACTACTTTGCCATGCTTAATGCTTGTCACTGGGCCTGAGTGCCATGATTTCAGATCTGAAATTATTATGTTGTCACCAATATATGTGTGTCTTAGATCCTATATTGCAAGTTGTAGTTACCTATTATGTGTTATGACACGGCAACCCCGGAGTGACAATAACCGGAACCACTCCCGGTGATGACCATACTTTGAGGAGTTCATGTGTTCACCAAGTGCTAATGCGTTGTACCGGTTCTTTATTAAAAGGAGAACCTTAATATCCTGTAGTATCCTTTTGGACCCCGCTGCCACGGGAGGGATGGACAATAGATGTCATGCAAGTTCTTTTCCCTAAGCATGTATGACTACACACGAATGCATGCCTACATCACATTGACGAACGGGAGCTAGCCACATATCTCTCCGTGTTATAACTGTTGCATGATGAATATCATCCAAATGAATCACCGACCCATTGCCTACGAGTTTGTCCCACTGTTGCTGTTGTTGTTACTACTGTTGCTACTTGCTACAACTGTTACTACTGTGACTTCCTACTGTCACTACTTGCTACTGTTGTCACTACTGTTGTTCCTTGCCACTGTTGTTACTCGTTGCACTGCTGCTACCTGCTACAATTTTGGTTCGCTCGTCGTTGACGGGAAAAGACAATTTCCGTCAACGGGCAACTTCTCGCGCCATTGATAAGACCGTTAGAAATAGTCTGCCTTATCAACAGATTGTTTCTGACACCGTTGTTATCATACTACTTTGTTGCTGATACTTTGCTTGCAGATACTAATCTTTCAGGTGTGGTTGAATCTGATAAATTCAGCTGCTAATACTCGAGAGTATCCTCTCACCTCCTGCCTGGCGAATCAACAAATTCGGGTCGAATACTCTACCATCGAAAACTTCTGCGAACCCACGCGCTGGTGGGCCATCAACAACATTCTTCTATTTTTGTTGCCAGGGAGTGCTAGCAGCATTCTTCTGGAGCCGTTGCATGGGAAGGTGTGTTGTCACAGAGTGAGCATTTTTTTGGCGCTCTTGCCGGGGAGGTATTACTACATTCTCTGAGTCACTTGGGATTTATATCTACTGATCACTATGAAGAATCTGAAGGATCCAAAAACAAAAGTCTTGCCCTCAGCTACGAGGGGAGGTAAGGAACTGCCATCTAGCTCTGCACTTGATTCACCTTCAGTTATGAGTAAGTTTGCGACATCACCTCGTGCTAGAAATCTTGATATGTCGCCTGTGTTTGAAGATACTATGCCTGATACTGCTAGAGATGCTATGCTTGATACTGCTTTGCCTGATGATGCTATGCTTGATACTTCTAGAGATACTACTTTCCCTGATATACCACTAGGGGTATTCCTTGATGCTCATATTGCTAGAGTTACTGCCAGTGCTCGTGATGCTTCGGAAACTATCGATACAATTGAGATAGAACCTGCTTTTGCTCCTGCTAGATCTAGCTCTCCTAGTATGAATTGCCTGATATACCTGAGGGTTACGTTATGGAGGGAGAGATAGCTGAGGATTTTCTTGCGTGTAAGGATGCCTATGACGCTGAGAAATTACTTCTCAAGTGGAAGGAAAAATCTCTGAAAGCTAGGATGAAATACGACCCGAAGTTTGCCACTTCACCTATCTTTATCACCGATAAGGATTATGAATTCTCTGTCGATCCTGAGATAACTCTCTAGTCGAATCTGATCCTTTCCACGGTTATGAGTCTGAGACGGTCGTAGCCCATCTTACCAAACTACACGATATAGCCACCCTTTTCACGAGTGAGGAGAAGATCCGCCACTACTATATCCTTAAGCTGTTTCCTTTCTCTCTAAAGGATGACGCTAAAGCCTGGTTCGCTTCTCTTGCTCCTGGATGTGTGAGTAGTCCCCAGGATATGGTCTATTACTTCTATTAGAAATATTTCCCTTCCCATAAGAAGCAAGCTGCCTTGCAGGAAATATACAACTTTGCTCAAGTCAAAGGAGAGAGTCTCCCACAAGCTTGGGGGAGGCTCGTCCAGCTACAGAATGCTTTGCCTGATCACCCTCTTAAGAAGAACGAGATACTTGATATCTTCTATAACGGACTTACCGATGCTTCTAGAGACCACCTAGATAGTTGTGTCGGTTGTGTGTTTAGGGAACAAACTGTAGAACAAGCTGATACTCTACTGAATAACATCTTGATCAATGATAATGCTTGGACTATTCCCGAAGCA
Organism: Hordeum vulgare subsp. vulgare; assembly: GCF_904849725.1. Lineage (NCBI taxonomy): Eukaryota > Viridiplantae > Streptophyta > Magnoliopsida > Poales > Poaceae > Hordeum > Hordeum vulgare. The sequence continues at coordinate 293,972,692 of NC_058523.1, read as the reverse complement.
CCTCCTAAGCCAACTCCAAAGAAAAGAGGTATTCTATTCCTCAGTCCCAAAGATATGCAAGAAGCCAAGAAATCTATGCAAGAGAAAGGCATTAGATCTGAAGATGTCAAAAATCTACCGCCTATCGAAGAGATCCATGGTCTCGATAACCCGATACAAGTAGTGGAAGTAAATTTTGTGCGTAGGTTCGATGAGAGTGATATTCCTTTTGATAAATTTGCTAGCCTATGCTTTGATGAATTTGACAACTTTGTTGCCAAACAACAGAGTTGTAATGATTATGTTAGCAGACATTTGGAACAAAGTACTCGTATGCTTAGCCATTTAAGTGCTTGTGTAGACAGAAATGTCAACGATCTGAAGCTTCTAAGTAAACATGCCTCTATGATTACTACTCAGGTAGAACAAGTACTTAAACCTCAGAATGACCTGCACAATGAATTAAATGACAACTCGGTCAGAGTCATTACTAGAGGAGGCAAAATGACTCAGGAACCTCTGTATCCTGAGGGTCATCCTAAGATAATTGATCAAGATTCTCAACAAATTAATGCAAATGCACCCACTCATCCTAAGGAGAAGAAGAAGGATGATAGAAACCTGCATGTTAGTTCACCAAATACTATCACATCTGAAGAACCAAATGATATTTCTGCGTCTGATGCAGAAACACAATCTGGTGATGAACGTGAACCTGGTGACAATATGGACAGCGATGTTCATAATGATGCTCAACCTAGCAATGATAAGGATGTGGAGATTGAACCTACGGTTAATCCTGATAACCCACAACCTAAGAGATACGATAAGAATAAATTCACTGCTAGCAAGCATGGTAAAGAAAGAGAGCCATGGGTTCAGAGACCTATGCCCTTTCCTCCTAAGCCATCCAAGAAAAAGGATGATGAGGATTTTGAGCGCTTTATTGAAATGATAAGACCCGTCTCTCTGCAGATGCGGTTAGTTGATATGCTCAAAATGTCTCCGTATGCCGCCAAGTACATGAAAAATAACGTGACCGATAAATGGAAGATACGAGATTTTGAGATCTCCACCATGCTTGCTAATTACACTTTCAAAGGTGGAACTCCTAAGAAACTTGGTGATCCTGGAGTACCCACTATACCTTGCTCCATTAAAGGAAACTATGTAAGAACTGCCTTATGTGACCTTGGAGCCGGTGTTAGTGTTATGCCGCTCTCTCTTTATCGTAGACTTGAACTGCCTAAGTTGACACCTACTGAAATCTCTCTGCAAATGGCCGACAAATCAACCGCTTTCCCTGTTGGCATTTACGAGGATGTGCCTGTTGTGGTTGCTAACACCACCATCTTAACAGACTTTGTTATCTTGTATATTCCCGAGGATGATGCCATGGTAGTCATCCTTGGAAGACCCTTTTTAAACACTTCAGGGGCTGTTATAGATTGCAACAAAGGCAATGTCACTTTCCATATCAACGGTAATGAGCATACCGTGCACTTTCTGAAGAAACGATATCCAGTACATTGCATCAGTGCTATCGCAAAAACTTCATCGATTCTTTTTGGGAGCTTTGAATGCCCTATTCCTCGTGTCAAGATGAAGTATGAATTGCTTGTTGGGGAGATACATATCCCCATTGAGGTGACCTAGTGGCTATTCGAAAATTCTTCGTTCTCTCTTGGGATTCGAGAAAGTTTTGTCATAAGGATTTGATCAACCCCATTGACGGATTTCTTTCGATGACCATAAAATGGATGAACCAAAGAGTCACATACCTTTGTTTTAAGCTTTGACTTTCTTTTGCTTAGAAGAAAAATGATAGATTTAGTTTAGTTTTTCCTGTTTTCTGTTTTAGCGTCCCGCAGAAAAATACCTCGAAAATAAAAGTTCTCCGATGGTCCTAAAAATCTAGTATTTTTTCTGCAATATTTGAAAAATACTGGGACAGAGAGCTGGCCTAGGGGCCACCTAGTGGGCCACAAGCCCTGTCACTGCGGGCTACCCCCCTGGCCGCGGGGAGCAAGCTTGTGGGGCCCACAGGGCCCCCTTCCACTCACTCCAGCTCCCATCCTCTTCTTCTTCCTCCAGAAAAAATTGTTCCGCAGCTCAAACCCGTGTTCTTGCTCATTTGGCGGTGATTTTCGATCTCCTTGCTCAAAGCATCATTCTCCGAACCGTTTGGAGAAATTGCTTCTTGGTAAGTGACTCCTCCATTGGTGCAATTAGTTTTTACTCTAGTGATTTATCCTTCGCGTATTCTTGCTACCTTGGTGACCCTGTTCTTGAGCTTGAAATGTTGATTTTAGCTGGTCCCAAGTAGTTTTAGCATGTGATACGGTCTCTAGGAACTACTAGGAGTACTTGCTACGAGTTGGGTTAATCCTTACTCACTTTTCTTTCGAAGTCTCTAAAATTTCAGAATTTTTCAGAGCTAGAAAAAGGAAAAGATGAGGAGGTTCTTGCGAGGCTCTTCAAGCCGTAACCCCAAGGAGGATGAGAAGAACCTCCCCAAGTACGTGGTTCCTCGAGTCACAGAAGTTCGAGCGTTCGAGTGGCCAAGTGATGAATTTTTGCGCGCCGCTGGGCTTTATGAAGAATTTTATTACTTGGTGGAGAACGCAGGTCTTACCGCGTTCGTTGAAGATAAGTGCTCACAGTACCTCCTCCTCACCTATATTTTCATTCAAAGCTTCAAGTTTTATCCGAGGAAGAATCCTCCCATGGTTGAGTTCATGTTGTACGATATCCCCCAGTGCATGACACTATAGGATTTTTGCAATGCACGCAAATTACCTTATGTTGGGGATATTCATGATCCTCGTCCACGAGACTTGGAAGATTTCATATGTACTATTGCTGTTGGAGAGGAGAGAGGAGTGTCTCGCACTAGAATTTCTAGCATACATTTTCCAGTGCTTCGGTACTTCTCATTATTTGTGGGAAAATGTCTGATTGGCTGTGGGGAGGCTGGATCACTTAGCTCTCCAGACCTTGCGGTTTTGCGTGAATGCCTTTATAGCACTAAGACTTATAGCCTAGGTGCTATAGTAGCTCAGCGGTTGAACACAAACCGTTCCAAATGTGTCGTCTATGGAGGTATCTATGCTACTCGTCTTGCTAGACACTTTGAGATACCTATTAGACTTCGCGAGGAACAAGAGATGCTTCTTCGTGAGAAATATCTGGATTATGACAGCATGGTTCGCCATGATTTTCTGGATAGAGATGCTAGTACTCGAGAGACTATTACTTGCCTGCTCCTGCTTTGTTCGATCTTCATGCAGGCAAGTACACTATTATGCCCTCGGACATCTACGCATACTGGGGCTTGGCCCAACCACAGGTGCCCGTGCCCGAACCGCCGGTCGAATACCAGACGCCAGTTTATCAGTGGGAGCCAGAGGAACTCCCACATCAGTGGCATCCACAGTCCGCTCTGGAGTATCCCGGGGCTGGTTATTTCCCTCCTTGGGAGTAGACCAAGCTAGACCAAAAGCCTAAGCTTGGGGGAGTACGTGTTCTCACCGACCTTACATTCATGCTTATGCTTTCACTTTGTTCGCCGGGGTTTACACTTTGCCACTGTATTATCCATGCTAGTTTATTTTCGTTTTCTTGTTTTCTTGTTTTGTTTCGTTTTGAGAAAACCCAAAAAGATTTTCCTTTCTTCTTTTTGCTTGTTGAGAGCTTTCCCGTGTAAATGGTTTTCCTTTTCTTTGGGTCAAGGTAGAAGATATTGGCTATAATGTTTAGTGGCTCTTGCATGCATACTTGTTTAGCTTTCAAAAAGCCATATTACTTTGTCTTCTCCTTTGTGTTTGCCTGCAGATTCAGCTTAGTCCATTGCACGAGCACGCTTATTATTGTTCACACCGTTCGATCGTGCAAGTGAAAGGCAATAATGATGATATATGATGAAGTGACTAAGACTGGAAGCTGGTATGAACTCTATCTATTTTGTTTTTGTAAATATGACTAGCTTGTCGCCCCAGATTCAGCTTTGTTGTGAGAGAAACATGTTTGCAATGACAACTTAGAGATCATAGTTTCTGACGCCATGCTTATTTAGCTAGGAGCTTATAATGGTTTGTCTTGAATGCGAACATAGATTTTGAAATGACTATGATGTAGTATGATAGGATGGTATTCTCCTTTGAGTGATTCAAGTGGCTTGACTTGGCGCATGTTCATGCATGTAGTTGAAACAAAATCAACATAGCCTCTATGATGTTCGTGTTCACGGTGATTTATATCATGTTCATGCTTGCACTCCATGTTAGTCAAACTCATTGCATCTTGATGACTGTTGTCGCTCTCTAGTTGGTCGCTTCCTAGTCTTTTGCTAGCCTTCACTTGTATTAAGCGGAATACTTCTTGCGCATCCACTTCCATAAACCCACAAGTTTTTCCATGAGAGTCCACCATACCTACCTATTTGCGGTATTTACCTGCCGTTCCAAGTAATTATGCATGTGCCATTCTCTAAACCTTCAAGAAATAATCTGTTTTGCTTGCCCGAACCGCTCATGTGGTGACACAGGGCTATTGGTATCTTCCATGTTAGGCGTGTTATCCTCGACATGTGTTTATTCACTGTCATTCACGATAAAGGGGCCGGTAATTGGAATGCCCAGTTCCACACTTAAATCGAAAACATAACTGTAAAACAAGACTCCCCCTGGATTGATGTTAGTATGGACGGTACCCGAGGATTCGGCTAGCCGTGGAGTGTGATTGATTCGTTGTGGGGGAGTTAAAACTTTACTTTTTTGTTTGGGAAAAGCCTATAGCATGAGTAGCATGGAAGATATTGAGAACTCTTGGTCATTGAGTTGACAATGAAAGCATGCCACCCAAAATTATTATCTCTATTTTCAAAGCTTGAGCTCTGGCACCTCTGCAAATCAATGCTTCCCTCTGCGAAGGGCCTGTCTATTTCTTTTCCTGTTGAGTCATATAAGCACCAATTAGAGAGCACCTCTGTCATTTTTATGCTTTGCTTTTGATTGATATTGGGTATGACTATGACTGGATCTTCTTTGCTATGAATTACAATGTTTAGTCAGCCCTAGATCTTTGAAAGTGCTCTGCATTTATGTTTTGGGGTCTCAGAAAGAGCTAGCGAGATACCACCTATTCATATTGCTTCATGCTTGGTTTGATTGAATTGTTGGTATCTGAAACTCATTATTATTTGCTCGCTAGCTGATAATGCCATTGATATTAGTCTATCGTGAGACCTTCGTGTCACTTGCTTATGTGGTTAACTTGTGATCTTGTTGAAATTCTGGTTATGAGTTAGACATAGTTGCAACAACAAGATCAAACAGTGTTTGTCAAAGTTTTTTCTTTCTCTCTCAGTTTGTCAACTGAGTTGCTTGAGGACAAGAAATGTTTTAACCTTGGGGAGTTTGATACATCTCCATCGTATCTACTTTTCCAAACTCTTTTGCCCTTGTTTTGGAGTCTAATTTGCATGATTTGAATGGAACTAACCCGGACTTACGTTGTTTTCAGCAAAATTGCCATGGTGTTGTTTTTGTGCAGAACTGAAAGTACTCGGAACATCCTGAAAATTTACGGAGAATTTTTCTGGAAAATATGAAAAATACCTGCGCAAAGATCCACCAGAGGGGGTGGGCGAGTGGGCCACAAGCCCTGTTGCCGCGGCCAACCCCTGGCCGCGACAACCAAGCTTGTGGGCCCACGTGGTTGTGTCACCCCCAATCTCAGCTCTATAAATTCACTTTCGCCCAGAAAAAAAACAGAAGAGAAGATTTCGTCTTATTTGCGATACGGGGGCGCTGCCACATCCTGTTCTTCATCTGGAGGACAGATCTGGAGTCCGTTTTGGGCTTCGGAGAGGGGAAATCGTCGCCATCGTCATCATCAACCTTCTTCCCTCTCCAATTCCATGAAGCTCTTCATCGTTCGTGAGTAATCTATTTGTAGGCTCGCTGGGCGGTGATGAGTAGGATGCGATCTATCATGTAATCGAGTTAGTTTTGACGGGGATTGATCCCTAGTATCCACTATGTTCTGAGATTGATGTTGCTACTACTTTGCCATGCTTAATGCTTGTCACTAGGGCCCGAGTGCCATGATTTCAGATCTGAAATTATTATGTTGTCACCAATATATGTGTGTTTTAGATCCGATCTTGCAAGTTGTAGTTACCTACTATGTGTTATGACCTGGCAACCCCAGAGTGACAATAACCGGAACCACTCCAGGTGATGAACATAATTTGAGGAGTTCATGTGTTCACCAAGTGCTAATGCGTTGTTCCGGTTCTTTATTAAAAGGAGAACCTTAATATCCTATAGTATCCTTTTGGACCCCGCTGCCACGGGAGGGATGGACAATAGATGTCATGCAAGTTCTTTTCCCTAAGCACGTATGACTACACACAGAATGCATGCCTACATCACATTGACGAACGGGAGCTAGCCACATATCTCTCCATGTTATAACTGTTGTATGATGAATATCATCCAAACGAATCACCGACCCATTGCCTACGAGTTGGTCCCACTGTTGCTGCTGCTGTTACTACTGTTGCTACTTGCTACTGCTGTTACTACTGTCACTTGCTACTGTTGCTACTTGCTACTGCTGTCACTACTGTTGTTCCTTGCCACTGCTGTTACTCGTTACACTACTGCTACCTGCTACAATTCTGGTTCGCTCGTTGTTGACGGGAAAAGACAATTTCCGTCAACGGGCAACTTCTGGCGCCATTGATACGACCATTAGAAATAGTCTGCCTTATCAACAGATCGTTTCTGACACCGTTGTTATCATACTACTTTGCTGCCGATACTTTGCTTGCAGATACTAATCTTTCAGGTGTGGTTGAATCTGATAAATTCAGCTGCTAATACTCAAGAGTATCCTCTTATCTCCTGCGTGGCGAATCAACAAATTTGGGTCGAATACTCTACCCTCGAAAACTGCTGCGAACCCACGCGTTGGTGGGCCATCAACAACATTGTTCTAGTTTCGTTGCCGGAGAGTGCTAGCAACATTCTTCTGGTGCCATTGCAGGGGAAGGTCTGTTGTCACAGAGTCAACCACCTAGATAGTTATGTTGATTGTGTTTTTAGGGAACGGACTGTAGAACAAGCTGAGATCCTATTGAATAACATCTTGTGCAATGAGAATGCTTGGACTATTACTGAACCACCTCCTAAGCCAACTTCGAAGAAAATAGGTCTTCTATTCCTCGGTCCTGAAGATATGCAAGAAGCCAAGAAATCTATGCAAGAGAAAGACATTAAATCTGAAGATGTCAAAAAGCTACCACCTATCGAAGAGATCCATGGTCTTGATAACCCGATACAGGTAGTAGAAGTAAATTCTTTGCGTAGGTTTGATGAGAGTGATATTCCTTTTGATAAACCTGGTAGTTTATGCATGGATGAATTTGATAACTTTGTTGGTAAACAACAGAGTTCGAATGATTATGTTAGCAGACAATTGGAACAGAATGCTCGTATGCTTAGTTATTTAAGTGCTTGTGTGGACAGAAATGTCAATGATCTTAAGCTTCTCAGTAAACATGCCTCTATGGTTACTACTGAGGTAGAACAAGTACTTAAGGCTCAAAATGACTTGCTCAATGAGTTGAATGACAATTCCGTTAGAGTCGTTACTAGAGGCGGTAGAATGACCCAGTAACCTTTGTATCCTGAGGGTCATCCAAAGATAATTGAACAAGATTCTCAAGGACTTAGCATTGATGCACCTAGTCATCCTAGAAAGAAGAAGAAAGATGATAGGAACGTGCACGCTAGGAACCCTGTTGCTGCTACACCTGAGAGTCCAAACGATGTCTGTGTCTCTGATTCTGAAACACAATCTGATGATAAACATGAGTCTAATGATAATATCGATAGTGATGTTCATGATGATGCTCAACGTAGCAATGATAAGGATGTGGAGATTGAACCTGTTGATATTGATAACCTACAGACTAAGAATAAGAGATACGATAAGAATGACTTTGCTGCTAGGAAGCATGGTAAAGAAAGGGAACCATGGGTTCAGAAACCAATGCCCTTTCCTCCCAAACCATCCAAGAAAAAGGATGATGAGGATTTTGAGCGATTCGTTGAAATGATTAGACCTGTATTTCTGCAAATGCGTTTGACAGATATGCTCAAAATGTCTCCATATGCTAAGTACATGAAAGATATTGTGACTAATAAGAGGAGGATACCTGAGGTTGAGATTTCCACCATGCTCGCTAATTATACCTTCAAGGGTGGAACTCCTAAGAAACTAGGTGATCCCGGTGTGCCCACTATACCTTGCTCCATTAAAGGCAACTACGTTAGAACTGCGTTATGCGACCTTGGAGCCGGTGTTAGTGTTATGCCTCTCTCTCTTTATCGTAGACTTGAACTGGATAATTTGACACCCACTGAAATCTCTTTGCAAATGGCCGACAATTCAACTGCTTTCCCTATCGGCATTTGCGAAGATGTGCCTGTTGTCGTTGCCAATGTCACTATCTTAACAGACTTTGTTATCTTGGATATTCCCGAGGACGATGCCATGGCAGTCATCCTCAGAAGACCCTTTTTAAACACTGCAGGGGTTGTTATAGATTGCAACAAAGGCAATGTCACTTTCCATGTCAATGGTAATGAGCATACGGTGCACTTTCCGAAGAAACAATATCGAGTACATTACATCAATGCTATCGAAAAAACTTCATCGATTCTTATTGGGAGCTTTGAATGCCCTATTCCTCCTGTTAAGATGAAGTATGATTTGCTTGTTGGGGAGATACACATCCCCATTGAGGTGACCTAGTGAGTATTCTAAAGTTATTTGTTCTCTTTTGCGATTCAAAAAGGTTTGTCGAGAAGACTTGATCAACCTCTTTGACGGATTTCTTTCAATGACCATGAGATGGATGAATCGAGGAGTCACAAACCTCTCTTCCAAGCTTTCATTTATGTTGCTTAGAAGAAAAATGATAGATTTACTTTAGTTTCCCTGTTTTCTCTTTTAGCGTCCGGTAGAAAAGTACCCCGAAAATAAAAGTTCTCCAAACGTCGTGAAAATCTAGTATGATTTTTTATGGAGTTTTTGAAAAATAGTGAGACGAAGAGCTAGTCTGGGGGCTGCACCAGTGGGCCACAAGCCCTGGAGGAGCGGCACTTACCCTGGCCGTGCCTACCTGGCTTGTGGGGCCCACAAGCACCCCCTCCACTCATTTTTGCTCTCATCTAGTTCTCCTACCCCCAGAAAAAATCGTTTCGCAACTCAAACCTGTGTTCTTGCTCCTCTTGTTGGGATTTTCAATCTCTTTGCTCAAAGCACCATTCTCCGACTGTTTTGGGGAAATTACTCCTTGGTAAGTGACTCCTCCATTGGTCCAATTAGTTTTTGCTCTAGGGCCTTATATTTCGCGTATTTTTGCTGCCTTGGTGACCATGTTCTTGAGCTTTGCATGCTAATTTTAGCTGGTCCCAAGTAGTTTTGATGCGTAATATGACCTCTAGGCACTTGCGGGAGTAGTTGCCTCGAGTTTAGTTGAGCCTTGTTCACCTTTCCTTAGAATCGCTGAAAATTTCAGAAAAGGAAGATGTTCAGGAGAAACTATCATGGTGGTTCCTCAAGCAAGAGAGGCCCCCGTCTTGCGATTCGGGAGCCCGATCCTTACCAACCAGGGGACGCGCAGGTACAACCATGTGAATGGCCTTCTGATAAATTTATGATTGAGGCAGGTTTCAAAGATGAATTTGATGCACTTGTTCACAACGTCGGACTCGAAGAATTCATCTTCGATAAATGTGAACCATATGTTGCTCTCACTGCCTCTTTCGTTCGTAGATTCAAATTTTAAGTTGGCCGTGACACATCGGTACTGTTTGATCTCTATGATAAATCGTATACCATGGATTTAGAGGATTCTAATAGATTTGCAAAATACCTATTTGGGGTAGCCTCAATGATCCTCCTAAATCTTTGGTTAGAGATTTTTTTCTCTGGTATTACTGTTGGAGAAACTAGAGACATTACGCAAGCTACCATGGGGAGCATTCATTTTCCAGCCTTGCATTACTTTGTGCTCTTCATAGGCAGATGCATTAATGGCAAGATTGAGCATTGTCACCTCTGCGCACCCGACCTTAGTATCCTTAAGAGCGCAGTGACGGGTGACAAGAGTATCAACATGGGAGCTATAATAGCAAGGAGGCTGAATAAGAATGTTAATGAAGGGGATTTCTTTGGTGGGAGCTATGCCACCCGCATAGCAAATTTTCTTAGAGTACCATCCGCGAAGGAGATCCCCCGCTCCATACAGCTTTCCTTGACCGCATCGCTTTGACACGCTACCAGTTCCTTGAGAGGGATGATGAATCCATCCTATACCATCTGATATTTAACCGGCAGCGTGTTTTCCATATTACCCATCATGCTCCTGCCTTCTTCGACTTTCAGGTAAAACGAAGATATTATATAACCAGAGGAGAGGCAGAGGAGTATGAGAGAGAGGCAAAGGTTGCTCGTCTCCGTTACGAAGCTATTCAGGCAGTGGTTGTAGTGCTCCCCTATAACCCCCATTATGATTTTGGGTGCCGGCAGGACCATCCTTGGGAGTAGACCAACTTAGGACAAAAGCCTAAGCTTTGGGGAGTACGTGTTTCTCACCGACTTTACATTCTTGCTTATGCTTTCACTTTGTTCGTCGGTGTTCACACTTTGCCACTGTATCATCCATTGTAGTTTATTTTCTTTTTCTTTTTTTCTTTTCGTGTGTCTGTCTAGTTTGAGAAAACCCAAAAAGATTTTATTTTCTTCTTTTGCTTGTTGGGAGTTTTCCCGTGTAAATAGTTTTCTTTTTCTTTGGGTCAATGTCGAAGATCATGGTTACAATGTTTAGTGGCTCTCGCATGCATATCTGTTTATCTCTTAAAGAGCCATATTACTTTGTCTTCTCCTTTGTGTCTTCCTGCAGATACCAGCTTTAGAACAATGCACGAGCACTCTTATTATTGTTCACATCATTCAGTCATGCAAATGAAAGGCAATAATGACGATATATGATGAAGTGACTGAGCCTGGAAAAGCTGGTATGAACTCGATCTATTTTGTTTTTGTAAATATGACTAGCTCATCATGCCTGATTCAGCTTTGTCGTGAGAGAAACATGTTTGCAATGACAACTTAGAGATCATAGTTGCTGATGGTTTGTCTTGGATGCCCACATGAATGTTGAGATGACTGTGTTGTAGTATTATAGGATGGTATCCTCCTTTGAATGATTCAAGTGGCTTGACTTGGCGCATGTTTACGCATGTAGTTGAAATAAAATCAACATAGCCTCGATGACATTCATGTTCATGGTGATTTATGTCCTACTCATGCTTGCACTCAATGTTAGTTAATCTCAATGCATTTTGATGACTGTTGTCGCTCTCTAGTTGGTCGCTTCCCACTCCTTTGCTAGCCTTCACTTGTACTAAGCGGGAATACTGCTTGTGCATCCACTTCCATAAACCCAAAGTTGCTCCATATGAGTCCAGCATACATGCCTATATGCGGTATCTACCTGCCGTTCCAAGTAAATTTGCATGTGCCACTCCCTAAATCTTCAAGAAATAATCTTTTTTGCATGCCCAAACCGCTCATGTGGTGACAGGGGGCTATTAGTATCTTCCATGCTAGGCGTGTTATCCTCGATATGTGTTTATGCACTATCATTCAGGAGAAAGGGGCCGGTAATTGGAATTCCCAGTTCCATACTCAAATCGGAAAGATAATTGCAAACAAAACTCCCCCGGGATTGATGTTGGTATGGACGGTACCCGAGGATTCGGCTAGCCGTGGAGTGTGATTGATCGGTGGTGGGGGAGTCAAAACTTTACTTTTTTGTTTGGGAACCGCCTATAGCATGTGTAGCGTGGAAGATGTTGAGAACTCTTAGTCATTGCATTAACAATGAAAGCATGCCACCCAAAATTATTATCTCTGTTTTCAAAGCTTGAGCTCTGGCACCTCTGCAAATCAATGCGTCCCTCTGCGAAGGGCCTGTCTATTTATGTTCCTGTTGAGTCATCCTCCTCTTATAAAAGCACCAATTAGAGAGCACCTCTGTCGTTTTCATGCTTTGCTTTTAACTGTGTTGAGTATGACTGTGACTGGATCTTCTTTGCCATGAATTACAAGGTTTCGTCAGCCCTTGGTCTTTGAAGGTGCTCTGCATTTATGTTTTGCGGTCTTAGAAAGAGCTAGCGAGATACCATCTGCTCGTACTGCTTCATGATTGTTTTGATTGAAGTGTTAACGTTTGAGGTTTATTATTATTTGCTGGCTAGTTGATTATGCCATTGATAAGAGTTTACTGTGAGACCTAGATGTCATTTGCTTATGTGGTTTGCTTGTGATCTTGCTGAAATTCTGGTTAAGAGTTAGACATAGTTGCAACAACAAGATCAAACAGAGTTCGTTAAAGTTTTTCTTATGTCTCTTTCAGTTTGTCAACTGAATTTCTTGAGGACAAGTAAGGCTTTAAGCTTGGGGGAGTTGATACGTCTTCGTCGTATCTACTTTTCCGAACTCTTTTGCCCTTGTTTTGGACTCTAATTTGCATGATTTGAATGGAACTAACCCGGGCTAACGTTGTTTTCAGCACAATTGCCATGGTGTTGTTTTTGTGCAGAAATAAAAGTTCTCGGAATGACCTGAAAATTTACGGAGAATTTTGCTGGAATTAATGAAAAATACCGGCGCAAAGATCCACCGGAGGAGGTGAGCCAGTGGGCCACAAGCCTAGGAGGCGCGACCACCCCCCTGGCCGCGCCTGGCAGGCTGGTGGGGCCCAAAGAGCTCCACCGCCTCCAATCTCAGCTCAATATATTCCGTTTCGCCCAGAAAAAATCAAGGAGAAGGATTCATCGCGTTTTACGATACGGATGCGCCGCCACCTCCTGTTCTTCATCTCGAGCGCAGATCTAGAGTCCGTTCTGGGCTCCGGAGAGGGGAGATCGTCGCCATCGTCATAATCAACCTTACTTCATCGCCAATTCCATGATGCTCTTCATCGTTCGTGAGTAATATCATCGTAGGCTTGCTGGACGGTGATGAGTTGGATGAGATCTATCATGTAATCGAGTTAGTTTTGACGGGGATTGATCCCTGGTATCCACTATGTTGTGAGATTGATGTTGCTACTACTTTGCCATGCTTAATGCTTGTCACTAGGGCCCGAGTGCCATGATTTCAGATCTGAACCTATTATGTTGTCGCCAATATATGTGTGTTTTAGATCCTATCTTGCAAGTTGTAGTCACCTACTATTTGTTATGACCCGGCAACCATGGAGTGACAATAGCCGGAACTACTCCCGGAGATGACCATAGTATGAGGAGTTCATGTATTCACCAAGAGTTAATGCGTTGGTCCGGTTCTTTATTAAAAGGAGAACCTTAATATCCCGTAGTTTCCATTAGGACCCCGGTGCCACGAAAGGGATGGACAATAGATGTCATGCAAGTTCTTTTCCCTAAGCACGTATGACTACATACGGAATGAATGCCTACATTAGATTGCCGAATGGGAGCTAGTTACATATCTCTCCGTGTTATAGCTGTTACATGATGAATCACATCCGGCATAATCATCCATCATCGATCCAATGCCTACGAGTCTTTTACTACTCGTCCTTGCTATGTTACTTTGCTACTACTGCTGTTGCTGCTGCTACTGTTACTCTGTTGCTACTGCTGCTATCATACCACCTTGCTACTGATACTTTGCTGCAGACACTAAATCTTTTAGGTGTGGTTGAATGGACAACTCAACTGCTAGTACTTGAGAATATTCTTTCGCTTCCCCTTGAGTCGAATCAATAAATTTGGGTTGAATACTCTACCCTCGAAAACTGTTGCGATCCCCTATACTTGTGGGTTATCAGCTGGCTGGCTGGCTGGCTAGCTGGGCCGGCCCAAGCGATAGGCCAAGCCAGGCCTGAGCCCCAGCCTCTTTTTCTTTTTCTGTCAAATCTAGTTTTAAATGTTTTATATAAAATTTATTATCCAATATATTTTTATTATTGTTCGACCTTAATTCTTCTAAAAATGACTAGTATTTAAGAGATACTTTGTACAAATTTTTGAGAACACCTTTCTGTTTTAATAATTAAAAATGCTATTTGGAATAGTTTTGCTTCTGTTAAAGTCACTTTAAATATAATCCTTTCACTAATACCAGAGACAAATATTTTTAAAATAAGAATATGGATTTATCAGTACAAAGCAAAATTTTTAAAGTGTGTTTTTGATCTGTTTTTGAGTGAGCTACTTATTACTTCTTTATTATTACGACGATGGAGACCACGTTTGACGAAGGAGTTGGAATTGAAGACCCCGAAGACCCCGGATACATAGCTGATCAAGGCAATCAGCCCTTTGACAATGTTTGAGCTATTAGTATATTGCATGCTAGTAGAGCAAATATTCCCATTGCATGTGATCATAAGTATTCGGTAAATCATCGATATGATGTTACCGATGGCTCCTCCGGAGCACTTGCATTTTGAGCATGATCCTACCACCTATGAGGATCATGCTAATATCATGTTGACAAGTAGAGCTAAGCACAGTAGAAGCATGAGCATGATGTTGGTAAATATCAAAGGTTTATGAAAACCCCGTCGGGTGCCACTAATGCCCGAGGGTGATGATGAGATAGGTGGCCACTTTTGGAGAAGTGGTGCACCGTGTGTATTTTGGTGTGAGTGGTTTCGGAAATGGGAATGGATTTATGATGTGTCGACCGTCCCTACCTTACATGTGTGACCACGTTTCCCATTTATGGGACGGGGCTTTGTTGATTACTCCGGTCGGTGCTAGCAAAGAGCCACATTACTGGTGGCGGGAGTGATGTGTGGTCACTCTCGTGGCGGGGTCGTGCCAGGTAGGGCGACTATGCCGTTTTTACGTGTTCCGGGCACACTGTTGGTCCCCGCATGGATGATACTGTCCAGAGTTGGTCCTCGTAAGACGTACATCATGTGGGCTGGGTACCAATCGAGTGGATTTCTTTGTCTTGTATCGTCAGAGGAAAGGCATTGATCGGGTACTTATCTCCGGTATGTTATATACCGCGAATCGTGGATGACACAGAAGTTTCTCGGATCTCTAGGGTACAGCGTACAACCTCTGCAGAGTGTAAAACTATTCGAATAGCCGTGTCCACGGTCAAGGACAGTTGGGTGGTGCTGCTTAAACTACGTCGAGTCGTTTCCGCATAAACCAAGTGTGTTTGAGTGTATAATGGTGTTATCTCAGAAAGAGTTTATATGACCAAGTTTGGTGACTTGGCATATCGGGTGAACCCGAAGTGTTCAACCCATAACAGATATGTTGATACCTATAACCTGTTCTTCTAAATACCAACTAGCTTATGTTGCACATCCATCTATGATCACGTTTATTTACAGTTAAGTTGTTATCCACCAAATACAGCATATTACTTGTTATCATGCCTACTTCATTATCCATATCATGGGTTGTTTGCGAGTACATTCAAAGTACTCACTGGCTAGCCACTTGTTATATTATTGACCAGACATGGAAGGACCGGAGTTTGGAGAAGAGTACGTCATCGGAGACGGCCCTACGAACTAGGACGCTTCCCAGTCAGAATGCCTATTGGTGTAGGCTGATGGCATGGACACCCGCTTAGCCCCAAGATTTCCGCTACTACTTGTATCAGTGTGTTTTGGCCTTATAGGCCCTACCTTTGTGAACTTGACCTTATTGGTCATGTGTTGTATTATTTCTGTACATTGGATGTAATATAAGACACATATTATTCAGAATTTATGTGTTCGGTGAGCATTGATCTCCGGGATCACTGAGCACGTTCATTCGGCGATCTCGACTTGTAAGTCGAGGTCTCCATAGAGCTGGTATCAGAGTCATCCTGACTGTAGGAAGCCTTAGGTACCATGGACGATAGTCGAGAATAGTAGTGCACTCAGCCCTTACACTTGAGATATTCTGCACCCACCAAGAATTTCTAACCCTCTACTACAGCCTTCTAGATGGCCTCCGTACCTGAGATGCTTCTAGAGATGGGCTTTCCCCTACTTTTGGGAGATAGCCACGAGAAGTGTCAAGTACGCCGCACGCCCATTTTTCTCTACCATGAGCACTGGGTCAACGCCGACACAAAGGAATATCATGGGGACATGATAGTGAAGGCTACTGACTCCCCAACTAGTAGGTTCTTTGAAGGACCACATATGGAGAATCTAATGTTGGCAGTGGAGACAGACGCATGAGAGGTGCTCGTGTGTCTCTGCGACCTCCTTCCCGAGATGGCTAATGAGTCGGCTACTCGTGACCTGCCTTTTATTAAGGATGGATTTGAAGGGAGTTGGATGCTTAACCAATCCTTGGAGGACGAAACACCACACATGTTTCGGACGTACTTCAGCCTCTCCGTCGACACCTTGACTCACCTTCTAATCAAGGAGTCGATGACGCTTCACCAAGAGCTACACCAAGTCAAGGACCTACTTCGCCTAAAAAAGATGAAGACCCGCAAGGTCAAGAAAGAAGAAGCACCCGGAGGGCAGTTAGCCATTGCCTTCCGAGGAGGATAACCACCACTCCAGGCCACTCCTATTCAGAATCGCCGTGTGACCGTGGAAGAATACACTGAGCTTCTCGCCGCGTCACCAACTAAGAGACGTTGTGATGGACCACTTCCCTGCCCCACACCACTGAAGGAGGAATGTACTAATGAAGATGAAAACGAAGACCCTGTAGAGCCCGCCTACGAGACTGAGCAGTCCACCGCTTAGAAGTATGACTTAGGCAATTAGGAGTCTTCCCCAAGCGTAGTTGAGTCCATGTATCGGTTCATGCGAACCATTAGTGTTGGGTGAAAATGTATGATGCAAGCCAATTTCTGCCTTAGGCAGCTTGTAAGCGACTACATTACTTGTTTTAAATTCAATGCATTGGATTTCCCAAAAACCTTTGTTTAAAACTCTCACACTAGCACAGTACCAAAACCCCTTATTTAGAGCATCATACCTTATGATTCCCGGCCAATTCGGCATGTTGACTTGTCTACTCCCCTGATAGGATGGTGATTTTAACACGCGCCAGCACCTTCGGTAACCCTGGGTCTACCACCTCTGGCCAGCAACAGGGAACCGGTGGAAACGCTCAAGCTGGAGATCACCACGAGCAGCAGCCAGGCGATATTCCCTCGCCACCGCCTCCTCCAGAGAGCCTGACTGTAGCTCAGTTCCTCCAAGCTCTCCGATAGGAACGTCAAGCCAACAATGCCGCCATCCAACAGCTGGCTCAAGTCTTAGTGAACAATCCACCGCAAAACGGAAATGGCAACGGTCGCTCTACTTTGTCTGAGTTTATGCGGGCTACGCCTCCTATATTCATGGAGACAACTGAACCATTGGATGCCGATGACTGGATCCGCACTATCGAAGACCCCCTCGCGCTAGTCAAGTGCACCGATGATCGCGAGAAAGTCCTTTATGCTTCTCACTGTCTCGGAGGCATGGCCAGAGCTTGGTGGGATGGGTTCCAGATCATGCGAGAAGGGCAAGCTATCACTTGGGCAGTATTCAAGGAAGGATTCCGCGCTGCTCACATTCCTCCTGAAATGATGACCATTCAGAGGCGAGAATTTCGAGTTTTAAGACAAAGTAGTGGAACCATTAAGAAGTATCTGCAGAAGTTCAACCTCCCGTCAAGATATGCACCAGAGGACGTCAACAGTGAGGCCGAAAAGGTGGAACGCTTTATGGAAGGAATGCCGCAGTCACTCCAGTATGTTGGACCTTCTGCGATCTGGTTAACAAGGCCCTCATGTTGGAGGATAAAGCATCGTGTAATGGATGGCACCCGTAAGCGCAAGCTGATGGTTAGTGGAGGAGCCAGTAACCCGAAACCACATCCATGGCAGTCAGCCCCAGCAAGACCCAGTTATCAGCAACAACAGTACAAGGCACCAACATTCTGCCAGAACTATCAGCCCCAGCAGCAAGTCAACACCAAGCCAACAATCAACCTTGCCAAATAACAGCGGAGTCAAGGCCAACATTCCGGGACAGGTTACCTGTTTTGGATGTGGACAAGCTGGGAAACATTCCAGGCAGTGCCCCAACAAGAAGCCTTATGCACCGCGCCCCAACGCGCCAAATCAGGGACAAGGTCAAGGAGCACCAGGTAGGAACCAAGCTCCTCGCAATAAGTAGTACCACAGCAGGGGGCGTATTAATCACATCTCTGCGGAAGAAGCAAAGAAAGACCCGGACTGCATTCTGGATACGTTCCCCGTCAACTCTACCCCAGCAACAATATTGTTTGATTGTGGTGCTTCAAATTCTTTTGTTACTCAGAAGTTTGTGGAAAAATGTGGTTTGAAGCCTACCCTACTTAATGGGAAAATGGCAGTACATACCCCGGTAGAAGTGCTAAGGACCAACCTAGGATGTAGAGAAGTGGGGATCAATATTAATGGGATAAGCTTCTCAGCGGATCTCATCATCATTAAGTCGCAAGGCTTAGAAGTGATCCTTGGGACGGATTGGTTGGCCAAGTATTGATAACCCACAAGAATAGGTGATCGCAACAGTTTTCGAGGGTAAATTATTCAACCCAAATTTATTGATTCGACACAAGGGGAGCCAAAGAATACTCTCGAGTATTAGAAGTTGAGTTGTCAATTCAACCATAGCTGAAAGACTTAGTATCTGCAGCAAAGTTTTAGTAGCAAAGTAGTATGATAGTAATGGTAGCGGGGGTAACAGTACCAGTAGTAATTTGTATAGCAAGTGTGACAGCAATAGCGGTAAAGTAACTTAGCAAAGACCAGTATAGAAAAAGCTCATAGGCATTGGATCGGTGATGGATAATTATGTCGGATGGCATTCATCATGTAACGGTTATAACATAGGGTGATATGTAACTAGCTCCAGTTCTTCAATGTAATGTAGGCATGTATTCCGTATTTAGTCATACGTGCTTATGGAAATGAACTTGCATGACATCTTTTGTCCTACCCTCCCATGGCAGCGGGGTCCTAATGGAAACTAAGGGATATTAAGGTCTCCTTTTAATAGAGAACCGGAACAAAGCATTAGCACATGGTGAATGCATGGGATCCTCATACTATGGTCATCTCCGGCAGTGGTTCCGGCTATTGTCACTCCGGGGTTGTCGGGTCATAGCACATAGAAGGTGACTACAACTTGCAAGATAGGATCAAGAACACACATATATTGATGAAAACATAATAGGTTCAGATCTGAAATCATGGCACTCAGGCCCTAGTGACAAGCACTAAGCATAGCAAAGTAGTAGCAACATCAATCTTAGAACATAGTGGATACTAGGGATCAAACCCCATCAAAACTAACTCGATTAAATGATAGATCTCATCGAACCCATCACCGTCTAGCAAGCCTACGATATGATTACTCACGAACGATGGAGAGAATCATGGAATTGGCGATGGAGGATGGTTGATGATGACGACGATGTCGATTTCCCCTCTCCGGAGCCCAGAAAGGACTCCTGATCTGCCCTCCCGTGGAAGAACAGACGATGGCGGTGGCTCCGCATCGTGAAACGCGATGAACTCTTCTCTCCTATTTTTTTCTGGGCAAGAGAGGTTATATGGAGTTGGAGATGAAGTCGGAGGAGCCATGTGGGCCCCACGAGCCTGCTATGCGCGCCCTAGGGGGGCGCCTGTAGGGCTCGTGGCCCACTCGCAGCGTATCTTGAGTTGATTCTTTCTCTGATATTGTTTATATATTCCATCAAAAATCCTAGTAAGTTTCCAGGTCGTTCCGAGAACTTTTATTTATGCACAAAAACAACACCATGGCAGCTCTGCTGAAAACAACGTCAGTCCAGATTAGTTTCATTCAAATCATGCAAATTAGAGTCCAAGACAAGGGCAAAAGAGTTAGGAAAAGTGGATACGTTGGAGATGTATCAACTCCCACAAGCTTAAAGCCTTGCTTGTCCTCAAGAAATTCAGTTCATAAACTGAAAGAGACAAACGAAAAACTTTTACGAACTCTGTTTGATCTTGTTGTTGTAATTATGTATAACTCATATTCAGATTTTCAGGAAGATCATAAGCTAGCCACATAAGGAATGACATTTAGGTCTCTTGGTATACTCATATCAATGGCGTAATTAACTAGCGAGCAATAATAGTAAGTTTCAAACGTCAACACTTCAATCAAAATAATCATGATACAATATGAATAAATGGTATCTCGCTAGCCCTTTCTGAGACCGCAAAACGTAAATGCAGAGCACCTTCAAAGACCAAAGGTCGACTGGAAATTGTAATTCATGGCAAAGAAGATCAGTCATAGTCGTACTCAATTTCAATTAATAGCAAAGCTTATAAATGGCGGAGGTGCTCTCGAACTGGTGCTTTTTAATAAGAGGATGATTCAATAGAAACGTAAATAGATAGGCCCTTCGCAAAGGCAAGCATTGATTTGTAGAGGTGCCAGAGCTCAAGCTTTTTAAAACAGAGATAAATAATTTTGGGTGGCATGCTTTCATTGTCAACACGATGACCAAGAGTTTTCCCCATCTTTCATGCTACACATATTATAGGTGGTTAACAAAAAGAATAGTAAAGTTTTGACTCCCCCACCACCGATCAATCACACTCCACGACTAGTTGAATCCTCGGGTGCCATCCATACCAACAACAATCCTGGGGGAGTTTTGTTTGCAATTATATTTTTGATTTGATTTGAAAATGTAACTCGGCATTCCGATTACCGGCCCCTTTCTCGTGAGTGATAGTGGATAAACACGTATCGAGGATAACACGCCTAGCATGGAAGATACTGACCGCCCCTTGTCACAACATGAGCGGTTTGGGCATACAAACAGATTATTATTTGAAGATTTAGAGAGTGGCACATGCAAATTTACTTGGAACCACATGTAGTTACCGCATATAGGTAGCTATGGTGGACTCATATGGAACAACTTTGGGTTTATGGAAGTGGATGCACAAGCAGTATTCCCGCTTAGTACAAGTGAAGGCAAGCAAAAGACTGGGAAGCGACCAACTAGAGAGCGACAACAGTCATCAATATGCATTGAAATTAACCAATGTTGAGTGCAAGCATGAGTAGGATATAAATCACCATAAACATGAATATCGTAGAGGCTATGTTGATTTTGTTTCAACTACATGCGTGAACATGTGCCAAGTCAAGCCACTTGAATCATTCAAAGGAGGATACCATCCTATCATACTACATCATAATCATCTTAAAATTCATGTTGGCATCCAAGACAAACCATTATAAGCTCCTAGCTAATTAAGCATGGCATGAGAAACTATGATATCTAAGTTGTCATTACAAACATGTTTCTCTCATAACAATGCTGAATTAGGAACGATGAGCTAGTCATATTTACAAAAATAAAATAGGTTGAGTTCATACCAGCTTTTCCAGGCTCAGTCACTTCATCATATATCGTCATCATTGCCTTTCACTTGCACGACCGAATGACGTGAATAATAATAAGAGTGTTCGTGCATTTGACTAAGCTGGAATCTGCAAGCAAATTCAGAGGAGAAGAGAAAGTAATATGGCTCTTTGACGGATAAACAATGATGCATATGAGAGCCCCTAATCATTTTAATCATGGTCTTCTACCTCGACCCAAAGAAAAACAAAAGTATTTACATGAGAAAACTCCCAACAAGCAAAAGAAGAACGGGAAATCTTTTTGGGTTTTCTTTTTAATTACCACTAAGCATGCTAGAAAGTAAACTTACGAGTAATTTTTTTTGTTTTTCTCATTTTTAAACAAACACACGAGAAGAATGCAAGAAAAAGAAATAAACTAGCATGGATGATACAATGGAAGAGTGTGAACACCGACTATCAAAGTGAATGTGTGAGCATGAATATAAAGTCGGTGAGAGACACGTACTCTGCCAAGCTTAGGCTTTTGGCCTAAGTTGGTCTAGTTCCACGGCTGGTCCGGGCGATATCCAAAATCATAATGGGGGTTGTACTGGGATGCGATAGCTACCGCCTGAATAGCTACCACACGAAGGCGAGCAGCCTTCACCCCCCTCTCATACTCCTCTGGTTAAGTAATATCTCCATTTTCCCTGAAAGTTAAAGAAGGCAGGAGCAAGAAGGGTAATATGGAAAACACACTGTCGGTTAAATATTAACCTATATAGGAGGGATTCATTATCCCTCTCAAGGAACTGATAACGTATCATAGCGGCGTGATCAAGGAAAGTTGTGTGGAGTGGGGGATCTCCTGTGCGGATGGGTATTCCAAGAGAATTTGCTATGCAAGTGGCATAGATCCCACTGAAGAAATCCCCTTCGTTAGCATTATAATTTACCCTCCTAGCAATTATAGCTTCCATGTTGAAACTTCTATCACCCGTTACTGAGCTCTTAAGAATACCAAGGTCAGGTGCGCAAAGGTGACTATGGTCATGCTTTCCATTAATGCATCTACCTATGAAGAGGGCAAAATAATGTAAGGCAGGAAATTGAATGCTCCCCATGGTAGCCAGTGTAATATCTCTAGTTTCTCCAACAGTTATACTAGAAATAAAATCTCTAACCGAAGACTTAGGAGGGTCATTGGGACTACCGCAATCAGGTTTCTTGCATATTCGATTAAAATCCTCTATATACATAGTATACGATTTGTCATAAAGATCAAACAGTATGGATGTGTCATGGCCAACTGAAAATTTGAATCTACGAACAAAAGAGGCAGTGAGTGTAGTATACTGTTCACATTTATTGGAGATGAATTCTTCAAGCCCGGAGTTGTGAACTAATGTATCAAACTCGTCCTTCAAACCTGCATCAATCATGAATTCATCGAAAGGCCATTCACATGGTTGCACCGGTGCGTTCCTCGGCTGATAAGGATCGGGCTCCCGAATCGCGAGACGGGGACCCCTTGTGCTTGGGGAACCACCATGATAGTTCTTCCTGGACATCTTCCTTTTTCTGAAACAATTCTGAAATTTTTAGTGACTCAAAATAAAAGTGACCGAAGTTTAACAAAACTCATAACAACTACTCCTACAAGTGCCTAGAGGCCATATCATGCATCAAAACTACTTGGGACCAACTAAAATTAACATGCAAAGCTCAAGAACAGGGTCACCAAGGCAGCAATAATATGCAATGAATAAAGCACTAGAATAAAAACTAATTGGACCAATGAAGGGGTCACATACCAAGGAACAATTCCCCAAAATAGTTTGGTGATTGGGGCTTTGCACAAGGAGATCAAAAAATGCAGCAAAATGAGCAAGAACACGGGTTTGAGCTGTGGAATGATTTTTTCTGGAGGTAGACGAAGGAGATGGGTGCTGGAATAAGTGGAGGGGGGCACGTGGGACACACGAGCCTACGAGGCGCGCCCAGGGGGGGTGGGCGCACCTCTTGGGCTCGTGGCCCACTGGTGCATCCCCCTGACTAGTTATCTTTTTCAGAAATTCTTAAATATTCCAAAAAAAATCATACTTGAATTTCAGGGCATTTGGAGAACTTTTATTTTCATGTCATTTTTTATTGAACGGATAATGCAGAAAACAGGAAAATAATGCTATATTTATTATTTTTATACTAAATAACAGAAAGTAAAAGTTGGGACAGAAGGTTGTGACTTGTAGATTCATCCATCTCATGGTCATCAAAATAAATCCGTTAATGAGGTTGATCAAGTCTCCTTGACAAACTTTTTTTGGAATCACATAAAACCGGAGAATTTTTGAATAATCACTAGGTTACCTCAACGCGGGTGTGCATATCCCCAATAACAAGTATATCATATTTCATCTTGACAGTAGGTATAGGGAATTCAAAGCTTCCAATAATAATTGATGAAGATTTTTCAGTAGCATTAATGCAATGAACTCGATATTGTTTCTTCGGAAAGTGCACCATGTGCTCATTACCATTAACATGGAAAGTGACATTGCCTTTGGTGCAATCAATAACAGCCCCTGCAGTGTTTAAAAAGGGTATTCCAAGGATGACCGCCATGGCGTCATCCTCAGGAATATCAAGAATAACAAAGTCTATTAAGATAGTAACGTTCGCAACCACAACAGGCACATCCTCGCAAATGCCGATAGGTAAAGCAGTTGATTTGTCGTCCATTTATAAAGAAATTTCAGTAGGTGCCAACTTATCCAATTCAAGTCTATGATATAAAGAGAGAGGCATAACACTAACACCGGCTCCAATATCACATAAAGCAGTTCTAACATAATTTCCTTTAATGGAGCAAGGTATAGTGGGCACTCCAGGATTACCTAGTTTCTTAGGAGTCCCACCCTTAAAAGTGTAATTAGCAAGCATGGTGGAAATCTCAACATTAGGTATCTTTCTTTTATTAGTCACAATATCTTTCATGTACTTAACATAAGGAGGCATTTTAAGCATATTAGTCAAACGCATTTGCAAAAAGATAGGTCTAATCATTTCAACAAAACGCTCAAAATCCACATCATCTATTTTCTTGGATGGTTTGGGAGGAAAGGGCATGGGTTTCTGAACCCATGGTTCTCTTTCTTTACCATGCTTCCTAGGATTGAAATCATTCTTATCATATCTCTTGTTCTTAGGTTGTGGGTTATCAAGATCTACAACAGGTTCAATCTCCACATCTTTATCATTACTAGGTTGAGCATCAACATGAACACCATTATCAATATTATCACTAGACTCATGTTCATCACCAGATTGTGTTTCGGCATCAGAAATAGAAACATCATTTGGATTCTCAGGTGTAACAACAACAGGTTTACTAGCGTGCATGTTCCAATCATCTTTCTTTTTCTTCCTATTACCAAGATAACTAGGTGCATCAATATTAACTCCTTGAGAATCTTGTTCAATTCTCTAAGGATGGCCCTCAGGATACAAAGGTTCCTGAGTCATTCTACCACTTCTAGTAACAGCTCTAACAGAATTATCATTCAATTCATTAAGCAAGTCATTTTGAGCCTTAAGTACTTGTTCTACTTGAGTAGTGACCATAGAAGCATGTTTAGCAATAAGATTAAGATCATTAACATTTCTATCCACACAAGCACTTATATGATTAATCATACGAGCATTTTGTTTCAGTTGTCTGCTAACATAATCATTAAAACTTTGTTGTTTGGCAACAAAGTTATCAAATTCATCTAAGCATAAGCTGGCACGTTTGTCATAAGGAATATCACTCTCATTGAATCTGCAAAGAGAATTTACCTCTACTACCTGTGTCGGGTTATCAAGACCATGTATTTCTTAAATAGGTCGTAGATTCTTAACATCTTCAAATTTAATACCTTTCTCTTGCACAGCTTTCTTGGCTTCTTGCATATCTTCAGGACTGAGGAATAGAATACCTTTTTTCTTTGGAGTTGGCTTCGGAGGTGGTTCAGGAATAGTCCAAGCATTATCATTGCTCAAGATATTATTCAATAGAATTTTAGCTTGTTTCACAGTTCGTTCCCTGAAAACACAACCAGCACAACTATCTAGGTGGTCCCTAGAAGCATCAGTTAGTCCATTATAAAAGATATCAAATATTTCATTTTTCTTAAGAGGGTGATCAGGGAAAGCATTAAGTAACTGGACAAGCCTCCCCAAGCTTGTGGGAGACTCTCTTCTTCAATTTTCACAAATTTATATATATCCTGCAAGGCAGCTTGTTTCTTATGGGCAGGAAATTATTTCTCAAAGAAGTATTATATCATATCCTGGGGACTACGCACACAACCAGGAGCAAGAGAAGTAAACCAAGTTTTAGCATCACCATTTAGTGAGAAAGGAAACAACTTAAGGATATAGTAATAGCGATTTTTTTTCCTCATTAGTGAATAGGGTAGCTATATCATTCAGTTTAGTAAGATGTGCTACAACAGTTTCAGATTCATAACCATGAAAATGATCAGATTCAACCAAAGCGATTAACTCAGGATCGACAGAGAATTCATAATCCTTATAAGTAAAAAAGATGGGTGAAGTAGCAAACTTAGGATCATATTTCATTCTAGCATTCAGAGATTTTTCTTTCCACTTGCGTAATAAATTTTGATGATCATAGCTATCCTTACAAGCAAGAAAGTCTTCAGCTATCTCTCCCTCCATAACATAACCCTTAGGTATATTAGGCAATTGATATCTAGGAGAGCTAGGTCTAACAGGTGTCACGGCAGGTTCAACTTCAATAATTTCATCAGTTCAAGAAGTATCACCAGATTCATCAGTAACTCTAGCAATTTGTGCATCAAGAAATTCACCAAGTGGCATATCATTATCAAGAAAATCATCATGGATAGAAGAAGTAGCATCATCAAGCACAGGCGACATATCAGAATTACTAGTAGGTGGTGGTGTCGCAAATTTACTCATAATAGAAGGTGAATCAAGTGCAGAGCTAGATGGCAGTTCCTTACATGTCCTCGTAGTAGAGGGCAAGACTTTAGTTTTTGGATCTCTCGGATTCCTCATAATGATCAATAGATATAAATCCCAAGTGACTCAGAGAATATAGCTATGCTCCACGGCAACGGTGCTACAAAAAGGTCTTGATAACCCACAAGTATAGGGGATCGCAACAGTTTTCGAGGGTAGATTATTCAACCCAAATTTATTGATTCAACACAAGGGGAGCCAAAGAATACTCTCGAGTATTAGCAGTTGAGTTGTCAATTCAACCGCACCTGAAAGACTTAGTATCCGCAACAAAGTTTTAGTAGCAAAGTAGTATGAAAGTAACGGTAGTGGTAGTAAGAGTAGCAGTAGTAATTTGTATAGCAAGTGTGACAGCAGTAGCGGTGAAGTAACTTATCAAAGACCAGTATAGGAAAAGCTCGTAGGCATTGGATCGGTGATGGATAATTATGTCGGATGGCATTCATCATGTAACAGTTATACCATAGGCTGATATGTAACTAGCTCCAGTTGTCAATGTAATGCAGGCATGTATTCCGTATTTAGTCATACATGCTTATGGAAAAGAACTTGCATGACATCTTTTGTCCTACCCTCCCATGGCAGCGGGGTCCTAATGGAAACTAAGGAATATTAAGGTCTCCTTTTAATAGAGAACCGGAACAAAGCATTAGCACATGGTGAATACATGGGATCCTCATACTATGGTCATCTCCGGGAGTGGTTCCGGCTATTGTCACTCCGGGGTTGCTGGGACATAACACATAGTAGTTGACTACAACTTGCAAGATAGGATCAAGAACACACATATATTGATGAAAACATAATAGGTTCAGATCTGAAATCATGGCACTCGGGCCATAGGGACAAGCATTAAGCATAGGAAAGTAGTAGCAACATGAATCTTAGAACATAGTGGACACCAGGGATCAAACCCCATCAAAACTAACTCGATTACATGATAGATCTCATCCAACCCATCACCGTCCAGCAAGCCTACGATAAGATTACTCACGAACGATGGAGACCATCATGGAATTGGCGACAGAGGATAGTTGATGATGACGACGACGTCAATGTCCCCTCTCCGGAGCCTAGAATGGTCTCCAGATCTGCCCTCCCGAGGAAGAACAGGCGGTGGCGGCGGCTCCGTATCGTGAAACACGATGAACTCTTCTCTCCTATTATTTCCAGGGCGAGAGAGTTTATATGGAGTTGGAGATGTAGTCAGCGGATCCACGTGGGCCCCACGAGCCTGCTAGGCGCGCCCTAGGGGGGCGCCTGCACGGCTCGTGGCCCACTGACAGCATATCTTCAGTTGATTCTTTCTCTGATATTTTTTATATATTCCATAATAAATCCTCGTAAGTTCCCAGGTCATTCCGAGAACTTCTATTTCTGCACAAAAACAACACCATGGCAGTTCTGCTGAAAACAGCGTCAGTCCGGGTTAGTTTCATTCAAATCATGCAAATTAGAGTCTAAGACAAGGGCAAAAGAGTTTGGAAAAGTAGATACGTTGGAGACGTATCACCAAGCACCAGAGCATCTTAGACTGTGCCAACAGGACTATTACAATGACAAGTGACCAAGGGGTCAAATTCAAGTAGGTCCGTGAGCCGACATCCACTCAAGTCCCGCAGGTAAATTGCCTATCGGGAGAAGAGCTGGATCGAGTGTCGATAGTCTGTGAATACCCGGACGTCTTTCCTGATGAGCTGCCAGGGATGCCTCCTGACCGAGATATTGAGTTCATCATTGAGATCATGCCCGGGTCAAGGCCTATCTACAAGAAGCCTTATAGGATGGGAACCGAAGAGCTAGCAGAGTTGAAGAAGCAGTTGGATGAGCAGCTCAGAAAAGAGTTCATTCATCCGAGTGCATCATCTTGGGGATCACCTGTTCTGTTCATTTCTAAGAAGGATGGGACTATCAGACTCTGTGTCGATTACCGTTCTCTCAATGAAGTCACAATCAAGAACAAGTACCCACTTCCCAAGATTGAAGACTTATTTGACCAGCTAAATGGAGCCAAGGTATTTTCCAAGATCGATCTTCGATCTGGATATTACCAACTGAAGACCCGACCGAAGACATACCCAAGACTGCATTCTTGACCCGGTACGGTCTATACGAGTGCACTGTCATGTCATTTGGGTTGACAAATTCCCCAACATACTTCATGAACCTCATGAACGAGGTCTTCATGGAATACCTGGATAAGTTTGTCATCGTATACATCGATGACATATTAATCTTCTCCAAATCCGAAGAAGAGCATGAGCAACACTTGAGGTTAGTGTTGGAGAAGCTTCGAGAGCACCAACTTCATGCCAAATTCAGCAAATTCCAATTCTGGCTGCACGAAGTTGGATTCTTGGGTCATACCATGATGGCAAACAGATTGGCAGTTGATCCTTCCATGATTACCACGGTAACCAACTGGGAGTCGCCAATCAATGTGAAGGAAGTTAGAAGCTTCCTCGGACTCGCGGGATGCTACTGCAAGTTCGTGGAAGGATTCTCCCGCATCGCTCGACCAATGAATCAGCTCTTGAAGAAAGGCAAGAAGTTTGAATGGACACCGGAGTGTGAAGGAAGCTTCCGGGAGTTGAAGAAGAAATTGACTACCGCCCCGGTATTGGCTACTCCATGTAAAAGCAAGGACTTTGTGATATATTGTGATGCCTCCAGAACCGGGCTCAGTGGAGTCCTAATGCAAGACGGCAGGTTCGTGGCATACCTGTCAGGGTAACTGCGCCCGCATGAGGAAAACTACGCCACCCATAATCTCGAGTTGGCAGCAGTATTGCATGCCCTGAAGACATGGTGACATTACCTTCTGGGGAAACGATGTGAAATATACACTGACCACAAAAGTCTGAAGTATATATTTACTCAAAGAGAATTGAATGTGCGGCAGTGAAGATGGTTGGAGTTAATCAAAGACTACGACCTCAGTAGTTAATACCACCCCGGTAATGCCAATGTGGTGGCCGATGCCTTAATCCGGATAGCCAACACCTTGAATGTCATGCTCAAGGAAAGGCTACCCGCCTTGTAAGAAGAGATGGAAAGCTTCGGGTTGGAGCTAATAGAACCAATATTCCTAGCTAACCTCGAAGTCAAGCCCATGCTGGCAGACGACATGAAGGAGGCCCAGAAGGGGCACAAGAGCATCGAAGGTATCAAGAAGAAGATCCAGGAAGGCAAGGCTCCAGAATTCTCGATGGATGAGCAAGGAATAGTGTGGTTTGGGAAACTTTTATGTGTACCCAACAAGGCAGAACTCAAGGACTTGATCCTGCAGGAAGCCCATGACACACTCTACTCTATTCACCCCGGTGGCACCAAGATGTATCAGGACCTCCGGGAAAGATTCTGGTGGCATGGCATGAAGAGGGGAATATCGTCCTGTATTGCCAAGTGTATCGTGTGCCAGTGAGTCAAGGTTGAGCACCAACGACCTGCTGGACTGCTACAACCTCTCCAAGTGCCTGAATGGAAGTGGGACAAAGTCGGCACGAACTTCATCACTGGTCTGCCCAGATCAAGCAAGGGGCACAATTCCATATGGGTCATTGTCGACCACCTAACCAAGGTGGCCCATTTCATTCCACTCAACACCACTTCTGATGGTAGTCAGTTGGCTAGCCTGTATATCCATCGTATAGTGAGTCTCCACGGAGTTCCCAAGGAGATTGTATCTGACCAAGGCACACAGTTCACCTCAAGATTCTAGAAGAAGTTCCAAGAAGATCTCGGAACCAAGCTCTCTTTCACCACCGCCTTCCACCCACAGACGGGCGGACAGATGGAGAGACTGAATCAGATACTCGAAGATATGCTCCGCACTTGGGTCTTGGCACATGGTACCAGATGGGAAGGCTTTCTGCCGTTCGTTGAGTTCTCATACAAAAATAGCTACCAGTCCAGTCTCCAAGTGGCCCCATTTGAAGTGCTATACGGATGGAAGTGCCGCACCCCGCACAACTGGTCCGAAACCGGGGAAGGATTGATTTTCGGGTTGGAAGTTCTGTAAGAGGCAGAGGACAAGGTGCAACTTGTCCGAGAAAACTTAAAGGCCGCCAAGTCAATACAAAAGAGCTATGTGGACTCTCACTGCAGAGAATTGGAGTTCAACCTCGAAGACCAGGTGTACCTCCGCGTCACACCACTCAAGGGAACCAACCGTTTCGACGTAAAGGGGAAAATTTCCCCAGGGTTCATTGAGCCTTTTGAGATCATGGCAAGGCGTGGAGAAGTTGCTTACCAGTTGGAGTTACCTCCGGAAATTTTCGGTGTGCACAACGTCTTCCACGTGTCACGACTTCGGAAGTGTCTAGAAGCGCCAAACCGTCCAGATCTTTATAAGGGCATTGGCCATCAGGCCATCGACCTTCAACCAGACCTCACTTATTGCGAGAGGCTGGTCCACATCTTGGATGAAGCAAAGTGTTGCACGAGAAGCCGCACCATCAAGTACTTCAAGGTTCAATGGAGCAACCACACCGAAGCAGTAGCAACATGGGAGCGTGAAGACTATCTCCGATCCGAATTTCCGTACCTTTTTAGCACCTAGCTTAGGAATCTTGGGGACGAGATTCTTGTAAGGGGGATAGGTTTGTCACACCGTGTTTTCACCTTACTTTCACTATAGTTTCAAAATCTAAGTTTATTAAAAAAATAAAAAAAAATGTTGCGAATGCCATGGTTGTCATTGTATGCTTGTATGCTTGAGTGAGTAGTATCAAAAACCATATTTTTCATAACATGAATATTCCCAAAATTCTTTTTTCTTATATTTGACTATTTCAAAACCCTACTTTGGGTTGCACTATAAGTCCTTGATAACAAGGGAGTGCTCTCACCCAAAGATGATGATGTGGTTATAAAACTATTTTAACTCTCCAAAACTATAAAATAATTATTATATAAACTATTTTCCTATTTTATATGCATGTCCATTTATGAGGCCGTAAATGATATTCGTATATGGAAAATTACTTTTCTGTCTTGGAGAAATCTGAGAAAATTTGGAGATACTCACAGGACATATATTTTCCATACATAAGGATTTCAACCCCTATTTATATTCAAAATATTTGAGTAAAACCCTGAATACATATTTTGTCTGTTTTGATCTTTTGGAATATTTCCAAAGGAAATATTTCAAATAAAATCCTAGAAAGTTCCAGCAACCTTGCCAAGCTATATTTAGTGGCCACACCAAGTTTCACCTCATTCCAAGGTGATTTGGTTCACTAAATAATCCTAAAAACTCCTGTGTCTAGAACAAAATTGAAACATCTCTACATTGCAAAGTTTATCCAAATGGGGTGAAACTTTGCAGGAATGTTCAACACCCCAAATGAGGAGTCTCTGCCAAAAATGGGATTCGCAGGAGGTAATCTACCCACATTCCCTTTGGAAGGGACAAATCTGCCCATTTGGGGGTGATTTTATGTTTGTATTGCCAAACTTGTCCAATGGAGCTCAAATTTGGTGGAGTATCTTAGTTTTGCATCAAAGTTAATCCTGTTAACTCTCATCACAAGTGGTGAGGTGTTGCTATCCCAAACACCTGTCGAACACCTTTTGTCATATTAGCAAATCAGCTCCTAACTGAATCCACACTTAAGCTCTTCCCTCCAAACTCTTTGACCAAGCAACCAACACCACTCCCCAACTACAGGAGAGTGGCCCCTCTTTGAATCCAAGCAGAAGACCCCAAAAACCCAATTCTATGTTCTGATCCAATGCTGGCATCTCTTCTTTCCTCTCATTCCATGGCCAACAGTGAGTCCCTCGGCTGCCAAACGACTAGGCATCTTCAGGCCAAGCCCCTGGAAACCCCAGACACGGACATAGTGCCCCAGAGCACGCCAGCATGTCGTGTCATGCCAAAACTACACTCTACGCATGCTGTTGGGCGCACCTGAAGCTAGGTGGCCAGCCCCGACCGGTGCGAGCCTCCCCTTGATGATCATTCAAGTCCCCGACCACCTCTTTGTATCACAACAGCCTCAGGGCCCCTCCTCCCTCGCTCTGTTGACCGGAGCGACGCGTGCCCACGTGCGCCAGATCCAACCAGAAGACCATGGCCATGCATGCACGCTCCTGCTCGCTCGCTC
The DNA here is from genome assembly GCF_904849725.1 of Hordeum vulgare subsp. vulgare. Taxonomy (NCBI): domain Eukaryota; kingdom Viridiplantae; phylum Streptophyta; class Magnoliopsida; order Poales; family Poaceae; genus Hordeum; species Hordeum vulgare. The sequence goes on along the minus strand of NC_058523.1, from coordinate 293,940,082 downwards.
TCCCTCTCAGTGGGTCACGCAGGTCCTAAACCACGTCCGCATACCGTGGTTTCGACCCCGAGCACTGACTGCCCCTCCTGCGAGCTGCGGTGAAACCAATGGCGCCACCGGCTCGGTGCATCATCGAGGGCCTATAAATAGGCCTTCCCCTCGCTCCAACACCCCCATCCCACCTCTCAAGTGCCTAAATTCCACCCTTTGACCATCTTTGAGCTATTACTATATTGCATGATAGTAGAGCAAATATTACCGTTGTAGGTGATCATAAGTATTGGGTAAATCGTCGATATGATGTTACCGATGGCTCCTCCGGAGCACTTGCGTTTTGAGCATGATCCTACCACCTATGAGGGTCACGCTAATATCATGTTGACAAGTAGAGCTAAGCACAGTAGATGCATGAGCATGATGTTGGTAAATATCAAAGGTTTATGAAAACCCCGTCGGGTGCCACTAATGCCCGAGGGTGATGATGAGATAGGTGGCCACTTTTGGTGAAGTGGTGCACCGGGTGTATTTTGGTGTGAGTGGTTTCGGAAATGGGAATATAATTATGATGTGTCGACCATCCCAACCTTACATGTGCGACCACCTTACCCCTTTATGGGACGGTGCTTTGTTGATTACTCCGGTCGGTGCTAGCAAAGAGCCACATTAATACTGGCGGGAGTGATGTGTGGTCACTCTCGTGACGGGGTCGTACTAGGTAGGGCGACTATGCCGTTTTTACGTGTTCCGGGCACTCCATTTGTTCCCGCATGGATGATATTGTTTAGAGTTGGTGCTTGTAAGACGTACATCATGTGGGCTGGGTACCAATCGAGTGGATTTCTTTGTCTAGTATCGTCAGTGGAAATGCATTGATCGGGTACTTATCTTGGATATGTTATATACCGCGAGTCGTGGATGACACGGAAGTTTCCCAGATCTCGTGGGTACAGCGTACAACCTGTGCAGAGTGTAAAACTAGTGGAATAGTCGTGTCCACGGTCAAGGACAGTTGGATGGTGCTACTTAAACTACGTCGAGTCGTGTCTACATAAACCAAGTGTGTGTGTATAATGGTGTTATCTGAGAAAGAGTTAATATGACCAAGTTTGGCGACTTGGCATATCGGGTGAACCTGAAGTGTTCAGACCATAACAGATATGTTGATACCTATGACCTGTTCTTCTAAATACCAACTAGCTTATGATGCACATCCATCTATGATCATGTTTATTTATAGTTAAGTTGTTATCCACCAAATACTGCATATTACTTGTTACCATACCTACTGCATTATCCATATCATGGGTTCTTTGCGAGTACATCCAAAGTACTCATTGGCTTGCCATTGGTTATATTATTCACCAGACATGGAAGGACCAAAGTTTGGAGAAGAGTACATCATTGGAGATGGCCCTGCGAACTAGGACGCTTCCGAGTCAGTATGCGTGTGGGTGTAGGCTGATGGCATGGGCACCCGCTTAGCCCCAAGATTTCCACCACTAGTTGTATCAGTGAGTTTTGGCCTTATAGGCCCTACCTTTGTGAACCTGACCTTATTGGTCATGTGTTGTATTATTTCGGTACGTTGGATGTACGACTCTTATTATTCAACATCTGTGTGTTCGGTGAGCATTTATCTTTGGGATCACTAAGCATGTTCATTCGGCGACCTCGACTTGTAAGTCGGGGTCCCCACAGAGCAAGTATGTTGAATATCCCTACGCGCCTCCCATTGATCCCATACATCCTTCTCATGATGATGATAGTGTTGAATATCCCTACGCGCCTCCCACCGTTAATCTAATCATTATAGGACTACCAAGAAATTTGCTTAATCAAATTCAAAACTTTGATTGTGCTCATACTTTGTGGAAAAACTTAGAGGAAATATATCCAAATTATTCCTGGAAAAATCTTGATATCATTATCGACAAATGCATTACCTTTCACAAAATGAAGCCAGGTTATCCTAATTTTGATAAATGTCTATTTGAGCTTCGTGACCTCATGCATGCTAAAGGAGATGTTATTACTATTAACAAAATCATTGTTCAAGCCATTCGCAAGCATAATTATGAAAATTGTCATAGTCAAAATTCTGATGAAACTCTTGTTTCTTATGATGAGGTAACTTCATCCGATGATGACTATGTGGAGCATGGCTACTACGATGAAGATGAGGAGTTTGAAATTGACTATGAGAAGACCATGAGGAACCTTAGTCTTATGGCGAACCTTAGAGACTACATTGCCGGAGGAAAGGAATGGATGCTTGACAGTGGATGCACCGATCACATGACCAGAGATAAAGACATGTTCCATGAGCTCACACCAAACCGTCGACCTCGAAGGTATGTGACCTTTGCAGATAACTCCAAGGGTAAGGTACTTGGTATTGGTAAGGTGGTCGTATCTCATGATATTTCCATTCAAAATGTCATGCTTGTTGAATCCCTTGGCTAGAATCTTCTTTCCGTGTCAAGACTAGAAGACTTTGGTTTTGATGTGCTATTTATGAAAATTGACTGCCGAGTATTTCATAGCGATAACCATAACATTGTCTTCATTTATTGCCGTAGAGGCGATCTATACATTGTCGATTTCACTAAGAAATCCGAACCACGTACATGTCTTATTGCTAAATCTTTTAAAGGTTAGTTATGGCATAGAAGGTTAGGACATGTTAGTATGCGTAATCTAGATAAACTTATCAACGGTGATCATATTCTTGGTGTTAAAAATGTTATCTTTGACAAAGATAGACTTCGTAGTGCTTATCAAGCACGAAAGAAAGTTGGTGGAAGTTATCCCGTGAAGAACATCATGACTACAAGAAGGTCACTCGAGCTGCTTCACGTGGATCTCTTTGGTCCCAGTGCTTACAAGAGCCTCACTGGAAATTCTTATGTTTTAGTCATTATTGATGATTTTTCCAGATTTATGTGGGTATTCTTTCTTGATGATAAGTCGCAGGTACAAAAGATCTTGAAGAACTTCGCTCGAAAAGCTTAAAATCAGTTTGAAGTGAAGATCAAGAAGGTTCAGAGAAATGACAGAACGGATTTCAAGAACACGAATGTGGATACCTTTCTTGACGAAGAGGGTATTTCACATGAGTTCTCGACGACGTACACACCTCAACAAAATGGAGTTGTCGAGAGGAGGAACCGGACTCTCATAGAGATGGCCAGAACTGTAACACCCTGTTTTTAACTCTCCTGACTAACTTGACTTTTCCCAAAAATTAGGACCAATTAAAATTTTTGTGAATGATTATGATGCTTGAAGTGACTCTTGTTTGCTTCCTTGCTGGTATGCTTGTGTTTGGTTCTCAATAATTCCTGTTACTCTCCAGACTCAGATCCTTGACCCAAACTCCTACCTGATGATCATGCCATGTGTTTAGGATGAGAAACTATTTTTACCAAATATTATTTTCACAAAAAAGCTATTCTTTGAATTAAGCCTTCAAAACCCCTCACATGGGATTTGTACTACAAGTCCTCAAATTAGGGAATTTGTTTTGCACCAATTATTTTATTTAAAACCCATTATCAAAATGGCTTCCCAAAACCACAATATTATTATTTTAAAGTTTATTTTACTATTTTATTTAAATGCCTTCCCGAGAGGCCAGAAATGGTCTCTTATGAAGGAAAGTTATTCTTATAGCTTTCAAAATATTTGCTAAAATTTAGGGACAATTACTCAACATATATATTCAACATATATGAGTTTCAACACATGGTCATGTTCAAAATATTGGGCAAACCCGCGCAAAACCCTTCCTTCCTATTTCAAGCTTTTGGAATATTTCTAAAATAAATATTCTCAATAAATTTCCCCAAAACTCTAGCATGTCACATATGATATATGTGATGATCTTGCCAAGTTTCATCTCAATCCAAGTTGATCTGAATCCCCTAATTATTCTAAAATCCTATATGTCCAGATCCAGATTTGAACAACTCTACATTGCCAAGTGTCTCCAATTGTGCTCAAATTTGGCAGACATGTTCTGATAGTCCAATAATGCATCGACACCAAGTGGTGCATCAAGGAGAATAGAAGAACTTGTCCCAAGCCCCTCAAAACCCTCTGTGTTGATTTCTGACCTTGGGAAACTTGACATTATAAAGTTTGTCCAATTAACCCCAAATGTTTTGGGCATGCCTTAATGCTCAAATAATGCTTCACACCAAATATTCAATTTGTGGGAATTTATTTGAATAATTTTGTAAGCAGAAGTCCATTCCTGCCCATTTCATCGGTTTTTGAAGTCTACATTGGAAACTTTCTCCACCAAATCCAAAATTTGCTTTACAAGCTTATTTTCATCTATTATTTGATCATGTTAAGTTTCATATAAATTGAAGTTCATCTGGTATCCCTAACACCCAGCAAACAACTTGTGTGGACTCACCAAATTGGCTACTTTGACCCCTTCCACATTTACCCTTGATCTCGAATTTCTACCACAACTCTATATAGTTACATTTTACCTCCACTAGCATTGCCATGACCTCTGGTCAATTATTGGAGAGAGGTTCCATGTAACTACTTCTCATTTTACCCTTGGATCACCATTTTTACCCCTCTTGCCCCACTTGTGCTTAAGCCAAAACCCCACATCTTTCTAGAGGGTCCCTAGCATCCCAAAGCATTGTTTCAAACCAAGAGATGGCATGCTCATGTGGATAAAATGAGAAGCACATCTACAAGTTGAATTCTGGCTGAAATGTAGCCTTGTACAGCAAGTGCTACCCACCCTCCTCTGCTTGAGCTCAAACTTGGCAGTGTTTAGTCCTTGCATAGCCAAGCAAGCTAGACAAGGTCTCATCATGAGATCACTCCATTGAGCACCCTCATTTCCTGCCTTAAGTTTGCTGCTATAAACTTACCAGGAGTCAAACCATAGTCTAAACTGGTCCTCTTTGGTTCAAACTCCACCAGTGCCACGTGGCACGCATGCCTTGCATGATTGACACGTTGGCCTGGCCAAGGGGTGGCCGAGGATACCAAATGGTGTGGTGACCACCGCGGCATGCAGAAACGGTGCTCTGCACCTTGTCTTCATCTTACAGGCCGTTTCTAGCCGTTGCAACCTATCTAAGCATGCCATGGGACTCCCCCTTGACTGGTCCAAGCCATTCCTGAAGCTGGCTAGCTTCCGAAGTGGCCAAGGACGCGTGTCTTCCCCCTACCAGCGAGCTCCGAGGTGCTCCCGAGATCTCTCTCTCCCTCCCCCTTTCTTATGTCCTCTCCCCCGAGCCTCTCTGGCTCCCACTCAGCTTCTCCTCCCTCCCAGCAACCTCCTGAGCACGTCCCCTTCTCTCCCAAGCTCTCCTCCTCCTCCTACCCCTCCAATGGTCGAAGCCCTTCGGCGGCCTCCCTTGCGCTCGAGCTGGCCAGCCTCCCCGTGCCTCGGGCCTTCCCTCCAGCTGCGTTCCCTCAACTCCCCCGTCCTCCTGGACACTTCTAGGGCCCCTCCCCATGGTCGTGCCATGCCCACCGCAGGGCCAGAGCCATCAGCCGCTTCCCATGGCGGGGCGCTCACCCCTGCCCATTCCCCGCGGCCTCCAAGACCGCCCCGGGGCTCAGCACGGAGGAGGGCACCCGCCCTCACCCTCGGCTCGGCCGCTAGTCCAGCAGGTGCCGAGGGCCACAGCGGCCGGCACCACCCATCTACCCCGTCGCGAGGTTGAAGAAGGTTAGAGGAGAGAGAAGGAGATGGGCGGGCCCCAGGTGTCGGCGACCTGCGAGCCGGGCCCTGGCAAGTAAGTGGAGGCGCACTGGCACTTTGCGCCTTTCCTGAGCCGAAGGCGTATTCGACAAAATATGCCTCCTGCGTGGCCACGTTGCCCCAGGCCAAGCTGCCGGGCCAGCCCATCTCTGTGGCTACCGCCCTGGGCGCTCAATAGACTCCCTAGTAGCCCCCTTCTTTGCTTTTCTTTTTCCAGAAATTTAAAAATCCTTTACAAATTCATTTTAACTCCAATTTGGTTGATTCAAATTCCTTCAGGTTCCTAAAATCGAGGCCTATACAAATATGTGCTTTGCACATTTTTCCAAGCAACTTCTCTATTATATCATTATTCAAAAACACATTTGAATGCTCCTAGCCTCACCTTTCGAAAATCCTATAGAGTTCAAATCAACTCCAAATGGAGTGATTCCAATTTCGAGAGCCTTCTTGTATCTTGCACTATTTTTCTAGCCCTAGTCTACATTTTTCTCTACCTTGCTTCTGTTGCACTAAAATAAATAGTGCCTATTCCTATTTATTCCATACTGAAAAATCCCTAGGTTATTCATGCCAACTCCAAATCCAGTGAAACAACTTTCTAAATGTTTCTAAAATTGTTCTATGTTAAATGAGTGCCTCCACTCATTTTTATCATAATATTTTTTGTAGGCTTCTATACGGGTTACCTATTCCTCCTTTCATCGATTCAAAATTCCCTCATGATTGAAATCTCCTATAGCAAGCTTCATATATTTTTCTTATGACCAGAGAGGTCGAGGAAAAGTATAAATCCTATTTATGTAGCACTTTTATTTTTGCTTGTTGTGTGGCTTACCGTGGTTGTTTCCGGCGATAGTTGACCGAGTAGATGGAGTACTCGGAGTTGGACCGGAAGACCTCAAACACCCCGAGGACTTACGTGAGCAAAGGCAAGCAGCACTTTGACCATGTCTGAGCATATGTTATATTGCATGCTAGTAGAGAAAAAAATTCGTTGCGTATGATCGTGAATATTCGGTAAATCATCGATATGATGTTTCTGATGGCTCCTCCGAAGCACTTGCACTTCGAGCATGATCCTACCACCTATGAGGATCACGCTAATATCATGTTTACAAGTAGAGCTAAGCATAGTAGAAGCATGAGCATGATAATGGTAAAAATCAAAGGTTTATGAAAACACCATCGGGTGCCACTAATGCCCGAGGGTGATGATAAGTTAGGTGACCACTTGTGTAGAAGTGGTGCACCGGGTGTATTTTGGAGTGAGTGGTTTTGGAAATGGGATTAGATTTATGAAGTGTCGACCGTCCCAACCTTACATGTGCGACGACGTTACCCCTTTATGGGACGGCGCTTTGTTGATTACTCTAGTCGGTGCTAGCCAAGAGCCACATTACTTGTGGTGGGAGTGATGTGTGGTCACTCTCGTGATGGGGTCATGCCAGGTAGGATGACTATGCCGTTTTTACGTGTTCTGGGCACACTGTTTGTCCCGGCATGGATGATACTGTCGATAGTCGTTGCTCGTAAGACTTACATCACGTGGGCTGGGTACCAATCGAATGGATCTCTTTGTCTAGTATCGTCAGGGGAAAGGCATTGATCGGGTACTTACCTCGGGGTGATATATACCACGAGTCGTGGATGACACGGAAGTTTCCCGGATCTTGTGGGTACAACGTACAACCTCTGCAAAGTGTAAAACTATTCAAATAGTCGTGTCCATGGTCAAGGACAGTTGGGTGGTGCTGCTTAAACTACGTCCAATCCTTTTCGCATAAACCAAATGTGAGTGTGTGTGTGTTAAAGGAGTGTTTGGTGACTTGGCATATCGGGTGAACCCAGAGTGTTCATCCCAGAACATATATATTGACATATGTAACCTCTTCTTCTAAATACCATCTAGCTTATGTTGCACATCCATCCATGATCATGTTTATTTACAGTTAAGCTCCTATCCTCCAATACTGCAAATTACTTGTTACCATACCAACTGCATTATCCATATCATGGGTTGTTTGCGAGTACATTCAAAGTACTCATTGGCTCGCCATTGGTTATTTCATTGGCCAGGTATGAGAGAATAGGATATGGTGAAGAGTAACTTGGTGACGTTCCTGCGAGCTAGGACGCTTCCCAGTCAGAATGCATGTAGGTTAAGGCTGATGGCATGGGTTCAAGCTTTCGACCAATATTTCTGCTATTGGTCAAGTTTAGTGTGTCGCCCTTCAAGGCCCCGTATATGTAAGACTTGAACGCAATTGTTAATTATTGTATCAAACGGTATGCATGGATGTAAGACTCTTGTTATGCAGTTTATCTATGTACGGTGAGCATTTATCCCTGGGATCACTAAGCATGTTTATTCGGCGATCTCGACTCGTAAGACGGGGTCCCCAGAGAGCTGGTATCAGAGCCAGGTTGACTGTAGGAAGCCATTAGTTAGCATGGGAGTTAGTAAGGATAAAACTGTTTTCCAAACCCTTCGAAAGTACTTACAAGACTGTATCTTTCTCACCTCTCCTAAATTTTCAAAGGAAGCAAGGTTTTTGCCTTGGCACATCCATTCTTATTCTCTTGACACTCCTCATATACTTTTTCAAAACTTGTAAATGGTCTATAGCACCCTATGCCCTCTGACCACGGGATTACCCAAAAATCCTCGTGCGCAACTTGGAAGGAAGCAACCTTTCCAAACAATCACCCAAGTACTGAAGACAAGGATTAAAACGCTACGACCAGACGACACCAACAGGAGTACCTCCATGAGGAACGAGGATATTGAGACCCCGAAGATGGCGACATCCTCGACTCTGTTCAGGAGTGATGCCACCTTTACCTACGATGAACAGGACGTAATATATGCAAGTCCTTGATCTGCATCGCTAATAGAGCGACCCTGTCAATATCAAGATTGTGTCGACCACCACTAGTTGATGAGAATCTCGCCATTTAGTCCACCTCACACTGGTGAGCAGGAAAACAGTTCTCTTCATCCCCCACTCTAGGTGTCGATGTTGTGATCAAGTGACTGACAGGTCAGAGCTCTATCATGCCTTGGTGACGTCATTGCATAAAGGTCGTCCGCATAGAACTCTCGATGCCTTGGAAGTCAAGAAGAGAATGTCAAGGTTATAAAGACAACAGAAGACCCTGTCAAAGACAGCAATGCGGAACCACCTTCGTCGGTGAATCACCACACGAGAAGTCATCAAGAATTCTTTCAACTCAACCCGAGACGTTCGGCGGGCAGCAACAAGAGACGTGGCAAAACCATGATAAGGCCCAGAAGACTTAGCGGACTCCTCTCCCGTGCATGAAGCAAGCGCAACTGTCGAGTCTGAGAACCCTAGGATAGGATGAGTCATAAATCCCCTATACGAAGTTGTGTCCGTGGAATAGCTCGGATGGAACCATGTTGTGTGTTGCTTGTTTTTGTTGTTTGTGCTTTGATATAAGTCGCACTTTTGCTCTAGGCAAGAAGCATGCGGTTATATCACTGCCTCACCTTGATGCTTGAATTGACTTCCTAGCACTTGTTTGATTACACCTGCGCTATAGGACCCCTTAGGCACTCTCCTCTGTGCTACTCTTTCTCTCTCTCTATCTCTCTCTCTCTCTCGCTCTCTCTATCTCTCTCACCCCTCTCGACAACTGAAGACCAGCAAGACAAGATGCACTAGGGATCCACTTCAACGGACAACTAACACTGAAGACACTGACTACACCATGCTCAATCAGACGCAACCCGTAGGAGTTATGCTCTCCTTCAAGATATAGAAACCTTCCCTAGCCCGACCTAACCTCCACAAGCCTTCCCGGCTCAAGTTTCTGGTCACGTGTCTAATACACGGATTTGCCACAACACTCGTCCAGCCCCGATAAACCACCGATTAGTATCGGGTTCTTTATGGAACGATTGATCAGGGTGAACGAGCATCCTTTATTATTAAGCTAGCACCATAACCACGATGCCATAAGAAGGATCATTCTCGGATATGCGAATATTAGACTAAGGATTGTTGTAATGATGATAGTTGTCTGGAGGATATAGCTAGACTATCTTGGTGGATCATGAGACCCTTATAAAGGTAGGTGAATTTGGTGGAACAAGTTGATATAGTAGCATAACCTACATATTCCAAGAGTAAGTTTGGATTCAGTAGAACGATTATGATCACGAGCAATAATTCTGGGCGGTATAATTAACTTTGACAAGTAGTTGACGTGGCTCGATGCTTTTACCATAATGACTTGGAGTATCGAGTAAGAGTTCTTATTGGACTTGAGCTTTGGATTTAAATAGGTAGTCTCGATAGAGTATCGATGATGATAGAGACCACATGGTTCGGAGTAAATTGGATTTAGCCCGATGATCTCGATTATGATACCATGATTCTCGGTGGATAATGAGTAGAAGTAATTGGAGTTGTAGAAATAACTTACGAACCTGTATATGCATGGCCTTGGAGATTAGTTGGCCATGATATTGGAAGTTGGTGGATATACTATGACGTAATCCTTGCGGTAATATCTGAATTATGAGGAGTCTAAGTGATCCTGTAGAACCCCATCAATATTGGATTAGTAGGAGTGATGGGTCCAGTGATGATCAACCGGATTGATGGGCCACTTGATTGGATTAGTAGAAAGGAAACGAGATCTTGGATTTGTATACTACGTGTTTCCTTAATATAGTAATGTAGTACCCTGTCCATTGGATGATCTAGCTGGACATTTGGATTTGTAGTATTTTAGTTCAAGCATAACGGCTTGTATGCTTCCCCGAGGTTCTTGCATAAGGATGCATGTCGAATGTATCTACACCATACTTGTGGTGTTTGGGTTTAGTCCTTCCCTTGACCCCGGAGTTGATTAGCATGAGTGGTGTGGAGTTAACTTATGTGAGAAGGTATATTATATGAAATAGGGTGATTTTGTCCAGATTAAGAGGTCAGACTATTGGCATCTAAGGAATGTGCTTAGAGATAAGATGATAACTGTTCTCCCATATCCTATGTGCCTTGAGGCCCTAAAGCTTCACCAAGCCATAAAGTGGTCAGATTACGACCATGAGAAACGACTCTAAGTCGTTGGAATATGGCCAGTACTCCGCCCGACCACCACAAATCGTGTCTATGATTAACATGGGCATGAAGAACTAGATCGTGTAGGACCACGAACCCCTCGACCAATGATCGCCCATAGCAAGTCCCCGCTCTCCTCGCATGTCTCATAAGCACTATGCTTATGTGATGCTTGGGAAGATATGTTGTTATCCTCACGGATGACATACTTATTCACCCAATAAGAGGAAGAACACCTTAGTCCTATTTGGACGATCCCCAGGAACGCCGATCGCTTTGCCTCTCGAGGGTATAGTCTTATCTCGACAAGGTGGATTTCTCGAAGCAACCTCAAGACAACGAAAGTCTATTCTACCCAAGACAAAATGAAGAACTGCCATGGTTGGGAAACCACGACAATGACAAAGTAGCAGAAGACGTCAACCACAGATCCCGCGCCGACTACATCAACAATGCGAAGAAGCCTCGAAGATTCAAGCCGATGAAGCCTTTGGACAGCGAGGGAAATTAAAAAGCTTGTTATTGGTCCAAATCAAGGACGACAGTCCTAATTGGGTCATGGTGAAAATCTATTGAAGGTGATTCTCCCCCTTGCCGAGCCACAGACCTCAGGTGTGGATGACTGGTCTATATTCTTGGGTAGCCAGCTCATCTAGAACCCCTCGCGAACCTTCCGAGATGATAGGACCCGTCTTCAATACTGAGTCTCCGAGCTTAAGACTCATGGGCAAGACCCAACCCACACCCTTCATAAGAAGACTTTGAAGACCACTGCAACAACCTCGAGGATGAAGACCGCCTACGACTATAGCTTGCCTGCCTTACGAGAGTCAAGGGCTTCCCTATCAGCTGGGAGCTACGCGAAGAACTTGATCGTATGTTCTAACATGAGACATCTATATGTCACTAACCGGCTTGAGCGGCCCGAGGACCAAAACACAGACACGTTATCTTGCCACGTATTCCGACCTTGGAATGCAATTGCAAGCCAAAACCTTCCACGAACTTAGTTCACCAAGCCCTTGACCCTCAGTCAAGCCTAGTTTATTGCCAGACCCCGCTCGCGATTAGGCAAGGACGTGCGAAGCATTGGAAGCTGTATGATCAAGCACCTCAAGACCCTCAACAGCAACATGGGGACATGAAGACTAGCTCTGACTCAAGATTTATCTCTCCAACCCATGGCCTAGAAATCTCGGGGACGATATTTTGTTAAGGGGGTAAGGCCTATAACACCCTGTTTTTCACTCTCCTCACTCGTTTTACTTTTCCCAAAAATTAGGACCAATTAAATTTTTTGTGAATGATTATGATGCTTGAAGTGACTGTTGTTTGCTTGCTTGCTGGTATGCTTGTGTTTCATTCTCAATAATTCTTGTTACTCTCCAAACTCAGATCCATGACCCAAACTCCTGCCTAATGATCACGCCATGTGTTTAGGACCAGAAACTATTTTTACCAAATATTATTTTCACCAAAAGCATTTTTTGAATTAAGCCTTCAAAACCCGTGAGATGGGATTTGTACTACAAGTCATGAAATTAGGGAATTTATTTTGCACCAATTATTTTATTTAAAACCCATTATAAAAATGGCTTCCCAAAACCACAGTATTATTATTTTAAAGTTTATTTTACTATTTTATTTAAATGCCTTCCTCAGAGACCAGAAATGGTCTCTTACAAAGGAAAGTTATTTTTATAGCTTTCAAAATATTTGGTTAAATTTAGGGAAACTCAGTGGACATATATATTCCATATATATGAGTTTCAACACATGGTCATGTTCAAAATATTGGGCAAACCCCTTCAAAACCCTTCCTTCCTATTTCATGCTTTTGAAATATTTCTATAAGAAATATTCTCAATGAATTTCCCTAAAATTCTAGCTTGGCACATATGATATATGTGATGATCTTGCCAAGTTTCATATCAACCCAAGTTGATTTGACTCCCATAATTATTCTAAAACCCTATATGTCCATATCCAAATTTGAGCAACTCTACATTGCCAAGTGTCTCCAATTGTACTCAAATTTGGTAGACATGTTCTGATACTCCAATAATGCATCCACACAAAGTGGTGCATCAAGGAGAATAGAAGAACGTGTCCCAAGCCCATCAAAACCCTTTTGTTGATTTCTGACTTTGGGAAACTTCACATTATAAAGTTTATCCAATTGACCCCAAACTTTTTGGGCATGCCTTAATGCTCAAATAATGCCCCACACCAAATATTGGATTTGTGGGAATTGATTTGAATAATTTTGTAAGCAGAAGTCCATTTCTGCCCATTTCATGGGTTTTCCAAGTCTACATTGGAAATTTCTCCACGAAATCCCAAATTTTGTGTACAAGCATATTTTCATCTATTATTTGATCTGTTAAGTTTCATATCAATTGAAGTTCACCTGGTATCCCTAGCACTCATCAAACACCTTATGTGCACTCACCAAATTGGCTACTTTGACCCCTTCCACATTTACCATTGATCTCAAATTTCTACTACAACTCTATATAGTTACATTTTACCTCCAGTAGCATTGCCATGACATCTGGTCAATTATTGGAGAGTGGCTCCATGTAACTACTTCTCATTTTACCCTTGGATTACCATTTGTACCCCTCTTGCCCCACTTTTGCTTAAGGCAATGCCCCCACCTCTTTCCAGAGAGTCCTTAGCATCCCAAAGCACTGTTTGAAACCAAGAGATGGCATGCTCATGTGGAGAAAATGAGCAGCACATCTACAAGTTGAATTCTGGCTGAAATGTAGCCTTGTACAGCCAGTGCTAGCCACCCTCCTTTGCTTGAGCTCAAACTTGGCAGTGTTGTAGTACTTGCATAGCCAAGCAGGCTAGACAAGGTCCCATCCTGAGAACACTCCACTGAGCACCCTCATTTCCAGCCTTAAGTTTGCTTCTATAAACTTAACAGTAGTCAAACCCCGGTCTAAACTGGTCCTCTTGGGTTCAAACTCCACCAGTGCTTCGTGGCACGCATGCCTTGCATGCTTGACACCTTGGTCTGTCCAAGGGGTGGCCCAGGACACCATGTGGGGTGGTGAACACCTTCCTGGAGTGCAGAAACCATGCTCTACACCTTGTCTTCATCTTCCAGGCCGTTTCTAGCCGTTGCAACCTATCTAAGCATGCCATGGGACTCCCCCTTGACTGGTCCAAGGCATTCCTGACGCTGGATAGCCTCCAAAGTGCTCAGGAACGTGTGTCTTCCCCCTGCGAGCGAGCTCTGAGGTGCTCCCGAGCTCTCTTTGTCCCTCCCCCTCTCCTATCTCCTCTCCCCAAGCCTCTCTGGCTCACACTCAACTTCTCCTCCCTCCCAGCAACCTCCTGAGCACCTCCCCTTCTCATCCAAGCTCTCCTCCTCCTCCTACCCCTCCAATGGTCGAAGCCCTTCGGCGGCCTCCCTTGCGCTTGAGCTGGCCAGCCTCCCCTGGCCTCGGGCCTTCCGTCCAGCCGCGTTCCCTCAGCTCCCCAGTCCTCTTGGACACTTCTAGGCCCCCTCCCCGAGGTCGTGCCATGCCCTCCACAGAGGCCAGAGCCATCAGCCATTTCTCATAGCGGGGTGCTCACCCCAGCCATTCCATGCGGTGGCCAAGACTGCCCCCGGGCTCAGCAGGGAGCACGACACCCGCCCACACCCTTGGCTTGGCAGTTGGGCCAGCTTGTGCCGAGAGACGTGGCGGCCGGCACCCCCCATCTACCCCGTCGCGAGATTGAAGAAGGGTAGAGGAGAGAGAAGGAGACGGGTATGCCCTAGGTGTCGGCGACCTGCGAGTCGGGCCCCGACAAGTAAGTGGAGGCGCACCGGTGCTTTGCGCCTTCCCTGAGCTGAAGGCGTATTCGACAGAATACGTCTCCTTCATGGCTAGCTTGCCCCAGGCCGAGCTGCCGGGCCAGCCCATCTGCCTGGCTATCTCCGTGGGTGCTCAATAGACTCCAGAAACTTTAAAAATCCTTTACAAATTCATTTTAACTCCAATTTGGTTGATTGAAATTCCCACAGGTTCCTAAAAATCCAGGGCTATCCAAGTATGTGCTTTGCACGTTTTTCCAAGCAACTACTCTATTGTATCATTATTCAAAAACATATCTGAATGCTCCTGGCCTCACCTTTCGAAAATATTACAGGGTTCAAATCAACTCCAAGTGGAGTGATTCCAATTTCCAGAGCCTTCTTATATATTGCACTATTTTTCTAGCCCTAGGCAACATTTTTCTCTGCCTTGTTTCTGTTGCACTAAAATAAATAGTGCCTATTCCTATTTACTCCATACTGAAAAATCCCTAGGATATTCATGCCAACTCCAAATCCAGTGAAACAACTTTCTAAATGTTTCTAAAATTGTTATTTGTTAAATGAGTGCCTCCACTCATTTTTATCATAATATTTTCTGTAGGCTTCTATATGGATCACCTATTCCTCCTTTCATCCAGTCAAAATTCCCTGATGATCCAAATATCCTATAGACAACTTCAGGTATTTTTCTTATGACCAGAAAGGTCCAAGAAAAGTATAACTCCTATTTATGTAGCACTTTTGTTTCTGCTTGCTGTGTGGTTTACCGTGGTTGTTTCCGACGACAGCTGACGGAGTAGATTGGGTACCCGGAGTTGGACCGGAAGACCTCGAAGATCCCGAGAACTTACGTGAGCAAAGGCAAGCAGCCCTCTGACCATGTATGAGCATATGTTATATTGCATGCTAGTAGAGCAAAAAAAAATCGTTGCATATGATCATGAATATTCGGTAAATCATCGATATGATGTTTCCGATGGCTCCTCCGGAGCACTTGCATATTGAGCATGATCCTACCACCTATGAGGATCACGCTAATATCATGTTGACAAGTAGAGATAAGCATAGTAGAAGAATGAGCATGATGATGGTAAAAATGAAAGGTTTATGAAAACCCCGTCGGGGGCCACTAATGCCCGAGGGTGATGATGAGTTAGGTGACCACTTGTGGAGAAGTGGTGCACCGGGTGTATTTTGGGGTGAGTGGTTTCGGTAATGGGAATAGATTTATGATGTGTCGACCGTCCCAACTTTAAATGTGCGACCATGTTACCCTTTATGGGATGGGTTTTGTTGATTACTTTGGTCGGTGCTAGAAAAGAACCACATTACTAGTGGTGGGGTGATGTGTGGTCACTCTCGTGACGGGGACGTGCCAGATAGGACGACTATGTCATTTTTACGTGTTACGGGCACACCGTTGGTCCCCGCATGGATGATACTGTCCAGAGTTAGTGCTCGTAAGACGTACAACATGTGGGTTGGGTACCAATCGAGTGGATCTCTTTTTCTAGTATCGTCAAGGGAAAGGCATTGATTGGGTACTTAACTCGGGTGTGTTATATATCATGAGTCGTGGATGATACGGAAGATTCCCGGATCTCGTGGGTACAGTGTACAACCTCTGCAGAGTGTAAAACTATTCGAATAGTCGTGTCCACGGTCAAGGACAGTTGGGTGGTGTTGCTTAAACTACGTCCAATCGTTTACGATAGACCAGATGTGATTGTGTGTGTTCAAGGAGTTATGTGAAAGACTTGATATGACCAATTTTGGTGACTTGGCATATTGGTTAAACCCGGAGTGTTCAGCCCACAACAGATATGTTGATATTTGTAACCTATTCTTCTAAATACCATCTAGCTTATGTTGCACATCCATCCATGATCATGTTTATTTACAGTTAAGTTGCAATCCTCCAATACTACATATTACTTGTTACCATACCAACTACATTATCCATATCATGGGATGTTTGCGAGTACATTCAAAGTACTCATTGGCTTGCCACTGGTTATTTCTTTGAGTCGACTCAACACGTAAGCCGGGGTCCCCACAAGAAAGATGCTTGACGAATACAAGACTCCAAGACACTTTTGGGCAGAAGCTCTGGAAACGGCTTTCCATGCCATAAACTGACTCTGCCTACACAAGCTTCTTGGTAAAACAACATACAAGCTACTCACCAGTAACAAACCCCAAGTTGGATACTTTCGAGTATTCCGCTCCAAGTGCTATATTCTTGATAAGTATCGTCGCTCTAAATTTGCTCCAAAATCTTATGAAGGTTTCCTACTTGGTTATGGATCGAACTCTCACACTTCCCGCGTCTACAACAACTTCACTTGAAAGATGTAGCTTGTTATCTTTGATCTATCTACATGATGATCATTCACTCATTTATTTGGTGTTATGTGCATTACTATTCATTTATATCATTTATGCGCACCACCAAGATGTATGTGACATGGAAGTGTGACCCATGATCCTAATCGATTGTGCATTTGCATTCAAACACAAATTCAAAAATAATTTACAAATTTAGGTGGAGCTCTTGTTTTTGACATACTTCTCAAAGCGACAATTATAATCACTTAGTATATCTTTTTCGAAGCTTAGATCTATATGTTGTCATCAATTACCAAAAGGGGAGACTGAAAGCACTATTGCTTCCTAAGGTGGTTTTGGTAATTAATAATAACATCTATGTCACTGAATTAATGATCCTATCTAAGTATATTTCAGAAAAGATTCAAAGATGCACTGGCTAAAGGATTGTGAGGAGAAACCCCTTGATGCAAGGAAAGGAATATGATTTACCAAGCTTCAAGCTACAATACTCTATGTTTTATATTTGTGAGAGATCACATTTAAGTCCATAGGAAAGCCTATACTATTAAAAGGGGGTGAGATATCTATAATGAATTGGTTTCTCAAGTGCTTATAGATAGCCACCAAAAATAGTCAGCCATTCTCCCACAAAATTCGTTGTGCAAAGCCTAAACATAAAAATCGATGCCACCAACATTTTCCACTCGGCCCTACCGATTTTCTAGAGACACAACCTTTGCCAAACCCTAGAATCTCGGTACTACCAACTTCCAGTTAGGTGCCATAGAAAATTAGTGACAAATTTTCTGGTGTGTCGTTTCCAAGAATTGGAATTTCCGAGTCTTGGAATTGGTCTCACCGATATTTGGAAACTGCCTAAGTCACCATATCAGTACGACCGAGATTTCTATATCAGTCTCACCGAGAATTCGAAAGTTGTCACGTTTCATGCAAATCGATGCTACCGAGATTCATTTCGGCTCAACGAGTTCGGAACTAATGTTGTAACGGTTGGATTTTAGGAGATGCCTATACATACCCATCCACGCCCACTCACTCACACAAGAAGCACTGTGAACACACACACAGACTTGCCATATCCATTTTTCTAAGAGAGAGCCACCTACTCATGCGTTGAGATCAAGATATTACAATCCATCCATTTGAAACTTGATATCTAGCCTCCCCAAGTTGATTTGAGCCCAATCAATCTCTTCTACCCATGCAAAATTTGTGAGAGAGTGACTGAGTGTTAAGGATACTATCTTTTGAAGCATAAGAGCAAGGAGTTCATCGTTCTACCGCATCTATTACCTTTTGGAGGTGGTGCCTTCTAGATTGGGTAGGTGTCGCTTGGGAGCCTCCTACTTCGTGTTGTGGAGTTGAACCAAGAAATTTGTAAGGGCAAGTACATCGCCTACTTCCTGAAGATCTACCCCAAATGAGGTTAGTCCTTTGTGTAAGTAAGCCATTGTGGAATAGGGAATGCCGCTTCTTCGTGGTCCCCTTGTGGGTGGAGCCCTCCGTGGACTGTGGCAGCCGTTACTCTCTGTGGTTCGAAGTCTCCCCTAATATGGACGTACGATAGCACCACCTATCAGAACCATGCCAAAAATTGTCGTGTCAACCTTTGTGTTTGATCTTCCTATCCCTACCCTCTACTTGCATTTGCATGTCATTACTTTCCGCTGAAATACTCTTAGATATGCATGTGTAGAGTGTGCTTGTTTTGCTACAACTGTTAAAACTGGCCCACAACTAAAATTGGGAAAAGGCTAAGTTTTTATTTGCTCAAGTAGTCTAATCACCCCCCTCTAGACATACTTTGGATCCTACAAGATATGTTATAGAAACTATAACTTTCACAGTTAACAGGGTACCATCAAAATCCATAGACAAGACACCACATGAGATATGGACTCAGAAGAGTCCTAGTTTGTCTTTTCTAAAGATTTGGGGTTGTGAAGCATTTGTTAAGCAACTTATGTCGGACAGGCTTACACCCAAGGTGGATAAATGCATATTCTGGGATATCCGAGGGAAACCTTGGGATATAGCTTCTAGAACCTAGAAGAGAACACAGTGTTTGTTGCTCGGAATGGGGTCTTCCTATAGAAATATTTTCATAGCCGGGAACGCAGTGGGAGAACACTGCGGCTCGAAGAAATTCGAGAGCTGCTCAAGGATGACTCGGCTGGTGATAAGATCATACCGGAGTCGGTCAGATAACCCATAGTGGATTCGGCATCGGAGCCATGGAGGTTGGATAGACTGCACAAAGTGTGTGATGTGGTATTGCTAGAAAGCGACGAGACGACCAAGTATGCGAAAGCAATGGTGAAATCATATTCTGAGGCATGGCAGGAGGCCACGAGATCCGAGTTGAAGTCCATGGATGACAATCAAGTTGGGAATTGGTTGATCAGCCGCATGTCATAATACCATTGCTTCCTAATGGGTCTTTAATAAGAAAACCGATGTGGGTGGAAATGTCCATATCCACAAAATCGACTTGCCCGCTAAAGTTTATGGACAAGTTCAAGGAAATTACTACGGCGAGACATACTCGCTAGTAGAGATGCTGAAGTCGGTAAGGATCATACTACCTATAGCTGCATATTTCGATTATGAGATATGGCAGATGTATGTCAAAACGGCTTTCCTTCTTGGAAATTTAAAAGGGGATGCATACATGATACAACTCGAATGATTTTTCGATCCAAGTAACGCCGACAAAATATGCAAGCTGAAGAGATCCATTTATGGATTGAGGCAAGCAGCTCCTAGTTGGAATATTTGTTTTGATGAAGTCATTGTTGACCTTCGTTTCATCAAGAATGGAGAAGAATATTGTTTCTACAAGAAGTCTAGTGGGTGACGAGGGGATAACCCCGGGGTAGGCTCATCAAGCCTACTCCTCTATACTTCGGTGTAGAGAGGAGCAAAAGCTTCCTCAACTGCCGGCTCCTCCTAGTCGGCTACGAAGTCCTTGTTGGCCAGGAGCGTAGCCGTCTACTCTCTGGTCGGCTGTCTAGCCGCCACCCGGCTGAAGGGCACTCGTCGCATCAATCCCCACGATGTGATGGGGGCCTTCCATTAAAGGCGAAAGTACCTCAGCACAGGTACGATGGAGAAGTATATGCATGGCTATAGTGGTGGCGGTCGTACCGCTAACCGGTGCCGGCTTCGACCAATCAACCATGTACAGTACCCGCACGCCACTACCCACTCCATTACCCGGCCTGACGTGAATACAGTGGAGACGGTCGTACTACTGTCCAACACCGGATCCCGCAAGATGAGTTCGTCATACCGCACGCGCCCTACATGGGGAACATGCACAAATCCCATAGGCTAGCCAGTGGGTCCCGGAGCCAGATGGGACCTTGCAGCCGGCGGGCCCCTCCAACAACAAGACTAAACCTGAGTGGCCCCCCTGGCCGGCCTGAGAGGGTGTCGACCGACCCCCCCACTATGTACCTAGTATCAATTTTGTAGGTTGGGGGGTTCGACTATAAAACCCTGTGTCCCCCCTCCATGCAGAGGGTCGGCTATTCTCACACCCACACACACCACATAGGAGAGCCAGATAGCGGGCCGGCTGCTCCTTCTTGCTCCTCAGTCGAACAGCTCGAGGAGCATCTTGTAATCACCTTGGTTCATCAACCACTCCGGCGGGACGAGGGGTATTATCTCCCACGGAGAACCCCGAACCTGGGTACATCGTGCGTCTTGCATTGCTAGCTACCAATCTCGTTCTCGGAGCCCGCCAGTGTCCCTTCGGTCCCAACCACTCTCGATAAGCCTGCCCATGGCATCTGTCATGAGAAAATGACGACAGTTGGTGCCCATCATGGGGCCGTCCGCGGCACCGGTCGGATTTACGCTCAGGGCGGGACCCTTCGCCAACTCTACCGGATGCCTCGCGTCTGTACTGATCAGCAGCCCGTGGATCCTGCCCATGTGGAGGCTCAGCCTGTCGTGCAGGCTCTGCCGCTGAGATCATCAGCGAAACACTCGGCGGCGGCATCACGTGTGACGCTGTTCGCCTCTGCGTTCTCTTCAACAACCCTCGACTCGATGAGGAGCCTCGCCACCTTGGCGGGGATGTCGACATCGACACTCTGTGCGCGCACTTCAGCATACTCAGTCTCGAAGATGCACCTGCACCCGACGAGTACCCGAGCGACGTACTCGACTGCAACGATCCACCATCGTTCGCGGGGTGTCTTTCCCCGCACGATGCCGCCATTCCCTCCGATCTCATGGAGGTGATGGTTGCTGGCTCTAGCACCAGCTCGGGCCGTGCCAAGGCTGTGGCGGGTGTGGCTGTGGTCCTTCCGGGCCCTTCCGACCCTCTTCATGTCACCCTTGCCGGACTGACTACTCCCATCGCCACGACGGCAAACACAGCATCGGCAAGGGCTGAGCTGGAAAAGTCTCGCAAACAGCTGGTGGTGGAGGGCACCGCATGTGATAGCCTCGCTTATTAGGGATGATAGACTACTCATATCAATGAGGAATTCCTTCTTTTCCAGGAGCCCATTCGAACAGAACTCCAGGTTAAGCGTGCTTGGCTTGGAGTAGTTCTAGGATGGGTGACCAACCCGGAAGTTAATCCCGGGTGCGCATGAGTGAGCACAAAGTGCACAGAAAAGACTAGTATTGATATGTGGGGCCGGTCTAGATTCTGCCAGGAGTAACGACCACCGACGGGTGTGTCCGTGACGTTACAAGTTTGGTATCAGAGCCGACCCTCGCGGTTACACGGATGGTTGCGGACAGGTGTGCGGTCATGTTGTTCATGACGTTTGTGACCCATCGTGGAACACGACATGGTACATGTACTGGACTGGATGCACAGACGTTTGTACCAAGAGGGAACACTCTCGTGGCCCGACGAGGGCGTCGGTTCCTCTGAGTGGTGGTGCATGTGATAGCCTGGCTTATTAGGGATGATAGAGTACTCATACCAATAAGGAATTCCTTTTTTCCGGGAGCCCATTCGAACAGAACTCCTAGTTTAAGCCTGCTTGGCTTGGAGTAGTTCTAGGATGGGTGACTAACTGGGAAGTTGATCCCGGGTGCGCATGAGTGAGGAAAAAGTGCGCAGAAAAGACTAGTATTGATATGTGGGGCCAGTCTAGATCCCGCCAGGAGTAACGACCGCCTGCGGGTGTGTCCGGGGCGTTACACCGCCCTTGACACCACCAAGTGCTGAATGGAGGTCGCGTACTGCGAGTACAATTCCGCCTACGGCTTCACCCCGGCCGCCGACAGACCCATCCGGCGTGGCGACGTCCGTGGTCGTGATCGTGTTGTTGCCGAAATGCCAGACGGCCCTAGAAGAAATGGGTGCCCTGGAGGATGAGGAGCGTGTGCATCAAGAATAGTGCGTCAAGGACCTCCTCCCTCCCGCCAATGAGCAACAGGATTGCCTCGATCCTGCCCGTGCTTTCTCCATATCTCTGGCCTTTTACCTTGAAGGTTATGATGTTCCCAGCGGCCGTGAGCAAGCTCAGCATTCTTCCTCCCGTCACAACTCTGGCCGAAAGGCTCAGGGAAGCTGCGGGCAGCGTTCCCAGCGCCGGAGCGAGCATCTCGCAGTATCTAGCCAGCGTCGTGAGCCGACTGTAACCGAAAGAGGCTCCATTTATGAAGTTCCCCTACCTTGGCGACGAGAGAAGGCCAGAACACCCGTGCCCCCAATCCGGCCCAAGCTCGCGGCTCGGATCGACCCTCGTGTTTCTCGCTGCAAGAATGATGTTCGCACCCGCATCGACCTTTTGGCGCACGCAACGCTCCTGGAGGAGGAGGGTCCCATCGGTCCGGCGTGCTTCAGTCCCCGGATCCGAGGGGAGCCGTTCCCTTCCGTCTTCACACTCCCCGGTGATACACCAAAATACAACGGCTCTGCCAAGCCGGAAGACTGGCTGCTCGACTACACAACTTCAGTCGGCATCCCCCGGGGCAACAAGCACATAGCCGTTCACTACGTGCCACTAATGTTGACCGGCTCGGCAAGAACTTAGCTTAACAGCCTGCCAGCCGGCAGCATCAACTCTTGGATTCACTTTGAAGAGGCTTTCGTCCGCAATTTCACTGGCATATGCAAGCGCCCTGGCTGCCCTCGCGAGCTGGCCATGTGCGTTCAGAAGCCCGACGAACCCCTCCGTGACTATGTCACGCGTTGGACAGAGTTGCGCAACTCCTGCGAAGGAGTGCATGAAGTATAAGCCATTCAGTACTTCATTGAAGGTTGCCGAGACGGCACTCTTCTCAAGCACAAAGTCATGTGCTCCGAGCCTACCTATTTGGCGGCACTCATGGACAAGGCAGATAAATACGCCACTGCCGACTCTGCTATGAGGATCAAGTTCAGTGCGACGGACAAACCCGTTCAACCGCCGGCTACAACTAAGCTGGCTGGCGACAACCGAGGGGGGGCAAAACAACAAGCGCAAGGTGGATCAACAAGACCCGCGACCTGGGAGCAAACAAGTGGCCGACATGGAGGAAGAGCAACCAGCTGCGCAAGGCGACGCTCAGTGACAGCGAACCGACAAGAACGCCTGGCTGCCCAAGCTCACCTTCGAGTAGATGCTCTACGCGCCGTCAAGATGCATTCTGGGGCGAAGCCGGCAACCCATACGCTCCGGCAGTGCAGCTTCTCACAGCGCCTCTCTCGGGGCGAGGGTCTGCCGGCTCCCTCGGGGGCAGCTCCTCGTGGTCCGGCTCCTGGGACGGGTCCGGCTCCAGCTCAACCGCCCCCCAATGATGGCGGTCTCCACGAGCAATTCCCCGAGTAGGACGGGGCCTACATCGTCTTCACCAGCGTGGGTGGCGACAAGGACAACCAGCGTCAACACCGGCATGAGGTGAATGCAACGGTCCCCTCGGTTCCCCAATACATGTATTGGTCTAAAAAGCCAATTACATGGAGCCGGGCGGACCATCCCGTGGCGATGCCGAATCCCGGCACATACGCGCTCTTCCTCGATCCCACAATCGCCTCCAAGAGACTCACCTGTCGGTTCTCGTGGGTGCTAGTCGGTGGCCGCAACAACATCAACATCCTCTACCGCGGCACCTTGCTCAAGCTCGGGCAGAAGGAGAAACAACCGACCAGGACTGTGTTGCACGGCATTGTGTCGGGGCAGGCTTGCTGGCCTATCGGCAAAATCCAGTTGGACGTCCTTTTTGGCGCCAAGTCGCACTTCCATCGCGAGGCGGTTTGGTTCGCGGTAGTTGACCTGAACAACCCCTATCATGCGCTGCTGGGCAGGCCGACGCTTGCCAAGTTCATGGCTATCCCCCATTACGCCTACCTCAAGATGAAGATGTCGGGTCCCAAGGGCATTATCACTGTTGTCGGCGAGTACAAGAAGTTGATCGAGTGCGCACGAGACAGCAGCCGGCTGGCCAAAGCACAAGTGATTGTGGAGGAGAAGAGGCAGCTCGGCCGACTCGTGGCTCAAGCCACCGAGCAGCCGGCCTTGCCGACTCCTTAGTCCCAGTCGGCCGGCGAGGCCTCATTCGAGCTGTCCAAGGAAACCAAGAGATTGCCACTCGACCCCGCCAACCACAAGGACTGCATCACCATCGGCGCCAACCTCAACCCCAAATAGGAAGGCGAGCTTGTCGACTTCCTTTGTGAGAATTGAGATATCTTTGCATGGTCCCCAAAGGACATGCCGGGAGTCCCGAGGAAGTATGCCGAGCACAAGCTCCATGTGCAGTCGGACGCAAAGCCGGTCAAAAAACCTTTGCGCCGCTTCGTTGAGGGGAAGTGGTGCATAATCGGAGAAGAGATCGCCCGACAGCTCGGAGCCGACTTCATCATGGAAGTTTTCCACCCGGTCTAGTTGGCCAACCCAGTCTTCGTGCTGAAGAAGAACATGACATGCCGCATGTCTATTGACTACACAAGCCTGAATAAGGCATGTCTGAAAGGCCCTTTCGACCTGCCACGGATAGATCAAGTGATCGACTCCATGGTCGGGTGCAATTTGCTATCCTTTCTGGACACCTATTCCGGCTACCACCAGATCAAGCTGGACCCGGCCGACCAGCTCAAGACCTCCTTCATCACACCTTTTGGAGCCTATTGCTACACAACGATGATGTTCGGCCTGAAGAACGCATGCGCCACCTTCCAGCGTTGCATGCAACAATGCCTCCTGTCGCAAATCGACAGGAACATACACGTCTACTTCTATGACATCGTCTTCAAGACCAAGAAGCATTTCATTCTCCTTGATGATTTGCGGGAGACCTTCGCCAACGTGCGCGAGTACAAGATCCAACTGAATCCAGAGAAGTGCGTCTTCACAGTGCCAGCCGACATGCTCCTGGGTTTCTTCGTGTCGGCTCACGACATCGAAGCTAACCCCGAGAAGATGAGAACAGTCGAGCGCATGTCCAAGCTGGCTCGACTCCTCGACGTCCATAAGTTTGCCGGCTGCCTGGCATCCCTCAGCCGATTCGTTAGCCAGCTGGGCGAGAAGGCGCTACCACTCTATTAGCTGATGAAGAAGACAACCAAATTCGAGTGGAATGATCAAGCGGACGAAGCATTCCACGACCTCAATCGCGTGATCTCCAGCATGCCAATCTTGGCCGCACCGGCGGAGAGGGAACCCATCCACATCTACATCGCGGCAACCACGCACATGATCAGTGTCGTCTTGGTGGTGGAGCAAAAGGAGGAGGGCAAGGTGTTGTTGGTTCATCGCTCTGTCTACTATTTGAGCTAAGTCTTGTCCGCCTCCAAGCAAAACTACCCCCACTATCGAAAGGAGGAGGGCGTGTATTTTGCCGCCAAGAAGCTGAAGCAATATTTCCAGGAGCACGCCATCACGATGGTGAGAACAGCTCCACTTTCAGAAATCATGGGAAGCCGTGATGCTACGGGCCGGGTCACCAAGTGGTCCATCGCCATGGCCGATAACGACATCCGCTATGAGCCGCACACCACCATCAAGTCTGAGGTAGTGGCAGACTTCGTCGTCGATTCGGCGGAGACTCGGTTCCTACAGCTGCCTCCTGACTCCACACATTGGCGGATGCACTTCGACGGCTCCATGATGCGAACCGGCTTGGGACCCGGCATTTTCCTAACGTCCCCCAAAGTGGACTGACTCAAATATGCTCTCCAGATACACTTCGCCGCCTCCAACAATGTCGCCGAATACAAGGCGCTGGCACATGGCCTCCGGCTCGCCAGAGAGATTGGCATCCGACGGGTTCAATGCATCGGCTACTCCGACCCCATGGTGCAACAAGTCTCTCACGAGTGGGACACCAGGGATGCCAACATGGCCAGCTACCGCTTCCTCATCCAGCAGCTTAGTGACCCTTTCGAGGGCTGCGAGTTCTATCCTGTCCCCCAAGCAGAAAACGACGCAATAGATACATTGGTAAAAATCGGCTCCACAAGGCACGCAATCCTGGCCAGCGTCTCCCTCAAGCAGCAGCACAAGCGTTCCATCAAGCCGTCTCCGGAGTCGTCATCAATCTTCATGCCGACAAACCCATCCATCCCAATGACTTTGGGTCCGGAGAAACTGTCAGCTTCATCAACTCCGCCGGCTCCTCCCGCTCTGCCGGCTCCGCCAGCTTTGCTGGCTCCGACAACGTTGCCGGCTCTAGCTACCTTGCCAGCTCCGTCAACTCCACTGGCTACGCCAAACCTCGAACCCAGTCGGCTCAACACCCAGTTGGTGGCCGCCATGGAGGTTGATGGCATGGCGACTGCCATGACAGCGCTAGAGACAGAAGGTCTCGAACCTAGGACCACAACGACAAACTCGGGGGCTTCAGCTGCCCCTGACATTCAGGCCGAGCCAGAGCCGGCTCCTGTGTCGGCTCCCACATGGGAAAACCCCATCCTGGCATTCCTCCTTCGCGGTGAGCTCCCTCAAGATGAGGCGGAAGTGCGACAAATCCAGCGCCGATCTCCCGCGTATGCCACCATCAACCGTGAACTGGTTCAACGCGGTGTAACAGGCATATTTCATCGCTGCGTCGAATCAGAGAAATGGAAAGAAATTCTCAAGGGCATACATCAGGGTGAGCGCGGGCATCACACCGCCTCTAGAACCCTGGTGGCCAAGGCATTCCGCCATGGATTCTACTGGCCCACAGTCCTGGAGGAGGCTACACCCTTGGTCGACAAGTGTGAAGGATGCCAGTGATTCAGCACGCAAAGCCACTTGCCGGCCTCGACTCTCAAGACCATTACCCTCTCATGGCCCTTCGCCCTCTAGGGGCTGGGCATGGTAGGCCCATTCATGACCGCTCAAGGTGGCATGACGCATCTCCTGGTAGCCGTCGACAAGTTTACCAAGTGGATTGAGGCCAGGCCAATCAAGAAGCCTGACAGTCCCAAGATCGTCAAGTTCATCAAGGACATCAAGGACATCACCACCGTCTGTTACGGCATCCCCCACAACATCATCACCAACAACGGGACCAACTTCGTCAAAGGTGCAATGGTACTCTTCTGTGCCAAGGAGGGCATCCGGCTCGACCTTGCATCGGGTGCACACCCGCGGTCAAACGGCCAAGCGGAAAGCGGAAACAACCTAATCTTGGCCGGCATTAAGCCAAGACTCGTGGCGCCGCTCGTCAGGTCAGCCAACTATTGGATCAAGAGTTATCACCTATGTTGTGGAGCCTCCGCCCCATGCCAAACCTGGTCAACCGGTTTCATGCCATTCTTCCTCGCTACGGGTCCGAGGCAATCATCCGCACGGATGTCGAGTTTGACTCGCCTCGCATCACCCTGTACACGGAGGCGGATGCAAAAGAGGCAAGAGAAGATGGTGTCGATCTACTCGAGGAGGCACATGAGCTGGCCCTGAGTCAGATGGCCATCTACCTGCAGAAGCTGAGACACTACCACATCAAAAGGATGAGGCCTCTCTCCTTTCGTGAGGTGGACCTGGTAGTTAGAAGAATCCATCGAATAGCCGGCCAACACAAGCTCTCTTGCCCTTGGGAGGGAACCTTCATTATCATCAAGGCGCTGCACAACAATGTGTACTATCAAATAGACACTCAGAAGTCACAGAAGCGCAAGACAGACGCCACCGGCAAGGAAATGGAGCGCCCATGGAATGCGGCACTGCTTCGTCCGTTCTACAGCTAGAATAAGAGAGAGACAATGTGCACGTATGTATCCTTTACCCTTTTGGGATTTCAATGAATGCAATGGGTGCCTCAAGACTGCACTTGGGGCATGCCTATTTGATTTCATAAAAATCGTTGTCATTACAAGAGTGGGCTCCCCGGTCCGACTCCTCAGGCTCGGCGGCTCGCTAGCCGGCCCGAACTAACTTCCTAGTCATAGTCGAACATATAGTGCATGTCGAGCCAAAACCCTTACCACCACGTGCAAGCTACAGACATGCAACCAGTTGTCCGTCTAACGGGGCCGTGGGACGGAAGGCCGACTGCATGCAAAATTCGACCAAGAATGGGTCACCGGATCGTGTTGGTTCGATCGCTTCCAATCTTTATTTCTAGCCGTACTCTGCTGACTTGCTCCAAGTCTAAGTATCCTTCGGCTTTAGGATATCCAAGGCTGACACCTTTGAAGGAAGAAGTCATGTCCCAGTCACAGACCGGCTCCCGACTATCGGGCTAGCGGGGTGGATGCTGGAAGGGGCCAAGCTATTAGGCAAATAGAAGCCAAGGGGGGACGAAAGACAGAAAGGCGAGTCGGCAAGTACAGCCTTCACAGACACAATTCATGCAAATAAACATATATTACATCAATAGACATGTGAAGGCCCACGATCAAAGTTCATTACACTACACCCCAAGTGGGTGGAACTGCTGGATGAACAAAAACATGCAGAAAATGAAAAACTTCAGTCGGTGGTGGCTCCTCCCTTGACTACGGCATCACCAGTGGCACTTGAGGTGGTGACGTCGGTACCGCCAGCAGCACCTAAGGTGGAGGCACCGGCATCGCCAGCACCACCTCAGGTAGAGGCGGCGTCATCCGCCCGAGAGCCTTCAGCACCACCCTTCGCGGCAGAGTGAGCATAGGCCTCGTCGCTGGAGTCAGCACCCTCGAATGTCATCTCAATTAGAGCTGGCATCAGCGTTGTAAAGGGCCAGCTGGTACTGATCCTCCAGGATCACACCTGTGTCAGACTCCCGCTCCAGGATGTATTCGTTCCACGCGGCAAAGGAGGCAATGTCGATGGCTCCCTCCTGTAGCTCGTCTTCGACGGCCGCTAGCTCCACTTCCGTGCCGGCGTGTTGTGCTGCGATCAGGCCCAAGTTCAGGTTCTTGTACCATGACTTGGCAAGGCGAAGCATGATACGTCTCCAACGTATCTGTAATTTTTGATGGTTTCATGCTATTATCTTGTCAAACTTTGGATGTTTTGTATGCCTTTTACATATGTTTTGGGACTAACTTATTAACTCAGTGCCAAGTGCCAGTTCCTGTTTTTTCCATGTTTTTGACCCCTTTTAGAGGAGAATTTTGAACGGAGTCCAAACGGAATGTAACTAGCAAAAAGATTTTTTCCGAAACAGAAAAAGATCGGGAAGCCGGAGAATCAGGGTAGGGGGCCTGCAGGGACCCCATAAGCCCTCATGGCGCGGCCAGGGGGGCCCGCACCCCCTGGCTTGTGGGCTCCCTGGGCCACCTCTGCCCTAGGTTTTGCGCCTATATATTCCCTAAAATCCCATAAAAAATCAAGAGATCATCGAAAGTACTTTTCCGCCGCCACAAGCTTCTGTCTCCGCAAGATCCCATCTGGGGCACGTTCTGGTGACCTGCCGGAGGGGGATTCAGATACGGAGGGCTTCTTCATCAACACCATGACCTCTCCGATGATGCGTGAGTAGTTCACCATAGACCTACGGGTCCATAGCTAGTAGCTAGATAGCTTCTTCTCTCTCTTGGATCTTCAATACAAAGTTCTCCATGATCTTCATGGAGATCTATCCGATGTAATCTTCTTTTGCGGTGTGTTTGTCGAGATCCGATGAATTGTGGATTTATGATCAGATTATCTTTGAATGTTATTTGAGTTTCTTCTGATCTGTCTTATGAATGATTTCACATCCTTGTAATTCTCTTCGAGTTGTGGGTTTTGTTTGACCAACTAGATCTATGATTCTTGCAATGGGAGAAGTGCTTGGTTTTGGGTTCATATCGTGCGGTGACCTCACCAAGTGATAGAACGGGTAGCGAGGCACGCATCGTGTTGTTGCCATCAAGGATAAAAAGATGGGGTTTTCATCATTGGTTTGAGATTATCCCTCTACATCATGTCATGTTGCTTAAGGCGTTACTCTGTTCGTCATGAACTCAATACACTAGATGCATGGTGGATAGCGGTCGATGTGTTGAGTAAGAGTAGTAGATGCAGAAAGTATCGGTCTACTTGTCTCGGACGTGATGCCTATATGTATGATCAGTGCCTTAGATATCGTCATGACTTTGCGCGGTTCTATCAATTGCTCGACAGTAATTTGTTCACCCACTGTAATACTTGCTATTTTGAGAGAAGCCTCTAGTGAACACTATGGCCCCGGGGTCTACTCCACACCATATTTTCAGCCTTACACTTTTTATTTCGTTGCACTTTCCGCCTTCAGATCTCACTTTGCAGTCAATCTTGAAGGGATTGACAACCCCTTTAAAGCGTTGGGTGCAAGCTCTTTTGTGTTTGCGCATGTACTGTGGACTTGACGAGATTCTCCCACTAGATTGATACCTTGGTTCTCAAACTGAGGGAAATAATTACTGCTCATGTGCTGCATCACCCTTTCCTCTTCAAGGGAAAAACCAATGCAGGCCTAGTCTCCGTCAACGTGTCAATTTCTGGCATTGTTGTCTGTTGCCGTAGCAGAAGAATTTCTGGCGCTGTTGCCGGGGAGGATCAAGTCAAGAACTCATCCAAGTAAGTGTCGCAAACTCATCTCTTGCATTTAATTTTTTTGCCAGTTGCCTCTCGTTTTCCTCTCCCCCACTTCACAATTTGACTTTTCCGTTTGCCTTTTCCGTTTGCCTTTTCGTTTGCCCTTTTTCTCGCTTGCTCTTTGTTCGCTTGTGTGCTTGCTTGCTTGCTGAAGTCACCATGAATGAAAACACCAAACTTTGTGACTTCTCTAATACTAATAATAATGATTTTATTAGTACTCCGGTTGCTCCCGCCACTAGTGCGGAGTCATACGAAATCAATGCCGCTTTGCTGAATCTTGTTATGAAAGAGCAATTCTCCGGCCTTCCTAGTGAAGATGTTGCATCCCATCTTAATACCTTCATTGAGTTTTGCGACATGCAAAAGAATAAAGATGTGATTAAATTGAAGCCTTTTTCTTTCTCGTTGCGAGATCGCGCAAAAACTTGCTTTTCTTCTTTGCCCAAAAATAGTATCGATTCTTGGGATAAGTTCAAATATGCTTATATATCCAAGTATTTTCCGCCGGCTAAGATTGTCTCTCTACGTAATGATATCATGAATTTCAAGCAACTTGATCATGAACATGTTGCACAATCTTGGGAGAGAATGAAATTGATGTTTAGAAATTGTCCCGCTCATGGCTTGAGTCTTTGGATGATTATACAAATCTTTTACGCTAGCTTGAATTTCGCTTCTAGAAATATCTTGGACTCAGCCTCGGGTGGAACGTTCATGGAAATCACGTTAGGGGAAGCCACAAAACTCCTAGACAATATCATGACGAACTACTCTCAGTGGCACACTGAAAGGTCACCTACTAGTAAGAAGGTACATGCTATAGAAGAAATTAACTCGTTGAGTGCTAAGATGGATGAGTTAATGAATTTGGTTGCTAGTAGAAGTGCTCCTTTAGATCCTAATGATATGCCCTTGTCTTCCTTGATTGAGAGTAGCAACGCTAGCTTGGACGTTAATTTTGTTGGTAGGAATAATTTTGGCAACAACAATGCTTTTAGAGGAAACTATGTTCCTAGGCCTTTTCCTAGTAACTCCTCTAATAACTTTGGAAACTCCTACAACAATACTCATGGAAATTACAATAGATTACCCTCTGATCTAGAGAGTAATATCAAACAGTTTATCAACTCAAAAAAGATTTTCAATGCGTCCATAGAGGAAAAACTACTCAAAATTGACGATTTGGCTAAGAGCGTTGATAGAATGTCCAGTGATATTGATGCTTTCAAAGTTATATGTGCTCCTCCCAAGATCAACATGGATGAAACTTTGAAAGCTATGTGTGTTTCCATGATTGAGAGCAAAGAAAGAACCGCCCAAATTCGTGCTAGGCATGAATGGATTAAAAAGGCGTGTTCTCGTGATAAGAATCACGAAGATCTTAAAGTGCTTGGTGTGACTCCCATTGAATCTTTGTTTTCTTGTGTCAAACCTAATGATGATGGGGCTGGATATTTATCCACTTTGGTTGGAAAGTGTCCCAATGATTTGGAGTCCATCTATCTTGATGCTAAAAGCATTGAAAGTGGAGTAGAAGATATCAAAACTTTGAGTAGTAATGAAATTACTACCATGGATTTCAAGGAATTCAATTATGATAGTTGCTCCTTGATTGAATGCATTTCCTTGATGCAATCCATGTTAAACTCTCTACACGCTTATAGCCAAAACAAGGCCTTTACCGATCATATCGTCGAAGCTACGATAAAATCTCTTGAAGAGAAACTTGAATTGGAAGTCTCTATCCCTAGAAAGCTTCATGCTGAGTGGGAACCTACTATCAAAATCAAAATCAAAAAACTATGAATGCAATGCTTTGTGTGATTTGGGTGCTAGTGTTTCCGCGATTCCAAAGTCTTTATGTGATGTTCTGGGTTTTAATGAGATTGAAGAGTGTTCTCTTAATTTGCAGAATTGCAGATTCTACTGTCAAGAAACCCATGGGAAGGATCAATGATGTTCTTATTATTGCAAATAGGAACTATGTACCCGTGGATTTCATTGTGCTTGACATTGATTGCAATCCTATATGCCCTATTATTCTTGGTAGACCTTTCCTAAGGACTATCGGTGCTATCATCGATATGAAGGAAGGGAATATTAGATTTCAATTTAATTTAAAGAATGGCATGGAGGAATTTCCTAGAAAGAAAATAAGATTGCCTTATGAATCCATTATGAGGGCCACTTTATGGTTTGAGCACCAAAGACGACGATATGTGATTCTATCGCTTTTATGCCTAGCTAAGGGCGTTAAACAATAGCGCTTGTTGGGAGACAACCCAATGAATTTATCTTTTTTCTTTCAGTTTTGTTGCGTCCACACCATCATAATTCTGTTGTGATTGTGTGTTTTGTGTTTATTTTTGTGTTTGGGCCAAGCAAAACCTTTATGACTAGTCTTGGTAATGGTTGTTTCATCCTGCTGGAAAAAGACAGAAACTTTTTGCTCACGAGATGATTTTTCGTTTTTATTCAGAAAGAGATTTTGAGTTGATTCTTTTTGCTTCTGGTTGATACGCCTTTTTCCCAGGCATTCATAATTTTTTGAGAATTTTTGAGGTAATAGAAGTATACGAAGTATACATATTGCTACAGACTGTGGTCTGTTTTTGACAGATTCTGTTTTTGTTGAGTTGGTTGCTTGTTTTGATGAAACTATGGTTAGTATCGGGGGGTACTAGCCATGGAAAACTGATAATACAGTAACACAACACCAATATAGATAGAATTCAAGTTTTCTACAGTACCAAAAGAGGTGGTAGTTTGTTTTCTTGTGCTAATGATATCACGAGTTTCTCTTTAAGTTTTGTGTTGTGAAGTTTTCAAGTTTTGGGTGATATTCTCATGGACAAAGAGATAAGGAGTGGAAAGACCTCAAGCTTGGGGATGCCCAAGGTATCCCAAGCCAAATTCAAGGACAGCAAAAAAGCCTAAGCTTGGGGATGCCCCGGGAAGGCATCCCCTCTTTCGTCTTCAATCCATCGGTAACATTATTTGGAGATATATTTTTATTCACCACATGATATGTGTTTTGCTTGGAGCGTCTTGTATCATAGGAGTCTTTTATTTTTGTTGTGTCACAATCATCCTTGCTTCACACCTTTTCGAGAGAGAGAGAGATGCACTCATCATGACTTTGCTAGAATACTCATAGTACTTCACTTATATCTTTTGAGCTAGATAATTTTCCTCTATCTGCTTCCCTTATATCTTTTAGAGCACGGCAGTGCGTGACTTGGTAGTTGGCTTGTGCTATGAATGTAGTTCCAAAGGTGATAGGTACCCAAAGAAGATACAAAAACCTCCATCTTTATGTGCATTGAGTAGAAAGAGAAGTCTTGATTCCTCTCAATTAGTTTTGAGACGTGGATTCAGTAATATTAAGAGTTATGTTAGTAGGGTGTTGTGAATCTAGAAATACTTGTGTTGAAGTTAGTGATTCCCGTAGCATGCACGTATGGTGAACCGCTATGTTACGAAGTCGGAGCATAATTGATCTATTGATTGTCATCGTTTTCGTTGAGGTCGGGATAACGCGATGGTTAACACCTACCAACCCTTCCCCTAGGAGTATGCGTTTAGCACTTTGTTTCGATTACTAATAAAAACTTTCGCAACAAGTATTTGAGTTCTTCATGACTAATGTGAGTCCATGGTATAGATGCAATTTCACCTTCCACCTTTGCTAGCCTCTCTAGTGCCGCGCAACTTTCGCTGGTACACAAACCCACCATATGCCTTCCTCAAAATAGCCACCATACCTACCTACTATGGCATTTTCATAGCCATTCCGAGATATATTGCCATGCAACTCCCACCGTTCCGTCTCATAACTTGTGTCGTCACTCTCATATTTCCATTGCATGATCGTAATATAGCTAGCGAGATGTTTCAATGTCATACGCCAAGCTAGATCGTTTCACATCCCGGTACACTGCCGGAGGCATTTCCTATAGATTCATCATCGTTCTAAGCTTTGAGCTGTGAGTAAATAAAAGTGTGACGATCATCATTATTAGAGCATTGTCCCATGTGAGGAAATTAAAAAAAAGGCCAAAGAGCACAAAAATAAAAATAAAAGAAAAAGGAAAAAAAGAGGCCTAAGAGCCCAAATAAAAAAAAGAGAGAGAAAGAGAGAAGAGACAATGCTACTATCTTTTCCACACTTGTGCTTCAGAATAGCACCATGTTCTTCATGATTGTGAGCTTCTTGATTTGTCACTACCATATGCTAGTGGGAGTCTTTATTATATAAACTTGGCTTGTATATACCAATGATGGGCTTCCTCAAAATTGCCCTAGGTCTTCGTGAGCAAGCAAGTTGGATGCAGACCCACTAGTTGGCCTTTTGAGCTTTCACATACTTATACCTCTAGTGCATCCCTTGTATGGCAATCCCTACTCATTCACATTGATATCTATTAATGGGCATCTCCATAGCCCTTTAATACGTCGAGTCAATGTGGCCATCTCCTCCTTTTTGTCTCACAACCACCACCACACTCTATTCCACCTATAGTGCTATATCCATGGCTCGTGCTCATGTATTGCGTGATAGTTATAAAAAGTTTGAGAAAGTAAGAGTGCGAAAACAACTACTTGGCCAATACCGGGGTTGTGCATGATTTACATTAGTTGTGTGAGGATGATGGAGCATAGCCAGACTATATGATTTTGTAGGGATAACTTTCATTGGCCTTCTTATTTTCAAAGTTCATGATTACCTTGATAGTTTGCTTGAATTATTATTGTTTTCATGTCAATAGCAAAGTATTGTTTTGAATCTTACGTATCTGAACATTCATGTCACGTGAAAGAAGTTGCAAAGGACAACTATGCTAGGTAGCATTCCACATCAAAAATTCAGTCTTTATCACTTCCCTACTCGAGGACGACCAGGAGTTAAGGTTGGGGATGCTTGATACGTCTCCAACGTATCTATAATTTTTGATGGTTTCATGCTATTATCTTGTCAAACTTTCAGAGGAGGATTTTGAACGGAGTCCAAACGGAATGAAACTGCCAAAAAGATTTTTTCCGAAACAGAAAAAGACCGGGAAGCCGGAGAATCAGGGCAAAGGGCCTGCAGGGACACCACAAGACCTCATGGCGCGGCCAGGGGGCCCGCACCCCCTAGCTTGTGGGCTCCCTGGGCCACCTCTACGCTTGGTTTTGTGCCTATATATTCCCTAAAATCCCAGAAAAAATTAGGATATCATCGAAAGTACTTTTCCGCCGCCGCAAGCTTTTGTCTCCGCAAGATCCCATCTGGGGCACGTTCTTGTGCCCTACCGGAGGAGTGATTCAGATACGGAGGGCTTCTTAATCAACACCATGACGTCTCCGATGATGCATGAGTAGTTCACCATAGACCTATGGGTCCATAGATAGTAGCTAGATGGCTTCTTCTCTCTCTTGGATCTTCAATACAAAGTTCTCCATGATCTTCATGGAGATCTATCCGATGTAATCTTCTTTTGCGGTGTGTTTGTCGAGATCCGATGAATTGTGGATTTATGATCAGATTATCTATGAATCTTATTTGAGTTTCTTCTGATCTCTCTTATGCATGATTTCACATCCTTGTAATTCTCTTCGAGTTGTGGGTTTTGTTTGGCCAACTAGATCTATGATTCTTGCAATGGGAGAAGTGCTTGGTTTTGGGTTCATATCCTGCGGTGACCTCACCCAGTGACAAAAGGGGTAGCGAGGCACGTATCATGTTGTTGCCATCAAGGGTAAAAATATGGGGTTTTCATCATTGGTTTGAGATTATCCCTCTACATCATGTCATCTTGCTTAAGGCGTTACTCTGTTCGTCATGAACTCAATACACTAGATGCATGGTGGATAGCGGTCGATGTGTGGAGTAATAGTAGTAGATGCAGAAAGTATCGGTCTACTTGTCTCAGACGTGATGCATATATGTATGATCATTGCCTTAGATATCGTCATGACTTTGCACGGTTCTATCAATTGCTCGACAGTAATTTGTTCAACCACCGTAATACTTGCTATTTTGAGAGAAGACTCTAGTGAACACTATGGCCCCCGGGTCTACTCCACACCATATTTTCAGCCTTACACTTTTTACTTCGTTGCACTTTCCGCCTTCAGATCTCACTTTGCAATCAATCCTGAAGGGATTGACAACCCCTTTAAAGCGTTGGGCGCAAGCTCTTTTGTGTTTGCGCAGGTACTCTCGACTTGACGAGAATCTCCTACTGGATTGATACCTTGGTTCTCAAATTGAGGGAAATAGTTACTGTTCCTGTGTTGCATCACCCTTTCCTCTTCAAGGGAAAAAACAACGCAAGCCCAGTCTCCGTCAACGTGTCAATTTCTGGCGCTGTTGTCTGTTGCTGTAGCAAAGCACCATACACACCCCGGCTTGCGCAGCCGACGCGCGCTAGGCGTCCAGCCGGGAGCTTCCTGCCTCAAGCCATCGGGACAACCGGCTCTACCACATCCGGCCAAAAGGTTTTCATCATCGCCAGCCCGGCGTCCTAGAGCCGGGTTAGGGACTGCACTAGCTCCCACATATGGACCCTGCGGCAAGGTCCACCTCTTGCAAGATCCAACCGGTGACGACATTCACCTCGATGTCGGCAACACGTCATTCATCACGGTGGGCCTCCACAACTACATCCGCCGCATCCCGCGTCCCTGGGAAGAGTTCTGGGGAGCAAGGGCGGGGGTGTGGCGTGAGAAAAGGAAAAAAGAGAAACCAAACAATAAAGAGACAAGATAAGGCAGGGGCGGCTCACGGTTGAGGAGGATGTTGACCTCGCGTGCCTCCTCTTGAGCCTTGCGCTCCCTAACACCGCGCCCTTGAGCCAGGAGGGTGAGCTCGTCCCGCAGGGCCTGCACCACCTCGACCTCCTTCACCAGTTGGGCTTTCATGTCCTTCAGGGCGGCGTCCTGCTGCGCCTTTTCATCAAGGCGCAGCTTCTGCAAACGTTCAAGCTCGACGGTTGGGAGGCATCCTTCCGCGACAAGGTGTCGTTGTGGGCGACGTGCAGCTCATCTAGCTCTGTCTGATGGGCCGCCTCGCGGTCTTTCTTCTCCGTCTGGAGAAGCTCTACCTCTTGTCGTAGCAGTCCTCAATCACCGTGCAAGGCGTCGCGCTCTGTGACGGCTCGGTCCAACTGGCCTTGAAGGTCGCATGTTCGCCTCTCGGCCTCTTGGAGCCGGGACAACAGCGTGTTATGAGCCCATGCCTCGCTGTTGTGGTGGTCCAGCGACACATGAAAAAAAACCAGATCAAGAATAAGATTCGGCCCGGCGGGTTCCCAACCGGCCCGATTCTCGGGGGCTACACCTAGTGGGTGCGCTTGCGCGCCCCCACTCAAAGGAAAAGAAGAAACAGCTGCCGTGAGTAAGACTCGAGCAGGCTAACTTTCAGCCGACCCGGCTCTCAGAGGCTACACCCAGTGTGTGCGGTGGTGCGTCCCCACTGGAGAAAATAGAGAAGAAGAAGAATCTTGACAGAAAGATACAGGAATTAAAAACACACCGCAGTCTTCCCGAGCCTCCAGGGCCAGGTGCGCCACCATCTCGTGGCTGCGACAAGCGCGGGGACCCCACTCAGCGTAGCGTTAAGAGGCAGGTTCGCACGGATCGACGCGTCGGCCTGGCACGGCACTTGCGGACCTTCAGTCCGCACGACCTTGTACTTTGACACAAAGGCGGTCTCATCCGAGGCCCGAGCTTCGCCGCTGGGGCCTTCCGTATGCGGTGGCGGGATCTCCGCTCCCGACGCATCCATCGGCGCCTCCGGTGCGGCGTCTGTCCTGACATCAGGCACGTCGGGCGTCACACCAAGATCCACCAGCACGGAGGCAGATCCTGGCTAGGCGGTCTTGGCGGTCTCAGCCGCACTTGCACCGGCACGAGCCGGCTTGCTAGTCCGAGCCTCCACATTCGCCGTCGAGGCGGGATCGAGCTTTGTCTTGGACCGCCTCTCCTTGGTTGGCGCCTTCTGAGCAAGGTCAGTTGCACGCTTGTCGGGTTGGTCCCAGCTTGCGGCAGTGGTAGTCTGCTTGCCTTTCCATCGCGGTCCTTCGCCGTCCACGGCCATCTCGAGGGTGGCTCAATGTTTCCCTCTCCCGGGAGGGCTAGAGGCGTCCTCTAGCGCTTCCAGGTATTCTGTGTCGACTGCACCATGCAATGGAGGCGACATTTCGTCATTGTCGGCCTAGTCAAGCAATCCAGACGCTAGTAACTCACCGGTCGGCTAGGTTCCCTCCAACTCCACCACCCCCTCGACCTCTTCGAAGCCTGCGGGTGAAGGTTCCACCTTGTTCTTGTCCTCGATCTCGACGGGGTCCGATGCCTCCACGTCGGCAGCCGGCGGCTGGTAGACATGCATACACGGGAACAACAGATGACATAGC
Source organism: Hordeum vulgare subsp. vulgare (assembly GCF_904849725.1). NCBI lineage: Eukaryota > Viridiplantae > Streptophyta > Magnoliopsida > Poales > Poaceae > Hordeum > Hordeum vulgare. The sequence continues at coordinate 293,900,756 of NC_058523.1, read as the reverse complement.
CGGCGTCAGATGCCAGATGGCATTTAAAAGAAAACAGGAAGCATTATTGTGAAGAAACGTACCGTCGGGGCCAGATGGTCCTGGTCATATGGGGGCCATGCTCCATTCCCACACACCGCCATCATCCATGGAGGTGTAGGAGATCAAGTTCACCAGCTGCACTACCCTGCGCGCTCGCAGGTTCTTCGTCGAGACCAGGCATGGGTCATGCCGGCCGCCCATTTGGCAAATGAAGTGTGGCCGGCGCTGCAGGGCCAGAATCCGGCACGCCACCATGGTGGCAAGAAGATCCTCGGCCAAAAGGCCTCTGGTCTTCAGAAGCTCGAGGTGGGCGCATATCAGCTTCACCTCCGGGATCAGCTTCGGCAGCGAGCTCTTCGTGTTCAGCTTCGAAGTCGGCGAAGCAATGGCGAAGGGGGGCAGGTTGATGCAGTCGTTCAGGGGATCCACATTCTTCACATAGAAGAATCACTTCTGCCACTTCTTCACAAAATCCTCGAGAGGGAGCTTCAGGAAGCTCGAGGCGGTCCGATGATGGACGAGGGCGGCGCTGCAAGGGGTCATCTTCATGATGCCGGGGGCATCGCCCGGCACCGATTGCTGCTTGAAGAAAAATAGTTGGTGCCACAGGTCCAACTGGGGCTCGATCCCCAGGAATCCCTCGCACAGGGTGATGAAGGCTGCCAACTGGAGGATGGCGTTCGCCGCGAGGTGGTGTGGCTGCTGGACGAAGTGTATGAGGAAACGCGAGAAGAAATCACTTGCTGATACCCCAAACCCATGAAAGAAATTCTCGTTGAAGACCACCACATCACCGTATTGCGGGCTCGGAGATCCTTCTCCGCCGGGGAGGAGCATGGTGACGAGCTCTGCTGGGGGTAGCATACGGCAATGGCGGAGGACCTCGACGTGCCCCTCGGTGACAATGCTGACTTCCCACGCGCCCCGGGACTTCGCCTTATTGGCGGTGGCTGGAGACATGGCCGAGCACCAGCGGGAAGCGTTGGGGCTGTGCGAAGCTCCGACGGTGAAGATGCGAACGTGCCTCTCTCTCTATCGCTCTGGGAGGGAAGGGGCGCTGGAGCGGAACAGGACGGGGGCGAATGGCCTCTTCGACCCCCCCCCCCCCCGCCCATCGATTTAAACCACGGAAGAGATCGTGGGGAAGGGGATCCGGTGCACACGATCCCCAACCCCTCCAGGCTATGCGGGGCCATTAATGCGCTCCAAAACGCAAACCATCGCCTCGTGTCCACAGAGGATCCCCATGCGCAGGTCGAGGCCGCGGCGTGACAGGCCCCGTTGTGTAGGCCCAGTCCCGTCATGCGCGTGGTTTGTCAGGGCGTGGCTTCCAAAGACCAACACGTGGCGCACCAACACTGCAACCAAAGAAGCCGAGGCGTCCAGCGGAAGCCGGCCGGCTCTCGGCCCAGCCATCTCCAACGCCTGGGCTCACATATCGTGGCTCCTTAGACCCGCGATCCAGATACTCAAGCCAGCGAGGCCCTTCGCCTCGAGACGGTAGACCTCCCCTGGTTCGGGGACTACTGACGAAGGGATAATCCTGGGGGTAGGCTCATCAAGCGTAGTCCTCTATACTTCGGTGTAGAGAGGATCGAAAGCTTCCTCAACTGTCGGCTCCTCATGGCCGGCTACGAAGTCCTTGCCGGCCAGGAGCATAGCCGTCTACTATCTGGCCGGATGGCTAGCCGCCAGCCGGCTGAAGGGCACTTGTCGCATCAATCCCCATGATGTGACAGGCGCCTTCTATTAAAGGCGAAAGTACCTCAGCACGGGTACGATGGAGAAGTATACGCATGGCTACAGTGGCGGCGGCCGTACCGCTCACCAGTGCCGGCTCCGACCATCAATCGTGTACACTACCCGCACGCCACTACTCACTCCATTAAATGGCCCGGCGTGGTTACAGTGGAGACGGCCGTACTGCTGACCAAACATTGGATCCCACAAGACAACGTGTGTAATACCACACGCGCCCTGCATAGGGAACACGCACCAATCCCGTAGGCTAGACGATGGATCCCAGAGCCAGATGGGACCTTGCAGCCGGTGGGCCCCTCCAGCGACAAGATTAGACCACAGTGGGCCCCCCTGGCTGGCTTGAGAGGCTACCGACCCCCCCCCCACAATATACCTAGTATCCATTTTGTAGGCCGGGGGGTTCGACTATAAAACCCCCTGGCCCCCGTGCATGCAAAGGGTCGGCCATTCTCACACCCACACACCACCACATAGGAGAGGCAGATAACAAGCTGGCTGCTCCTTCTTCCTCCTCCGTCGAATAGGTCAAGGAGCATCTTGTAATCATCTTGGTTCATCAACCACTCCGGCAGGACTAGGGGTATTATCTCCCACGGAGATCCTCGAACCTGAGTCCATCGTGCGTCTTGCATTGCTAGCTACCAATCTCATTCCCAGAGCCTGCCTGCGTCCGTTTGGTCCCAACCACTCTTGATAAGCCTACCCATGGCATTTTTCGTGAGAAAACGACGACCGTGGGAGCTTGGTATTATTTTTTATATTGTATGTGGATGACATACTGCTGATTAGAAATGATGTTTTGATGCTAAGCACAGTCAAGGATTCATTGAATGGCAAGTTTTCAATGAAAGACCTTGGAGAAGCAACGTACATTTTAGGCCTCAAGATCTATAGAGATGGACCCAGGAGGCTTCTCAGCTTAAGCCAGAGCACATATGTAGACAAAGTGTTTAAGCGGTTCAACATGAGTGAGGCTAAGAAAGGGTTGTTGCCCGTATCACATGGTATAAGGCTAAGAAAGACTCAGAGTCTTATGACTTCTAATGAGCGAAATCGGATGAGTAAGATTTCGTATGCCTTGGCAATAGGATCCATCATGTATGCCATGATATGTACACGACCAAATGTTGCCTCTGCAATAAGTTTATCAAGGATATACAAAGCCGACCCACATGAGATCCACTAGGTAGGGGTCAAACATATTCTGAAGTACGTAAAAAGGACTAAAGAGATGTTCCTAGTTTATGGAGGTTAGGAGGAGTTAAGTGTAAATGGTTACGCTGATGCTAGTTTTCAAACCAACATGGATGATTGTCGATCACAAAATGGATTCATGTATGTCATGAATGGAAGAGCAGTGAGTTGGTCAAGTTCCAAGCAAGATACAATGGTCGACTCCACAACAGAGGCCGAATACATTGTGGCTTGTGGAGCCACAAAGGAAGGTGTTTGGATTCGGAAGTTCCTGGAAGATCTTGGTGTGTTCCCGTTGGACCTTTGTTGCGGTAATTCAGGTGCCACCGCGCAAGCCATGGAGTCAAGACAAGTTCAGGCACATAGACCAAAAATATCACCTCATAGGAAAACTTGTACGGAATGGTGATACTAATTTATACAAGATTAAAATGGATGCAAAAGTTGCAGATCCATTGAGTAAGCCGCTTCCATAAACCAAGCATGAGGGGGACGTTAGAGCCATGGGCATTCAATGTCTATTTAATTCAATCTAGTGCAAGTGGGAGACTATTGGAGATATGCCCTAGAGGTAATCATATATGAAGATATTTCCCATGTGTTTATGAATAAAAATAGTCCTTGGACATTATCAATGATGTGTATTAACAAGTACGTGACTTGTCTATGAGACTATGCATTGTATGATGACTGTCCTAAATGGTCCCTACTCAAAAGGGTTGTGTGGATGCGCAGCCAATTAGTCTGGCATTTGATACAGTGGATGGTCCGATCTCACTGACCATGTAGCATTGGATGCTAGCCAGATAATATAGACTCGGAAAGATCTGGTCAGACTTGATGTAATCGGATCCGAGTCAAGATAAGTTCTAAGTTGGACAGACCCAACTATGAGACGCAATGATATGTCATCTTGGAGTCTCTAGTATAGCATACATTCTGTGTCCGAAGACCTAAGTTGGGGCATGTACTCAGGATGGTGACAGACTTGCTTTGTCCGACCAAAAGCTACTTCATGACTGGGTAGTTACAAAGGTATGTTTCGGGCTTGTTCGGACCCATGCTGCGAGACATGGTCGAGAAAGATGGGATTTGCCCCTTCGATCAAGAGAGGTATACTATACTCTAGGACCAACGCGTGATCCAACCTGGATAAGCATGGCCATGTGATGAGGATTATGAGATAATATGAAGTGTTTGTGAGATTCACCAGAACGAGAAAGAGGTCATGCTAATACAAGGATGACCATGTCACCTGGAGCACAACAACATATATCATGTGGCAAAGGGAACAAAAGTGTGAAGTAAAGTTTCGCCTAACCAACTTCATCACACACATGGAGTCGACATGTTTGCTAGAGCCCACTAGCGACTAGTTGAGTCGGATATGATCTGACCCGCGACCAAGTGATCGGGAACCTAAGGGGTCACGCGCTTAAGGGAAGGAACACGAGGGCTTTAAATCCGTTTAATTCCAAGATTCGAGCACGTGACGGATGCCTATATATAGTGGAGGTGCGGCACACTTAATAAAGAGAACGCTTCAGCGCCGTCATTAGGGTTGTGCATGTGTTGCAACTAGCCACCTCCACTCGCCACCGACTATGTGATCGGACCTAGAAGTCCGCCGCATGGTGTTACTCCCGCACGCGCGGATAGGGTTAGAGGTGGTGCACTTGCGCGGCTCCGACGAACCTATACGTGGGATCTGATAACTGACATCTTGAGGGAGATTGGCCAAGGAGGAGATGGATGTCGCGAATGTGCTGGCACAACTCTACTTCCGTTGCATGGCACTGTGCATCTAGTGGTAACAATCTATGACCCATCTCCGTAGCATGTTCTTGCATTGCTTACTTTATACATCATACATGTCATTTGCTTAGTTTCAACATGATTTATGTGAATTCCATCCCTTCAGTTTATATATTATATATGTGAATTATGCAATGCCATCTTATTTAGCCATGCATCATATATGTGAATTATGCAATGCCATCTTATTTAGCCATGCATCATATATATGAAGTATGCAATGTCATCCTCCTTAGCAAGTCATCATATATGTGAGTTATATTATGCCATCCTTTCTTCCATTATGTATTATGTTCGACAAGAATGTTAGTACATTAAACTACACCCCAAAACCCCAACACGAGCACATAGTAACCCACTTCCAGTTGACCCATCACCATCTCCATCATAGAGCAGCCAAACTCAATAAGTTAGTAAGGCAACTGCAGTGCCCAAATCACGAGGACCACCAACGCGAACCCCAACTCAATGCTTAAAGCAGAAGAACAACTTTTCTCATGTTAGATTCTATAGCTATTGTGCATCCTCCTTGCTCTTGTATCATTGTATTTACTCATACCAACTAATTTCAAATTTGAAGGATCCACTCGAAACTCTAGTGAAGCAACATGTATGTTTTAAATCTATTTCTTAACTAGTTTGCTATTGTAACTTCTTCCTCTATGTTGATTCCAGTTTTACTTCTATAAGAAGATATTGATGGGGTTGTCCATTAGGGGTAGAGCCATGGACCTGCATTCCAAGGCCCGCCTAGGGCCCCACACAATCATTAGAGTCATTAAGGCTATCGGTGCAGTCTCGGTCTCACCCAGTTTACATGGTCACGCTCGGACACCGTGTCACTCGGACCGTGTTCGGTCAGTCGGACATGCTCTCACACTCGAACTAAAGCAAGGCAAGGACGAGGATGAGATTACAATAGTAAGAGACTTGATCTACCACATAAAGCACAGTGAAGACCAGTGTTACTAGTAACGCTATAGTTAGAGCTGCTCTTACTAGTTACTTCCATAGTTATTAGCATTAACTCGCCCTTGTTATGACGCTCGGCGAGCCTAGGTGCACTTTATATAAGCCTGCCTTGAGATCCGTGGCAAGGGTTGAGAATTCCGTACACTCACACCTCCCGTAAGCAACACTAAGCCTCCGGGCTCAAGACGTAGGGTCTTTACCACTACCGACTGGGGTCTGAACTCGTACATCCAAGTGTTATCACTACATAGTAGCTAGCCTCCGCCTTCTGTTTGTACCCCTGGTGAAAGCACGTCGATGTCTCCTAGAGGGGGTTGAGTAGGAACTTCAAAATAATTACGGTTTAGGCTTGAATAAATGAGGAATAAAACTAACGTTCAATTTGTCAAGCACAAAACCTAAAACAACTAGGCTAACCTATGTGCACTTATGCTAAGAAAGATAAACAACTAAGTGATAGCAAGATATATAACAAGAAACAATGTGGATATCACAAAGTAAAGTGCATTAGTAAACGACTCAGGTAAGAGATAATCGAGGCACGCGGAGACGACGATGTATCCCGAAGTTCAGACCCTTGCGGATGCTAATCTTCGTTTGGAGAAGTGTGGATGCACAATGATCCCCAAGATGCCACTAAGGCCATCGTAATCTCCTCACGCCCTCACAAAATGCAAGATGTCGTGATTCCACTAAGGGACCCTTGAGGGCCGTTACCGAACCCGTACAAACAAGGTTGGGGCAATCTCCACAACTTAATTGGAGGCTCCCAAGAATACCACAAAGCTTCACCACAATAGAATATGGCTTTGAGGTAACCTCAAATTCTCGGGGCAATCTTCACAACCTAATTGGAGACCCCGATGCTTGCCTGGAGCTGTACACCACAATGATTGAGCTCCGAGGCACCACTAAGCTTCTAGGATGCCAAAGCATTCACGAAAAACAATCTCTAGGGTGCCTAGCACCCAAGGGTAATATGTTGGAATATGCCCAAGAGGCAATAGTAAAAAATTATTATTATTTTCCTATTTCAAGATAATCGTTTATTATCCATGCTAGAACTGTATTGAATGGAAACACAAATGCATGTGTGGATACATAGACAAAACACTGTCCCTAGTAAGCCTCTAGTTGACTAGCTCGTTGATCAAAGATGGCTAAGGTTTCCTAGCCATAGACAAGTGTTATCACTTGATAACGGGATCACATCATTAGGAGAATAATGTGATGGACAAGACCCAAACTATGAATGTAGCATGTGATCGTGTTATTTTATTGCTACTGTTTTCTGCATGTCAAGTATACCTTCCTATGACCATGAGATCATGTAACTCAGTGACACCACAGGAATCGCTTGTGTGTATCAAACGCCGCAACATACCTCGGCGACTATAAAGGTGCTCTACACGTATCTCCGAAGGTGTCCGTTGAGTTAGCATGGATCAAGACTGGGATTTTTCACTCCGTATGATGGAGAAGTATCATGGGGCCCACTCGGTAATACACCATCACAAACAAGCCTTGCAAGCAATGTGACTAAAGAGTTAGTGTGACAGCCCGAGAGCGACGCTCCATAAGAGTCCCCTTTTATTCCGTTGCCATCGTGTAATTTATTTGGTAGTTGCATGCGTCATCGCATCATGCGCATTATCTGCATTGCATCGGCACTCCGTTGCCGCCAGTTTTCAAAACTTGCATCTGTTGTCAGTTGTTCGTTCTCTACATGTTCGTCGTTGACCGTTTTGAGACCAACCACAAACGCACACGTCCGCGACATCATCAAAATATTATTTTTGAAAGTGTGTATAAAACTTTCTCAATTTAGGTTGAAACTTCGCGTGGGGTCTTATTTTAATATAGGTAGGCCGCCTACCAAATTTCGTCCCAATCAGAGTCATTTTTATATCCGAACGGTCGACCGTAGCGGCAACATAGCTGGTCCAACGTCCGACATTTTCATTGTTTTAAACTTTGTCGTGGGTCGCAACATTTCGCTCTCATTTTTACATAGCCCAACTACATAGCCCATTAAACCCATCTAGCCACTTCCTCTGTTCGTCGTCGTCGAATCGCGATCGGACGGATGAAGTCCACCCCACCATAGCCCAACCATATATAAAAGCCACCCTATGGAGAGGCCTCTCTCACTCCACTAGGGTTTCCCCATAGCCATAATAGCAGCAACCCCCCTCAAAATCCCCAACTGCTAGCTCCACCTCCTCTCTGTCCCGAAATCCATCTCTGGGTCAGATCTGGACCATTGGATCCCCATCCAATGGCCGAAAATCGCCCCAAACCCCACCTACTGGACATTTCCGTGGCCAACTCAGACATGTCCGGGCAACCTCAGTGCACCCGAACCTCTCCCGCGTAGCCAAAGCCGCACACAAGAGCCCGCCGCATCGCGTGCAGCCACACGAGCCGCAACCGTGCTCCTCCGCCACGTGCCGCGCTTCTCGCCGGAGCCCCGACGCCCGAATGCCGCCCTGCTGGCCCTGCCCTCCGCTTCTATGAGCCTCCTCCCATCGTCCGGATTCGCGTGAGATCGAGGGGTTCTCGACCCTAGCACATGAGATCCGGCCTCTCCGACTCATCTTCGGAGCGACCCGCTTCGCCCCATTGCCCGTTGACCTGCAGCCGCAATTACCACGTGATGCTGCATTTGCTCCAACAGGACTGCTCATGGACGAGCAGCACTGGCTGTCCGCATGGACTGCACCGATCCGAGCCAGCCCAGCCCCACCAGCCAAACCTCGACCCAGCTCCTCCAACCCAGCCGGCCTACCCAGATCTATACCGAAACATCCCAAGGGCGCAAGGTGAGCACACGCCTATTCCCCGCCCTAGGCATGTTTTACTTATGTTGCGCTCGTAGTTTCGGCGCATGTTTATTTTTTCTCGTTTTGCGATTTATTTTATTTTCAGAAAAACATATATTTTGAAAACGGTCGTAGTTTTAAATTCGTGCATCCGATCGCGACAAGTTAGATATGTAACTTGGATAAATTTCACGTAGATTAAGATTTTCCAACTCTCATGCATGTATGAAGTTGTTTAGTGTGTTGTTTGCATCGCTTTGCGTGTCAACGTGTTAGAAACAGTTTAGGTCGTAGTTAATTGATCGTAGCTCCGTCGGAAATGAGCCATATATCTAAATGGACTAGAACGACAAGTAGAATCACGTTAACAACTTTGTTTTGCCATTTAACAAACATAAAAGGTGATTAGGACAACTCTAGACAGATTTAGAATTTAACACATGGGGTCATTTCGAAGATGCTATATCTCGTCTCCGGCCTCATTTAAAATGCCTAGATAGATATATTACTTGTGCTTCACCTTGTGCCATGTTTAACAATATTTAATATTGCCGTGTAAACAAACGAGAGTGGTCTAAATAATTAAACCTCGAGTTTCGTCTTAATGTGTAGCCTTTCACTGTGTGAATTGCCATGCCATGCCTTGCATATTTCAAACTGATCATGCATCATATGTGATAGGCATCATGTCGTGCATGTGTTGTGGTGTTATCATGTGTTGATTCTTGTTTCCGATTTTCTTTGTCTCGATATAGTTCCGCAAACGTGTCGGGATGTGAGGATCCGTTCGACTACGTCGGTTCATGTGCTTCACGGAGTCGTTCTTCTTCCAAGCGAGATCTGAGGCAAGATGATCATTTCCCTAGATATAATTACTATCAATTCCACTCTAGTTGTTTCGTTTCTACCGTTATGTCTAGCTGCCTACCACTTAAATGTCAGCCTATCAACATTGCCATGAAAACCTTCAACTGGTTCACAACCTGCAAACCATTGATTGGCTATATTACCGCTTGGTTAACCATGTGTTAGCGTTGGTAGTTGCCGGTGCGGTTGCTTCCATGTGATAACATGGGTTCCTTGTTATATCACCATATTAATGCTATATTATTTGATGCACCTATATACTTGGTAAAAGGTGGAAGGCTCGGCCTTTCTAGCCTGGTGTTTTGCTCCACCTTTTTCGCCTAAGTTGTGGCTACCGGTGTTATGTTCCATAATGTGCTATCCTAACATGATTGGGGTTGTTATGGCGACCCCCTAGATTCTTGTCTTGGGATAAAACTCGTCTGGCAAGGCCAAACATGGGTACTATATTTTCCCAACATAATAATACTGATGTTAATGTGCCGCATAGGGAGTTAGCACTACCTGAGGAGTAATTCAGCATAATACTGGGGGCAGTGCTGATGGTGTTGGTCCCAAACAGAGCAACTTATTAACGCTACCAGGGCAACTCGAGTTTTGGCGTGGTAACCATCTGTCGGGTCTTGAGAAGGAGATACGCGGCTCCTATCGGGATGTCAGCACGTCGGGCGGCCTTGCTGGACTTGTTTTACCTTTCTCGAGCGTCTTGTGCGACGGATTCCGAGGATACTTTGGGTTATCTCGAGGTTGAGGTTTTCCAATAGGAACCGAGGAGATCACGGGTTTCCCTGATGGAGGTCATTTCGTCGCAGCGTGTGGTAGTTTTTGATGGACTAGTTGGAGCACCCCTGCAGGGTTAAATCTTTCGGAAAGCCATGCCCGTGATTATGTGGCAACATGGCAACTTAGTTTAACATCCGGTTCTAGATAACTTGAAGTAAGCTTAATTAAAACTTGCCAACCGAGTGCGTAACCGTGACTGTCTCTTTCGTGAGCTCGTTCTACGTTCGAGGACACGGTGGGGTTATGTCTGATGTAAGTAGGTGTTCAGGATCATTCATTTGATCATCAGTAGTTCACGTCCGTTATGCGTAGATCAATCCCTCTCTTATTATTATACTCGTAAGTTAGCCACCTCAAATAAATGCTTAGTCGCTTGCTGATGACACACAAGTATAGGGGATCAATCGCAGTCCTTTCGATAAGTAAGAGTGTTGAACCCAACGAGGAGTAGAAGGATCTGACAAGTGGTTTTCAGCAAGGAAATATCTGCAAGCACTGAAATTATCGGTAACAAGTGATTGTGTGGTGAGATGAATCATAGCAAGCAATAAGTAACAAAAGTAGAAACGGTGCAGCAAAGTGGCCCAATCCCTATTGTAGCAAGGGACAAGCCTAGACAAAGTCTTATAGGAGTAAAAACGCTCCCGAGGACACACGGGAATTTCTATCATGCTTGTTTCATCATGTTCATATGATTCGCGTTCGTTACTTTGATAGTTTGATATGTGGGTGGACCGGCGCTTGGGTACTGCCCTTACTTGGACAAGCATCCGACTTATGATTAACCCCTCTCACAAGCATCGGCAACTATGAAACAAGAATTAAGACAAAGTCTAACCATAGCATTAAACTAGTGGATCCAAATCAGCCCCTTACGAAGTAACGCATAAACTAGGGTTTAAGCTTCTGTCACTCTAGGCACCCATCATCTACTTACTACTTCCCAATGCCTTCCTCTAGGCCCAAATAATGGTAAAGTGTTATGTAGTCGACGTTCACATAACACCACTAGAGGAAAAACAACATACAACATATCAAATTACCGAACGAATACCAAATTCACATGACTACTATTAGCATGACTTATCCCATGTCCTCAGGAACAAAAGTAACTACTCACAAAGCATAATCATATTCGTGACCAGAGAGGTAATGAGTAGCATCAAGGATCTGAACAAAAACTCTTCCACCAAATAATCCAACTAGCATCAACTACAAGGAGTAATCAACACTATCAGCAACCTTACAAGTACCAATCAGAGTCGCGAGACGGAGATTGGTTACAAGTGATGAACTAGGGTTTGGAGATGAGATGGTGCTGATGAAGATGTTGATGGTGACAAGTCCCCTCCGATGAGAGGGGTGTTGGTGATGACGATGGCAACGATTTCCCCCTCCGGGAGGGAAGTTTCCCCGGCAGGATCATCCTGTCGGAGCTCTAGATTGGTTCTGCTCAAGTTCCGCCTCGTGGCGGCGGCGAATCCACAAAAAAGCTCCTCCTCGATTTTTTCCTGGACGAAACCCTTCATATAGCAAAAGAGGGGGCAAGTGGGCCAGCAGGCTGCCCACAAGCCCTCATGGCGTGGCCTGGGGGGTGGCCGCGCCGTGCAGGCTTGTGGGCACCCCCTGGCGCCCCTCTGGCACTTCTTCGGCCCAGTATTTTTGATAAATCCGGAAAAAAATCCTCGTTGATTTTTATGGCGTTTGGAGTTGCGCAGAATAGGTATCTCAACTTTGCTCCACTTTCAGGCCAGAATTCCAGTTGTCGGCATTCTCCCTCTTCATGTAAACCTTGCAAAATAAGAGAGAAAAGGCATAAGAATAGTACAGAGAAGTGAAATAACAGCCCAAGAAGCGATAAATATCAACATGAAAACATGTTGCAAAATGGACGTATCACTTGCCGCAACCTCACCACTCAACCATACCTCAGCCATTAAGCTTTGCTAGTCTTGATACCTTTGGAAATGAGATTGCTTAGTACCTGTGGCTCACAGATTACTACAACACCAGTTGCAGGTACAGGTAAAGTGATATTAAGACGTGACTGCGATGATTGTTCATTTGGAGTTTCTTCTTCTTCTTCATCGATCTAGGATGGGTTCCAGGCCGGCAGCCTGGGATAGCAAGGATGGACGTCATTCTTTTATCAGTTGTTTTCGTCCGTAGTCAGACCCTACTCTTCTTCCTGATGATTGTATGTATTGTACTGATGTGACTCTGATGTAGCTTGTGGCGAGTGTAAGCCCATTCCATATACTCATCTTTTCAGTACATGTAATTGTAACTGTTGGGTAACGTAGCAAAATTCAAAATTTTCCTATGCCATATATAGATATTCCTATGGAGAAACCAGCAATGAGACAGGGGTAGAGCATCTTCATACCTTTCAAGATCACTAAGCGGAAGCGTTGCTAGAACGCGTTTGATGGAGTCGTACTCGTTGCGATTCAGATTGCGGTGTGATTCCGATCTAGTGCCGAACCACGGCACCTCCGCGTTCAACACACGTGCAGCCCGGTGACGTTTCCTGCACCTTGATCCAGCAAGGAAGAGGGAGAGGTTGGGGAAGAGCTCTGACAGCACGACGGCGTGGTGGCGATGCAGCTACGAGGTCTCCCGGTAGGGCTTCGCCAAGCATCGTGGGAGAGGAGGGAGACGAGAAGCAGGGCTGTGTCGAGAGAGAGAGAATTGCGTGTCTCCAATGGCCAAAACCTCCACTATATATAGGGGGAAGGGGAGGGGGCACACCCTTTAGTGTTCCCACCCCCAAAGGGTGCGGCCGCCCTAGAAGGGAGGTGCTGGGCACCGGCCAGGGGAGGAGAGGGGGTGGCGCACCCCTAGGTGGGCCTTAGGCCCACCAGCGCCTAGGGTTTCCCCCCTTCCCTCTCTGGTGCTCCTTGGGCTGGTTGTAGGGGGCGCACCAGCCCACCCAGGGGCTGGTTCCCTCTCACACTTGGCCCATGTAGCCTCTCGGAGCTGGGGGCCCCTCCCGATGGGCCCCCGGAACCCTTTCGGTGGTCCCGACACATCGCCGGTGGTGCCCGAAACATTTCCGGCATCCAAACCCATTCATCCTATATATCAATCTTTACCTCCGGACTATTCCGGAGCTCCTCGTGACTTCCGAGATCTCATCTGGGACTCCGAACAAACTTCGGTAATCTAGTAAAACAATTCCCTATAACCCTAGCGTCATCGAACCTTAAGTGTGTAGACCATACGGGTTCGGGAGGCATGCCAACATGACCGAGACACCTCTCCGGACAATAACCATCAGCGGGGTCTGGATACCCATGGTGGCTCCCACATGTTCCACGATGATCAGATCGGATGAACCACGATGTCAAGGATTCAATCAATCCCGTCTACAATTCCCTTTCTCTATCGATATAGAACTTGCCCGAGATTCAATCGTCGGTATCCCCATACCTTGTTCAATCTCGTTGCCGGCAAGTCTCTTTACTCGTTCCGTAGTATATCATCCCGTTACTAACTCCTTAGTCACATTGAGCTCATTATGATGATGTTCTACCGAGTGGGCCCAGAGATACCTCTCCATCACACGGAGTGACAAATCCCAATCTCGATTCGTACCAACCCAACAGATACTTTTGGAGATACCCCTAGTGTTGGGGAACGTCGCATGGGATACAAAAAATTTCCTACGCGCACGAAGACCTATCATGGTGATGTCCATCTACGACACGGGATTTCCGATCTACGTACCCTTTTAGATCGCACAACAGAAGCATTAGTGAACGTGGTTTATGTAGTGGAACGTCCTCACGTCCGTCGATCCGCCCTGCGAACCATCCCACGAACCGTTCCGCGATCCGTCCCACGATCTAGTGCCGAATGGACGGCACCTCCGCGTTCAGTACACGTACAGCTCGACGATGATCTCGGCCTTCTTGATCCAGCAAGAGAGACGGAGAGGTAGATTAGTTCTCCGGCAGCATGACGGCGCTCCGGAGGTTGGTGATGATCTAATCTCGGCAGGGCTCCACCCGAGCTCCGCAGAGACACGATCTAGAGGTAAAACCGTGGAGGTATGTGGTCGGGCTGCCTTGAAAAAGTTGTCTCAAATCAGCCCTAATTGCTCCATATATATAGAAGGAGGGAGGGGAGGCTTGCCTTGAGGCTCAAGGAGCCCCAAGGGCTGCTATCACCAAGGGGGGGAGGAGTCCTCCTCCAATCCTAGTCCAACTAGGATTGTAAGGTGGAGTCCTTCTCTCTTTTCCCACCTTTCCTTTTTTTTTCTTTCTCTTCTTTTGGTTTTTTTTCTTTCTCTTGCGCAAGACAGCCTTGGGCTGACCCCACCTACTTGGTGCGCCACCCCCAAGGTCCTTGGGCCCTCCCAGGTGGGTGGTCCCCCCTCCCGATGAAGATCCGGAACCCATTCGTCATTCCCGTTACATTACCGGTAATGCCCGAAAACCTTCCGGTAACCAAATGAAGTCGTCCTATATATCAATCTTCGTTTCTGGACCATTCCGGAAACCCCCGTGACATCCGTGATCTCATCCGGGACTCGGAACAACATTCGGTAACCAACCACATAACTCAAATACGCATAAAACAACATCAAACCTTAAGTGTGCAGACCCTGCGGGTTCGAGAACTATGTAGACATGACCTGAGTGACTCCTCGGTCAATATCCAATAGCGGGACCTAGATGCCCATATTGGATCCTACATATTCTACGTAGATCTTATCGTTTGAACCTCAGTGCCAAGGATTCATATAATCCCGTATGTCATTCCCTTTGTCCTTCAGTATGTTACTTGCCCGAGATTCGATCGTCAGTATCCGCATACCTATTTCAATCTCGTTTACCGGCAAGTCTCTTTACTCGTTCCGTAGTACAAGATCTCGCAACTTACACTAAGTCACATTACTTGCAAGGCTTGTGTGTGATGTTGTATTACCATGTGGGCCCCGAGATACCTCTCCGTCACACGGAGTGACAAATCCCAGTCTCGATCCATACTAACTCAACGAACACCCCCGGAGATACCTGTAGAGCATCTTTATAGTCACCCAGTTACGTTGCAACGTTTCATACACACAAAGCATTCCTCCGGTGTCATTGAGTTATATGATCTCATGGTCATAGGAACAAATACTTCACACGCAGAAAACAGTAGCAACAAAATGACACGATCAACATGCTACATCTATTAGTTTGGGTCTAGTCCATCACATGATTCTCCTAATGATGTGATCCCGTTATCAAGTGAAAACACTTGCCTATGCTCAGGAAACCTTGACCATCTTTGATCAATGAGCTAGTCAACTAGAGGCTTACTAGGGACAGTGTTTTGTCTATGTATCCACACATGCACTGTGTTTCCAATCAATACAATTATAGCATGGATAATAAATGATTATCATGAACAAAGAAATATAATAATAACTAATTTATTATTCCCTCTAGGCCATATTTCCAACAGTCTCCCACTTGCACTAGAGTCAATAATCTAGTTCACATCACCATGTGATTCCAACGAATCCAACACCCATATAGTTATGGGGTCTGATCACGTTTTGCTCGTGAGAGAGGTTTTAGTCAACGGTTCTGAAACTTTCAGATCTGTGAGTTCTTTACAAATCTTTATGTCATCTTATAGATGCCGCTACTATGTGCTATTCGGAAATGCTCCAAATATCTACTCTACTATACGAATATGTTTCACTACTCATAGTTATTTGGATTAGTGTCAAAGCTTGCATCGACGTAACCCTTTACGACGAACTCTTTAACCACCTCCGTAACCGAGAAAAATTCCTTAGTCTATTTAGTAATAAGGATAACTTTTACCGCTTATCAGTGATTCAATCCTGGATCACTCTGTGTACCTCTTAACACACTTGCTGCAAGGCACACATCAGGTGCGGTACTCAGCATGGCATACTTTAGAGTCTACGGCTAAGGCATAGAAGACGACCTTCGTCTATTCTCTTTATTCTGCCGTGGTCGGGTTTTGAGTCTTACTCAAATTCACACCTCACAACGCAACCAAGAACTCCTTCTTTGCTGATCTATTTTGAACTCCTTCAAAAACTTGTCAAGGCATGCATCTTGTTGAAACTTCTATTAAGCGCTTTCGATCTATCTCCATAGATCTTTGATGCTCAATGTTAAAGTAGCGCAATCCAGGTATTCCTTTGAAAACTCCTTTCAAACAACCTTGTATGCTTTACAGAAATTCTACATTACTTCTGATCCACAATATGTCAACCACATATACTTATCAGAAATTCTATAGTGCTCCCACTCACTTCTTTGGAAATACAAGTTTCTCATAAACCTTGTACAAACCCAAAAAAATTTATCATCTCATCAAAGTGTATATTCCAACTCCGAGATGCTTGCACCAGTCCATTGAAGGAGCGCTGGAGCTTGCATACTTGTTAGTATCTTTAGGATCGACAAAACCTTCTGGTTGTATCACATACAATGTTTTCTCAAGGAAACCGTCGATGAAACAATGTTTTGACATCCTATGTGCAATATTTCATAAATAATGCAGCAACTACTAACATAATTCTAACAGACTTTTAGCATCGCTACGAGTGAGAAAGTCTCATCATAGTCAACTATTTGATCTTGTCGGAAACATCTTTGCAACAAGTCGAGCTTTTCTTAATAGTGACTTATCACCATCATCGTCTGTCTTCCTTTTAAAGATCCATCTTTACTCAATAGTCCTATGACCATCAAGTAGTTCTTCCAAAGTCTACACTTTGTTTTCATACATGGATCCCCTCTCGGATTTCATGGCTTCCAGCCATTTGTCGGAATCCGGGCCCACCATTGCTTTCTCCATAACTCGTAGGTTCATTGTTGCTCAACAACATGACCTCCAAGATAGGGTCACCATACCACTCTGCAGTAGTACGTGATCTTGTCAACTTACGAGGATTGTAGTAACTTGATCCGATGCTCGATGATCACCATCATCAGCTTTCACTTCAATTGGTGTAGGCGCCACAGGAACAACTTCCTGCGCCCTGCTACACACTGGTTGAAGTGATGGTTCAATAACCTCATCAAGTTCTACCACCCTCCCAGTCAATTCTTTCGAGAGAAACTTTTCCTCGAGAAAGGATCCGTTTCTAGAAACAAACACTTTGCTTTCGAATCTGAGATAGGAGATGTACCCAACTGTTTTGGATATCCTATGAAGATGCATTTATCCGCTTTGGGTTCGAGCTTATCAGACTGAAACTTTTTCACATAAGTGTCGAAGCCCCAAACTTTCAAGAAACGACAGTTTAGATTTCTCTAAACCTCAGTCTATACTGTGTCATCTCAATGGAAATACGCGGTGCCCTATTTAATGTGAATGCAGTTGTCTCTAATGCATAACCCATAAACGATAGTGGTAACGATAAGAGACATCATAGCATGTACCATACCAAATAGTTCGTGGCTATAACGTTCAGACACATCATCACACTATGATGTTCCAGGTGGCATGAACTGTGAAACAATTTCCATATTGTCTTAACTGCGTACCAAAACTCGTAACTCAGATATTCATTTCTATGATCATATCGTAGACAGTTTATCCTCTTGTTACGACGAACTTCACTCCGAAACAGAATTGAACTTTTCAATATTTCAGACTTGTGATTCATTAAGTAAATACTCTTGTATCCACTCAAATCGTCATTGAAGTAAGAACATAATGATATCCACTGCGTGCCTCAGCACCCATTGGACTGCATACATCAAAATGTATCACTTCCAACAAGTAACTATCTTGTTTCATCTCAATGAAAACAAGGCCTTGCTCATGTGATATGATTTGCATGTCACTAGTGATTCAAAATCAAGTGAGTATAAAGATCCATCAGCATGGAGCCTCTTCATGCAATTTATACCAACATGACTCAAGCGGCAGTGCCACAAGTAAGTGGTACTATCATCATTACCTCGTATCTTTTGGCACCAATATTATGAACATGTGTAACACTACGATCGAGATTCAATAAACCATTGAAGGTGATTTATTCAAGCAAATAGAGTAACCATTATTCTCTTTAAATGAATAATCGTATTGCAATAAACACGATCCAATCATGTTCATGCTTAATGCAAGTACCAAATAACAATTATTTAGGTTTAACACCAATCTCGATAGTAGATGGAGTGTGCGATGTTTGATCATATCAACCTTGGAAACACTTCCAACACGTATCGTCACCTCGCCTTTAGCTAGTCTCCGTTTATGCCGTAGCTTTCATTTCGTGTCACTAATCACTTAGCAACCGAACCAGTATCTAATACCCTCGTGCTACTAGGAGTACTAGTAAAGTACACATCAACATCATGTATATCAAATATACTTCTTTCGACTTTCGCCTGCCTTCTTATATACCAAGTATCTAGAGTTGCTCCGCCTCAGTGACTGTTCCCCTCATTACAGAAGCACTTAGTCTCGGGTTTGGGTTTAATCTTGGGTCTCTTCATTAGTGCAGCAATTGTTTTGCCTTTTCACGAAGTATCCCTTCTAGCGCTTGCCTTTCTTGAAACTTAGTGGTTTTACTAACCATCAACTATTGATGCTCCTTCTTGATTTCTACTTGCGCAGTGTCAAACATCGCGAATCGCTCAAGGATCATTGTATCTATCCTTGATATGTTATAGTTCATCACGAAGCTCTCACAGCTTGGTGGCAGTGACTTTGGAGAACCATCACTATCTCATCTGGAAGATTAACTCCCACTTGATTCAAGCGATTGTCGTACTCAGACAATCTGAGCACATGCTCAACGATTGAGATTTTCTCCTTTACTTTGTGGACAAAGAATCTTGTCGGAGGTCTCGTACCTCTTAACAAGGGCACAAGCATGAAATCACAATTTCATCTCTTTAGAACATCACTTATGTTCCGTGACGTTTCAAAACGTCTTCGATGCCTTGCTTCTAAGCCATTAAGTATTTTGCACTGAACTATCGTGTAGTCATCAGAAACTTGTATGTCAGATGTTCACAACATCCACAGACGACGCTCGAGGTGCAGCACACCAAGTGGTGCATTAAGAACATAAGCCTTCTGCGCAGCAACGAGGACAATCCTGTGCAAAGTTTGCTACTATCAACTTTCAACTAAATTTTCTCTAGGAACATATAAAAACAGTAGAGCTATAGCGCAAGCTACATCGCAATTCACAAAGACCATTAGACTATGTTCATGACAATTAGTTCAATTAATCATATTACTTAAGAACTCCCACTCAAAAAGTACATCTCTCTAGTCATTTGAGTGGTACATGATCCAAATCCACTATCTCAAGTCCGATCATCACGTGAGTCGAGAATAGTTTCAGTGGTAAGCATCTCTATGCCAATCATATCAACTATATGATTCATGCTCGACCTTTCGGTCTCATGTGTTCCGAGGCCATGTATGCACATGCTAGGCTCGTCAAGCTTAACCCGAGTGTTCCACGTGTGCAACTGTTTTGCACCCATTGTATATGAACGTTGAGTCTATCACACCCGATCATCATGTGGTGTCTCGAAACGAAGAACTGTCGCAACGGTGCACAGTCGGGGAGAACACAATTTCGTCTTGAAATTATAGTGAGAGATCACCTCATAATGCTATCGTCGTTCTAAGCAAGATAAGGTGCATAAAGGATTAACATCACATGCAATTCATAAGTGACATGATATGGCCATCATCATGTGCTTCTTGATCTCCATCACCAAAGCACCGGCATGATGTTCTTGTCACCGGCGTCACACCATGATCTCCATCATCATGATGTCCATCAACGTGTCGCCATCAGGGTTGTCGTGCTACTCATGCTATTACTACTAAAGCTACGTCCTAGCAATATAGTAAACGCATCTGCAAGCACAAATGTTAGTTTAAAGACAACCCTATGGCTCTTGCCGGTTGCCGTACCATCGACGTGCAAGTCAATATTATCTATTACAACATGATCATCTCATACATCCAATATATCACATCACATCGTTGGCCATATCACATCACAAGCATACCCTGCAAAAACAAGTTATACGTCCTCTAATTTTGTTGTTGCATGTTTTACGTGGTGACCATGTGTATCTAGTAGGATCGCATCTTACTTACGCAAACACCACAACGGAGATATATGAATTGCTATTTAACCTTATACAAGGACCTCCTCGGTCAAATCCGATTCAACTAAAGTTGGAGAACCCGACACTTGCCAGTCATCTTTGAGCAAACGGGGTAACTCGTAGCGATGAAACCAGTCTCTCGTAAGCGTACGAGTAATGTCGGTCCAAGCCGCTTCAATCCAACAATACCGCGAAATCAAGAAAAGACTAAGGAGGGCAGCAAAACGCACATCACCGCCCACAAAAACTTTTGTGTTCTACTCGAGAAGACATCTACGCATGAACCTAGCTCATGATGCCACTGTTGGGAACGTCACATGGGAAACAAAAAATTTCCTACGCGCACGAAGACCTATCATGGTGATGTCCATCTATGAGAGGGGATTTCCGATATACGTACCCATGTAGAACGTACAACACAAGCGTTAGTGAACGCGGTTGATGTAGTGGAACGTCCTCACGTCCCTCGATCCGCCCCGCGAACCGTCCCACGAACCGTCCCGCGATCCGTCCCACGATCTAGTGCCGAACGGACGGCACCTCCGTGTTCAGCACACGTATAGCTCGACATGATCTCGGCCTTCTTGATCCAGCAAGAGAGACGGAGAGGTAGATGAGTTCTCCGGCGCGTTACGGCGCTCCGGAGGTTGGTGATCATCTAATATCGGCAGGGCGCCGCCCGAGCTCCGAAGAGACGCGATCTAGATGTAAAACCGTGGAGGTATGTGGTCGGGCTGCCTTGAAAAAGTTGTCTCAAATCAGCCCTAATTACTCCATATATATAGCAGGAGGGAGGGGAGGCTTGCCTTGAGGCTCAAGGAGCCCCAAGGGCTGCGCCACCAAGGGGAGGAGGAGTCCTCCTCCAATCCTAGTCCAACTAGGATTGGAAGGTGGAGTCCTTCTCTCTTTTCCCACCTTTCCTTTTTTTCTTTCTCTTCTTTTGGTTTTTTTTCTTTCTTTTTCTCAAGACAGCCTTGGGCTGACCCCACCTACTGGGTGCGCCACCCCCAAGGTCCTTGGGCCCTCCTGGGTGGGTGGTCCCCCCTCCCGGTGAAGATCCGGAACCCATTTCTCATTCTCGGTACATTACCGATAATGCCCGAAAACCTTCCGGTAACCAAATGAAGTCATCCTATAAATCAATCTTCGTTTCCGAACAATTCCGGAAACCCTCTTGACGTCCGTGATCTCATCCGGGACTCCAAACAACATTCGGTAACCAACCATATAACTCAAATACGCATAAAACAACGTCGAACCTTAAGTGTGCAGACCCTGCGGGTTCGAGAACTACGTAGACATGACCCGAGTGACTCCTCGGTCAATATCCAATAGCGGGACCTGGATGCCCATATTGGATCCTACATATTCTACGAAGATCTTATCGTTTGAACCTCAGTGCCAAGGATTCATATAATCCCATATGTCATTCCCTTTGTCCTTCGGTATGTTACTTGCCCGAGATTCAATCGTCAGTATCCATATACCTATTTCAATCTCGTTTACCGGCAAGTCTCTTTACTCGTTCTGTAATAAAAGATCCCGCAACTTACACTAAGTCACATTGCTTGCAAGGCTTGTGTGTGATGCTGTATTACCGAGTGGGCCCCGAGATACCTCTCCGTCACACGGAGTGACAAATCCCAGTATGGTTCCATACTAACTCAACGAACACCCTCGGAGATACCTGTAGAGCATCTTTATAGTCACCCAGTTACGTTGCGACGTTTGATACACACAAAGCATTCCTCCGGTGTTAGTGAGTTGTATGATCTCATGGTCATAGGAACAAATACTTGACACGCAAAAAACAGTAGCAACAAAATGACACGATCAACATGCTACGTCTATTAGTTTGGGTCTAGTCCATCACATGATTCTCCTAATGATGTGATCCCGTTATCTAGTGACAACACTTGCCTATGGTCAGGAAACCTTGACCATCTTTGATCAACGAGCTAGTCAACTAGAGGCTTACTAGGGACAGTGTTTTGTCTATGTATCCACACATGCACTGTGTTTCCAATCAATAAAATTATAGCATGGATAATAAACGATTATCATGAACAAAGAAATATAATAATAACTAATTTATTATTGCCTCTAGGGCATATTTCCAACACCTAGTGCACCTTTATAGTCACCCATTTACGTTGTGACGTTTGATACACCCAAGGCACTTCTACGGTATCCGGGATTTGCACAATCTCACGGTCGAAGGAAAATATACTTGACATTAGAAAAGCTTTAGCATACGAACAACACGATCTAGTGCTATGCTTAGGATTCGGTCTTGTCCATCGCATCATTCTCCTAATGATGTGATCCCGTTATCGATGACATCCAATGTCCATGATCAGGAAACCATGATCATCTATTGATCAACGAGCTATCCAACTAGAGGCTTGCTAGGGACACATTGTGATCTATTTATTCACACATGTATTATTGTTTCCTGTTAACACAATTATAGCATGAAAAAAGACGATTATCATGAACAAAGAAATATGATAATAACCGTTTTATTATTGCATCTAGGGCATATTTCCAACAGTCTCCCACTTGCACTAGAGTCAATAATCTAGTTACATTGTGATGAATCGAACACCCATAGCATTGTGGTTTTGATCATGTTTTGCTCGTGGAAGAGGTTTAGTCAACGGGTCTACAATATTCAGATCCGTGTGTACTTTACAAATATCTATGACTCCTCTCTGGACCTGGTCCTGGATGGAGTTGTGCTTGGTCTTCCTGTGAAATCTGGGCTCCTTGGCTATGGCAATGGCTCCAGTGTTATCACAGAAGAGTGTCATTGGACCTGACGCGCTTGGAACCAATCCAAGGTCGGTGATGAACTCCTTCATACATATCCCTTCATGAGCTGCTTCTGAAGCAGCTATGTACTCCGCTTCACATGTAGATGCTCCCACGACGTCTTGCTTGCTGCTGCACGAGCTCACTACCCCACCATTCAGAACATACACGTATCCGGTTTGTGACTTAGAGTTATCCGGATCTGTGTGGAAGCTAGCATCAGCGTAACCCTTTATGACGAGCTCTTCGTCACCTCCATAAACAAGAAATATCTCCTTCGTCCTTTTCAGGTACTTAAGGATATTCTTGACCGCTGTCAAGTGTTCCATACTGGGATCACTTTGGTACCTCCCTACCAAACTTATGGCATGGCAAGGTTTATATCAGGTCTCGTACACAGCATGGCATACATTAGAGAGCCCATAGCTGAAGCTTAGGGGACAATACTCATCTTCTCTCTATCTGCTGCCGTGGTCGATGACTGAGTCTTACTCAATCTTATGCCTTGCAAAACTGGCAAGAACCCCTTCTTTGAGTTTTCCATATTGAACTTCTTCAATATCTTGTCAAGGTATGTACTTTGTGAAAGACCGATGAGGCGTCTCGATCTATCTCTATAAATCTTGATGCCTAATATGTATGTAGCTTCTCCAAGGTCCTTCATTGAAAAACTCTTATTCAAGTAGGCCGTTATGCTCTCCAATAATTCTATATCATTCCCCATCAATAATATGTCATCCACATATAGTATGAGAAAATCTACAGAGCTCCCACTCACTTTCTTGTATAGAGAGGCTTCTCCATAAACCTGTATGAACCCAAACGCTTTAATTACCTCATTAAAGCGAATGTTCCAACTCCGAGATGCTTGCACCAGCCCATAGATGGAGCGCTGGAGCTTGCATACCTTGTTCGCAGTCTGAGGATCGACAAAACCTTCTGGTTGTATCATATACAACTCTTCCTTAAGATACCCGTTAAGGAACGCTGTTTTGACATCCATTTGCCAAATTTCATAATCATGAAAAGCGCCAATTGCTAACATGATTTGGACTGACTTCAGCTTCGCTATGGGAGAGAATGTCTCTTCGTAGTAAACACCTTGAATTTGTCGAAAACCTTTTGCGACAAGTCGAGCTTTATAAATGGTCACATTACCGTTTGCGTCAGTCTTCTTCTTGAAGATCCATTTATTTTCTATGGCTCGTCGATCATCGGGCAAGTCAACCAAAGTCCATACTTTGTTCTCATACATGGATCCTATCTTGGATTTCATGGCCTCGAGCCATTTGTTGGAATCCGGGACCGCCATTGCTTCTTCATAGTTCGAAGGTTCACCATTGTCTAACAACATGATTTCCATCACAGGGTTGCCGTACCACTCTGGTTTGGAACGTACCCTTGTGGACCTTCATGGTTCAGTAGCAACTTGATTCGAAGCTTCATGATCATCATCCTTAACTTCCACTTCCGTTGGCGTAGGCGCCACAGGAACATTTTCCCGTGTTGCCCTACTCTCCGGTTCGAGAGGAGGTACAATTACCTCATCACGTTCTGCTTTCCTCCCACTTGCTTCTTTCGAGAGAAAATCTTTCTCTAGAAAGGATCCATTCTTGGCAACAAAGATTTTACCTTGGGATCTAAGATAGAAGGTGTACCCAATTGTTTCCTTAGGGTATCCTATGAATATGCATTTCTCCGCTTTGGGTTTGAGCTTTTTTGGTTGAAGTTTCTTCACATAAGCATCGCAGCCCCAAACTTTAAGAAATGACAGCTTAGGTTTCTTGCCAAACCATAATTCATACGGTGTCGTCTCAACGGATTTAGACGGTGCCCTATTTAAAGTGAATGTTGCAGTTTCCAATGCATATCCCCAAAATGATAGCGGTAAGTCGGTAAGAGACATCATAGATCGCACCATATCTAATAAAGTGCGATTACGACGTTCAGACACACCGTTACGTTGTGGTGTGCCAGGCGGCGCGAGTTGTGAAACAATTCCACATTTCCTTAGGTGTGTGCCAAACTCTTGACTCAAATATTCTCCTCCACGATCAGATCATAGACACTTTATTTTCTTGTCACGTTGATTCTCAACCTCACTCTTAAATTCCTTAAACTTTTCAAATGTTTCATACTTGTGCTTCATCAAGTAGATATATCCATACCTACTCAAATCATCGTTGAGAGTGAGAACATAACGATAGCCACCACGAGCTTCAACATTCATGGGACCACATACATCAGTATGTATTATTTCCAATAAGTCGGTTGCTCTCTCCATTACTCCTGAGAATGGACTCTTGGTCATCTTGCCCATGAGGCATGGTTCACATGTGTCAAATGATTCAAAGTCAAGAGACTCTAACAGTCCATCAGTATGGAGTTTCTTCATGCGGTTGACACCGATATGACCAAGGCGGCAGTGCCACAAGTATGTGGGACTATCATTATCAACCTTACATCTTTTGGTATTCACACTATGAATATATCAAGAATAAACCATTCACCAGCGGAGCATGACCATAGAACATATCACTCATATAAATAGAACAACCATTATTCTCTCACTTGAATGAGTAGCCATCTCGCATTAAGCAAGACCCTGATACAATGTTCCTGCTTAAAGCTGGTACTAAATAACAATTATTAAGGTTTAAAACTAATCCCGAAGGTAGATGTAGAGGCAGCGTGTCGACGGCGATCACATCGACCTTGGAGCCATTCCCGACGCGCATCGTCACCTCGTCCTTAGCTAGCCTCTGTTTATTCCGCAGTTCCTGCTTTGAGTTGCAAATGTGAGCAACAACACCGGTATCAAATACGCAGGAGCTACTACGCGCGTTGGTAAGGTACACATCAATAACATGTGTATCATATATACGTTTGACGTTGCCGGCCTTCTTGTCCGCTAAGTACTTGGGGCAGTTCCGCTTCCGCTGATCGTTTCCCTTGCAATAGAAGCACTCAGTCTCAGGCTTGGGTCCATTCTTTTTCTTCTTCCCGGCAGCTGGCTTACCGGGCGCGGCAACAACTTTGCCATCTTTCTTGAAGTTCTTCTTACCCTTGCCCTTTTTGAAACTGGTGGTCTTATTGACCATCAACACTTGATGCTCTTTCTTGATTTCCACTTCTGTAGATTTCAGCATCGAGTACAACTCGGGAATGGTCTTCTCCATCCCTTGCATGTTGTAGTTCAGCACAAAACCCTTGTAGCTTGGTGGGAGAGACTGGAGGATTCTGTCAATTATAGCGTCTTCCGGAAGTTCGACTCCAAGCTGAGTTAGACGACCGTGCAACCCAGACATTCTGAGTATATGCTCACTAACACAACTGTTCTCCTCCATCTTGCAGCTAAAGAACTTATCGGAGACTTCATATCTCTCGACCCGGGCATGAGCTTGAAAAACTAGTTTCAGCTCCTGGAACATCTCATATGCTCCGTGTTGCTCAAAACGCCATTGGAGCTCCGGTTCTAAGCTGTATAGCATGCCACACCTAACGAGAGAGTAGTCATCTCTCCGTGTTTGCCAGACGTTCTGAACATCTTGGGCTGCCGCGGGAACAAGAGGGTCACCTAGTGGCGCATCAAAGGCATAAACCTGCTTGGATGCAATGAGGATGAGCTTCAAGTTGCGGACCCGGTCCGCATAGTTGCTACCATCATCTTTCAGCTTTTTTTACTCTAGGAACGCATTGAAATTGAGGTTGACAGGTGCATTGGCCACTGGATCTACAATATTTGTAAAGACAACTTTTAGACTAATTTCATGATAATTAAGTTCATCTAGTCAAATTATGTATGAACTCCCACTTAAATCGACATCCCTCTAGTGATCTAAGTGTTACATGATCCATGTCGACTAACCCGTGTCCGATCATCACGTTAGACGGACTAGTCGTCGATGGTGAGCATCTCCATGCTGATCGCATTCAACCATAGGACTCATGTTCGAATTTTTTGTCTCTCGTATTTGAGGCCATGTCTGTACATGCTAGGCTCGTCAAGTCAACCTAAGTGTTTCGTGTGTGTAAATTTGGCTTACACCCGTTGTATGCGAACGTTAGAATCTATCACACCCGATCATCACGTGGTGCTTCGAGACAACGATCCTTTGCAACGGTGCACACTTAGGGGAATACATTCTCGAAATTTTATGAGGGATCATCTTATTATGCTACCGTCGTTCTAAGCAATAAGATGAAAAACATGGTAAACATCACATGCAATCATATAGTGACATGATATGGCCATTATCATCTTTGCTCCTTCGATCTCCATCTTCGAGCATGGCATGATCATCATCGTCACCGGCATGACACTATGATCTCCATCACCATGATCTCCATCATTGTGTCTCCGTGAAGTTGTCACGCCAACTACTACTACTACTATAGCTAACCATTAGCAATGAAGTAAAAGTAGTAAACACGTGGCGTTGCATCTCATACAACAAATTAAGACAAATCCGATGGCTCCTGCCGGTTGTCATACTCATCGACATGCAAGTCGTGAATCCTATTACAAGAACATGATAATCTCATACATCACACATGTAACATCACATCCTTTGGCCATATCATATCACATGTCAAACCCTGCAACAACAAGTTAGACGTCCTCTAATTGTTGTTGCAAGTTTTACGTGGCTGATTTGGGTTTCTAGCAAGAACGCCTTTTTACCTACGTGATAGCCACAAAGTTGATATGCCGAAGCTATTTACCCTTCACAAGGACCCTTTTAATCAAATCCAATCCGACTAGAGTAGGAGAGACAGACACCCGCTATCCACCTTATGCACCGTGTGCATGTCAGCCGGTGGAACCTGTCTCACGCAAGCGTACGTGTAAGGTCGGTCCGGGCGGCTTCATCCCACAATACAACGGGAAAAGAATAAGACTACTAGTGGCAAGCAATTGACAAAATCAGCGCCCACAACTTTTGTGTTCTACTCGTGCAAAGAATCTACGCATAGAAAACCTCGCTCGGATGCCACTATTGGGTAACGTAAAAAAATTCAAAATTTTCCTACGCCATACATTGATATTCCTATGGAGAAACCAGCAACGAGAGAGGGGTGAGATCATCTTCATACCTTTGAATATCGCTAAGTGAAAGCGTTGCTAGAACGCGGTTGATGGAGCCGTACTCGTTCCAATTCAGATCACGGTGTGATTCCGATCTAGTGCCGAACCACGGCACCTCCGCGTTCAACACACGTGTAGTCCAGTGACGTCTCGTGCACCTTGATCCAGCAAGGAGGAGGGAGAGGTTGGGGAAGAGGTCCGGAAGCATGAAGGCGTGGTGGCGATGGAGCTACGAGGTCTCCCGGCAGGGCTTTGCCAAGCACCGTGGGAGAGGAGGGAGAAGAGAAGCAGGGCTGCGCCGAGAGAGAGAATTGCGTGTCTCTAATGGCCAAAACCTCCACAATATATAGGGGGAAGGGGGGGGGCGCAACCTTTAGGGTTCCCACCCCCAAAGGGTGTGGCAGCCCTAGATGGGAGGTGTTGGGCGGCGGCAAGGGCAGGAGAGGGGGTGGCGCACCCCTAGGTGGGCCTTAGGCCCACCAGCGCCTAGGGTTTCCCCCCCCCCTTCCCTCTCTGGTGCGCCTTGGGCTGGGTGTAGGGGTGCACCAGCCCACCCAGGGGCTGGTTCCCTCTCACACTTGTCCCATGTAGCCTCCCGGGGCTGGTGGTCCCTCCCGGTGGGCCCCTGGAACCCTTTC
The DNA here is from genome assembly GCF_904849725.1 of Hordeum vulgare subsp. vulgare. Taxonomy (NCBI): domain Eukaryota; kingdom Viridiplantae; phylum Streptophyta; class Magnoliopsida; order Poales; family Poaceae; genus Hordeum; species Hordeum vulgare. The sequence goes on along the minus strand of NC_058523.1, from coordinate 293,871,853 downwards.
GGTGGTCCCGGCACATCGCCGGTAGTACCCGAAACATTTCCGGCGTCCAAACCCATTCATCCTATATATCAATCTTTACCTCCGTACTATTCCGGAGCTCCTCGTGACGTGAGGGATTTCATCCGGGACTCCGAACAACCTTCGGTAACCTCGTACAACAATTCCCTATAACCCTAGTGTCATCGAAGCTTAAGTGTGTAGACCCTACAGGTTCGGGAGGTATGCACACATGACCGAGACACCTCTCCGGCCAATAACCATCAGGGGGTCTGGATACCCATTGTGGCTCCCACATGTTCCACGATGATCTCATGGGATGAACCACGATGTTAAGGATTCAATCAATCCCATATACAATTCCCTTTGTCTATCGGTATAGAACTTGCCCGAGATTGCATCGTCGGTATCCCCATACCTTGTTCAATCTCGTTGCCGGCAAGTCTCTTTACTGGTTCCATAGTACATTATCATGTGACTAACTCCTTATTCACATTGAGCTCATTATGATGATGTTCTACCAAGTGGGCCCAGAGATATCTCTCCGTCACACGGAGTGACAAATCCCAATCTCGATTCGTACCAACCCAACAGATACTTTCGGTGATACACGTAGTGCACCTTTATAGTCACCTAGTTACATTGTGACAATTGATACACCCAATGCACTGCTACGGTATCCGGGAGTTGCACAATCTCACGGTCCAAGGAAAAGATACTTGACATTATAAAAGCTTTAGCATACGAACCACACGACCTAGTGCTATGCTTATGATTGGGTCTTGTCCATCACATCATTCTCCTATTGATGTGATCCCATTATCGATGACATCCAATGTCCATGATCAGGAAACCATGATCATCTATTGATTAACGAGCTAGCCAACTAGAGGCTTGCTAGGGACACATTGTGATCTATTTATTCACACATGTATTACTGTTTCCTATTAAAACAATTATAGCATGAACAATAGACGATTATCACGAACAAGGAAATATGATAATAACCATTTTATTATTGCCTCTAGGGTATATTTCCAACAGTAACGATATCCATTCTTGTGAAACGACGAGATGCGTTTCTATCCCTGTCGAGGCCCTCGTGCCAAAATAAGTATAGGACCGCATCTTGGGCATGACAAGTTGGTATCAGAGCAGTACCGACCTAGGAGCCCCCTTGATTGATCGAACTTGGTCGAGTTGAGTCTAGTGAAAAAATGCTTTGAGTCTAGTTATATATCGGAGATTACAATTCTATTTCTCCTCTTCTATGCTTTGGTGAAGAATGTTGACGTAAGAATTTTAATTCTACTCCTCTTCACACTCAATTTTTTTAGGTTCACGCGGATAATTTTGGAATCTATATGATGTCGATGTGAAGGAGCTCTGTCTTGGTGCCTCCTGTTGTGTTGATTTTATTCCGAGGAGTTGAGATCCAAGGGATTTTGAACACATCTTTATTAGTATCTCACGATGGAGGATGTTCAAAATGGCTACAATACTAGTAGTGGCAAGATAACCCCGACATCCCCAGTACTGGTGCACAGAGTTCGGGGGTACTGCCATACTTAGTATCGTTGTGATTACAAGGATCGGAGATAGATGAGTTTCCGAGATCTCTGGTTATGTGCTGGCGGATGCTACTGCAAAAAAAGACCTTCCAATGGTGCCAGAAATAGGCACATTGACGGGAGAATACTTGATTTGATCCTTCTGCTACAGCTACGCCTTAAGGGCCTTCCTAGGCAAGTATGCAAAGGATTTCCCCCGTGGCCTTGGAGCCTTGCGTTGGTGTTCCCTCGAAGCGGAAAGGGTGATGTAGCGTAGCGGTGGTAAGTATTTCCCTCAGTTTGAGAACCAAGGTATCAATCTAGTGGAGGAGTATCTCATGATCCTGCAACAAAACAAAAGCTTTCTCCCAACGCTATGAAGGGGTTGTCAATCCCTTATAGATTGTTTGCCAAGTGAGAACTGAAAGCAACAAAGTAACAAAGCAAAGTAAAAGCAGAGGTGTAAATGATGGATGTGTATAGACCCTGGGGGCTTAGTGTTTACTAGTGGCTTCTCTCATGAAAGCAAGTAGACGGTGGGTGAACAAATTACTATCGAGCAATAGATAGAACCGCGCAAAGTCGTGACGATATCTATGCAATGATTATATCTATAGGCATCACGTCAAAAACAAGTAGACCGATACTTTCCGCATCTACTACTATTACTCCACACGTCGACCGCTATCCATCATGCATCTAGTATATTAAGTCCATAAGAACAGAGTAACGCCTTAAGCAAGATGACATGATGTAGAGGGATAATCTCAAACCAATGATAAAACCTCCATCTTTTTACCCTTGATGGCAACTACTTGATGTGTGCCTTGCTGCCCCTACTATCACTGGGAAAGGTCGCCACATGGTAGAACCCAAAACCAAGCACTACTCCCATTGCAAGAATCATAGATCTAGTTGGCCAAACAAAACCCAAGACTCGGAGAGACTTACAAGGATATCAAATCATGCATATAAGAAATCAGCAAAGACTCAAATATATATCATAGATAATCTGATCACAAATCCACAATTCATCGGATCTCAACAAACACACCGCCAAAGAAGATTACATCGGATAGATCTCCATGAAGATCATGGAGAACTTTGTATTGAAGATCAAAGAGAGAGAAGAAGCCATCTAGCTACTAACTACGGACCCGTAGGTCTGAAGTGAACTACTCACGAGTCACTGGAGGGGCGATGATGATGATGAAGAAGCCCTCCAACTCCAAAGTCCCCTCCGGCAGGGCGCCGGGAAGGGTCTCTAGATGAGATCTCGCGGAAACGGAAGCTTGCGGCGGCGGAAAAGTATTTTCGAGGCTCCCCTGATTTTTTGCTCAATATTTGGGAATATATAGGCCAAGGATCTAGGTTAGGGGGCGGCTAGGGAGGCCACAAGCCCTGACACCGCCACCTCCCCCCTGATGGCGGAGTGGGAGCTTGTGGGCTCCCTGGAGCCCACCTGGCTTGGCCCAGAGGCCCCCTGATCTTCTTCCGTTCGGGAAAAAATCATTTCGGGGTTTTTATTCCATTTGGACTCGGTTGCAAAATCAGATTTGAAAAGAGTCAAAAACACAGAAAAAACAAGAACTGGCACTTGGCACTGAATTAACAAGTTAGTCCCCAAAAAGATATAAAAAGGTACATAAAACATCCAAAGAAGACAAGATAACAACATGAAACCATCAAAAATTATAGATACGTTTGAGACGTATCAAGCATCCCCAAGCTTAGCTCCTGCTCGTCCTCGAGTAGGGAAGTGATAAAGAATGAATTTTTGATGCTTTCATGCTACCTAGCATAGATGTCCTTTGTAATTCCTCTTATGTGACGTGAATGTTCAGATGCATTAGATTCAAAACAATAGTTTGCTATTGACGTGGAAATAATAATAATTCAAGCAAACTAGCAAGGTAATCAAGAACTTTCAAAATAACAAGGCCAAGAGGAACTTATCCCTACAAAAGCATATAGTCTGGCTATGCTCTATCATCATTGCACAACGAATTTAAATCATGCACAACCCCGTATTGGCCAAGTAATTGTTTCACACCTTTACTTTCTCAAACATTTTCAACTCTCACGCAATACATCAGCGTGAGCCATGGTTATAGCACTATAGATGGTGTGGAATGTGGAGGAGGTTGCAAGACAAAAAAGGAGAAGATAGTCACATTAACTAGGCATATCAATGAGCTGTGGAGATGCTCATCAATAGATATCAATGTGAATGAGTAGGGATTGCCATACAAATGATGCACTAGAGCTACGAGTATGTGAAAGCTCTTAAAGAAAACTAGTGGGTGTGCATCCAACTTGCTTGCTCACGAAGACCTAAGGCAATTTTGAGGAAGCCTATCACTGGAATATACAAGCCAAGTTATATAATGAAAATTTCCCACTAGCTATATGGTGGTGACAAAACGAGAGACTCTCAATCATGAAGATCGTGGTGCTTAATATGCACAAGTGTGGAAAAAGTGGTAGCATTGTCCCTTCTCTCTTTTCCTCTCTCTCTCTTTTTTTAATTTGGTGGGCTCTTTGGCCTCTTTTTTGTGTGGACTTCTTTCGCCTCTTTTATTTCCTCACATGGGACAATGCTCCATTAATGATGATCATCACACTTTCAACTCAAAACTTAGAGAAACTATGACTCTATATGGAATGCCTTCGGTAGTGTACCGTGGCAATGATCTAGCATGGCATAGACATGAATGGAAACATCATGCTAGCTATCTTACGATCATGCAATAGCAATGTAGACGTGGTGGGACATGTCATGGTGGTAGTTGCATGGCAATATATCTTGGAATGACTTTGAAAAAGCCATAGTAGCTAGGTATGGTGGCTGTTTTGAGGGAGGCTAATGGTGGGTTTTGTGCACCAGCGAAAGTTGCACGACAGTAAGAAGATGGTGATGGTGGAAGGTGAAAGTGCATCTAAACCATGGACTCAACATTAGTCATGAAGAACTCATATACTTTTTGCAAAAAATTTATTAGTAATCGAAACAAAGCATTCAACGCATACTCCTAGGGGAAGGGTTGGTAGGTATAAACCATCTCGCAATCTCGACCGCCACGCAAAGGATGACAATCAATATACTAATCATGCTCAGATTTCATCACATAGCGGTTCACCATACGTGCATGCTACGGGAATCACTAACTTCAACACAAGTATTTCTAGATCCACAACACCTTACTAGCATGACTTCAATATTACCATAACCACAACTCAGAATTAATTGAGATGAATCAAACTTCTCTAACTATTCAATGCACATGAAGGTGGAAGTTTTCGTATCCCTTTGGATAACTACCCCTTTTGAGACTACTTTCAAAGCATAGATCAACTACCAATCCACGCACCACTGCGCTCTAAAAGATATAAGTGAAGCACATAGAGCAAAAGTATCTAGCTCAAAAGATATAAGTGAAGCACATGTGAGCTGAATTGTCTACCAAAAGGTATAAGTGAAGCTCGACAAAATCACGGTGTGTGCATGTCTCTCTCTCTAGGTATGCAGCAAGGATGATTGTGTGACACAAAAATAAAAGACTCCTATGATACAAGACGCTCCAAGAAAAAACACATAACATGTGGTGAATAAAAATATAGCCCAAGTAACGTTACCGATGGATTGAAGACGAGAGAGAGGATGCCTTACCGGGGCATCCCCAAGCTTAGGCTTTTACGACATCCTTGAATATCTTGGGGTGCCTTGGGCATCCCCAAGCTTGATCTCTTGCCACTCTTTATCTCTTTGTCCATAAGAACTTCACCCAAAACTTGAAATCTTCACAACACGAAACTTAAACAGAAACTCGTGATTACATTAGTACAAGAAAGCAAACCACCACTTCCTTAGGTAATGTAGCAAACTTAAATTCTACTTGTGCTGATGTTGGGTTACTATACTTTCAATCTTCCACGGCTAATACCCCCCGATACTATCCATAGTTTCATCAAAATAAGCAACCAACACAACAAAAACAGAATCTGTTAAGAGCAAACCAGTCTCTAGCAATCTGTATATTTCGTATACCTTTGGTACTTCACAAATTCTGAAAAAAAATTACAGTCTGAAGAATTTGCGTAGAAATCAGCAGAAAAAATAATCAACTCAAAAGCTCTTACATAAAAAATGAAAATTCTTTTCCTGAGCAGAAAGTTTCTGTCTTTTCCAGCATGACCAAACGAACATCCCCAAGACTAATCATAACGGTTTTGCTTGGCACAAACGCAAAAAAGAAACACAAAAAACACAATCATAATAGAATTATGAAAGTGTGGAAAACACAAAACAGAAAGAAAAAGGATAGATTCGTTGGGTTGCCTCCCAACAAGTGCTTTTGTTTAACGCCCTTAGCTAGGCATTGATTCAATGATGCTCACACAAAAGACAAGAATTGAAGCACAACAAGAGCATCATAAAGCATGTGAAAATCACATCTAAGTCAAGACAACCAATTGCTGCCATATGCAAGGAAGAAGAAAGAGACAACAGCAATCTCAACATCACGAGAGGTGATTAGGTAACATGGATGTTTCTACCAAAATATTTTCCCCTCTCATAGCAATTACATGTGGGATCATATTCAAATTCAACAATATAGCTATCCCATAGGATATTCTTTTCATGATCCACATGCATGCAAAGTTGACGCTCTTCAAAAATAGTGGGATTATCATCAAATAAAGTCATGACTTCTCCAATCCCACTTTTAGTATTGTTGCAAATATCATATTCATCATGAGGTTTGAACAATTTTTCAAGATCATAAGAAAGATCATCACCCCAATCATGATTATTGCAATAAGTAGTGGTCATAGCAAACCTAGCATCCCCAAGCTTAGGGTTTTGCATATTCTTAGAATGATTGTCACTAATAGAATTTATAGTGAAACCATTGCTATCATGATTTTCATCCAAGGAGTCCTCGTGAATCACTTCATGAATTTCTTCCTCACAATTTTCAGATTCACGCATCTTAAGCAAAACTCCATAGAAATAGTCAATTGTCCTCAACTCACTAGCAATTCGTTCCACATAAGTGGGTCTCTTAAAGAGATTAACGAACGAAGGTGCAAGCATATTGAAGGCACATGGCACACAAGCGAACAGAAAGCAAGCGAGAGAAAAAGGGTGAACGAAAAAGGCAAGAGGAAACGGCGAAGGAGAAAGACAAATGGAAACGGCAAATGTGAAGTGGGGGAGAGGAAAACGAGAGGCAACTGGCAACAAAAGTAAATAAAAGAGATGAGTTTGTGAGACCTACTTGGATAGATCTTGATTTCTCCTCCCCAGCAACGGCGCCAGAAATACTTCTGCTACTGCAACAAAAGACCTTCCAATGGTGCCAGAAATAGGCACGTTGACGGGAGAATACTTGATTTGATCCTTCTGCTGCGGCTATGCCTTAAGGGACTTCCTAGGAAAGTATGCAAAGGATTTCCCCCGTGGCCTTGGAGCCTTGCGTTGGTGTTCCCTCGAAGCTGAAAGGATGATGTAGTGTAGCGGTGGTAAGTATTTGCCTTAGTTTGAGAACCAAGGTGTCAATCGAGTGGAGGAGTATCTCAAGATCCTGCACAAACACAAAAGCTTTCTCCCAACGCTATGAAGGGGTTGTCAATCCCTTATAGATTGTTTGCCAAGTGAGAACTGAAAGCAACAAAGTAACAAAGCAAAGTAAAAGCGGAGGTGTAAACGATGGATGTGAATAGACCCGGGGGCCGTAGTGTTTACTAGTGGCTTCTCTCATGAAAGCAAGTAGATGGTGGGTGAACAAATTACTGTCAAGCAATTGATAGAACCGCGCAAAGTCGTGACGATATCTATGCAATGATTATATCTATAGGCATCACGTCCAAAACAAGTAGACCGATACTTTCTCCATCTACTACTATTACTCCACACATCGACCGCTATCCAGCATGCATCTAGTGTATTAAGTCCATAAGAACAGAGTAACGCCTTAAGCAAGATGACATGATGTAGAGGGATAATCTCAAACCAATGATAAAAACCCCATATTTTTACCCTTGATGGCAACTACTTGATGTGTGCCTTGTTGCCCCTACTGTCACTGGGAAAGGTCACCACATGGTAGAACCCAAAACCAAGAACTTCTCCTAGTGTAAGAATCATAGATCTAGTTGGCCAAACAAAACCCAAGACTCAGAGAGACTTATAAGGATATCAAATCATGCATATAAGAAATCAGCAAAAACTCAAATATATATCATAGATAATCTTATCAAAAATCCACAATTCATCGGATCTCGACAAACACACTGCCAAAGAAGATTACATCGGATAGATCTCCATGAAGATCATGGAGAACTTTGTATTGAAGATCCAAGAGAGAGAAGAAGCCATCTAGCTACTAACTACGGACCTATAGGTCTGAAGTGAACTACTCACGAGTCATTGGAGGGGCGATGATGATGATGAAGAAGCCCTCCAACTCCAAAGTCCCCTCCGGCAGGGCGCCGGGAAAGGTCTCCAGATGAGATCTCGCGGAAACGGAAGCTTGCGGCGGTGGAAAAGTATTTTCGAGGCTCCCCTGATTTTTTTCTGAATATTTGGGAATATATAGGCCAAGGATCTAGGTCAGGGGGGCCAGGGAGGCCACAAGCCCTGACACCGCCACCTCCCACTGGTGGCGGAGTGGGAGCTTGTGGGCTCCCTCACTAACGAAATTTAGAAATTTGCCGTCTGCCACGGCGGGCGGCAAAGGGGGGAACCACGAACGGCAAAGGCTTTGCCGTCGATCAGCAGATGGCAAACTAGACGGTAAAAAAATCCGGTGAAGAGGTTCTTTGTCGTCTGCTTTTGTAAAGCAGACGGCAAAGAATCTTTGCCATGAGGGGGCAGACGGCAAATTAACTGGGACGGCATATACTGCAACGGCCCCGTTAAGTGTTAACGGCAGCCCTCCTCTCTTTGCCGTTTTCTATCCCCCCCTTTGCCATGTGGGGGCAGACGGCAAAGAGGGGAGAGAGAGGGGGCTGATTCACCCCTTTGTCGTCTGCCCACCCCCCTTTTCCATGTGGGGGCAAATGGAAAAGAGGGGAGAGAGAGGGGGAAGATTCCCCCCTTTGCCGTCTGCCTACACCCCTTTGCCATGTGGGGGCAGACGGCAAAGAGGGGAGAGAGAGGGGGCAGATTCCCCCCTTTGCTGTCTGCCTACACCCCTTTGCCATGTGGGGGCAGACGGCAAAGCGGGGAACCAGCCCCTTTTTAATTTATTTTTATTATATTCAGAATTATTAACAATAATCAGGATATATATATATATATATATTTGAAATAAATAAATTTCTTTCCGTACTCATAACCATATTAAAATAACTCTCATCCATAGTGCATACATATTATGCAAGTTGGATCCGTACCAAGCCATATATTACACCAGTTTCATCCACATGCATACAAAGTTTCATATATATCCATATACTACAATAGTTTCAATACAAGCCATGGTACAAGAAATCATCTTCAAGGATTCCATCAATATAATCCAAGCTTCTCGTGAAGTGAAGGTAATCTGCAAAATGACAAATAAGAAAGTTAGAAGAATAATACTAGATGAAGAAGTGTATATATATAGGTTATTTCGGAGAGAAATGAGCTAAGTATAGACCATTTAGGAGCTAACTAAGCTAATTATGTTATTTAGGTGGAACCCTAGCTAACTATAGGTCGTTTCGGAGATAACTTGGGTAAAATAGGTCATTCCGGAGCAAACTATGCATATTAAGCCATTTTGGATCTAGCTAGGCTAATTATAGGCCATTTAATACCTAAGTTAGGGGGAATCGGTCATCTTGCAGCTACGTCAGCCTTATTATGTCATTTAGGAGAGAACTTAGCTAACTGTAGGTCATTTTTTATTAAATAGGTCATTTTGGAGCTAACTAAGCTAATTATGTCATTTTGTAGGATAATTAGCCAATTTCGCCTTTCTTGGATGAGTCTACGTTACGTAGAAGAAGAGAAAGAGAAGAAGAATAAAATAAGGAGGAGGAGGAGGAGAAGGAGAAGGAAGAGGAGAAGAAGAAGAAAAGAAGAAGGAGAAGGAGAAGGAGGAAGAAGGAGGAAGAAGAATGAGAAGGAGGAGCTCCTTCTCCTTCTTCTCCTTCTTCTTATCGTCCTCCTTCTCCTTCTTCTTCTTCTTCTTCTTCCTTCCTTTCATTTTTCCTCTTTCTTCTCCTCTTGTCCCCTTCTTCGGGCCTTTGGAGCTAATTATGTCATTTCGAGGATAATTAGCTAAGTATAGGTCATGTTTTATTAAATAGAACATTTAGGAGCTAACTAAGCTAATTATGTCATCTAGGTAGAACCCTAGCTAACTATAGGTCGTTTCGGAGCTAACTTGGGTAAGATAGGTCATTCCGGAGCAAACTATGCTTATTAAGCCATTTTGGATCTAGTTAGGCTAATTATAGGCCATTTAATACCTAAGTTAGGGGGAAAGGTCATCTTGCTGCTACGTAAGCCTTATTATGTCATTTAATAGAGCACTTAGCTAACTATAGGTCATTTGTTATTAAATAGGTCATTTTGGAGCTAACTAAGCTAATTATGTCACTTCGTAGGATAATTAGCAAATTTAGCCTTTCTTGGATGAGTCTAAGCTACATAGAAGAAGAGAAAGAGAAGAAGAAGTAAAAGAAGGAGGAGGAGGAGGAGGAGGAGGAGAAGGAGAAGGAAGAGGAGACGAAGAAGAAAAGAAGAAATCAAGAAGGGGAAGGAGAAGGAGGAAGAAGGAGGAAGAAGAAGGAGAAGGACGAGCTCCTTCTCCTTCTTCTCCGTCTTCTTATGCTCCTCCTTCTCCTTCTTCTTCTTCTCTTCTTCTTCTTCTTCCTTTCATTTTTCCTCTTGCTTCTCCTCTTGTCCCCTTCTTCGGGCTAAATTGGCTAAGAATGCCTTTTTGGAGCTAATTAAGTCATTTCTAGGATAACTAGCTAAGTATAGGTCATGTTTTATTAAATAGACCATTTAGGAGCTAACTAAGCTAATTATGTCATCTAGGTGGAACCCTAGCTAACTATAGGTCGTTTCGGAGCTAACTTGTGTAAAATAGGTCATTCCGGAGCAAACTATGCTTATTAAGCCATTTTCGATCTAGCTGGGCTAATTATAGGCGATTTAATACCTTAGTTAGGGAGAATAGGTCATCTTGCAGCTACGTAAGCCTTATTATGTCATTTAGGAGAGAACTTAGCTAACTGTAAGTCATTTTTTATTAAATAGGTCATTTTGGAGCTAACTATACTAATTATGTTATTTCGTAGGATAATTAGCCAATTTAGCCTTTCTTGGATGAGTCTAAGCTACGTAGAAGAAGAGAAAGAGAAGAAGAAGTAAAAGAAGGGGGGAGGAGGAGAAGGAGAAGGAAGAGTAGAAGAAGAAGAAAAGAAGAAAAGAAGAAGGAGACGGAGAAGGAGGAAGGAGGAAGAAGAAGGAGAAGGAGGAGCTCCTTCTCCTTCTTCTCCTCCTTCTTCTCTTTCTTCTTATCGTCCTCCTTCTCCTTCTTCTTCTTGTCTTCTTCTTCTTCTTCCTTCCATTCATTTTTCCTCTTTCTTCTCCTCTTGTCCCCTTCTGCGGGCTAAATTGGCTAAGAATGCCTTTTTGGAGCTAATTATGTCATTTCGAGGATAATTAGCTAAGTATAGGTTAAGTTTTATTAAATAGACCATTTAGGACCTAACTAAGCTAATTATGTCATCTAGGTGGAACCCTAGCTAACTATAGGTTGTTTCGGAGCTAACTTGGGTAAAATAGGTCATTCCGGAGCAAACTATGCGTATTAAGCCATTTTGGATCGAGCTAGGAATATTATAGGCCATTTAATACCTAAGTTAGGGGGAATAGGTCATCTTGCGACTAAGTAAGCCTCACTATGTCATTTAGGAGAGAACTTAGCTAAATGTAGGTCATTTTTTATTAAATAGGTCATTTTGGAGCTAACTAAGCTAATTATGTCATTTCGTAGGATAATTGCCAATTTAGCCTTTCTTGGATGAGTCTAAGCTACGTAGAAGAAGAGAAAGAGAAGAAGAAGTAAAAGAAGGAGGAGGAGCAGGAGGAGGAGCAGGAGAAGGAGAAGGAAGAGGAGAAGAAGAATAAAAGAAGAAGGAGAAGGAGAAGGAGGAAGAAGGAGGAAGAAGGAGGAAGAAGAAGGAGAAGGAGGAGCTCCTTCTCCTTCTTCTCCTTCTTCTTATCCTCCTCCTTCTCCTTCTTCTTCTTCTCATCTTCTTCTTCTTCCTTCCTTTCATTTTTCCTATTTCTTCTCCTCTTGTCCCCATCTTCGGGCTAAATTGGCTAAGAATGCCTTTTTGGAGCTAATTATGTCATTTCGAGGATAATTAGCTAAGTATAGGTCATGTTTTATTAAATAGACCATTTAGGAGCTAACTAAGCTAATTATGTCATCTAGGTGGAACCCTAGCTAACTATAGGTCGTTTCGGAGCTAACTTGGGTAAAATAGGTCATTCCGGAGCAAACTATGCTTATTAAGCCATTTTGGAACTAGCTAGGCTAATTATAGGCCATTTAATACCTAAGTTAGGGGGAATAGGTCATCTTGCAGCTACTTAAGCCTTATTATGTCATTTAGGAGAGAACTTAGCTAACTGTAGGTCATGTTTTATTAAATAGATCATTTTGGACCTAACTAAGCTAATTATGTCATTTGGTAGGATAATTAGCCAATTTAGCCTTTCTTGGATGAGTCTAAGCTACGTAGAAGAAGAGAAAGAGAAGAAGAAGTAAAAGAAGGAGGAGGAGGAGGAGAAGGAGAAGGAGAAGGAGGAAGAGGAGAAGAAGAAGAAAAGAAGAAAAGAAGAAGGAGAAGGAGAAGGAGGAAGAAGGAGGAAGAAGAAGGAGAAGGAGAAGGAGGAGCTCCTTCTCCTTCTCCTCCTTCTTCTCCTTCTTCTTATCCTCCTGCTTCTCTTTCTTCTTCTTCTCTTCTTCTTCTTCTTCCTTCCTTTCATTTTTCCTCTTTCTTCTCCTCTTGTCCCCTTCTTCGGGCTAAATTGGCTAAGAATGCCATTCTGGAGCTAATTATGTCATTTCGAGGATAATTAACTAAGTATAGGTCATGTTTTATTAAATAGACCATTTAGGAGCTAAGTAAGCTAATTATGTCATCTAGGTGGAACCCTAGCTAACTATAGGTCGTTTCAGAGCTAACTTGGGTAAACTAGGTCATTCCGGAGCAAACTATGCTTATTAAACCATTTTGGATCTAGCTAGGCTAATTATAGGCCATTTAATTCCTAAGTTAGGGGGAATAGGTCATCTTGCACCTATGTAAGCCTTATTATGTCATTTAGGAGATAACTTAGCTAACTGTAGGTCATTTTTTATTAAATAGGTCATTTTGGAGCTAACTAAGCTAATTATGTCATTTGTAGGATAATTAGCCAATTTAGCCTTTCTTGGATGAGTCTAAGCTACGTAGAAGAAGAGAAAGAGAAGAAGAAGTAAAAGAAGGAGGAGGAGGTGGAGGAGGAGGAGGAGAAGGAGAAGGAAGAGGAGAAGAATAAGAAAAGAAGAAAAGAAGAAGGAGAAGGAGAAGGAGGAAGAAGGAGGAAGAAGAAGGAGAAGGAGGAGCTCCTTCTCCTTCTTCGCCTTGTTCTTCTTATCCTCCTCCTTCTCCTTCTTCTTCTTCTCTTCTTCTTCTTCTTCCTTCCTTTCATTTACCTCTTTCTTCTCCTCTTGTCCCCTTCTTCGGGCTAAATTGGCTAAGAATGCCTTTTTGGAGCTAATTATGTCATTTCAAGGATAATTAGCTAAGTATAGGTCATGTTTTATTAAATAGACCATTTAGGAGCTAACTAAGCTAATTATGTCATCTAGGTGGAACCCTAGCTAACTATAGGTCGTTTTGGAGCTAACTTGGGTAAAATAGGTCATTCCGGAGCAAACTATGCTTATTAAGCCATTTTGGATCTAGCTAGGCTAATTATAGGCCATTTAATACCTAAGTTAGGGGGAATAGGTCATCTTGCAGCTACGTAAGTCTTATTATGTCATTTAGGAGAGAACTTAGCTAACTGTAGGTCATTTTTTTTAAATAGGTCATTTTGGAGCTAACTAAGCTAATTATGTCATTTCGTAGGATAATTAGCCAATTTAGCCTTTCTTGGATGAGTCTAAGCTACGTAGAAGAAGAGAAAGAGAAGAAGAAGTAAAATAAGGAGGAGAAGGAGAAGGAAGAGGAGAAGAAGAAGAAAAGAAGAAACGAAGAAGGAGAAGGAGAAGGAGCAAGAAGGAGCAAGAAGAAGGATAAGGAGGAGCTCCTTCTTCTTCTTCTCCTCCTTCTTCTCCTTCTTCTTATCCTCCTCCTTCTCCTTCTTCTTCTTATCTTCTTCTTCTTCTTCCTACCTTTCATTTTTCCTCTTTCTTCTCCTCTTGTCCCCTTCTTCGGGCTAAATTGGCTAAGAATGCCTTTTTGGAGCTAATTATGTCATTTCGAGGATAATTTGCTAAGTATAGGTCATGTTTTATTAAATGGACCATTTAGGAGCTAACTAAGCTAATTATGTCATCTAGGTGGAACCCTAGCTAACTATAGGTCGTTTCGGAGCTAACTTGGGTAAAATAGGTCATTCCGGATCAAACTATGCTTATTAAGCCATTTTGGATCTAGCTAGGCTAATTATAGGCCATTTAATACTTAAGTTAGGGGGAGTAGGTCATCTTGCAGCTAAGTAAGCCTTATTATGTCATTTAGGAGAAAACTTAGCTAATTGTAGGTCATTGTTTATTAAATAGGTCAGTTTGGAGCTAACTAAGCTAATAATACGTAGGATAATTAGCCAATTTAGCCTTTCTTGGATGAGCCTAAGCTACCTAGAAGAAGAGAAAGAGAAGAAGAAGTAAAAGAAGGAGGAGGAGGAGGAGGAGGAGAAGGAGAAGGAAGAGGTGAAGAAGAAGATAAGATGAAAACAAGAAGGAGAAGGAGAAGTAGGAACAAGGAGGAAGAAGAAGGAGAAGGAGGAGCTCCTTTTCCTTCTTCTCCTCCTTCTTCTCCTTCTTCTTATCCTCCTCCTTCTCCTTCTTCTTCTTCTCTTCTTATTCTTCTTCCTTCCTTTCATTTTTCCTCTTTCTTCTGGTCTTGTCCCCTTCTTCGGGCTAAATTAGCTAAGAATGCCTTTTTGGAGCTAATTATGACATTTCGAGGATAATTAGCTAAGTATAGGTCATGTTTTATTAAATAGACCATTTAGGAGCTAACTAAGCTAATCATGTCATCTAGGTGGAACCCTAGCTAACTATAGGTCGTTTCGGAGCTAACTTGGGTAAAATAGGTCATTCCGGAGCAAACTATGCTTATTAAGGCATTTTGGATCTAGCTAGGCTAATTATAGGCCATTTAATACCTATGTTAGGGGGAATAGGTCATCTTGCAGCTACGTAAGCCTTATTATGTCATTTAGGAGAGAACTTAGCTAACTGTAGGTCATTTTTATTAAATAGGTCATTTTGGAGCTAACTAAGCTAATTATGTCATATCATAGGATAATTAGCCAATTTAGCCTTTCTTGGATGAGCCTAAGCTACGTAGAAGGAGAGAAAGAGAAGAAGAAGTAAAAGAAGGAGGAGGAGGAGGAGGAGAAGGAGAAGGAAGAGGAGAAGAAGAAGAAAAGAAGAAGAAGGAGAAGGAGGAAGAAGGAAGAAGAAGAAGGAGCTCCTTCTCCTTCTTCTCCTCCTTCTTCTCCTTCTTCTTATCCTCCTCCCTCTCCTTCTTCTTCTTCTCCTCTTCTTCTTCTTCCTTCCTTTCATTTTTTCCTCTTTCTTCTCCTCTTGTCCCCTTCTTCGGGCTAAATTGGCTTAGAATGCCTTTTTGGAGCTAATTATGTCATTTCGAGGATAATTAGCTAAGTATAGGTCATGTTTTATTAAATAGACCATTTAGGAGCTAACTAAGCTAATTATGTCATCTAGGTGGAACCCTAGCTAACTATACGTCGTTTCGGAGCTAACTTGGGTAAAATTGGTCATTCTAGAGCAAACTATGCTTATTAAGCCATTTTGGATCTAGCTAAGCTAATTATGTCATTTCGTAGGATAATTAGCCAATTTAGCCTTTCTTGGAGCTAACTAAGCTAATAATGTCATTTAGATGGAAGTCTAGCTATTTTTTATTAAAACACTAGAAATAACATACCATTATCGTGATCACAGCGGTGAAGCACGGTGGCTCTTGGTTGTTTCACCTGGAGAAGGCTGCCCTGGAGAAGGCTCGACTGTAGAAGGGTCGTGCGACGCGTTTCGGGAGATATTCTGCACCAAACATAGTTTGCAATGTGTAGTTAGCATGAGGACACTCTTAAGATCACTGCACTGAAATGAAACTCACCGTCCCCGCCACGTTAATGACTGGCATCGGCGGAGGAACTTGGCCGTTCTTCTCGCACGTAGACTGTACATTTGGTTTCGACAAGTCAAACTTTTTATTTATTAATGAAACGGACATTGAAATGCAAGATTTGAAATAACATGAAGAAGAAACTTACCACAAAGATCTCGTACATGGCCCTGTTAGACGCATCATTCCGTGCCCTCTCCGCCTCCACCAATGCAGTCGTCCTCTCCTCCAGCTCCCTAATTTCCTTATCCTTCTCCGCCATAGCCGCCTACATTGCCTCTCTCTCTTTCTGAATAGCAGCTTGCAACACAAATCATTGTTAGCAATGTAATCATATTGGTTCCAATGCACAACATAATGTGGAAAGATAGTTGAGTTCATTAAACTAACCTCGATGGCGAGCTCGACTGGCCGTGGACGACGTGTTATCTCCAGACAAGAGCTCGTTTGGCGTGCCTTTATCTCCCGGAGAGTGCTAGGACAACGTATTAGGCCGTCTCCAATGGCGATCGAGCCATGGGGCCTCCCGTTGCCAGCTATCATCACCGGCTCTGGATCTATAGGCCCCTCGCTCGGGTTAAAGTCCTCCCCTTTCCTCGCCTTCCCGTGATCTCTGTGCTTCACGAGCTTGTGGTGGGAGGAGATGTTGGTGAAGTTTTCTGGATGCTCGAGGTCCGATTCAGAGAATGCCTTGACCTTCTTGTACGAGGCAGTATGGGCCATCGCATACAGGTCGTAAATCTGTGGCGCCTCCGTCTTATTGTGACGCGCCTAAAAGAGAGAGAGAGGAAAATTGTATTAGTAAAGGGCTCAAGATAGCATTAAGAATGAATTGCATGAGGCATGAAGCAAACCACATACCCAGTTCTCGCCAAATTGGATTAAGTTGACGCTCCCTTGATGGTGTGGCATGACAACCATTTTTCCATGCCTCTCCTTGGTGTTGTTCTGGCTGGCCTCCCACGTTTCGGAGCACCACTGATCCACCAAGGCCTCCCAACAATCCATCTTATCCACACACCATCTCGGGGGCACCTAAGTTAATAAAGAGAAATTTGAGCGCGTAAGAACCAAATCAAGGAAACTAACTACAAAGCCTTAATAATATGTAATTACCTTCATGTAATGCTCCTTTTCCATCTTAGCATCACGGCACTTCGCCTTGTCAATCCTAATACGCCACGTGGCATAGTAGTCTCGAACAGCCTGCACCCGAGCCTCGTGCCGAAAGTTTTGAAGTAGGCGGCGGCGACATTCGGTTTCGATAACCTTTGCCGCGTCCTCCTCGTATCCCTCCTCACACCTGTAGTAGGTCTGCAAACGAGACAACACCGATTAGTACAATAAATAGCTATGGTTGATTTATAATTGTGTGAAGGAGAAATTACCCAGAACTTTCGGATCACCATGTCTGCCCTCGTGCCGCACAAAACACCGTTGATCTCCACCTCCGCCGGGGCCGGGGCACCCAAGTAGTGCTCCCAGGTCATTCCTACCTCTCGCTCCCGACCGGGCAACATAACAAACCCTGGGAAGTTTTTACGACAAAGAACACCAAGGACGCTGTCGGGCTTTCGGATACCCTTGGCAACAATCCAACCCCTACAGTATGACAAAATAAAGCCAAAACATTAGATATTTGAGAAAACGCGAAGGCAAAAGGTTAAATAAGAGTAAATTAACTTACTTGTCCCCATTTGGCCTAATCGACCACCTCTGCTCGGGGGTCGCTGGCACGAGCGGGAGCCCCGAACTACCATGCTGGTAGACGGTATCCCCCTCACCCAGCTCCTCGTCGCTACCAGCATCCCACTGGGTCTCTTGGGACGTACCCTTATCCCTGCTTTGCTCCGGAGTCGCCTGGAAGGAAGCCTCTGGGACACGAGTCTCGTGGGTCGAAGGCTCGTCGACCTGAGGCTCGTCGACCCGAGGCTTGTGAACCGCAGACCGTGTAGCCTCCACCTCACACGAATCCACCCTAGAAGTACTGTGCTCCGGTGAATCAGCTTGGGGCGGTGGCGGAGACCGTGTAGCCGCCACCTCAGAAGGCGTGGCAGCCACCGCCCTACCTCTCCCGTGGCCACGTGTACCTTTAGTACAACATAAATACCAACATGAGTAATAAAATGTATATAAATACCAATATGCATACAACATGAGTACAACATAAATACCAACATGAATACAACGTGTACCTTTAGTGTCTCTCGGCTTCGCGGGGGGTCGACCTCCTCTCATGGGGGGCGCTCCTTGCATAGTAGAGAGCAACACTCTCCGAAGAGGCGTGGCGGGAATGGAAGTACCCATCCCATCACCCACCGACGAAGAAGGAGCCGCGGAGTGCTTTCGACCCTTTCCCACCATCTTTCAACACGTGTCATGACAAAGAGTAAATGAAATTAGTACAACATAAATACCAACAGGAGTAATAAAATGTATATAATTTAAGTGTATCATCGTCATAAATACCAACATGACTAATAAAAATTGAATACCTAACATGAACTCAAAATTTATATATAGTATAATAGTTGAATACCTGACATGAACTAATAACAATCGTGCGCGTCTATATATGCTTCGGGGTCAATAAATGCATCATGATCATCACTATCATCAATAAATGCATCATCATCATCACTATCACGAAGAACATGTGGAAGGGCACCATTATGTAATTGGTCAAGAAGTGACAGGGCATCCACAGTAGTAACCTCTTCTTCTTCCAGCTCTTCCTATTCGGGCTCAGGGGTTAAGACGGATTCACTATCGATGTCTACTTCAATGTTCTGGGGTGATGTAGAGCGGTTCTTGAAATGTTTCTTGGACATACGTGTTTCTTGGAAGAATTCTCCTTCATATGTGTCTGGGTTAATGTGAGGTTCGTAATCCTCTTCATTGAGGGTAGGTGGTCTAAAATGTGGTGGCACTTCATAAACGACATCCCAACCTTTGAGATTTGGATCTGTTTGGCAGGCCCACGGTAGATAGAAAACTTGTGTCGCCTGTTGAGCCGTAATATAGACAACGGGAACATCTAAGTCGGTGTTTTGGTTGATTTCGACTAGTCCTATATGTTCATGAGTCCTTCTAGTCTCCCTCGTCTCAAACCAATAACATTTGAAGACTACGACGGTCGGTGGGTTTTCACCATAGAATAGAAGTTCATAAATTGCTTCAACTCTTCCATAATACTGGGTGTTAACTTCCCCGATAGCAGAGACAGAACAATTTGTACTCTTTAGGTCGGGCATAGAGAGCTCTTTGCCAAAGGTACGAAAGTGATGCCCGTTGATATTGTATTTGTCAAATGAACGGACCTTATAGTCAAAACCATTAGCGACTTGTCTCAACCCGGCGTCCATACACTCTACATCAGCCTACAAGTTTAATACGAAAGAATGCATGCATTAGCCACAAATTAGACCAAGAAATCAAATGGGCCCTTAATGGTAATTAATTACCCTTTGTTTGAACCAAGAGATGAAACCGGGATAGTCGCCTCCATGCTTTGCGAGAAGCTCATACTCTTCGACGGTATCCTTTTCAATGACCGCTCCATCTGAGAATTCGGCAACATATCGACTATATCAAATATCAGGGAATGAGAGTAGTTCAAAGCAATTAGAAGTTGCGGAACAATAAATTACCGAGAACATACTCGATGTACGGCCGCACTTCTGTTAGGTTGGTGAAGATGTACAATGAAATGGTCTGCTATTCTTCGACATCCAATGATTTCCCTTTCAAAGCACCAGATGGTGCGAGCTTACCTTTGAATAGGCTGAGGTTGTATCGAACTTTTTTTCGATCGCCATCATTGTACCGAGGCTTCGGGTTATGCAAATGATGATTTTTGGCTTCGTAGTGTGCTGTCACGAAGTTTGCCGCCTCCTCAGTAATGAATGCCTCGGCCATCGATGCCTCAATTCTACATTTATTTTTACACTTAGCTCGAAGCGTCTTCTGCATCCTCTTAGTTGAGTAGCACCATCGATTTTGAACGCCCCCCCATTCTTGCCTCGGTAGGGAGATGCAAAATCAAATGTTGCATTGGCTTAAAGAAGCCCGGTGGAAAGATCTTTTCTAATTTGCAGATCAACTCCGGTGCCAACTCTTCCATTTCATCTAGCACGCTAGGCGATAGTTCTTTCGCACAAAGAGAACGGAAGAAATAGCTCAGCTCTGCCAGTACTAGCCATTCATCCCCAGGGATAAAGCCACGCAACATCACCGGCATTACCCGCTCAATCCATATGTGCCAATCATGACTCTTGAGCCCAAATATTTTCAATTTCTCAAGACTCGCTCCCCTCTTTAGATTCACAGCATACCGATCGGGGAACATCAACCGCATTTTCACCCACAATAGGATTTCCCTCATAGCTGGCCTTTCAAGATTGAACCATGCCTTTGGCTTCGCTATGCTTTGCTTTCTTTTTCGTTGTCACAAGTTTTGCAACGGTCTATCACATAGAGCCTCCAGGTCGATTCTAGCCTTAGCATTATCTTTTGACTTCCCCTCTATGCCGAACAATGTACCAAAAATGGCTCCGCAATATTCTTTTCAGTGTGCATCACGTCAATGTTGTGTGGGCAAAGGAGGTCTTTGAAGTAAGGCAAATCCCATAAGCATGACTTGTGAGTCCAAGCGTGTTCCGTATTATACCCTTTGAAGTATCCTGGACGCAAAGGATCAGGCTCGAGAGCGTTTAACTGATCAAGGGTCTGTTGGCCTGTCAACGCAGCTGGTGCAGTGTTTTTGACAACTCTACCTTTGATGAAATTGTTCTTGTGTTTTCTGAACTTATGGTCAGGATCCAGGAATTGCCTATGCATGTCGAATCAAGAATACTTGCGACCAGCCTGCAGCCAACGGAACTGAAGAGCTTCCTTGCATGTGGTGCACGGGAACCTTCCATGAACACACCAGCCAGCGAATAGCGCAACCGCCGGATAATCATGCGTCGAGTACATGTACCACACATGCATTTTGAAATTTGTTTTGGTAGCCGCGTCGTAGGTCTTCATCCCATTATCCCAGGCTTCTTGCAACTCATCCTTAAGCAACTGCATGTAGACATTCATATTCTTCCCCGGATAGTTGGGCCCTGGAATTATCAACGTCAGGAAAATGTTCTTTCTTTGCATAATCTCTCCGGGTGGCAAATTTAGTGGAATGACAAATACAGGCCAACAACTGTATTGTGCTGCCGTCATACCATACACATTGAACCCATCTGTGCTGATGGCAACTCTAGGTTGCCTTGGATCTTCCGATTTATCCTTATGTAATGCATCGAAGTGCCTCCACGCAAAACCATCTGAAGTGTGTACCAGCATCTTGTTCCCATCCACATCTGGTTCGGTTCTTTTGCCCAATTTGTGCCATATCATCTGTCTGGCCGTCTCTTCGACCATGAAAAGACGTTGAAGTCTTGGTACGATTGGCAGATACCGAAGAACACTAATGGGGATTTTGGTCTGATTCTTCTCACCATGTCGTTGTCTACCACAATATACCTGGAAGAATTGCAAATGGGGCAATAGTTCAAGGCCGCATACTCAAGCCTAAATAAGGCACATCCATTCTCACAGGCATGTATCTTCTCACAGCGCATCTTAAGTACACGGAGGATTTTCTCTGACTGGTACAGGTTTGCAGGAAGTACATGGCCTTTTGGTAGAAAGCGTACAAATATCGTCATCATCGCGTCGTAGCATTCTCTGCCTAGGTTGAATTGAGCCTTCATAGCCATTAGTTGCGTGATGGAATCCAACTGACAAAGCTCAGTCTGCTCGTGGAGAGGACGTTTAGAAGACTCCAACATTTCATAGAAGGCCTTTGCAGATTCCTCCATCTCATCGTCCGAATCCCGAGCATCATCAAAGTCTTGCACCATGTCTTCAATCCCGGTACCATGCTCGTCGGTGCGACGATGAATCACCTCAGCTCTAGCACGTTGGTCAGACTCACCATGAAAAGTCCACACCATATAATTAGGCGTAAAACCCCACTTCTGCAGGTGTTTACCCATTTCAAACTCTGTCTTCTTTTTCCAGTTGTCGCAGTTGGGACAGGGGCACCATGTTTTTTTCTGGCCATTTGCAAATGCGGCTCTCACAAACCCCCTGGTTTTTGTTAACCATTCATGGGTCATGTCTTTCTGACTAGGGTGACCAGTGTACATCCAAGCACGATCACTCATGTTGCCTAGCTACCTATGGGGGCACAATAAATAAATATATAATTCATCATCTCTATTCATACGCTAATCAAGTTTGTCAGTTTTATTACATCCATGCAACCTACACGCTAATAGGTAAAGATAGGTCCTAATCCCACCCGAGTATGTGTAGACTGGGTTCGTTTTCCCATGCTCTGCTCCAGATGCGACACAGAATTTCGTCAGCACCTCCCCGCTGTTCTCCTGATACACGTCTCGGCCATAAGCAGAGAGGATGTGTACCCGGAGAACAACAGGGGAGGCACTAACGAAATTTCGCATCGGATCCGGAGCACAGCATACGGGAAAACAAACCCAATCTACACATACTCGGGATGTCCATGGATAATGTTGGACAATTCGAAAGGATGACGGTTATAAATATGCAAAGAAATGCATATATATAGATTTCGCCCTTTCGAACGGGAGACGCATACTGGTCACGCATACTCATGATTGCAGAAACCTATAGCTAGCAAGTTTCATCGGCACGAAGACCAGGACAGAGCAAATTAAGGGGGTAGGAGGAGAAGTCATTTGTGCTCACCAACAAACGCAAGGACAGAGCTCGTCCAATGCACGAGGAGGTCGTCGAACAACTGCACATTGAAATTCACAAGATCAACACAAATATGATGTTTTTATAATTAACATAATCGGAAAATATGTGACCTAACTCATAATTTACAAAACTATGACCCCGTCGGTTTGTGGAAGGCCGAAAAGCACCTTCTCGTTCAAACGGAGGCAGAAGAGTTTTCGGGGGTTGGGGTTAGTGGCGTCGGGACTCAGTGCCGTCGAGGGTCGGTGGTGTCGGGTGTCGGTGGCGTCGGGGTTCGGGGGTTAGTGGCGTCGGTGGTCGGGGGTCAATGTCGTCAAGGGTCCAGGGTCAGTGGCGTCAGGGGTCGGTGCTCGGGGGACTTTTCGGTCAACAAGAGGCCCAAGAGGTGTAGGAGGTCGGGGGTTGGGGGTCAGTGGCGTCGGGGGCGGCGTATTATGCCAGGGTGTCGTCACGATGTCGTGTCGGGGTTTCGGGCATCGTGTCGGGGTGTCGAGGTGTCAGGGTGTCATTTTCTTCTTCATCATCTTCTTTTTTTCCTCCTCTTCCTTTTCTTCTTCTTCTTCTTCCTTCCTTCCTTTTCTTCTTCTTCTTCTTCTTCTTCTTCTTCCTTCTTTTCCATTTCCCTCTTCTTCTTCTTCTTCTTCTTCTTCCTTCTTTTCCTTTTTCGTCTTCTTTATTCTTCTCCTCTCTCCTCTTTTTCTTCTTCTTCTTTTTATCCTCCTCCTCCTCCTCCTCTTCTTCTTATTCTTCTTCCCTTATCTAATTATTCTTCTATTCTTCTTCATCTTTTTCTACTTATTTCAATTATGACTATGTAGAATCTAAACCTATCACTAAACCTATTGCTAAACCTATATAGCACTAAACAGCAAAAAAAATAACAAAAAGAAAATCTACCAATCATTAACTAAAAAAGAATCTACCACTAATTAACAAAATAGAATCTACCTCTAAATTAACAAATCAAATAACTAACTAAACCTACTATTTAACTAAACCTACTATTCAAATCAACTAACTAAATCTAATTAAAACAACTAACTAAATCAACTACCACTAAATCAAATAACTAAATCAACTAACTGAATCTAATTAAATAAAAAAACTCACCTAGCCGGGGAGGAGGGGGCGGGGAGTTGGGGCGGGAGGGGAGGCGGCCGGCGGGCGGGGAGGAGGGTGTGGGGAGGAGGGCGCGGGGAGGAGGGCGCGGGGAGGAGGGGGCGGGAGGGGAGGCGGCCGGCGGGGGAGAGGGGAGGCGGCCGACAGGCAGGAGCAGAGGCGGCCGGCGGGCAGGGAGGAGGGGTGCCGCGGGCGGGCGCGGGGAGGAGGGCGCGGGGAGGAGGCCGCGGGGAGGAGGGGGCGGGAGGGGAGGCGGCCGACGGGCGGGGAGGAGGGGTGCCGCGGGAGGGGAGGAGGGGGCGGGGGAGGAGGAGGCGGGCGGGAGGGGAGGCGGCCGGCGGGCGGGGGACGAGCGGCTGAGAGTAACTGTCGGAGCGGAGGAGACTGTTGGAGCGGATGAGAGTGAGAGGGAGAGGGAGACGACCGTTAGGGGGGGGCTCGCTTTGCCGTCCGCCCCCCGACGGCAAAGAGAAGGAGGGCAGACGACAAAGGGAGCGGCCGATATGGGGTGGGAGGGGGTGTACGGTGGCACCCCTTTGCCGTTTGCCACCCCTTTGTCGTCCGTCTGTTGTTCCTTTGCCGTCCGCTGGCTGACGGCAAATTTTTTTTTGCCTTAGGTGTTGTCTTTGTCGTCTGCTTTGCGCCAGCTGATGACAAAGAAGCTCTTTGCCATGTGTCAGCAGACGACAAATTTGTGAATTCCAGTAGTTCCTGGAGCCCACCTGGCTTGGCCCAGAGGCCCCCTGATCTTCTTCCGTTCGGGAAAAAATCATTTCGGGGTTTTTATTCCGTTTGGACTCCGTTCCAAAATCAGATATGAAAAGAGTCAAAAACACAGAAAAAACAGGAACTGGCACTTGGCACTGAATTAATAAGTTAGTCCCAAAAAAGATATAAAAAGGTACATAAAACATCCAAAGAAGACAAGATAACAACATGAAACCATAAAAAATAATGATACGTTTGAGACGTATCAACGAATGTGATACACTAGACGGGTAGTGTTATTGCTAGTAGTTGAGTGATGGATTTTACTATTTGTATCCATGGACCCGATTGCATGACCAGAAATTTAGGGAGTTCTTAAGTGGGAATTCAAGTAGTTACTTATAGGACAATCTTCCATCAAATACATGATGTGAGGTTGGGGTTCGATGTCTAGTGGATTCGTTTGTTCATGGTCATCTTATAGTAGTTCTCGTTGTGTCTTAGAGAGTCCTTGTAGCTTGCTACGACTCGGGGATGCTTCGTATGTCGTGTGCACTGCCTTATCCATGATGCCTACAATAGGATCGAGGCCGTGCGATCCTATCCACAAAAATATCAAGCAAAATCTTTGTCATGAATTTGTTCCGGCTTGTTTCGTAAGCTTCATCCTTTGTTTTGTTGGAGTATGGTAATTTGAGTTGCTTCGATGTGAAGTGGTGAATTCATATCTTTCCAAGAGGTGTTCTCATATTTTTATGGGAATGCAAATTATGTTGCTCTATCAAGTTGTTTTTTCAGTTCTTCTCAACCGAAGTCGTCATGTGAATTCTTTTCATCTGGTGTGCTTCTCTTCAAGTGGATTCAATCCTCTGCAATGTTTGGAAGATCAATCTCTCATTTCTTTCTGTAGTTCATCTCATCTGTCCCAAGTTGTCTTTGTTTTCCCCGCCCTCCTGCCCTTTTCTTGACTGACTCAATTCTCATCCAAGTGTCTTGTTTTCAGTGTTACTTCCGTTATATTCTTTTCTATCTGGTATCTGGTGATTCTTGGTGAAGATTCTTGGGAGTTTTGAGTTCTTCTTTCTTCATTCTTGTTGTCTCTCTAGTGAATTCAGTTCAAGCTCTCGGTGTTCATCATATCCTTTTTCGTCCTATATGATTTATGTGTTGGAAATTCTGATTCAACACTTTCTTATTCATTCAGCCCTCCCTCTTCTATCCGGAGTGTTGAAGATTCTCAGAGTTTCTTGTTCTCTATAATTTCAATTATTTCGAGGTTCCAATCTCATCAAGTTTTCATTTGCATTGGTGCAATATCTCTCTTGTCAAAGCAATTGTTTCAATGATGTTTTCTTTTAGTGGGCCCACAACCCACACGCTTTTCCCAGGATCATATCTGGCTCTTCTAATCTTTCCCGGAGATCTCTGATTCCTTTCAAGTGTGACCTTAGAATTATTTCCATCGGTCATATTCCTTCTTCAAGATCTATTCAATTATCTCACTGTTGGCTCAACCTTTCATAATTCTTATTCCGAAGTGTCTCACTAATTTTGTTGGTGTTCCTTCTCGTAATTCTATGGATTGAAGAATGAAGAGGTGTTTTTCTCAAATATTGCTCCATTCTTTTGAAGATTTTCATCTCAGCTTCGTGTTATCTTCCCAATTGTTTTCAATCATGAGTAATCCCTTCAATCATTTCAGAAGATTTCTTCGTTCTCAGCTTTCAGCTTTCGTTCTCAAATTCTTCTAAATTGATTGTCTCTTTGTTCGTCTCTCAATTATTCCGGTGCCTTGTTCTAGTTTTTATTTTAGGTGGATCATGATCTCTGCATTCTCATGTATCTCCATTCATTCTTGTTATCCCCATTCATTCCAATTCTTACCGGTGTCTCCTTCAAGACTTGTTCAAGTTTGTGCTCATACCTCTCCTCAATCTTTTCATAAGAATAAGTGGTATGCTAAATTCGTGATTTTTATCAATTTAACTTGATGAAGGATAAGCATAACATAATTCTTATTCTTGTTTCATAGTGAATTCAATTCTTCTTCCGGAGTGGCTCATGATATCAATTCTTTTCCCAACTGCTCCATCTTTTCTTGTCTTTTATCCTTTGAGGTGGTTTCATAACGTTCTTGTTCGTGGAGGAGTCTCGAAGAGAAGTTGATTTAGGAATGAGATATTTAAACCCACCAATTCGTTGATCTTGAGATATTTTCAACCCATGGTTTCTTCATTGAGCAATATTGGTTTAGACTTCACCTAAAACTTTGTCTAAGGATTGTTTCTATCATGGTGCTTGTCATTAATACAAGTTCTCAATATTTCCTCTTGGTGTAAGAAGTTTTGCCTTTCTTATTGCTTCCAAGCAATCAACCCTTGTTTCTGTTACTGGATGGTTGTCACCTCGTTGTTAAGATGTTTTTCATAAGTCCACTACAAGCTTGTTCTTTTTGTTGTTGGTTTGTCAGCAACTTCGTTCAATTCTTATTGCAAGGCTGCTTGTCAAATTCAAGTGTGGTAGTAGTTGTCATTTTCTTCTTCATTCTTTCTACCCAAAGATCTAGTTTATGTTCTCTTGTTCCGGAGTTGTGGTGATGTTGCTCTCTTCAATCTATCATCTTGTTCTATCAAGATCATGTTCTCTCCTTGCTTGTTCAATTTAGTTAGTTTGTTGTGAATCTTGTCAAAATCTTTGCATCTTGTCAATTGTTTGTCCCTTTTTCCTACCGAAGTGCTTCCGAAATTTCTTGTGAATTCTTGTTTGTTTCTCATATCATTCTTCATATCTTCCAACCATCAAGATTCATTGATTTCATTTGTTTCTCAAAGTAGCAACTAAGTTTTACCTCTTGCTTTCTCATCCTCTCCCCCCCCCCTTTCATTCTTAAATCTCAGGGCAAGATCTCTTGTTAGTGTAGGAGAGTTGTGACAGCCCGAGACTGACGCTCCAGAAGATTCCCCTTTTACTCCGTTGCCAGCATGTGATTTATTTGGCAGTTGCATTCGTCATCGCATCATGCACATGATCTGCATTGCATCGGCACTACGTTGCCACCAGTTTTGAAAACTTGCATCCATTGTTTGTTGTCAGTTCTCTCCTTGTTCATCGTTGACCGTTTTGAGGCCAACCACACACGCACATGCCTGCGACATCGTCAAAATATTATTTGTAAAATTGTGTATAAAACTTTATCGGTTTGGGTTGAAACTTGGTGTGCGGTCTTATTTTAATATAGGTAGGCTGCCTGCCAAATTTCGACCCAAATTGGAGTCCATTTGATACCCGAACGGTCGACCGTAGCGGCACTATAGACGGTCCAACGTCGGACAGTTTCGTTGTTTTAAACTCTGTCACGGGCCGTAACATTTCCCTCTCATCTCTACATAGCCCAACAACACAGCCCATTAAACCCATCTAGCCACTTCCTCCGTTCGTGGTCGTCGGATCACGATGGGACGGACGAGGTCCACCCCACCATAGCACAACCCTATATAAGAGCCACCCCATGGAGAGACTTCCCTCACTCCACTAGGGTTTCCCCCTAGCCAAAATTGCAGCCACACCCCTCAAAAACCTCACCTGCTAGCTCCACCTCCACTCTCTCCCGATATCTATCTCTGGGTCAGATATGGACCATTGGATCCCCATCCAATGGCCCAAAATCGCCGCAAACCCCACCTACCGGACATGTCCGCAGCCAACTCGGACATGTCCGGGCGACCTCAGTGCATCCAAACCTCTCACATGTAGCCACGGCCGCACACAAGAGCCCACCGCATCGCGTGCAGCCACAGGAGGCCTGACTGTGCTCCTCCACCGCCTGCCACACTTCTCGTCGGAGCACCGATGCCCCAAAGCCGCCCTGCCGGACCCGCCCTCCGCCTCTGTGAGCATCCGCCCCGTCGCCCGGATTCATGCAAGATCGAGGGGATCTCGACCCCGGCACATGAGATTCAGCCTCTCCGACTCATCTCCGGAGCGGGACGCTTCGCCCCACTGGCCGTTGACCTGTAGTCACGGTGGCCACGTGTTGTTGCATTCGCTCCAGCGGGACCTCTCGTGGACGAGCAGCACTCGCTGCCCGCATGGACTGCACCGAGCCAAGTCGGCCCGGGATCGCCCCGAGCCCACCTCACTCCATGCCTCGCCCTGGAGTGCCAGGTGGGCCGGTCTAGCTCCACCAGCCTCACCTCGGCACAGCTCCTCCAGCCCAGCCAGCCTGCCCAGATCTGCACCGATCCGGCCCAGGGCCGCAAGGTGAGCGCCCCACCTATTCCCCGCCCTAGGCGTCTTTTAGTTATGTTGCGCCCGTAGTTTCGGCCCATGTTTATTTTTTCTCGTTCTGCGATTTATTTTATTTTCAGAAAAACATATATTTTTAGAACGACCGTAGTTTTAAATCCGTGCGTCGGATCGCGACAAGTTAGATATGTAATTTGGCTAGAATTTCGCGTATATTAAGATTTTCCTATTCTCATGCATGTTTAAAGCTCTTTAATGTGTTGTTTGCATGGGTTTGCATGTCGATGTGTTAGAAACTGTTTAGGTCGTAGTTAATTAATCATAGCCCCGTTGGAGATGAGCCATATATGTAAATGGACTAGAAAGACAAGTAGAATCATGTGAACCACTTTGTTTTTCCGTTTAACAAATATAAAAGGTGATTAGGACAACTCTAGACAGATTTAGAATTTAACACATGGGGTCATTTAGGAGATGCTATATGTCATCCCCGACCTCATTTAAAATTCCTAGATAGGTAGATTACTTGTGCTTCACCTTGTGTGATGTTTAAAAAATTTTAATATTGTCGTGTAAATAAGATCTAAATAATTAAACGTGGAGTTTCGTCAATATGAAACTCGTTGAATATTAAGCTTCACTTAATGTGTAGCTTTTGACTCTATGAATTGCCATGCCATGCGTTGCATATTTGAAACTGATCATGTGTCATATGTGAATTGCATCTTGTCGAGCATGTGCCGTGGTGTTATCGTGCGTCGATTCTTGTTTCCAGTTTGCCTCATCTCGATATAGTTCCGCAAGCGTATTGGGATGTGAGGATCCGTTCGACTACATCGGTTCGTCTGCTTCACGGAGTCGTTTTTCTTCCAAGCGGGATCTCACGCAAGATGATCATTTCCCTACATACCATTACTATCAATGCCATGCTAGTTGTTTCGTTTCTACCATTAGGTCTTGCTGCCTACCAATTAAACATCAGCCTCTCAACATTGCCATGAAAACCTTCAACCGGTCCACAACCTAGCAAACCACTGATTGGCTATGTTACCGCTTGCTTAACCATGTGTTAGCGTTGCTAGTTGCAGATGCAGTTGCTTCCATGTGATAACATGGGTTTCTTGTTATATCACCATATTAATGTTATTTCATTTAATGCACCTATATACTTGGTAAAAGATGGAAGGCTCGGCCTTTCTAGCCTGGTGTTTTGTTCCACCTTTGCTGCCTTAGTTTCGGCCACCGGTGTTATGTTCCATAATGAGTGCTCCTAACAGGCTTGGGGTTGTTATCACTACTGGAATCCAGTAATTTGCCATCAGCGAGTTCTTTGCCGTCTGTTGGCTGATGGCAAAGAACCTCGTTGCCGTCAGCTGACTTCAAGCAGACGATAAAGGGCTGACTGATGGCAAACAGACTATTTGCCATTGGTCAGTCCTTTGTCGTCTGCGAGCGGATGGCAAAGAGACCTAGGGCAAACAACAAAGAGGACAGATGGGTCCCAGTAGACCTTGGGCCTGGCCAGGTCCGACGGAAGGGCTCCTTGCCGTCCGCCTGGCCTTTGCCGTCCGCCATGGGGCTCTTTGTCGTCCGGGGGCAGACGGCAAAGGGGACGAGCCTATAACACCCGCTCCCCCACTATCTCTCTCGACCCCGTGCGCGTCTCGCTCCAGCACCACCGCCGGCCGGCCAGCCTTGCACCGCCCCGGGTGCCGCCCCCTGCGCCGCCCCCTCCCCTCACCCGCCCCCGGCATCGCCCCCTTCCCTCACCAGCCACCGGCGCCGCCGCTCCTCTCACTGGCTGCGGGCGCCGCCCCCTGCGCCGCCCATTACCTGACCTGCCCGGCGCCGCCCCCTCGCGTCACCGGCTCCCGGCTCCGCCCCTCATCTCACCGGCTGCGGGCGCCGCCCCTCCCCTCAGCGGATCCCGTCGCCGCCCCCTCCCCTCACCGGCTCCCTGCGCAGGCCCCTCCCCTCACCGGCTCCCGTCGACGCCCCTCCCCTCACCGGCTCCCTGCGCAGGCCCCTCCCCTCACCGGCTCCCGGCGACGCCCCTCCCCTCACCGGCCATCCCCAACTCAGGTGAGTGCCTCCGGTACTCCTATTTTCTGTTTTTTCTTTTAAATTAGATAGTTTGTTTTTTCTGTTTTTTCTGTTAAATTAGATAGTTAGTTTATTAGGTAGAATAAAGTAGATAGAAAACAAAAAAAATAGATTGAAAAGAAAAAACTTAGAAGAAAATAACAGAAGAAAAAAAACTAGAAGAAAAAAGAAGAAGAAGAAGAAGAACAGGAACAAGAAGAACAAGAAGAAGAAGAAGAAGAAGAAGAAAGAGGAGAGAAAAGAAACAGAAAAGAAAGAAGAAAAGCAAGAAGAGGAGGAGGAGGAGCAGGAGGAGGAGAAAAAAGAAGAAGAAGAAGAAGAAGATGATGATGATCAGGAAGAAGAAGAAGAAGAAGAAGAAGAGAGAGGAGAAGAAGAAAGAAGAGGAAAAAGGAACCCCGACACCCCGGCACTGACCCTCGACCCCCGACCCCTGACGCCCGACGCCACTTACCCTCGACCCCCGACGCCATTGACCATCGACCCCCGACCCTCCACCACCGACGCCACTCACCGTCGACCCCCGACGCCTGACGCCACTGACCCTCGACCCCCGACCCCTGACACCTGTTCGACCTCTTGTTGACCGAAAATACCCCAACCCCCGACGCCAGTGACCCTCAACCCCCAACGACACTGACCCCCAACCACCGACGCAACTAACCCCGACCCCCGACGCCACCGACACCCGACACCACCGACCCTCGACGCTGGTAAGCCCCAACCCCCGACACCTCTTCTGCCTACTGTTGAACGAGAAGGTGCTTTTCGGCCTTCTAGAGGCCAATGGGGTCATAGTTTTGTAAATTATGAGTTAGGCCACATATTTTCCGATTATGTTAATTATAAAAACATCATATTTTTGTTGATCGGGTGAATTTCAATGTGTAGTTGTTCGACGACCTCCACGTGCATTGGACGAGCTCCGCCCTGCGTTTGTTGTTGAGCACAAATGACTTCTCCTCCTACCCCCTTAATTTGCTCTGTTCCGGTCTTCGAGCCGATGAAACTTGCTAGCTATAGGTTTCTTCAATCATGAGTATGTGTGACTAGTATGTGTCTCCCTTTCGAAAGGGCGACATCTATAAATATGCATGTCTTTGAAAATTTATAACCGCCATCCTTTCGAATTTTCCAATGTTATCCATGGACAGTCCGAGTATGTGTAGATTGGGTTCGTTTTCCCGTATGCTGTGCTCCGGATCCGCTGCGGAATTTCTTCAGTGCCTCCCTGTTGTTCTCCGGGTACACATCCTCTCTGCTTATTGCCGAGACGTGTATCAGAAGAACAGGGGGGAGGTGCTGCCGAAATTCTGCGTCGCATCTGGAGCAGAGCATGGGAAAACGAACCCAATCAACACATACTCGGGTGGGATTAGGACCTATCTTTACCTATTAGCGTGTAGGTTGCATGGATGTAATAAAACTGACAAACTTGATTAGCGGATGAATATAGATGATGAATTATATATTTATTTCTTGTGTGCCCATAGGTAGCTAGGCAACATGAAAGATCGTGCTTGGATGTACACTGGTCACCCTAGTCAGAAAGACATGACCAATGAATGGTTAACAAAAACCAGGGGGTTTGTGAGAGCCGCATTTGCAAATGGCCAGCAAAAAACATGGTGCCCCTGTCCCAAGTGAGACAACTAGAAAAAGCATACAGAGTTTGAAATGGATAAACACCTGCGCAACTGGGGTTTTACGCCTAATTATACGGTGTAGACTTTTCATGGTGAGTCTAACCAATGTGCCAGAGCAGAGGTGATTCATCGTCGCACCAACGAGCATGGTACCGGGATCGAAGACATGGTGCAAGACTTTGATGATGCTCGGGATTCGGACGATGATATGGAGGAATCTGCAAAGGCCTTATATGAAATGTTGGAGTCTTCAAAATGTCCACCCCACGAGCAGACTAAGCTTTGTCAGCTGGATGCCATCGTGCAAGTAATATCTCTGAAGGCTCAATTCAACCTAGGCAGAGAATGCTACGACGTGATGATGACGATATTTGGACGCTTTCTACCCAAAGTCCATGTACTGCCTGCAAACCTGTAATAGTCAGAGAAAATCCTCCGTGTACTTAAGATGCCCTATGAGAAGATAAATGCATGTGAGAATGGATGTGCCTTATTTAGGCTTGAGTATGCAGACTTGAACTATTGCCCCATTTGCAATTCTTCCAGGTATATTGTGGTAGACAACGGTATGGGTGAGAAGAATCCGACCAAAATCCCCATTAGTGTTCTTCGGCATATGTCAATCGTACCAAGACTTCAACGTCTTACAATGGTCGAAGAGACGGCCAGACAGATGAGATGGTACAAATTGGGCAAAAGAACCGAACTAGATGCGTATGGGAACAAGATGCTCGTACACACTTCAGATGGTTTTGCGTGGAGACACTTCGATGCATTACATGAGGATAAATCGGAAGATCCAAGGCATCCTAGAGTTGCCATCAGCACGGATGGGTTCAATGTGTATGGTATGACGGCAGCATAATACAGTTCTTGGCCTGTATTTGTCATTCCACTCAATTTCCCACCCAGAGAGATTATGAAAAGAAAGAACATTTTCCTGACGTTGATAATTCCAGGGCCCAACTATAAGTGGAAGAATATAAATGTGTACATGCAGCTGCTTAAGGAAGAGTTGCGAGAAGCCTGGGATAATGGGATCAAGACCTACGACGCCGCTACCAAAACAAATTTAAAAATGCATGTGTGGTACATGTAGTTGACGCATGATTATCCAGCGTTTGCGCTATTCGCTGGCTGGTGTGTGCATAGAAGGTTACCGTGCACCACATGCAAGGCAGCTCTTCAGTTCCGTTGGGTGCTACGGCAACAGAAATCCTTTTGCTGCCTATTGTACTTGCGTTGGTTTTTCCCTTGAAGAGGAAAGGGCGATGCAGCACAGGAGCACTAATTATTTCCCTCAGTTTGAGAACCAAGGTATCAATCAAGTAGGAGAATCGTGCCAAGTCCAAATTACCTGCGCAAACACAAAAGAGCTTGCACCCAACGCTATAAAGGGGTTGTCAATCCCTTCAAGATTGATTGCAAAGTGAGATCTGAAGGCGGAAAGTGCAATGAAGTAAAATTGTAAGGCTGAAAATATGGTGTGAAGTAGACCCGGGGGCCATAGTGTTCACTAGAGGCTTCTCTCAAAATAGCAAATAATATGGTGGGTGAACAAATTACTGTCGAGCAATTGATAGAACCGCGCAAAGACATGACGATATCTAAGGCAATGATCATACATATAGGCACCACGTTAGAGACAAGTAGACCGATACTTTCTGCATCTACTACTATTACTCCACACATCGACCGCTATACAACATGCATCTAGTGTATTGAGTTCATGATGAACAGAGTAACGCTTTAAGCAAGATGACATGATGTAGAGGGATAAACTCAAACCAATGATGAAAACCCCATCTTTTTACCCTTGATGGAAACAACACAATGTGTGCCTCGCTACCCCTTCTGTCATTGGTGCGGTCACCGGACGGTATGAACCCAAAACGAAGCACTTCTCCCATTGCAAGAATCATAGATCAAGTTGGCCAAACAAAACCCACAACTCGAAGAGAATTACAAGGATATGAAATCATGCATAAGAGGGATCAGAAGAAACTCAAATAATATTCATAGATAATCTGATCATAAATCCACAATTCATCGGATCTCGACAAACACACCGCAAAAGAAGATTACATCGGATAGATCTCCATGAAGATCATGGAGAACTTTGTATTCAAGATCCAAGAGAGAGAAGAAGCCATCTAGCTACTAGCTATGGACCCGAAGGTCTATGGTGAACTACTGACGCGTCATCGGAGAGGTCATGGTGTTGATGAATGCTAGCAGTCCCTGGCAACGACGCCATAAGAATGTTGTTGACGTGCAACTATTCCTGACATGATGCCTCCACGGCAACGGAGCCAGAAAAGAGCTGATCCTAGTTGCTCAACAATTAGAAATTGTCTTGCAATGGCGCACCAGCGTGTGGGATCGCGACAGTTTTCGAGGGTAGAGTATTCAACCCAAATTTGTTGGTTCCTCGACGGGAAGTGAAAGAATATTCTCAAGTATTAGCAGTTGAATGCGTCAGATTCAACCACACGTGAAAGATTAGTTTCTGCAAGCAAAGTATCAGTAGTATGATAATAACGGTGCCAGAAATGATCTGTTGACGGCAGACTATTCCTAACTGTTTTATCAATGGCGCCAGTAAGTGGCCCGTGGACGAGAAATATTCTTTCCCGGCAACGGTGCGAGAAAAAGTATTGTAGCAGGTAGCATCAGTGTAACGAGTAACAACAGTGGCAAGGAACAACAGTAGTGACAGCAGTAGCAAGAAGCAACAGTAGCGAGTAACAGCAGCAGCAGGACAAAGAAAGTAACAGTAGCAGCAACAGTAGTAACAGCAGGAGAGCAAAAGAAGTAGCAGCAACAGTGGGACAAACTCGTAGGCAATGGATCGGTGATTCGTGTGGATGCCATTCATCATGCAACAATTATAACACGGTGAGATATGTGGCTAGCTCTCGTTCGTCAATGTGATGTAGGCATGCATTCCGTGTGTCATCATATATGCTTAGGGAAAAGAACTTGCATGACATCTATTATCCATCCCTCCGGTGGAAGCGGGGTCCAAATAGATACTACGGGATATTAAGCTTCTCCTTTTAAGAAAGAACCGGACCAACGCATTAGCACTTGGTGAACACATGAACTCCTCAAACTATGGTCATCACCGGGAGTGGTTCGGGTTATTACCATTCCAGGGTTGCCGGGTCATAACACATAGTAGGTAACTACAACTTGCAAGATCGGATCTAAAACACACATGTATTGGTGACAACATAATAATTTCAGATCTGAAATCATGGCACTCGGGCCCTAGTGACAAGCATTAAGCATGGCAAAGTAGTAGCAACATCAATCTCAAAACATAGTGGATACTAGGGATCAATCCCCGTCAAAACTAACTCGATTACATAATAGATCTCATCCTACTCATCACCGCCCAGCGAGCCTACGAATAGATTACTCACAAACGATGAACAACTTCATGGAATTGGAGAGGGAAGAAGGTTGATGATGACGATCGCGATGATTTCCTTGATCCAGAGCCCAAAACGGACGCCAGATCTGCCCTCCAGATGAAGAACAGGATGTGGCGGCGCCTTCGTATGGCAAACGCGATGAAATCTTCTCTTCTGATTTTTTTCGGGACGAAAGGGAATAAATAGTGCTGGGGTTGGCGGCGGCAGACCCACGTGGGCCCCACAAGCTTGGTTGCCGCGGCGAGGGGGTGGCCGCGCAACAGGGCTTGTGGCCCACTGGCCCCTCCCCTCCGGTGGATCTTTGCGCAGGTATTTTTCATATTTTCCAAAAATATTCTCCGTAAAATTTCAGGACGTTCCGAGAAATTTCATTTCTGCACAAAAACAACACCATGGCAATTCTGCTGAAAACAGCGTCTGCCCGGGTTAGTTCCATTCAAATCATGCAAGTTAGAGTCCAAAACAAGGGCAAAAGAGTTTGGAAAAGTAGATACGATGGAGACGTATCAACTCCCCCAAGCTTAAAACCTTGCTTGTCCTCAAGCAACTCAGTTGACAAAACTGAAAGAGAAAGAAAAACTTTGACAAACTATGTTTGATCTTGTTGTTCCAACTATGTCTAACTCATAACCAGAATTTCAGCAAGATCACAAGTTAACCACATAAGCAAGTGACACAAAGGTCTCACGGTAAACTAATATCAATGGCATAATCAGCTAGCGAGCAAATAATAATGAGTTTCAAATACCAACAATTCAATCAAAACAAGCATGAAGCAATATGAATAGGTGATATCACGCTAGCTCTTTCTGAGACCGCAAAACATAAATGCAGAGAACTTTCAAAGATCAAGGGGTGACTAAACATTGTAATTCATAGCAACAAAGATGTTGGGGATATTACCTGTGGTGTGACCCGCCCTAGTTGGGCCGGGTCACTAAGTGGGCGACTCATCCATTAGCGAAGCAGGCTTTGGCTAGAAGGCCCAGGAGCTGGATGGCGGTTCCAAATCTAAATAGAGGATAAGTCATCGAGGAGGTATTCAGACTTGGAAAGCACGACGACTTAGAGATAGAAAGAATCATGGTTTGTATAAAGGCATGGACTCTTGTAAACCCTAGTGTCTCGACTTGTATATAAAGGCGAGTCCCTGGAGAGGAGAGGCAGGTTAGAAATCATCGAGATCAAGGTCAGGCAAGTTACGCCCACCTTGTAATCGAAACATCATCAATACAACACAAAGCAGGACGTAGGATTTTACCTCCTCACGAGGGGCCGAACCTGGGTAGGTCTGAGTCCCGCTCCCGCTAAACCCCTTTGAGTCGCCACTGATGATTGCTGTGTATCCCTTGCAATGGCGCCAGCAATAGTTGTGTCGTCGGCACTAGGAATCCTTCAGCAATGGCTACTCCTTAAGGGACTTCCTAGGCAAGTATGCAAAGGATTTCCCCCGTGGCCTTGGAGCCTTGCGTTGGTGTTCCCTCGAAGCAGAAAGGGTGATGTAGCATAGCGACGGTAAGTATTTCCCTCAGTTTGAGAACCAAGGTATCAATCTAGCGGAAGAGTATCTCAAGATCCTGCACAAACACAAAAGCTTGCACCCAACGCTGTGAAGGGGTTGTCAATCCCTTATAGATTGTTTGCCAAGTGAGAACTAAAAGCAACAAAGTAACGAAGCAAAGTAAAAGCGGAGATGTAAATGATGGATGTGAATAGACCCGGGGGCCGTAGTGTTTACTAGTGGCTTCTCTCATGAAAGCAAGTAGACGGTGGGTGAACAAATTACCGTCGAGCAATTGATAGAACTGTGCAGAGTCGTGACGATATCTATGCAATGATTATTTCTATAGGCATCACGTCCGAAACAAGTAGACCGATACTTTCTGCATCTACTACTATTACTCCACACGTCGACCGCTATCCAGCATGCATCTAGTGTATTAAGTCCATAAGAACAGAGTAACGACTTAAGCAAGATGACATGATGTAGAGGGATAATCTCAAACCAATGATAAAAAGCCCATCTTTTTACCCTTGATGGCAACTACTTGATGTGTGCCTTGCTGCCCCTACTATCACTGGGAAAGGTCACCACATGGCAGAACCCAAAACCAAGCACTTCTCCCATTGGAAGAATCATAGATCTAGTTGGCCAAACAAAACCCAAGACTCGGAGAGACTTACAAGGATATCAAATCATGCATATAAGAAATCAACGAAGACTCAAATATATATCATAGATAATCTGATCACAAGTCCACAATTCAGCGGATCTCGACAAACACATCGCCAAAGAAGATTACATCTGATAGATCTCCATGAAGATCATGGAGACCTTTGTATTGAAGATCCAAGAGAGAGAAGAAGCCATCTAGCTACTAACTATGGACCCGTAGATCTGAAGTGAACTACTCACGAGTCATTGGAGGGGCGATGATGATGATGAAGAAGCCCTCCACCTCCAAAGTCCCCACCGGTAGGGTGCCGGGAAGGGTCTCCAGATGAGATCTCGCGGAAACGGAAGCTTGCGGCGGCGGAAAAGTATTTTCGAGGCTCCCCAGATTTTTTACGGAATATTTGGGAATTTATAGGCCAAAGATCTAGGTCAGGGGGCGGCCAGGGAGGCCACAAGCCTGCCCACCGCCGCCTCCCCCCTGGTGGCGGAGTGGGGGCTTGTGGGCTCCCTGGAGCCCACCTGGCTTGCCCCAAAAGCCCCGTGGACTTCTTCCGTTCGGGAAAAAATATTTTCGGGGTTTTTCTTCCGTTTGGACTCCGTTCCAAAATCAGATCTGAAAAGAGTCAAAAACATAGAAAAAACAGGAACTGGCACTTGGCACTGAATTAGTAAGTTAGTCCCAAAAAGATATAAAAAGCGTACATAAAACATACAAAGAAGGCAAGATAACAGCGTGAAACCATAAAAAAATATAGATACATTTGAGACGTATCAAGCATCCCCAAGCTTAACTCCTGCTCGTCCTCTAGTAGGGAAGTGATAAGAATAAAAAATTTATGCTTTCATGCTACCTAGCATAGGTGTCCTTTGTAATTCCTCTTATGTGACATGAATGTTCAGATCAATTAGATTCAAAACAATAGTTTTCTATTGACGTGGAAACAATAATAATTCAAGCAAACTAGCAAAGTAATCATGAACTTTCAAAATAACAAGGCCAAAAGAAATTTATCCCTACAAAAGCATATAGTGTGGCTATGCTCTATCATCATTGCACAACGAATTTAAATCATGCACAACCCCGGTATTGGCCAAGTAATTGTTTCACACCTTTACTTTCTCAAACATTTTCAACCCTCACGCAATACATGAGCGTGAGCCATGGTTATAGCACTATAGATGGTGTGGAATGTGGTGGAGGTTGCAAGACAAAAAGGAGAGCATAGTCACATTAACTAGGCATATCAATGAGCTGTGGAGATGCTCATCAATAGATATCAATGTGAATGAGTAGGGATTGTCATACAAATGATGCACTAGAGCTACAAGTATGTGAAAGCTCTTAAAGAAAACTAGTGGGTGTGCATCCAACTTGCTTGCTCACGATGACCTAAGGCAATTTTGAGGAAACCTATCATTGGAATATACAAGCCAAGTTATATAATGAGAATTTCCCACTAGCTATATGGTGGTGACAAAACGAGAGACTCTCAATCATGAAGATCATGGTGCTCAAAATGCACAAGTGTGAAAAAAGTGGTAGCATTGTCCCTTCTCTCTTTTTCTCTCTCTTTTTTTTGGTGGGCTCTTTGGCCTCTTTTTTATGGGCTTCTTTGGCCTCTTTTATTTCCTCACATGGGACAATGCTCCAATAATGATGATCATCACACTTTCAACTCAAAACTTAGAGCAATTATGACTCTCTATGGAATGCCTTCGGTAGTGTACCGTGGCAATGATCTAGCATGGCATAGACATCAATTGAAACATCATGCTAGCTATCTTACGATCGTGCAAAGGCAATGTAGACGTGGTAGCACATATCATGGTGGTAGTTGCATGGCAATATATCTCGGAATGATTTTGAAAAAGCCATAATAGGTAGGTATGGTGGCTCTTTTGAGGGAGGCTAATGGTGGGTTTTGTGCACCGGCGAAAGTTGCGCGACACTAAGAAGATAGTGATGGTGGAAGGTGAAAGTGCATCTAAACCATGGACTCAACATTAGTCATGAAGAACTCATATACTTGTTGCAAAAGTTTTATTAGTAATCGAAACAAAGCATTCAACGCATACTCCTAGGGGAAGGGTTGGTAGGTATAAACCATCGCGCGATCCCGACCGCCACGCAAAGGATGACAATCAATATACTAATCATGCTCAGACTTCATCACATAGCGGTTCAACATACGTGCATGCTACAGGAATCACTAACTTCAACACAAGTATTTCTAGATCCACAACACCTTACTAGCATGACTTCAATATTACCATAACCACAACTCAAAACTAATTGAGATGAATCAAACTTCTCTAACTATTCAATGCACATCAAGGTGGAAGTTTTCGTATCCCTTTGGATAACTACCCCTTTTGAGACTACTTTAAAAGCATAGATCAACTACCAACCCACGCACCGCTGTGCTCTAATAGATATAAATGAAGCACATAGAGCAAAAGTATCTAGCTCAAAATATATAAGTGAAGCACATGTGAGCTGAATTGTCTACCAAAAGATATAAGTGAAGCTCGACAAAATCACTGTCAGTGCATGTCTCTCTCTCTAGGTGTGCATCAAGGATGATTGTGACACAACAAAAATAAAAGACTCCTACGATACAAGACGCTCCAAGCAAAAACTCATAACATGTGGTGAATAAAAATATAGCCCAAGTAACGTTACCGATGGATTGAAGACGAGAGAGGGGATGCCTTCCCGGGGCATCCCCAAGCTTAGGCTTTTACGGCATCCTTGAATCTCTTGGGGTGCCTTGGGCATCCCCAAGCTTGAGCTCTTGCCACTCTTTATCTTTTTGTCCATAAAAACTTCACCCAAGACATGAAAACTTCACAACACGAAACTTAAACAGAAACTCGTGATAACATTAGTACAAGAAAGCAAACCATCACTTCCTTAGGTACTGTAGAAAAATTAAATTCTACTTGTGCTGATGTTGGGTTACTGTACTTTCAATATTCCTGGCTAATACCCCCCGATACTATACATAGTTTCATCAAAATAAGCAACCAACAAAACAAAAACAGAATCTGTTAACAGCAGACCAGTCTGTAGCAATCTATATGTTTCGTATACCTCTGGTACTTCAATAATTCTGAAACATTACGACAGTCTGAAGAATTTGCGTATCAATTAGCAGCAAAAAGAATCAACTCAAAATATCTTACATAATTAAAATGAAAATTCTTTTCGTGAGCAGAAAGTTTCTGTCTTTCACAGCATGACCAAACGATCATCCTCAAGACTAATCATAACGGTTTTGTTTGGCACAAACGCAAAAAGAAACACAAAAAACACAATCACAACAGAACTATGAAAGTTTGGAAAACACAAAACAGAAATAAAAAGGATAAATTCGTTGGGTTGCCTCCCAACAAGCGCTTTTGCTTAACGCCCTTAGCTAGGCGAAAGTGATGGAATCACGTATAGTCATCTTTGGTACTCAAACCATAGGCAGAGTGATCATTTATCATCTTAATATTTTCATCTTTATTAGATGACTCACCACTAGCTCTAGGAACAAAAACAGGCTTCACGGTCTTTTTGAGAGTAAGATTTTGAGTATTTTGCACAGCGGCAAATGCGGAACCCAAGTTGGTTATGACATTTTATAATTTGCCAATTCTAGAAAAATCATTAACTATAAGTTCCTTCTCCTTTAAATTTTTCAAAAAGTTTCCCACTTTGGATCCATACTGAGTAATTTGATTGTGGATCTTTCTATCCAAACCCTCAACAAGTTCAACTGTGGCAATTTGGTTTTCAATAGTGTCAAGCCTTTGCATCATGTGTTCCAAGGTCAAGATAGTTCCATTAACCATGAGCGGGGGTGAGCCTACCAAATTAATGATAGCTCTATAGGAGTCAACAGTATGGCTCCCCAAAAAGTTCCTGCCTACAATGGTATCAAGTATACACCTATTCCAAGGAGAAATTCCAACATAGAAACTGCGAAGGAGGACGGTAGTGGATTGCTTACGAGTAGATCTACTTTGAGCATTGCAAATCCTGTACCAAGCGTCCTTCAAATTTTCGTCATCATTCTGCCTGAAATTGAGAACTTCATTTTCAGGGGTGTCGTTTGGAGTGGTGGGTCTAGCCATTGATGGACTATCTCACGCACAAACGAGCGGGAAGAGAGAATGAAACGGGCAAAAGGAAAAGGCGAAGGAGAAAAGCAAATGAAAACGACAAATGTGAAGTGGGGGAGAGGAAAACGAGAGGCAACTGGCAACAAAAGTAAATGCAAGAGAAGAGTTTATGAGACCTACTTGGATAGATCTTGATTTCTTCTCCCCAGCAACGGCGCCAGAAATACTTCTGATGGTTGCTGTGTATCCCTTGCAATGGCGCCAGCAATAGTTGCGTCATCGGCACCAGGAATCCTTCAACAACGGTACGCCTTAAGGGGCTTCCTAGGCAAGTATGCAAAGGATTTCCCCCGTGGCCTTCGAGCCTTGCGTTGGTGTTCCCTCGAAGTGGAAAGGGTGATGTAGCACAGCGACGGTAAGTATTTCCCTCAGTTTGAGAACCAAGGTATCAATCCGGCGGAAGAGTATCATAAGATCCTGCACAAACACAAAAGCTTGCACCCAACGCTATGAAGGGGTAGTCAATCCCTTATAGATTGTTTGCGAAGTGAGAACTGAAAGCAACAAAGTAACAAAGCAAAGTAAAAGCGGAGATGTAAACGATGGATGTGAATAGACCCGGGGGCCGTAGTGTTTACTAGTGGCTTCTCTCATGAAAGCAAGTAGCCGGTGGATGAACAAATTACTATCGAGCAATTGATAGAACTGTGCAGAGTCATGACGATATCTATGCAATGATTATTTCTATAGGCATCACATCCGAAACAAGTAGACTGATACTTTCTGCATCTACTGCTATTACTGCACACGTCGACCGCTATCCAGCATGCATCTAGTGTATTAAGTCTATAAGAACAGAGTAACGCCTTAAGCAAGATGACATGATGTAGAGGGATAATCTCAAACCAATGATAAAAACCCCATATTTTTACCCTTGATGGCAACTACTTGATGTGTGCCTTGCTGCCCCTACTGTCACTGGGAAAGGTCACCACATGGCAGAACCCAAAACCAAGCACTTCTCCCATTGCAAGAATCATAGATCTAGTTGGCCAAACAAAACCCAAGACTCGGAGAGACTTACAAGGATATCAAATCATGCATATAAGAAATCAGCAAAGACTCAAATATATATCATAGATAATCTGATCACAAGTCCACAATTCACCGGATCTCGACAAACACACCGCGAAAGAAGATTACATCGGATAGATCTCCATGAAGATCATGGTGAAGTTTGTATTGAAGATCCAAGAGAGAGAAGAAGCCATCTAGCTACTAACTACGGACCTGTAGGTGTGAAGTGAACTACTCACGAGTCATTCAAGGGGCGATGACGATGATGAAGAAGCCCTCCACCTCCAAAGTCCCCTCCGGTAGGGTGCCGAGAAGGGTCTCCGGATGAGATCTCGCGGAATCGGAAGCATGCGGCGGCGGCAAAGTATTTTCGAGGCTCCCCTGATTTTTTGCGGAATATTTGGGAATTTATAGGCCAAAGATCTAGGTCAGGGGCGGCCAGGAAGGCCACAAGCCTGCCCACCGCCGCCTCCCCCTGGTGGCAGAGTGGGGGCTTGTGGGCTCCCTGGAGCCCACCTGGCTTGGCCCAAAAGCCCCCTGGACTTCTTCCGTTCAGGAAAAAATCATTTCGGGGTTTTTCTTCCATTTGGACTACGTTCCAAAATCAGATCTGAATAGAGTCAAAAACACGGAAAAAACAGGAACTGGCACTTGGCACTGAATTAATAAGTTAGTCCCAAAAAGATATAAAAAGGGGACATAAAACATACAAAGAAGGCAAGATAACAGCGTGAAACCATCAAAAATTATAGATACGTTTGAGACGTATCAGCCACCAAGGTGCGATGGCTCCATCATTAAGTCCTTTCACTAGGACATCTGCCATGACAAAACCACGACAGTTAGCGCCCACCATGGGGCCTACGCACGATGGAGTTGATTTCTCGAAGGGAGGCCTACCAGGGTTAGGGAGCTATGCGGCTGGGCTCATGACCCGGAGCCGCCGTGGTAAGTACTACATCGACAACTCGCTGTGGGGACCCGAGGCCGATTCGATCAAATCCGGCTACAGAGTCCCCTTCGGCAAGGTCAACATCTTCATCGGCATGGTCGGAGCACCCATGCCTTAGCCGAACATCTTCACCGACACCATCGAGCCGGCCAGGTATGTCCGTCCCGTCGCACCGCCAAGCCTGACGCGCCCAATTTTCGTCGGCTTCACGCAGGGATCGGATGAGCCGGAGCGGTCGGCGACTCAGGAGGCCACACCGGTCAACTCTGACGACGAGTCATCCATGGGCAACACAGAT
This sequence comes from Hordeum vulgare subsp. vulgare, assembly GCF_904849725.1. NCBI lineage: Eukaryota > Viridiplantae > Streptophyta > Magnoliopsida > Poales > Poaceae > Hordeum > Hordeum vulgare. The sequence goes on along the minus strand of NC_058523.1, from coordinate 293,827,255 downwards.
TCAATCCGGTCCCTGCATGAAGGCCGCCTCAGAGATCTGTTGCTGGCAATGGATCCCGAAGTCCTCCACCGGACACATCGTCAGATCGCCGTATACATGGCGGGGGTGACACGGTCCCAGCAAAACCCTGCAGGCAACAACGAGGCTGGCGGCCCATCCAAAAGCTCAGCTGAGGTCCTGGTGGACCTGTCGGCGGAGATAACGAGGCTCATGCCAACCCCTGTGACGGCAGAAAACCAGGAAGCGATCAACGCCGAGTTGGCAAAGCTGCGAGATGAGATGGCGAAGGCCCAGCGAGATGCAGAGGCAGAAGCCGCCAGGATTGCGACCCAGCAAGCTCAGATCGCCGCAGAGACGGCCCGCTTAAACACTGAGAACTGGCGACTTGAAAGACAGCAGCGCGCGTCCAACGCTGTCCATCAGAGGAGGCACCAAGGGCGTTTACCCCATGCTCTGAACCCTACCCACCTTTTCGACACTCCGCGTACCCCCGGGACGGCTCAGCCACCAAACCCACCGTCTCAGCCAACGGATGATCGCGTTCCCCGTTTCCAGACGCCTCAAGGCCACTTTTCCAACCCCATGGACAACGTGCTCGCGGCAACTCGCCACTTGGAGTCCCTTCCAATTTATGGAAACACCCCGGCTGAAATAGAAGCAAGAAACGCCATTGAGATGTTGAAAACGGCAGTGGTCCAGAATGCGCAATTCTCACACAGCCTCGATCGGCTGCACTCCACCCCCCAAGCGAGCCGCACCAGAAGCCGGCCGGAGGACCAACACGCCATAACCAGCGGACCGCGACACCTACCTGAGGGTAACTCGCCCGCAACACCGTTGGTACGACGGGCCACGATCATCAAGGCAACATCCAAACCCACCCAGCGTCACTCAGTGGAGGCGGCAGGCACGTCGGGGTGCCATGTTTGGCCCTTGCCCTGCGCAACGAGCGAATGCCGAAGGACTTTAAAGGACCAAGGAAGGTGCCCAACTACACCCCGGATCTTGAGCCGACATCGTGGGTTCAGAGTTATGACCTCGCGATGGACATGCTCGACGAGAGTGAAGCGGTCTGCGCCAGGTACTTCACAATGATGCTCGAACGAACGGCGCACACTTGGTTGAAAAACCTGCCACCCAACTCCATCCAGACTTGGGCTGAACTGAAGGAGCACTTCATCAAAAACTTTCGGGGAACTTGCAAACGCCCAATGACGATCGTCGACTTACATGATTGCATTCAACGGCCCGATGAGTCGGCTCATCATTGGAAGCGGCGGGTTGCGGAAATCATCCACTCGTCGGACGGCATCACGGCAGCTCAGGCCGTGCTGATCCTGGAGCAAAGTTGCCACTATGAGCCCTCGGTACAGAAGCTGGGGCGACTCAAGCGCAAGGTCCAGGATATGGGCGAATTGATGGATACCCTCACTCGGCATGGCGAAGCAGACGATACCAAAGATCCAGGAGAGGACAGTAGAAAAGACATCAATGACGACTAGAGGGGGGGTGAATAGGCTATTTAAAAACTTCTTCTGAATTGGCTTAAACCTAATGCGGAAATAAACTAAGAGGATACTTTTCAAGCACAAATCCTAAATGCAATAGGCACCGCAACATGCATCAACAACACGATCTACCAAGATGGACACAACAAGGTTACTAACAAGCACATGTAAGTTACACAAACTTACATGAGCTATATCACACGACAAGTAGGTGAACGACACAAGATACTAGATCACACTATAGCACACGATATATCAAAAGCTGCAAGTGTGAACGTGTGGATATAGATGGTATGCTTGAAAGATTAATCTTGTACAAAGAAATAGCCAACACAATATAATGAGCACAAACAATATGCAATGTATGTATGCTCAAGTAACACAAGTAAACCACAAGTAAGGAGTTAGGGTTAAGGATAACCAAGGTCACTCAGACAAAGATGTATCTCGATGTTCACTTCCTTGGAGGGAAGCCAGTCACCGTTAGAGAGGTGGATGTTACCACGAAGGCACACCAACGCCACGAAGCCTCACCCTATTCTCCCTTTGAGATAACACCACGAAGGCGTTTCTCAACCACTAGTGGTAAGCCTTTGAGGTGGCTTCCAAACCCTCACAAACTTTTCCGGGGGGTAATCACACGGATTGATTCCTCTCTGAAGAACTCCTACCGCCTAGGAGTCTCCAACCTCCAAGAGTAACAAGATCACGGGGAATGCTCAAAACTTTCTCAAATCTCAAATAGCTTGGGTTGAGAGAAGGAGAGGGAGATGATCTATCTTTTGATTGGAACAACTCTCAAAGGGGCTCACAAATGCTCTTGGGATCTAAGATTTGGTGGGAGCAAATGTATGTGGGGTAGAAATGTGTTCTTATGAGGATATGGCTGTGTTGGGCACCCTCTCACGAAGTGGGAGGGGGATATATATAGTGGGGAGAGTAAAACAGCCATTGGGGCACTTAAGTCTGGCAGTGGTCGGATATCCGGCAGTTTCTCGGATGTCCGGACGCTCACAGGGTGTCGGACGTCCGACAGTCGTCGGTCGTCCGAGAGATATATATATATCTGGAATCACTGTGTAGTTGAATAGGAACCGGACGTTCGGAGGAGGTCGGAAGTTCGAGTTATATGGCTCAAGTTTCTCTGGTGCAAAGTTCCGGATTTCCGAAGCTGGTCGGACCTCCGGCCCTCGGACCTTCGGAGGGAGCCGGGAGTCCGAGTTATATGGCTCAAGTTTCTCTGGTGCATAGTTCCGGATTTCCGAAGCTGGTCGGACGTCCGGGCCTCGGACGTCCTGAGGGAGCCGGATGTCCGAGTTATATAGCTCTGATCTCTCTGGTATAGGATTCCGGATTTCCGAAGCAGTCGGTCGTCCGGCCCTCGGACGTCCGGAGGAAGCTGGATGTCCGAGGCACTGGTTCTGTTTTCTGATAATAATTGAGCAGTGGAGATGTGGTATGAGCAGAACAATGGATATCTAGTTTGAGCAAGTTCATCACAAAACCTTTGATCCCCTCTTAATAGTGCAGGATCCCTAAAGACTCAAGAATTGTAAAAGGGTACCGATGATCTATACTTGAGTGTATACTTTTATTCACTGATCATCACTCCGCACCACTAACGTCAAAGGGACTGATACCTTTGAGTTAGCCCTTTCACTTGAGCTTGATGTTGTTGTTCCTTCTTGGCTCAATGTTGAAAGCAAGACATGATGAAGTCTTCAAGTAGCTCTCCCATACACAATGTGGAAAGCCTAGCTTATATATTCATCTTCATTTGTCCACCATGTGAACATCCACAAGGATCAAGCATGTAGTGCTCAGGAATGCTTATCTTGATCTTGTCCTTGTTAGCACATGAGCTTGTCCTTATCAACACATGATCATTCACAATAGCTTAAAGGGGATTAGTGATTAATTATCTATATGTGTGTTGTCAGCAACACCAAATCACGATTAAGGGCATGACTGCACTTTCAATCTCCCCTTTTTTGGTAGTTGATGACAACATACATATAGCTCTCAAAAATAGTAATAAACATGTGTGGCTTAGGAGAGATTTGTTACGATGCTTATGAAGCTCCCCCTTATTATATGCATAGTAAAATAGGTAAGTGCGGGAGCTCCCCCTTAATGTGTGCATTGAAGATAATAGCATGATATAACACCATAATAGTTTAACAATACATAGCATATCATAAGAATCAATAATTCATAGCATATCATGTGAATCAAGGCATATTATATGAGTGAATAGGATAGCATAAAACTCATCATCACATGACACAACGATAGTATCATGATATCTCATCACCACATGATAGTTCAACAATACATCATCCATAAGTGATGGCATAGCACATCATCCATAAGTATCGTTACATGATGACACATCATTAAGTTCGACCTAATACATCATACCATACATTATGAGACAAACTAAAATCGAAACTAAGATAAGATAATGTTCTCCCCATTTGGCATCAAGGAACAAAAAGGAGGGAAACCCGACAATGCTACCACATACTCAAATATCACCGTCATCAATATCATCATCATCAGGAATCATCCTCATCATCATCATCCTCATCGTCAGGCAAACCACTTCCACTAGCCTCATCAAGAAAATCAGCCCACTCAGGACCAGATGGGAAGCCAAAGTCAGAAGGAGGAGTAGCAGGAAGGGCCTCATCGTCACTCACATCAAGAGCACCCGAGTCTCTCAGACGAGCCTTGAGGGCATTCTTGGAGGAGACGAGGCGAGAAACCACATCATGAGTTTGACCGCACTGGAAAGAGAAGGCCTTCATCATAGCAGAATGTGCCTTGCCAATGAATTTGGCAAAGCGACTGAGAGGAGCTGAGCTGGATGAAGGGGTTGCTCTCCGGGCAGCAGTGCGGCGAGTGGAGGTGGATGGTGGGGTTTTCTTGGGAGCATAGTTATCCGCCATGTGAGCGGGAATGACCCACTTGTGATGCGAGTGAGTGGCAGCAACAGTGAATTTAGCAACACGGTTAATAAAAGCCTGGATGAAGGGGGCATGAGGGAAGGCTCGCTTGTATTGAAAACTAGCGAGACGAATCTCATGCCATAGAAAGTGAGGCACATTAATTTTGCACTTGGGGTTCTCGTGCAAATGCGACATGATGTCAATACAGTAGCCACTGGAGGATCCCCTATCACCCATCTAGGGAGAGCGCCAGATGGATACTTGGTTAAGATCCTTCATTCGTTCGTCTGCATCAAGTTCACGGAGTGGTTTGAGGAGAAACCCACACGCCTTAGTTTGCTTATGTGCATGGTTAGGATCATTCTTACGGATTTTGAAGCCGGAGTCGGGGAAACCGAGTGCGGCAACAAACTCATCATAAGAGGCTGTGAACTGAACGTCAAAGGTCATCCAGCTAATAGTGTTGTTTGGGCCAAAGAAACATGTGGCATAAAATTGGTGAATAGCAGCACTGTTAAAATCGCACCGAAAAGCAAAGGGGGCAGCAAGCCCCGATGACTCAATGAGCTCAATGGCACCCGGGTATTTCGCCGGGTGCGTGCCAATATGCTCAAGATCAATAAAGTGATGGACAGAGAGACCCTTAGGAACAATGACAGTAGTAAAGATCTCCGCTTGGACATTTGTGCAGAAACGTGAGTCCATAGAGTCACGTACAACAGAAAATTGGTCAACGTCGCGGCGGAAAGTGAAGTAGGAAGACTTAGGAACCGTGGTGAATTCCTTGACTTCACGACCTAAAGTAGGAGGAGGTTCAAGAGAGATCCGACGAGCTTCACCTTCGGGCTGTTCAGGTGGAGGTGGTGGTATATAGGAGGCCCTGCGAGTCTCGGGCTTCAGCATAGACTTCCGAACGGCGGCCTGTTCAGCACGGTCCTCAGCTGCAAGCTCATCCTCGAAGTCAAAGCCATCAGACGACGAGGGGAGCTGTTGAGGAGGAGGACGCCGGGCGAGCCGTTTGAAGGGACGGCGTTGCCCATCGGAGTCATCCAACCCCGTGCCAGTAGGGGCACGAGCGGATGAGCCAGCAGTGTTCTTCCGGGCGGTGTGCTTAATCTTGGGCATGATGAACAAGGCCTACACGGTTGGAAATCCAATGGGGAATGGTCACGGTCAAACCACATGAACGAACACATGAATCTTGGGAGAAAGGGGAACCAAACGTGAGTGAGACGGAGGGGATACCTGCAGATCGAGAGAGGAGAGGAAGGGAAGACGGATCCCGCGGAGGAGATCGGATCCCGTGGAGGAGATCAGTCATATCCCGGAGCAGGGCCCCTGGTGGCGGCGCCGGCGAGCACCTCTGGCGCTGGCGGCGGCGGCTGTGGTGGCGGCTGGGAGAAAAGGAGGCGGGTGGGGCTAGGGCAAGGCCCAGCCCGCGCCCTTCTATTTATAGAACTCCCGAAGTGTTGGACGTCCGACAGGCGTCGGACGTCCGGAGAGAATTTACCCGTCGGACGACCGACATGGGCCGGACGTCCGGAGTGAGTTTAGCCGTCGGACGTCCAAGTCTCGTCAGACGACCGAGAGAGGAGTAGGCAATTTCTGGGATTTTTATGATGAGGTGATAAGGAGTATTCTCGCATGTGTAGCAACCAAAAGAGGCCTCTCAACTAACATATTTTGGACATGGTATGATGTAAATCTTTTAATTCGATTACTATGATAAGTGTTGGTCCAAAATACCGTCAAACGCATGAGTGCATAGGATCATGCACAAGTTTTCCGATTATAAGAGCAAGGCACATGACACACGGGCCATGGCACAAATTTGTCTCATTCATATGACCATGAAGCACTAAGAGAACACCAACACTAAGCATTTCATCAATGTGATTGACAAGGACATGCAGGAAATTACAAAGTGGAAAAAGTATTATGTTCATGCCATGATGCAAACTACATAAGGTTGACTCTAATGTTGTACATTCATGTAGTAAATACTTGTTACCGAAAAGAATTGGTATGACGTAGAAGTAGCCGAGTCCTGTCTTGACTCTAATTTCTTCGTGACCAGCACCATCTTCTACTGAGAATAAGTCAAGATAGCAATGCTTCTCCAAAGTACCTAAACCACCAATCAAGCACAATATGGTTCCCAACCTTATTGGGTCCGAAGTAGTTAGTCCAACTACAATATATATAGGGTAAGAACACTTAATTATGTGCATATAGATATAAGTTTTACTTTCAAGCACACCTTAACGTTTTAATGGATACGTCTGGTTTACCATATACATATATTGGATCAAAGGTACGATAGACACGGCATGTGCATGTACACATAGTAGATATGCCTACACAAGCCTATCAAAATCCAAGTATATACAATTTGGACAAATGAACACATAATTTTTCAATTACAAAACATTCATGTCGTCCGAAATGGATCAGGGTGACAAATCAACATATGGTAGCACCCCAAGTTCAACACATGAACCAGTCACGGCATCAAACCATGTAAGGTATGTATTTTGCACAACCTTACATGCATGTCTCACCCTAGTAGATGTATATGGTGTAGGTTATATGATTATAACTCCCACAACATTATGAGATAAATAGTGCGAGCTGAAAGACATCCATGGGAGATTACCATATGTTGATTACCGGGAGACACATGAATTTCTCTGCACGTTATGTAAGTCAACTGAAGATAAAGGCGAAATAAAATGACCATGAAAAACACTACCAAGCCAGAGATACCATGTGTGAGAGAACACAATGGCATTTAGAGTTATAAGTGGTGGTAGGCGCCAAACGAGCACAAAGATCGTTTTATACTCACACAAGTGTGATATGGGAGTTCAACCATAAGCATAATGTTTAGATGTCATACGTTAACATCCCAATTAGTTAGACCATAGTGTGGAGAAAATAATTCCAAAAGCATGCATCAACTATGCCCTTATTTTAGATACGATCTAGCGGCTAAGCCATGAGTATTGGTGTAGTAGGACGTCATACTCACGCACATCTAAGGGATTTAGACACCAACAGGGTTATTATGCGAATTAAGACATGTGGAGCATGACACGCCACACAGTTATAGAATAACCCCATCTGGTAGATTCTGAGTGGCATACATCGGATGTTTTATCTTACCAGGGGATGTGACGTGCACAAAGCATATCACACTCCTAGAATGTGATAATCCATGTATTTATCATACAAGGCATTCAATCATCCAACTAAGCTGATAAGTGGATGCCAATTTGTCCTTCGGATGGCTTTGACATCAAATGAATTGATTGGATAATCTTGCACCATGAATACCAGATGGAGTCCAATACATATATACACATTTTGGATTAGTGATGTTCTTAGAGCAGAACACTCCCCCTTAATGTGATGAGCTATTAACGTCTCAAAAGACCCACACATCGGTGCAGCTAGGATGAAAGTAATGATCAGGACTACACACAACTATATGACATACATAACGACCTACACATGATAGATAACACATAACAATCATACTAGTAGGCGCAACATGTGAAAGTACATGCTAGGTACCAAACCTACACATGAGAAGGAGTGGGGTAGACAACTTTCAATGTAAACAATTTAAGTACAAGTTACCGCAAAGAGGCACATTGGATATAGAATATGGGCTCGATAATCCAAATGACTTGGCTTGAGATAATACAAATGATGAAGAGTCCTCAAATCTTCATTGTGTATCCAAGTCTCCAATATCCTCCAGAGCCACCTATTGATCAAGTTTGAGCTTGTTGGACCCCAACTACGTTGGGTCCTAAGAGGTTAGTCACAATAGGCTTGGCAACCCAAATGGTTCTTTTCTTGACACCATTTTGAGGACCAACAAACTTGGCAAACACATTGCCAACCTTATCCTTCCCAAGGGAATAGCTATCATCAATAGTGATTGGGTTGGATAAGATACCTCTCGTGCAAGATGAAGCGACGTGACACTTCTCACGACATAAGTAGCAACATCTACCCTTTGTTTTCTTCCCAGTTGATTTCTCACCTTGCGGAGTGTTGGCTTGGGTCTTATTGGGAAGAGGCCTTCCTTCAACTTGTAGCTGAGTGTGTGATTGAGTTTGTGGCCGTTTCCCTTATTGCTTGTGACTTTGAGACTTCGTCTTCAGAGGACAGGATCTAACATGGTGCCCTTTAACTTTGCACTTGAAGCAAATGATTTTGGCCAAATTCTTAACTTGTTCTAGGCCACTCTTGTTCTTGTTTGAGTTTAGTCCAACATCATTTTTGTCATTCGGAGATGTTTGCTCACACAGGACGTTGTTGAGTGTGGACATCCCTTCATGACACTGTTCCAAGTCTTTCTTCAAAGAAGTGACTTGGGCCTTGAGCTCTTCGATTTCCTCTACACGGTTATTGTCAATGCAAGTACTAGAGGAAGTGTAAGCTTCAATGTTAGAGCAACAAGGCAAGGAAAGTAATTCATCACACGAGGTAGCAACATTCTGAGTAGACGAATTACGAGGACTAGCACATGGAAATATAGTACTTTGATTAGAAGTGGTGCCATTGTCCACATGAGGCTCACTTGATGTTACCTTGGTGATGATAGCCTCATGAGCTAACTTTTGCACATTATGGGATGTTAGAAGATCGGCATGAGAACTTGTGAGCATTACATAGTTTTCTTCCAACTTCCCATAATTGCTAGTTAGTAAATCAAGTTGAGCACGTAGCTCAACATTCTCCTTCAATGTTGATACTTCTAAAGAGATAGGGTTAGATGTACAAGTATCATCAACAATATGAGAGGAGTAAGTAGCGATTAGAGACTTCTCATGAGTAGATTGAAGCTCCTCATAGATATTAGAGGTTTTGATGAGCTCTCCCTTGACCTTCTTGCATTCAAGGAGAAGGACATCAAAATCCTTTTTAAGTTTATCATGAGCAACTTCAATCTCTCCTTTTGAAGATCTTAAGTCTCTACATGCTTGATGACTCTTCTCAAGTTCATGTTCAAGTTGTTCACTTTTAGCTTGTTCATGATTAAATGAATCATTACAATTTTCAAAGTAAGTGAGAACATCTTGGATTCTTTGAAGAGCGTTATTTTTAGCTTTATGAAGAATTTTACTGATCACATAGATATTTTCATTCAAGTCATCATCATCATCCTCATCGCAAATATCATCGTTATTGCACAGGGAAGATGATACCCTCATTATTACCTCTTGCCATGAGGCACATGTGAACTGGAGGAGTTGATGATGATTCTTTTGGTGAATCAGATTCTTCATTAGTCAAAAGTACTTCATATTTCTTGATTTCCCCTAAATGATTGGTCATAGAACAACTAGGGAGAAACAAGATATTTTGATCAAGAGGACACGGGAAAGCAGGCATATCACCACAGACATTTGTCGAGGGATCTTTAGGTGAAATGCATGACCTATCAGCACAATAATTTACACTATGTGTGGTGCTAGATATGCTCGTGTCCATAGAGGCTATGACATTTTCATCAACATATATTTCTTCACTCACCATGTCATTACCTTGTGAGATTGAAGATGCTGAGGTGTGCAAGCAATCGGATATGGAAGTAGTGGTGGCCTCTTTATGATCGAAAAGAGTGAAGAGCTCATGCACCAATTCCTTCATCATAATATCGTCTTCATCAAGATTGGGCCCACCACCATATATATCTTCAAGTTTAGTCCAAACTTCATGAGCTGACTTGCAAGTCAAGATAGACTTAAACACTTCAGGACTTATGGTTCGATGAATGGCAAGAAAAGCCTCACAATAGAGATACATTTCATTAGTAGATGAAGATGGATCATCCTTTTTGTCGGCAATCCCTACAAGAACAATTCGTAAAGTATTTGGGCCCATGGCCCGAAAGTGATGAAGCATACGAATTCTCCATAGGGTATAGTTTGTGCCATCAAAGTCAAAGGTGTCATTGTGCACTAATCCAATAGTCGACATCGATACTCTCTAGGTCGTGACACCTAATTAAAGAGAGATCTTGCTCTGATACCAATTGAAAAGACCTCGATGATGCCTAGAGGGGGGTGAATAGGCTATTTAAAAACTTCTTCGGATTTGGCTTAAACCTAATGCGGAAATAAACTAAGAGGATACTTTTCAAGCACAAATCCTAAATGCAATAGGCACCGCAACGTGCACCAACAACACGATTTACCAAGATGGACACAACACGGTTACTAACAAGCACAAGTAATTTACAAAAACTTACTTGAGCTATATCACACGACAAGTAGGTGAACGACACAAGATACTAGATCACACTATAGCACACAATATATCAAAAGCTGCAAGTGTGAACGTGTGGATATAGAGGGTGTTCTTGAACGATTAATCTTGTACAAAGAAATAGCCAACACAATATAATGAGCACAAACAATATGCAATGTATGTACGCTCAAGTAACACAAGTGAACCACAAGGAGTTAGGGTTAAGGATAACAAAGGTAACTCAGACAAAGATGTATCCCGATGTTCACTTCCTTGGAGGGAAGCTAGTCACCGTTAGAGAGGTGGATGTTACCACGAAGGCACACCAACGCCACGAAGGCTCACCCTATTCTCCCTTTGAGATAACACCACAAAGGCGTTTCTCAACCACTAGTGGTAAGCCTTTGAGGTGGCTTCCAAACCCTCACAAACTTTTCCGGGGGGTAATCACACGGATTGATTCCTCTCCGAAGAACTCCTACCGCCTAGGAGTCTCCAACCTCCAAGAGTAACAAGATCACGGGGAATGCTCAAAACTTCCTCAAATCTCAAATAGCTTGGGTTGAGAGAAGGAGAGGGAGACGATCTATCATTTGATTGGAACAACTCTCAAAGCGGCTCACAAATGCTCTTGGGATCTAAGATTTGGTTGCAGCAAATGTATGTGGGGTAGAAATGTGTTCTTATGAGGATATGGCTGTGTTGGGCACCCTCTCACGAAGTGGGAGGGGGATATACATAGTGGGGAGAGTAAAACAGCCGTTGGGGGCACTTAAGTCTGGCAGTGGTCGGACATCCGGCAGTTTCTCGGATGTCCGGACGCCGACAAGGTGTCGGGCGTCCGACAGTGGTCGCTCGTCCGAGAGATGTATATATATCTGGAACCACTGTGTAGTTGAACACGAACCAGACGTCCGGAGGAGGCCGGAAGTCCGAGTTATATGTCTCAAGTTTCTCTGGTGCAAAGTTCCGGATTTCCGAAGCTGGTCGGACGTCCGGAGGGAGCCGGAAGTCCGAGTTATATGGCTCAAGTTTCTGTGGTGCATAGTTCCGGATTTCCGAGTTATATGGATCTGATTTCTCTGGTATAGGATTCTGGATTTCCGAAGCAGTCGGTCGTCCGGCCCTCGGACGTCCGGAGGAAGCCGGATGTCCGAGGCACTGGTTCTGTTTTCTGATAACAGCAGAGCAGTGGAGATGTGGTATGAGCAGAACAATGGATATCTAGTTTGATCAAGTTCATCACAAAAGCTGTGATCCCCTCTTAATAGTGCGGGATCCCTAAATACTCAAGAATTGTAAAAGGGTACCGATGATCCATACTTGAGTGTATACTTTTATTCGCTGATCATCACTCCGCACCACGAACGTCAAAGGGACTGATACCTTTGAGTTAGCCCTTTCACTTGAGCTTGATGTTGTTGTTCCTTCTTTGCTCAATGTTGAAAGCAAGACATGATGAAGTCTTCAAGTAGCTCTCCCATACACAATGTGGAAAGCCTAGCTTATATATTCATATTCATTTGTCCACCATGTGAACATCCACAAGGATCAAGCATGTAGTGCTCAGGAATGCTTATCTTGATCTTGTCCTTGTTAGCACATGAGCTTGTCCTTATCAACACATGATCATTCACAATAGCTTAAAGGGGATTAGTGATTAATTATCTATATGTGTGTTGTGAGCAACACCAAAACACGATTAAGGGCATGACTGCACTTTCAAAGGCCAGCTCACCAAGGAAAGGCGAGTCATCCAAGAAGCAATCCCGGTTTCAAGGACGCGCCCACCATAATCACGGTGGAAATGGCAAGAGAAGGCAGCAGGAAGGACCCACGGACTTCGTCGCCAATACCAACGCTAACAATGGCAACCAGCGCCAGCAGAAGAGGGGTTAAAGTGGCATGAAGACACACAATTATAATGAGATACTTAAGGGCCCCTGCCCGCATCACGCCACGGCGGAAGGGTCAGCGACCCACTCTTGGGAAGACTGCTACGTAAGGAAGGAATTTCGGGCAGAGGCACTCAAAAAAGTCCAAGCCGGTGACCAGAGCCAACGGCAGGAATAGTTCGGTGCGCCTAATCAACGCCAGAATCCGTTCGGTGGCCAGTATCTTGTGCATAACCAGCAGCGGTATAACATGCCCGGATTGTTTCAGCAGCCACCCCCGCAGGGGACTCCCCAGGGGCAAGATGATAATGGCAGATTCCGCAACAATCCCAAACAATTAAACAACGGACAATACCATGTGTTCACCACCAGTGCCTGTAAGCGAGACAAGAAGGTGAAGCACATGACGTATAGCATGTCCGAGCCGGCGTTCCCCAGGTACCTCCATTGGTGTGAGCAGACTATCTCTTGGAGTAGGGAGGACCACCCGCCCAGAATCTGCAACCCCGGCGACTTGGCATTGGTGGTGGCCCCCCAAGTCGGGGGATATACCCTTTCAAAGGTTCTTATGGATGGAGGTAGCAGCATCAACATATTATATTTCAACACCTTTTGAAGGATGAACCTCTTGGAGAAGGACCTAATGCCGTCAACCACGGTATTCCATGGTATCGTCCCGGGTAAGTCGGCATATCCAATTGGGCGGGTCAAACTTAATGTGGATTTTGGTACAACATCCAATTAGAGGAGCGAGTCACTTATATTTGAGGTAGTCAAGCTGAAGAGCCCTTATCATGCGTTGTTCGGGCGGCCGGCTTACGCCCGACTCATGGCTCGCCCCTGCTATGTCTACCTTAAACTCAAGATGCCTGGCCCTAAAGGACCCATCACGGTCGATGGTGACAGGAGGATAGCAAAGGATTGTGAGGAAGGAGATGCGGCTTATGCAGAAATCGCCTGTGCCGCGGAAGAGCTCAAGTATCACCAAGCCAATGTTGACCCGGCGGACATGTCGCCTCTCAAGAAGCCGATAACTGATGCTGAGCTGCTCCTCAAGTTTAAGCCGACGGATGACACTAAGATGGTGGACTTCACTCCTGGTGATACATCCAAGCAGTTCACTATCGGGGCGGGTCTGGATCCCAAATAGGAAAGCGCGCTCATCGAATTCATCCGTGAGAATCGTGACATCTTCGCATGGAAACCTTCTGACATGCCTGGTGTACCAAGAGAATTCGCTGAGCACCATCTTAATGTTGACCCTAAAGCAAAGCCGAGTCAGCAATATCTTCGCAGGTTTAATGAGGAGCGACGCAAGGCGGTCGGAGAAGAAGTCGCCCATCTTTTGGCCGCCGATTCATCGTTGAGATCTTCAACCCTAAATTGTTGGCTAACCCGGTCCTGGTGCTCAATAAGAACGACACTTTTCGCATGTGCATCGACTGCACCGACCTCAACAGAGCTTGCCCAAAAGATCCTGTCGCCCTTCCCAGCATTGATCAAACCACTGACTCGGTTGCGGGATGCGAGCGTTTGTGTTTCTTGGACGCCTACTCCGGATATCACTAAATCAAGATGGTTGTGGAAGATCAGGAGAAGACAGCCTTCATAACCCTGTTTGGGGCTTTTTGCTATGTATCCATGCCGTTTGGGCTCAAGAGCGTTGGGGCGACTTACTAGCGTTGTATTCAAAACTGTCTCCGCGGCCAAATCGGATGCAACGTCCATGTTTACGTTGATGACATCGTGGTTAAATCTCGCAAGAAGGAGACGCTCTTGGAGGATCTCAAGGAAACCTTTGACAATTTGTGTGCGTATCAGATGAAGCTTAATCCCACCAAATGTGTCTTTGGCGTTCCTGCAGGAAAACTTTTGGGTTTTCTGGTGTCCGAACACGGCATTGAGGCCAGCCCGGACAAAATCAAAAAAATCACCTCGCTAGGGAAACCAGCGAATATTAATCAAGTTCAACGCACGGCGGGTCGTATTGCGGCCTTGAGTCGCTTTATAAGCCGCCTGGGGGAGAAAGCCATTCCCCTCTATCAGTTGCTTAATAAAGCTGATCAGTTTGTTTGGACGAACGAGGCCAACGAAGCTTTTGAATCCCTAAAGCAGCAACTGGTCAACCCGCCGGTTCTGGCCTCCCCGACTGAAAAGGAGCCTACGCTTTTGTACATCGCGGCAAATACCAAGGCGGTGAGCGTGGCAGTGGCTGTTGAACGGAAGGAAGAAGGAAAGGAATACCCGGTACAACGCCCGGTGTATTTTATCAGCGAGGTGCTAACCCTCTCCAAACAACGTTATCCACATTGGCAGAAGTTGGTTTATGGGGTGTTTATGGCCAGTGGGAAGCTAAAACATTATTTCCAAGAACATCCTATCACGGTGGTTAGCTCTGCCCCTCTTGGGGACATCATCGAGAGCCGAGAAGCAACGGGACGAATCGCCAAATGGGCAATTGAGCTCGGGCCACACCACGTGCAGTATACGCCTCGCACGGCTATCATGTCCCAAGCATTGGTCGACTTCATCGATGATTGGACCGAGTTGCAGATTCCTGAAGACAGGCCTGATCTCACCTACTGGACCATTTACTTTGATGGGTCTAGGCAATTGGAAGGATCGGGGGCTGGCGTGGTGTTGATTTCACCCCAGGGAGACAAGTTCTGTTATGTTCTCTGACTCATGTTCCCGTGTACAAATAACGCTGCGGAGTATGAAGCCCTGCTTCATGGTTTGCGACTCGCCAAGGAGATGAACCTCACACGCGTCAGGTGCTTGGGCGATTCTGATCTGGTGGCACAACAAGTTTCAGGTACATGGGATTCCCAGGACCCCCTGATGGCGGCTTACAGACGGGCTGTGTCTGATGTGGCGGGTCATTTCCATGGTTATCAAGTCGATCATATCGACCAGCGACTCAACAAAACAGCTGATGCCCTCTCGCGTCTCGGCTCGCAACGTAAGCCGGTTCCTCCTAATGTCTTTCTGGATATTCTGCATAATCCTTTTGTGAGGTTGCCTTCAGAAGAGGAGTTGGCGATACCAGATCCTGAGTCTCAGTTTGTGGCGGCTCTACGCGTTATGCCGGATTGGGTTCTTCCTTACTTTGCATACCTCACACGAGGCGAGTTACCTTCGGATGAGGTGTTGGCCCATCAAATCGTTCGTCGGAGAAAATCCATGGTCGTCATCAACGGCAAGTTATATAAGTGAAGTACTTCTGGGTATTTCAAAGATGTGTTTCTTCTGATGAAGGGTGCATAATTCTCAACGAAATCCACGCAGGAGATTGCGGGCATCATGCCGGGTCACATTCTCTGGTTTCCAAGGCATTCCGACATGGGTTCTTTTGGGTGACAGCTCATGCGGATGCAAAAGAGATAGTTCGTCGATGTGATGGTTGTCAACGTTTTGGACGAGAGGTTCATGTGCCGGCTCAAGAACTAAGGATGATCCCCATCACTTGGCCTTTTACGGTCTGGGTGTTAGATATGGTTGGTCCCTTTAAGATGTCATCCAATAAAAAACTCATCTACTGGTGGCGGTTGATAAATTCACCAAGTGGGTCGAAGCATAGCCTGTTGGCAGCTGTGACGCAGAAATGGCCGTCAAATTCTTGAAAAAGTACATATTCCGGTTTGGATACCCACACAACATTATCACTGATAGCGGTACCAATTTATCACAAGGGGCGATGCAGGAGTTTTGCAACCGGGAGCATATCCGGCTTGATGTGTGTGGGGTTGCTCATCCACAATCTAATGGGCAGGCAGAACGGGCGAATTAGGAAGTGATGCGGGGAATCAAACCCCGACTTATGGTTCCCCTAGAACGCACCCGAGGGTGTTGGGTTGAGGAGTTGCCTTCGGTATTATGGAGCATTCGAACCACCACCCCGAATCGTTCTACATGTTTTACTCCTTTCTTCTTGGTGTATGGAGCAGAAGTCGTTCTTCCCAGTGACATTAGGCATGATTCACCCCGAGTCGCCGCTTATGTGGAGCAGGATAATGAGTTGGCACGTCAGGATTCTTTGGATGCTTTGGAGGAAGCACGCGATTTGGCTGCCTCCCGATCGGCTATCTATCAGCAAGACTTGCGGCGTTATCATAGCCGCCGGGTCAAGAGCCGAGCTTTTCAGGAGGGCGACTTAGTGCTCCGGTTGATCCAAGATCGCACTGGCATGCATAAGTTGTCACCGCCATGGGAAGGACCGTTTTTCGTCAGCAAAAATCTTCGCAACGGGTCATACTATTTGGTGGATCTTCGGCCTAATCGGCCAACCACGGAGGCTGAGTCAACTCGCCCCTGGAACATAGCCCATCTGCGGCCTTACTACACTTGAGCTATTGGCTCCCCTTTTTCCTTTCTCTCCCATCTTTGAAAATTGTAAGTCCTTCGTTTATATAAAGCAATAAAGTTGATACCCACGAATTTTGGGTTTTCCTGCCACTTCATCTTCTTGAAAGCATGGATCTTTATTTCTTCGACAAGTCGCCCAAGCATGGACGCTATCAATACCAGAGAGCATAAGTCGCCATGCTGCACTTAATACAACCCTGGGTATCGATAAGCCAAAGGGGATCAAGTCGCTACAAGCGGACGATTCAAACATGGGCGCCTAATATGATTCTGAGGATTAGGCCGGCTTACTTAGGGGCTATCAGCTCCCAAGTCGTTTTGTGGTAAGAGCGTATACGCTTCTACAATCCTATGACCGGTCTTTCCCCTAACCATAGGTCACTTGGGGGCTTCCTCTCACTAAGATCAGCCTAACTACTCATTTGGCTAGCGAAAAATTACCGCACTACAAAAGGTATACTGGACTGTGTGTTGGCCAAATCGCCATATGGACCCATGAACTCTTGGCGAGTCAATCCGCTATTTGGACCCTGAACTCACCTTGGTTAAAACATACATGGTACCGGCTAGCGCCCCACATGGAAAATAGAGAAACCATTGGTTCATTGAACCTGCTTCACCGAAGCTTGACTCGCGCCTGATCAGCCGGTCTAAATACTTGAGCTTTTTTATACAAAAAGTCTCCTTTGGGTAGCACTTGAGTTTTTCTAACTCGTCCTATCCTGTCGCGACTTGAACGAGCCGACGAAATTCTTACTATCACCTTCCTGGCACTGCCACAAGGTTTCACAGATTTATAGGACTCGCCGGGTCTCGTTGAGCCGGGTTTCTTCATACAATTCGCCAAGACACCTTGAGTCGGTTATTATTTATCATCATCCATTACTCATTGAGATGGTTTGACATATGCTTTTGCTAGCCAAACAGGTTGGTGACCGAATCTTTACTGACACGGCGGGTCAAGCATCATGGCACCCCAAGGGCAGCACAAGGTTTTTCAAGGATCATAGAAGAGTTCCACAACAGACATGAGCAAAGGATTGTTTTCTACAAATGACCTATTACATGGCTCAGATGGCCAAATTAGTAAGGTCTGTTCTGTTGGTGCCTCTGGGTCAACTTGCCTCGAGCTTTGGCCGACTTCAAGTTGTAAATCGCCCAGTACCCAATTACACTTGGATAGAGCGGCAAATTCGTCTTCGTCATTCAAAAATGCCGAGAGATCCGACTCCAAATCAAAAGGGTTCTTGGGCCGACGAGGAGTTAAGCTGGTTGTCACAAATTCTGGCGGGTTTACTTTCTTGTTCTTGTCATCGTAAGCGGCTTGGTACTTTGATAAATCCAAGATTGCTGCTAGCCGAGTCGCCGCCGAGCGTGATTCCTTGACGACGCGCTGATAATCATCTTGAGTAAACTCTGACCTGTCATCCTTGAGTTGTGGAAAGCCTGCTGCTACCTCTTCGGGCTTCAGTTCTGGCGCATACGCCAAGCACCGACTCAAGGTAGTCAGCGCCCCCTTCCGGGCGGCTGATCGGGTTAGCTCACCTATCTGAGGTGGAAGGGTGGATAGGCAGCCAAGCATCTTTTTGATTGATGTGATTGGTTCCTTGGTACCCATCACTGCCTTCATGGTCAGCATGCTCCGAGTATACAGCTGCTCAGTCAGTGTGTAAATCGCCTTTAACTTCAAGATGCAGTCGTCCTGAAGGTTGGCGGCTCTCGGGCCTGCGTGAGAAAGACAATTATGGTTAGTACTTTGTTTTTCACACTAATATTTTTCTTTCAGAGATACAAAACCAGGGATTCCTTCTTACCAAAGATGGCCTGTGTCATGGTGGAAATATGTTTCTTTAAACCGGCCAGCTCTTGTTGCACGGCTCCCAGTTTTGTTTCAGCCATTTCAGCTCGCTTTAGCGCGGTGGCTTGATCAGCTTGAGACTTCTTGTTGGCGGCTTTCAGCTTTTCCATATCAGCTAAGATCGCCTGGTATTTTTCTTCTGCTTGAGCCTGTGCATTTTGCTGGTCGGCTAAACTTTTCTTTAAGTCGCTCAACGTCGACTCGGCTTGGGCCAGAGATTCCTGTCAACATATTTTCGAGGGACAAGTCTCAGAATTGTTGCAAGCAATATCCCTCACACTTGGGGGCTAAGGTATTATTTTTTAAACATACAAAATTATACCACAAGCAAGACCCGGCTCAACTTTCAAAAGATGACCCAGCCCTTGGGCGTTACAGGTCGAAGGTTTTTTCTACATCAAGACCCAGCTCATCTTTCAAAATATGACCCAGCCCTTGGGGGTTACAGGTCGAAGGTTTTTTCTACATCAAGACCCGGCTCATCTTTCAAAAGATGACCCGGCCCTTGGGTGTTACAAGTCGACGGTTTTTTCTACATCAAGACCCGGCTCATCTTTCAAAAGATGACTCGGCCCTTGGGGGTTACAGGTCGAAGGTTTTTTCTACATCAAGACCCGAGTCATCTTTCAAAAGATGACCCAGCCCTTGGGGGTTACAGGTCAAAGGTTTTTTCTACATCAAGACCCGGCTCATCTTTCAAAAGATGACCCGGCCCTTGGGGGTTACAGGTCGAAGGTTTTTTCTACATCAAGACCCGGCTCATCTTTCAAAAGATGACCTGGCCCTTGGGGGTTACCGGTCAAAGGTTTTTTCTACATCATGACCCAGCTCATCTTTCAAAAGATTTTCCGGCCCTTAGGGGCTAATGAGGAGGGTATGCATTAAGGCGTACCTCATGTTTATTCTTCATCATATGGAGCAGGTTCTTCTCCATTTCATAACTTGTTTCCAGGCGACTTGCGAAGCCAGAGCAAAGTTCACCAAACTCAAGTTTTTAATATTGAGGAAGTTTGGCCATGGAAATCTCATGTCTGGTGGAAGGATGGGACGATGTTGATACATGCTTCGATAAGATTGCCGAAGCGGGCTTAGAGAAGCCAGTACCAGTAATGACCACAGCATCAGGGTCTTCAGCCGCCTTGAACAGACTTGGCGGGTTGGGTGTTTCCATGCCTTCCTTGGGAGAACTTGGAAGGTCAATTTGGTCATCAGATATATCTTTTTCCGGGTCAGCATGAGCCGGTGCTGGGTTTTCTTTAAGCTCTGGAGCAGAAGGAGTGGAAGTTGAGCCGCCAGTTTTCCTCTTCTTCGCTTGCGCTCTAAGAAAAAGAGGTTCATGTTTAAAGCAAGCATAATTATCATCAGGAAAGACATAAGTATTATAAGGACTTACCCTTGTACGCGATTCATTGGCGGAAGGGCCGACATCACTGAGTCGCCCGATGAAGGGGGAGAAGTCTGCAAAAGTAATATCTCAAAATGTGAGTGAGTTACAAGTGTGATCCAAAAGAAAACGAAGGTAGAAATTGATAGAGGGTACCTCATTTTGCCGTTTCTTGGTAGGGGTTTTTACTCGTAATCCGGACATCAAATCCCCTGAGTGGCTTTGAGTTTTCTGAAAGGAAGTATGTTGCACCTTCTTCAAGAGGAAATTAGGGTCCAGACAAGCATTTGGTTGAGACATGGGAACTTTCCCACAAACTCGCCTAGCCGGCTTAGGCGAAGGAGAAGTTGAGTCGGAAGAAATGGAAATTACCTCTAAGGCGTCATCCTGGCTTTCGTTATCATCATTCTATACATGGAAATGCAGAGATATAAGCACAAGTTCTAAGCTAGTTCCATTGGAGAACTCCAAGTTCTAAGCTAGTTCCATTGGAGAACTCGGTTTGGCGATTCAGGTGGAAGAAGTACCAAAACTAAGTGACCGACGGTTCCATTCGTAGGTAAGCTTCACAGAATACCTGGAATTGGCACATGTTGCTGATCGAGTTGGGGCACAGGTATTGGAGGCGAACGTTCATGAAAGACATAGCATGTCTGAGGAACTTTGATCGTGGCGGCTTATACCCTCATTCGAGGTGTTTAGCAAAAACAACTATTTCCCCTTCGGTCGGGTTGGGAATTTCGTCACCTAGTCTAGATCGCCATCCGATGACTTCCTTCGTGTCAAAGTTCCCTGTCTTTACGCAATCCTCGAGGAAGGCGTCATCAACTTTGGTCGGGAGCCAGTCTGCCTTGAAGACGGTACCCATAGCTATAGAGGACAAGGTCATGGGTAAGTTAACCCGCCAAAACGTTTGTCGAGTGGCTGAGAGAATTTATTAACTTGCCAATAAGGGACCAGGTTTGGGCACGAGGGCGATTTAGGATTTTCTTGTTACCCAAAGGAGGTATCCCAAAGCATTCGATCATAAGCAGTGAAGTGTGGATCTACAAATAAATTTATACGCGACAAGAGGTGAGGTGTGGATCTACAAACAAGTTTCTACACGGCAAGCAGAGAGATATAGATCTACGAACAAAGTTAAAATGAGCAAAAAAGAAGGCCTGGATAAGGTGAAACAGGCCATGGCTAAAAGTAACTATGGCAAGGGTGATCAGACCGAAACCTTCTTGGTTCTTCAAACTAGAGTTGATTGATTGGGGATACGGCCTGTACTACCATGCTTGTTACCGCTATGAATCAATTGACATGCAAAAAGAGGCGTTCGAGGAGTTCTAAGAAGTAGCAAATGACGAACGCCGAGGAGTTGAGATCTTTTTATAATGGCGAAGGGCTAACCTCTTGATGGTGTCCGGAAGCAGCTGTGGGGGACCCGCGGCAAGGATGGCGTCCTCGTTTGGTTCGGAGATGCGTCGGACACGACGGCCGGTGGCGGAGTTCTTCGGGCGGCGACGGAGCTCCTCGGGCGGCGGCGGAGTCCTTCGCGTGGTCGCGAGGAAGAAGGGACAGACGGAATGGGTAGGTGGAGATTCCTTTCGCTCCCCTTCCCGAGCCTATTTAATGGGTCAGGTGCTGGAATCGAAACGCCTCGCACGGGAACCGAAAGGACAAGTTAAATGATTTGCAATTATGGCGCCAAGATTTTCGGGATATTTGTGCCGCGGGATCCGTTGGAGATTGTGTCATCGTTTTCCAAAATTAAAGGGATAAGGTGATGTCATCGGAAACGGTTCGGCGGCTTAAATGTTTTCATGAGGAATGGCGGCTTAAGCATAAGGTGCATGAAAGGAGTGGAATAAGTCGCTCCTAAACTGGATAAAAGTTTATTGGCGTGAATAGGTTCAAGTCAATCTGGGGCCTAATGTTGGGGATATTACCTACGGTGTGACCCGCCCTAGTTGGGCCGGGTCACTAAGTGGGCGACTCATCCTTTGGCGAAGCAGGCTTTGGCGAGAAGGCCTAGGAGCTGGATGGCGGTTCCAAATCTACATAGAGGATAAGTCGTCGAGGAGGTTTCCAGTCTTGGAAAGCACGGAGACTTAGAGATAGAAAGAATCATGGTTTGTATTAAGGCATGGACTCTTGTAAACCTTAGGGTCTCGACCTGTATATAAAGGCGAGTCCCTGGAGAGGAGAGGGAGGTTAGAAATCATCGAGAGCTAGGTCAGGCGAGTTACGCCCTCCTTGTAATCGAAACATCATCAATACAACACAAAGCAGGACATAGGCTTTTACCTCCTCACGAGGGGCCGAACCTAGGTAAATCTGAGTCCCGCTCCCGCTCAACCCCTTTGAGTCGCAACCAAGGTGCGATGGCTCCATCATTAAGTCCTTTCACTAGGACATCTGCCGTGACAAATCCACGACAGAAGATCCAGTCATAGTCATACTCAATATCAATCAAAAGCAAAGCATAAAAATGACAGAGGTGCTCTCTAATTGGTGCTTATATAAGAAGAGGATGACTCAACGGGAAAATAAATAGACAGGCCCTTCGCAGAGGGAAGCATTGATTTGCAGAGGTGCCAGAGCTCAAGTTTTGAAAATAGAGATAATAACTTTGGGTGGCATGCTTTCATTGTCAATGCAATGACCAAGAGTTCTCAATATCTTCCACGCTACTCACGCTATAGGTGGTTCCCAAATAGAAAAGTAAAGTTTTAACTCCCCCACCACCAATCAATCACACTACACGGCTAGTCGATTCCTCGGGTACCGTCCATACTAACATCAATCGAGGGGGAGTCTTGTTTTACAGTTATGTTTTCATTTTAAGCGTGGAACTGGGCATTCCCATTACCGGCCCCTTTCTCGTGAATGACAGTGAATAAACACATGTCGAGGATACCAATAGCCCCCTGTAACCACATGAGCGGTTCGGGCATGCAAAACAGATTATTTCTTGAAGGTTTAGAGAATGGCACATGCAAATTTACTTGGAACGGCAGGTAAATACCGCAAATAGGTAGGTATGGTGGACTCTCATGGAAAAACTTTTGGGTTTATGGAAATGGATGCACAAGCAGTATTCCGCTTAGTACAAGTGAAGGCTAGCAAAAGACTGGGAAGCGACCAACTAGAGAGCGACAACAGTCATGAAGATGCAATGAGTTTGACTAGCATGGAGTGCAAGCATGAACATGATATAAATCACCATGAACATGAACATCATGGAGGCTATGTTGATTTTGTTTCAACTACATGCGTGAACATGCACCAAGTCAAGCCACTTGAATCATTCAAAGGAGAATACCATCCTATCATATTACATCATAGTCATCTCAAAATCTATGTTGGCATTCAAAACAAACCATTATAAGCTCCTAGCTAAATAAGCATGGCATCAGAAACTATGATCTCTAAGTTGTCATTGCAAATATGGTTCTCTCACAACAAAGCTGAATCTGGGACGACAAGCTAGTCATATTTAAAAAAACAAAATAGACAGAGTTCATACCAGCTTTTCCAGTCTTAGTCACTTCATTATATATTGTCATTATTGCCTTTCACTTGCACGATCGAACGATGTGAACAATATTATGAGTGCATTGGACTAAGCTGAATCTGCAGGCAAACACAAAGGGGAAGACAAAGTAATATGGCTCTTTGAAAGCTAAACAGGTATGCATGCAAGAGCCACTAAACATTGTAACCAATATCTTCTACCTTGACCCAAGGAAAAAGAAAACTATTTACACGGGAAAGCTCCCAACAAGCAAAAGAAGAAAGGAAAATATTTTTGGGTTTTCTCAAAAGGACACAAAACAAGAAAACAAGAAAACGAAAATAAACTAGCATGGACAATACAGTGGCAAAGTGTAAACACTGGCTAGCAAGGTGAAAGCATAAGCATGAATGTAAAGTCGGTGAGAACATGTACTCCCCCAAGCTTACGATTTTGCCCTAGCTTGGTCTATGTCACGCCCAAGATGCGACCCTATCCTCAGTTTGGCACAAAGGCCTCGTCAGGGATAGAAGCGCATCTCGTCGTGTCGCAAGAATGGATATCGTCACAAGTACATGTACGGAAAAGATGAGATATTTAAAGAATTCGCTTACACTCGCCACAAGCTACATCAGAGTCACATCAGTACATTACATAACCATCAAGAGTAAGAGCAGGGTCCGACTATGGACGAAAACAAACAACAAAAGAAGAACGACGTCCATCCTTGCTATCCCAGGCTGCCGGCCTGGAACCCCTCCTAGATTGAAGAAGAAGAAGAAGAAGAAGAAGAAGCAACTCCAAATGAACAATCAACGCGCTCGCGTCACGTAACCTTTACCTGTACCTGCAACTTGTGTTATAGTAATCTGTGAGCCACAGGGGACTCAGCAATCTCATTTCCAAAGGTATCAAGACTAGAAAAGCTTAATGGGTGAGGCATGGTTAAGTGGTGAGGTTGCAGTAGCGGCTAAGCATATATTTGGTGGCTAACTTACGAGTACAAGAAAAAAAGAGGGGGAAGATCTACGCATAACGGACGTGAACTACAGATAATCAAATGAATGATCCTGAACACCTACCTACGTCAGACATAACCCCACCGTGTCCACGATTGGAGAAGGAACTCACGAAAGAGACAGTCACGGTTACGCACACAGTTGACATGTTTTTAGTTAAATTAACTTCAAGTTATCTAGAACCAGTGTTAAACAAAGTTTCCACGTTGCCACATAACCGCGGGCACGGCTTTCCGAAAAGATTTAAACCTGCAGGGGTGCTCCAACTAGTCCATCACAAATTACCACAAGCCGCATAGAAATCCTCAATCACGAAGCTCGCGATCTCGTCGGATTCCCTAGTGGAAAACCTCAACTCTGAGATTACCCAAAGCATCACCGGAATCCCGATGCACAAGATATCTCGTCAAAGGTAAAACTAATCCAGCAAGGCCGCCCGACGTGTCGACGATCCCGATAGGAGTCGCGTACCTCGTTCTCAGGACACGACAGATGAGCGATGGTAACCACGCCAAACGCCGAGTTGCCCCGGGTAGCGTTAATAAGCTGCTCTGTTTTGGACCAACACTCATGAGGAGCACTGGCTCGGGGGTTGATTAAATTATCCTCGGGGTCCGGAAAGTCCATATGCAATTTTATTAGGTGTTTAGACAAATGTAGTACCAAAGTTGGGCCTTGCCAGACCAGTCTTAATCTAAAACGAATTATCAAGGGGGTCCCCATAACAACCACGGTCGTGTTAGGAGCGCTCAATTATGGAACATAACATCGGTAGCCGGAAACTAAGGGGGCAAAGGTGGAACAAAACACCAGGCTAGAAAGGCCGAGCCTTCCACCTTTTATAGGTGCATTAAATTATATAACATTTAATATGGTGCTATAACAAGGAACCCATGTAATCACATGGAATCAACTGCACCTGCAACTAGCAACGCTACACAGGGTTAAGCAAGCGGTAACATAGCCAATCAGTGGTTTGCTAGGTCGAACAGGTTGAAGGTATTCATGGCATTGTTGAGAGGCTGATAAATAACATGTGGTAGGCAACGAGACATAAACGATAGGAACGGAAAAAAACTAGCATGGCAATGATAGTAATGGTATCTGAGGAAATGATCATCTTGCCTGAGATCCCGCTTGGAAGAAGAATGCCTCCGTGAAGCAGACGAACCGACGTAGTCGAACGGGTCCTCAAATCGGACACGCTTACGGAACTCTATCGATACGGAGGAAACGGAAACAAGCATCAACACACGATATTCATCACACGACGCACAACACATATGATGCATGAGCTACTGAATACATGCAATTCACGGCATGACAAATCACGCAATCAAACACTACACATTAAGTGAAGTTCAATATGCACGAGTTGCATATTGTCGAAACTCCACGTTTATTAGTTAGTTCTGTCCCGATTAGATACCCGGCAATATTAATGTTGTCAAACATGCAAGAGGTGAAGCGGAAATTAAACTACCTATCTAGGCATTTTAAGTGAGGTCGGAAATGACATATAGCACCTCCAAAACGACCTCACATGTTAATTTACAATTCTGTCCAGATCTGAATTAACACCTTTAATTAGTTGTTAAACAGGAAAACAAATAGGTTCACGTGATTCTAAGCGTCAAGTCAAGAAACCCACAGGTAAAGAACATCTCCAAAGGAGCTACGGTTCAAAAGATACAAGCACCGCAAGATATGATGGCATGAATGCAAAATGTGTGCAACTGCGGCTACGAACACTTCAAAACAGTCGAACAACAAGAGAAAATGAAACTACATGAGATTATAAGCAAGTTTCATGTAGGACACGATCAAAACGGAGCTACGGTTCGAAAACTACGAGCAAAACAAGAAAACGCTACAATGTAACAAAATCAGCCACATAGCACTTTCTACGCCCCACAACTACGGCTACACAACTCCGATAAACTCAAGCAAGGCATGGCACGGAAGAGGGCAAGAAGTACTACTACAAACTACTAACAACAACTAACATGGCAGCAAGGAGCACTAGGAAAAGAAGACACAAAATGGCATCTCACACACTATTTCAGACTTAGTGAAAATAACACCTCCTGAAAGTGCAGTTTTCAGTCTGAAGCAAACTTGACAGCAGGAAAACCTATAGCTACAGGACTCCAAATGGCATGAAACTTAACAGCATGCTAGAGAAACATAAGGGGTACAACTGACTCCATTGGACCAACTCCAAAAGAGCTACAGATCACAAGATGCAGGCAAGACAAGACAGCAACAAAATAATAACAGATTCCAGACTTAGAAATATTTCAGCTCCTCTAAAACAGCACTATTTCCAACAACTTGAGGGCAATCAAAACACACCTAAATCATGCATTTCTATTGCAACTAAAAATACCAGGGGCTAAACAAAACATCCAAGATCAACTCCCTAGTTGGCAACTAATTCAAACGAGGCACGGAATAAATCCTATGAATTAAACAAAAGGGCATCACGGCAAAATATCTCGCGAACTAACTTACTCGAAAGCCAAAACTAATTGCACAGAAAAATCCCTGGGATTTTTCTACCCCGGAAACATATATAATATGTGGGGTTTGCAACACAAAATAACGCCACACAATAATGCGGGAGAAATAAACCTAGACACGAAAAATAATCTAACGGGCAATTCTTACACGCAAAAATACACTTGACCGCACTAAAATACATGCAAAAATACCCCCTAAACCATAGGCATTTCTATCATGGCATTCGAGTAATTCAAACACGCGAGGAAAATAAATGCGGGCACCTACTTATGGGGACAACACGTAAATCCACGCATTAGGCACTCTAAACGGCGTCAAATAAATATGCAAGTTTCAAAATCATATTGTACGTGAAATTCTACACCAAAACGATATATAACACGTCTCGAACCGGCTTACGGTTTAAAAGTAACGGGGGTTTAAATAAATAGCTAAATCTTGAAATTAACTAAACAAAAAAGAAAAAAAAACCTAAATCTCTAACGGGCCGAATCTGGTGGCGCAACATATCTAAAGCGCACCTAGGCAAGGATTAGAGGCGACAAGGAGTTCTCACCTAGCGGGCTCAGCCCATGAAGGGGAGACGGTAGCAGGCCGAGGGCGTGTGCGCTGGCCTGGGCCTCGGTTCGCTCGTGGGCCTGGCAGGGGCGCGGGCCGGCCTGCTCGGGGCTCCCTCCTCCTCACGACGGGAGGAAGCAGAGGGG
Source organism: Hordeum vulgare subsp. vulgare (assembly GCF_904849725.1). NCBI lineage: Eukaryota > Viridiplantae > Streptophyta > Magnoliopsida > Poales > Poaceae > Hordeum > Hordeum vulgare. Next base: position 293,799,276 of record NC_058523.1, on the reverse strand, counting down.
CGGCGGCGGCTGGCAGCATAAGGTGCCGGCGGGGATGGCGGCAGGCGAGGCCCTGCGGCGACGGGGACGACCGGATCCGGACTGGACCGGCCGGGGCGAGGCTCGCCGACGGCGACGGCGCCGGTTGGGGCCGGCGAGACGACGAGCACGGGACGACGAGCACGGGACGACTTCTGCAGGCGGCGAGCGGCGAGATGCAGCGGGCGACGGCGCGAGGCTCCAACTGGCGGCCGGAGGGAGGCGCGGGGCTCCGGCGAGCTGCCGGCAGCGGCTGGCGGCGGCACGGGGGAGCTATGGCGACGTGCCGGCGAGGGCAGGAGACGCGGGTGCTCGGCGGCGACACGCTCGGGGAGGCAGGGAGGCGCGGCGGCGCTCGGGCCCAGATGGGCTCGGGCGGGCCTCTCTCGGGCTCGCAGGCCCGGCGGCTGGCAGGGGGAGAGAGAGGAGAGGCTGTGGGGGCGGCTGTCCAAATGTGATGGTGGGGTATATATAGACAAAGGGGGGCCTCGGTTAACCGGAATTTCGTTCCGGATCTAACCGCGGGGTCGGATTCGGACGATTCCGAACGTGGGCGATGGGTATGCGACCGTGTAGAGGGAATATCCGGAGACGAGAGGGAGAACGGGCGGCGCCGCACGAATTTTAAAACACCGACAGACGTCCGACGAACAACCGAAGACGGTGCCGCTACGGACGACCTTCGGGTACCAGACGGTCTCCGATCGCGACGAAATTCGACGGGCGGCCTCGCTATAACTAATCACGACCGCACGTCAAATCTCAACCCGATCAGAGAAAGTTTTAAACGCACTTTAAAAACTGGGTTTCGACGGTGCCGCGGGCGCGTGCGAGTGCGTTCGGGCTCGAAACAGACAACGACGAGAACCGGCGACTAATAACGAATGCAAGTTTTGAAAACTGGCGGCAACGGAGATGCCGATGCAATGCTAATGATGCGCATGATACGATGATGATGCGGCAACTGAAAATACCCACACGACGAAAACGGAAAGAAAAGGGGAAGCTTCTGGAACGTCGGCATTGGGCTGTCACAACTCTCCTACACTACAAGAGGATCTCGCCCCGAGATCCAAGAATGAAAGGGGGAGAGGATGAGAAAGAACAAGAGGAAAAAACTTAGTCGCTTCTTTGACAAACGAGTGAAAGCAACGATCCTTGAAGGTTGCAAAGAGATGAGGAATGATATGAGAAAGAAGGAAGCATTCACGGAAAATTTCGGCAGCACTTCGGTAGGAAAATGGGACAAAAAAAATTCGAAAAGGTGGAAGAAATAGACAATATTCACAACAAACAAGTAAATAGTGCAAGGGAACACCATGATCTTGATAGAATAACAAGATAGACCCAAAGGAGCAATATCACAATGCCTCCGGAACAAGAGAATATGAACTATCTCATACGGAAGAAGAGAATGAAGAAAAAGAATGACAACTACCATCACAATAGAATTGAAGAGCCTCCGGATAGAGAATTGACATAGTAGTTGGAAAACCAAGAACGAAAGAACCAGATAGTAGTGGGCTTACGAAAATCATCTCAACAAATATGAGGTGACAAACAACCACTAAAAGGAACAAGGACAGATGAAAGCAAAGATATGAAAACTTCTTACACCGAGAGGATACATTAAGAACTGGGATTAATGACAAGCACCATGATAGCAACAATCCATAGGAAAACCTTTAGGTGAAGTCCAAACCAAGATAACTCAATGACGAAATCATGAGTTGAGAATATCTCATGATCATAGAATTGGAGGGTTTAATTATCTCATTCTTGAAAGGATAAAGAAAGAACAAATGCACTTGGGAATGCAAGAGAACGGATACTTGAGAAAAGAATTGCTATCATGAGACACTTTGGAAGAAAAATTGAAATCCCTTGAAAGAAGGAAGAACCAGAATAAGAATTATGTTATGCTTATCCTTCGTCAAGTTAAATTGATGACAAGCAACGGATCTAGCATACCACTTATTCTACTAGAAATGAATCTTGAAGATGCACAGAGATATAAGCACCACTTGATGCATAATTGAAGGCAACACCGGTAAGAACTCACAATCGAATGGGAACACCACGAATTAATGGATAAACATGAGAAAGAAGAGATCATGAGCCACCTTAGAGAAAACTAGAACAAGGCACCGGATAAACGAGAGACAACAAAGAGACAACAATTCAGAAGAATTGAAGATGAAAGCTGAAAGTTGAGAACGAAGAATCTTCTAAAATGATGGCCTTCGGAGGAACGAGAAATAAAAACAACTCAGAGAAACACCGGATAGCACGAAAGGGATTACTCATGATTGAAAACAAATTCAAAATGATAACACGAAGCTGAAATGATGAATCTTCAAGAGAATGAACCAAACTTCGAGAGAACCACTCGTTGAGACTGCAAGCTGGGAATGACGAGAAGAACACGACCAAGAATTACTGAGACACTCCGGAATAATGAAGAATGAAAGGTTGAACCAATATGAGAATTAATTCGAATAGATCTAGAAGAAGGAATATGACTGATGAAATTCATACTTACGTCATAGATGAAAAGAATTAAGGATCTCCAGAAAAGATTAAAGAGCCAGGTAAGATCGTGGGAAAACCTGTGGGTTATGGGCCCACTCAAATAAACCACTGTTAGAAAAGATTGATTAGAAGAGAGATATTGCACCGGTATAAAGAGAACTAGATGAGGTTGAACACCTCGAAAGAATTAAAAGAATTGAAAACACGAAACTTCCGAGATATCTTCAGCACTCCGGATGAAAAGAGAGGAATGACTAAGCAAGATAGCCTGAAAGAATCTCCAACATGAAAAAGAATTACAAGGATAATTAGGATATGATGAACACGGATAGCCGAATTAAATTCACCGGTAAGGATGACAAGAATGAATAAAGAGAAACATGAATCTCCTGAGAATCTTCACAAAGAACCACCGGATACAACACGGAAGAAACTATAGCGGAAGCACAATGAAAAGAAACTCCTGGATGAAAATCGAATCACTGAGAAAAAAGGGCGGGAGGGTGGGGAAAAACAACGACAACTTGGGACGGATGAGACAAACTTCGGAAAGAATTGAGAGAATGATCTTGCAAAATTGGAGAGGATATGAATCCTTTAAGAGAAACACACCGGTTGAAAAGGAATTAGCTCGACGACTCCGGTGGTCGAAATTGATATGACAATTGATTGAGCAAAAGGATTAGCACTCTCATATGAACATGAGAACACTGCTTAGAAAAGATCTGAAATCACCACTTGACATCGAAGCAACTTGAATTGCCATATTCAACAAAACAAGGATGCGGCTTGCAATTAGCAAGAACAAACTCATGAGAAAGATTTCCGTTCGATATTTTCGTGGACAGGATCGCACGGGCACGATTTACAGTAGCCATCAAGTGCAAACAGTGCACCCGACATACGAAGCGTCCCCGAGTCGTAGCAAGCTACAAGGACTCTTTAAGACGCAACGTGTACTGCTGTAAGTCGACCGTGAACAAACGAATCCACTAGATGTCGAACCCCAACCTAACATCATGCATTTGTTGGAAGATTTTCCTATAAGCAACTACTTGAATTCCCACCTATGAATTCCCGAAATATCTGGTCATGCAATCTGGTACACGGATACACGGAGTAATATCACACAACTCCTATACTAAACCGTCACTTGTATCACATCTATCAACACACAACCAGAATCTCGGACCTTCATCTACAACAGACCCTCGTGATCACAACGATACAAAGTATGGCAGTACCCCCGAACAATCTGCACCAGTACTGGGGACATCGGGGTTATCTCGCCACTACTAGTATTGAAGCAATTACGAACATCCTTCGTTCTGAGATACTAAGAAATCTGAATGATAACGATGTGCTCGAGAATCCTCTGGAGCTCAACTCCCCGGAAGAAGATCAAGTCAGACAGGAGGCACCAAGACAGAACTCCGTCACATCGGCATCATATAGATTCCAAGAATATCCGCGTGATCCTAAAAAAAATTTGAGTGAGAAGAGAAGTAGAATAAATTATTACGTCAAGATTCCTCACCAGAGCATAGAAGAGGAGAAAAAAGAATCCTACTCTCCGATATATAACTAGACTCAAATAAGTTTTTCACTAGACTCGACTCGGCCAAGTTCGATCAATCAAGGGGGCTCCTAGGTCGGTACAGGCTCTGATTCCAACTTGTCACGCCCAAGATGCGACCCTATCCTCAATTTGGCACGAAGGCCTCGTCAGGGATAGAAGCGCATCTCGTCGTGTCGCAAGAATGGATATAGTTACAAGTACATGTACTGAAAAAATGAGATATTTAAAGAATGGGCTTACACTCGCCACAAGCTACATCAGAGTCACATCAGTACATTACATAACCATCAAGAGTAAGAGCAGGGTCCGACTACGGACGAAAACAAACGACAAAAGAAGAACAACGTCCATCCTTGCTATCCCAGGCTGTCGGCCTGGAACCCCTTCTAGATCGAAGAAGAAGAAGAAGAAGCAACTCCAAATGAACAATCAACGCGCTCGCGTCACGTAACCTTTACCTGTACCTGCAACTGGTGTTGTAGTAATCTGTGAGCCACAGGGGGCTCAGCAATCTCATTTCCAAAGGTATCAAGACTAGCAAAGCTTAATGAGTGAGGCATGGTTAAGTGGTGAGGTTGCAGCAGCGGCTAAGCATATATTTGGTGGCTAACTTACGAGTACAAGAAAAAAAGACGGGGAAGATCTACGCATAACGGACGTGAACTACAGATGATCAAATGAATGATCCTGAACACCTACCTACGTCAGACATAACCCCATCGTGTCCTCGACCGTAGAAGGAACTCACGAAAGAGACAGTCACGATTACGCACACAGTTGACATGTTTTTAGTTAAATTAACTTCAAGTTATCTAGAACCAGTGTTAAACAAAGTTTCCACGTTGCCACATAACCGCGGGCACGGCTTCCCGAAAAGATTTAACCCTGCAGGGGTGCTCCAACTAGTCCATCACAAATTACCACAAGCCGCATAGAAATCCTAAAACACGAAGCTCGCGATCTCGTCCGATTCCCTAGTGGAAAACCTCAACTCTGAGATTACCCAAAGCATCACCGGAATCCTGATGCACAAGATATCTCGTCAAAGGTAAAACTAATCCAGCAAGGCCGCCCGACGTGTCGACGATCCCGATAGGAGTCGCGTACCTCGTTCTCAGGACACGACGGATGAGCGATGGTAACCACGCCAAATGCCGAGTTGCCCCGGGTAGCGTTAATAAGCTGCCTTGTTTTGGACCAACACTCATGAGGAGCACTGGCCCGAGGGTTGATTAAATTATCCTCGGGGTCCGGAAAGTCCCTATGCAATTTTATTAGGTGTTTAGACAAATGTGGTACCAAAGTTGGGCCTTGCCAGACCAGTCTTAATCTAAAACGAATTATCAAGGGGGTCCCCATAACAACCCCGATCGTGTTAGGAGCGCTCAATTATGGAACATAACACCGGTAGCCGGAAACTAAGGGGGCAAAGGTGGAACAAAACACCAGGCTAGAAAGGCCGAGCCTTCCACCTTTTACCAAGTATATAGGTGCATTAAATTATATAACATTTAATATGGTGCTATAACAAGGAACCCATGTAATCACATGGAATCAACTACACCTGCAACTAGCAACGCTACACAGGGTTAAGCAAGCGGTAACATAGCCAATCAGTGGTTTGCTAGGTCGAACAGGTTGAAGGTATTCTTGGCATTGTTGAGAGGCTGATAAATAACATGTGGTAGGCAACGAGACATAAACGATAGCAACGGAAAAAAACTAGCATGGCAATGATAGTAATGGTATCTGGGGAAATGATCATCTTGCCTGAGATCCCGCTTGGAAGAAGAATGCCTCGGTGAAGCAGACGAACCGACGTAGTCGAACGGGTCCTCACATCCGACACGCTTGCGGAACTCTATAGATACGGAGGAAACGGAAACAAGCATCAACACACGATATTCATCACACGACGCACAACACATATGATGCATGAGCTACTGAATACATGCAAGTCACGGCATGACAAATCACACAATCAAACACTACACATTAAGTGAAGTTCAATATGCACGAGTTGCATATTGACGAAACTCCACGTTTATTAGTTAGTTCTATCCCGATTAGATACCCGGCAATATTAATGTTATCAAACATGCAAGAGGTGAAGCAAAAATTAGACTACCTATCTAGGCATTTTAAGTGAGGTCGGAAATGACATATAGCACCTCCAAAATGACCTCACATGTTAATTTACAATTCTGGCCAGATCTGAATTAACACCTTTAATTAGTTGTTAAACAGAAAAACAAATAGTTTCATGTGATTCTACGCGTCAAGGCAAGCAACCCACACGTAAAGAGCATCTCCAACGGAGCTACGGTTCAAAAGATACAAGCACCGCAAGATATGATGGCATGAATGCAAAATGTGTGCAACGGCGGCTACGAACACTTAAAAACATTCGAACAGCAAGAGAAAATGAAACTACACGAGATTCTAATCAAGTTTCATGTAGGACACGATCAAAACGGAGCTACGGTTCGAAAACTACGAGCAAAACAAGAAAACGCTACAATCTGCCAAAATCAGCCACATAGCATTTTCTACGCCCCACAACTACGGCTACACAACTCCGATAAACTACAGCAAGGCATGGCACGGAAGAGGGCAAGAAGCACTACTAAAAACTACTAACAACAACTAACATGGCAGCAAGGAGCACTAGGAAAAGAAGACACAAAATGGCATCTCACACACTATTTCAGACTTAGTGAAAATAACACCTCCTGAAAGTGCAGATTTCAGTCTGAAGCAAACTTGACAGAAGCAAAACCTATAGCTACAGGACTCCAAATGGCATGAAACTTAACAGCATGCTAGAGAAACATAAGGGGTACAACTGACTCCATTGGACCAACTCCAAAAGAGCTACAGATCACAAGATGCAGGCAAGACAAGACAGCAACAAAATAATAACAGATCCCAGACTTAGAAATATTTCAGCTCCTCTAAAACAGCACTATTTCCAGCAACTTGAGGGAAATCAAAACACACCTAAATCATGCATTTCTATTGCAACTAAAAATACCAGGGGCTAAACAAAACATCCAAGATCAACTCCCTAGTTGGCAACTAATTCAAACGAGGCACGGAATAAATCCTACGAATTAAACAAAAGGGCATCACGGCAAAATATCTCGCGAACTAACTTACTCGAAAGCCAAAATTAATTGCATAGAAAAATCCCTGGGATTTTTCTACCCCGGAAACATATATAATATGTGGGGTTTGCAACACAAAATAACGCCACACAATAATGCGGGAGAAATAAACCTAGACACGAAAAATAATCTAACGGGCAATTCCTACACGCAAAAATACACTTGACCGCACTAAAATACATGCAAAAATACCCCCTAAACCATAGGCATTTCTATCATGGCATTCGAGTAATTCAAACACGCGAGGAAAATAAATGCGGGCACCTACTTATGGGGACAGCACGTAAATCTATGCATTAGGCACTCTAAATGGCGTCAAATAAATATGCAAGTTTCAAAATCATATTCTACGTGAAATTCTACACCAAAACGATATATAACACGTCTCGAACCAAGGCGGCAAGGAGTTCTCACCTAGCGGGCTCAGCCCATGAAGTGGAGACGGTAGCAGGCCGAGGGCGTGTGCGCTGGCCTGGGCCTCGGTTCGCTCGTGGGCCTGGCAGGGGCGCGGGCCGGCCTGCTCGGGCCTCACGACGGGAGGAAGCAGAGGGGCGGCGGCGGCTGGCAGCATAAGGCGCCGGCGGGGATGGCGGTAGGCGAGGCCTTGCGGCGACGGGGACGACCGGATCCGGACTGGACCGGCCGGGGCGAGGCTCGCCGGCGGCGACAGCGCCGGTTGGGGCCGGCGAGACGACGAGCACGGGACGACTTCTGCAGGCGGCGAGCGGCGAGATGCTGCGGGCGACGGCGCGAGGCTCCGCCTGGCGGCTAGAGGGAGGCTCGGGGCTCCGGCGAGCTGCCGGCAGCGGCTGGCGGCGGCACGGGGGAGCTATGGCGACGCGCCGACGAGGGCAGGAGACGCGGGTGCTCGGTGGCGACACGCTCGGGGAGGGAGGGAGGCGCGGCGGCGCTCGGGCCCAGATGGAATCGGGCGGGCCTCTCTCGGGCTCGCGGGCCCGGCGGCTGGCAGGGGGAGAGAGAGGAGAGGCTGTGGGGGCGGCTAGGGTTTCGGGAGCGGAAAACGAGGCACGAATAGGGGGAGGCTGTCCAAATGTGATGGTGGGGTATATATAGACAAAGGGGGGGCTCGGTTAACCGGAATTTCCTTCCGGATCCAAACGCGGGGTCGGATTCGGACAATTCCGAACGTGGGCGATGGGTACGCGGCCATGTAGAGGGAATATCCGGAGACGAGAGGGAGAACGGGCGGCACGACACGAATTTTAAAACACCAACAGACGTCCGACGAATAACCGAAGACGGTGCCGCTACGGTCGACCGTTCGGGTACCAGACGGTCTCCGATCGCGATGAAATTCGACGGGCGGCCTCGCTATAACTAATCACGACCGCACGTCAAATCTCAACCTGATCAGAGAAAGTTTTAAACGCACTTTAAAAACAGGGTTTGGACGGTGCCGCGGGCGCGTGCGAGTGCGGTCGGGCTCGGAACGGACAACGACGAGAACCGACGACTACTAACGAATGCAAGTTTTGAAAACTGGCGGCAACGGAGATGCCGATGCAATACTGATGATGCGGATGATGCGATGATGATGCGGCAACTAAAAATACCCACACGACGAAAACGGAAAGAAAAGGGGAAGCTTCTGGAACGTCGGCATTGGGCTGTCACAGTCTACTCCCACGGAGGGAAATAACCAGCTCCGGGATACTCCGGAGCGGATTGTGGATGCCACTGTTGTGTGAGCTCCTCTGGCTCCCACTGATAAACTTGCGTCTGGTACTCGACTGGCGGCTCGGACACGGGCACCTGTGGTTGGGGCAAGCCCCAATACGTGTACATGTCCGAGGGAATAATATTGTACCTCCCTGCATAAAGGTTGAACAACGAAGGAGCAGGCAAAGTAATAGTCTCTCGAGTACCCTGACTAAATACGAGGTTATAAATCATCCATCTACTAGCATCTCTATCCAGAAAATCATGGCGAACCATGCTGTAATAATCCAGATATTTCTCAGGGAGAAGCATCTCTTCTTCCTCGCGAAGTCTAATAGGTATCTCAAAGTGTCTAGCAAGACGAGTAGCATAGATACCTCCATAGACGACACCTTTGGAACGGTTTGTGTTCAAACGCTGAGCTACTATAGCACCTAGGCTATAAGTCTTATCGTTATAAAGGCCTTCGCGCAAAACTGCAAGGTCTGGAGAGCTAAGTGATCCAGCCTCCCCACGGCCAATCAAACATTTTCCAACAAATAATTAGAAGTATCGAAGCACAGGAAAATGTATGCTAGCAATGCTACCGCGAGACACTCCTCTCTCCTCTCCAACAGCAATAGTACCTATGAAATTTTCCAAATCCCGTGGACGAGGATCAAGAATATCCCCAACATAAGGTAATTTGCATGCATTGCAAAAATCCTGTAGTGTCATGCACTGGGGGATATCGTATAAGATGAACTCAACCATGGGAGGATTCTTCCTCGGATAAAAGTTGAAGCTTTAAACGAAAATATTGGTGAGAAGGAGGTATTGTGGACACTTATCTTCAACGAACGCGGTAAGACCTGCGTTCTCCAACAAGTAATAAAAGTCTTCATAAAGCCCAGCGACGCGCAAAAATTCATCACTTGGCCACTCGCACGCTCGAACTTCCATGACTCGAGGAACCACATACTTGGGGTGGTTCTTCTCATCCTCCTTGGGGTTATGGCTTGAAGAGCCTCTCAAGAACCTCCTCATCCTTTTCCTTTTTGTAACTCTGAAAAATTCTAAAAAATTTAGAGACTTCGAAAGAAAAGTGAGTAAGGATTAACCCAACTCGTAGCAACTACTCCTACTAGTGCCTAGAGACCGTATCACGCGCTAAAACTACTTGGGACCAGCTAAAATCAACATTTCAAGCTCAAGAACAGGGTCACCAAGGTAGCAAGAATACGCGAAGGATAAAGCACTAGAGCAGAAACTAATTGGACCAATGGAGGAGTCACTTACCAAGGAGTAATTTCCCCAAAACGGTTCGGAGAATGGTGCTTTGAGCAAGGAGATCGAAAATCACAGCCAAATGAGCAAGAACACGGGTTTGAGCTGCGAAACGATTTTTTCTGGAGGTAGAAGGAGAAGATGGGAGCTAGAATGAGTGGAGGGGGTCCCTGTGGGCCCCACAAGCTTGCTTGCCGCGGCCAGGGGTAGCCCGCGGTGACAGGGCTTGTGGCCCACTGGTGTGGCCCCCAAGCTAGCTCTCAGTCCCAGTATTTTTCAAATATTCCAGAAAAAATCATACTAGATTTTCAGGACCATCGGAGAACTTTTATTTTTGGGGTACTTTTCTCCAGGACGCTAAAACAGAAAACAGGGAAAACTAAACTAAATCTATCATTTTTCTTCTAAGAAACAGAAAGTGAAAGCTTAAAACAGAGGTATGTGACTCTTTGATTCATCCATTTCATGGTCATCGAAAGAAATCTGTCAATGGCGTTGATCAAATCCTCATGACAAAACTTTTCCGAATCGCAAAAGGAAACGGAGAATTTTCGAATAGTCACTAAGTCACCTCAATGGGGATATGTATCTCCCCAACAAGCAAATCATACTTCATCTTGACACGAGGAATAGGGCATTCAAAGCTCCCAGTAAGAATCGATGAAGTTTTTTCGATAGCATTGATGCAATGTACTTGATATCGTTTCTTCGGAAAGTGCACGGTATGCTCATTACCATTGACATGGAAAGTGACATTGCCTTTGTTGCAATCTAGAACAGCCCCTGCAGTGTTTAAAAAGGGTCTTCTGAGGATGAGAGCCATGGCATCGTCCTCGGGAATATCCAAGATAACAAAATCTCTTAAGATAGTGGTGATAGCAACCACAACAGGCACCTCCTCGCAAATGCCGACAGGCAAAGCATTTGATTTGTCGGCCATTTGCAGAGAGATTTCAGTGGGTGTCAACTTATCCAGTTCAAGTCTACGATAAAGAGAGAGAGGCATAACACTAACACCGGCTCCAAGGTCACATAAGGCAATTCTTACGTAGTTTCCTTTAATGGAGCAAGTTATAGTGGGCACTCCGGGATCACCAAGTTTCTTAGGAGTTCCACCTTTGAAAGTGTAATTGGCAAGCATGGTGGAGATCTCAAGATCTGGTATCTTCCGTTTATTGGTCACGATATCTTTCATGTACTTGGCATATGGATACATTTTGAGCATATCAACTAACCGCATCTGCAGAAAGACGGGTCTTCTCATTTCAATAAAGCGCTCAAAATCCTCATCATACTTTTTCTTGGATGGCTTAGGAGGAAAGGGCATAGCTCTCTGAACCCATGGCTCCCTTTCTTTGCCATGCTTCCTAGCAGTGAAGTCATTCTTATCGTATCTCTTAGGTTGTGGGTTATCAGGTTTAACAGTAGGTTCAATCTCCACATCCTTATCATTGCTACGTCGAGCATTATCATGAACATCGCTGTCCATATTGTCACCAGGTTCATGTTCATCACCAGATTGTGTTTCTTCATCAGACGCAGAAATATCATTTGATTCTTCAGGTGTGACAGTATTTTGTGAACTGACATGTAGGTTCCTTAGGATAACTAGGTGTATCAGCATTAATTCCTTGAGAATCCTTATCAGTTCTCTTAGGATGGCCTTTAGGATACAAAGGTTCATGAGTCATTTTGCCTGCTCTAGTAATGACTCTGACAGAGTTGTCATTTAATTCATTGAACAAGTCATTCTGAGCTTTAAGTACTTGTTCTACCTGATTAGTAATCATAGAGGCATGTTTACTCAGAAGCTTCAGATCATTGACATTTCTGTCTACACAGGCACTTAAATGACTAAGCATACGAGTACTTTGTTCCAATTGTCTGCTAACATAATCATTGAAACTCTGTTGTTTGGCGACAAAGTTGTCAAATTCAGCAAAGCATAGGCTAGCAGGTTTGTCAAAAGGAATATCACTCTCATCGAACCTACGCAGAGAATTTACTTCCACTACCTGTATCGGATTATCGAGACCATGGATCTCTTCGATAGGTGGTAGATTTTTGACATCTTCAGATCTAATGCCTTTCTCTTGCATAGATTTCTTGGCTTCTTGCATATCTTCGGGACTGAGGAATAGAATACCTCTTTTCTTCAGAGTTGTCTTAGGAGGTGGTTCGAGAATAGTCCAAGCATTATCGTTGATCAAGATGTTATTCAGTAGAGTCTTAGCTTGTTCTATAGTTCGTTCCCTAAAAACACAACCGCCACAACTATCTAGGTGGTCTCTAGCAGCATCGGTAAGTCCGTTATAGAAGATATCAAGTATCTTGTTCTTCTTAAGAGGGTGATCAGGCCAAGCATTCTGTAGCTGGATGAGCCTCCCCCAAGCTTGTGGGAGACTCTCTTCTTTGAGTTGAGCAAAGTTGTATATTTCCTGCAAGGAAGCTTGCTTCTTATGGGCAGGGAAATATTTCTCACAGAAGTAATAGACCATATCCTGGGGACTACTCACACATCCAGGAGCAAGAGAAGTGAACCAGGCTTTAGCGTCATCCTTTAGAGAGAAAGGAAATAGCTTAAGGATATAGTAGTAGCGGATCTTCTCCTCACTAGTGAAAAGGGTGGCTATATCGTGTAGTTTGGTAAGATGGGCTATGACCGTCTCAGACTCATAACCGTGGAAAAGATCAGATTCAACTAGAGAGATTATCTTAGGGTCGACAGAGAATTCATAATCCTTATCGGTGATAAAGATAGCTGAAGTGGCATACTTCGGGTCGTATTTCATCCTAGCTTTCAGAGATTTTTCCTTCCACTTGAGAAGTAATTTCTCAGCATTATAGGCATCCTTACACGCAAGAAAATCCTCAGCTATCTCTCCCTCCATAACATAACCCTCAGGTATATCAGGCAATTCATGTCTAGGAGAGCTAGATCTAGCAGGAGCAAAAGCAGGTTCTATCTCAATAGAATTGGCAGTTTCAGAAGCATCACGAGCATTGGGAGTAACTCTAGCAATATGAGCATCAAGGAATACCCCTAGTCGCATATCAGGCAAAGTAGTATCTCTAGCAGTATCAAGCATCGCATCATCAGGCAAAATAGCATCTCTAGCATCATCAGGCAAAGCAGTATCAAGCATAGCATCTCTAGCAGTATCAGGCATGGCATCTCTAGCAGTATCAGGCATAGTAGCATCATATGCATCATCAAGCACATGCGACATATCAAGATTTCTAGCAGGAGGTGATGTCGCAAACTTACTCATAACTGAAGGTGAATCAAGTGCAAAGCTAGATGGCAGTTCCTTACCTCCCCTCGTAGTTGAGGGGAAGACTTTGGTTTTTGGATCTTTCAGATTCTTCATAGTGATCAGCAGATATAAATCCCAAGTGACTCAGAGAATATAGCAATACCTTCCCCGGCAACGGCGCCAGATAAATGCTGCTAGCAGTCCCCGGCAACGACGCGAGAAGAATTCTATTGACGTGCAACTATTCCTGACTTGATGCCTCCACGGCAACGGAGCCAGAAAAGAGCTGCTCCCAGTTGCTCAACAATTAGCAATTGTCTTGCAATGGCCCACCAGCGCGTGGGATCGCGGCAGTTTTTGAGGGTAGAGTATTCAACCCAAATTTGTTGGTTCGCTCGACGGGAAGTGAAAGAATATTCTCAAGTATTAGCAGCTGAATGCGTCAGATTCAACCACACCTAAAAGATTAGTTTCTGCAAGAAAAGTATCAATAGTATGATAACAACGGTGCCAGAAACGATCTGTTGACGGCAGACTATTCCTAACTGTTGTATCAATGGCGCCCGTAAGTTGCCCGTGGACGGGAAATATTCTTTCCCGACAATGGTGCGAGAAAAAGTATTGTAGCAGGTAGCAACAGTGTAACGAGTAACAGCAGTGGCAAGGAAATCAGTATTGAGAGCAGTAGCAAGTAGCAACAGTTGCGAGTAACAACTTCAGCAGGACAAATCAAGTAACAGTAGTAACAGCAGCAGAGCAAAACAAGTAGCACCAGTAGTGGGACAAACTCGTAGGCAATGGATCAGTGATTCGTTTGGATGAGATTCATCAAGCAACAGTTATAACACGGAGAGATATGTGGCTAGCTCCCGTTCGTCAATGTGATGTAGGCATGCATTCCGTGTGTCGTCGTACGTGCTTAGGGATAAGAACTTGCATGGCATCTATTATCCATCCCTCCCGTGGCAGCGGGGTCCAAATGGATACTACGGGATATTAAGGTTCTCCTTTTAATAAAGAACTAGACCAACGCATTAGCACTTGGTGAACACATGAACTCCTCAAACTATGGTCATCACCGGGAATGGTTCCGGTTATTGTCACTCCGGGGTTGCCGGGTCATAACACATAGTAGGTAACTGCAACTTGCAATATCGGATCTAAAACACACATATATTGGTGACAACATAATAATTTCAGATCTGAAATCATGGCACTCGGGCCCTAGTGATAAGCATTAAGCATGGCAAAGTAGTATCAACATCAACCTTAGAACATGGTGGATACTAGGGATCAATCCCCGTAAAAACTAACTCGATTACATGATAGATCTCATCCTAGTCATCACTGCCCAGCGCGCCTACGAATAGATTACTCACGAACGATGAAGAGCTTCATGGAATTGGAGAGGGAAGAAGGTTGATGATGACGATGGTGATGATCTCCTTGATCCGGAGCCCAAAACGGACTCCAGATCTACCCTCCAGATGAAGAACAGGATGTGGTGGTGCCTCCGTATCGCAAACGCGATGAAATCTTCTCTTCTGATTTTTTCGGGACAAAAGGGAATAAATAGAGCTAGAGTTGGGGGCGGTAGACCCACGTGGGCCCCACAAACTTGGTTGCCGCGGCCAGGGGTTGGCCGCAGCAACAGGGCTTGTGGCCCACTAGCCCGTCCCCTCTGGTGGATCTTTGTGCAGGTATTTTTCATATTTTCCAGAAATATTCTCCATATATTTTCAGGACGTTCTAAGAACTTTCATTTCTGCACAAAAACAACACCATGGCAATTCTGCTGAAAATAGCGTCAGTCCGGGTTAGTTCCATTCAAATCATGCAAGTTAGAGTCCAAAACATGGGCAAAAGAGTTTGGAAAAGTAGATACGATGGAGACGTATCAATGAAGAGGCCCTTCGTATCAGAATCCCCCCTCCGGTAGGGCACCAGAACGTGCCCCAGATGGGATTTTGCATAGACAGAAGCTTGCGGCGGCGGAAAAGAATTTTCGTGGATCTCTTTCACAGTTTTGGAATTTTTCTCAATTTATAGGCGGAAGAGGTAGGGCACATGAACCACAGGGGACCCACAAGCCTTCTAGGCGCGGGCCCCCCTGGCCGCGCCTAGG
The DNA here is from genome assembly GCF_904849725.1 of Hordeum vulgare subsp. vulgare. Classification (NCBI taxonomy): domain Eukaryota; kingdom Viridiplantae; phylum Streptophyta; class Magnoliopsida; order Poales; family Poaceae; genus Hordeum; species Hordeum vulgare. The sequence continues at coordinate 293,783,652 of NC_058523.1, read as the reverse complement.
GAGCTTGTGGGGTCCCCTGCTGGCCCCTGCCTTGGTTCTCAAGTCTCGTGCGTATCTTCTGTTTCGCAAAAAATCTTTTGGAAAGTTTTATTCTGTTTGGACACCGTTTAAAATCCTCCTCTGAAAAGGGTCAAAAACACGGAAAAAACAGGAACTCGCACTTGGCACTGAGTTAATAAGTTATTCCCAAAAAAGATATAAAAGGCATACAAAACATCCAAAGTTTGACAAGATAATAGCATGGAACCATAAAAAATTATAGATACGTTGGAGACGTATCAAGCATCCCCAAGCTTAACTCCTGCTTGTCCTCGAGTAGGGAAGTGATAAAGACTTAATTTTTGATGTGGAATGCTACCTAGCATAGTTGTCCTTTGTAATTTCTTTCATGTGACATGAATGTTCAGATCTGTAAGATTCAAAACAATAGTTTGCTATTGACATGAAAACAATAATGCTTCAAGCAAACTAGCAAGGTAATCATGAACTTTCGAAATAACAAGGCCAAAGAAAGTTATCCCTACAAAATCATATAGTCTGGCTATGCTCCATCATCCTCACACAACTAACTTAAATTATACACAACCCCGGTATTGGCCAAGTAATTGTTTTCGCACTCTTACTTTCTCAAACCTTTTTCAACTCTCACGCAATACATGAGCGTGAGCCATGGATATAGCACTATGGTTGAATAGAGTGTGGTGGTGGTTGTGACACAAAAAGGAGGAGATGGTCACATTGACTCGGCGTATTAAAGGGCTATGGAGATGCCCATTAATAGCTATCAATGTGAATGAGTAGGGATTGCCATACAAAGGATGCACTAGAGCTATGAGTATGTGAAAGCTCAAAAGGAGAACTAGTGGGTGTGCATCTAACTTGCTTGCTCACGAAGACCTAGGGTAATTTTGAGGAAGCCCATCATTGGAATATACAAGCCAAGTTATATAATAAAGATTCCCACTAGCATATGGTGGTGAAAAAACAAGAGGCTCTCAATCATGAAGAACGTAGTGCTATTATGAAGCACAAGTGTGGAAAAAGATAGTAGCATTGTCCCTTCTCTCTTGTTCTCTTTTTTTATTTGGGCTCTTTGGCCTCTTTTTTTATGTGGACAACTTTGGCCTCTTTTTTATTTCCTCACATGGGACAATGCTCTAATAATGATGATCATCACACTTTTATTTACTCATAGCTCAAAGCTTAGAACGATGATGACTTTATAGGAAATGCCTCCGGCACTGTACCGGGATGTGCAATGATCTAGCTTGGTGTATGACGTTGAAACATCTCGCTAGCTATCTTACCATCATGCAATGGAAATATGAGAGTGACGGCACAAGTCATGAGACGGAACGGTGGGAGTTGCATGGCAATATATCTTGGAATGGCTATGAAAATGCCATAGTAGGTAGGTATGGTGGCTGTTTTGAGGAAGGCGTATGGTGGGTTTGTGCACCGGCGAAAATTGAGCAGTACTAGAGAGGCTAGCAATGGCGGAAGGTGAAAGTGCATCTATACCATGGACTCACATTAGTCATGAAGAACTCACATACTTGTTGCAAAAGTTTTTATTAGTAATGGGAACAAAGTGCTAAACGCATACTCCAAGGGGAAGGGTTGATAGGTGTTAACCATCGCGCGATCCCGACCACAACACAAAGGATGACAATAATAGATCAATTATGCTCCGACTTCCTAACATAGCGGTTCACTATACGTGCATGTTACGGGAATCACTAACTTCAACACAAGTATTTCTAGATTCACAACACCCTACTAACATAACTCTTAATATTACCAAATCCACGTCTCAAAACTAAATGAGAGGAATCAAACTTCTCTTTCTACTAAATGCACATGAAGATGGAAGTTTTTTGTATCCTCTTTGGGTACCTATCACCTTTGGGACTACTTTCGTATCACAAACCAACTACCAAGTCATGCACCACCGTGCTCTAAAAGATCTAAGTGAAGCACATAGAGCAAAATTATCTAGCTCAAAAGATATAAGTGAAGCACGATGAGCATTCTAGAAAATTCATGATGAGTGCATGTCTCTCTCCAAAGGTGTGAAGCAAGGATGATTGTGACACAACAAAAATAAAAGACTCCTACGAAACAAGATGCTCCAAGCAAAACACATATCATGTGGTGAATAAAAATATAGCTCCTAGTAATGTTACCGATGGATTGAAGACGAAAGAGGGGATGTCTTCCCGGGGCATCCCCAAGCTTAGGCTTTTTGGTGTCCTTGAATTTGCCTTGGGATGCCTTGGGCATCCCCAAGCTTGAGCTCTTTACACTCTTTATCCCTTTGTCCATGAGAACATCACCCAAAACTTGAAAACTTCACAACACAAAACTTAAACAGAAACTCGTGATATCATTACCACAAGAAAACATACTACCACCTCTTTAGGTATTGTAGAAAACTTGATTTCTATTCATATTGGTGTTAGATTACTGTATTCTCACTTTTCCATGGCTAGTACCCCCATATACTATCCATAGTTTCATCAAAACAAGCAACCAACTCAACAAAAACAGAATCTGTCAAAAATAGACCAGTCTATAGCAATCTGTATACTTCGTATACTTCTGGTACCTCAAAAAATCTGAACAATTATGAATGCCTGGGCAAAAGGCATATACACGAGCAGAAAAAAGAATCAACTCAAAATCTCTTTCTGAATAAAAATGAAAAATAATCTCGTGTGCGAAAAGTTTCTGTCTTTTTCCAGCAGGATCAAACAACCATCACCAAGACTAGTCATAAAAGTTTTGCTTGGCTCAAACACAAAAAGAAACACAAAAGACACAATCATAACAGAATCATGATGGTGTGGATGCAACAAAACAGAAAGAAAAAGATAAATTCATTGGGTTGCCTCCCAACAAGCGCTATTGTTTAACGCCCTTAGCTAGGCATTGATAAATCAATGATGCTCACACAAAAGACAAGAATTGAAGAACAATGAGAGCATGATAAAGCATGTGAAAATCACATCTAAGTCGGACATACTTCCTATGCATAGGCATTTTATAGGAAAACAGATTGTCAAGAAAACCAATAGTTACCATATGCAAGGAAGAAGAAAGAGACAATAGCAATCTCCACATAACGAGAGGCAATTTGGTAACATGAAAGCTTCTACCACAACATTTTACACTCTCATAGCAATTACATGTGGGATCATAATCAAATTCAACAAAATAGCTATCACAAAGGATATTCTTTTCATGATCCACATGCATGCAAAGTTGACGCTCTTCAAAAATAGTGGGATTATCATCAACTAGAGTCATGACTTCTCCAAACCCACTTTCAATATTATTGCAAATATCATTGCAACAAGTAGTGGACATAGCAAAACTAGCTTCCCCAAGCTTAGGGTTTTGCATATTTTTAGCATGATTTTCATTAATAGAATTTATAATGAAATCATTGCAATCATGCTTTTCATTCAAGGAGCCCTCATGAATCATTTCATAAATTGCTTCATCACGATTTTCAGATTCACGCATCTCAAGCAAAACTCCATAGAGAAAGTCAAGTGCACTCAACTCACTAGCAATTGGTTCCACATAAGTGGATCTCTTAAAGAGATTAGCAAGTGGGTGAGGATCCATATCACTACATTTTCAGCAAGCAAAGATGCAAGCATATTCAAGGCACATAACACACAAGCAAAGGAAAGGCAAACGAAAAACGCAAACGAAGAAAAGGGCAAATATTTTTGTAAATTTTTGTTTTTTCAGAAGTGGGGGAGAGGAAAACAAGAGGCAAAAAAGTAAATGCAAGAGATGAGTTTGCGATACTTACTAGGATGAGTTCTTGACTTGATCCTCTCCGGCAACGGTGCCTGAAATTCTTCTGCTACGGCAACATAAATCCTTCTGTTGCCTCTTGATCTTGCGTTGGTTTTTCCCTTGAAGAGGAAAGGGCGATGCAGCATAGGAGCAGTAAGTATTTCCCTCAGTTTGAGAACCAAGGTATCAATCCAGTAGGAGAATTGCGCCAAGTCCAATGTACCTGCGCAAACACAAAAGAGCTTGCACCCAATGCTATAAAGGGGTTGTCAATCCATTCAAGATTGATTGCAAAGTGAGATATGAAGGCGGAAAGTGCAACGAAGTAAAATTGTAAGGCTGAAAATATGGTGTGAAGTAGACCCGGGGGCCATAGTGTTCACTAGAGGCTTCTCTCAAAATAGCAAATGGTACGGTGGGTGAACAAATTACTGTCGAGCAATTGATAGAACCGCGCAAAGTCATGGCGATATCTAAGGCAATGATCATACATATAGGCATCACGTCCGAGACAAGTAGACCGATACTTTCTGCATCTACTACTATTACTCCACACATCGACCGCTATCCAGCATGCATCTAGTGTATTGAGTTCATGACGAACAAAGTAACGCTTTAAGCAAGATCACATGATGTAGAGGGATAAACTCAAACCAATGATGAAAACCCCATCATTTTACCCTTGATGGAAACAACACGATGTGTGCCTCGCTACCCCTTCTGTCACTGGGTGAGGTCACCGCACGGTATGAACCAAAAACCAAGCACTTCTCCCATTGCAAGAAACATTGATCAAGTTGGCCAAACAAAACACACAACTCGAAGAGAATTACAAGGATATGAAATCATGCATAATAGAGATCAGAAGAAACTCAAATAAGATTCATAGATAATCTGATCATAAATCCACAATTCATCGGATCTCGACAAACACACCGCAAAAGAAGATTACATCGGATAGATCTCCATGAAGATCATGGAGAACTTTGTATTGAAGATCCAAGAGAGAGAAGAATCCATCTAGATACTAGCTATGTACCCGAAGGTCTATGGTGAACTACTCACGCATCATCGGAGAGGTCATGGTGTTGATGAAGAAGCCCTCCGTATCCAAATCCCCCCTCCGGCCGGGCACCAGAACGTGCCCCAGATGGGATCTTGCGGAGACAGAAGCTTGCGGCAGCGGAAAAGTATTTCTATGGATCTCTTTCGCAGTTTTGGATTTTTTCTTAATTTATAGGCGGAAGAGGTAGGGTAGACGAGCCACAAGGGGCCCACAAGCCTTCTAGGCGCCCCCTGGCCGCGCCTAGGGGGCTTGTGGGGTCCCCTGCTGGCCCCTTCCTTGGTTCTGAAGTATGGTGTGTATCTTCTATTCAGGAAAAAATATTTTCGGAAATTTTATTCCGTTTGGACACCGTTTAAAATCCTCCTCTGAAAAGGGTCAAAACACGGAAAAAACAGGAACTGGCATTTGGCACTGAGTTAATAAGTTAGTCCCAAAAAGATGTAAAAGGCATCCAAAACATCCAAAGTTTGACAAGATAATAGCATGGAACCATCAAAAATTATAGATACGTTGGATACGTATCATTGGCTGCAGGCTGGTCGCAAGTTTTCCTTCTTCGACATTCATAGACAATTCATGGATCCTCACCATAAGTTCAGAAAAGACAAGAAGAATTTCATCAAAGGTAGAGTTGTCAAAAACACTGCACCAGCTGCGTGGACAGGCCCACAGACCCTTGATCAGTTAAACGCTCTCGAGCCTGATCCTTTGCGTCCAGGATACTTCAAAGGGTATAATACGGAACACGCCTGGACTCACAAGTCATGCTTATGGGATCTGCCTTACTTCGAAGACCTCCTTTGCCCACACAACATCGACGTGATGCACACTGAAAAGAATATTATAGATGCCATTTTTGGTACATTGTTCGACATAGAGGGGAAGTCAAAACATAATCCTAAGCCTAGAATCGACTTGGCGGCTCTATGTGAGAGACCGTTACAAAACATGCAACAACGGAAAGGAAAGCAAAGCATAGCGAAGCCAAAGGCATGGTTCACTCTTGAAAGGCCAGCTACGAGGGAAATGCTATTGTGGTGGAAAATGCGGTTGTTGTTCCCCGATGGGTATGCTACGAATCTAAAGAGGGGAGCGAGTCTTGAGAAATTGAAAATATTTGGTCTCAAGAGTCATGATTGGCACATATGGATTGAGCGGATAATGCAGGTGATGTTGCGTGGCTTTATCCGTGAGGATGAATGGCTAGTACTGGTAGAGCTGAGCTATTTCTTCCATTCTCTTTGTGTGAAAGAACTATCGCCTAGCGTGCTAGATGAAATGGAAGAGTTGGCGGCGGAGTTGATGTGCAAATTAGAAAAGATCTTTCCACCGGGCTTTTTAATCCAATGCAGCATTTGATTTTGCATCTCCCGAACCAGGCAAGATTGGGCGGGCGCGTTCAAAATCGATGGTGCTACTCAACTGAGAGGATGCAGAACACGCTTCGAGCTAAGTGTAAAAATAAACGTAGAATTGAAGCATCGATGGCCGAGGCATTCATTACTGAGGAGGCGGCAAACTTCGTGACAGCACACTACGAAGCCCAAAATCATCATTTGCATAACCGGAAGCCTCGGTACAATGATGGCGATCCAAAAAAAGGTCGATCCAACCTCAGCCTATTCAAAGGGAAGCTCGCACCATCCGGTGCTGTGAAATGGAAATCGTTGGATGTCGAAGAATGGCAGACAATTTCATTGTATATCTCCACCAACCTAACAGAAGGGCGGCCGTACATCGAGTAAGTTCTCGGTAAATTATTTTCCGCAACTTCTAATTCCTTTCAAATACTCTTATTCCCGGATATTTGATATAGTCGATACGTCCACGAATTCTCGGATGGAGCGGTCATCGAAAAGGATTCCGTCGAAGAGTATGAGCTTCTCGCGAAGCATGGAGGCGACTATCCCGGTTTCATCTCTTGGTTCAAACAAAGGGTAATTAATTACCATTAATGGGCCATTTGATTTTTTGGTCTAATTTGCGGCTAATGCATCCATTCTTTCGTATTAAACTTGTAGGCTAATGCAGAGTCTATGGACGCCGAATTGAGACAAGTCGCTAATGGTTTTGACAATAAGGTATGTTCATTTCACAAATACAACATCAACGGGTATCACTTTCGTACCTTTGGCAAAGAGCTATCTATGCCCGACCTAAAGACTACAAATTGTTCTGTCTTTGCTATCGGCGAAGGAGGCACCGAGTATTATGGAAGAGTTGAAGCAATTTATGAACTTCTATTCTATCGTGAAAATCCACCGACCATCGTAGTCTTCAGATGTTATTGGTTTGAGCTGAGGGAGACTAGAAGGACTCATGAACATATAGGACTAGTCGAAATCAACCAAAACCCACTTAGATGTTCCCGGTGTCTATATTAAGGCTCAACATGCGACACAAGTTTTATATCTACCATGGGCATGCCAAACTGATCCAAATCTGAAAGGTTGGGATGTCGTTTATGAAGTGCCACCACATTTTAGACCACCTACCCTCAATGAAGAGGATTACAAACCTTGCATTAACCGAGACACATATGAAGGAGAATTCTTCCAAGAAACATGTATGTCCAAGAAACGTTTCAAGAACCACCCGACTTCACCCCAGAACATTGAAGTAGACAGCGACAGTGAATCCGTCTTAACCCCTGAACCCGACCAGGAAGATCGGAAGAATAAGAAGAGATTACTGCTGCGGATGACCTGTCACTTCTTGACCGATTACATAATGGTGGCCTTCCACATGTTCTTCCTGATAGTGATGATGAGGATGTATTTATTGATGATAGTGATGATCATGATGCATTTATTGACCCCGAAGCATATATAAACGAGCACGATTGTCATTAGTTCATGGCAGGTATTCAACTATTACTATATATAAATTTTGAGTTCAAGTCAGGTATTCAATATTTATTAGTCATGTTGGTATTTATGACGATGATACACTTAAATTATATACATTTTATTACTCATGTTGGTATTTATGTTGTACTAATTTCATTTACTCTTTGTCATGACAGGTGTTGAAAGATGGTGGGGAAGGGTCAAAAGCACTCCACGGCTCCTTCTTCATCGGCAGGTGGTGGGATGGGTACTTCCATTCCTGCCTCGCCTCTTCGGAGAGCGTTGCTCTCTACTCTGCATGGAGTGGCCGCTTCTTCGACTCTCGTGGTGCCCGTGAGAGGAGGTCGACCCCCCGCGAAGCCGAGAGGTACTAAAGGTATTACTCATGTTGGTATTTATGTTGTACTCATGTTGGTATTTATGTTGTAGTCATGTTGGTATTTATATACATTTTATTACTCATGTTGGTATTTATCTTGTACTAAAGGTACACGTGGCCGCGGGAGAGGTAGGGAAGTGGTTGCCACGCCTTCCTCACCGCCACCCCAAGCTGATTCGCCTGAGCACAAGACTTCTAGGGTGGATTCGTCTGAGGTGGAGGCTACACAGTCTCTGGTTCACGAGCCTCGGGTCGACGAGCCTCAGGTCGATGAGCCTTCGACCCACGAGACTCATATCCCAAAGGCTTCGTTCCAGGCTACTCCAGAGCAAAGCAGGGATGAGGGTACGTCGCCGGAGGCCCATTGGGATACCTGGGCTAATCTGGGTCAGCCTGAGCCAAGTGGCCATGCTGATAGCAACGAGGAGCTGGGTGAGGGGGCTACCGTCTACCAGCGTGGTAGTTCAGGGATCCCGCTCGTGCCGGCACCCGCGAGCAGAGGTGGTCGATTAAGTCAAATGGGGACAAGTAAGTTAATTTACTCTGATTTAACCTTTTTTCCTTCACGTTTTCTCAAATATCTAATGTTTTGGCTTTAATTTGTCATACTGTGGGGGTTGGATTGTTGCCAAGGGTGTCCGCAAGCCCAACAGCGTCCTTGGTGTGCTTTGCCGTCAAAATTTCCCGGGGTTTGTTACGTTTCCCGGTCGGGAGCGAGAGGTAGGAATAACCTGGGAGCACTACTTGGGTGCCCCGACCCCGCCAGAGGTGGAGATCAACAGTGTTTTGTGCCACACGAGGGCCAACATGGTGATCCGACAGTTCTAGGTAATTTCTCCTTTACACAATTATAAATCAACCATATCTAGTTATTGTACTAATCGGTGTTGTCTCGTTTGCAGAACTACTACATGTGTGAGGAGGGATAGGAGGAGGACGCGACAAAGGTTATAAAAACCGAATGTTGCCGCATACTTCAAAACTTTTGGCACGAGGCTCATGTGCAGGCTATTTGAGACTACTATGCCTCGCGGCGTATTAGGAAGGACAAGGCGAAGTGCTGCGATTCTAAGATGGAGAAGAAGCACTACATGAAGGTAATTACATATTATTAAGGCTTTGTAGTTAGTTTACTTGATTTGGTTCTTACGCGCTCAAATTTCCCTTTATTAACTTAGGTGCCCCCGAGATGGTGTGTGGATAAGATGGATTGTTGGGAGGCCTTGGTGGATCAGTGGTGCTCCGAAACATGGGACGCCAGCCACAACAACGCCAAGGAGAGGCATGGCAAAATGGTTGGTGTGCCACACTATCAAGGGAGCGTCAACTTAACCCAATTTGGCGAAAACTGGGTATGTGGTTTGCTTCATGCCCCATGCAATTCATTCTTAATGCTACCTTGAGCCCTTTACTAATACAATTTTCCTCTCTCTCTCTTTTAGGCACGTCACTATAAGACGGAGGTGCCACAGATGTATGACCTGTATGCGATGGCCATACTGCCTCATACAAGAAGGTCAAGGCATTCTCTGAGTCTGGCCTCGAGCATCCAGAAAACTTCACCAACATCTCCTCCCACCACAAGCTCGTGAAGTACAGAGATCACGGGAAGGAGAGGAAAGGGGAGGATTTAACCCAAGCGAGGGGCCTATTGATCCAGAGCTGGTGATGATAGCTGGCAACAGGAGGCCCCATGGCTCGATGTCCATTGTAGATGGCCTTATACGTTGTCCTAGCACTCTTCGGCAGATAAAGGCATGCCAAATGAGCTCCTGTCTTGATATAACACCTCGTCCATGACCAGTCGAGCTTGCCATCGAGGTTAGTTTAATGGACTCAACTATCTTTCCGCATTATGTTGTGCATGGGAACCAATATGATTACAATGCTAACAATGAGTTGTGTTGCAGGCTGCTATTCTGAAAGAGAGAGAGGCAATGCAGGCACTTTTGGCGGAGAAGGATAAGGAGATGAAGGAGCTGGAGGAGAGGACGACTGCATTGGTGGAGGCGGAGAGGGCACGAAATGATGCGTCTAACATGGCCATACTTCGTGGTAAGTTTCTTCTTCATATTATTTCAAATCTTGCATTTTAATGTTCGTTTCATTAATACCTAAAAAGTTTAACTTGTCGAAACCAAATGTATAGTCTATGTGCGAGAAGACCGGCCAAGTCCCTCCAACGATGTCAGTCACTAACATGGCGGGGACGGTGAGTTTCATTTCAATGCAGTGATATTAAGAGTGTCATCATGCTAACGACACATTGCAAACGATGTTTGGTGCAGAATATCTCCCGAAACGCATCACACGACCCTTCTACAGTGGCGCCTTCTCCAGGGCAGCCTTCTCCAGGTGAAACAAGCCAGAGCCACCGTGCTTCACCGCCGTGACGACGATAATGGTATGTTATTTCTAGCGTTTTGCTTAACAACCGCATAATGGTCCAATATGGTTTATTAAGCATACATAACTCCAAAATGACATATTTAACCCAAGTTAGCTCCAAAACGATATATAGTTAGCTTGGCTTCCACCTAAATGACATAATTAGCCAATTTAGCTCCAAAAGACATACTTAGCTAACAATCTTCTATTAAATAGCCTAAAATTAGCTTAGCTAGCTCCAAATTGCCTTAATAATCATAGTTGGCTCCAAAATGACATATTTTACACAAGTTAGCTCTAGAATGGCATATTTAACTTGGCTTCCACCTAAATGACATAATTAGCTTAGTTAGCTCCAAAATGGCCAATTTAATAAAAAAAATGACCTATACTTAGCTAATTATCCTCCAAAATGACATAATTATCTCGAAAAAGGCATAATTAGCTAATTTAGCTCGACGAAGAGGACAAGAGGAGAAGAAAGAGGAAAAATGAAAAGAAGGAAGAAGAATAAGAAAAGAAGAAGAAAAGAAGAAGAAGAAGGAGAAGAAGGAGGACAATAGTTTCTTCTCCTCCTTCTTCTCCTTATTCTTCTTCTTCTCCTCTTCCTTCTCCTTCTCCTTCTCCTTCTCCTCCTTCTCCTCCTCCTTCTTCTACTTATTTTTCTTCTCCTTCTTCTTCTCTTCTTGCTTCTTCTCTTTCTTCTTGTACGTAGCTTAGACTCATCCAACAAAGACATACTTAGGTAATTATCCTCCAAAATGACAAAATTAGCTTAGTTAGGTAAAAACATCATAAGAACCTTGGTTAGCTCATTAAAATGAATAATTCAGCACCAAAATGAAATAATAAGCTCAAAATGGAATAAAAACCTTGGTTAGCTCATGAATATTATATACTTAGCCTAGCTTCCACCTAAATGACATAATTAGCCAATTTAGCTCGAAAATGCCTTAATAATCATAGTTAGCTCCAAAATTACATATTTTACCCAAGTTAGCTCTAGAATGGCCTATACTTAGCTTGGCTTCCACCTAAATGACATAATTAGCTTAGTTAGCTCGAAAATGACCTATTTAATAAAAATGACCTGTACTTACCTAATTATCCTCCAAAATGACATAATTAGCTCCAAAAAGGCATAATTAGCTAATTTAGCTCGAAGAAGAGGACAAGAGGAGAAGAAAGAGGAAAAATGAAAAGAAGGAAGAAGAAGAAGAAGAGAAGAAGAAGGAGAAGGAGCCCTCCTTCTTCTTCTCTCCTCCTTCTTTTCCTTCTTCTTCCCCTTCTTCTTTTCTTCTTATGCAACTCTTCCTTCTCCTTCTCCTTCTCATGCTCCTCCTCCTCCTCGTCGTCCTTCTTCTTTTTCTTCTCGTTCTTCTTCTCGTCTTGATTCGTCTCTTTCTTCTTCTACGTAGCTTATTTTCCCCAACATAGACATACTTAGCTAATTATCCTCCAAAATAACATAATGAGCTTTGTTAGGTAAAAACGTCATAAGAACCTTGGTTAGCTCATTAAAATGACTAATTTAGCTCTAAAATGACATAATAAGCTCAAAATGCCATAAGAACCTTGGTTAGCTCATGAATATTATATACTTAGCCTGTTTTCCTCTAAAATGACATAATTAGTCCATTTAGCTCCTAAAAGACATACTTAGCTAACAATCAGCTATTAAATAGCCTAAAATTAGCTTAGCTAGCTCCAAAATGCCTTAATAATCATAGTTGGCTCCAAAATGACATATTTTACCCAATTTAGCTCTAGAATGGCCTATACTTAGCTTGGCTTCCGCCTAAATGACATAATTAGCTTAGTTAGCTCGAAAATGGACTATTTAATAAAAAATTACCTTTACTTACCTAATTATCCTCGAAAATGACATAATTAGCTCCAAAAAGGCATAATTAGCTAATTTAGCTCGAAGAAGAGGACAAGAGGAGAAGAAAGAGGAAAAATTAAAAGAGGTAAGAAGAATAAGAAGAGAAGAAGAAGGAGAAGGAGGAAGAAGATGGAGAAGAAGGAGGAGAGAAGCTACTTCTCCTTCTTCTCCTCCTTATTCTCCTTCTTCTTTTCTTCTTCTTCTCCTCTTCCTTCTCCTTCTCCTTCTCCTCGTCCTCCTCCTCCTCCTTATTCTTCTTCTTTTTCTTCTCCTTCTTCTTCTCTTCTTGCTTCTTCTCTTCTTGCTTCTTCTCTTTCTTCATCTACGTAGCTTATTTTCCCAACAAAGACATACTTAGCTAATTATCCTCCAAAATGACATAATTAGCTTAGTTAGGTAAAACCATCATAATAACCTTGGTTACCTCATTAAAATGACTAATTTAGCTCCAAAATGACATATTAAGATCAAAATGGCTTAATAATCATAGTTGGCTACAAAATGACATATTTTATCCAAGTTAGCTCTAGAATGACCTATACTTAGCTAAGTTCTCTCCCAAATGACATAATAAGGCTATGTAGCTCCAAGATGACCTATTCCACCTAACTTAGCTAAGTTCTCTTCGAAATGATCTATACTTCTCTTCTTCATCTTGGTTTCTTCTTATAACTTTCTTATTTGCCATTTTGCAGATTACATTCACTTCATGGGAAGCTTGGATTATATTATGGAATGCTTGAATATGGTTTCTTCTACCATGGTTCACGGAAGCTTGGATTGAAACTATTGTAGTATATGGATATATATCAAACTTTGTCTGCATGGATGAAACTGGTGTAATATATGGTTTGGTACGGATGCAACTTGCATAATATGTATGTATTATGGATGAAAGTTATTTTAATATGGTTATGAGTACAGAAAAAAAATTGTTTCTGTCAGATATATATATATATCCTGATTATTGTGAAAATTGCTGGATATAATAGAAAATAAAATAAACAGGGGCTGTTTTGAGCCTTTGTCGTCCGCCCACCAACGACAAAGGGCTTGCAGGAGACGGCAATGGCTCCACAGCCTGGTTGAAACACGCTGGGAGTGCCCCCTTTGCCGTCGGCCTCAAACATGGATGACAGTAAAGGGGGGAGGGGCTGACGGCAAAGGTGGAGGGAGAGAGGGGTTGGGTGCCCCTCTTTCCCATCGGCCCCAAACATGGTTAACGACAAAGAGGGGAGGGCAGACAACAAAGGGGGGAGGGCAGACGGCAAAGAATAGGTGGGCCTAGCAGCCTGCCGTTAGCACATAACGGGAACGTTTGCGGATTTGCCGTCCCATTTTATTTGCCGTCTGCCCCCCCCCCCCCCCATGGCAAAGATTCTTTGTCATCCGCCTTCTAAAAGAAGACGGCAAATAACCTCTTCACCCGATATTTTTTGCCATCTAGTTTGCCGTCAGCTGACGGACGGCAAAGCCTTTGCCATCCGGGGTTTCCCCCTTTGCCGCAGCCATGGCAGATGGCAAAGTCTCAGATTCCTGTAGTGTATGGGGACCCCCTAAATTCTCTTCTTGGGATAAAACTCGTATGGCCCAACATTGGTATTATATTTTCCCAACATAATAATACTGATGTTAATGTGATGCATAGGGAGTTAGCGCTACTCGAGGAGTAATTCAACATAATACAGGGGGGCAGTGTTGATGGTGTTGGTCCCAAACAGAGCAGCTTATTAACACTACCAGGGCAACTCGGCGTTCGGCGTGGTAACCATCGCTCATCCTTCGTGTCCTCAGAACGAGATACGCCACTCCTATCAGGATGTCGGCATGTCAGGCGGCCTTGCTGGACTTGTTTTACCTTTCTCGAGCGTCTTGTGCGAGGTATTCCGAGGATGCTTTGGGTTATCTCGAGGTTGTGGTTTTCCAATAGGAACCTGAGGAGATCACGGGTTTCCCTGATGGAGGTCATTACGTCTCAGCGTGTGGTAGTTTGTGATGGACTAGTTGGAGCACCCTGCAGGGTTAAATATTTTGCAAAGTCGTGCCCGCAGTTATGTGGAAACGTGGAAACTTTGTTTAACATCTGGTTCTATATAACTTGAAGTAATCTTAATTAAAAGTTGCCAACTGAGTGCGTAACCGTGATTGTCTCTTTCGTGAGCTCCTTCTCCGATCGAGGACACGGTGGGGTTATGTCTGACGTAAGTAGGTGTTCAGGATCATTCATTTGATCATGACTTGGTCACGTCCGTTATGTGTAGATCATCCCCTCTCTTATTCTTGTACTCGTAAGTTAGCTACCTCAAATAAATGCTTAGTCGCTTGCTGCAACCTCACCACTCAATCATACCTCACCCATTATGCTTTGCTAGTCTTGATACCTTTGGAAATGAGATTGCTGAGTCCCTGTGGCTCACAGATTAATACAACAGCAGTTGCAGGTACATGTAAAGTGATATTAAGACGTGAGCGCGATGATTGTTCATTTGGAGTTTCTTCTCTTCTTTGTCGATCTAGGATTGGTTCCAGGCCGGTAGTCTGGGATAACAAGGATGGACGCCGTTCTTTTATCATTTGTTTTTGTCCATAGTCGGACCCTTCTCTTCTTCCTGATGATTGTATGTATTGTACTGATATGACTCTAATGTAGCTTGCGGTGAGTGTAAGCCAATTCCATATACTCATCTTTTCAGTACATGTACTTGTAACGATATCTATTGTTGTGAAACAACGAGATGCTATTATATACCTGTCGAGGTCCTCACTCCGAAATAAGGATAGGATCCCATCTTGGGCGTGACAATTAGCCACAAGATTTTGTATTACGGAATACGTAAAGTGACTTGCTGGTAATGAGATTGAAATAGGTACAGAGATACCAACGATCAAACCTCGGACAAGTAACATACCAAAGGACAAAGGGAATGTTATACGGGATCAACTGAATCCTTGACATAGAGGTTCAACCGATAAAGATCTTCGTAGAATATGTAGGATCCGATATGGACATCCAAGCCCGCTATTGGATATTTACTAGAGAGTGTCTCGGTCATGTCTACATAGTTCTCAAACCCACAGGTTCTGCACACTTAAGGTTCGGTGATGTTTCAGTATAGTTGAATTATTGATGTTGGTAACCGGATTTTGTTCAGAGTCCTGGATAAGATCCCGAACGTCACGAGGGTTCTTGGAATGGTCCGGAGACGAATATTGATATATAGAAAGTATCCATTTCGCTTCCGAAAGGTTTCCAGGCATTACCGGTAAAGTACCGGGAGTGACGAATGTGTTCCAGAGTTCCACCAGGAGGGGCCACCCAGCCAAGAGAGAACCAAAGAGGCCCAAGGGTGGCGCACCAGCCCCTAGTGGTCTGGTGGCCACCCCGAAGAGGGCTATTCGGCCAAAGGGAGAAAGGAAAGGAGGGTGGGGCCAAACCGAATTGGGGAAGGAGGACTACTCCTTCCAAGTTGTATTGGAGGAGGACTCCTCCTGATGGGGTTATATCCCTAGGGTAGGGTCATAGGCCTGACCTATAAGTCCTACCCAAGGGCACCTCATTATTAGCTTAAGGATCAGAAGATACTTACCGACTTGATTAAGACAACCTCTGATCCACTTGGTAAAGAACCACTCGGCAGGTTACCGAATACTGGACGATTGGATTCCACTCACTAAAGACCAGAAGCTAGTCGACATAGAAGACCAGAAGCCACTCCAGCGAGGCTAAAAGTCAGACGTTAGACTACTGTAGTTAATGTCATTTATGGCATACGTTACCTGTAATGTATGCATTCAATCCCACTTATTGCACCCTTGGACGCTGGACACTTATGAGGGGCAGCGCACTCTATCTAAGTCACCCCTCCCCTCTGGCACAAGGGTTCGCATTCTGTAACATTCATATTCCACTCGACACTAAAGTTCCAAGAGCACTTAGACGTAGGGCTGTTACCTCCACCACAGAGGGGCGTGAACTCATACAACCTTGTCGTAGCTAGGACTCTGCCCTCTACTTTCATACCCTACACATCTACTGTCAGGCTTATAACCACGACAGTTAGCGCCCACCATGGGGCAGGTGTCTAGGCGACTTCCGGGAAGTTTGCATTTTTTCGTCTTCACCATGTCTTCTGGCGGCGATTTGTGCGTGGGCCACAAGATCGTGTTCGGCACACTCGTCTTCATCGCCGATGATTCGGCATGGCTTCAGGACGCGCCTCTCGACGTCGAGGCGCTTCCAGTTTGCAGGGTGACGTTCTTCCGCGCTAGTTCCTACGGAGTCCTTCTTCTCCAACCGTGGACTGCGTCGTTGATTTTTCTCCCCATCGCACGTCGCAACAAGTGATGCGGTCGCTCACGGCTCCAGTGCTGGGTGCGTCATGCACTCGCGCGTTAAGTGTCTTCGCCGCAGGTGGCACTCATTGAACCTACTATAGCTCCGTGTGCTGCATCTCACTCGGTGTTAGATCCGTCTGGCTCTCCTTTCGAGTGTGAGAACCGCAGCCCTGCGGCGGAGGTTTTCATGGCTGGCTCACACGACAGCCCTCCAAGGACCAATCGGGACAAGCGGGAAACCGGAGAGACTTGGGGTGCGCGTCATCATCCGCGCCCTCCAGCATCCGGTCGGCGTTCCCATCAGGACAACATCGAGGTATTCTGCACGCCTATCCTGAACTTGGCTGCGGCCGCAAGGATTGCAGACTCCATCCAGTCGTCAAATTCATCATCGGGCAGAGGAGTGCAGCAGATCCGTGCCCTATTGTACGCGGCATAACAGCAGAATTCCGTTGTATCTCAGTCTCACAATAGACTGCGCAGCAATTCCGTCCAAGCATACATAGTTCAGTCGGTTTACAGCCCTGGTTCTCCAAAGTGTCGCAGAGGAGGAGATCACCGAGAGGATCGGTAAAGAGACCTGGGGCAGAATCCACTCCCCCCCTCCCTCGGTTCAATCTTGAAGATCACCATCACTCACGCTCTCCTTCGCGGAGTGGTTTGTACGCGCCCCGGCGCAACGAAGAAAGGCGATTGGTGGATGATGACCGCGACCAGAGGCATGATGTAAGGGACCATCTTACTCAGAAGAGATTTGATAGAGGCCGAGCCCATCGTGACCGAAACGACGGTGATTGTCCGAGTGGAACTGGCTTTGTCATCTCCGGACCCGAGTGTTTTAGTCGACCGATTCGCTCCGCTGATATTCCCCCATCTTCATGTTGGCGGCCGGAATAAGCAAGTTCAATGGAGAGTCCATGCCAGAGACGTGGCTAGATGATTACCAAGTGGCAGTTCAGATCGGCGCCGGCAATGACAACGTCGCAATGAAGCACTTGCCCATGATGTTGGATGGTTTGGCCCGTGCATGGCTAAATCAACTAGCTCCATCAAGCACATACTGCTGAGCAGATTTGGCCCGAGTCTTCATCAAAACCTTCGAGGGCACCTGCAAACTCCCTGCTAGTCTCTTAGAGCTACATCATTGTATCCAGAAGCCGAGTGAGTCTTTGCGCGATTGTATCCAGTGTTGGACCACTCTTCACCACACTGTGGAGAACGTCACCGAGCATCAAGCAGTTTGCGCTTTCAAGGCAGGCATCAGGTACCGTGAGTTCTACTTGAAGTTTGGTCGGACAGGAGATATGTCTATGAGCAAGATGATCGAGATAGTGACCCGCTATGCCAATGGAGAAGAAGAAGACCGCCTCCGTAGTGGAAAAGTCAAAGCAAACGACGGAGATGCCAATTCCAACAGAAAGCAGAAGCAGAAGGTAGAACACACTCCGCCGGCAGAAGTACCCACTCTGGGAGCGGGAAAGTTCAAGGGAAAGGGCAAGAGACAATTCCCCCAAAGAAATTCAAGAAGCAGTCGGGACCAGATGTCCTTGATCAGCCGTGTGCAATTCACACGAAGATAGATAAAGAAGGCAACACCATTGTGCCTAAACATACCACTCGGCAGTGCACACTATTGATCCAGAGATTTGGAGAGGATCAGTCGAGTGAGAAAGACCAAGAGAAAGAGGACGAAGAACAAGAAAACCACTTCCCAAAGGTCCATGCCACTCTGATGGTCTTCTCCGATGTAGAAAGCAAGAGTCGACTGAAAGTGGTCAACCAAGAGGTCAACATGGCAGCTCCTTCCGCCCCGAAGTATCTCAAGTGGTCGCAGACTTCCATCACCTTCGAGCAGTCAGATCACCCTTCCCATGTCCCACTCTAGGACGTCAAGCTCTTAACGTCGACCCGGTGGTAGAAGGAGTTCGACTCCGCAAGGTGTTGATGGATGGAGGTAGTGGTTCGAACATCATGTACGCCGACACTCTCAAAGGGATGGGCATTCCGATGTCCAAGCTCAGCGACAACAAGATGCAGTTTCACGGAGTGATCCCAGGGAAGAAGGCCAAGTCACTCGGTCAGATCGCGTTAGATGTCATCTTCGGCTCTGACAAGAACTTCCGCAAGGAGAAAATCACGTTTGAGGTGGTGGACTTCCAGAGTGCCTACCATGCCATACTTGGTCGACCCGCGTATGTACGTTTCATGGCCCGACCATGCTACGTTTATTTGAAGAAGAAGATGTCAGGACCGAAGGGAGTCATCACCATCAGTGGCGATCGGCAGAGGGCAGAAGAATGTTTGCAGCAAGGCTCCAAGATCGCCGACAAGCAGATGGCAATGGCAGAGCTCGATGAGTACCGGCACACAGCACATCGCGCCGAACTTATGTGCTCGAAGAAGCCAGCTTCCGAGTCTGCATTCCAGTCGGCAGGTGTTGGGGATATAACATGTTAATAACCCGCCCTAGTTGTGCTGGGTCACCGAATCAGGCGATTCATCTGAGCAGGATTCGGACCTTGGCCTGGCAAGGCCGAAAGTTGTCTGGTGGTTTATAATTTCCGGAAGGTCTCCAAGCTTTGGAAGATGGCGACTTGGAGATCGTAGAGGTCACGATTTGTAGGAAGGAAAGTACCCTTGTAAACCCTAGGGATTCGACCTGTATATAAAGGCGAGTCCCAGGGAAGCAGAGGGCAGGTTAGAAATCATCGAGTGCTAGGTTTGGCGAGTTACGCCCTCCTTGTAATCGAAACCATATCAGTACTCAAAGGAGGACGTAGGCTTTTACCTCCTCACGAGGGGCCGAACCTGGGTAAATTGTCATGTCTCTCCTGTTCAACCCCTTTGAGTCGCCACCAAGGTGCGATGGTTCCAGTACTAAGTCCTTTCACGAGGACATTTGTCGTGACAAAACCACGACAGTTGGCGCCCACCGTGGGGCCTACGCACGGTGGAGATGAGTTCTCAAAGGGAGCCCTACCAGGGTTTGGGAGTTACACGACGGGGCTCATGACCCGGAGCCGCCGCGGGAAGACCTACATCGACAACCGGCAATGGGGGCCCGAGGCGGATTCGATCGAATCTAGTTACAGGGTCCCCTTCGGCAAGATCAACATCTTCATCGGCATGATCAGATCATCCGTGCCCGAGCCGGACATCTCCACCGACATCGTCGAGCCGGCCAGGTACGTCCGCCCAGTAGTGACGCCAAATCTGACTCGCCCGGTCTTTGTTGGGTTCACACAGGGATCGAAGGAGCCAGAACACTCGGCGTCCCAGGAAACTACACCACTCAACACTGATGACGAATCATCCATGGGCGATTCAGATTCAATCCGGTCTCTACATGGGGATTGTCTTGGGGGCTTGTCGCTGGCCATGGACCCCGAAGTCCTTGACCGAACCCGCCGCCAGATCGCCATTTATATGGCGGGGGTGACTCAACCCACGCAAAACCCTACAGGAGGCGATGGAACCGGTGAGACGTCTAGAAGCCCGGCCGCTGTCCTGTTGGAATTAGCGGCGGAAATCACAATGCTGATGGCGACTCCCCTCACACTAGAAAACCAGGAGGAGGTAAATGCGGAGCTGGGGAAACTCAGAGAGGCAGTGGCAAAGGCTCATCGGGATGCCGAGGTGGAGTCTGCCAGGATCGAGACTCGGCAAGCTCAAATTGCGGCCGAAAGGATTCGCTTAAATACTGACAACTGGCGGCTCGAAAGACACCAACGCGCATCTGACGCCGTCCACCAACGGAGACACCAAGGTTGCCTGCCCCATGATCTCAACCCGACCCGCCTGTTCGATACTCCACGAACCCCTGGGGTGGGAGCCGCCCTAGGGGGAGGACCGGGTTAACCGCCTAACCCGCCGGTTCAGACAATTGAGGATCGCATTCCCTGATTCCGAACGCCTCAAGGCCACTTTTCCAACCCGGTGGACAACGTCCTTGCTGCAACTCGCCATCTGGAATCTCTTCCGATTCACGGCAACACTCCTGCCGAGATAGAAGCAAGGAACGCCATTGAGATATTGAAGACGACGGTGGTTCAAAACGCCCAGTTCTCACATAGCCTAGATAGGCTGCATTCCACTCCCCAGGCGAGTTACACCAGGAGTCGGCCAGAGGACCAGCCCGCCGTAAACAGCGGGCCGCGACCCGTCCCTCAGGACAACCCGCCTGATCATGAGAACCCGCCGGGTCGGGATCTCCCGAACATTCAAGTCCCCCCGGCCCCTCTCGTCGGGAGCGGTGGGCGAGTGGGGGTGTCGTGCTTGGCCCCCGCCCTTCGCAACGAAGGAATGCCCAAGGATTTTAAGGGACCAAGAAAGGTTCCTAACTACACCCCGCCCCTTGAGCCGGCATCGTGGGTCAAGAGTTATGAAATCGCCATGGACATGCTCGACGTAAACGAGGCAGTTTGCGCCAGATACTTCACGATGATGCTCGAGGGGTCAGCACGTACTTGGTTGAAAAACTTGCCTCCCAACTCCATCGAGACCTGGGCTGAGTTGAAAGAGTGATTCATCAAAAACTTCCGAGGAACCTGCAAACGTCCAATGACGATCGTCGATCTGCAGCACTGCGTCCAGCGCCCTGATGAGTCAGCCCACCATTGGTCACGGCGGGTTGAGGAAATTATCCATTCGTCAGATGGTATTACGGCGGCTCAGGCTGTGTTGATCCACGAGCAGAATTGCCATTACGAACCCTTGGTACAAAAATTGGGGCGACTCAAGCGAAAGGTCCAAGACATGGGAGAGCTGATGGACACCCTCACTAGGTACGCTGAAGCGGATGACACCAAAGAGCCCGGTGAGGACGGTAAAGCTAATTCGCCCAAGAAGGGCGAGTCATCAAAAAGTCATACCCGGTTCCAAGGGCGTAACCGCCACAATCAAGGAGCCAATGGCAAGCGAAGGCAGCAAGAGGAACCCTCGGATTTAGTCGCCAACACCAACACCAATAGTGGCAACCAACGCCAGAAGAAAAAAAGGGATTTAGTGGGAAGAGGCCGCGTAACTATGAAGAGTTACTCAAGGGCCCTTGCCCACACCATGCCACGGCAGATGGTCCGACGACTCACTCCTGGGAGAACTGTTTCGTAATGCGGGAGTTTCGGGCGGAGGCGATCAAGAAAAGCCAAAACGATGACCCGGACAAACGGCAGGAGCAGTTTGCTGCACCCAACCAACGACAGAACCCCTTTGGCAGTTTTCCCGAACAGGGGGCTCAGGGAGGCCCGCAGCCAAGAAGCGGCCAGTACCCGGTGCACCACCAGCGGCGGTATAACCCGCCCCCACAGGGGGCTCCGCAGGGTCAGCATGACAATGGAGGTTTCCGCAACAATCCCAAACAGTTAAGCAATGGGCAGTATCACGTTTTCACCACCAATGCTTGCAGACGTGATAAGAAGGTGAGTCACTGGGCGTACAGTGTGTCTGAGCCGGTGCTTCCCAGGTACCTCCACTGGTCTGAACAGACCATATCATGGAGTAGGGAGGATCACCCGCCAAGAGTTGACAATCCTGGCGATTTAGCGTTGGTCGTGGCTCCCCAAGTTGGGGGCTACACCCTGTCCAAAGTGCTAATGGATGGTGGCAGCAGCATTAATATCTTGTACTTTGACACTTTCCAAAGGATGAACCTATTGGAAAACGACCTGATGCCTTCAACCACGGTTTTCCACGGAATCGTCCCGGGCAAGTCGGCATACCCCATAGGCCGAGTCAGACTCACAGTGGCGTTTGGAACGGCGTAGAATTACAGGTCCGAGTCACTGATATTCGAGGTGGTCAAATTGAAAAGCCCCTACCATGCGTTATTTGGGCGGCCGGCTTATGCTCGTTTCATGGCTCGCCCGTGCTATGTTTACCTTAAGCTCAAGATGCCCGGTCCTAAGGGACCCATCACGGTTGATGGGGATAGAAGGATTGCAAAGGAATGTGAAGAAGGGGACGCGGCTTATGCGGAAGTCGCCTGCGCTGCAGAGGAGCTCAAACATCATCGGTCCAATGTTGACCCGGCAGACATGTCACCCCTGAAGAAGCCAACGACAAATGTTGAGTCGCCCCTCAAGTTCAAACCAACGGATGACACTAAAACAGTCGATTTC
Source organism: Hordeum vulgare subsp. vulgare (assembly GCF_904849725.1). NCBI lineage: Eukaryota > Viridiplantae > Streptophyta > Magnoliopsida > Poales > Poaceae > Hordeum > Hordeum vulgare. Next base: position 293,760,821 of record NC_058523.1, on the reverse strand, counting down.
GTTCACGGCGATTCATCCAAGCAGTTCACCATCGGGACGAGTCTAGATCCCAAATAGGAAAGCGCGCTCATCGAATTCATCCGTGACAATCGGGACATCTTCGCATGGAAACCTTCTGACATGCCTGGTGTGCCTAGAGAATTCGCTGAGCACCATCTTAATGTTGACCCAAAGGTAAAACCCATCCAGCAGTATCTTCGCAGGTTTAACGAGGAGCGATGCAAGGCGATCGGGGAAGAGGTCGCCCGTCTCTTAGCCGCCGGATTCATCGTGGAAGTTTTCCACCCCAAATGGCTGGCTAACCCGGTTTTGGTACTCAAGAAGAACGGTACCTTCCGTATGTGCATTGATTACACGGACCTCAATAGAGCTTGTCCGAAAGATCCTTTCGCTCTTCCCCGCATCGACCAGATCATTGACTCGGTGGCGGGATGCGAACGATTGTGCTTTTTGGACGCCTACTCAGGGTATCAGCAGATCAAGATGGCCGTGGAGGATCAAGAGAAAACAGCTTTTATAACCCCCTTTGGGGCTTTTTGCTATATGTCCATGCCTTTTGGACTCAAGAGTGCAGGGGCGACTTATCAGCGCTACATCCAGAATTGCCTCCGCAGCCAAATCGGTCGCAACGTCCACGCTTATGTCGACGATATTGTGATCAAAACCCGCCAGGGGGAGACGCTACTGGAGGATCTCAAGGAAACTTTCGATAATCTGCGGGTATATCAGATGAAACTGAATCCCACCAAGTGTGTTTTTGGTGTTCCTGCAGGGAAATTGCTGGGCTTCGTGTGTCTGAGCGTGGCATTGAAGCTAACCCGGACAAAATCGAAGCAGTTACATCCCTTGGAAAGCCGGCAAACGTTAATCAAGTTCAACGACTGGCGGGTCACATTGCGGCTCTAAGTCGCTTCGTAAGTCGCCTGGGTGAAAAGGCGATTCCTCTTTATCAGTTACTAAAGAAATCTGACCGGTTTGTTGGGACAAATGAGCCAGACGAGGCGCTCGAAGCCTTGAAACGTCAATTGGTTAGCCCGCCGGTCCTGGCCGCCCCGACTGAGAAAGAGCCCATGCTTCTGTATATTGCGGCAAATTCCAAAGCAGTAAGTGTGGCAGTGGTCGTTGAAAGAAACGAGGAAGGGAAGGAGTACCGAGTGCAACGCCCGGTGTATTTTATCAGCTAAGTGCTAACCCTTTCCAAGCAACGGTACCCGCATTGGCAAAAGTTAGTGTATGGGGGTGTTTATGGCGAGTCGGAAACTTAAACATTATTTCCAAGAACACCCTATCACAGTGGTTAGCTCTGCCCCCCTTGGGGACATCATCCAGAATCGGGAGGCAACAGGGCGGATTGCCAAGTGGGCGATTGAACTTGGGCCGCATCACGTACGGTACACCCCCCCCCCCCCGCACAGCCATCAAGTCTCAGGCCTTAGTTGATTTCGTCAATGACTGGACGGAGTTGCAGGCTCCGAAGGACAGGCCTGATCTTACATACTGGACTATTTATTTTGATGGATCTAGACAGCTGGAAGGCTCGGGGGCTGGTGTGGTATTGGTATCCCCTCAAGGAGATAAATTCTGTTATGTCCTCCGACTCATGTTTCCGTGCACTAACAATGTTGCGGAATATGAAGCTTTGCTTCACGATTTGCGACTCGCCAAGGATATGAATCTAAGGCGAGTCGGATGTTTTGGCGACTCTGATTTGGTGGCGCAGCAAGTTTCAGGTACCTGGGATTCTCGGGACCCCATGATGGCGGCTTACAGAGGAGCTGTGTCTGACGTGGCGGGTCATTTTCATGGTTATCGGGTCGACCACATTGATCGACGCGTCAACGAGGCGGCTGACGCCCTTTCACGTCTTGGTTCCCAGCGAAAGCCAGTTCCTCCCAATGTTTTTCTGGATATTTTGCGTAAACCGTCCATGAGTTACCATCGAAGGAGGAGTTGGCAATACGAGATCCTGAGTCTCAGCTCGTGGCGGCTCTCCACATCACGCCGGATTGGATTCTTCCTTATCTGGCTTATCTCGCCCGAGGCGAGTTACCAACAGACGAAGTTTCGGCCCGTCAAATCGTTCGGCGGAGCAAATCCATGGTGATCATCAATGGCGAGTTATATAAGCAGAGCACCTCTGGAGTTTTTCAATGATGCGTTTCCTCCGAAGAAGGATGCATAATCTTAAATGACATTCATTCCAGAGACTGTGGGCATCATGCCGGGTCACGCTCTTTGGTGTCAAAAGCATTCCGTCATGGTTTCTTTTGGTTGACGGCTCATGCAGATGCGGAAGATATAGTTCGTCGGTGCGAGAGATGCCAGCGTTATGGACGACAGGCTCATGTGCCGGCTCAAGAACTAAGAATGATTCCCATCACTTGGCCTTTTGTGGTCTGGGTGTTAGACATGGTCGGCCCCTTCAAAATATCATCCAACAAGAAAACCCATTTGCTGGTGGCGGTTGATAAGTTCACCAAGTGGGTTGAGGCAGAACCTATTGGAACTTGCGATGCGGAGACAACAGTTAAGTTCTTGAAGAAGCTGATCTTTCGGTTTGGATATCCACACAGTATCATTACTCATAATGGTACTAACCTGTCCCAAGGGGCGATGCAGGAGTTTTGCCGTCGAGAACATATCCAGCTTGATGTTTCTGCGGTCGCTCACCCACAATCTAATGGGCAGGCGGAACGGGCGAATCAAGAGGTTTTACGAGGAATTAAGCCCCGACTCATGGTTCCCCTGGAGAAAACCCCAGGATGTTGGGTCGAGGAATTGCCTTCAGTACTGTGGAGTATCCGGACCACCGCGAACCGGTCCATGGGTTTTACCCTTTCTTTTTGGTCTACGGAGCAGAAGCCATTCTTCCTACTGACATAAGGCATGACTCCCCTAGAGGCGCCGCATAGGTGGAGCAAGACAATGAGCTGGTGCGTCAAGACTCCTTGGACGCCTTAGAGGAGGCGCGTGACTTGGTTGCGGCCCGTTCGGCCATCTATCAGCAGGATCTACGGCGTTATCACAACCGCCGAGTTAAGAGCCGGACCTTTCAGGAAGGCGACTTAGTTCTTCGGTTGATACAAGATCGTATTGGCATGCATAAGTTGTCACCGCCATGGGAAGGACCGTTCATCGTCAGCAAAAATCTTCGCAACGACTCTTATTATATGGTGGATCTCCGGCCTAACAGGCCAACCACGGAGGCTGAGTCAACTCGCCCCTGGAATATTGCCCACTTGCGGCCTTATTACACTTGAGCTCTTAAGCTCTGCATTTTGTAAGTTTTTCAGTTTCATTATGAAGTAATAAAATTACAATGCTTCCCGACTTGGGGGCTTCCTCATTGAGATCAATTTTGTCATCCTGTCGCGACCTTATGAGCCGACGAAATCATTTAGGCTGTGCGCTTGAGTTTTCTGACTCGCCCCATCCTGTCGCGACCTTATGAGCCGACGAAACCATCATTTAGGGTGCGCACTTGAGCTTTCTGACTCGCCCCATCCTGTCGCGACCTTATGAGCCGACGAAACCATCATTTAGGGTGCGCGCTTGAGCTTTCTGACTCGCCCCATCCTATCGCGACCTTATGAGCCGACGAAACCATCATTTAGGGTGCGCGCTTGGGCTTTCTCACTCGCCCCATCCTGTCGCGACCTTATGAGCCGACGAAACCATCATTTAGGGTGCGCGCTTGAGCTTTCTGACTCGCCCCATCCTATCGCGACCTTATGAGCCGACGAAACCATCATTTAGGGTGTGCGCTTGAGCTTTCTGACTCGCCCCATCCTGTCGCGACCTTATGAGCCGACGAAACCATCATTTAGGGTGCGCGCTTGAGTTTTCTGACTCGCCCCATCCTGTCGCGACCTTATGAGCCGACGAAACCATCATTTAGGGTGCGCGCTTGAGTTTTCTGACTCGCCCCATCCTGTCGCGACCTTATGAGCCGACGAAACCATCATTTAGGGTGAGTGCTTGAGCTTTCTGACTCGCCCCATCCTGTCGCGACCTTATGAGCCGACGAAACCATCATTTAGGGTGCGCTCTTGAGTTTTCTGACTCGCCCCATCCTGTCGCGACCTATTGAGCCAACGAAACCATCATTTAGGGTGCGCGCTTCAGCTTTCTGACTCGCCCCATCCTGTCGCCACCATATGAGCCGACGAAACCATCATCTAGGGTGCGCGCTTGAGCTTTTTGACTCGCCCCATCCTGTCGCGACCTTATGACCCGATGAAATTGCTATTTTTTATTTTCCTTCCTGGCACTGCCACAAGGTTTTCCAAACCTTTTTTTTGATTCATCTTGAAAATATTTGTTATCGTTTATTATTTATTTGGTTTCACATATGTTTTTCAAGCTTAGAACAGGTTGATGATCAAAATCACTTCATCCATGGAGGATTAAGCATTATAAAGAATTTTCAAACGGGAGATCCAGTATTTCAAATCGCCTTAAGGGCGACATAAGGATTCTTTTCGAAAGTATCACAAAAGCAGTACCGATTCCTAAAGGAGACCTATTACATGGCTCTTAGGGCCAAATCAATGAAGTTTATTCTGCTGGTGCCCTTGGATCGTTTTGCTGCGAGCTTTGGCCGACTTCAATTTGCAAGTCGCCCAGTACCCAGTTACACTTGGCCAGAGCTGCAAAGTCATCTTCATCGGTCAGGATTGATGAAAGATCTGTGTCCAAGTCAAAAGGGTTCTTGGGTCGCCGTGGAGTCGCCGCCAGCCGGGAGTCCTTGACGACACGCTGATAGTCCTCTTCGACGAATTCCGACCCGTCGTCCTTGAGTTGAGGAAAGCTCGCCGCTACTTCTTTCGGGTTGATCTCTGGAGCATACGCTAAGCAGCGACTTAATGTAGTCAGCACTCACTTCCGGGCGGCTGACCGAGTCAACTCGCCAATCTGGGGAGGAAGCGTGGATAGGCAGCCAAGCATTTCCTTTATGGAGGTCATAGGCTCCTTGGCGCCCATCACTGCTTTCACAGTTAGTACACTGCCGGTATATAGCTGATGTGTCAGCGTGTAAATCGCCTTCAGCATCAGCACGTAATCATCCTGAAGGTTGGCGGCTCTCGGACCTGTGCAAGGGGTAATGATAATCAGCGACTCAAGATAAGAGTTATTGGTTTAACAAAGATCAAAGTTTTGAGTATTTTACCAAAGACGGCTTGCGCCATGTTTGAGATATGACGTTTCAAGCCAGATAACTCTTGTTGCACAGTAGCCAGCTTGGCTTCAGCTTTCTCTGCTCGTTTTGTTGCAGCATCCTGGTCAGCTTGAGCCCTTTTTAAATCCGCTTTTAGTTTTTCCATCTCAGCTAAGACCAGTTGATACTTCTCCTCCGACTTGGTTCGGGCATCTTGCTGATCAGATAAGTTTTTCTTCAAGTCGCCCAGTGCTGATTCAATTTGAATAAGAGTTTCCTGTTGAAGTACATGATAAGGGGCATGTCTCAGAACTATTGCAAGCAATATCCATGACACTTGGGGGCTAATGTATAATTTTTTCAAACAAAATTATAAAGCATCAAGACCCGGCTCATCTTTTTACAGATGACCCGGCCCTTGGGGGTTATTGGTCGAAAGTTTTTCTAAGTGATCAAGACTCGGCTCATCTTTTTACTGATGACCCGGCCCTTGGGGGTTACTGGTCGACAGTTTTTTCTAAGTGATCAAGACCCGACTCATCTTTTTGCAGATGACTCGACCCTTGGGGGTTATTGGTCAAAAGTTTTTCTAAGTGATCAAGACCCGGCTCATCTTTTTACTGATGACCCGGCCCTTGGGGGTTACTGGTCGAGAGTTTTTCTAAATAATCAAGTCTCGGCTCATCTTTTTACTGATGACCCGGCACTTGGGGGGTTAATGGGGATAATATAATATATAACAAAGCTTACCTCGTGTTTGTTTTTTAGCATCCGAAGCAGGCTTTTCTCCATCTCATAACTCGCCTCCAGGCGACTTGGAAAACCAGAGCAAAGTTCTTTGAATTCCAGATGTTCATATTCAGAAAGCTTAGCCTTGGAGAGTCCAGACTCAGGAATGGTTTGAGAGGATGATGGCACATGCTTTGACAAAACCGATGTGGCCGGTTTAGAGAAGCTGGTACAAGTGATAATTACAACGTCCGGGTCTTCTGCTGTTGTCAATGGACTTGGCGGCTTGGGGGCATCCATTGTTTCCTTGGGCGAACTAGGAAGACATATTTGATCCTCAGGCTCGTCTTGATCCGGGTTATCTTGGATCGGCGCTGACTCTTTGATGGGCTCTGAGATTATGATAGGAGTTGACCCGCTGGTCTTCCTCTTCTTCGCCTGTGCCCTGAAAGAGGGGAGAGACGCGTTAAAGGACTGAAAATTTATCACCCTCAGATTCAAAGTAAAATTATCAAAGGACTTACCCAGGGACACGAATCATTGGCGGAAGTGTCGACATTACTGAGTCGCCAGATGTAGGAGGAGAATTCTGCAAGAATTATACGTCAAAGATATAGGCGGGTTACGGATGCGATCCAAAGAAACATGAAGAAGTGTTGTTCATGGGTACCTCATTTGGTTTCCTCTTGTTCTTTGCTGGTAAGCCGGACACCAGATCACTGGAATGACTTCGGGTCTTCCGATTTGAAGTATGTTGTGCTTTCTTCAGAAGAAAATTTGGGTCCAAACAAGCATTTGGATGTGAGAATGGAACTTTCCCACAAATTCGCCTGGCCGGCTTAGGTGGAGAAGGAGATGAATCGGAGGAAACAGAAATTACCTCTACAGAATCCTCCTGGCTTTCGTTGTCTTCATTCTATTCAAGAGAGGCAGGGACATAAATACAAAGTTAACAGTAGCGGATGGCGAGTGAAAGGAGGATAGGTTTTTACCTCCGAAGGTGCGTCGCCGACTTGAGATTCATCGGATTTGGATGGCTCGGCCATAGCAGCTTTGCCCTTGCCCTTGGTTTTCTTCTTTGGGGGCGGCTTAGCTTGCTTCATGGCTAGCTTTTTGGGTTTCTTGGACCATAATTTATCACCTTTCTCGAATGGCATATGTTATAAAAGGCCACAATTCGAATGAAACATAAGAAGTAAAGACAAAGGGCGGGTTAAAGTTGCTTACCTTGGGCGCCGGATTATTTTTGCAGAAGGGTTTGAGGCCGATTTGGCCGCATTTTCCCGCAGGCTCGCCGGTCAGCTTCTTGATGATGGTGACAATATCGTTTTCCGTTAAAGCCGTGTGGAAATAACATTTAGGATGATCTAAGGTGCCATCAAATTCGCACATTAACCCGTCCCTGCGACTCAAAGGGAGGATGCGCCATTCGACCCAGCAGCGGATCAAGTCGACCCCAGTAAGGCCGTTGTTTGTCAAAGATCTTAACTCAGACAATACTGGGATAAAATCCGATTCCTCCTCTTCGGTGAGCTTGTCCGGAATCTTGAAATTCGTTGGAAGGCGATCTTCCCTATAGCCCAGAAGCTTGTTTTTGCCTGCAAGCGAGGTCTCTTGACAATAGAACCAAGACTCGCCCCAGCCTTTGGGATGGCTTGGCATGGCGAGTGAGGGAAACGGGCTATCCCCGCGGCGCTGAACATTTACGCCGCCAAGTTCCAGGCTTGGGCCATTGTGAAATTCCGTTTGGCGATTTAAGTGGAAAAAGTACCAGAATAAGGGAACTCAGGGTTCCATCCGCAGGTAAGCCTCACAGAACACTTGGAACTGGCATAGGTTACTTATCGAATTAGGCCCCAGATCCTGGACGCGGACGTTCATAAAAGCCATGGCGTCCCTAAGGAACTTTGATCCGGGCGGCTTAAAACCTCGCTCAAGGTGTTCGACGAAAATGACTATCTCCCCTTCTTTGGGGTTGGGGAGATCCTCTCCGAACCCGGTACGCCAACCAATAACATCTTGAGGGTCCAAATTGCCCGTTTTCACATAATCTTCTAGTATGGTATCGTTGACTTTGGTAGGGAGCCAGTCACTTTTGAAGACGGTGCCCATGCTACAAAGAAGTAAAGTACGGGTGAATTTACACACTTGAACATCTATCGTAAGAGGTGAAATAAGTTCATTTGACTCGCCAAGTAATTTGTCCACGGACTCAGGAAAAATCTTGACCCGCCATATAAAGATCCGGGTCGAGTTGCTATGGCGACTTACGAAGTTTGGCTACTCACAAGACTTGTGTCTTAAAACGCAAAGGCATTTGTTCAAAATGGTGAAGTGTGAAGACTACAAACAGCTTTTACGCAATGAGCGGTAAATTATGGATCTACTGGACAACCAAAAATACATGAGGAAAATGGCTGGATACGGCAACTTACTACCAGGATAAGATGATGTTGTTCGTTCGATGAAATATTGCTCTAAACACTCAAATCGAGGGCGGATAAGTGAAGGTATTAGAGACGTTAGCTATCTCGTCGTCATCAATACTAACCAATCAAGGATAGGTAACAGATATTCGCAAAGGCATCAAGAACATGGCAGTGATGAAACTTCGAGAAGGGATGGGGATCTGCTCTTAAGTAGGTTGTGACCTAACCTGATGGGTTCGGCCGGAATGGTCGACGGCGACGAGATCTTTGGGCGGCGCCAAAGCTTTCGGGCGACGACAGGAACTGCGGTCGGCGGCGGGGCTCTCGGAAGGCAATAAGGGTTCCTCACTGCAATAATGGGGAGGAGATTGACGAGACTGGTAGGTGGAATGCGCCAGTCCCGTCCCCCCCCCCACCTATTTAACAGGGCAGGCGCTGGAATCGAGGCGCCGTGAGCGGGAACCGCCGAAGGATAAAAAGATTCACTATAATGGCGCTCCGAAAATTTTGGATAACAATACCAAAGGATCCGTTAGGATTACGTCAGTCTTCCCGGAGTTCAAGGGACAAGAAGATGCCTACGAGAAATGGTTTGGCAATTTAAGTTCTTCCACGACAAATGGCGGGTTAAAGTTTCTGACGTATAAAAAAGGATAAAGGATGAATCGCCTTTAACTGAGCGAGAATATTGGCGTGAAGAGAATTCAAGTCAATCTGGGGCCTAATGTTGGGGATATTGCCTATTAATAACCCGCCCTAGTTGGGCCGGGTCACCGAATCAGGCCATTCATCTGAGCAGGGTTCGGACCTTGGCCTGGCAAGGCCGAAAGTTGTGTGGCGGTTTATAATTTCCGGAAGGTCTCCAAGCTTTGGAACATGGCGACTTGGAGATCGTAGAGGTCACGATTTGTAGGAAGGAAAGTATCCTTGTAAACCCTAGGGATTCGACCTGTATATCAAAGGAGAGTCCCAGGGAAGCAGAGGGTACGTTAGAAATCATCGAGTGCTAGGTTTGGCGAGTTACGCCCTCCTTGTAAACGAAACCATATCAATACAACTCAAAGCAGGACGTAGGCTTTTACATCCTCACGAGGGGCCAAACCTGGGTAAATCGCCATGTCTCTCCTGTTCAACCCCTTTGAGTCGCCACCAAGGTGCGATGGTTCCAGTACTAAGTCCTTTCACGAGGACATCTGCCGTGGCAAAACCACGACAGCACGCGAAATCAAGAAGGTCAGCATCCACCCGACGGATCCTACAGTTTCCCCGACCAACGTCTCAACAACCCTTAACCCTAAATAGAAAGCCGAGCTCATTCAGTTCCTTCGTGAGAACTGGGACATCTTCGCATGGAAGCCCGCTGACATGCCTGGTGTACCCAGGGAACTGGTTGAGCACCGACTGAGGGTCGACCCCAAAGCTCGACCTGTCAAGGAGCATCTATGTCGGTCCGCCATGCAGAAAAGGAAAGCAATCGGCGACGAGGTGGCTAAGCTCCTAGAGGCCAAGTTCATTCGCGAGGTTTACCACTCCTAGTGGCTCGCGAATGTTGTCATCGTGCCTAAGAAGGACATGTCACTCCGAATGTGCATCAACATCAATCATATTAATCGGGTCTACCCGAAGACCACTTCCCACTACCCCGCATCGATCAGATCGTTGACTCGACTGCGGGATGTGAGCAATTGTCTTTTTTAGATGCTTACTCCGGGTACCACCAGATCCGTCTGTATGGCCCAGATGAAATAAAAATAGCCTTCATCACCCCTTTCGGGTGCTTCTGCTACATCACTATGCCATTCGGTCTGAAAAATGCACGAGCCACTTTTATGCGCATGATTCAGAAATGCCTCCTCGACCAGATCTGTCGGAACGTGGAGGCATACATGGACGATATCGTAGTAAAGTCACGCAAAGGTACCGAACTGCTGACTGACTTGGCTGAAATGTTCGCCAACCTTCGAAGGTACGATATCTAGCTGAACCCATCCAAGTGCAATTTCGGAGTCCCCGGCGGCAAGTTACTCGGTTTTCTCGTTTCCGAACAAGGAATCAATGTCAACCCCGAAAAGATCGGGGAAATCGTCCGAATGAAAAGCCATGTGCTAGTGCACGATGTCCAGAAGCTTACAGGATGTTTGGCAGCATTAAGCAGATTCATATCTCGACTCGAAGAGAAAGTCTTACCATTGTACCGACTCATGAAGAAGTCAGATACCTTCGAGTGGACTCTCGAAGCAGAAGTTGCATTCGTCGAGTTAAAGACTGTGCTATCCACCCAGCCAGTTCTTGCTGCTACGTACAGCAAAGAACCACTCTTCTTATACATAGCGGCTACAAATCAAGTTGTCAGCACAGTCCTGACAGTCGAGGGAGAGGAGGAAGGCAAGGCTTACAATATTCAGCGCCCAATATATTATGTTTCTGAGGTATTGACTCCTTCCAAGCAGAGATATCCCCACTATCTGAAGCTCCTTTATGGGATTTATATGACTGCGAAGAAGGTAGCTCATTATTTTCAAGATCACTCGGTGTCTCATGTCAGTGATGCCCAATTCTCAGAAATCATTCACAATCGTGATGCATCAGGCCGAGTGGCGAAATGGGCAATGGAGCTATTATATTGTGACATAAAGTTTGAAGCCAAGAAAGCCATCAAATCTCAAGCTCTGGTAGATTTCATGGCCGAATGGGTGGAACAACAATAACCAGTTCCAACTCACTTGGCACATTGGACTATGTTCTTTGACGGTTCGAAGATGCTGAGTGGTTCTGGTGCAGGCGTGGTTCTTATATCCCCGAAGGGTGACAAGCTCAGTTATGTATTGCAGATTCACTTTGATTCCTCTAACAATGAAGCAGAGTATGAAGCTCTCCTTTATGGGTTGCGTATGGCCATTTCAGTCGGTGTCCGTCGCTTAATGGTATACGATGACTCGGATCTAGTGGTTAATCAAGTAACGAAAGAGTCGGATGTGAGAAACCCTGCCATGACTAGATACTATAATGCAGTCAGAAAACTTAAGAAAAGGTTTGAAGGTTTGGAACTTCATCATGTTCCTCGATTGAAGAATCAAGTTGTTGATGAGTTGGCAAAAATCGGATCCACTCAGAAAATTGTGCCCAGTGATGTATGTTTGGAGCACATACACACCCCTTCAGTCCAAGAAGATCCATTCACTGGAGAACCTCCTCAGCCTACAAGTGCAGTTGATCCGACTGAAGTTGAAATCCCGGCAGTTGTTGACCTAATCATGGAGATTCGAGTAGTCATGCCCGATTGGACAGTGCCGTATATTGCATATATCTTGAGGCAAGAACTGTCTGAAGAATAAGATGAAGCCAGACAGATTGTTCGCAGATCAAAAGCTCTCATAGTCATGGGAGATCAGCTCTATAAGGAAAGTGTGTCTGGCGTGGCTCAACAGTGCATTTCCCCTGAAGAAGGCCGACTGATTTTGGAGGAAATTCATTTGGGAACCTGTGGTCATCATGCATCCTCCAAAGCCATCATTGCTAAGACATTCCAAGCTGGATTCTTCTGGCCACGTGCAGGCGAGATGGCTAAAGAGCTTGTAGACCGCTGTGAATGATGTCAATTCTACTCCAACAAATCGCATAAGCCGTCATCTACTATGAAGACAATCCCCCTAATATGGCCTTTTGCCGTGTGGGGCTTGGACATGGTTGGACCCTTTCGTACACGGCAAGGCAGATTTACTCATTTGCTAGTTGCAGACGACAAATTCACTAAGTGGATAGAAGCCAAGCCAATCAAAAAGCTAGATGCTCGCACTGCAAACAAATTCAGGAGAGAAATCACTGTCAGATTTGGAGTCCCACACAGCATCATCACTGACAATGGATCAAACTTTAACTCAGACGAATTCAAGAGTTGTTGCTCCAACAAAGGAACCCGAGTGGATTACGCATCCGTTGCTCATCCCCAAACAAATGGCCAGGCTGAACGAGAGAATGGACTCATACTTGAGGGTTTAAAACCTCGTCTCATGAGGGAGATTGGACATGCTGCAGGTCCTTGGGTCACCGAGTTACCCTCTGTGCTCTGGGGGCTCAGAACGACCCCGAACAGGTCGACTGGGCGGTCTCCATTCTTTCTCATTTACGGTGCAGAAGATGTCCTTCCGAGTGATTTGCTTCCCAATTCCCCCAGAGCTGAGCTCTTCTCAGAAGCCGAAGCTAAACAAACCTGACAGGATGGAGTTGATATCTTGGAGAAGGAGCGCGAGATGGCTTTGATTCGGTCAACGATCTACCAACAAGACTTGCGACGGTTCCTTTCCAGGCACGTCAGGAGTCGGACGTTTCAAGCAGGCGATTTGGTGCTCCGAGTGCATCAACAGAGACCACACAAGCTGGCCGCCGCCTGGGAAGGACCCTTCATTATCTCCAAGATGCTGAACAATGGAGCATACAAACTCTACAATTTATAGAAGAGGATCGACGAGCCGCGAGCATGGAACAAAAACTTACTCAAGCGTTTTTTTGCCTGATTTACAACTGTTTTGATGTAACGAAGAAGATTCCACAAAGCAATTTACTTGCCAGAAGTTTTGATTACCACAATATATCTGTCGACTCCTGTCTAGCGAACTTCTCCGAGTGAAGAGCTACCCTCTCACTCGGGGGCTTAGCCGCGAACCAGGTTCGCCTAAGTTAAAAAACTTCTCCGAGTGAAGAGCCACCCTCTCACTCGGGAGCTTAGCCGCGAACCAGATTCACCTAAGTTAAAAAACTTCTCCGAGTGAAGAGCTAACCTCTCACTCGGAGGCTTAGCCGCGAACCAGATTCGCCTAAGTTAAAAACTTCTCCGAGTGAAGAGCTACCCTCTCACTCGGGGCTTAGCATTGAACCAGATTCACCTATGTTAAAGAACTTCTCCGAGTGAAGAGTTGCCCTCTCACTCGGAGGTTTAGCTGCGAACCATACTCGCCTAAGTTAAAAAACTTCTCCGAGTGAAGAGTCACCCTCTCACTCGGAGGATTAGCCGCGAACCAGATTCGCATAAGTTAAAAAACTTCTCCGAGTGAAGAGCTACCCTCTAACTCGGGGGCTTAGCCGCGAACCAGATTCGCCTAAGTTAAAAAAACTTCTCTGAGTGAAGAGCTACCCTCTCACTCACGGGCTTAGCCGCGAACCAGATTCGCCTAAGTTAAAATACTTCTCCGAGTGAAGAGTCACCCTCTCACTCAGAGGCTTAGCCGCGAACCAAATTCCCCTAAGTTCAAAAACTTCTCCGAGTGAAGAGCCACCCTCTCACTCGGGGGCTTAGCCACGAATCAGATTCGCCTAAGTTAAAAAACTTCTCCGAGTGAAGAGCTACCCTCTCACTCGGAGGCTTAGCCATGAACCAGATTCGCTTAAGTTAAAAAACTTCTCCAAGTGAAGAGCTACCCTCTCACTCGGAGGCTTAGCCGCGAACCATATTCGCCTAAGTTAAAAAGTTCTCCGAGTGAAGAGTTACTCTCTCACTCGGGGGCTTAGCCGCGAACGAGATTCGCCTAAGCTAAAAAACTTCTCTGAGTGAAGAGCTACCCTCTCACTCTGGGTCTTAGCCGCGAACCAGATTCGCCTAAGTTAAAAAAACTTCTCCGAGTGAAGAGCTAGCCTCTCAATCACGGGCTCAGCCACGATCCAGATTCGCCTAAGTTAAAAAACTTCTCCGAGTGAAGAGCCGCCCTCTCACTCGGAGGCTTAGCCGCGAACCAGATTCGCCTAAGTTAAAAAACTTCTCCTAGTGAAGAGCTACCCTCTCACTCGGGGGCTTAGCCACGAACCAGATTCGCCTAAGTTAAAAAACTTCTCCGAGTGAAGAGCTACCCTCTCACTCAGGGGCTTAGCCGCGAACCAGATTCACCTAAGTTAAAAAACTTCTCCGAGTGAAGAGCCACCCTCTCACTCGGAGGCATAGTCGCGAACCACATTCGCCTAAGTTAAAAAACTTCTCCTGGTGATGAGCTACCCTCTCACTCGGGGGCTTAGACGCGAACCAGATTCGCCTAAGTTAAATAACTTCTCTGAGTGAAGAGCTACCCTCTCACTCGGAGGCTTAGCCGCGAACCAGATTCGCCTAAGTTAAAAAACTTCTCCGAGTGAAGAGCTACCCTCTCACTTGGGGGCTTAGCCGCGAACCAGATTTGCCTAAGTTAAAAAACTTCTCCGAGTGAAGAGCTACCCTCTCACTCGGAGGCTTAGCCGGGAACCAGATTTGCCTAAGTTAAAAAAATTCTCCAAGTAAAGAGCTACCCTCTCACTCGGGGGCTTAGCCATGAACCATATTCGCCTGAGTTAAAAAACTTCTCCGAGTGAAGAGCTACCCTCTCACTCGGGGGCTTAGCCCCGAACCATATTCGCCTAAGTTAAAAAACTTCTCCGAGTGAAGAGCTACCCTCTCACTCGGGGGCTTAGCCGCGAACCAGATTCGCCTAAGCTAAAAAAATTCTCCGAGTGAAGAGCTACCCTCTCACTCGGAGACTTAAACGTGAACCAGATTCGCCTAAGTTAAAAAACTTCTCCGAGTGAAGAGCTAACCTCTCACGCGGGGGCTCAGCCGCGAACCAGTTTCGCCTAAGTTAAAAAACTTCTTCGAGTGAAGAGCTACCCTCTCACTCAGAGGCTTAGCCGCGAACAAATTCGCCTAAGTAACGAAATCCCGCCCAAATCCCTGCCCAATCGCGAATCAAGCTTCCCTTAGGTGTTAAGACTTGGTGTATGCAAAGAGCATCACCGAAAAGAAAAAGTTCATTCGCAAAGATAAAATCAAATTCAGTCGAAGTGAGCAAATAAATAATAATCGGCGCAGATCAAGGTTATCCGCGTAGGAAAGAAGTACTCGGGTTATTACCTGAACGAAGTTTTAAGCATTTACAATAACCACTCGGCATACCGAGGCAAATAACTATTTTTCTCACGAGTGATCAACCTCCTCACGGCTCACCTGGACTGGCTGGCTCCACAAAGGTATCGAGGTCGATGACGTCGGCGATACGAGTTGCGGCATCAATGAAGGTCTCCATGAAGTCTTCAAAACGAAGGTTCTTCATGTTCGCAACCTGCAACGCCTTCAACTTCTCCTCCCGAGTCTCCTTGCAGTGGACCCTGACGAGAGACAGAGCCACATCAGCCCGACACCGAGTAGGTTTTTTCTTCCATGCTTGGTTCTCTTAGGGACATGACCCAGGTGCTCCATCACAGCATCCAAACCAATGAGGAACGAGTCATCAGGCCATAGCTCTTTTTCGATTCTTCCCATAGCATTTCGCAGACGAATGAAGTACCCTTGGACTTTAACGAGGCGGCAGTTGAGGCGATACATGTTCATAGCCAAGTCATTGGGAACAGGAAACTTGATGGAATCCAAGTATGGATCCACCTCGAACGTCTCTTTTTCAAAATCAGGATAGATCTCCGCAACAGAAGACCAACGAAATATCAGCTACACGTCAGTCAACAAAAAATCTAAGACCCACTCGGTAAAGGGAACATACCAATCAGCGAATCAAGCATATTTGCCAGGAAGTCTTTTACAAAACTTTCTAAGGAATTTCCTCTTTTCAAAATGGAGTGGAGTTTCTTTGCTCATTCGTCTCTTTCGGTCTTCATCTGTTCTTTTTCTGCCTTCAACTTCTCAACATCCGCAAGCTTCAATACTTCAGCTTCGGATTTCTTCTTCAGATTGGCAAGTACCACATCCTTGTCTTCCAGCAAATTTTTCATGGCATCACACTCCAGCTTCAGCTTGTTCTTCTCAGATTCCACCTGGGCGTACTGTGACCCAATCTCCCAAGCCTTCTACAAAAAACATCCGAGTGGAAAAATTACTTTCACTCGACACGAGTATTCTTCTACTTCCGAGTGGAGAAATACAAGTCATTCGACAAATAATGCAAGCATTCGAATACAGACTCCTGATTATGCAAGCATTCAATAGTAGTCTTGGATACTACACCCAGTGGGTTCACTCGGCGTGACCTCACTTGTCTAATACTCGACAAGGTCTGCCATGCAGAGTCAAATACACTATACACTCAAGTACTTCAGACTATTATCATTCACTCCCGACTAATAATAGTCTCGGGGACTACACCCACTGGGTGCACTTAGCGTGCCCCACTGGATTTATAACTCAACTGAATCAGCTCTAGTTGATTTTGAACGGCAAAAAGGTCTCTACTGATTAAGACCCCTACCAGTGCAAGCACTTGACAGCGGTCTCGGGGACTACACCCAGTGAGTTCACTCAGAGTGATCCCACTGGCAAGCAAATGAAACAAAGACAATTCTACAAAAAAACAACCCCCAGTGGGTGAGAGTCGGAATTAAAACTTACGGTCGAACTTACTCGGACATTTTCTTGCATCACCACGCTGTTGTTGTACACGGAGACGATGGCGTCATAGGCTCCTTTTGCTTGTTGCATCATCAGTCCTGCCTGGATCATGGCGTCCTTGGCGGCACCAGTATGATCCTCAGGGACACGACGTGTGGTGTACACGGTCACGGGAGACATCAATCTTGAAGTCGCAGCAGAAACAACTGGAACGCTCGACTGCAATCCAGTCGGAGTCGTGGTGACAACGAATGAACTAATAGGTGGAGCGCTCACAACAGCAATTCTCGCCACAGGCACCTCGGACGCAACGGGTTCCGCCGCAACAGCTGGTTGCCTTTGATCATCGTCGTCCAGCTGGATGACTTATCTTGTAGCAGGCACGGCTAACAGACAGAAACATCAGAAGTTAGAGTCAAGAAAACATACGTGCAAAGAGTGACTCGGAACGAGATATCAACTCCATACCTAGTTGTGAGGTGGCTGCGTTCCCGGTGTCGACTTCCATGAGATCTTCGTCTCCTTGCGGCGGCGACGTGACAGAAGTGGTAGGTCTGTCAAGACAGCCTCAATGAGTCGTCAGCAACCAAAATGTTCTCTCAGATAAGAGCATAAGATCAAGCACTTATGCATAGGCGACTGGAACGGCAATCCTCATCCTAGGCAAGGCCTTCCAAGGCTTGGTTCTGCTGGGCTTGGAGACTTTTGCGGGTTGTTCCACCGGTTCTCCAAACGATCCCCTGACACGCTTGGCAATCCTGACACTCGGCACCAAAGGTTTACTTGGATTGCCTGCGGGGTCATGGCACTGCATGGTCCGAGGCTCAGGGCGAGAAGGAGACGAATCTTCCTCCTCACTCTCATCCGACACCTCCTCCTCCGTCTCTTCACTGTCGTCGACGTATTCCTTACTCTCCGCACTGTCCTCCATGCTCACCTCGTCAAGGTCGAGTGTGTTGCCATTGGTTCGTCCACTCCCGCAAGATACAATCCACAAACTCAGTCGACAAGGAAATTACAAGCACTCGGTTCGAACGCAACAATGTTCAACAGAGCAGAGCTAACCTTGTTTGTCGGCGGATTGTCAGCTGAGAAGGGCAAGGGCCCTTTTTGCCCCCATCGGATTATCACAAGGACCTACTGTTCTGCGGATCCACTTTGCTACTGTGTCTTCACTCATTTCCTCGGGATGAGATCGAGTGGAGTCTTTAGGACCAGCGTAATGCAACATCGTGCGATCTCGAGCCTGGAGAGGCTGGATGCGTCTGCCAGGAAGGTCTCTAATAGATCCATCCATGTTACTCCGTTGCGGACCAGACCAATAAGTGATTTGACCAAGGGATCAACCAGAGTCTTCTCCTCCTTCATCATTGCTAACGTCCTCGGGGCACTCGGTCGCTCTAGATTAAAGGGAGGGAGTCCACTCGACATGTTCGGGCAAGCTACATCGTTACAGTAAAACCAAGTAGACTACCAATTGCGAACCGACTCGGGAAAGGTCATGCCAGGATAACTACTTTTGGCTTTTTTAAACCATAATCCCCCACACAACTGGATGACATTAGTCTTGTCATTAGTCGGATTAACTTTCTTTACCGACTGAGATCGCACAGTGAAGATGGATTTGAAGTGTCCCAAGTGAGGAGGACACCCCAAGAAACATTCACACAAGGTGATAAAACAAGAAAGGTGGGCAATAGCATTCGGTGGCAAGTGATGCAATTGTGCCCCAAAGAAGTTCGGAAAACCCCTAATGAAAGGATGGGGTGGCAGAGAGAAACCTCTTTCTACATGAGTCGGGAGGAGGACCCGCTCTCCCTCTCGTGGCTCAGATTCAGCCTCATCACCAGGAAGGCGCCAAGATTTGTCCATCAGCATGCTGTGCTTGACAAGCTCGAGGAGATCCTCCTTCCGCACAGTGGAGGGAAGGAAATCCCTCTGGATTCAGCCCGACGGCAGAGCTTGCTACTTCGATTTGGCGACGCCCTTCTTCTTCGCCTTCTCCATCTTGCCGGTCTGCCCTTTCGCCATAATGGCAGCGGCAAGATTGGTCGCGTCGGTGTGCGCCGGTGGCTAAGGAGGAGGAAGAATAGAACAGCGGAAGGAGACGATGCCGTTCCAAACCCTAGCGCCGAAGACCTTTATATCCAGCTGACTGAGTCTTTGGCAAGTAGACCCTTGGCCTATCTCTTTGCGAGCCACCGCAAGATACGTGGCGGAGATTGAGGCGCAACAATCGAGGCGACGAGATCCACTTGATGGCAATGACGTGATCACCGTGTAACGCGCGACAACCGAAATTTTCAAATCCCAGAAATCCAAAACTGACAGGGCAATTGGTCACATCAAAAGATCTGTCAAACACGCCGTTTCGTTTGCTCACTCGCATATTTTATACCAAGCAGAATTGATCAAGGTGAATGATGAAGATTGCAATCGACATGCAATTCGGCGAAACTTCGAAGAACATTCAAATTCAGTCTGCTATACCTAAACTTGCAGTTGCACCTTCACCACTCTAACCTCGATCCATTCGGGGGCTAATGATGGGGTTATAGCCCTAGAGTAGGGTCATAGGCCTGACCTATAAGTCCTACCCAAGGGCACCTCATTATTAGCTTAAGGATCACAAGATACTTACATACTAGATTAAGACAACCTCTGATCCACTCGGTAAAGAACCACTCGGCAGGTTACCTAATACTCGACGATTGGATTCCACTCGGTAAAGACCAGAGGCCACTCGACATAGAAGACCAGAAGCCACTCCAGCGAGGCTAACGGTCAGACGTTAGACTACTGTAGTTAATGTCATTTATGGCATACGTTACCTGTAACGTATGCATTCAATCCCACTTATTGCACCCTTGAATGCTGGACACTTATGAGGGGCAGCGCACTCTATATAAGCCACCCCTCCCCTCTGGCACAAGGGTTCGCATTCTGTAACATTCATATTCCAGTGGACACTAAAGCTCCAAGAGCACTGAGAGGTAGGGCTGTTACCTCCACCGCAGAGGGGCCTGAACTCATACAACCTTGTCGTAGCTAGGACTCTGCCCTCTACTTTTGTACCCTATACATCTACTGTCACACTTATATCCAAGACACCTCCTCCTCTCCGTGCGCCGGTCGAACCATAGGGCTTGCCTCTAGGGCGCCACCCCTCCCCTCCCTCCTATATATAGTGGAGGTGAGAGAGGCTTTTGGCACCTCAAACCAAGGCACAACCCTCTCTCCAAAATCCACCACTTCGGGACACCCGTAGTTAGTTCGGTACGGTACGACGAAGCCCTGCCGGAGTACCTCCCCCACCAACACCGCCACGCCGTCGTGCTTCCGGAGAATTCAGCTACCTCTTCGTCTCTCTTGTTGGATCAAGAATGTGGATATCGTCCGTTCATTTGGTGCTAGATTGGGACGGAACTCATGGGACGCTTGCGATTCGGATCGCGGAGACGTTTGACTACATCAACCACATTTCTTAACGCTTCCCGGTTAGCAATCTACAAGGGTATGTGGATCCGATCTCCCCTCTCGTAGATGATCATCACCATGGATAGGCCTTGCGTGTGCGTAGGAAACTTTTTGTTTCCCATGCAAGATGTCCCAACAGTGGAATCATGAGCTAGGCCTATGTGTAGATGACATCTCGAGTAGAACACAAAATAGTTTGTGGGCGTCGATATTCAATTTGCTGCCCTTCTTAGTCTTTTCTTGATTCGGCGGTATTGTTGAATGAAGCGGCCCGGACCAACATTACTCGTACGCTTATGAGAGACCGGTTTCATCGACTGACATGCAACTTGTTGCATAAAGATGACTAGCGGGTGTCTGTTTCTTCAACTTTACTTGAATCGGATTTGGCCGAGGCAGTCCTTGGAGAAGGTTAAATAGCAACTTGCATATCATCGTTGTGGCTTTTGCCTAAGTAAGATGCGATCATACTAGATACCCATAGCATCCACGTAAAATTTGCAACAACAAATTATAGGATGTTTAACTTGTTTTTGCATGGTATGATGTGATGTAATATGGCCAAAGACATGATATGATATATTGGATGTATGAGATGATCATGTCGTAATATTTAAATATCGACTTTCACGTCAATGCTACGGCAACCGGCAGGAGCCATATAGTTGTCTTTAATTATTTTTGCGCTTGGTGTTGCTTTGCTTTATTGCTAGTCAGTAGCTTTAGTAGTAACAGCATAGTTGGCACGACAACCTCAATGGCAGCACAATGATGGAGATCATGGTGTGGCGCTGGTGAGGATGAAGATCATGCTCGTGCTTTGGTGATAGAGATCAAGAAGCACAAGTTCATGGCCATATCATGTCACTTATGATTTGCATGTGATGTTAATCCTTTTATGCACCTTATTTCGCTTAGGACGACAGTAGCATTATAAGGTGATCCCTCACTAAAATTTCAAGATAAAATTGTGTTCTCCCCGAGTGTGCACCATTGTGGTAGTTCATCATTTCGAGACAGCACATGATGATCGGGTGTGATAGACTGTACGTTCACATACAATGGGTGCAAAACAGTTGCACACACGGTACAATCGGGTTAAACATGACGAGCCTAGCATGTACAGACATGGCCTCGGAACTCAAGAGACCGAAAGGTCAAACATGAGTCATATAGTAGATATGATCAACATAAAGATGTTCACAATTGAAGCTAACTCAACTCACGTGATGACCGGACTTGATTTAGTGAATTTGGATCATTTGTCACTCGAATGACTAGAGGGGTGTCAATTTGAGTGGGAGTTTATTAGTAATGTGATTAGCTAAAATCAATTATTTTGAACATAGTCTAAGTAATCTTTGCAAAATTTTATGTTGTAGATCAATGGCTCGCAGAGTAGCAACCCAGAATTTTAATGCGTTCCTAGAGAAAGCTAAGTTGAAAGATGATGGAAGCAACTTTGTTGACTTGGCCCATAATCTGAGGCTTATCCTCACGGCTGCCCAAAAGCAATATGTCCTTGATGCGTCGCTAGGTGATGAACTACCCCAACCTGCATTGCCAGAAGTTATGAACGTATGGCAGACGCGTAAGAATGACTACTCATTAGTTCAATGTGCGGTTTTGTATGGCTTAGAACCGGGACTTCAAAGACGTTTTGAACGTCATGGATCATATAAGATGTTCGAGGACTTGAAGTTTAGCTTTGGGAAGAATGCCCAGATAGTGAGGTATGAGACCTCCGATAAGTTCTATGCTTGCAAAATGGAGGAGAACGGGTCTGTCAGTGAACATGTGCTCAGAATGTCTGGGTACTCTAACCATCTGGCTGAGCTGGGAATTGATCTCCCACCAGAAGCTATCCTAACAGAGTTGTTCAATCACTGCCGCCTAGCTACAAAGGCTTTATGTTCACTACAACATGCAAGGGATTAATAAGTCACTCGTTGAGCTGTTTGCAATGTTGAAAGTCATTGAGTCACAAATCCAGAAAGAACATCAAGTGCTGATGGTCAATAAGACCACAAATTTCAAGACAAACGGCAAAGGCAAGAAGGGTAACTCCAAGAAGAATGGCAAAGCCGTTGCCCCTCCGACGAAGAAACCTAAGTCTGGACCCAAGCCGGAGACTGAGTGTTATCATTGCAAGGGGAATGGTCACTCGAAGCAGAACTGCCCCAAGTATCTGGCTGATAAGAAGGCGGCCAATGCCAAACAAGGTATATTTGATATACATGTTATTGATGTGTACCTCACCAGCTCTTGTACTAGTGCCTGGGTATTTGATACCGGTTTTTTTGCTTACATTTGCAACTCGAAACAGGAGCTGCGGAATAAAAGAAGGCTGGCAAAGGACAAAGTGACGATGCGCGTGGGAAATGGTTCCAAGGGTCTATGCGATCACCGTCGGCTAGCTCTCACTTCAATTACCGTCGGGATTAGTGATGAACCTAAGTAAGTGTTATTTAGTGTCTGCGTTAAGCATGAACGTTTTATCTGGATCTTTTTTACTACGAGACGGTTACTCATTTAAGTCAGATAATAATGCTTGTTCTGTTCATATGAGTAATATCTTTTATGATCATGCACCTAATGTGAGGGATTTGTTCATGTTGAATCTCGATAGTGATGACACTCATATCCATAACATTGAGGCCAAAAGATGTAGATTTAATGATGATAGCGCCACTTTCTTGTGGCACTGCCGCTTAGGTCATATTGGTATAAAACGCATGAAGAAACCCCATGTTGATGGACTTTTGGAGTCACATGATTTTGAATCACTTGACACATGTGAACTATGCCTCATGGGCAAGATGACTAAGACTCCATTCTCCGAAACACTGGAGCGTGCAAGTGACTTGTTGGAGATCATACATACTGATGTGTGCGGACCAATGAGCATAGAGGCGCACGGTGGATATCGTTATTTTCTCACCTTCACTAATTATTTGAGTAGATATGGTTATATTTACCCAATGAAGCACAAGTCTGAAATGTTTGAAAAGTTCAAGCAATTTTAGAGTGAAGTTGAAAATCATCGTAACAAGAAGATCAAATTCATAAGATTTGATCGAGGAGGTGAGTATCTGGGTTACGAGTTTGGTGATCACATATGACAATGTGCAATTGTTTCACAGTTGACACCGCGTGGAACACAACAGCGTAATGGTGTGACCGAACATCGTAATCGTACTTTATTAGATACGGTGCGTCCTATGATGTCTCTTAACAATTTGTCATTATCATTTTGGGGCTATGGTGCATTCTATGGAGACAGCTGCATTCACTTTAAATAGGGCACCATCAAAATCTGTTGAGACGACACCATATGAACTATGGTATGGCAAGAAGCCAAAGTTGTCGTTTCTTAAAGTTTGGGGATGTGATGCTTATGTCAAAAAGCTTCAGCCTGAAAAGCTGGCACCCAAAGCGGAAAGTGTTTCTTCATAGGATACCCAAAAGAGATAATTGGGTACACCTTCTATCTCAGATCCGAAGGCAAAGTGTTTGTCACTAAAAACGGAGCATTTCTTGAGAAAGAGTTTCTCTCGAAAGAATTGAGTGGGAAGAAGATAGAACTTGAGGAGGTTGTAGAACCTTTGCTTCAACGGGATGGTGGCGCACGACAGAAAGAAGTTTCTTTCGAAGCTACACCAGTTAAAGAGGAAGCTAATGATGATTATCATGAAACTTCAGATCAAGTTGTTGTCGGACCTCGTAGGTCGACAAGGGCACATACTACTCCTAAGTGGTACAGGAATCATGTGTTATCAATCATGTTGTTGGACAACAGTGAACCTACGAGATATGAAGAAGCAATGGTGGGCCTGGATTCCAACAAATGGTTAGAGGCCATGAAGTCCGAGATACGTTCTATGTATGAAATCAAAGTATGGACTTTGGAAGTATTACCTGAAGGGCGAAAGGCCATTCAAAACAAATGGATCTTTAAGAAGTAGACGGACACGAACGGTAATGTGACCGTCTATAAAGCTCGACTTGTGGCAAAGGGTTTTTGACAAGTTCAAGGAGTTGACTACGATGAGACTTTCTCACCCGTAGCGATGCTTAAGTCCATCAAAAGCATGTTAGCAATATATGCATTTTTCGATTATGAAATTTGGCAAATGGATGTCAAAACAACGTTATGAAAGGATCGATATGGTTGACTAGAGGGGGGTGAATAGGCAACGACCACTTTTTAATTAATCTTAGCAAGTGAGGGTAAGCAACATAAGGGTTCACAAAAATGACAACAAAGAGGTGAACCTATATGATGCTAACAACAAAGATAACTAAGACAAGTAAGAGATACACAACAATATAAGCATACACAATGTAAAGGTTAGAGATAACCACAAGTGGAACCAATGAAGACGAGGATGCGTTACCGAAGTTCCTTCCCTTTGACAGGAAGTACGTCTCCGTTGGAGCGGTGTGGAAGCACAATGCTCCCCAATAACCACTAGGTCCACCGTATTCTCCTCACGCCCTCACACGATGCAAGGTACCGTGATTCCACTATAGGTGCCCTTGAAGGCGGCGACCGAACCTTTACAAACAAGGTTGGGGAAAACTCCACACAAAGCTTGGAAGCTCCCAACAAGACCACGAAGCTTCACCACAATGGAATGTGGCTCCGAGGTGACCTCAACCGTCTAGGGTGCTCAAACACCCAAGAGTAACAAGATCCGCAAGGGATTGGTGGGGGAATCAACTTGTCTCTTGGTGGAAGTGTAGATCTAGGCCTTCTCAACCAATCCCTAGAGAATCAACAAGTTTGATTGGCTAGGGAGAGAGATCGGACACTTTTGAGCTTAGGGAGCAACAATGGAGCTTGGGAGGGTCAAAGATAGGGTTCTAGAGCAAGAAGAACCCCTTATATAGTGGGGGGGAATCCAACCGTTTTCCCACTCACAGCCCGAGCCTAGCAGTACGACCGCTGGCTGCAGCGGTACTACCGCTGGCACTCCAACGGTACTACCGCTGGTAGCAGCGGTACTACCGCTGGGCCCATGGTAGTGCAGATGCACTACCGGGCCAACCACCGCCAAGAAAGTCTTCGCAAAAAGTCCGACGAAGTACAACCGCTAGGAAGGCGGTACTAAGTTCCTGGAGCGGTACTACCGCTGACCAGGGGCAATACTACCGCCAGCTCCAGCGGTACTACCGCCAGCTCCAGCGGTACTACCGCTAGGGACAGCGGTACTACCGCTGAGAGACCTTTTTGCTTAGAGGAGATAAACCAGAGGCGGGAACCACTCCAAAGTTGTAGGGAAAGGGAAAGGAGGTAAAGTGTGTGCGTGCAAAATTGATTCCACCTAAATCTTTCGACTACAGGTCCCCTCTTAATAGTATGGCGTTCCTATGAATCAAATCAAGAGAATCATAGAGAACACCGTGCTTCTGTTCCACGGAGGGGGGCGAGTCGTCGTGTGCCATTGACATGTGTTATCTGAAATCTCAACACACACGATTAGTCCTTTGCGGTACTGTCATCAATCACCAAAATTACTTAGGCATAAATATGCCCTAACAATCTCCCCCTTTTTGGTGGATTGATGACAATACCGGATTTGCACAGTAAATAGCATGTGAACATAAAGATAGTGATAGAGATAATTAAAGAGCATATGATAGAAATAAGTCTCACACTAGTCCAAGTCTCACATCACACAAAGCAAAGATAGCAGATAAGATCAAACCAAGTTCAAAGCAAACACGATAAACATAAGCAAAGCTAAAGCAAAGCGCAAATCCAGCTCCTAGACTCTCTCCCCCTTTGGCACAAGACACCAAAAAGGGGCACACCTAACGACACATGTGGTCACTCCACATCCTCATCAGCCCCAGACTCGTCCGTCGCATCCGGATCGTCCTGTTCCTGCTCATTGTCCTCCTCAGACGCCTCCTCCTCTGCATCAGACCACTGATAACCTTGAGCCCGCATCCAATCAGACTCTGGAGTAATGTCGTCCTCTGAGCCGCGAGAGATATCAACATCAAGGGTCCTCAAGACACGCTTGTGCCTCTGAAGGTTCTCCTTCTGGGCCACATGAGACTGATACTGTCCCTTGGCCTGCATACAAAAGAGAGTCTTCATTTTATCCTTCAGTTTCACTTCCCAAGATGGCATAGCAGAAGAGCGGGACTGAGAAGCGGGGCCTCCTTCAGCAGCAGTCTCTGTGTTAGTGTCCATGTGCTGAGATGAAGTGGATGGGTTGGCCCATTTGTCTTTGATATGGAGCTTGATAGGATCATGCACAAAGTAATCAGCCTGAATAGGGAATTCATCTATCAGATAAACCTCGTGCCACCTCTGGCGAATATAGGCAAACAAGTAGGGCCCGTAGATGGGAACCTTGCGGTTCATGATGCAGTTCCAGAGCTCATTGAACATCACATGGGCAATATCAAGAGGGGCAGATTCCTTAGTCCTAGCCTCCTCACAGAGTAGAAGCATCTCAGCTAGATGACCATGCACCTCGTCAAACTTGCCAATGCGAGGAAAGAGAGTGTTGCGGAAGATCCGATGCATGATATCCAGATGCTTGGGGAGCACACCTTTCTTCACATAAAGTTGTTGCAGCCTATCCTTGGGGGTGGCAGTAGATGAAGACGGAGCATGAGGATGCAACCCAAGAGGAGTTTCATCTCCCTGAAAGTCGACCTTGAGAAGCTTCATGAATTCTGACCAGGAGCCTGTCATCTTCTGAGTACCGGTCATCCAAGTCATGGTGCGCACGTCATCAGGTGCAAAGTGAACAGTGACATAGAATTGGGCCACAACATCTGGATCAAAGTCTCGCCTGAAGGTGATGATATCTTTAATGCCAAGCTTGTCAATCAAAGAGAGAGCCTCACCAAAGTAATCCCGGTTCCGCTGAAGGTGAGCAAAGTCAATCCACTGCACTGGAACAAACATCTTCTTGAAGTGCTTGATGATGTCGCGATAGATCATGCAGTGATCCCGTGACCAAAGATGCTCGACATTCTTGATCTGGGCCTTCTCTTCTAGATAGTGATTGCGGGTGTGGAACCGCAGAAAATCCTTAGGGGGCATATAGAGAACGTTGATCTCCTTGGTCTTGTGAGCTGCCTTCTTGAAAGACTTCTTTTTGGGATTCAGACCGGAAGTGGCGGAGCCCTCTGGAGCATCTGGAGTGCGGTACTGCTTCGGTTGGGTGTCCCGCCGGGGATTCGAGCAGCGAGCACCACCTGTGACACACAAGACACACACCGAAAAAGAGCGACAGGAGGAGTCAAGGCAATGGTAAAAAAGAAGCATAAGAATAAACTCACATTGCCAAACAAAACGAAAAATATCCTCCTGGCGGTAGTACCGCTAACCCTGGCGGTAGTACCGCTGGGGTCCTAGCGGTAGTACCACCAGGCTGGCGGTAGTACCGTTGGGGTCCTAGCGGTAGTACCGCCAGGCTGGCGGTAGTACCGCTAGGGGGTTGACTTTCAGATCTGAATATAGAAAGACCCACAAGAACGGCTAGATTGGATTTACGAGGGCCATGGCTACTGCATAGAATCACTACAAGAACCACCATAGCCCTAATCACATGAGGACCTCAAGAACATCTAGATAGAGACATGCCTAGTCAAGAGGATTCGAGTTTTAGATCTAATCCAAAATAAGAGAAAAAATACTTGATCTAAAACATGAAGAACCTAGGGCATGTCAAGATAAAAACAATGAATCATAGGACTAAACTCCCCTAGAATATCTCCTTCGTTCCATCCAAGACCAAAGCACAAACCATAGCCATGGATCCAAATCACCAAGATCCTAACCCTAGAACAAGAAAACACCAATCAAGAGAATAAAGGGAGGAGCTTTACCGGTGTCCGTGGCACTTGATGGAGGAAGGAGGAGTGGAGCAAACCCTCCAACTCAAGGGAGAGAAGGGGCTCCACAGATAGAGATCCAAACGGGGGGAGTTCGGGGTAGAGGAAGGAAGAGCCACGAGGAAGAAGACTGAGGGCAAAGAAAACGGGCTCCCCGTCCTTTATATAGCCCAAGGGGTACGGGCCATCGGTAGTACCGCTGGGGTCCTCGCGGTAGTACTGCTCCCCCTGGCGGTAGTACGGCTCCCCCTTGTGGCAGCCCTAATAGCCCTAGTCAAGTCGTGGTAGACTGGGGTCCTGGCGGTAGGACCGCTATCCCTGGCGGTAGTACCGCTACCCCTGGCGGTAGTACCGCTCAAAATAGCACAACGAGACATATGATTCCATGGAAAAGACGTGGGCAATGACTAGTCAGTGTAATAAAAATATATCACCAACAAGGTATACTAGCTAGTCATTTTGTATCCTTTCTTCCATATGAGAGAGACGTGGGGGCGGTGGCCGAGGCCACCTATGTTTGAGAAAAAGGTATGACACCGCGAAGAATTATCCTTGGGTTCATGAACAACGCTCGTCTTTGAAGCACAAGTGTCATTTAGTAATGGCCAACATGAAAGACTTGATCAATTTATGCATAATGGGGGGAGGGAAAGTTCATTGAGAGAACAACACTCCGCCTATATCCATGCCTACATCTAGAACAAGATCTAATGCATAGTGAGGTGCAAAGTGCCTAGTTTCAATCCACATTACTTGAATCAATGATATTTAGCTCTTGCCTTAACTCCCGGAACCTTGCTTCATCTAGGGGCTTAGTGAAAATATCTCCAAGTTGCGCTTTAGTGTGGATGAAGTGAACCTCAATATCACCAAGCTTGATATGTTCACGAATGAAGTGATGGCCAATATCAATATGCTTGGTTGTGCTATGTTGCACCGGATTGAGGGAAATCTTGATAGCACTTTGATTGTCACATAGAAGAGGCACTTTGTCACAAGTGACACCGTAAACCTTTAAAGTTTGCCTCATCTATAGCAACTGTGCACAACAACTTGCAGCTGCCACATACTCGGCTTTGGTAGATGATAGTGAGACACAATTCTGCTTCTTTGAAGACCAACTTACCAGTGAGCGACCAAGGAATTGGCATCCTCCAGAAGTTGACTTCCTCTCCACACAATCTCCTGCCCAATCTGAGTCAGAATAGCCCACTAGGTTGAAGTTTGCTCCTTTGGGATACCATAGACCAAAGTTTGGGGTATGAGCCAAATATCGAAAGATTCGCTTAACAGCCATATAATGACTTTCTTTTGGTGCGGATTGAAACCGTGCACAGATCCCTGCACTCAACTTAATATCTGGTCTAGATGCACAAAGGTAAAGGAGGGATCCAATCATGGAGCGATATACCTTTTGATCCACTGCTTTACCATTGGGATCACTGTCAAGCTTGCATCTTGTTGGCATGGGGAACTTGACCGGCTTGACATCTTTGAGCTCGAACCTTTTGAGCATGTCTTGAGTGTACTTGGCTTGTTTGATGAAGGTCCCTTCTAAGCCTTGTTTAATCTCGAATCCGAGGAAGAACTTCAACTCTCCCATCATGGACATCTCAAATTTCTCGGTCATTAGTGCAGCAAATTCTTCATTGAAAGAAATGTTAGGAGAACCAAAAATGATATCATCAACATATAGTTGGCATATGAACAAATCCCCTTTAAGCCTCTTAGTAAAAAGAGTGGGATCTATCTTCCCAATTTCAAACCCACGATCTTGTAACAACTCAGTAAGATACTCATACCACATTCGTGGGGCTTGTTTAAGGCCATAGAGTGCCTTATTAATTTTGTACACATGATTGGGGAGCTTGGGGTGTTCGAATCCCGGGGGTTGTTTGACGTAGACCAACTCATTTAAAGGACCATTAAGAAAAGCACTTTTCACATCCATTTGCTGTAATTTGAAATTATGACGAGAAGAAAATGCAAGCAGCATGCGAATAGATTCTAGACAAGCAACAGGGGCAAAGGTTTCACAGTAGTCGATACCCTCGACTTGGGAGTAGCCTTGAGCCACCAATCTTGCCTTGTTTCGAATCACTATCCCATTGGAATCTTGATTGTTTTTGAAAATCCCTTTGGTCTCAATGACATTATGTTTCTCCTTTGGTCTTGGCACTAAATCCCAGACTTGATTATGCTCGAAGTTGTTTAGTTCTTCAAGCATGGCCATAAGCCAATCCTCATCATCGAGCGCTTCCTGTACCTGTTGAGGTTCACAATATGAAACAAACGCGTGATGCTCACAATAATTCCAAATCTGTTGACGGGTGGATACTCCCCTTTTTAAACTGCCAAGTACATTCTTCATAAGATGTGACTTGAATCTCAGCTTATTCGCAATCTTGGCTGCTCGACGCTCCAAGAGTTATTCATTGGATAACTGGGGAGCATCGACTTGTTTACTTTGCTTGCCCTTGCGTCTTGGACCTCCCTTGGCACCAGCTTTTGGTGCTGCAGAAGGGAATTGCGAGACAGTATCCTGATCAACTTGATTTTCGACTTGAGCAGGTTCACTTGTTTGTCCTTGTACTTGTGGTTGCTCTTGATCTTGATCTTGTACTTCTATTTGGTCTGGATCTTGTAGTTGCACTTGATCTTGATCTTGAGCAGGTTCGGAACCTTGGGTAAGTGCTTGTACATCATGGGACACATCACCATCGTTGGGCAATTGATCTTGACCTTGAGCTTGTTCAACTTGTTGAGGGTCTTCTCTTTGTTCATCGGAAGCGTGTGGGGCTTGTGAGGGTGATGGCTCCAATTGAGTAGAGCATTTTACTTCTCCTTCGGCCACAAGGGGTTCCTCAATGGGGAGTATTTGACCAATCCCCATTCTCCTTATGGCTTGGGGAGGAATTTCATAACCTACATCACAAAGACCACTTTGCTCCACTTGGGAGCCATTATTTTCATCAAACTCCATGTTACACGTCTCATCAATGAGTCCGGTGGACTTGTTGAGGACACAGTAAGCATGAGAGTTTGTAGCATAACCAACAAAGATGCCCTCTTGTGCTCTAGAATCAAATTTAGCTAAACGTGCACCTTTCTTGAGAATGAAACACTTACAACCGAATACCCGGAAGTACTTGAGATTGGGTTTGTTTCCGGTGAGAATCTCATATGGAGTCTTGTTCAAGACTTCGCGGATATAGAGCCGATTGGGCGCGTGACATGCTGTGTTGATGGCCTCAGCCCAAAAGTTATATGGAGATTTGAATTCCGCCATCATTGTTCTTGCAGCATCCATGAAAGTCCGGTTCTTCCTTTCCGACACGCCCTTATGTTGAGGGGTATATGGTGCTGAATATTGATGTTTTATTCCCTCATCACCTAGAAACTCATCCAAGGTGTAGTTCTTGAACTCGGTGGCGTTGTCACTTCTAATCATCAAAACCTTTGCTTCATGTTGACGTTGAGCTTCATTAGTAAAGTTGATGACAGTTTGTTGAGTCTCACTCTTCCTCTTGAAGAAATATACCCAGGTGTATCTTGAGTAGTCATCAACAATCACCAAGCAGTACTTTCTGCCTCCAAGACTATCAAATGATGGAGGACCGAAAAGATCCATATGGAGGAGCTCCAATGGCCTCTTAGTGTAAATGAGAGTCGTTGGACGATGAGCAGTTTCATGAATTTTTTCTTCAATGTAGGCACTGCAAGCACGATCTCTAGCAAAACTCACATTTGTTAGCCCATGAATATGGTCCCCTTTGAGAAGAATTTGCAAAGATCTCATATTGACATGAGCTAGTCGGCGATGCCAAAGCCAACCCACATCAACTTTAGCCATTAGACAAGTCGCAGTCTTAGTGGGTCGCTTTGAAAAGTTCACCACATAGAGACCATTTTCGACATATCCAACATAGGCTACTTTAAGAGTATTGCTCCTCAAGAGGACCACAGTATCAAGATTAAAGAATGTGGAAAAACCCATAATTGCAAGTTGACGAACCGAAAGTAAATTGTAGGCAAGAGACTCAACAAGCATGACCTTCTCAATAGATAACTCTTGAGAGATGACCACCTTACCAAATCCCAATACCTTTGACGAGGATGCATCGTCGAATTGGACATGGGTGGGCATAGATGGAGAAGGATGCACATCCACCACTAAGTCCTTGCTTCCGGTCATATGATTTGTTGCTCCACTATCGAGCAACCATGACACCCCACCGGAAGCAAACTCCTGCAATAGATCAAGGCTTGGTTTTAGGTACCCATTTTTGAATGGGTCCTTTAATGTTAGAGACAAGGGTCTTAGGAACCCAAATAGCCCATTCAATGGACTCATAGTAAGAACCAACAAATCTGGCATAAGCATGCCCATCACCAGCACGACATAAAACATAGGAAGGATTGAGTTTGCCGGCTGTGTTGGTAGGAATGGTTTTGCCCTTCTTGACGTTACCATCATCCACCTTGTTCCTGTTCACCTCCTGAGTCCCTTCGCCCTCTTTGAAAAAGATGTCCATGAGGGTAGGGGATCGTTTGTTCCTGTTCCTCCTTTTTGTTTTTGACTTGGAGGTAAGTCCAAGTCCCTCCTTTCCTACCACACCCTTTTGATTGCTCAAGAGGTCGTTCAGGCTCTTTTCGCCTTGTATGCATGACACATGGCCCTTCTCAAGTCTCTCCTTTAACTTGGAATTTTCCTCCACAAGATGTACATGCTCACAACAAGGGTTAGTTGTACAAGCATTATCAATTAACACAAAGGGAGGACAGGTAGAGATTTCCTAGCTAAGCTTTGCTTGGAGTTGATCATGAGACTCTTTCAGAGAGAAATGAACACCTTTCAAGACCTTGTGAGCCTTGTCAAGTGTGTCAAACTCCACTTTGAGTCTGTCATGGCAAACCCCAAGAGCATCCTTTTCAGACTTAAGCATACGAGTAAGAACAGTATCATGATCTAGTTTCTTTTGCATTTTAGCGCAGTCATCGTTGTATGACTCCTCAAGAGCCAAACGAAGAGTGTGCTCCTTTTCTAGTGCAATAGATAGTTCAGCAATCTCATCCGCATAGTCACAACTATGTCCCTGAAGCTCGGAGATGGTCTCCTCATGAGACTCAATGAGGTCATTAGCCTCACCCAGTTGTTCCAAGAGAGCAACAAAGTGCTTCTTGGAATCTCCCTTGATAGTGCACAGAAATTTGTCAAGATCATGCTCATTAAGTTCCCCAACATCACTATCATCAACACAATTCAACAATGAAGGAGAAGTAGCGATGTTGGACTTAATGATGGGGGTTACCTGATCGATACCTTTGGCCATGAGGCACTTGGTGATGTGGTTCTCGTTGGGGGCGTTGAAGAGAGACACCTTCTTGGGAGAGGGGGTGGCAATGGCAACAGTTGCGGTTGCCACCATATCATCATCGTCATCATCATCGGAGGGGTACTCTTCAAGGGCCACCATACCCTTTGGGTGGGGTTTCTTCACAAAGTTGTTCTTGATTGGGAATGACTTGGTTTTGTCTTTGCGAATGAGCTTGCTCCCGTTATCTTCCCTTTTCTCATAGGGGCATCCGGCCACGAAGTGACTCACATTACCACAGTTATAGCATGTCCTCACTCGTTGCTTGGGTTTGAACCCACTTGAGTTGTTCTTGGTGAAGGTGGGTCTTGAGTTCCTCTTGTTGCCCCAGAATTGCCTACTATAGAGAACCTATTCTGTTTCACGACACAAAATGCATTGATTATTTGTTGTGAAACAATGACATATCCCTTCTGCTCCACTGATTTTTTGCAGTTACTTCTTGGTTAAATAAACAACTAACAATTGAATGCAAAAGTAACTACTCCAAAGTCCAAAGAGAGTCAATGTTTTTTATCAAACATGGCATAAGTAACAAACCTAGTTGATAAAGATGGATCTGCTTAAATTATGTGTTAAAGAAGATCTGGTAGAATTAGTAAAAGTAGAACCTAAATTATGATCATGGTAGTCTCTATCAACATCATAACAAAATTAACAGTTGAACACAGTCTCTACCAATAACAGGTACAATCATCCTCTTATAGCTTCCATAATCCTGAAAGTTTTCAGCGACTACATCGAACTAGAAGGACATAATATTACAAAAACACATTGACTCTGGATAGCATGTGTATCATGGCCATAAAACTCAACTCAATTTACGCTACTGCCTACTCCACCTTTCCCTTCCCATGGGAATCATCACTCACTTGATAAGAAGTTGGCTGGTTAATGCTTGCTTTGGCGTTTGCTAGAAAGGTTGGATCAGGTTGTGGCTCTTGATGGGGAGCCTCCTTCATGGCCATGTATATGTAAAAGCTGATCACCAGATTGACCGAGATGACAGCAAGGAATCCACTCGCCATAGTTTGCGCTGAGGCGGAAAGCTGACCGACACCTGACCAAGAAGTAAAACATCATTTTGATATGAATGTCTGTGCTTCAGTACCATACAAAATATTA
Source organism: Hordeum vulgare subsp. vulgare (assembly GCF_904849725.1). Taxonomy (NCBI): domain Eukaryota; kingdom Viridiplantae; phylum Streptophyta; class Magnoliopsida; order Poales; family Poaceae; genus Hordeum; species Hordeum vulgare. The sequence goes on along the minus strand of NC_058523.1, from coordinate 293,726,315 downwards.
AGTATTGTAGAACATAAAGTAGAGGGAACAACAATTAAACCTGGAAAAATATGGTAGATAAACCCATACATGATTGCAACAGGGTCCATCCACATCACCATAGATGTGACGGCAAACTTTGTGATTGCTCCAGACATTGCTTCTCCTAATGGGAATGGTGATAAAAAGGCAAGATGAGCTCAACATACAGTTAAAAGCTAGAACGAAATAGCATGCTTGCAGATATTAAATGTGCAGAGTAAACATCATAGTAGACAAGCAAACACAGCTCATACAACGGCTACATCTGTGATTTCGCTGCCAAATCTGACCTCGCCTACCTCTCCACCCAAACTTAGGATTCAGAGTATCGTATGTTAGACCACATGCTTATCTACTTCCACAGTCCACTCCTCCCAGAGTACATCGCAGATATGATAGGATAAACGCCCACTACCCACGGCTGTGCTGATTCATAGGCACGGGGGAGCGATTGCTGAACAAAATCGAGCGTCAAACTACATGGTTAAACCACAGAAAAGCTCTTCAATCTCTTCCCAAAGGTTGAGGCTACCAAAAATTAACAGCCTGGGGAGGACTACTACTAGCATCAATCAGCTAATCAAGGACTCGAACCAATCAACCTAGAAAACAGAGCGTAATTCCATGTCGGTGGATGAGATAGAGCCCGGCGAGCTCGCCAAACAACACCAAATTACACACCGACGGGAGGGGATAGAGCTTACTGATCTGGTGCTGCGGAGCAAGCAGGGCGTTCCCTTCCACCGATCTAGAGGCGGATCAGCGGAGCGGTGTCAAGCACTTGCTTGTCTAAAGGAGAAGAAGATGATCAAGAACACAAGAACCCAGCTAATTTCAGGGGAAAATAGAGGAGTGTTTCATTTCACTAGATGAAAGAGAGAACAATGTAGCTCGCCTCCCATGGCTAGGGTTCAACCCAGATACAGAATAAGCGTAAAACTGTAAATAAGAGATTACATGGCTTTATAGCCAGAGAGGAAGAGGGACGCGCGACACTGAAGAAGAGGGGCGCGCGACCGGCCATCAAGGGTGTTGTCGGAATTTCCATAGCGCCACTTTATGTCTTGACCATTGGATCCGCGACGAACGGTTGATACTGCTTCCGACACGCCATAGAGTGCATGGATCATCTGTTGCTTAGCTCATAGCGTGACAATACCCCCCAATTGAAACAGAGCTTGTCCTCAAGCATGAAATCCCGGAAAAACCATTTGAATAAAAGCTACATCTTCCCAAGTAGCTTCCTCCACTGGCATATTAACCCACTTGATCAACCAATGAACCACCGGAATGCTTATCTCACCTTGTCGCCTAGGAACCAGCTTCCTGTCCAGCACCACTTCAGGCTCCCTCATGATAGTTCCATCTGAATTAACCAGGGGCAACTGGGGAGATGGCACCACATGTTGGCCTATGTGCTTCTTTAGCTGACTCACATGGAAGGTGTGGTGTAATTTACACCCTTCTGGAAGCAGTAACCTGTAAGCATGCTTTCCCACTCTTTCCAACACTCTAAATGGGCCATAGAATTTGGAATGTAACTTGAGGTGCTTGTGCAAACTGAGAGAAGTGTGTCTATAAGGTTGTAGCTTTAAATAGACCATATCTCCAACAGAGAATTCCCTTTCTCTTTCTTTTCTGATCAGCATATTGCTTTATCCTAGCATGTGCTTTACTGAGGTTTTGCTTGATCACTTCCATGGCCAACTCCGTGTTCCACATCAGATTGTCACTCTCTTCCCATATAGAATCAGGCAGTGCTGACTCAGCCACCATTGAAGGAGGAAATCCATATAATGCTTGAAATGGGGTCATTTGCAATGATGTGTGATAAGATGTATTATACCACCATTCTGCCAAAGCCAACCATCCATGCCATTTCCAAGGCTGTTGAAAGCACATGCACCTTACATAATTTTCCAGACACTAATTTACTCTTTCAGTTTGACCATCAGTTTGATGGTGGTAACTTGTGCTCATGTGGAGTTTCACTTTCATGGACTTAAACAGCTGTTGCCACAGGATGCTTGTGAAGATTCTATCTCCATTAGTAACAATGACCATAGGCATGCCATGTAGTTTAAACACATTGTCAGAAAATGCTCTAGCTACTGACTGAACGGAAATGGGGTGTTTCATAGCTATGAAATGAGCATACTTTGTGAACCTGTCCACCACCACCAGTATTAGGTCTTTGTTTTCACACACAGGCAATCCCTCAACAAAGTCCATGCTTATATGTGCCCAAGCAAAGTCAGGAACTGGGAGAGGTTCCAGCAATCCAGGATATGGTGTATGCTCTGCTTTGTTCACCTGACAGACATGACAGTTTTTGACAAACACAATAACATCTTGCTTTAATCCTGACTAGTGAAAAACTAGCTTGACCCTTTGATAAGTAGCTCTTTCACCAGAATGTCCACCTAATTCTAAACTATGGAACACCTTCACTATTTCTTGTCTCAGCCCAGTAGTTCTTCCTACCACAACTTTACTTCTATACCTCAGGATTCCATTATTAAAAGAATAAGAAGTGTTGTTTTCCTTGTCTGACACACAGGCAGCAATTAACTCCTTGATCTTCTCATCATTCTCATAGCTTCTAATAACTTCCTTGACCCAAGTAGGTGAAACAGCTGTTGCTATCAAAGCAGAAAGTTTATGTTTCACTCTAGATAAAGCATCAGCAGCTCTGTTTTCCTTTCCTTTTCTGTACTCAACAGTGAAGTTGTAACCGAGTAGCTTCAGCAAGAGTTTATGCTGAATGCCCTTAGTAATTTTCTGCTCCTGAATGTACTTTAGGCTTTCCTGGTCTGTTCTGTTTACCAAAGCAGTAGCTGCAAAGTAATGTTTCCACTTCTTTACTCCCTCAATGATTGCTAGAGCTTCCTTGTCATATGTAGACATAGCTGCAACTTTTGGGCCAATTGCCTTGCTAAAATAAGAGAGGGGTCTTCCTTCTTGCATTAATACAGCTCCCAACCCATAACCACTAGCATCAGTTTCCAGAATGAATGGCTTTGTGAAATCAGGCAGAGCTAGCACAAGGGTGTTAGTCAGCTTCTGCTTCAAGGCCTCAAATGCCTTGGTTTGTTCCTGCTGACAATCAAATGCATTCTTTTTTAAACAATCAAATAATGGTCTGCAAATTATTCCATATCCCTGAATAAATCTCCTGTAGTAACCACTCAAGACTAAGAAACTTCTTAATTCAGTGATATTAGCAGGAACAGGCTAGTCTTGAACAACTTTAATCTTGCAAGGATCTGTGGCTCCCTCTTCATTGATGATGTGACCTAAATATTCTACTTATTTTTGCCCAAATGAGCATTTCTCCAATTTAGCATACAGTTTGTTTTCTTGCAGGATCTCAAACACTTGCTTAAGGTGCTCCTTGTGCTCATCCCATGACAGACTGAACACTAATATGTCATCAAAGAATACCACCACAAACTTTGGCAGACCAAAGAGTAAGTTCATCAGTGCTTGGAAGGATGGTGGGCCATTAGTGAGTCAAAAAGACATCACTAAATATTCAAACAATCCCATGTGTGTAGAGAAAGCAGTTTTTGCTATATCTTCCTCTGCCATTCTTATCTGATGATAACCGTTCCTCAGGTTAATTTTGGAGAAATATTTTGCTCCCTTCAGTTGGTCCAATAAGTCTTCAATGACAGGTATTGGGTATTTATTCTTGACAGTAATAGCATTTAGCTTCTTGTAGTCTGTGCAAAGCCTCCAAGACCCATCCTTCTTCTTTACAGCAGCACTGGAGAAGAAAAAGGGCTAGTACTGGGCCTGATCAATCCTTTCTTTAATAGGTCCAATATGATTTCTCTAATATTTCGTTTTGATGTTGTGGTACTCTGTAAGGCCTCTGGTTCACCACTTTTGCTCCTTCTATGAGTGGGATCCTGTGATCACACGGCCTGCTAGGGGGAAGTCCACTAGGCTCCTAGAACAACTTCTCATATTGTTGAAGGAGGGGTTGTAAATCATCAGGTACTTTAGTTGCTGTTAACTCATAGTTCTCTCCGCCTAATGGAAACAAAAAGAAACCACATACAGCTTGCTCCATTAACCTCTTAGTGTTTTCCTTGGTCTCGGTAATGTTTTCCAAGGGGACTATTTCATCCACAAATGTGGTCACTTGGCCCTGTGTGCCTGCAATTTTTAATTCCATTTTAATAAAATCCATTTGAACTGGGCTATACTTCTTTAGCCAATCCACTCCCAATATCATATCATACCCAGTTAACCTAAGGATTCTAAAACTATCACAAAATGCACTGCCATGGATCTCATAAGGACAGTCTTTGACAGTAAACTCATTCCATAGTACTTCTCCACTACCTACTACCACCTTTACCCTAGTGTTAGCTACAGGTGCAATTAACATTTTGCTAGCCATTTCAGGTGATACAAATGCAGCAGTGCTCCCACTATCTACCAAAGGAGTGGATGCCACCTCTCCAATCTTTATTGACAGGATGAAAGTGTTCTTGGCAGAACTGAGGCCATGAACAGCAAGTGCTGAAACTTGCAGTACAGTTTCTAGTGATGGTGTTTCCTTCTGTGTCCAAGTTAGGGTCCTCAAAGTCTGTCACAAATATTACATATGAACTTTCCACCTCTTGATTTAATAGTGCTTGAACCTGTGCTTTCTGGCTCATCTTGCACACTTGTCTGTGACCTGGAACCCAGGGTTCTCTGCATTTATAACAGACCTGGTTTTGTTTAGCCTGTTGTATAATTGCACCTCTTGCTATAGGAGATGAACTATTATGACCAGCTGGTTGATCAAAATTCACCTGCCTTTTAGCTGGCTGAAAGTAGGGTTTTGTCTGAACCACTACAGATGGTGGTTGTGCTCTTTCCATTCTCCTTGCATGCCACACAACAGTTTGCATGTCTTTGGGTTTGAGACATTCCACATGACTTTTGATGTAAGGTTGTAGGCCAGCTATAAATCTTGTTACATAGTATTCATTAGGAATCCCAGGGTTTTCTCTCCTCATGATATTCATCAACTGCTCAAACTGTTCCACATAGCCTGCCACAGTGGTTACTTGTTTGACAGCATGGAAAGAAGTGACAATATAACAGACAGACTGCACTGAAAATCTTTCAGACAGCAAGGAGCAAAACTTATGCCAAGCAATGTTACCAGGTGCAAAACTAGTGCCTCTCCACCACGGCACAACAGGTCCTTTCAGATAGGAGATTGCTAACTTAGTTCTGTGCTCAATAGGTGTTCTGGCAGCAGCAAAATACTGCTCCAAATTCTGTATCCAAGCCTCGGGATCTTCTTCTTCAAATTCCACCACGTTTAGCTTAGCAGGTTTCACAGTGGGAGGGCTTTTTCTATTGTCCATTGGAGTACCAGCTCTTCTTCTATAGTTTTTATCATATCCCTCTATCTCCTGCATATCCTCCACTTGAGCAGGATTCAATGCCATTATAGTTTGCCCCATTCCTTCAGCCTTGTTAGTGCCAAAATTTGGGTGCCTGTAGGGTTGCTTCAAAGTACCATCTATATTTAACTCCCTTCCATTTTAATCCCTCAATACTGCTGTACCAACCCCTCCTAGAGCAGCTTTCTCAGGCATAGTCACAAATGGTGGTGTACCTGCAATCAGCTGTTTTGGGCGCCCTGGTGCTGCTTGAGGTGATCCCACAAGGTTATCCTTCTGCACACCTTCTCCTTGGACTGAGGCGTGATCAGCCTCATCACCTTTACCAGGATCAGGGTCCAATAGTAGCCTCCTGAAGTTGTCCTAAATTTTGTCAAAAACATTCTGCATGGTGATGAAGTTTCTGTTTACTGTCGCTTGGAATTGATGAAATTCCTTTTGATCCTCATCTCTTTCCTATCTCAGAGACTTCAGATCTAGCTCTAAGGACTCCAGCTGCAAGTCTGTTGTTGTTGTTGATTCTGCTACTCCAGCCATCGCCCACTTCGAAGGGAGGGAAAGGGAGGGAATTTACCTTACTCAGACCCCCACCGTTGCTCCTACCGCCACGAGCAACGCACAACTGGCCCTGTTAGATCTTCAAGCCTGGGGTTTTACCACTACAGCAAGATGCTCCAGCAACCACGAAGAAGGCCCGTCAGCACTCGCTTTTTTCCACTCCGGCCGCCTCCTTCAACATCTTCCGATCTGAGATCTAATTCTCTCTGCGCCCGCCCCTTGCCGAGGAAGGACTAGGCCTCTGATACCAATTGTCAAGCATTGGCTTGTCTAAAGGAGCAGAGATGGTCAAGAACACAAGAACCCAGCTAATTTCAGGGAAAAACAGAGGAGTGTTTCATTTCACTGGACGAAAGAGAGAACAATGTAGCTCGCCTCCGGCGGCTAGGGTTCAACCCAGATACAGAATAAGCATAAAACTGTAAAGAAGAGATTACATGGCTTTATAGCCAGAGAGGAGACGCGCGACGCTGAAGAAGAGGGACGCGCGACCGACCATCAAGGGTGTTGTCGGAATTTCCACAGCGCCACTTTATGTCTTGACCGTTGGATCCGCGATGAAAGGTTGATACTGCTTCCGACACGCCATACAGTGCATTGATCATCTGTTACTTAGCTCACAGCCTGACAAGCGGGTGATCTGGTTATGGAGGCAGAGGAAGACGAAGGGAGGAGGTAGGAGGAATGGCCTTCGTCGTCATATTACATCATCTTTTTTTCTTTGAGATAATATTCTAAGCTAGTATTACAGAAAACGCGTCCGCTATATAACGCGAGCGCCTATGTGGCGTGGTGGTTCGGGCGCGAAGTTGCGTTCGGCTGGTTGCTGGTTCAAATCCCGCCAGCTACCGATTCCTTTTCTTTTTCTGCAAAAATAAAGTGCATTATATGATTAAGTATGAAGCAAGGGAGTTTTCTGCAAAAAACGTGTCACGTCGGCATCTGACAAGCGGGCCCTGTCAGTCAGAAACACCGTCAATACGTATTTATACGCGGTTTAGACTTTTTTGCAACGGCCTCGCACAAAGTTAGTACTAACATGAAAAAATTAGCAATCTTGGTACCAATCTACACATTCTGCTCTAATTGTGGTACTTCTGTGTAATTAACTCAGTGGCGGTGTTGGTCGAGACGAATCGAGAGATTCGATCTATTCCAGGGTGGACCTGTGTATGTACGAGGCTATCTTTTTCCGCGGAATTAAGATCTTTATGCATACTAGCAAAAGGGCCCATGCGTTGCAACGGGAGAAAGAAATACCACACGGCACACGCTCTTAATTTATTAAAAATGTCTATAATTTGAAAATTTATAGTTACGATACAAATAAAGATGGTCTTCTCCTACAAAAATGCAGTTCAAAATTTCACAGGTCTTCTATTTTAACACGGCTTGCATGTAGATTTAATACGTACAAAGAATCAGTCAAGTGACCTTTAGTTTCATCTCTAATCCTGATTTTGTTGACGTGTTCATTCCCAACCCGGATGAGTACCGGTATGAAAGAAAGACGAATAATGACTTATTTATTAAGATTGCACCCTAGATAGTATTTTTATTAAACGTTTAACAGATAAAATAATATCATATTTAAATTCTACATATTTTTCTAATCAAATTACATGTATAATATGTTAAATTTGGAGTTACGGTTTAAAAGATATGAGTATTTAAAAAAATATTTAATATATACTACGAGTTTAATGTCATAAACAGTAAGAGCTTTTTTGTAAAATCACCTCGGTGGGTTTTCCGACAGAAGCGATAGCCTCTTTATTATTAGGTAAAGATAGTTAGCATGCACGTGCAATGCACGTATAACCATGAGAAGAAAAATCGTGTGTGTAAGCATAATTTTTACATGTAATACATAGTGTGTGGATTCTTTTACATGTAATACATAGTGTGTGGATTCTGCAAAGAGAAAGTTAAGTACTTCCAAGGAATGGAGAGAATGGATTCTTAACACGGTGAAGTATTATAGGAGTATTTGTTATCCGACTGCTATTGTAAAAGACTTGTCGACTTACATGGAGCAATGCCTCTAGAAACAAATATAGTTAAGGGCGATGCTACGTATCGCCCGTGTTGTACTGTTGAGTCCAGCGGCCACCCGATTTGGAAATCCCTATCGCTATCGGTCCCCCCATGTGCTGAAAAAGGCATGTCCAACTTCCCCTCGCTCCCACGTCCTGAAAAAATTCCAGCGCTGATCTCGCCCCTCCCCCACTTCTTGCCTTCACGTAATCTCGCCCCTCCCCTAAGCCCCACGACCAGAAAACCCTTACCTTTCTCATTTTCCCGATCTGGTGACTCCTCCTTCCCATCCCCAGCCGTCGTCGGATGCCATGGCCTAGATTCCAGGAGCTCCTCTCCCACAGCGAAAAACAGAGTGAAAATCCGGAAAAAGCGAAAAAAATCATGGGGATTGAGAGGCGAAAATTAACAGTTGTGTGTGCAACTATTTTGTCCTGATGAGACAAAAATTCTGAAGATTGAGAGCAATTCTACTTCCACGGCTCGGCAAAAAATTTCCAATTGAAACAGCAAAAGATAAACAAGTTGTTCCCCATGTCTACAAACTTCTCGAGATTTGAGAGCAATTTAGGGACTGTCGACCTAGTACATTTTCCTGTGTACCCACCCCAGTGATGTACTTCTTGCAGAAACGGCAAAATTAGCGTCTGTACCGAATTATTGTTGAACCTGATGATGCTGGACCTGTTGTTGCTGAACCTTGCCTCCCCCTATACACATGTATAACTTGGATACTATGAACATAAAAGTTGTTGACTCGTGGCCATTGGATTGTAGCTTGACTATTGTTTTACACCTTGCTTGTGCAAGAAAAAATGAAATGGAACTAGAAGCATATTTGTGTTACTAAGAACTGTGTGTATGTACATAACCTTTTTAGTTGCTTCCACCAATAACTACTAGTAAAAGTCTAGTTGCTTACAAAAACGCAGAAGTATCCATAGAAAAATTGCCTGGAAACTAGTGGTACTATACACAGTTTTGCTTGCCATGATGCGACAGAAAGAAGGGAGAATGCTAACATGTTTTTTCATTCTTGTCTTAAAAAAATGCAGATGGCTGGCATTGATCTCAGGCCCAGTTCTTCTGAGCAGATTATGAAGAATGTCGGTCTGAAAAATCTTAAGCCAAAAGAACTCGATTGCCTCTCCAAAATCTTGAGAGGATTCTACAAAATCCTAGTGCAATCTAAAATCTCCGAAATAGTTGGATTCCCCAACAATCTTAGGATTTTGGCTAGTCCCTCAAAAGAAAAATGTTCGAGTTAAAAGAATGCCCCTATTACAACACCTTATTACGGCAAGAATGCCACCCTACACGACCAGAGAAAACCCGCATCCATGCCTCGCGATGCACCGACTGTTCGTTGTGCTCGAACTCGGGCATGGCTAGCGCTAGGGTTGCAGCATCGCCGCAGGCCTCGCCTCGCCTCCGCTAGCCCAGACCTCGCGTTGGTGGTGTTCGGTGGTTTTTGGGCGACTTGGTCGACCTTGTGAGGCGACCTAGGTCACCTAGCTAGGCGAGATTGCCCCCACCCCTCGTGTGAGCGCAACTTGGTTGGGGATGGTCGGTGGTTTTTGGGCGACTTGGTCGACCTTGTGAGGCAACCTAGGTCACCTAGGTAGGCGAGATTGACCCCCCCCCCCCCTTCGTGTGAACGCGACTTGGTGGGGGTCGTCGGTGGTTTTTGGACGACTTGGTCGACCGTGTGAGGCAACCTTGGTCACCTAGGTAGACGAGATTGACGTGTAGGTCAATGCGTTAGGCGACCAAACACCCAAGGGTGGACGAGTTGGTTTTGACAGGCTTAGGCGATTTTCAAGGGGTTTGTGGGGTTGTGTAGGCGAGTAGTCCGACGCGTTGGGCAACCTAGCATCCTAGGGTGGGCGACAGAGGGTGGGAGAGAGAGAGGGAGATCGTGTGGAGAACTAGTTCCACTAGACCTAGGGTTGGGTAACCTAGCATCCTAGGGTGGGCGACATTTAAAAAGATCCACCAATGGCCTGGGTGATTTTTCAAAGGTTGACGGTTATATAAGTGAGTAGGTTGATGCGTTAGGCTACCTAGCACCTCGAGGGTGGGCGAGTTGGTTTGACGGGCTTAGGCAATTTTCAAAGGGTGTGGCATGTGTGGGCGAGTAGGTCAATGCGTTAGGCGACCAAACACCCAGGGGTGGGCGAGTTGGTTTTGACGGGCTTAGGTGATCTTCAAGGGGTTTGTGGGATTGTGTAGGTGACTAGGCCGGCGCATTGGACGACCTAGCATCCCGGGGTGGGCGAGTTGATTTGGCCATCTTATGCGATTTTTCAAAGGGTGCCGGTTGTGTAGGCGAGTAGTTCGACGTGTTAGGCAACCTGGCACCCTAAGGGTGGGCGAGTTGGTTTGACGGACTTAGGCGATTTTCAAAGGGTGTGGTGTGTGTAGGCGAGTAGGTCAATGCATTAAGCGACCAAACACCCGGGTGTGGGCGAGTTGGTTTTGAGGGGCTTAGGCGATTTTCAAGGGGTTTGTAGGATTGTGTAGGCGACTAGGCCGACGCGTTGGATGACCTAGCATCCCGGGGGTGGGCGAGTTGGTTTGGCCGTCTTAGGTGATTTTTCAAAGGGCGTCGGTTGTGTACGCGAGTAGTATGACGAGTTAGGCGACCTAGCATCCGAGGGTGGGCGAGTTGGTTTGACGGGCTTAAGCGATTTTCAAAGGTTTGGCGTGTGTAGGCGAGTAGGTCAATGCGTAGGTGACCAAACACCCAGGTGCGGGCGAGTTGGTTTTGATGGTCTTAGGCGATTTTCAAGGAGTTTGTGGGATTGTGGAGGAAACTAGGCCAACACGTTGGGCGACCTAGCATCCCGGGGTGGGCGAGTTGGTTTGGCCGGCTTAAGCGATTTTCAAATGGTGTGGTGTGTGTGGGCGAGTAGGCCAGCACGCGTTAGCCGATCTAGCATCCGGGGGTAGGCGAGTTAGTTTGCCGGCTTAGGCGATTTTCAAAGGGTGTGATGTGTGTAGGCGATTAGACCAATGCGTTAGGCGACCTAGCACCTTAGAGTAGGTGAATTAGTTTGGTTGGCTTAGGCAGTTTTCAAAGGGTGTGGCATGGTAGGTGAGTAGGCCGACGCGTTAGACGACCTAGCATCAGGGGGGAGTTTGTTTGGATGGCTTAGGGGGAGTTGGTTTGGATGGCTTAGGTCTGCTTAGGCGGGATATCTTTGGTTAGCTTAGGCGGGGTGTCTTTGGTCGGCTTAGGCGATTAAAAAAATGTATGTTGTTCTAGGCGACTTTGATTGAATGAGTGGAGTGTCCTAGTACACGGGGACAAAGCGTGGCTTGGTGATATGGATTAGGTTAGTAAGTATATACGAATGGACACTTTCTTAATGGTTATGTGACATGGTGGATGGTATTGACTTATGTTGTTGTTAGTCCTACTAGTTATGTATGTGCGCCTAAAAAATGATCCTGCTTCCTTACTGATAGGAAAAATAAACTCATTTAAGAATGTAAAGAAAAAGGAAAAACATAGGGGCTCGGAGAGACTTGTCTGTTGTCCTGCTTTGGGCATTTTGATTTCTCGCAGTTCTCGATCTTTAATCTGCACGCTCGAGTTGTTGAAGTGCCTATCCCAATTTGCTTTAATCCCCTTCATGATTTTGTTTGCAGTTGCCAGGAATGCCATGTCTTTCAGCGTCCTTGCCGAGTCTAGCCAGTAGTGGCCCGTCTACTTTGGATTCTCCTCTGGACTAGAAATGATGCTTGCTGGGTGGTTAAATGTTCCATTATTCAATGCTGTGAAAAAAAACATAAAAGCTTGCCTGCTAATGTCACATTTTAAAATTACAGATTTCAGTGTTTATGCATGCTATGCCATAATAAAAACTCTATAAAACACTATAAAATTGAACGACTATATAGGCTATATAAATGCTGGATTGAAACACCACAAATGCTGAATACAAAAAGGGCATTGCTAGGCATCAGACTACAGAAGATTGCTTCTTATCAGACTAGTCATTGGTCGTCCGATCAGGCTAATGAAGGTCGTCCGATCTAGTAGCTAGTCAGACGCCCCCGCACGTGGTTTGCTGCTTTGCTTTCTTATTAATTGGGTGGTTGCTCGTAACTGCTTCCAAACTTCACGTCCCAGTTATCTTTGTCCGTGGGTCCTCCTCTGAATAAGTGCATGCATGTATTGGAGGGTCAAACCCAGATCGAGGAAAAATAGCACGCTTTTACCTGGGAACTAACGTGGGTTCCCATAATTGAGTGACTAATCCTGCTTTGGAAGTGACTCGGTTTTTCTTTCGACATAACTGAGTTTGCTTCGATCTAAAACACATGAATATATTCAGATGCGTAGCTTGAAAACATAGTGCGCTAATTTTGAAAGCATGATTAGTGACTAACGTAAACTTTGTTCGAGCATGTAGGAAGCATGCACACATGTTTTGAGAAAACTGCAAATTTGGTTATTGTGTGACTAAGCTTCATTTTGTGCACCGGAAGCAAGAGAAAACAATGTTGGATACAAAGTAAGGCATTGAACCACAGATGTTGGATACAAAGTAAGGTATTTTGGAAACATGAAAATATTGTTTTGATCGACTAAACAATTGCTTCTAACAAAATAAGAAATTTCCACGGAAAAGGACACATTGTCACGAGTACACATGCTTTAAACACATTAGAAATGTGTTTCCTTCCAATAAATACAAATATGCCCAGTTTGTTTCCATAGACAAAAGATTATGCTTTCATAATTCATTGGACAAATAATTCTGATTTCAGACAATCAATTTAAATCGAAGCACCCTACTTGCTTCTGTATGTGATGTGACAACGCGGCCTATCAAGTTGTCCTTTGGTGCCTCCTACATGCTTCTATAAGCATTATCTTGGCATAGTGATGGATAGCAGCAACACATCGCTTTGTTTCCGCTGGCTTCAAAAAGTAACCTGTCAGCGCAACGGTGCTTCAGATAGTTCTTCCAATGCTGTCCAAAACGAAAACGAATTGCTTAAAGCAAAACATAATTCTTTGAAGCAATGAAAAATATGAGTGGAAACACGTAAGTAAGGTATGTATGGTGAAAAAGTGTGGAAGAACACATGTATGGCCAAAACATAGAATTTAGCATTTTGAAGCAACAACAATTACTGTAAGATGGAAGCATTGACATACAGTTGCATACGCTAGCAAATGGCCCGTCAATTCCATCCTCTTAATTTTGTCATGCATGAAAGCATAGACATTCATAAAGACGAGAGAGCGAGGGGATATATAGAATGAAATATAAATATGCAAGCACGACATACTGTTGTATTAAAGATATATAGAACATATATACCAATCATGAAGCAAGATTGTTGTTCTATATGTAGTTATGTACCTGTAAAAAGCAAGGATGCTCTAAGGCAATGAACTTCACATCTATACAACTAGAAACATGGCAAGAGCCTGAAGTTCCATAGCATGAAATAAGCTTATGTACGTATGAATCACCTATGGTGCATTTTTGTTAATTCTATCAATAAATATTTTTTACACCTAAGAAGTATAGCAAGATTGAAATGCAGTCCATACATACAAAGCATGGTAGATGCTAGGATTCATCAGTACATATATAATAAGCAGTATGGAAAAATTCCTTCTGTACATAGGAAGCACTAATTCTTTGAAATCGGTGCATAAGGAAGATACATTGGAAACACATAAATTTGAGATTGCAAAATAGCCTGCTTGCCCCTAACAACCGGGTGCAGAAATTTATTATCTACAAGTGGATCTCATCTACCCTAATTGGAGGTTTTATGAGCTTCCATCAACTAAAATTTTACAGAAACATGAAATAAAAATAGATGAATTACACAACAACAATTCTTTTTTTAGGGAAAAGACACACACACACAATCCATTGCAAAAATTGCAAATCTCCAAATGTGCGGCAGTCCACGAAGTGTGCATACCTTTTGCTTTGGAGATGCCTTCCTTCAAATAGGGGCACAATTATGCAATCCAGTAATAATGTACTCCAGCCGGCCGAATCAATCGATGGGGATGCATCTGATTGAATAGATGGGGGAGCCTAGCGACTAAGAAAACACCACAGAATCGTACGGGGCAGCATCGGTGGAGTGGACTGGGGCGTAGCCGTGTTGCTCGGCGGGGAGGAGCGAAGGACGAAGCTGGGTGGTGTGGTCCACCGATGTGAGGGGGATTGGGTTGGAGGTGCGGGTCGGATGGAGCTGGCTGGTGAGGTGGAACTGTCGTCGTTGGATGGTGGAGTTCGGATTAGACAACGGCGGCGCACTGGATCTGGTGAGCGCGAGTTGGCGGCGAGGCAAGAGACGTGGGAAGCAGGGCTCAGCAGGTCCGATGATTAATGGCCGATTCGTAGCGAGAGATTAGAGGAGGGGATTGCGCACGAGGAAATGAAGGAATCAGTTTTTGTTTTTTTATTAATACAGGATGAAATCTGGAGCGTCAACTTTCCAATCGTATCGACGGGCTTCGAGTAGTCTGGCACGGACGGGTCTTCAGACTACAGATCAGAAGTGTTTTCCATACAAAAAATGGCGATGTTGTGTAGCGCCCATGCGCTATGCGGGCAGGTATCGCGGCCGGCCGTTTAGGAAAGTGACCACCCTGTCGGTCCCCATCCATGTGCTTAAAAAGGTATATCCACTCCCTTTCTCATTGGTACGTCCTGACAGACCATGGATGTCATGTGAAAAAACCACCTTTCCCCTCACGTGATCCTCCTCTCACCAACCAGTAGAAAACCCTACACCCCATGAGCCTAGATCCCCGTGCAACTTCTTCTCCCCCAGCCGTCGGCGAAGGCCATGGCCTAGAGTTGGGGAGCTCTCCTCCCACAAAGAAAAATCATAGAAAATCGAGCCAAAATATGTGAGGAAAATTCTGTAAACACGCAGTGCATGCAATTCTTCATCCTGATCAGGCAACAATCCTGGAGAATTGTGGGCAAAAGTATTTGCAAAGCTGAGCAAGATTCTCCCACGAGAAAATAGCAAAAAGGTAAGAGATCAGACCCAAAAAAATTGGTCATGAACTTCCCCCCTGATCTTTTAGTTGCAATAGTTCACCTGTATCAAAGTGTTTGTATGACAAGACTTCCCACAAAAGTATTTGCAAATATCTGATCCAAAATATTTTGGTCATGAACTTCACCCTTGATCTTCTAGTTGCAATAGTTGCCCCCACGTACCAAAGTGTTTTTATGCCAGAACTTGATTCTTGCCCCCCGGTTATTGCATCTTGTAGTTGCAAAAATTTGCCCCGTGTAACCTGTAGAACTAGAGTATCTTGTCTACCATCTTGCACCTTGCTTCTGCCATAGAAAAGAAAAAAAAGAAGAGTTATTTGTGTTAGTAATTTGTTTTGTACATTAAAATCTGGTCAATAATCTTCTTGCATTTTCTTACAAAAAACCTTGTAGTATATTTTACTTGCTTACAAACATCACAAGTAGCCAGGCAAAAAAAAGTGCGGAAAGAAAATAGGAGAAAAAATTCATGCAAAACATATAAATGTTGCTCATTGACTTTGGTGTGTTTTTGTGGACTTCTGAAGAAAAAATGCCCATGTTCATTGAGTTTTGCTTACATGATGTCACCTACGTATTAATTCCATGCCCCTAATTTATGTATTGTGAAAAAAAGCGCAGATGACTGGCATTGACCTCAGTGAGATCCCTGATGAATTTCATGATTGTGATGGTGGCCCTTCGTACTACACACAAGCCCAACCTGAAAAGGTTCCCATTTCTATTGAGGGTCTTGGTGGGTCGCCGGAATTGGGAGCTGATCTTGTCCATGTTTTCAGCGTGAATTTTTGTGTTGCGGCAGCTGCTACTGCTGGTGCGTCTAACGCTACCCTGCCATGTTCAACTTGGCATTAACTGTATCTAGCATTGGTGGGCAAGGCCATTTGGGTGGCTCCGGCTTGTTGGATTTTGATGAAATTGAGATGCGACCTAGCCCATACGAGCCTTTTATTGACAATGAAGTTGACACGCTTGAAGGTGTTAAGACACACTACAAAACCTACGCTCTCCGTCTTGGGTTCTCGACGAAAGTCAACATGTCCAAGAGGTCTGTATACACTAATGTGCTTGAGAAGCAAACATTTCGCTGCAATAAGTCAGGGAAGCCTAAAATAAATCAAGATGTCTGCACCCCTATTTTTGCTTCTTCTAGAGGGGCACGAGGTGAAAAGCGGTTTGACTTTTCTCATAGTTGTGTGTGTTGAAAAACATGACGGAGCAGGAAAAATCCCTAACTTATCAGTTGAATGTCCAGTTCCTTTGCAATTTCGATTCATAACGGATTCCCCTTTACATGTTGTTAAAAAGTCTATAACTCACTCTGAGTTTGAGTTTCCATGAAAATATGTTTTTCTTCGCGATTTGCCGATTTGGATGATTTAACCGTTCGGGTTAGGCATCCTAGGCCACCGTTCGTGGCGTGTCGTCTTGGTATGAGGAAGGTCGCCATGGGTTTGGGCGAATTGCTCGTCCGGGTTAGGAGACCTGGGCCACTGGGTGGGCGAGAAGTGCCCTACCCCCCCCCCCCATTCTTGTTTATGGCGTCTTGGTATGAGGATGGTCATCAGAGGTTTGGGTGACTTGGCCATGTGGATCACGCAACCTAGGCCGTCGGGGTGGGCGAGAAGTGCCCTACTGAAAGGACCACGGTGACGCCTAGAGGGGGGGTGAATAGGCTATTTAAAAACTTCTTCGAATTTGGCTTAAACCTAATGCGGAAATAAACTAAGAGGATACTTTTCAAGCACAAATCCTAAATGCAATAGGCACCGCAACGTGCACCAACAACACGATCTACCAAGATGGACACAACACGGTTACTAACAAGCACAAATAAGTTACACAAACTTACTTGAGCTATATCACAGGACGAGTAGGTGAATGACACAAGATACTAGATCACACTATAGCACACGATATATCAAAAGCTGCAAGTGTGAACGTGTGGATATAGAGGGTATGCTTGAACGATTAATCTTGTACAAAGAAATAGCCAACACAATATAAAGAGCACAAACAATATGCAATGTATGTATGCTCAAGTAACACAAGTAAACTACAAGTAAGGAGTTAGGGTTAGGGATAACCAAGGTCACTGAGACAAAGATGTATCCTGATGTTCACTTCCTTGGAGGGAAGCTAGTCACCATTAGAGAGGTGGATGTTACCACGAAGGCACACCAACGCCACGAAGGCTCACCCTATTCTCCCTTTGAGATAATACCACGAAGGCGTTTCTCAACCACTAGTGGTAAGCCTTTGAGGTGGCTTCCAAACCCTCACAAACTTTTCCGGGGGTAATCACACTGATTGATTCCTCACCGAAGAACTCCTACCGCCTAGGAGTCTCCAATCTCCAAGAGTAACAAGATCACGGGGAATGCTCAAAACTTGCTCAAATCTCAAATAGCTTCGGTTGAGAGGAGGAGAGGGAGACGATCTATCTTTTGATTGGAACAACTCTCAAAGGGGCTCACAAATGCTCTTGGGATGT
This sequence comes from Hordeum vulgare subsp. vulgare, assembly GCF_904849725.1. Classification (NCBI taxonomy): domain Eukaryota; kingdom Viridiplantae; phylum Streptophyta; class Magnoliopsida; order Poales; family Poaceae; genus Hordeum; species Hordeum vulgare. Next base: position 293,708,733 of record NC_058523.1, on the reverse strand, counting down.
AAGATTTGGTGTGAGCAAATGTGTGTGAGGTAGAAATGTGTTCTTATGAGGATATGGCTGTGTTGGACCCCCTCTCAGGAAGTGGCGGGGGGTATATATAGTGGGGAGACTAAAGTAACCGTTGGGGTCACTTAAGTCTGACAGTGGTCGGACGTCCGACGGTTTCCGGATGTCCGACAGGCATCGGACGACCGAAGGAGTGTTCATATCAGTTGGCCACTGTGTAGTCGAACAGGGACCGGATGTCCGAAGAGAGGGTCGGATGTCCGAGAGTTCAGGTCTGTTCAAGGGCACCGGATTTCCGAAAGCGGTCGGACGTCCGGCCCTCGGACGACTAGGGGAGGCCGGAAGTCCGAAGTTTTTGACTCTGGTGCAAGGCTCCGGATATCCGAAAGGAGTCGGACGTCCGGTCCTCAGACGTCCGGAGGAAGCCGGATGTCCGAGCTTTTGACTCTGGTATAAGGTTCTGGTTTTCCGAAGTGGTCAGGCGTCGGGCCCTCGGACGTCCAGAGGGAGCCGGATGTCCGAGACTTTGAATCTGGTATAAGGTTCCGGATTTCCTAAGTAGTCGGGCGTCCGGCCCTCAGACGTCCGGAGGGAGCCGGATGTCTGAGGCATTGGTTCCGTTTTGGGATCAAAGGAGAGAAGTGGAGATTTGGCATGAGCAGAGAAGTAGAGATATATTTTTTAGCAAATTTATCGCAATACCCAGTGATCCCCTCTTAATAGTGCGTGATCCCTAAAGACTCAAGAATCATAAAAAAGGGGTACTGATGATCTATACTTGCGTGTATACTTTTATTCGCTGATCATCATTCGCACCACTAACGCCAAAGGAACTGATATCTTTGAGTTAGCCCTTTCACTTGAGCTTGGTGTTGTTGTTCCTTCTTGACTCAAGATGAAAGCAAGACATAATGAAGTCTTCAAGAAGCTCTCCCATACACAATGTGGAAAGCCTAGATTGTGTATTCATCTTCATCTGTCCACCATGTGAGCATCCACAAGATTCAAGCATGTAGTACTCAGGAATGCTTATCTTGATCTTGTCCTTGTTAGCACACGAGCTTGTCCTTATCAACACATGATCATTAATAACAGCTTAAAAGGGGATTAGTGATTAGTTATCTATATGTGTGTTGTCAGCAACACCAAAACACAATTAAGGGAATGACTACACTTTCAATCTCCCCCTTTTTGGTAGTTGATGACAACATACATATAGCTCTCAAAAATAGTAATAAACATGTGTGGCTTAGGAGAGATTTGTTACGAGGCTCCCCCTGATTATATGCATGGTAAGAATGAATGGGAGAGTTTCTTCGAAACTCCCCCTGATTATATGCATGGTAAAACAGGTAAATGCGGGAGCTTCCCCTTAATATGTGTATCGAAGAAATCATATGGCAGCAGATCATCACATGGAGTAATAGAACAAAACAGAATAGCATACGATGATGCACGGCATTCATAGATAGCAATACATAGTACATCATAGTCGTTTATCCATTACATTATCGTAGTTCAAACATGCAAATTGAGTTCAAAAGCTAAACTCCAAAGCCTAATACTAGGATAAATTTCTCCCCCTTTGGCATCAAGTACCGAAAAGGGAGGCAGCAGAAACAGCAACCAAGCTCAGATATCATCAGCACCATCATCATCATCCTCAGGCAAGCCACTGCCACCAGCCTCGTCAAGAAAATCAGCCCACTCAGGACCAGATGGGAAGCCAAAATCAGAAGGAGGAATAGCAGGAAGAGCCTCATCGTCACTGACATCAAGAGTGCCCGAGTCTCTCAGACGAGCCTTGAGGGCATTCTTGGAGGTGATCAGGCGCGAAACCACATCGTGGTTCTGAGCGCACTGGAAGGAGAACGCCTTCATCATGGCAGAGTGTGCTTTGCCAATGAATTTGGCAAAGCGACTGAGAGGAGAAGAGATGGATGAAGGAGTGACTCACCGGGTAGCAGCACGACGAGTGGAGGTGGAAGAGGATTTCCTAGGAGCATAGTTATCCGCCATATGAGCGAGGATGACCCACTTGTGGTGCGTGTGAGTAGGAGCAAGCTGGAAGGCAGCAATATGGTTGATGAGGGCCTGGATGAAGGGGGCATGAGGGAAGGATCGCTTGTATTGAAGACTAGCGAGCCGAATCTCATGCCACAGAAAATGAGGCACATTTATCTTGCGCTTGGGAAAATCATGCAAGTGTGACATGATACCAATGCAGTATCCGCTGCAGGTTCCCCTGTCACCCATCTGGGGGTAGATGGTGCGGATAAGACATTGAAAAATGATAAAGTATGGAGACCGCCAGATAGACACTTGGTTGAGAGCCCGCGCCCCTCTATTTATAGAGGCTCCCGATGTGTCGGACGTCCGACGGGCGTCGGACGTCCGGAGGGCATCATCCGTCGGACGACCGACAGGTGCCGGACGTCCGGAGTGTGTCAGCCGTCGGACATCCGAGGCGCGTCGGACGTCCGAGAGGGAAGTAGGGAGAGGCAATTTCTGGAATCTTGATGATGAGGTGATTTGAGTGAATCGAGCGGAGGTAGCATCCAACAGTTATTTCATATAGTAACTATACCTTCCCATCGCTCGAATAGTGGAGTATGTGGTGGGTTTAACCACCAAGTTCAAGTGCTACATCGAGACAGGGACACTTAAGCATTTTCTGTCATGCTCATGATGGTGAAGTGATAAGGAGCATTTTCGCGTGTGTAGCAACCAAGAGCCTCTCAACAAACATATTTTGGACATGGTATGCTGTAAATCTTCTAACTCGATTACTATGATAAGTGTGGGTCCAAAATACGGTCAGACGCATGAGTGCATAGTGTTATGCACATGTTAACCTATTATAAGAGCAAGGCACGTGACACAAGGGCCATGTCACAAATTTGTCTCATACATATGACCATGAAGAGCTAAGAGAGCACCAACACTAAGCATTTCATCAGTGTGATTGACAAGGACATGCAGGAAATTACACAGTGGAAAAAGTATAATGTTCATGCGATGAAGCAACCTACACAGGGTTGACTCTAATGTTATACATGCATGAAGTAAATACTTGTTACCGAAAAGCATTGATATGGCGTAGAAGTAGCGGAGTCCTGCCTTGACTCTAATTTCTTCGTGACCAGCACCACCAACTTCTTCTGAGAATAAGTCAAGATAGCAATGCTTCTCCAAGGTACCTAAACCACCATTCAAGTACAATATGGTCCCCAAACTCATTGGGTCCGAAGTAGTTAGTCCAACTACCATATATATAGGGTAAAATCACTTAATTATGTGCTCATAGATATAACTTTTACTTTCATGCACACCTTAACCTTTTAATGGATATGTCAGATTTACCATATACATATATTGGATCAAAGATACGATAGACAAGGATGTGAATCTACACATAGTAGATATGCCTACACAAGCCTATCAAAAACCAAGAATATACAAATTGGACAAATGAACACATAACTGTCAATTACGGAACATTCATGTTGTCCAAGATGGATCATGGTGACAAATCAACATATGATAGCACCCCAAGTTCAACACATGAACCGGTCAAAGCATCAAACCATGTAAGGTATGCATTTTTCATAAACTTACATGCATGTCTCACTCCAGTAGATATATCAGTGTAGGTAATACGATTATAACTCCCACATCATTATAAAGTAAATAATACAACCTCACACACATGAATGGGAGATTACCGGAAGACACATGAATTTCTCGGCAAGTTATGTAGGTCAAATGGAGGAAAGTCTGAAATAGGATGACCATGAAAACACTACCAAGCAAGAGATACCATGTGTGAGTGAAAAAAATGGTATTTGGAATTATCAGTGGTGGTAGAAGCCAAACGAGCACACAGATCGTTTTATACTCACACAAGTGTGATATGGGAGTTTAGCCATAAGCATAATGTTTAGATACCACACGTTAACATCCCAATTAGCTAGATCATAGTGTAGAGAAATAATTTGAAAGGCTTGCATCATATATGCCCTTCCTTCAAGTACGATCTAGCGACTAAGCCATGAGTATAGGTGTAGTAGAATGTCATACTCACACACATCTAAGGGATTTAAACACCAAAAGGGTTATTATGCGAATTAAGTCACGTGGAGCATGACAAGCCACACAGTTATAGAATAACCCCATGTGGTAGATTCTGAGTGGCATACATCGGATGTTTATCTTATGGAGGGTTGTGATGTGCACACAGCATATCACACTCCCTTAATGTGATAATCCATGTATTTATCATACAAGGCAATCAATCATCCAACTAAGCTGATAAGTGGATGCCAATTTGAACTTCGGATGGCTTTGACATCCAACGAAAGGATTTGATAATCTTGCACCGTGGATACTAGATGGAGTCCAATACTAATATACACATTTTGGATTAGTGATGTGCATAGAGCAGAACACTCCCCCTTAATGTGATGAGCTATTAACGTCTCAAAAGACCCACACAACGGTGCAACTAGGATGCAAGTAATGATCAGGACTACACACAACTATATGACATACATAACGACCTACACATGATAGATAACACATAACAATCATACTAGTAGGCACAACATGTCAAAGTACATGCTAGGTACCAAACCTAGACATGAGAAGGAGTGGGGCAGGCAACTTTCAATGTAAACAATTTAAGTACAAGTTACCGCAAAGAGGCACATTGGATATGGGATATGAGCTCGATAATCCAAATAACTTGGCTTGAGATAATACAAATGATGAAGAGTCCTCAAATCTTCATTGTGTATCCAAGTCTCCAATGTCCTCCAAAGTCACCTATTGATCAAGTTTGAGCTTGTTGGTCCCCAACTACGTTGGGTCCTAATAGGTTAGTCACAATAGGCTTGGCAACCCAAATGGTTCTTTTCTTGACACCATTTTGAGTACCAACAAACTTGGCAAACACATTGCCAACCTTATCCTTCCCAAGGGAATCGATATCATCAATAGTGATTGGGTTGGATAAGTTACCTCTCATGCAAGACGAAGCGACGTGACCCTTCTCACGACATAAGTAGCAACATCTACCCTTTCCTTTCTTCCCAGTTGATTTCTCACCTCGGGGAGTGTTGGCTTGGGTCTTATTGGGAAGAGGCCTTCCTTCAACTTGTAGCTGAGTATGTGATTGAGTTTGTGGCCTCTTCCCTTGTTGCTTGTGACTTTGAGACTTCGTCTTCAGAGGGCAAGATCTAACATGGTGCCCTTTAACTTTGCACTTCAAGCAAATGATTTTGGCCGAATTCTTGACTTGTTCTAGGCCCTCTTGTTCTTGTTTGAGTTTACTCCAACATCATTTTTGTCATTCAGAGATGTTTGCTCACACAGGACGTTGTTGAGTGTGGACATCCCTTCATGACACTGTTCCAAGTCTTTCTTCAAAGAAGTGACTTGGGCCGTGAGCTCTTCGATTTCCTCTGCACGGTTAGTATCAACGCAAGTACTTGAGGATGTTTAAGCTTCAATGTTAGAGCAACAAGGCAAGGAAAGTAATTCATCACACGAGGTAGCAACATTATGAGTAGACAAATTACGAGGACTAGCACATGGAAATATAATACTTTGACTAGAAGTAGTGACATTGTCCACATGAGGCTCACTTGATGTTACCTTGGTGATGATAGCCTCATGAGCTAACTTTTGCACATTATGGGATGTTAGAAGATCGGCATGAGAGCTTGTGAGCATTACATGGTTTTCTTCCAACTTCCCATAATTGCTAGTTAGTAAATCAAGTTGAGCACGTAGCTCAATATTCTCCTTCAATGTTGATACTTCAAATGAGGTAGAGTTAGATGTACAAGTATCATCAACAATATGAGAGGAGTAAGTAGCAAATAGAGACTTCTCATGAGTAGATTGAAGCTCCTCATAGATCTTAGAGGTTTTGATGAGCTCTCCCTTGACATTATTGCATTCAAGGAGAAGGACCTCAAAATCCTTTTTAAGTTTATCATGAGCAACTTCAATCTCTCCTTTTGAAGATCTTAAGTCTCTACATGCTTGATGACTCTTCTCAAGTTCATGTTCAAGTTGTTCACTTTTAGCTTGTTCGTGATTAAGTGAATCATTAGAATTTTCAAAGTAAGCAAGAACATCTTGGAATCTTTGAAGCGCGTTATTTTTAGCTTGATGAAGAATTTTACTGATCACATAGATATTTTCAATCAAGTCATCATCATCATCCTCATCGCAAATGTCATCGTTATTGCACAGGGAAGATGATACCTCATTATTACCTCTTGCCATGAGGCACATGTGAACTGGAGGAGTTGCTGATGATTCTTTTGGTGAATCAGATTCTTCATTAGTCAAAAGTACTTCATATATCTTGATTTCTCCTAAATGATTAGTCATAGAGAAACTAGGGAGAAACAAGATATTTTGATCAAGAGGACACGGGAAAGCAGACATTTCACCACAGACATTTGTCGAGGGATCTTTAGGTGAAACGCATGACCTATCAGCACAATAATTTACACTATGTGTGGTGCTAGATATGCTCGTTTCCATAGAGGCTATGACATTTTCATCAACATATATTTCTTCACTCACCATGTCATTACCTTGTGAGATTGAAGATGTTGAAGTATGCAAGCAATCGGATATGGAAGTAGTGGTGGACTCTTTATGATCGAAAAGAGTGAAGAGCTCATGCACCAACTCCTTCATCATAATACCGTCTTCATCAAGATTGGACCCACCATATATATCTTCAAGTTTAGTCCAAACTTCATGAGCTGACTTGCAAGTCGAGATAGACTTAAACACTTCAGGACTTATGGTTCGATGAATGGCAAGAAAATCCTCACAATCAAGATACACTTCATTAGTAGATGAAGATGCATCATCCTTTTTGTCGGCAATCCCTACAAGAACAATTCGTAAAGTATTTGGGCGCATGGCCCGAAAGTGATGGAGCATACGAATTCTCCATAGGGTATAATTTGTGCCATCAAAGTCAAAGGTGTCATTGTGCACTAGTCCAATAGTCGACATCGATACTCTCTAGGTCGTGAAACCTAATTAAAAAGAGACCTTGCTCTGATACCAATTGAAAGGACCACGATGACGGATAGAGGGGGGGTGAATAGGCTATTTAAAAACTTCTTCGGATTTGGCTTAAACCTAATGCGGAAATAAACTAAGAGGATACTTTTCAAGCACAAATCCTAAATGCAATAGGCACCGCAACGTGCACCAACAATACGATCTACCAAGATGGACACAACACGGTTACTAACAAGCACAAGTAAGTTACACAAACTTACTTGAGCTATATCACACGACGAGTAGGTGAACGACACAAGATACTAGATCACACGATAGGACACGATATATCAAAAGCTGCAAGTGTGAACATGTGGATATAGAGGGTATGCTTGAACGATTAATCTTGTACAAAGAAATAGCCAACACAATATAATGAGCACAAACAATATGCAATGTATGTATGCTCAAGCAACACAAGTAAACCACAAGCAAGGAGTTAGGGTTAGGGATAACCAAGGTCACTGAGACAAAGATGTATCCCGACATTCACTTCCTTGGAGGGAAGCTAGTCACCGTTAGAGAGGTGGATGTTACCACGAAGGCACACCAACGCCACGAAGTCTCACCCTATCCTCCCTTTGAGATAACACCACGAAGGCGTTTCTCAACCACCAGTGGTAAGCCTTTGAGGTGGCTTCCAAACCCTCACAAACTTTTCCGGGGGTAATCACACGGATTGATTCCTCTCCGAAGAACTCCTACCGCCTAGGAGTCTCCAACCTCCAAGAGTAACAAGATCACGGGGAATGCTCAAAACTTGCTCAAATCTAAAATAGCTTGGGTTGAGAGGAGGAGAGGGAGACGATCTATCTTTTGATTGGAACAACTCTCAAAGGGGCTCACAAATGTTCTTGGGATCTAAGATTTGGTGTGAGAAAATGTGTATGAGGTAGAAATGTGTTCTTTTGAGGATATGGCTGTGTTGGACCCCCTCTCACGAAGTGGGAGTGGGGTATATATAGTGGGGAGACTAAAGTAACCGTTGGGGTCACTTAAGTCTGACAGTGGTCGGACGTCCAATGGTTTCCGGACGTCCGACAGGCGTCGGACGACCGAAGGAGTGTTCATATCAGTTGGCCACTGTGTAGTCGAACAAGGACCGGACGTCCGAAGAGAGGGTCGGATGTCCGAGAGTTCAGCTCTGTTCAAGGGCACCGGATTTCCGAAAGCGGTTGGACATCCGGCCCTCGGACAACCGGGGGAGGCCGAAACTTCGAGGTTTTTGACTCTGTTTCAAGGCTCCGGATATCCGAAAGGAGTCGGACGTCCGGTCCTCGGACGTCCCGAGGAAGCCGGATGTCCGAGCTTTTGACTCTAGTATAAGGTTCCGGTTTTCCGAAGTGGTTGGGCGTCCGGCCCTCGGACGTCCGGAGGGAGCCGGATGTCCGATACTTTGACTCTGGTATAAGGTTTTGGATTTCCGAAGTAGTCGGGCGTCCGGCCCTCGGACGTTCGGAGGGAGCTGGATGTCCGAGGAATTGGTTCTGTTTTGCGATCAAAGCAGAGAAGTGGAGATGTGGCATGAGCAGAGAAGTAGAGATGTAGTTTGGGCAAATTTATTGCAATACCCAGTGATCCCCTCTTAATAGTGCGGTATCCCTAAAGACTCAAGAATCATAAAAAGGGGGTACCGATGATCTATACTTGCGTGTATACTTTTATTCGTTGATCATCACTCCGCACCACTAACGTCAAAGGAACTGATACCTTTGAGTTAGCCCTTTCACTTGAGCTTGGCGTTGTTGTTCCTTCTTGACTCAAGATGAAAGCAAGACATGATGAAGTCTTCAAGAAGCTTTCCCATACACAATGTGGAAAGCCTAGCTTGTGTATTCATCTTCATCTGTCCACCATGTGAGCATCCACAAGATTCAAGCATGTAGTACCCAGGAATGCTTATCTTGATCTTGTCCTTGTTAGCACATGAGCTTGTCCTTATCAACACATGATGATTAACAACAGCTTAAAAGGGGATTAGTGATTAGTTATCTATATGTGTGTTGTCAGCAACACCAAAACACGATTAAGGGCATGACTGCACTTTCACCTACCCCGCACCACCCCGTGCGAGTCAGGCGACCTAGGCCGCCGGGGTGGGCTAGAAGAGCCCTAACCCCCTGTTCTTGTTTATGCGGCTTGGTATGAGGGTGGTTGTCGGGGATTTGGGCAACCTGGCCGTGCAGGTTAGGCGATCTAGGTCGCCGAGGTGGGCGAGAAGTGCCCTAAACCCCATTCTTGTTTATGGCGGTGGTCGTCGGGAGTTTGGGCGGCTTGGTCATCCGGGTTAGGCGATCTAGGTCACCTCGGTAGGCGAGAAGCGCCATCACCCCTTGTTCTTGTTTATGGAGGCTTGGTATGAGGGTGTTCGTCGGGGGTTTGGGCGACTTGGTCGTATGGGTTAGACGACCTAGGCCACCAGGGTGGGCGAGAAGTGCTCTAACCCCTGATTCTTGTTTGTGGCGGCTTAGTATCAGCGTGGTTGTCGGGGGTTTGGGCGACTTGGACGTCCGGGTTAGGCGACATTGGCCACCTCATGGGTGAGAAGTGCCATAATCACCCATTCTTGTTTGCGGTGGTTGTTGGAAATATGCCCTAGAGGCAATAATAAAATAGTTATTATCGTATTTCCTTGTTCATGATAATCGTCTATTGTTCATGCTATAATTGTATTAACAGGAATCAGTAATACATGTGTGAATAAATAGATCACAATGTGTCCCTAGCAAGCCTCTAGTTGGCTAGCTCGTTAGTCAATAGACGATCATGGTTTCCTGGTCATGGGCATTAGATGTCATGGATAACGGGATCACATCATTGGGAGAATGATGTGATGGACAAGACCAAATCCTAAGCATAACACTAGATCGTATTGTTCGTATGCTAAAGCTTTTCTAATGTCAAGTGTCTTTTCCTTCGACCGTGAGATGTGCAACTCCCGAAAACCGTAGGAGTGCTTTGGGTGTATCAGACGTCACAATGTAACTAGGTTACTATAAAGGTGCACTACGGGTACCTCTGAAAGTGTCTGTTGGGTTGGTACGAATCAAGATCGGGATTTGTCACACCGTGTGACGGAGAGGTATCTCTAGGCCCACTCGGTAGAACATCATCATGAGCTCAATGTTACTAAGGAGTTAGTCACACGATGGCGTGCTACGGAACGAGTAAAGAGACTTACCGGTAACGAGATTGAACAAGGTATAGGTATACCGACGATCGAATCTCGGGCAAGTTCTATACCGACAGACATAGGGAATTGTATACGGGATTGATTGAATCCTTGACATCGTGGTTCATCCGATGAGATCATCGTGGAGCAAGTGGGAGCCACCATGGGTATCCAGACCCCGCTGATGGTTATTGACCGGAGAGGTATCTCGGTCATGTCTGCGTGTCTCCCGAACTCGTAGGGTCTACACACTTAAGGTTCGACGACGCTAGGGTTATAGGGAATTGTTATACGAGGTTATTGAAAGTTGTTCGGAGTCCCGGATGAGATCCCGGACGTCACGAGGAGATCCTAAATGGCCCGGAGGTAAAGATTGATATATAGGACGGATGGTTTTGGACACCGGAAGTGTTTCGGGCGTCGCCGGTAACGTACCGGGACCACCGGGAGTGGCTCCGGGGGTCCACCGGAAGGGGGCCACGACCCCGGGAGGCTAGATGGGCCAAGTGCGGGAGGGAACCAGCCCCTAGGTGGGCTGGTGCGCCTCCACACTCAGCCCAAGCCGCAGGAGGTGGAGAGGGGGGAAACCCTAGGCGCTGATGGGCCTAAGGCCCACCTAAGGGTGCGCCACCCCTCCCCCCTGCCCTGGCCGCCGCACCTCCCATCTGGGGGGCTGCCGCACCACCTAGGGTGGTAACCCTAGGGGAGGCACCCCCTCCCCTCCTCCTATGTATAGTGGGCACTTTTGGGCTTTTGGGGACACAGTTTTCCATCTCCCTCGGCGCAGCCCTGCTCTTCTTTCTCCTCCTCTCTGCCGGTGATTCGCGAAGCCCCGCTAGGAGACCTTGTCTCTCCATCGAATCTTGGACATACCATATTTATCTTGAAGCTTTGTCCACAACTCATGAGCATCCCGGAATGGCATGAGTTGAAATATAACTACATTACTGAGAGCATCAAAAAGCACATTAGAAGCTTGAGCGTTGAGATAAGAGTTTTTCTCATCCTCTAAAGATATATTTTGAGAATCCTTTGGAGGAGAAAACCCCATATCTACAATTCGCTCTAAATTTGGGTCCAAGACCCGAAAGTGATTAAGCATGCGAATTACCCAAACATTAAAATTTGTGCCGTCAAAACTAAGAGTGTTACTGAATCCTAAACCCCGAGTCGACATCCTTACTCTCTAGGTGGTTAAACCTAATAAAGAGAGACCTAGCTCTGATACCAATTGAAAGGACGTGGATGTCGCCAAGAGGGGGGTGAATAGGCGCTTTAAACTAATTATGGTTTAGGCTTGAACAAATGCGGAATAAAACTAACGTTTAATTTGTCAAGCACAAAACCTACAACAACTAGGCTCACCTATGTGCACCAACAACTTATGCTAAGCAAGATAAACAACTAAGTGATAGCAAGATATATGACAATAAACAATATGGCTATCACAAAGTAAAGTGCATAAGTAAAGGGTTCGTGTAAGAGATAACCGAGGCACGCGGAGACGATGGTGTATCCCGAAGTTCACACCCTTGCGGATGCTAATCTCCGTTGGAGCGGTGTGGAGGCACAATGCTCCCCAAGATGCCACTAAGGCCACCGCAATCTCCTCACACTCTCGCACAATGCAAGATGATGTGATTCCACTAAGGTACCCTTGAGGGCGGTCACCGAACCCGTACAAATGGCAAACCTTGGGGCGGTCACCAATACCCGTACAAATTCCTCGGGGCAATCTCCACAACCTAATTGGAGACCCCGACGCTTGCCCGGAGCTTTACACCACAATGATTGAGCTCCGAGACACCACCAAGCTTCTAGGACGCTAAAGCATCCACGAAGAACAATATCTAGGGTACTAAGTACCAAAGGTAATAAGCTTCTCAAACTTCACTTCCACGTATCACCGTGGAGAACTCAAACGATGCAACTAATGCAATGGTGAGGGCACACGGAGTGCCCAAGTCCTTCTCTCCCGAATCCCACCAAAGAAACTAATGATAGGGAGGAAAATGAGAGGAAGAACAAAGAAGAACTCCAAGATCTAGACCCCAAGGGGTTCCCCTCACTTAGAGGAGAAAGTGATTGGTGGAAATGTGGATCTAGATCTCCTCTCTCTTTTCCCTCAAGAACTAGCAAGAATCATTGGAGGGATTGAGAGTTAGCAAGCTCGTAGAAGGTCAACAATGGGGGAAGAACACAAGCTAAAGAGATAAGGTTCAATGGGGAAGAAGACCCCCTTTTATAGGTGGGGGAAAATCCAACCGTTAAGCCTTATAGCCCACACAGAGCGGTACTACCGCTCACGGAGCGGTACTACCGCTCAATAGGTTCAACAACCATGCTGAGGCCAAAAAGAATGCAAAAAACGGTCCGACGGAGTGGTAGTAAAAAATTACTACCGCTCTAGGGGCGGTACTACCTCTCCGGGGGCGGTACTACCGCTACAGGAGCGGTACTACCGCTCGCACCACGAGCGGTACTACCGCTGGATACTGAAACTGCTGTAACTTTCGCATACGGACTCCGAATTCAACAAAACCAAGTTTATTGGAAAGCTAATGATATGGGCTAACACAATATTATAGAAATATGAATAATAAGCAAGTGAGAAAAGTACCATAATAAAATGGTGAGAACCCTTATTCGAATAAGACCGGTAAAAACTCCCAACATCGAAAACATCATAGAAGATGGATATGGACTCCGTTTTCGATGAACTCGAGCTTGAAATGAAGATGAACATAAGCTCTAAAACTCACAAAGAGAAACAACAAACAAGAACCAAGAAGTATGATGCAAGGATGCAAATGGTTTGAGCTCTCAACGAACGATATGATGAAGCTACTCACTTGAGAGCCCCCCTGACAGTACGTCAATCTATCCTAAAACAGAAAACCTATCAAGGGCAAACATATACCTTGAACCTCGTCCTATTGAGCTAGATGACGATGATCTTGGCTTCCTCAAGATGGACCACCTTTCTTGATTGCGTTGGCTTGATGAAGACTAGTTGATTACTCCCCCATACATACTATGGGTGAGCCGCTCTTCAGCATATCTTCACAAGTCCATTGCCACCATCCTCCACCACTTGATGTCATCCTCCATGGGTTGTATGAGATCTTCCTCTTGACGCAAGCCCATGGAAACACACCTAGCCCCACATAGAACTCTCACGAAGACCATGGGTTAGTACACAAATACGTAATGGACAATGCTTACCATACCATGGGATCACTTGATCCCTCTCGGTACATCTTGTACGCTTTGTGTGTTGATCATCTTGATTTACTCTTTGTCTGACGATCTTGATCAACCTTGTGTCTCTATGACCATTCTTTGGATAATACCTTGAATACCACCTTGGTCATCATATAAACTCCTTGATACCAACAGATGGACTTCAAGAAGTGCCTATGGACAAATCCTATAAATATAACTTAAGGCAACCATTAGTCCATAGGAATTGTCATCAATTACCAAAACCACATATGGAGATATATGCTCTAACAATCTCCCCCATTTTGGTAATTGATGACAACCACTTCAAGAGAATTTATATAAGGAAATAAGCATAACCAAGCGCACACATACAAAGCAATAATGCATGCGTGCAAGATGTAAATGCTTACGCAATAAAAGCAAAACCCTCTAAACATATCCAAAGTAAACTCTCTAAACTTCTCCCCCATTGGCATCGATTGCCAAAATGGACGAAAAGTTTAGAAAGCCAATATATTTGGTGGTCCTCCAAAAAGTGTGTACTTCTCAGCAAATGAGTGCAAAGAAATACACAAATAGTAGTTGGAGGAAAACAAACTATATTGAGGACCCAAAGATTGCAAATAAAAGGATCGTATGCCACAAAGACATACAAAAATAGAGGCAAGCAATCAAAAGATACCAGATGGAAAAAAACAACCAGTTTATATGATGTCGCAAAAATAATGATCACCAGTTTGTGCCACTGCATGCACGGGGTCTGCTGCTGCATTCACCGCGCACCGGTGCACTAGTTTTAGCTATTGGAAGAACAAAAGGAAAACACAATATAAATGCTCCACACCTACTAGGGGAGAAAAATGTACACAAAAAATACGTCTAAAAATGAACTTGTCTATTCAAGTGCTTCGTCCTATATGCAAACTTGCCTACTGCTGGAACCCAAGTATTGTAAAAACTTGCCTAATTCTGAAGGAAACAATGCTAAAAGTGAGCTCTCTGCTTGTGAATAACAAGCTTATCTAATCACAGTGCTTGTCCCTATGTAGAATCCTGCATACTGCTGGTAATTAACCAGAAGTACTAAAAATGAACACACACAAAACTTGCCTGCTGCTGAAACCCACGTGTTGTGAAAACTTGGCCAAATCTGAAGGAAACAAAGCTACAAGTGACCCTCTCTGCATGTGAAAATTTGCCTACATCCCAAGTGGCAAAAAAATTACGACTACATAAGGACTACACAAAATCGTAGAGGAACCCTGCTCTTGGATGCTAAAACATGCGATTCAGTAACCCCCCCCCCCCCCCCCCCGCAAGAATCATCTGTATGCTTGGTATTGTGCTACCAAAATCCGTTGGACTAACTCATGAACGAACTGTTGGAAATATGCCCTAGAGGCAATGATAAAATAGTTATTATTATATTTCCCGTTTCAAGATAATCATTTATTATCCATGCTATAATTGTATTGAATGAAAGCATAGATACACGTGTGGATATATATACAAAACAATGTCCCTAGTAAGCCTCTAGTTGACTAGCCAGTTGATCAAGGATGGTTAAGGTTTTCTGACCATATGCAAGTGTTGTCATATGATGACTGGATCACATCATTAGGAGAATGATGTGATGGACAAGACCTAAACTATAAACGTAGCATGTGATCGTGTCATTTTGTTGCTATTGTTTTCTGCGTGTCAAGTATTCATTCCTATGACCATGAGATCATGTAACTCACTGACAACGGAGGAATGCCTTATGTGTATCAAATGTCGCAACGTTACTGGGTGACTATAAAGGTTTTTTGCAGGTATCTCCGAAGGTGTCCATTGAGTCAACATGGATCAAGACTAGGATTTGTCACTCCGTGTGACGGAGAGGTGTCTCGGGGCCCACTTGGTAATACAACATCACATATAAGCCTTGCAAGCAATGTGACCCAAGTGTTAGTCATGGGATCTTGTATTACGGAACGAGTAAAGAGACTTGCCGGTAACGAGATTGAAATAGGTATAGGGATACTGACGATCAAATCTCAGGCAAGTAACATACCGAAGGACAAAGGTAATGATATACGGGATTATATGAATCCTTGGCAGAGAGGTTCAACCGATAAGATCTTTGTAGAATATGTAGGATCCAATATGGACATCCAGGTCCCGCTGTTGGATATTGACCGGGGAGTGTCTCAGGTCATGTCTGCATAGTTCTGGAACCCGCAGGGTCTGCACACTAAGGTTCGGTGACGTTTCGGTATAGTTGAGTTATAGGTGTTGGTGACCAAAGGTTGTTCGGAGTCCCGGATGAGATCACGGACGTCATGAGACTTTTCGGAATGATCCATAAACGAAGATTGATATATAGGATTATTTCATTTGGTCTTCGGAATGATTTCGGGCAATACCGGCAGTGTACCGGAAGTGAAGAATGGGTTCCGAGTTTGTACCGGGAGGGGCCCACCCACCCGGGAGTGAGCCTAATAGCGCAAGGGTGGTCCACCATCCCTTAGTGGGCTGGTGAGGCCAGACCAAGTGGGCTATGTTGGCTAAGAAAAAAAAGACAAAAGAGAAAAAAAGACGGAGGTGGGAAGGAAGGAGGGGACTCCTCCTCCTCCAAACCGAATTGGAGTTGGAGTCCTCCTCCTCCTCTCTCGGCCGACGCCCTTGGGGCTCTCTTGAGCCTCAAGGCTAGCCCCTCCCCTCCTCCTATATATACTAGAGGTTCTAGGATTTTTGAGACACAACTTTGCCACGTGCAACCCTAAACATCTACTTCGTAGTTCTTCCTCTAGATCGGTTTTCTACGGAGCTCGGGCGGAGCCCTACAGGAATAGATCATCACCATCACCGGCGCGCCGTCACGCTGCCGGAAAACACATCTACTTCCCTGTCTCTCTTGCTGGATCAAGAAGGCGGAGATCGTCATCGTGCTGTACGTGTGTTGAACGCGGAGGTGCCATCCGTTCGGCGCTAGATCCGAACGGATCGTGGGACGACTGTGATTTGAATCACGAAGCTGTACCACTACATAATCCGCGTTACTTAACGCTTCCCACTTAGCAATCTACCAGGGTATGTGGATCCGATCTCCCTCTCGTAGATGAACATCACCATGATAGGTCTTCGTGTGCATAGGAAATTTTTTGTTTCCCATGCAACGTTCCCCAACACTGGCATCATGAGCTAGGTTCATGCGTAGATGTAATCTCGAGTAGAACACAAAAGTTTTTGTGGGCGTTGATGTTCGATTTGCTGCCCTCCTTAGTATTTTCTCGATTCGATGGTATTGTTGGATTGAAGCGGCCCGAACCAACATTACTCGTACGCTTACGAGAGACCGGTTTCATCGACTAACATGCAACTCGTTGCATAAATATGACTCGCGGGTGCGTGTTTCTTCAACTTTAGTTGAATTGGATTTGACCGAGGCGGTCCTTGGAGAGAGGTTTGATACGTCTCAAACGTATCTATAATTTTTGATGGTTTCATGTTGTTATCTTGTCATCTTTGGATGTTTTATGTACCTTTTATATCTTTTTTGGGACTAACTTACTAATTCAGTGCCAAGTGCCAGTTCCTGTTATTTCTGTGTTTTTGGCTCTTTTCAGATCTGATTTTGGAACGGAGTCCAAACGGAATAAAATCCCCGAAACGATTTTTCCCAAACGGAAGAAGATCAGGGGGCTTGTGGGCCAACCCAGGAGGGCTACAGGGAGCCCACAAGCCCCCACTCTGCCACCAGGGGTAGAGATGGGCAGGCTTGTGGCCTCCCTGGCGCCCCCCTGACCTAGATCTTGCGCCTATATATTCCCTAAAAATCAAAAAAAAATCAAGGGATCCACGAAAATACTTTTCCGCCGCCGCAAGCTTCCGTTTCCGCGAGATCTCATCTGGAGACCCTTCCCGATGCCCTGTCGGAGGGGACTTTGGAGTTGGAGGGCTTCTTCATCATCATCATCGCCCCTCCAATGACTCGTGAGTAGTTCACTTCAGACCTACGGTTCCGTAGTTAGTAGCTAGATGGCGTCTTCTCTCTCTTGGATCTTGAATACAAAGTTCTCCATGATCTTCATGGAGATCTATCCGATGTAATCCTCTTTGGCAGTGTGTTTGTCGACATCCGATGAATTGTGGATTTGTGATCAGATTATCTATGATATATATTTGAGTCTTTGCTGATTTCTTATATGCATGATTTGATATCCTTGTAAGTCTCTCCGAGTCTTGGGTTTTTTCTGGCCAACTAGATCTATGATTCTTGCAATGGGAGAAGTGCTTGGTTTTGGGTTCTTACAGTGTGGTGACCTTTCCCAGTGACAGTAGGGGCAGCAAGACACACATCGTGTAGTTGCCATCAAGGGTAACAAGGTGGGCTCTGTCGTAGATATGAGATTGTCCATCTACATCATGTCATCTTGCTTAAGGCGTTACTCTGTTCTTTTGGACTTAATACACTAGATGCATGCTGGATAGCGGTCGACGTGTGGAGTAATAGTAGTAGATGCATAAAGTATCGGTCTACTTGTTTTGGACGTGATGCCTATAGATATAATCATTGCCATAGATGACGTCACGACTTTGCGCGGTTCTATCAATTGCTCGACACTAATTTGTTCACCCACCGTCTACTTGCTTTCATGAGAGAAGCCACTAGTAAACACTACGGCCCCGGGGTCTATTCACACCTATCGTTTCCACTTTCGCTTTTACTTTGCTTTGTTACTTTGTTGCTTTCAGTTCTCACTTGGCGAACAATCTATAAGGGATTGACAACCCCTTCATATCGTTTGGAGCAAGCTTTTTGCGTTTGTGCAGGCTCTTGTGATACTCCTTCACTGGATCGATACCTTTGTTCTCAAACTGAGGGAAATACTTACCACCGCTGCGCTACATCACCCTTTCCGCTTCGAGGGAACACCAACGCAAGGCTCCAAGGCCACGTGGGAAATCCTTTGCATATTTGCCTAGGAAGCCCCTTAAGGCGTAGCCGTAGCAGAAGGATTCCTGGTGCCGTCAACACACCTATTTCTGGCACCGTTGGAAGGTCTTTTGTTGCAGTAGCAAGGTTAAATAGCAATTTGCACATCTCCGTTAGCAAGTAGGAGAGAGGTGCGTGTAAGTAAGATGCGATCGTACTAGATACCCATAGCAGCCACGTAAAACATGCAACAACAAATTAAAGGATGTCTAACTTGTTTTTGCAGGGTATGCTTGTGATGTGATATGGCCAAAGACATGATGTGATATATTGGATGTATGAGATGATCATGTTGTAATAGTTAATATCGACTTGCACGTCGATGCTATGGCAACCGGCAGGAGCCATAGGGTTGTCTTTAAGCTAAGTTTGTGTTTGCAGATGCGTTTACTATATTGCTAGGTTGTAGCTTTAGTAGTAATAGGATATATATAGCACGACAACCTCGATGGCGGCACGATGATGGAGATCATGGTGCAGCGCCCGTGACGATGAAGATCATGCCAGTGCTTTGGTGATGGAGATCAAGAAGCACAAGATCATGGCCATATCATGTCACTTATGAATTGCATGTGATGTTAACCCTTTTATGCACCTTATCTTGCTTAGAACGACAGTAGCATTATAAGGTGATCCCTCACTAAATTTCAATATAAAATTGTGTTCTCCCCAACTGTGCACCGTTGCAACAGTTCGTCGTTTCGAGACACCACGTGATGATCGGGTGTGATAGACTCAATGTTCACATACAACTAGTGCAAAACAGTTGCACAAGCGGAACACTCGGCTTAAACTGGACGAGCTTAGCATGTGCAGACATGGCCTCGGAACACAAGAGCCCGAAAGGTCGAGCATGAATCGTATAGTTGATACGATTATCATAGAGATGTTTACCACTGAAACTACACTCAACTCACGTGATGATCGGACTTGAGTTAGTGATTTTGGATCATGCCACACTCAAGTAACTAGAGGGATGTGTATTTGAGTGGGAGTTTATTAGTAATTCGATTAGTTAAACTCTAGTTGTCTAGAACATAGTCTAAGTCCACTTTGCAATATTTTATGTTGTAGATCAATGCCTCACGAAGTAGCAACCCTGAATTTCAATACGTTCCTAGGGAAAGCTAAGCTGAAAGATGATGGTAGCAACTTTGTAGATTGGGCTCATAATCTTAGACTCATCCTAAAAGATGGGAAAAAGAATTATGTCCTTGATGCTGCACTAGGAGATGAACCACCCGCTACGTCTGATCAAGATGTTTTGAACGCTTGGCAAGCATGTAAGGAGGACTACTCAGTAGTTCAATGTGCAGTCTTGTATGGCTTAGAACCGGGACTTCAACGACGCTTTGAACATCATGGAGCATATGAGATGTTCTAGGAGTTGCAGTTTATCTTTCATAAGAACGCCCGGATCGAGAGGTATGAGAACTCCTATAAATTATATGCTTGCAAAATGGAAGAGAACTCATGTGTCAGTGAACATGTGCTCAAACTGTCTAGGTACTCAAACCGTCTAGCTGAGCTGGGAATCGAACTCCCACAAGAGGCTATCACTGACAGAATTCTTCAATCACTGCCACCTAGCTATAAGAGCTTTGTGTTGAACTATAACATGCAAGGGATGAACAAGTCACCTGGCGAGTTATTCGCGATGCTGAAAGTCGTAGAGTCAGAACTCGAGAAAGAACATCAAGTGTTGATGGTCAATAAGACCACTGGTTTCAAGAGAAATGGCAAAGGCAAGAAGGGTAACTCCAAGAAGAGCGGCAAAACTGTTGCCAATCCGAAGAAGAAACCCAAGGCTGGACCTAACCCAAAAACATAGTGCTATTATTGCAAGGGGATGGGTCACTGGAAGCGCAACAGCCCCAAGTATTTGGCTGATAAGAAGGCGGCCAATGCCAAACCAGGTATATGTGATATACATGTTATTGATGTGTACCTAATCAACTCTCGTAGTAGTGCCTGGGTATTTGATACCAGTTCTGTTGCTCATATTTGCAACTCGAAGCAGGAAGTGCGGAATAAACGAAGGCTCGCGAAGGATGAAGTGACGATGCGCGTGGGAAATGGTTCCAAGGTTGATGCAATCGCCGTCGGCACAGGCTCACTTCAGGTACCATCAGGATTAGTTATGAACTTAAATAATTGTTATTTAGTGCCTCCGCTAAGCATGAACATTATATCTGGATCTTGTTTATTGCGAGACGGTTACTCATTTAAGTCAGAGAATAATGGTTGTTCTATTTTTATGAGTAATATCATTTATGGTCATGCACCCAATGTGAGGGGTTTGTTCATATAGAATCTTGATTTTCATGACACACATATACATAACATTGAGACCAAAAGATGTAGAGTTAACAATGATATCGCCATATTTTTGTGGCACTGCCGCTTTGGTCATATTGGTGTAAAGCGCATGAAGAAACTACATGTTGAGGGCTTTTGGAGTCACTTGATTTCGAATCACTTGACACGTGCGAACCATGCCTCATGGGCAAGATGACTAAGACTCCGTTCTCCGGAACAACGGAGCGTGCAAGTGACTTGTTGGAGATCATACATACCGATGTGTGCGGTCCAATGAGTGTGGAGGCGCTCGACGGATATCATTATTTTCTCACCTTCACTGATGATTTGAGTAGGTATGGATATATCTACTTGATGAAACACAAGTCTGAAACGTTTGAAAAGTTCAAGCAATTTCAGAGTGAAGTTGAAAATCATCGTAACAAGAAGATCAAGTTCCTATGATCTAATCGAGGGGTTGAATATCTCAGTTTCGAGTTTAGTGCTCACTTAAGACAATGTGGAATCGTTTCACAGTTGACACCGCCTGGAACACCACAGCGTAATGGTGTGTCCGAACATCGTAATCGTACTTTGTTAGATATGGTGCGATCTATGATGTCTCTTACCGATTTGTCATTATCGTTTTGGGGTTATGCATTAGAGATAGCTGCATTCACTTTAAATAGGGCACCATCAAAATCCGTTGAGACGACACCATATGAATTATGGCATGGCAAGAGGCCAAAGTTGTCGTTTCTTAAATTTTGTGGATGCGATGCTTATGTCAAAAAGCTTGAGCCTGAAAAGCTGAAACCCAAAGCGGAAAAGTGTGTCTTCATAGGTTACCCAAAAAAGACAGTTGGGTACACCTTCTATCTCAAATCCGAGGGCAAAGTGTTTGTTGCTAAGAACGGTGCTTTTCTTGAGAAGGAGTTTCTCTCAAAAGAATTGAGTGGGAGGAAAATAGAACTTGATGAGGTTGTGGAACCTCTGCTCCCTCTTGATGGTGGCGCGGGGCAGAGAGAAATCTGTGTTGAGGCAACAACGGTTTAGGAGGAAGCTAATGATGATGATCATGAAGCTTCGGATCAAGTTACTGTCGGACCTCGCAGGTCGACAATATCACATACTGCTCCCGTGTGGTACGGGAATCCTGTCTTATCTATCATGTTGTTATACAACAATGAGCGTGCGAATTATGAAGAAGCAATGGTGGGCCTGGATTCCAACAAATGGTTAGAGGCCATGAAGTCTGAGATAGGATCTTTGTATGAAAACAAAGTATGCTCTTTAGAAGTATTACCTGAAGGTCGCAAGGCTATTTAGAACAAATGGATCTTTAAGAAGAAGACGGACGCGGACGGTAATGTGACCATTTCTAAAGCTCGACTTGTGGCAAACGGTTTTTCACAAGTTCAAGGGGTTGACTATGATGAGACGTTCTCACCCATAGCGATGCTTAAGTCCGTCCGAATCATGTTAGCAATAGCTGCATTTTTCATTATGAAATCTGGCAGATGGGTGTCAAAACGGCGTTCCTTAATGGTTTTCTTAAGAAAGAGTTGTATATGATGCAAACCGAAGGTTTTGTCGATCCGAAGAATGCTAACAAAGTATACAAGCTCCAGCGATCCATTTATGGACTGGTGCAAGCATCTCGGAGTTGGAATAAGCGCTTTGATGAGGTGATCAAGGCATTTGGGTTTATAAAAGTTGTTGGAGAATCTTGTATTTACAAGAAAGTGAGTGGGAGATCTGTAGCGTTTCTAATATTATATGTGGATGACATATTGCTGATTGGAAACAATGTGGAGTTTTTAGAGAGCGTAAAGGATTACTTGAACAAATGTTTTTCAGTGAAAGACCTAGGAGAAGCTGGTTACATATTAGGCATTAAGGTCTATACGGATAGATCGAGGAGCCTAATAGGACTTTCTCAAAGCACATACCTTGATAAAGTTTTGAAGAAGTTCAAAATGGAGTAGTCCAAGAAGGGGTTCTTGCCGGTGTCCCGTAACTACGGAAGATAGAGAAAAGATGAGTACCGTCCCCTATGCTTCAGACATAGGGTCAATCATGTATGCAATGATGTGCACAAGACCGGAAGTCAGACTGGCCATAAGTACGGCAGGCAGGTTTCAAAGTAATCCAGGAGTGGATCACTGGACGGCGCTCAAGAATCTCTTGAAGTACCTGAAAAGGACTAAGGAAATGTTTGTCGTTTATGGAGGTGACGAAGCGCTCGTCGTAAAGGGTTACGTCGATGCAAGCTTTGACACTGATCTGGATGACTCTAGGTCTCAAACCGGATACGTATTTATTCTTAATGGGGGTGCGGTAAGCTGGTGCAGTTCCAAGCAAAGCTTCGTAGCACATTCTACATGTGAAGCAGAGTACATGGCTGCCTCGGAGGCAGCTAAGGAGGGTGTCTGGATGAATTAGTTCATGACGGATCTTGGAGTTGTGCCAAGCGCACTAAATCCAATAACTCTGCTTTGTGACAACACTGGTGCCATTGCTCTAGCAAAGGAACCAAGGTTTCACAAGAAGACTAGACACATCAAACAACGCTTCAACCTCATCCGCAACTATGTCGAAGGAGACGACGTAAATATTTGCAAAATGCACACGGATCTAAATGTTGCAGATCCGCTCACTAAACCTCTTCCACGAGCGAAGCATGATCAACACCAGAACTGTATGGGTGTTAGATTCATTCCAATGTAAATCGCATAGCGATGTGAGATTAGATTATTGACTCTAGTGCAAGTGGGAGACTATTGGAAATATGCCCTAGAGGCAATGATAAAATAGTTATTATTGTATTTCCTGTTTCAAGATAATCGTTTATTATCCATGTTATAATTGTATCGAATGAAAGCATAGATACATGTGTGGATATATAGACAAAACAATGTCCCTAGTAAGCCTCTAGTTTACTAGCCAGTTGATCAAGGATGGTTAAGGTTTTCTGACCATATGCAAGTGTTGTCACTTGATGACTGGATCACATCATTAGGAGAATGATGTGATGGACAAGACCTAAACTATAAACATAGCATGTGATCGTGTCATTTTGTTGCTATTGTTTTCTACGTGTCAAGTATTCATTCCTATGACCATGAGATCATGTAACTCACTGACACTGAAGGAATGCCTTGTGTGTATCAAACGTCGCAATGTTACTGGGTGACTACAAAGGTGCTCTACACGTATCTCGGAAGGTGTCCGTTGAGTTAGCATGGATCAAGACTGGGATTTGTCACTCCGTGTGACGGAGAGGTATCTCGAGGCCCACTTGGTAATACAACATCACATATAAGCCTTGCAAGCAATGTGACTCAAGTGTTAGTCACGGGATCTCGTATTACGGAACGAGTAAAGAGACTTGCCGGTAACGAGATTGAAATAGGTATAGGGATACTGACGATCAAATCCCGGGCAAGTAACATACTAAAGGACAAAGGGAATGATATACTCGATTATATGAATCCTTGGCACAGAGGTTCAACCGATAAGATCTTCGTAGAATATGTAGGATCCAATACGGACATCGAGGTCTCGCTGTTGGATATTGACCGGGGAGTGTCTCAGGTCATGTGTGCATAGTTCTCGAACCCACAGGGTGTGCACACTTAAGGTTCGGTGACGTTTTGGTATAGTTGAGTTATAGGTGTTGGTGACCGAAGGTTGTTCGGAGTCCCGGATGAGATCACGGACGTCATTAGAGTTTCCGAAATTGTCCGGAAACAAAGATTGTTATATAGGATTGTTTCATTTGGTCTCGAGAAAGATTTCGGGCATAACCGACAGTGTACCGGGAGTGATGAATGGGTTCCGAGTTTTTACTGAGAGGGGCCCACCCACCCGGGAGTGAGCCTAATATACCAAGGGTGGCGCACCAGCCCTTAGTGGGCTGGTGAGGCCAGCCCAAGTGGCCTATGCCGGCTAAGAAAAAAAACAAAGAGAAAAGAGAAAAAAAGAGGGAGGTGGGAAGGAAGGAGGGGACTCCTCCTCCTCCAAACCGAATTGGAGTTGGAGTCCTCCTCCTCCTCTCTCGGCCGGCGCCCTTGGGGCTGTCTTGAGCCTCAAGGCTAGCCCCTCCCCTCCTCCTATATATACTGGAGGTTTTAGGGGTTTTGAGACACAACTTTGCCACGTGCAACCCTAAACCTCTACTTCGTAGTTCTTCCTCTAGATCGGTTTTCTGCGGAGCTCGGGTGGAGCCATGGAGGAATAGATCATCACCATCACTGGCGCACCGTCACGCTGCCGGAGAACTCATCTACTTCCCCGTCTCTCTTGCTGGATCAAGAAGGCGGAAATCGTCATCGAGTTGTACATGTGCTGAACGCGGAGGTGCCGACCGTTCGGCGCTAGATCGGAACGGATCGTGGGACGACGACGATTTGAATCACGAAGCTGTACCACTATATCAACCGCGTTTCTTAACGCTTCCCGCTTAGCGATATACAAGGGAATGTGGATCCGATCTCCCTCGCGTAGATGAACATCATCATGATAGGTCTTCGTGTGCATAGGAAATTTTTTGTTTCCCATGCAACGTTCCCCAACACTGGCATCATGAGCGAGGTTCATGCGTAGATGTAATCTCGAGTAGAACACAAAAGTTTTTGTGGGCGTTGATGTTCGATTTGCTGCCCTCCTTAGTATTTTCTCGATTCGATGGTATTGTTGGATTGAAGCGGCCCGAACCAACATTACTCGTACGCTTACGAGAGACCGGTTTCATCGACTAACATGCAACTCGTTGCATAAATATGACTCGCGGGTGCGTGTTTCTTCAACTTTAGTTGAATTGGATTTGACCGAGGCGGTCCTTGGAGAGAGGTTTGATACGTCTCAAACCTATCTATAATTTTTGATGGTTTCATGTTGTTATCTTGTCATCTTTGGATGTTTTATGTACCTTTTATATCTTTTTTGGGACTAACTTACTAATTCAGTGCCAAGTGCCAGTTCCTGTTATTTCTGTGTTTTTGGCTCTTTTCAGATCTGATTTTGGAACGGAGTCCAAACGGAATAAAATCCCCGAAACGATTTTTCCCAAACGGAAGAAGATCAGGGGGCTTGTGGGCCAACCCAGGAGGGCTACAGGGAGCCCACAAGCCCCCACTCTGCCACCAGGGGTAGAGATGGGCAGGCTTGTGGCCTCCCTGGCGCCCCCCTGACCTAGATCTTGCGCCTATATATTCCCTAAAAATCAAAAAAAAATCAAGGGATCCACGAAAATACTTTTCCGCCGCCGCAAGCTTCCGTTTCCGCGAGATCTCATCTGGAGACCCTTCCCGATGCCCTGTCGGAGGGGACTTTGGAGTTGGAGGGCTTCTTCATCATCATCATCGCCCCTCCAATGACTCGTGAGTAGTTCACTTCAGACCTACGGTTCCGTAGTTAGTAGCTAGATGGCGTCTTCTCTCTCTTGGATCTTGAATACAAAGTTCTCCATGATCTTCATGGAGATCTATCCGATGTAATCCTCTTTGGCAGTGTGTTTGTCGACATCCGATGAATTGTGGATTTGTGATCAGATTATCTATGATATATATTTGAGTCTTTGCTGATTTCTTATATGCATGATTTGATATCCTTGTAAGTCTCTCCGAGTCTTGGGTTTTTTCTGGCCAACTAGATCTATGATTCTTGCAATGGGAGAAGTGCTTGGTTTTGGGTTCTTACAGTGTGGTGACCTTTCCCAGTGACAGTAGGGGCAGCAAGACACACATCGTGTAGTTGCCATCAAGGGTAACAAGGTGGGCTCTGTCGTAGATATGAGATTGTCCATCTACATCATGTCATCTTGCTTAAGGCGTTACTCTGTTCTTTTGGACTTAATACACTAGATGCATGCTGGATAGCGGTCGACGTGTGGAGTAATAGTAGTAGATGCATAAAGTATCGGTCTACTTGTTTTGGACGTGATGCCTATAGATATAATCATTGCCATAGATGACGTCACGACTTTGCGCGGTTCTATCAATTGCTCGACACTAATTTGTTCACCCACCGTCTACTTGCTTTCATGAGAGAAGCCACTAGTAAACACTACGGCCCCGGGGTCTATTCACACCTATCGTTTCCACTTTCGCTTTTACTTTGCTTTGTTACTTTGTTGCTTTCAGTTCTCACTTGGCGAACAATCTATAAGGGATTGACAACCCCTTCATATCGTTTGGAGCAAGCTTTTTGCGTTTGTGCAGGCTCTTGTGATACTCCTTCACTGGATCGATACCTTTGTTCTCAAACTGAGGGAAATACTTACCACCGCTGCGCTACATCACCCTTTCCGCTTCGAGGGAACACCAACGCAAGGCTCCAAGGCCACGTGGGAAATCCTTTGCATATTTGCCTAGGAAGCCCCTTAAGGCGTAGCCGTAGCAGAAGGATTCCTGGTGCCGTCAACACACCTATTTCTGGCACCGTTGGAAGGTCTTTTGTTGCAGTAGCAAGGTTAAATAGCAATTTGCACATCTCCGTTAGCAAGTAGGAGAGAGGTGCGTGTAAGTAAGATGCGATCGTACTAGATACCCATAGCAGCCACGTAAAACATGCAACAACAAATTAAAGGATGTCTAACTTGTTTTTGCAGGGTATGCTTGTGATGTGATATGGCCAAAGACATGATGTGATATATTGGATGTATGAGATGATCATGTTGTAATAGTTAATATCGACTTGCACGTCGATGCTATGGCAACCGGCAGGAGCCATAGGGTTGTCTTTAAGCTAAGTTTGTGTTTGCAGATGCGTTTACTATATTGCTAGGTTGTAGCTTTAGTAGTAATAGGATATATATAGCACGACAACCTCGATGGCGGCACGATGATGGAGATCATGGTGCAGCGCCCGTGACGATGAAGATCATGCCAGTGCTTTGGTGATGGAGATCAAGAAGCACAAGATCATGGCCATATCATGTCACTTATGAATTGCATGTGATGTTAACCCTTTTATGCACCTTATCTTGCTTAGAACGACAGTAGCATTATAAGGTGATCCCTCACTAAATTTCAATATAAAATTGTGTTCTCCCCAACTGTGCACCGTTGCAACAGTTCGTCGTTTCGAGACACCACGTGATGATCGGGTGTGATAGACTCAATGTTCACATACAACTAGTGCAAAACAGTTGCACAAGCGGAACACTCGGCTTAAACTGGACGAGCTTAGCATGTGCAGACATGGCCTCGGAACACAAGAGCCCGAAAGGTCGAGCATGAATCGTATAGTTGATACGATTATCATAGAGATGTTTACCACTAAAACTACACTCAACTCACGTGATGATCGGACTTGAGTTAGTGATTTTGGATCATGCCACACTCAAGTAACTAGAGGGATGTGTATTTGAGTGGGAGTTTATTAGTAATTCGATTAGTTAAACTCTAGTTGTCTAGAACATAGTCTAAGTCCACTTTGCAATATTTTATGTTGTAGATCAATGGCTCACGAAGTAGCAACCCTGAATTTCAATACGTTCCTAGGGAAAGCTAAGCTGAAAGATGATGGTAGCAACTTTGTAGATTGGGCTCATAATCTTAGACTCATCCTAAAAGATGGGAAAAAGAATTATGTCCTTGATGCTGCACTAGGAGATGAACCACCCGCTACGTCTGATCAAGATGTTTTGAACGCTTGGCAAGCATGTAAGGAGGACTACTCAGTAGTTCAATGTGCAGTCTTGTATGGCTTAGAACCGGGACTTCAACGACGCTTTGAACATCATGGAGCATATGAGATGTTCTAGGAGTTGCAGTTTATCTTTCATAAGAACGCCCGGATCGAGAGGTATGAGAACTCCTATAAATTATATGCTTGCAAAATGGAAGAGAACTCATGTGTCAGTGAACATGTGCTCAAACTGTCTAGGTACTCAAACCGTCTAGCTGAGCTGGGAATCGAACTCCCACAAGAGGCTATCACTGACAGAATTCTTCAATCACTGCCACCTAGCTATAAGAGCTTTGTGTTGAACTATAACATGCAAGGGATGAACAAGTCACCTGGCGAGTTATTCGCGATGCTGAAAGTCGTAGAGTCAGAACTCGAGAAAGAACATCAAGTGTTGATGGTCAATAAGACCACTGGTTTCAAGAGAAATGGCAAAGGCAAGAAGGGTAACTCCAAGAAGAGCGGCAAAACTGTTGCCAATCCGAAGAAGAAACCCAAGGCTGGACCTAACCCAAAAACATAGTGCTATTATTGCAAGGGGATGGGTCACTGGAAGCGCAACAGCCCCAAGTATTTGGCTGATAAGAAGGCGGCCAATGCCAAACCAGGTATATGTGATATACATGTTATTGATGTGTACCTAATCAACTCTCGTAGTAGTGCCTGGGTATTTGATACCAGTTCTGTTGCTCATATTTGCAACTCGAAGCAGGAAGTGCGGAATAAACGAAGGCTCGCGAAGGATGAAGTGACGATGCGCGTGGGAAATGGTTCCAAGGTTGATGCAATCGCCGTCGGCACAGGCTCACTTCAGGTACCATCAGGATTAGTTATGAACTTAAATAATTGTTATTTAGTGCCTCCGCTAAGCATGAACATTATATCTGGATCTTGTTTATTGCGAGACGGTTACTCATTTAAGTCAGAGAATAATGGTTGTTCTATTTTTATGAGTAATATCATTTATGGTCATGCACCCAATGTGAGGGGTTTGTTCATATAGAATCTTGATTTTCATGACACACATATACATAACATTGAGACCAAAAGATGTAGAGTTAACAATGATATCGCCATATTTTTGTGGCACTGCCGCTTTGGTCATATTGGTGTAAAGCGCATGAAGAAACTACATGTTGAGGGCTTTTGGAGTCACTTGATTTCGAATCACTTGACACGTGCGAACCATGCCTCATGGGCAAGATGACTAAGACTCCGTTCTCCGGAACAACGGAGCGTGCAAGTGACTTGTTGGAGATCATACATACCGATGTGTGCGGTCCAATGAGTGTGGAGGCGCTCGACGGATATCATTATTTTCTCACCTTCACTGATGATTTGAGTAGGTATGGATATATCTACTTGATGAAACACAAGTCTGAAACGTTTGAAAAGTTCAAGCAATTTCAGAGTGAAGTTGAAAATCATCGTAACAAGAAGATCAAGTTCCTATGATCTAATCGAGGGGTTGAATATCTCAGTTTCGAGTTTAGTGCTCACTTAAGACAATGTGGAATCGTTTCACAGTTGACACCGCCTGGAACACCACAGCGTAATGGTGTGTCCGAACATCGTAATCGTACTTTGTTAGATATGGTGCGATCTATGATGTCTCTTACCGATTTGTCATTATCGTTTTGGGGTTATGCATTAGAGATAGCTGCATTCACTTTAAATAGGGCACCATCAAAATCCGTTGAGACGACACCATATGAATTATGGCATGGCAAGAGGCCAAAGTTGTCGTTTCTTAAATTTTGTGGATGCGATGCTTATGTCAAAAAGCTTGAGCCTGAAAAGCTGAAACCCAAAGCGGAAAAGTGTGTCTTCATAGGTTACCCAAAAAAGACAGTTGGGTACACCTTCTATCTCAAATCCGAGGGCAAAGTGTTTGTTGCTAAGAACGGTGCTTTTCTTGAGAAGGAGTTTCTCTCAAAAGAATTGAGTGGGAGGAAAATAGAACTTGATGAGGTTGTGGAACCTCTGCTCCCTCTTGATGGTGGCGCGGGGCAGAGAGAAATCTGTGTTGAGGCAACAACGGTTTAGGAGGAAGCTAATGATGATGATCATGAAGCTTCGGATCAAGTTACTGTCGGACCTCGCAGGTCGACAATATCACGTACTGCTCCCGTGTGGTACGGGAATCCTGTCTTATCTATCATGTTGTTATACAACAATGAGCGTGCGAATTATGAAGAAGCAATGGTGGGCCTGGATTCCAACAAATGGTTAGAGGCCATGAAGTCTGAGATAGGATCTTTGTATGAAAACAAAGTATGCTCTTTAGAAGTATTACCTGAAGGTCGCAAGGCTATTTAGAACAAATGGATCTTTAAGAAGAAGACGGACGCGGACGGTAATGTGACCATTTCTAAAGCTCGACTTGTGGCAAACGGTTTTTCACAAGTTCAAGGGGTTGACTATGATGAGACGTTCTCACCCATAGCGATGCTTAAGTCCGTCCGAATCATGTTAGCAATAGCTGCATTTTTCATTATGAAATCTGGCAGATGGGTGTCAAAACGGCGTTCCTTAATGGTTTTCTTAAGAAAGAGTTGTATATGATGCAAACCGAAGGTTTTGTCGATCCGAAGAATGCTAACAAAGTATACAAGCTCCAGCGATCCATTTATGGACTGGTGCAAGCATCTCGGAGTTGGAATAAGCGCTTTGATGAGGTGATCAAGGCATTTGGGTTTATAAAAGTTGTTGGAGAATCTTGTATTTACAAGAAAGTGAGTGGGAGATCTGTAGCGTTTCTAATATTATATGTGGATGACATATTGCTGATTGGAAACAATGTGGAGTTTTTAGAGAGCGTAAAGGATTACTTGAACAAATGTTTTTCAGTGAAAGACCTAGGAGAAGCTGGTTACATATTAGGCATTAAGGTCTATACGGATAGATCGAGGAGCCTAATAGGACTTTCTCAAAGCACATACCTTGATAAAGTTTTGAAGAAGTTCAAAATGGAGTAGTCCAAGAAGGGGTTCTTGCCGGTGTCCCGTAACTACGGAAGATAGAGAAAAGATGAGTACCGTCCCCTATGCTTCAGACATAGGGTCAATCATGTATGCAATGATGTGCACAAGACCGGAAGTCAGACTGGCCATAAGTACGGCAGGCAGGTTTCAAAGTAATCCAGGAGTGGATCACTGGACGGCGCTCAAGAATCTCTTGAAGTACCTGAAAAGGACTAAGGAAATGTTTGTCGTTTATGGAGGTGACGAAGCGCTCGTCGTAAAGGGTTACGTCGATGCAAGCTTTGACACTGATCTGGATGACTCTAGGTCTCAAACCGGATACGTATTTATTCTTAATGGGGGTGCGGTAAGCTGGTGCAGTTCCAAGCAAAGCTTCGTAGCACATTCTACATGTGAAGCAGAGTACATGGCTGCCTCGGAGGCAGCTAAGGAGGGTGTCTGGATGAATTAGTTCATGACGGATCTTGGAGTTGTGCCAAGCGCACTAAATCCAATAACTCTGCTTTGTGACAACACTGGTGCCATTGCTCTAGCAAAGGAACCAAGGTTTCACAAGAAGACTAGACACATCAAACAACGCTTCAACCTCATCCGCAACTATGTCGAAGGAGACGACGTAAATATTTGCAAAATGCACACGGATCTAAATGTTGCAGATCCGCTCACTAAACCTCTTCCACGAGCGAAGCATGATCAACACCAGAACTGTATGGGTGTTAGATTCATTCCAATGTAAATCGCATAGCGATGTGAGATTAGATTATTGACTCTAGTGCAAGTGGGAGACTATTGGAAATATGCCCTAGAGGCAATGATAAAATAGTTATTATTGTATTTCCTGTTTCAAGATAATCGTTTATTATCCATGTTATAATTGTATCGAATGAAAGCATAGATACATGTGTGGATATATAGACAAAACAATGTCCCTAGTAAGCCTCTAGTTTACTAGCCAGTTGATCAAGGATGGTTAAGGTTTTCTGACCATATGCAAGTGTTGTCACTTGATGACTGGATCACATCATTAGGAGAATGATGTGATGGACAAGACCTAAACTATAAACATAGCATGTGATCGTGTCATTTTGTTGCTATTGTTTTCTACGTGTCAAGTATTCATTCCTATGACCATGAGATCATGTAACTCACTGACACTGAAGGAATGCCTTGTGTGTATCAAACGTCGCAATGTTACTGGGTGACTACAAAGGTGCTCTACACGTATCTCGGAAGGTGTCCGTTGAGTTAGCATGGATCAAGACTGGGATTTGTCACTCCGTGTGACGGAGAGGTATCTCGAGGCCCACTCGGTAATACAACATTACATATAAGCCTTGCAAGCAATGTGACTCAAGTGTTAGTCACGGGATCTCGTATTATGGAACGAGTAAAGAGACTTGCTGATAACGAGATTGAAATAGGTATAGGGATACCGTCGATCAAATCCCGGGCAAGTAACATACTAAAGGACAAAGGGAATGATATACTCGATTATATGAATCCTTGGCACAGAGGTTCAACCGATAAGATCTTCGTAGAATATGTAGGATCCAATACGGACATCGAGGTCTCGCTGTTGGATATTGACCGGGGAGTGTCTCAGGTCATGTGTGCATAGTTCTCGAACCCACAGGGTGTGCACACTTAAGGTTCGGTGACGTTTTGGTATAGTTGAGTTATAGGTGTTGGTGACCGAAGGTTGTTCGGAGTCCCGGATGAGATCACGGACGTCATTAGAGTTTCCGAAATTGTCCGGAAACAAAGATTGTTATATAGGATTGTTTCATTTGGTCTCGAGAAAGATTTCGGGCATAACCGACAGTGTACCGGGAGTGATGAATGGGTTCCGAGTTTTTACTGAGAGGGGCCCACCCACCCGGGAGTGAGCCTAATATACCAAGGGTGGCGCACCAGCCCTTAGTGGGCTGGTGAGGCCAGCCCAAGTGGCCTATGCCGGCTAAGAAAAAAAACAAAGAGAAAAGAGAAAAAAAGAGGGAGGTGGGAAGGAAGGAGGGGACTCCTCCTCCTCCAAACCGAATTGGAGTTGGAGTCCTCCTCCTCCTCTCTCGGCCGGCGCCCTTGGGGCTGTCTTGAGCCTCAAGGCTAGCCCCTCCCCTCCTCCTATATATACTGGAGGTTTTAGGGGTTTTGAGACACAACTTTGCCACGTGCAACCCTAAACCTCTACTTCGTAGTTCTTCCTCTAGATCGGTTTTCTGCGGAGCTCGGGTGGAGCCATGGAGGAATAGATCATCACCATCACTGGCGCACCGTCACGCTGCCGGAGAACTCATCTACTTCCCCGTCTCTCTTGCTGGATCAAGAAGGCGGAAATCGTCATCGAGTTGTACATGTGCTGAACGCGGAGGTGCCGTCCGTTCGGCGCTAGATCGGAACGGATCGTGGGACGACGACGATTTGAATCACGAAGCTGTACCACTATATCAACCGCGTTTCTTAACGCTTCCCGCTTAGCGATATACAAGGGAATGTGGATCCGATCTCCCTCGCGTAGATGAACATCATCATGATAGGTCTTCGTGTGCATAGGAAATTTTTTGTTTCCCATGCAACGTTCCCCAACAGGAACCCCTGCCTCTTATGTGCCACGTGAACGCCCCGACTGTCTGCCGGCCCCCCCATCATCCCATCCTTCCCCTTCACTTCCCACTCATCTATATGCATCGCGTGTCAGCTAAATTCCCCTGTCCCCGTTCATGGATCGGGGATGAAAAATGAAGAAGGATGGGTGCGCGTGACTTACCTTCTCTCTCCAAAAGGACACGAAGCACCTCCTCCGCCGTCCTTCGCGTCGCCGGCGTCCGGTGCCTTCTCAGCACTCCCATCCGTCGTCCTTCGTGTAGCCGGCATCCCCTGCCATCTCCACGCCCCCTCCGCCGTCCTTCATGTCACCGACGTCCCGCGCCTTCTCCGTGCTCCCCTCCTTGATTTGTTGCCGGCCGCGGTTACCGATGACCTAGGGATTTCTCTGCCCTGGCGCTCGGAGGTGGGTGTGTGGAGAGAAGGGGGAAATACGAGAGGGTCGTGTTCCTCAAAATTTGGAAACGGGAAACGACAAAAATTACCCACCGCTCTCTCCCTATCATGTCTAATCTATACAACACGTGTGTGGGTCGTGTCGCGTGATGGAGGACGTGGGTTCGGCCGCTTGATGAGGTTGCGCGCATGCGTTCGACAGTGTTTAGGTATAGTTAATGCTAGTTGTTGCTATTCATAATGATTTTCCACTCCTTCTCGTGAATAAGTAAGTCAGTAAACTAGTGAAAATAAAAATAATAGGAGAGTGGTGATTTTTGCATATAAAGTTTTTTCATTGCAAACTCCGACACAACCTGTGGTTAAGAAATTTATCTCATTCATATTTGGTTAGCTTTGCAGACATGTAAGTCATCTCATTCTTATTTGGTTAGCTTTGCAAACATGTAGCCAATTCATGCACAAACGCCCGTGAAGAGGAACATAGGAAATAAATAAATAAAAGCATATCACCATATTATATATCATTTGAATATTGCATTATGTAATTCAGCTACAAGATCTAATCGTAGTAGGACTTTTCTCAAAATGATACATATGAGCCATCATCTCATCTCACAAAACCTCCAAGCTTTTAAAAATTTATATCTAACCATAACAAATATCAGTTGAAAATTGTACTATTTGATTGAACTACAGAAACTGGATTTATAAAACCGATACGACACTCCCTCACAATTATGATGCTCCGTAGGTGTCAGTGCACTAGAGACTGGGGTCTCGTGTGCCCTAGACTTGTGCACGGGACTAGCAACACACTTGGCGGCAACACACCAAGACAGCCGACGGGAAGGTAAACCCTAGGCTTGCCAAGACCATGCCCCACCAAAGGTGTGAAGAGCCAGCCTAGGCTACAAGGCGCCGGCGAGCCCTTCTCGCCGGGAAGACTCACAAGACCCCGACAAGCCCTCCTTGCTGGGAAGGCTCGCAAGGCCCCAGCAAGCCCTCCTTGCCGGGAAGACTAGCAAGGCCCCGGCAAGTCCTTCTTGCCAGGAAGATGTCCAAGACCCCGGCAAGCCATCCTTGCTGGGAAGATGGACGAGGCAGCAGGCAAGGATTCCAGGCCGGCATGCTCTCTTCGCCCGCCAGGTGTCCCTCCTCCCAGTGCCACCGACCGCCACCGCTCTAGCGCATCCCTCATGCGCCAGCATAAAGCCCAGGTGTCAACACACCTGGGTATGTGTCGAAGCCACCTTGATGCTGGTCAGGGGGCCTGTCGAGGCATTTACTGCCCGTGATGAGGACATGACTACCTTTTATATTATCACAATCATTGCATATGCGTATTTATTTGAGATGATTTCTTATAGAACTCATGCAATAATTTATTTATGTTATCTGGAACAAAAATACTTCACCTATTTTTATTTTATGCTTAAATGCAGAATGACCGAACACTTGTATGAATCACGTGTGATGACAAGGGAAGAGTAAATGGTTGGATGCTATTCAAGAGGTCCTCTCATGTCAAAGGAAATAACTAGTTGTTGTTCAAGAAGTTCTCTCACGTCACTTTTAGCCCAAGAGAAGATAGAGTCCAAGTCTTTAACGTTCTGGCTTTCAGGCCCAATTGGAATCACCTTGAAATTCGTCCGGAGCGTGGAGATATCGACCAAACAAAATGACGTTGCACGAGAATCCGAGTCAAACAACAAGTACAAAGGTGTTGCACCACCTTCACTTGGGCCCATAGGCCTTGTACGACCTAGGGTTAGTTTTAGGCTGCCATGGGATGTCCTCCCACCTCCTTGGCCGCCACCCCTTACTCCTATATAAGCAGATCAACCTATTAGCTTTTTGGTTGGGATTTGTTTAGTTAAAAGTTAGCCATTGCAACTTCGTGTACTTCGTTTGTGTCCAACGACCAAACTAAGATCGCTTTCGGATCCTCACCCTTATCAACACTTCATCTATATTCGCAATTTTCAGATTGCAATATCATATTCTTGCTTGTTCTTAGATTGCTTGCAGGAATAGACCTTCGTGGTCAGGTTGATCGTGCTCCGGCGTGATCAATAACCTCTTGGAGATTGGTTTACCGATTGCTAAGGCGCAACGTCGTGCACGTTTGTAGTCGGACCGTCAAAGTTGTCTCCACCAAATCGATAGCCACCATCTCATCGAAAGATCGGGACACCCTCGCCTGTATCAAATCCTCTATCAAGTGGTATCAATTTTTAGGTTGCTCGGTGAGAATTTCCAGTTATCCCTAGATTAGATTTATTTGTCTTACCTATTACCCCAGAAAAAACCAGAAAAAATAGTTATATCTAATCATCCTTTGTCCAAGCCAGTCTGAGCCTTTGCAATTTTCTTTTTAGTGCTTGCATAGTTGAATTATCGGTTGCATCGTCGTGTCAAGTTGCTGGTCTTAGCATCTAGTCTTTTAGAGTTTCGAGTTCTATTTACAAGTTGTCACGCCGTCGCCGCACCATCCTCATCCTGCTGCCATATACCACCACCATGCCGCCGTCATCCCTTCCGTTGTCGCCCACCACCATCCATCAATATTCACCACGTGTTTCAATTCTTCATTATCATTATCATACTTGAGCTATCAACGAGCCACATCTGAATAGTTGATCAAGAAAGTTCATTATTATCACCTCCAAATCGGCTTCTAAATAGAACTTTTTGCCCTCTGAACGTCAGGAACACAGTTTGTCAATATTTTTCAGGTCCGTTCCCGAATTTTTGGAGTCCTCATACCATCTCGGAATTGAGTGATTCTTTTTGCATTCAAAAGCTTGAGTCATTAGCATTCTTGAGAAAAAATATCAGAAATTTCACATAATATTTCAAGAGGGAAGTTCTAGAGATAGTTTCGGTTTATCCTGCTTGGGGTCATTTATCATCATTATCTTTACTGTCATTGTGATCTTCACTTATATCTTCCTATCCAGAGCTACTTCATATCATCCATTGCTGCTATTTGTGCTTTGCCGTGACTCCATTAGTGTTCTAGGATCGCGTCTCTAGTACGGTCTAGCCTAGGACCAGCACAGTACCGTCGTTAAGCGTTTATTCAACATTGCGTATCTGAATTGATTATTGGTAATCTTTTGCTACCATACATTAAGCCTTCCTAGCTCCACATATTTCTACACCGTATATACATATGTTTACCTGGTAATCGCTTTACTCAATCTTCGAAGATATTGACATCGTCGGTTGCCGGTCACCGCCCGCTGCATGGTAAGAATTTGTAAGACATTGATATTTGCTTTATTGTGAGCGTTTTACCACCACATCCTCGTAGTTCATAGGAAAAATATTCTTGGATTTTTGTTTCTTGTTTCTACTAGTCATGATAGGATCCAGAGTTGTCAGCTCATGGGATTCTTCAATCATGGGAGACGTGCCACCACAACAACTATTACGAGAGGTACCGAGAGATACAAATGCACATCATGAGGTTAATGTTTCTATACCACCATTTAATGGCCGTTTTAGACCTGATTTATATATTCAATGGGAATTTGAAATAAATGATATATTTGCTTCCCATAATTTTGCTGAACATAAGAAAGTTAAGGTCGCAGTTGGTTCTTTCACCGGTTATGCTTCAGTTTGGTGGAGCGAATATTATCGGTTACACCCTGATTATAGACCTACTACTTGGTATGATTTGAAACTTGCCATGAGACACGCATTCGTTCCTACTTATTATACTCGTGGCATGATTAAAAAGCTACAACATTTAAAACAAGGTAGTGATACCGTAACAAAATATTATGATGATTTACAAACAACCTTGTTGCATTCCTCATTAGAAGAAAGTGAAGAAGATTTTATGGATAGATTTTGGGGAGCGTTAAACCATGATATTCAGGAGATACTAATTCATGAAAAGTGTTATCCTATGGATCGTTTGTTTCGTCTTGCTTGCAAAGTTGAACAGGAAATAAAATGACGTATTGCCCACAAGGAGAACAAGCGCAAGGTGCTTATTTCAAGAGTTGATATGGTTGTTCTTTGAACTACTGGACG
Source organism: Hordeum vulgare subsp. vulgare (assembly GCF_904849725.1). Classification (NCBI taxonomy): domain Eukaryota; kingdom Viridiplantae; phylum Streptophyta; class Magnoliopsida; order Poales; family Poaceae; genus Hordeum; species Hordeum vulgare. The sequence continues at coordinate 293,670,230 of NC_058523.1, read as the reverse complement.
TACGATGACAACCACATCAATTGTTGTGAGGGATACATCACCTTCACCATGTGACAAGTTACCATCGAGAGTGCCTACATCATACGAGTTGATCATAAGAGGTAATGAAAAATGTACCTATCTTCCACCTCCACATGAGTATGATGAATGCCTTGTCAATTGCAATGTACCCTGTGATGAGCCACCTATTACTTTGATCACGCCACCTATTTTAGAGAACTACGTTGATGATTTGACTTTGTCGTATGCTCAAACAACTATAATATCAACAATTTTGAGTGCACCCATTGAATTAACTATTGTTGAGAAAGAACCATGTGAAAAAGGGAATAAATCAAATTTGGATCAAATATGTTTGAAAATAATTGTGCCAGTGTTTAATCATTTTGACATGACCTCCAATCTTAGTGATGGTTCTATGTCAAATGACGTGTTGCATGTTTCCTTAGTTCAGCCGTTTGTAGCATGTACATTTGAAACAATTAAATTTTCTTCATCAATGTTGGGATGGTATAGTGATGAGCATTGTCAACCTTTTGATATAAATAAGAGCTTCACTTATATGTGCAAACTGAGTTGCAATATTTTCATGCTTTCTACTTCTTGTGATAATATTTTGGCTTTATATTTCATAAGATATGAAAGTTACTCATGTATACATGTGTCATATGTGCAAAAAACAAGGAAAGTAAAAATGGATGACATATACATATACAACATGTACACCTTGTCTCCTCTGTTAGCCAAATTTTAGATTAAGCAGCGCCGAGGACGGCTTTATTTTCAAAAAGGGAAGGATGATGAGGACATGGCTACCTTTGATATTACCACAATCACTGTATATGCGTATTTATTTGAGGTGATTTCTGATAAAACACATGCAATAATTTATTTATGTTATCCGAAACAAAAATACTTCACCTGTTTTTATTTTATGCCTAAATGCAGAATGGTCGAACACTTGTATGAATCACGTGTGATGACAAGGGAAGAGGAAATGGTTGGATGCTATTCAAGAGGTCCTCTCATGTCAAAGTAGATAATTAGTTGTTGTTCAAGAAGATCTCTCACGTCACTTTCAGCCCAAGAGAAGATAGAATCCAAGTCTTTCACGTTCTCGACTCAGATTCGGACTGTACACACATATCTGTACCAAAATGCCTTCAACTTTTTCATCCGGACTCCGAATTGCGGATTCTTTTTGGGCTGCAAAGTATATTTTACTGGCTTTCAGGCCCAATTGGAATCACCTTGAAATTCGTCCGGAGCATGGAGATATCGACCAAACAAAGTGGCGTTGCACTAGAATCCGAGTCAAACAACAAGTCCAAAGGTGTTGCACCACCTCCACTTGGGCCCATAGACCTTGTACGACCTAGGGTTAGTTTTAGGCTGCCTTGGGACGTCCTCCCACCTCCTTGGCCGCCACCCCTTGCTCCTATATAAGTAGATCAACCTAGTAGCTTTTTGGTTGGGATTTGTTTAGTTAAAAGTTAGCCATTGCAACTTCGTGTACTTCGTTTGTGTCCAACGACTAGACTAAGACCGCTTTCGGATCCCCACCCTTATCAACACTTCATCTATATTCGCAATTTTCAGATTGCAATATCATATTCTTGCTTGTTCTTTGATTGCTTGCAGGAATAGACCTTCGTGGTCAGGTTGATCGTGCTCCGGCGTGGTCAATAACCTTTTGGAGATTGGTTTAGCGATTGCTAAGGCGCAACGTCGTGCACGTTTGTAGTCGGACCGTCAAAGTCGTCTCCACCAAATCGATAGCCACCATCTCATCGAAAGATCGGGACACCCTCGCCTGTATGAAATCCTCTATCAGCCCCTTACACCACAGTAGAATGATAAGCGGTGAACCCTGTTCACTATGCAACCCGTGAGCACGCTGTTGGTGACCCCTTTGCCTATAAAAGGAGGCCCAGGCTCATTTCTAGTGGTTGGACCTTTTGGGTTTTGAGACTCTCTAATCACCAACTAAATTACTGTAGCAAATAACCCTACAGTAAGCACCCAATACAAACGAAGCAGGAGTAAGGTTTTACGTGCCAAGCGACCCGAACCTGGGTAAACGACCTTGCCGGTGCTGATCGCTAGCTCCGCTCTCGACGCCACCTCTCTCCCTCCGCCGAACGATCAAGGTACCCTTAGAGATTCCCATAGGTGTCGTTTTCCCGATAGTAGGTATAAACACCTTTTACTTTTGTTTCATATTTCATATCCCTCGGATGAATGATGAACCTGCATATACTGCCTTTAAGAGAGATGCTTGAAACTAAAGGAAACATGAAATCTTGAATATTTTCGTCGACACCATGACTCTCGTTGGTGAAGACGTCCCATGGGCAATCTAGTTCTGGTATGAGTTCATAGTCCATACTTTTCCCTATGATTCCATGTCTGAAACAGACAAAATAAAGAGTCCATACTCCACACTTCTACATCAGTTTTCCACGGGACTAACTGGAACTTGTGCATGATTCTATTTACACAAAGTAGCAGACCAAATAAAATGGATAAAACATGAGAAAATAAAATATACGCACAAGCTTGCACTTATTTACTGTATATTGAGGTGCTAGACATTACACTAAAAATTGTCCAACAAAATACCATGAAAGGTTTCTCAAAATAAATAGTATGGCGTGATGGCATAATGTCACATAAAACTATAGTAAGCCCTCCAGTTTAGTTTCTATAATACTGAAATCAATAGGCAATATCACTATATAGTTCTTTCAGAATGATAAAATGGTGGGCTCGCTTCGCCATCCAATTTAAATGCATGTGTTTCACTCGGAATTGCTACATGATCAAGTAATTTTTGCAATAACATTAGTTGTCCAGAACACAGGGAGCTGATGCCTATTATGAATTGAATTGGTAAGATGTAGATCTGCTTACTTGCCAACACCTTCAAATCTGACATAAAATACAGAATAGAATCTTCATGAAACAAATCTGCAAACAATACCGAAACAAGAAAAAGATGGAGTTTCTAGCAGACTCATTCATTCTTCACCATAAGTGGAGTTTTCCCTTTTTTTATCATAACGGTTAGATGCTGAAAGGATTAAGTCATCGTTAAGGCCTCTAGGGCATTTAAATTTGGTCTCAGTTAAGAAGGTTAGTCCAAAAATGATGCACCATCAGTATTGCCCATAAGAATTCAAGTACTCTTGACTTAGTTGAGTCCAAAAAGTATTATAGCATGGTATGGATTGGATTCCCTTTTCAATTTGAAGTTAAACTGTAATCAGTATATATGCAAATCAAGTTCACACTATTAGACATGAGATATTGTAGGGATATTGTGTGTTGTAACTTCTTTTTATTTAACTTCCTATCTCTATCTCTCTCATGTATATCTCTAGTTGGTTAGTCTCCTAACCGACTACATCTCTATATATATCTTTCGGCCCTCCTACTGGAGAGGTACGACGCATCATATTATTCCACATGGTATACAGAGCAGGCCCTTCCATCTGATCTAGCTAATCTCCATCGATCTCCCACCACCTCCCGCCCGCCATGTCGTCCTCCATCGTTCCCATCTCTGCCGCCCTTAACTACAACACCTCTGAGCCCCTCTCCAGGACGAACTATGTCCTTTGGAGAGCTCAAGCACGATCCCAGATAATGGGCGCCGGCTTATTTGGCTATATCGATCAAACCCTAGAAGAACCCTCCAAAACCATCTCCATAAAAAACAAAGACGACAAGGATCAGGTTGTTCCAAACCCTGTCTGTACCCCCTGGTTGATCCAGGATCAATAGATCGTTGCTTATCTTCTTCGCAACCTCTCCAAAGTGGTGCTCGTCCAAGTCGCCTCCCTCAAATCCTCACAAGCAATATGGGATGCCCTCGCAGCCATGTTCTCCGCCATCTCCCTGTCCCGCGTCAACAACATTCGATCTGCAGTCACCAATGCCCAAAAAGGTACTCAGTCGGCCTCGGCATACTTCGGGCACATGTGCTCCCTCTCCGATGAGCTCGCGGCGGTGGGCAAACCACTCGGGGAGGGGGAGCTCATCTCCTTCATCGTCGCTGGTCTGGACATCAACTACCAGCCCATCATCTCCGCCCTCGACGTCCGCACCGAGCCTGTCACCATCGACGCACTTTTCTCCCTCGTGGCGAACTTCGATTAGCGAATCGAGATGTTTAACGGTGGTGGCGTCGATGGCTTCAAGTCATCTGCCAACGCGGCCTCCCGCGGCCGCTAAAACGACGGCAGGGGTGGCTACCGCAACCAGAAGGGCAGTGGTGGCGGTGGTCCTCGCGGCAACGGCGGCGGCTATGGCGCCCCTGGTGGCAGGAACTATGGCTCGTGTGGTGGCCATCACAACAGTGGTGGCGGCGGCTATCACCACGGAGGCTATGGTGGCAGTGGCGGTGGCCACTATCACAAGAACTCCTCGGCCAGCAGCAACAACACTCGGCGCCCTCCCAACAACAACAACAGGGGGAGCTCCTTCCAAGGGTATGACGACTATGAGGGCCGTTGCCAAATTTGTAAGAAATCCAATCACATCGCCAAGGATTGCGATTGGCGCTATACCGATGATCCTAACTCCCAAAGCAAGAAGATTGCAGCCGCTGCGGATGTATCCTATGGTGTTGATACCTACTGGTACATGGGCACAGGCGCCACAAACCACATCACTGGTGAGTCAGAGAAGCTGTCAATGCCGGAGAAATACCGTGGCCATGATCAAGTCTACACTGCTGCCAATGGTACAGGTATGAAGATAAGTCATATTGGTCACTCGTCTATCAAAACCCCACACAAAAACCTTTCCCTTAATGAGATCCTTCATGTTCCCAATGCTTCCAAAACTCTATTATCCGTTCATCGTATTGCCCTTGATAACAATGTGTTTCTAGAATTTCACCCATTTTTTTTCTTGACCAAGGATCAGGTCACGAAGAAAATTATTCATAGAGGTATTTGTGTCCAAGGCCTCTATGTTTTTCTTCGCCAATACTGCCAAGCGAATAAACAAGTTTATGGTGCCATCAAGCTTTCTGCTGAAAGGTGGCATAGTCGATTACGTCATCCTTCGTTTGCTACTGTTCATCGTATTCTTAGTACAAATAATCTCCCAGTTGTTGGTGAGAGAAATCCAGAAACCATTTGTGATTCATGTCAATGAGCTAAAAGTCATCAATTACCACACCCTTTGTCTCTTAGCATCTCTACTAAACCTTTGCAACTTATTTTTTCTGATGTATGGGGTCCAGCACCCACTTCTGTTGGTAGGCAGAAATACTTTGTGAGCTTTATTGATGATTTTAGCAAATACACATCGATCTATTTTCTTAGGAAACGTTCTGATGTGTTTCAAGTGTTTCATAACTTTCAAGCTCTTGTAGAGCGCCAATTTGATAGCAAAATACTTGTTGTTCAGTCTGACTGGGGTGGTGAGTATGAGAAGCTAAACTCTTTCTTTCAAAAGATTGGCATATCTCACCATGTCTCATGCCCACATGCTCATCAGCAGAATGGCTCTGCTGAGAGGAAACATCGCCACATTGTTGAAGTGGGCTTAGCACTCCTAGCTTCCGCCTCTATGCCTTTAAAATTCTGGGACGAGGCCTTTCTTATTGCTGTTTACCTTATTAACATGTGGCCTAGTCGCACTATTTCTCATGAAACTCCCACAGAACATCTTCTTCATATCACACCTGATTACTCCACTCTTTGTGTTTTTGGTTGTGCATGTTGGCCCAACCTACGTCCATATAACACTCGCAAACTCATGTATAGCTCTACACAATGTGTTTTCCTTGGCTATAGCGCGCATCACAAAGGTGTTAAGTGCCTTGACGTGTCTACCGGTCATGTGTACATCTCACGTGACGTAGTCTTTGATGAAACTCAGTTTCCTTTTTCACATCTTCACCACAATGCTTGTGCACTCCTTCGAAAAGAAATTCTTCTCCTACCATCTAACCTTTCCAGTGTCTCGTGTGCGGGTGCTCATATTTGTACTGACCAAAATATGTCTAATTTATCTTCTGCTACGCCTGAGCACACTTCTACAGGACAAAACAGCGCCACCAATGACGATCAACTGCAGCCCCCCTCGGGATCGCCACTACTGCACGTGTCAGCCCCGACAGCATCTCCCTTGGGCTTGCCGTCGCGCCAGGCCGCGCCCTGCATGCCTGCGCCAGCCCCGACGGCATCCGCTTTGGGATTGCCCCCGCGTTGGGACGCCAGGGGGCCTCCACCATCCTCTGCTCCAAGTCCCTCGGCCGACGCCACGTGTCGTCTGTCCCCCGTGCTGGACTCCGCCTCCGTTGCGCGCCAATCGATCGCGCAGTATGCGTCGGTCCCACTGGTGTATGACCGACGGCCCGCGCCGGTTCCCACGCTAATGGGTTCCGTGTCATCTGCGCCAGGCGGGCCAGATCGACACGCCGCTGGATCTGATGCCGGTGCTGAATCCGATGCTGACCTGGCCGCCTCGCCTAAATCTTCTGCGGCATCACCTGTCTCCCCTGCGGCCTCACCCATCTCTGTGTCGGTTGTCCCCGCCACAGCCGATCCGGTGCACCAACAGCAGTTGACAGCGGTTGGATCCTCTGTGGCTGCATCTAATTCTGCAGCACCTTGTACACGACTCCGAGATGGCACTATCCCACGGACAAACTACAAAACTAGGTATGGCCTAGTTGCCTCTGTTTTAATAGATGAACCCCGCACCGTCCATGAAGTATTAGTTGATCCGAAGTGGCGCATGGCTATGGAAGAGGAGTTTCATGCTCTTCCGAAAAATCACACGTGGCATCTTGTTCCTCCTAGACAAGGTAAAAATGTCATTGATTGCAAATGGGTGTACCGCATCAAACACAGATCTGATGGTACTATTGATCATTATAAAGCTAGACTTCTTGCCAAGGGGTTCAAACAAAGGTATGGACTGGATTATGAGGACACATTCAGTCCTGTTGTTAAAGCTGCCATAGTTCGCCTTGTTTTATCAGTTGTTGTGTCCAAAGGATGGAGTCTTAGACAGCTAGATGTGCAGAATGCGTTTCTTCATGGTGTTCTAGAGGAGGAAGTTTATATGAATCAACCTCCTGGGTTTGAGGACAAACATAAGTCATCTCATATATGCAGGCTTGATAAATCTCTCTATGGACTTAAACAAGCACCACGAGCATGGTATTCTCGTTTGAGTTCTAAGCTGGACACTCTTGGTTTCATTCCCTCCAAGTCTGATACATCCTTGTTCATTTACAATAAGTCACAGATAGCTATATTTGTACTTATTTATGTGGATGATATTATTGTTACTAGCTCCTCCAATGAAGCTATTACTCCTCTTCTAAAGGATTTGAATTCAGAGTTTGCTCTAAAAGATCTTGGAGATCTTCATTATTTTCTTGGTACTGAGGTCAAGAGAAATAAAGAAGGGGGTCTTAATATCTCTCAGGTAAAATATGCATCTGATCTCTTGAACAAGGCAGGGTTATAGGGATGCAAACCGTCACCAACACCCTTTTCCAGCTCAGAAAAATTGTCCCTTGCGGAAGGGGTTCCTTTGAATTCAGAGGATGGCACAAAATATAGAAGTCTGGTAGGTGCACTTCAGTACTTGACACTCACCAGACCTGATATTTCCTTTGCAGTCAATAAGGTTTGTTAGTTTCTCCATGCACCTACCTCAGCTCACTCGACTGCTGCTAAGCGCATCTTGAGATATGTTAAGCACACCTTGGATGTTGGACTCACCTTCAGTAAATCTCCTTCCACACTTGTCAATGCCTTTTCTGACTCTGACTGGGCAGGTTGTCTGGATGATAGAAGATCTACAGGTGGGTTTGCAGTTTTCTTTGGACCCAATCTCATATCATGGTGTGCCAAGAAACAGGCAATTGTTTCTAGATCCAGTACTGAGGCAGAATACAAGGCATTGGCAAATGCAACAGCTGAAGTTATATGGGTAAAAGCAATGCTCAAGGAGCTTGGGATATGTCATATACAAACTCCATGTCTTCGGTGTGATAATCTTGGTGCTACATATCTTTCTGCAAATCATGTCTTTCATGCAAGGACCAAGCATATTGAAATTGACTATCACTTTGTTGGAGAAAGAGTTGCAAGCAAAGAATTGAAAATACGGTTTGTTCCTTCAAGAGATCAAGTTGCAGACGGCTTCACAAAGGCCCTGGCTACAAGACCATTTGAGGAATTCAAGCGTAATCTAAACTTGAGAAGCTTAGATTAAGAGAGGGTGTTAGACATGAGATATTGTAAGGATATTGTGTGTCGTAACTTCTTATTATTTAAATTCCTATCTCTATCTCTCTCATGTATATCTCTAGTTGGTTAGTCTCCTAACCGACTACATATCTATATATATCTTTCGGCCCTCTTACTTGAGAGGTACGACGCATCATATTATTCCACACACACAGATGATCAAAAAGTCAAAAACTATTTGCGAAACTGTTATGTATTAAGGTCAAATTCCTTGCTTGTTGTTCTGACAAAGGTGGGGTGACTGACGAGCAGCACGAGGGAGACGGACATACAGAGCGAGGTTGGGCACTGTGAACCATAGAAGAGGCAGAAGGGCGGGGGCTTACAGCTAGTGGCAAATGGACCGGCGGGTGTAGTGTGTCAAGCGGCACGAGCCACTTGGAAATATTGTTTTACAAACTACGGTAATAACTAATCGACATATACAAAACTAGTTCGTATGGACTCGACAAAGAAGTTTGTTATGTATGTTTGTAAGCAGAGAGGTAACAAACAATCTAAGAAAATGAAATTCCAATGTAATTCTCACTATTTTCTTAGTATAATTTTGAAGGACAATGCTAACACGCTACAACACATACAAATATTATTAGTTGAAAGAATTTTCTTCTTCCCTTCACTCCCAAGATATTAGTGGGTGAACAGAAGACTAACACTGAGTCCCCATCTAACACTCTAAGCTCAAGGGGCACAAATTCATCAGTAAAACACCACCGGCACAGATCGAGAAGTGTGTGCTCACCAGATGGTTGTACAGGATGACCTTGGCACCCTTTCCCATGAGGAATTGATGGACGACACGGAGGCGTGGATGCGGTTGTCATCAATGATGTTCTAGCCGTCGTCCGGCAGAACATTCGGATAGGCATGACGAAACGTCTTCTTCCCCCTAAGGTCCTTATCACCCAGGGTGGCCACGCTCCTCTTGGTCGCCATTTCCTCCTCAGTCTCCCCTTTCCCTGCACCAAATCTGACTCTGTAAACATGAGAATAATCCATAGAGGAACCAAATTCAGATGATTGGATGTTTACCACGCAAGAGATCGACCGGGTTAATGGCAATTGAACATCACATTTCTTCCATTCACAAGTGGGTATTCATGAATCCTTGTGATGATTTTGTGGGTGTTCTCTACCACACTGAATTCAAAATCTACAGAAATAGAAAGGAACAAAATTTAAGCTGCAGGTGTGTAACTAAATAACCTCTGCATATATAACCAACATATTTATAAAACACGGGACAACAAGAGTTTAATCTACCGGCAACAATGATAAAATAAAAGAAAATATCTCATGCATGATGATAGGATTGATGGATAGAATGGTAAGAAATTAGAACTTCTGCTTACATGGTCTAAGGTGAAAGAACGAACCACCGGTGGGTAGAAAAACCGCTGCATCCATATTGATATTTACCTACATTATGATTATGAATCGTAGAAACAAGAGAGTAAATCCTAGGAGAGACTTTGATGTATTTAAAACTTCCAGTTACTTATCAGTCTTTTCCCCATCTAGGTTCTAAAATAGGATTGTAAATTTTGGATAACTTTACGCTCTACAAACTGCATGCTCATGCTAGTCCTATCAATCGCATAGGATCTAAGCTCACAGGAAAGATGAGCAACTATTTGACAGCAAACAAAATGAAGTTAACAGGCATGCAAACAAATTGAACTATAAAGGGAGCAGGAGTTTGTGAGAAATATATGTGTCCTCTACCCACAGCACAAACCTCCTGGGTAGACAAAATTGAACCAGAGCCCATTCCAACATGGAGCCATGTACTCCAACAGTTATCAAATTATGTGCCTCCCAATTCTCATCACATTGCCTCCAATCAAATACAGCTCCGGAAACGTCTTCTTGGCATACTTTATCATATCAAGCTGGTAGGTGGGGTTCCCCTACGAGCTATCGATCACAATAGCATTTGCTTGTTAGCATCCTTGCAGAGCATGAAGACATGCTGCACCCGTCCTCCTAGGGAGGTCACGTCCGCTCTCACCGTCCTCAGCCTCGGGCCATGGAGGGCATGGATGAGCCCGGCGACGAGGTTCGGTCGATCGTCGCAGCTGACAGACGCCTTCATGTACATATTACACTCGTTGTCGTCGTCGTCTCCGGTGTAGAAGAATTCGACGGTGACCATGTCGGTCTCCGGCGGGAGACCCGACGTTTCTTGCACTGCCTCGCTGGCTCTCCTCTTCAGGTCCTCACTTGGTCCACCACCCTGGCTAGCAAGGCAGCCTTGCCCATGTGCAATGCAAAATACAAGAGACATTTACCTGACAAGTCACATAATAGCAGTGTACCGCAGTTCCGCACTTTATTTGTCAAATGATAGGGATGGTAACATAATAATATCCATGGCACTCAAATCAAGCAGAGCTGTGTGTACCAAATGAGAAGGTTAACATGATTAATGAAAGAGAAAATTGATCATCTGCACATTTGGTTGTCCCTCTTTGCACCCTAATTCTAATTATTTGCCTTTTCTAATTATACTATACTACCCATTACCCTTTCCTTTCTCCTAATTTCTCTGTAGCTAAAACTCTGTTTCTCTTCCCATTTAAGAGTCGATCGCTCTTACTGCTAGACCTAGTTCGACGACCCAAGTCAGACCGTCCCACAGTCGAAGGAATGAACCTTGTTCAACGACCCAAGCCAGAGAGAACCGACCTTGATGTATACTTATCATATATCCCAAAATGGAAGGAAGGATCGAACCTTGTGTGCGCACGCCAATGGTGATCCGTTGGAGGAGGAGGGCGAAGGTGTCGCGGGCCGCTGCGGCTGGGCCAGGAGGAGACGCCAGTGGAGACAGTCCGGAGGTGGGGGCGAACGAGCCGCGGGCTTCTGCAACTGGGGCACGAGGAGACGTGCACCGGCTGCGAGTGGTGTGCGGGGCGAGCAAGCGGTGCGGGCAGGGAGCATGGGGTGCGGGGCGAGCGTGCGGCGCGGGCAAGCGGGGCGAGGGGCGGCGACCGGCGCGGGCGACTGTACGGGGCGAGCGGGAGGGTGCGTGCGGGGCTGTGCAGTTCGCCATTTAGTAAGACAATGTGCGGTGCGAGGGAGGATTAGCGTTAGTTTTGTTAACGAAGCATTTAGACCATCCCTATAAGTGATTAGAGGGTCCAGATTTATAATTGAATCTGTCTTCTCTTCTTTTTTATTGGTGGTAGATAAATGCATTCGCTGCACAGTAAGGCTTCTGATCAGGAAGCTCGGTATCTCCGTAAGCCAGCTTTCGTTGACAGTCACCTCACAAGCACGCTTGGCGCAAAGGTGGGCCGGTCCGTTAGTTGATCTACTTACATGTTGAATTACAAAAGAATGAATAGGAGTAGATAGCTCATCAATTTCTAGGAGAATTGGTGCCACAACAGATCGGCTGTTGTAGCGATAATTCTAGAGGTTGACCACCTCCACGTTGTCGGATTCCATCACCACGTGTGACTACCCTCTAAGATTTGCGAAGATGACACCGTCTCGAACTGCAAGGGCATCCGCGATCATGGGGTCGGTCACTCCCGGGTGCAGCTTGCACCAAGCACCCAGGAAGGCTGTGGGTGCGTGTGCCACGCCACCAGCTCCACTCTTCCTTTTATCGCAAAGGATTGTCGCATTGGTGTTGATCTTCACCTGGTCATGCTCAGGGGCGAGAGAGCCATGGCCCGGCAAGACAGTTGCCTGTTGCAAGCCAATGCTTCTTGGGTGAGTGATACGTCTCCAACGTATCTATAAGTTTTGATTGTTACATACTGATATATTATCATTCTAGGATACTTTTTGGGCATTTATATACCAATTTATAATATTTTTGAGCACTAACCTATTGACCCAGTGCCCAGTGCTAGTTACTGTTTTTTGCGTGTTTTTTGCTTTGCAAGTTTACCCTACCAAAAGAAGTCCAAATGCCACGAAACTTTAATATGATTTTTTCTGGACAATAAGAAGACCTGCAAGCATCGGAAGTGGACGAGAGGCCGCACGTGGGAGGCACAAGCCAACAGGGCGCGGCCGAGGGCTTGGTCGCGCCCTAATGGCATGAGCCCCCCTCGATGCCTCGTGACGCCCTCTCTGGCCTATAAATTCACAAATATTCCGAAAACCCAAAGAGCACTCCCAAAACACTTTTTCTGCAGTCGCAAGTCTATGTTTCGACGGAAGGCCATCTAAACCTCCATTACGGCCATCTGCGGGAGGGGAGATCAATCACGCAGGGCCTCTACATCAACCTTGCTGCCCTCATCAAGTTGTTGGTCTTAGCGTCTAGTCTTTTAGAGTTTCGAGTTCTATTTACAAGTTGTCACACCGTTGCCGCACCATCCTCATCCTGCTGCCATATACCACCACTATGTCACCGTCATCCCTTCCGTTGTCACCCACCACCATCCATCAATATTCACCACGTGCTTCAATTGTTCATTGTCATTATCATACTTGAGGTCATTCGCATGTGTGCTTGATCCAATTTGCATCTTAATTGGTTGTTCGAGAGAAGAGAAAAAAGTGAGAGCAAAAAAAAAGTGAGAGAAAAAAAGAGAGAAAAAAAAGAAAAAAAGAGAGAAAAAATACAAATTTTGAATCTATCTAGAGTCAATCCCGTATGTGAATTCGCATTGAAAACTTTTTTGTGCATTGTTCAGTAAAACAGGTGTATCTTCCTCATATGATGTCCGTTTTGGCTCCGCGAGTACTCAAATTCGAGCTATCGACGAGCCGCATCTGAATGGTTGATCTAGAAAGTTCATTATTATCACCTCCAAATCGGCTTCTAACTAGAATTTTTGCCCTTCGAACGTCAGGAAGACAGTTTGTCAATATTTTTCAGGTCCGTTCCCGAATTTTTGGAGTGATTCTTTTTGCATTCAAAAGCTTGAGTCATTAGCATTCTTGAGAAACAATATCAGAAATTTCACATAATATTTCAAGAGGGAAGTTCTAGAGATAGTTTTGGTTTATCCTGCTTGGGGTCATTTATCATCACTATCTTTATTGTCATTGTGATCTTCACTTATATCTTCCTATCCAGAGCTACTTCATATCATCCATTGCTGCTATTTGTGCTTTGACGTGACTCCATTAGTGTTCTAGGATCGCGTCTCTAGTACGGTCTAGCCTAGGACCAGCACAGTACCGTCGTTAAGCGTTTATTCAACATTGCATATCTGAATTGATTATTGGTAATCTTTTGCTACCATACATTAAGCCTTCCTAGCTCCATATATTTCTACACCGTATATACATATGTTTACCTGGTAATCGCTTTACTCAATCTTTGAAGACATTGACATCGTCGGTTGCCGGTCACCGCCTGCTGCATGGTAAGAATTGGTAAGACATTGATATTTGCTTTATTGTGAGCGTTTTACCACCACATCCTCATAGTTCATAGGAAAAATATTCTTGGATTTTTGTTTCTTGTTTCTACTAGTCAGGACAGGATCCATAGTTGTCAGTTCATGGGCTTCTTCAATCATGGGAGACGTGCCACCACGACAACCGTTACGAGAGGTGCAGAGAGATACAAATGCACATCATGAGGTTAATGTTTCTATACCACCATTTAATGGCCGTTTTAGACCTGATTTATATATTCAATGGGAATTTGAAATAAATAATATATTTGCTTCCCATAATATTGCTGAACATAAGAAAGTTAAGGTCGCGGTTGGTTCTTTCACCGGTTATGCTTCAGTTTGGTGGAGCGAATATTATCGGTTACACCTTGATTTTAGACCTACTACTTGGTATGATTTGAAACTTGCCATGCGACATGCATTCGTTCCTACTTATTATACTCGTGGCATGATTAAAAAGCTACAACATTTAAAACAAGGTAGTGATACTGTAACAAAATATTATGATCATGTACAAACAACCTTGTTGCATTCCTCATTAGAAGAAAGTGAAGAAGATTTTATGGATAAATTTTGGGGAGCGTTAAACCATGATATTCAGGAGATACTAATTCATGAAAAGTGTTATCCTATGGATCGTTTGTTTCGTCTTGCTTGTAAAGCTGAGCAGGAAATAAAATGACGTATTGCCCACAAGGAGAACAAGCGCAAGGTGCTTATTTCAAGAGTTTATATGGTTGTTCTTTCAACTACTGGACGCACAATGACAACCACATCAATTGTTGTGAGGGGTACATCACCTTCTCCATGTGACATGTTACCATCGAGAGTGCCTACATCATCCGAGTTGATCATAAGAGGTAATGAAAAAGGTACCTATCTTCCACCTCCACATGAGTATGATGAATGCTTTGTCAATTGCAATGTACCATGTGATGAGCCACCCATTACTTTGATCACACCACCTATTTTAGAGAACTACGTTGATGATTTGACTTTGTTGTGTGCTCAAACAACTATAATATCAACAATTTTGAGAGCACCCATTGAATTAACTATTGTTGAGAAAGAACCATGTGAAAAGGGAATAAATCAAATTTGGATCAAATATGTTTGAAAAAAATTGTGCCAAGGTTTAATCATTTTGATATGACCTCCAATCTTAGTGATGGTTCTATGTCAAATGACATGTTGCATGTTTCCATAGTTTAGCCGTTTGTAGCATGTACATTTGAAACAATTCAATTTTCTTCATCAATGTTGGGATGGTATAGTGATGAGCATTGTCAACCTTTTGATATAAATAAGATCTTCACTTATATGTGCAAACTGAGTTGCAATATTTTGATGCTTTCTACTTCTTGCGATAATATTTTGGCTTTTTATTTCATAACATATGAAAGTTACTCATGTATACATGTGTCATATGTGCAAAAAGAAGTAAAAATGGATGACATATACATATACAAGATGTAAACCTTGTCTCCTTTGTTAGCCAAATTTTAGATTAAGCAGCGCCAAGGACGGCTTTATTTTCAAAAAGGGAAGGATGATGAGGACATGGCTACCTTTGATATTACCACAATCATTGCATATGCGTATTTATTTGAGGTGATTTCTGATAAAACTCATGCAATAATTTATTTATGTTATCCGGAACAAAAATACTTCACCCGTTTTTATTTTATGCCTAAATGCAGAATGGTCGAACACTTGTATGAATCACGTGTGATGACAAGGGAGGAGGAATTGGTTGGATGCTATTCAAGAGGTCCTCTCATGTCAAAGTAAATAATTAGTTGTTGTTCAAGAAGATCTCTCACGTCACTTTTAGCCCAAGAGAAGATAGAGTCCAAGTCTTTCACGTTCTGGACTCAGATTCGGACTTCACACACATATCTGTACCAAAATGCCTTCAACTTATTCATCCGGACTCTGAATTGCGGATTCTTTTTGGGCTGCAAAGTAGATTTTACTGGCTTTCAGGCCCAATTGGAATCACCTTGAAATTCATGCGAAGCATGGAGATATCGACCAAACAAAGTGGCGTTGCACTAGAATCCGTGTCAAACAACAAGTCCAAAGGTGTTGCACCACCTCCACTTGGGCCCATAGGCCTTGTACGACCTAGGGTTAGTTTTAGGCTGCCTTGGGATGTCCTCCCACCTCCTTGGCCGCCACCCCTTGCTCCTATATAAGTAGATCAACCTAGTAGCTTTTTGGTTGGGATTTGTTTAGTTAAAAGTTAGCCATTGCAACTTCGTGTACTTCGTTTGTGTCCAACGACCAGACTAAGACCGCTTTCGGATCCCCACCCTTATCAACACTTCATCTATATTCGCAATTTTCAGATTGCAATATCATATTCTTGCTTGTTCTTTGATTGCTTGCAGGAATAGACCTTCGTGGTCAGGTTGAACGTGCTCCGGCGTGGTCAATAACCTCTTGGAGATTGGTTTAGCGATTGCTAAGGCGCAACGTCGTGCACGTTTGTAGTTGGACCGTCAAAGCCGTCTCCACCATATTGATAGACACCATCTCATCGAAAGATCGGGCCTCCCTCGCCTGTATCAAATCCTCTGTCAGCCCCTTACACCACAATAGAATGATAAGCGGTGATCCCTGTTCACTATGCAACCCGTGAGCACACTGTTGGTGACCCCTTTGCCTATAAAAGGAGCCCCAAGCTCATTTCTAGTGGTTGGACCTTTTGGGTTTTGAGACTCTCTAATCACCAACTAAATTACTGTAGCAAATAACCCTACAATAAGCACCCAATACAAACGAAGGAGGAGTAAGGTTTTACGCGCCAAGCGGCCCGAACCTGGGTAAACGACCTTGCGGGTGCTGATCGGTAGCTCCGGTCTCGGCGCCACCTCTCTCCCTCCGCCAAACGATCAAGGGACCCTTAGAGATTCCCATAGGTGTCATTTTCCCGACAGTAGGTATAAATACCTTTTACTTTTGTTTTATATTTCATATCCCTCGGATGAATGATGAACCTGCATATACTGCCTTTAAGAGAGATGCTTGAAACTAAAGGAAACATGAAATCTTGAATATTTTCGCCGACACCATGACTCTCATTGGTGAAGACGTCCCGTCGCCAATCTAGTTCTGGTATGAGTTTATAGTCCATACTTTTCCCTACGATTCCAAGTCTGAAACAGACAAAATAAAGAGTCCATACTCCACACTTCTACATCAGTTTTCCACAGGACTAACTGGAACTTGTGCATGATTCTATTTACACAAAGTAGCAGACCAAATAAAATGGATAAAACATGCGAAAATAAAATATACGCACAAGCTTGCACTTATTTACCGTATATTGAGGTGCTAGACATTACACTAAGAAATGTCCAACAAAATACCATGAAAGGTTGCTCAAAATAAATAGTATGGCGTGATTGCATAATGTCACATAAAACTATAGTAAGCCCTCCAGTTTAGTTTCTATAATACTAAATCAATAGGCAATATCACTGTATAGTTCTTTCAGAATGATAAAATGGTGGGCTTGCTTCTCCATCCAATTTAAATGCATGTGTTTCACTCGGAATTGCTACATGATCAAGTATTTTTTGCAATAACATTAGTTGTCCAGAACACAGGGAGCTCATGCCTATTATAAATTGAATTGGTAAGATGTAGACCCGCTTACTTGCCAACACCTTCAAATCTGACATAAAAATACAGAATAGAATCTTCATGAAACAAATCTGCAGACAATACCGAAACCAGAAAAAGATGGAGTTTCTAGCAGACTCATTCATTCTTCACCATAACTCGAGTTTTCCCTTTTTTATCATAACGGTTAGATGCTGAAAGGATTAAGTCATCGTTAAGGCCTCTAGGTTATTTAGATTTTGGTCTCAGTTAAGAAGGTTAGTCCAAAAATGATGCACCATCAGTATTGCCCATAAGATTTCAAGTACTCTTGACTTAGTTGAGTCCAAAAAGTATTATAGCACGGTATGGATTGGATTCTCTTTTCAATTTGAAGTTAAACTGTAATCAGTATATATGCAAATCAAGTTCACACTGTTAGACATGAGATATTGTAGGGATATTGTGTGTTGTAACTTCTTTTTATTTAACTTCCTATCTCTATCTCTCTCATGTATATCTCTAGTTGGTTAGTCTCCTAACCGACTACATCTCTATATATAGCTTTCAGCCCTCCTACTGGAGAGGTACGACGCATCATATTATTCCACATGGTATACAAAGCATGCCCTTCCATCTCATCTAGCTAATCTCCATCGATCTCCCACCACCTCCCGCCCGCCATGTCGTCCTCCATCGTTCCCATCTCTGCCGCCCTCAACTACAACACCTCCGAGCCCCTCTCCGGGACGAACTATGTCCTTTGGAGAGCTCAAGCACGATCCCAGATAATGGGTGCCGGCTTGTTTGGCCATATCGATCAAACCCTAGAAGAACCCTCCAAAACCATCTCCATCAAAGACAAAGACGACAAGGATCAGGTTGTTCCAAACCCTGCCTATACCCCCTGGTTGATCCAGGAACAACATATCGTTGCTTATCTTCTTCGCAACCTGTCCAAAGAGGTGCTCGTCCAAGTCGCCTCCCTCGAATCCTCACATGCAATATGGGCTGCCCTCGCAGCCATGTTCTCGGTCGTCTCCCTGTCCCGCGTCAACAACATTCGATCTACACTCACCAACTCCCAAAAAGGTACTCATTCGGCCTCGGCATACTTCGGGCACATGCGCTCCCTCTCCGATGAGCTCACGGCGGCGGGCACACCACTCGGGGAGGGGGAGCTCATCTCCTTCATCGTCAATGGTCTAGACATGGACTACCAGCCCATCATCTCCGCCCTCGACGTCCGCACCGAGCATGACACCATCGATGCACTTTTCTCCCTCGTGGCGAACTTCGATCAGCGAATCGAGATGTTTCACGGTGGTGGCGCCGGTGGCTTCAAGTCATCTGCCAACGCGGCCTCTCGCGGACGCTCAAACGCCGGCAGGGGTGGCTACCGCAACTAGAAGGGCAGTGGTGGCGGTGGTCCTCGCGGCAACGGCGGCGGCTATGGCGCCCCTGGTGGCGGCAACTATGGCTCGGGTGGTGGCCATCACAACGGTGGTGGCGGCGGCTATCACCACGGAGGCTATGGTGGCAGTGGCGTGGCCACTATCACCAGAACTCCTCGACCGGCAGCATCAACACTCGGCGCCCTCCCAACAACAACAACAGGGGGCGCTCCTTCCAAGGGTATGACGGCTATGAGGGCCGTTGCCAAATTTGTAAGAAATCCAATCACATCGCCAAGGACTGCGATTGGCACTATACCGATGATCCTAACTCCCAAAGCAAGAAGATTGCAGCTGCAGCAGATGTATCCTATGGTGTTGATACCAACTGGTACATGGACACAAGCGCCACAAACCACATCACTGTTGAGTTAGAGAAGTTTTCAATGCCGGAGAAATACAATGGCCATGATCAAGTCTACACTGCTGCCAATGGTAAAGGTATGAAGATAAGTCATATTGGTCACTCATCTATCAAAACCCCACACAAAAACCTTGCCCTTAATGAGATCCTTCATGTTTCCAATGCTTCCAAACCTCTATTATCCGTTCATCGTATTGCCCTTGATAACAATGTGTTTCTAGAATTTCACCCATTTTTTTTTCTTGATCAAGGATCAGGTCACGAAGAAAATTCTTCATAGAGGTGTTTGTGTCCAAGGCCTCTATGCTTTGCTTCCCCAATACTGCCAAGCAAATAAACAAGTCTATGGTGCCATCAAGCTTTCTGCTGAAAGGTGGCACAGTCGCTTAGGTCATCCTTCGTTTGCTACTGTTCATCGTATTCTTAGTACAAATAATCTCTCAGTTTTTGGTGAGAGAAATCCAGAAACCATTTGTGATTCATCTCAACGAGCTAAAAGTCATCAATTACCATACCCTGTGTCTCTTCGCATCTCTACTAAACCTTTGCAACTTATTTTTTCTGATGTATGGGGTCTAGCACCCACTTCTGTTGGTAGGCACCAATACTATGTGAGCTTTATTGATGATTTTAGCAAATACACATGGACCTATCTTCTTAAGAAACGTTCTGATGTGTTTCAAGTGTTTCATAACTTTCAAGCTCTTGTAGAGCGCCAATTTGATAGCAAAATACTTGCAGTTCAGTCTGACTCGGGTGGTGAGTATGAGAAACTAAACTCTTTCTTTCAAAAGATTGGCATATCTCACCATGTCTCATGCCCATATGCTCATCAGCAGAATGGCTCCGCTGAGAGGAAACATCGCCACATTGTTGAAGTAGGCTTAGCACTCCTAGCTTCCGCCTCTATGCCTTCAAAATTCTCGGATGAGGCCTTTCTTCCTGTTGTTTACCTTATTAACATGTGGCCGAGTCGCACTATTTCTCATGAAACTCCCATATAACGTCTTCTTCATATCACACCCGATTACTCCGCCCTTCGTGTTTTCGGTTGTGCATGTTGGCCCAACCTACGTCCATATAACACTCGCAAACTCATGTATCGCTCCACACAATGTGTTTTCCTTGGCTATAGCGCGCATTCTCTGTGATCCTCTGTGGCTGCGTCTAATTCTGCAGCACCCTGTACACGACTCCGAGATGGCACTATCTCACGGACAAACTAGAAAACTAGGTATGGCCTAGTCGCCTCTGTTTTAACAGATGATCCCCGCACCGTCCATGAAGCATTGGTTGATCCGAAGTGGCGCATGGCTATGGAAGAGGAGTTTCATGCTCTTCAGAAAAATCACGTGGCATCTTGTTCCTCCTAGACTTGTACCGCATCAAACGCAGATCTGATGGTACTATTGATCATTATAAAGCTAGACTTCTTGCCAAGGGGTTCAAACAAAGGTATGGACTGGATTATGAGGACACATTCAGTCATGTTGTTAAAGCTGCCACAATTCGCCTTGTTTTATCAGTTGTTGTGTCCAGAGGATGGAGTCTTAGACATCTAGATGTGCAGAATGCGTTTCTTCATGGTGTTCTGGAAGAGGCTGTTTATATGAAGCAACCTCCTCGGTTTGAGGACAAACATAAGTTATCTCATATATGGAGGCTTGATAAATCTCTCTATGGACTTAAACAAGCACCACGAGCATGGTATTCTCGTTTGAGTTCTAAGCTGCACACTCTTGGTTTCATTCCCTCCAAGTCTGATACATCCTTGTTCATTTACAATAAGTTACAGATAGCTATCTTTGTACATATTTATGTGGATGATATTATTGTTACTAGCTCCTCCAATGAAGCTATTACTGCTCTTCTAAAGGATTTGAATTCAGAGTTTTCTCTAAAAGATCTTGGAGATCTTCATTATTTTCTTGGTATTGAGGTCAAGAGAAATAAAGAAGGGGGTCTTAATCTCTCTCAGGTAAAATATGCATCTGATCTCTTGAACAAGGCAGGGTTACAAGGATGCAAACCGTCACGAACACCCCTTTCCAGCTCAGAAAAATTGTCCCTTGCACAAGGGGTTCCTTTGAATTGAGAGGATGGCACAAAATATAGAAGTCTAGTAGGTGCACTTTAGTACTTGACACTCACCAGACCTAATATTTCCTTTGCAGTCAATAAGGTTTGTCAGTTTCTCCATGCACCTACCTCAGCTCACTCGACTGCTGCTAAGCGCATCTTGAGATATGTTAAGCACACCTTGGATGTTGGACTCACCTTCAGTAAATCTCCTTCCACACTTGTCAGTGCCTTTTCTCACTCTGACTGGGTAGGTTGTCTGGATGATAGAAGATCTACAGGTGGGTTTGCAGTTTTCTTTGGACCCAATCTCATATCATGGTGTACCAAGAAACAGGCAATTGTTTCTAGATCCAGTACTGAGGCAGAATACAAGGCATTGGCAAATGCAACAACTGAAGTTATATGGGTAAAAGCAATGCTCAAGGAGCTTGGGATATGTCATATACAAACTCCATGTCTTCGGTGTGATAATCTTGGTGCTACATATCTTTCTGCAAATCCTGTCTTTCATGCAAGGACCAAGCATATTGAAATTGACTATCACTTTGTTGGAGAAAGAGTTGCAAGCAAAGAATTGGAAATACGGTTTGTTCCTTCAAGAGATCAAGTTGCAGACGGCTTCACAAAGGCCCTGGCTACAAGACCATTTGAGGAATTCAAGCGTAATCTAAACTTGAGAAGCTTAGATTAAGAGAGGGTGTTAGACATGAGATATTGTAAGAATATTGTGTGTCATAACTTCTTATTATTTAAATTCCTATCTCTACCTCTCTCATGTATATCTCTAGTTGGTTAGTCTCCTGACCGACTACATATCTATATATATCTTTCGGCCCTCCTACTTGAGAGGTACGACGCATCATATTATTCCACACACACAGATGATCAAAAGGTCAAAAACTATTTGCAAAACTGTTATGTATTAAGGTCAAATTCCTTGCTTGTTGTTCTGACAAAGGTGGGGTGACTCACGAGCAGCACGAGGGAGACGGACACGCAGAGCGAGGTTGGGCACTGTGAACCACAGAAGAGGCGGACGGGCGGGGGCTTACAGCTAGTGGCAAATGGACCGGCGTGTGTAGTGTGTCAAGCGGCACGAGCCACTTGAAAATATTGTTTTACAAAGTACGGTAATAACTAATCGACATATACAAAACCAGTTCATATGGACTATACAAAGAAGTTTGTTATGTATGTTTGTAAGCAGAGAGGTAACAAACAATCTAAGAAAATGAAATTCCAATTTAATTCTCACTATTTTCTTAGTATAATTTTGAAGGACAATGCTAACACGCTACAACACATACAAATATTATTAGTTGAAAGAATTTTCTTCTTCCCTTCACTCCCAAGATATTAGTGGGTGAACAGAAGACTAACACTGAGTCCCCATCTGACACTCTAAGCTCAAGGGGCACAAATTCATCGGTAAAACACCACCGGCACAGATCGAGAATTGGGTGCTCACCAGATGGTTGTCCAGGATGACCTTGGCACCCTTTCCCATGAGGACTTGATGGACGACACGGAGGCGTGGATGCGGTTGTCATCAATGATGTTCTGGCAGTCGTCCTGCAGAACATTCGGATAGGCATGACGAAACATCTTCTTCCCCCTAAGGTCCTTATCACCCAGGGTGGCCACGCTCCTCTTGGTCGCCATTTCCTCCTCAGTCTCCCCTTTCCCTGCACCAAATCTAACTCTGTAAACATGAGAATAATCCACAGAGGAACCAAATTCAGATGATTGGATGTTTACCACGCAAGAGATCGACCGGGTTAATGGCAATTGAACATCACATTTCTTCCATTCACAAGTGGGTATTCATGAATCCTTGTGATGATTTTGTGGGTGTTCTCTACCACATTGAATTCAAAATCTACAGAAATAGAAAGGAACAAATTTTAAGCTGCACGTGTGTAACTAAAGAACCTCTGCATATATGACCAACAGATTTATAAAACACGGGACAACAACAGTTTAATATGCCGGCAACAATGGTAAAATAAAAGAAAATATCTCGTGCAAGATGATAGGATTGATGGATAGAATGGTAAGAAATTAGAACTTCTTCTGACATGGTCTAAGGTGAAAGAACGAACAACCGGTGGGTAGAAAAACCGCTCCATCCATATTGATATTTACCTACATTATGATTATGAATCCTAGAAACAAGAGAGTAAATCCTAGGAGAGACTTTGATGTATTTAAAACTTCTAGTTACTTATTAGTCTTTTCCCCATCTAGGTTCTAAAATAGGATTGTAAATTTTGGATAACTTTACGCTCTACAAACAGCATGCTCATACTAGTCCTATCAATCGCACATGATCTAAGCTCACAGGCAAGATGAGCAACTATTTAACGGCAAACAAAATGAAGTTAACACGCATGAAAACAAATTGAACTATCAAGGGAGCAGGAGTTTGTGAGAAATATATGTGTCCTCTACCCACAGCACAAACCACCTGGGTAGACAAAATTGAACCAGAGCCCATTCCAACATGCGGCCATCTACTCCAACAGTAATCAAGTTATGTGCCTCCCAATTATCACCACATTGCCTCCAATCAAATCCAGCTCCGGAAACGTCTTCTTGGCATACTTTATCATATCAAGCTGGTAGGTGGGGTTCCCCTACGAGCTATCAATCACAATAGCATTTTCTTGTTAGCATCCTTGCAGAGCGTGAAGACATGCCGCACTTTTTTTGTCAAATGATAGCGACGGTAACATAATAATATCCATGGCACTCAAATCAAGCAGAGCTGTGTGTACCAAACGAGAAGGTTAACATGATTAATGAAAGAGAAAATTGATCATCTGCACATTTGGTTGTCCCGCTTTGCACCCTAATTCTAATTATTTGCCTTTTCTAATTATACTATACTACCCATTACCCTTTCCTTTCTCCTAATTTCTCTGTAGCTAAAACTCTGTTTCTCTTCCCATTTATGAGTTGATCGCTCTTACTGCTAGACCTAGTTCGACGACCCAACTTAGACCATCCCACAATCGAAGGAATGAACCTTGTTCAACGACCCAAGCCAGAGAGAACCGACCTCGATGTATGTTTATCATATATCCCAAAATGGAAGGAAGGATCGAACCTTGTGCGTGCGCGCCAATGGTGATCCGTCGGAGGAGGACGGCGAAGGTGCTGCGGGCCGCTGCGGCTGGGCCAGGAGGAGATGCCAGTGGAGACAGTCCAGAGGTGGGGGCGAACGAGCCGTGGGCTTCTGCAGCTGGGGCACGAGGAGACGTGCACCGGCCGCGAGTGGTGTGCGGGGCGAGCACGCGGTGCGGGCAGGGAGCGTGGGGTGCGGGGCGAGCGTGCGGCGCGGGCAAGCGGGGCGAGGGGCGGCGACCGGCGCGGGCGACTGTACGGGGCGAGCGGGAGGGTGTGTGCGGGGCTGTGCAGGTCGCCAGTTAGTAAGACGATGTGCGGTGCGAGGGAGGATTAGCGTTAGTTTCGTTAACGAAGCATTTAGACCGTCCGTATAAGTGATTAGAGGGTCCAGATTTATATTTGGATCTGTCCTCTCTTCTTTTTTATTGGTGGTAGATAAATGCATTCGCTGCACAGTAAGGCTTCTCATCAGGAAGCTCGGTGTCTCTGTAAGCCAGCTTTCATTGACAGTCACCTCTCAAGCACGCTTGGCGCAAAGGTGGGCCGGTCCGTTAGTTGATCTACTTACATGTTGAATTACAAAAAAATGAAAAGGAGTAGATAGCTCATCAATTTCTAGGAGAATTGGTGCCACAACAGATCGGCTGTTGTAGCGATAATTCTAGAGGTTTACCACCTCCACGTTGTCGGATTCCATCACCACGTGTGACTACCCTCTAAGATTTGCGAAGATGACACCGTCTCGAACTGCAAGGGCCTCCGCGATCATGGGGTCGGTCACTCCCAGGTGCAGCTTGCACCAAGGACCCAGGAATGCTGTGGGTGCGTGTGCCACGCCACCAGGTCCACTCTTCCCTTCATCTCAAAGGATTGCCGCATTGGTGTTCATCTTCACCTGGTCATGCTGAGGGGGGTGAGAGCCATCGCCCGGCAAGACAGTTGCCTGTTGCAAGCCAATGCTTCTCGGGTGAGTGATACGTCTCCAACGTATCTATAAGTTTTGATTGTTACATACTGATATATTATCATTCTAGGATACTTTTTGGGCATTTATAATACCAATTTATAATATTTTTGAGCACTAACCTATTGACCCAGTGCCAAGTGATAGTTATTGTTTTTTGCGTGTTTTTTGCTTTGCAAGTTTACCCTACCAAAAGAAGTCCAAATGCCACGAAACTTTAATATGATTTTTTCTGGACAATAAGAAGACCTGCAAGCATTGAAAGTGGATGAGAGGCCGCACGTGGGAGGCACAAGCCAACAGGGCGCGGCCGAGGGCTTGGTCGCGCCCTAATGGCGTGTGCCCCCTGGATGCCTCCCGACGCCCTCTCTGGCCTATAAATTCACAAATATTCCGAAAACCCAAATAGCACTCCCAAAACACTTTTTCTGCAGTCGCAAGTCTATGTTTCGACGAAAGGCCATCTAAACCTCCGTTTCGACCATCTGCGGGAGGGGAGATCAATCACGTAGGGCCTCTACATCAACCTTGCTGCCCTCATCATGATGTGTGAGTAGTTCACCACAGACCTACGGGTCCGTAGGCAGTACCTAGATGGCAATCTCTCTCTCTCTCTCTTATGATCTTCAATACCATGTTCATCGCATCTTCTCTTTGATATATCCGATGTAATCACTATGTATGGTGTGTTTGTTGGGATCCGATGAATTGTGGGTTTGAAAGTGCAGTCATGCCCTTAATCGTGTTTTGGTGTTGCTGAAAACACACATATAGATAACTAATCACTAATCCCCTTTAAGCTATTGTGACTGATCATGTGTTGATAAGGACAAGCTCATGTGCTAACAAGGACAAGATCAAGATAAGCATTCCTGAGCACTACATGCTTGATTCTTGTGGATGTTCACATGGTGGACAAATGAAGATGAATACATAAGCTAGGCTTTCCACATTGTGTATGGGAGAGCTACTTGAAGACTTCGTCATGTCTTGCTTTCAACTTGAGCCAAGAAGGAACAACAACATCAAGCTCATGTGAAAGGGCTAACTCAAAGGTATCAGTCCCTTTGACGTTAGTGGTGCGGAGTGATGATCAGCGAATAAAAGTATACACTCAAGTATGGATCATCGGTACCCCTTTTATAATTCTTGAGTCTTTAGGGATCCCGCACTATTAAGAGGGGATCACATGTTTTGCGATGAACTTGCTCAAACTACATCTCCACTGTTCTGCTCAGACCACATCTCCATTGCTCTGCTGTTATCTGAAAACAGAACAAATGCCTCGGACATCCAGCTTCCTCCGGACGTCCGAGGGCCGGACGACCGACTGCTTCGGAAATCAGGAATCCTATACCAAAGAAATCAGAGCCATATAACTCGGACTTCCTGCTCCCTCCGGATGTCCGAGGGCCGGACGTCCGACCAGCTTCGGAAATCCGGATCTTTGCACCAGAGAAACTTGAGCCATATAACTCGGACTTCCTGCTCCCTCCAGACGTCCGAGGGCCGGACGTCCGACCACTTTTGGAAATTCGGAATCTTGCACCACAGAAGTTTGAGTCGAATAACTCGGACTTCCGGCTTCCTACGGACGTCCGGTCCCTGTTCAACTACACAGTGGTTCCAGATATATATACATCCCTCAGACGACCGACCCCTATCGGACGTCCGACTCCTTGTGGACGTCCGGACATCCGAGAACTGCCGGATGTCCGACCCCTGTCAGACTTAAAGTGTCCCCAACGGCTGTTTCACTCTCCCCACTATATATGCCCCCTCCACCTTCGTGAGAGGGTGCCTAACACAGCCATATCCTCATAAGAACACATTTCTACCTCACAAACATTTGCTTACACCAAATCTTAGATCCCAAGAGCATTTGTGAGCCCCTTTGAGAGTTGTTCCAATCAAAAGATAGATCGTCTCCCTCTTCTTCTCTCAACCCAAGCTATTTGAGATTTGAGCAAGTTTTGAGCATTCCCTGTGATCTTGTTACTCTTGGAGGTTGGAGACTCCTAGGCGGTAGGAGTTCTTCGGAGAGGAATCAATCCGTGTGATTACCCCCCGGAAAAGTTTGTGAGGGTTTGGAAGCCACCTCAAAAGCTTACCACTAGTGGTTGAGAAACGCCTTCGTGGTGTTATCTCAAAGGGAGAATAGGGTGAGCCTTCGTGGCGTTGGTGTGCCTTTGTGGTAACATCCACGTCTCTAACGGCGACTAGCTTCCCTCCAAGGAAGTGAACATCGGGATACATCTTCATCTCAGTGACCTTGGTTATCCTTAACCCTAACTCCTTACTTGTGGTTTACTTGTGTTACTTGAGCATACATACATTGCATATTGTTTGTGCTCATTATATTGTGTTGGCTATTTCTTGTACAATATTAATCATTCAAGCATACCCTCTATATCCACACGTTCACACTTGCAGTTTTTGATATATCGTGTGCTATAATGTGATATAGTATCTTGTGTCGTTCACCTACTTGTCGTGTGATATAGCTCAAGTAAGTTTGTGTAACTTACTTGTGCTTGTTAGTTACTGTATTGTGTCCATCTTGGTAGATCGTGTTGTTGATACACGTTGCAGTGCCTAGTGCATTTAGGATTTGTGCTTGACAAGTATCCTCTTAGTTTATTTCCGCATTAGGTTTAAGCCAAATCCGAAGAAGTTTTTAAATAGCCTATTCACCCCCCCTCTAGGCGTCATCGAGGTCTTTTCAGGGTTTATGTTCAGATTATTCATGAAAAGTATTTGAGTCACATCTGATTATTATGATTCTTAATTGCATGATCATCATAGCTTCGTAATGCTCTTCGATCTATTGAGATAGTTTGGCCAAATAGATTAATATTTCTTCAGTGGAAGTGGTGCATAGTAGGTTCAACTTGGTGAATTTCTATATCCTAGTGACAGAAGGGGACAAGATGTGTCTTTGTGTTGCTTCTACTAAGGATAAAACGATGGGGTTTATTCATATCAATTGAGTTTACTATGTCTACATCATGTCATTGTTCTCCGAGCATTCCTCAGTTTTTACTTAATACGTAGAGAGACAAGCATAGAAGCACTCTTGAAGTGGAGTAATAGCAATAGGTGCAGGCAGGAGAAGGCCTATTTGCTTATGGACGTGATGCCTATATACACACGATCATTTCTGTGAAAATCGCATAATTATTCACTGTTCTATCAATTTCCGAACAGTATTTTTTTACCCACCATATGCCTTTGCCATTAGAGATGCCACTAGGGAAGACTACGGCCCCCGGGTCTATTCACTTATATATTTACAAACTCTACTACTACCTTGCTACCATTATTTGTGTTTTATTTTATTTTGCAATTTACAATTATCAATAATTATCTACACACCTCATTTGCTTGCAAATAACGAGATCAAGGGGATTGACAACCCTCTTGCCCGCGTTGGGTGCAAGTTGTTTGTTTCTTGTGTGTAGTCATTGAAGATGGTTGAGGATTGGTATTAATATTGGTTCAATAAACCTTGGTTTCCTAACTGAGGGAAATACTTACCCGCATTGTGCTGCGATAACCCGTTCCTCTTCACGGAAAACTGAACGCACATCACAGTCATCATGAAGGATTTCTGGCGCCGTTGCGAGGGAATACCATCACCAACTATCAAGTAGCTTCTCACAAATTTTCATTCACTTGTTCTTCTTTTATTTGCTGTTATATTTGGTTTGTCACATAAAAATTAAAAATACAAAAATATTTACCTTTGCTTGTTGCTAGTTTACTTGTCTTGCTTGTTGCTTTGCTTGTTCCGTCACCATGTCTCAAGATACTACTAAATTGTGTGACTTCTCAAATACTAATAATAATGATTTTATTAGTACTCCTATACCACTCGCCACTAGTGCACAGGCTTTTGATATTAATGCTGCATTGCAAAATCTTGTGATAAAAGATCAATTTTCGGGTAGTCCTGATGGGGATCCCGCTGCTCATCTTAATACCTTTGTTGAATTATGTGATATGAAAAAGAAAAATGTTATCGATAATGATATTGTGAAATTAAAATTATTTTCTTTTTTGCTAAGAGATAAAGTTAAAGCATGGTTTTCATATTTACCTCGTAGTAGTATTGGAATGTGGGATAAATGTAACAATGCTTTCATTGCCAAGTATTTTCCTCCTGCTAAGATAATCTCCCTTAGAAATCACATAATGAATTTTAAACAGCAAGATCATGAGCATGCTTCACAAGCATGGGAGAGATTAAAACTAATGATAAGAAATTACCCAACTCATGGTTTAAACTTGTGGATGATTATGCAAAATTTCTATGCTGGACCACTAGTGGAAAATAGGGCATCAGTCCCGGTTCTAGAGGGCCTTTAGTCCCAGTTGTGCAACTAGGACAAAACGATCGGAACTAATGCCCAATACTTCTAGTCTTGGTTTGGTTATTAAATGGGGCTAAAGGAGCTCCACTTGGCCATCGTGGGACGCCTCGTAGGAGGACCTTTAGTCCCGGTTTGTAACACCAACCGGGACTAAAATGCAGCCACGCCTCGGCAGCTGCTAGGCTCTCGGGGTTTTCATATTGTGTTTCCCTCCCTTTATTTTTGTATTTACCATTTTATTTTATGCTTTTCATTCAACTCGACGCTAGCTACTACATATAGAAATGAAAGAACCATTACACAACAGTGTCATGATCAATATATAATAAGAACGATCAATATCACTTGAAAGTTGTTCAACTTAAGAAACAAATAACATCAATGTATCACATTCATCTTAACATACTAATTAATTAATTAACAGTTCTCCAACTGATAGTTCTAAACATGTTCAACAACAACCATCATCTGATAGACATTGCAGTTGCTCTTCCTTATAGTGATTACCACAAGGGTGTCCACTCTTAGTTCTCTCTTTCCCTTGATGAACTCCTGCCAGCCGGTCTTGTGGAATGATATGCGCCCGTCATCGTCTGTCTTGTATTGGACGTTCTTGACAGGCCCTCTTGGTCCATGGATTACTCTAGCAGTGCCGACGGGATGGGGGGGATGTACACTCCGGAAAACATCTTCAAAGGTAACTTCTGAAGACCCCATGAGAAAATAGAGAGCACAGAATGTTAGGCATCTCACCATACTTGGTTATGACCAAAAAGAGATGAAAGAATATAAAATATCTCACCATAACTTTTTCCACCATGTTTGTTTTTGTTAGACGGTGGACAAAGGGCTTCCCCAAGAACGCCGAAGAGGATGGTAACATTTCTTTCACACTAGCTTTATCATCCCAAGTAAGCTTCTTCATCCTTTGAGAAAAAATAAAGAAAGGATAGGACCATCTTATTCATCTTCGATGTCCTCCTCTTCATCTGGTTGTCCTCATTTTCATCTTGGATCTCCTCATCTTCATCTTGGCTATCGATGTCATCTTGGTAATCTTGGCTGACGATCTCATCTTGGTCATCGTCATCAGCATCGCTTTTGACATATAATGTCCTTAACCTATTCACCTCTCCTATTAAGGAAAAAGCTACGAGTTCTCCTCCTTTAAAACTGTTCACTTCAATGTACTGCTCCCATCCATCACCATATATGATGGTTTTATTCTTTCCTTTGCACAGATCCAATTCGCATTCGCGCCTCATCATCCACAAAGTACAACACGTTACCATATGAATTGTTGAAGTCCTCCCTTATGTTGCATGGAACACACTATGCAGCAGTTAATAATCAACAATAAAGTCAGTAAAATAGTTGAAAAATGATCATAATTCAATACAAATTCAAGTTAAAGACTGTTACCACTCATTTTTGAAATCCCATTCTCAAAAATACCTCGAACTGCACTGCTGTTTCAAGACTGTCCACACATGAATTTTGGCAAACCTTGCAGGTCTTACGTCTCATGGTCCCTAATAATAAGACCAAGCATTTGTCAAACAGAGCTTCACATATTCATTTCAAAAAAAGACTTGCTTCACATTTTCATTTAACAAAAATACTACCTTCATATTTTCATTTAAAAAACAGAGCACATTTCCACAAAACATCTCATCTCTCAAAATAGGAGCTTCACATATTCATTACAAAACTCATCATGCATATGCAAAATTTAACATTTGTTTCTCTATCTAAAAAACAGAGCACATTTCATACATCTCATCTCATCTCACCTCATTATGCAACAAAAATTTATCTATCTATTCATATCATCTCATCTCATTATGCAACAAAAAACAGAGCATGGTCGGAGCACTCGCAGCAGGGGACCATGGACGGAGGAGTCACAGAAGGGGCGAGCATGGTCGAAGTAGTGGCATTAGGGGGGCTTGGGAAAGGGGGAGCTCACTGGGGGCATGGGATGGAGCTATCGAAGCCGACAACGATGAGGAGCGGGCTTGGGGACACGCGGCAACAGAAAGGAGGGTGCGCGAGGGGGGCGGTGTCGGTGAGGGTCAACGGGCTCGAGGACGGCAAGACATCGGCGAGGGCGTCGGCGAGGGGCGACGGCGTGGTCATGAGAGATAAGGAGAAGAAACTGGTGATGGGGGATTTGGAAACTTTGCAAAGTCCTGCTTATAAAGGCCCCCCTTTAGTCCAGGCTGAGGCCACCAACCGGGACTAAAGGTATGTGCTTCCCGTCCTTTGGGCTGCTGAAAATGACCTTTAGTCCCGGTTGCAGCCACCAACCGGGACTAAAGGTCATTTTCAGCAGCCCAAACGGTGAGAAGCAGAGGCCTTTAGTCCCGGTTTGTGGCCTCCACCGGACTACAGGGGGCCTTTAGTCCCAGTTGAGGCCACCAACTAGGACTAAAGTCTTGTGGCTCGCACGGTGTCGGGCGGGTGGATGTTCAGTGCCACCTTGCTAGCTGAGAGGCATCGAGAGTGGTTTATAAGCGTGGCTATGCCAACCCTGTCGATCTCATCTCTTATGCAGGCCTACGGGTCTAAACGTACTCTATCTGCATGTGGGCCTACTAGGCCCGGTGTGGGCCTGCATCGAGGCCCAACTCGCGTGTAGGGTTTCTAATCGTATGCAGGCTTTGGTTGCCGAGTAGGCCGCATTTTTTTACATTAATACTTTTTAGTTCATTCTTTTTAACAACTAAATACTTTGATAATTTTAGTTAATATTTTTTTTGATTCTTTTTAGTTCATTCTTTTTAACAAATCAATACTTTGATAAATTTAGTTAATATTATTTTGATTCTTTTTAGTTCATTATTTTTTATATTAGTTTATTCTTTGAGCTAAATGACC
The DNA here is from genome assembly GCF_904849725.1 of Hordeum vulgare subsp. vulgare. Classification (NCBI taxonomy): domain Eukaryota; kingdom Viridiplantae; phylum Streptophyta; class Magnoliopsida; order Poales; family Poaceae; genus Hordeum; species Hordeum vulgare. Next base: position 293,637,718 of record NC_058523.1, on the reverse strand, counting down.
CTGAAATTGAAAAGCACTACAAATGAACTCTGAAAAGGTTGAAAGTTGGCATGGTATCATCATTTCACCCACATAGCATGTGTTAAAAAGTTGAGAGGGTTACAGCAAAAACTAGATGCACTTCGTGTACAAAATGGACAATCCTTTCGAAGTATCACGGTTTCGGACGAAAACTCATCTTTTACAAAGGGATTTCAAGTTTTTAACTTATTTCAACTCCAGACTTTTTGTGCGTTCAACATTCACCATTCAAAGCCACATCATCAATTTTCAACCCTTTTTTACTTCATTTGGTACTTTTCATGCATTTACTCATTTTTTTGAGCTAAATGACCCTGAAATTGAAAAGCACTACAAATGAACTCTGAAAAGGTTGAAAGTTGGCATGGCATCATCATTTCACCCACATAGCATGTGGTAAAAAGTTGAGAGGGTTACGGCAAAAGCTGGATGCACTTCGTGTACAAAATGGACAATCTCTTTCGAAGTATCACGGTTCACACGAAAACTCATCTGTTACAAAGGGATTTCATATTTTTTAACTTATTTCATCTCCAGACTTTTTGTGCGTTCAAAATTCACCATTCAAATCTACATCATCAATTTTCAACCCTTTTTGACTACATTTGGTATTTTTCATGCATTTACTCATTTTTTGAGTTAAATGACCCTGAAATGAAAAGCACTACACATGAGCTCTAAAAAGGTTGAAATTGGCATGGTATCATTTCACCCACATAACATGTGCTAAAAAGTTGAGAGGGTTACGACAAAAACTGGATGCACTTCGTGTACAAAATGGACAATCTCTTTCGAAGTATCACGGTTATTCGCACGAAAACTCATGTGTTACAAAGGGATTTCATTTTTTAACTTGTTTCAACTCGAGACTTTTTGTGCGTTCAACATTCACCATTCAAAGCCACATCATCAATTTTCAACACTTTTTGACTTCATTTGGTATTTTTCATGCATTTACTCATTTTTTGAGCTAAATGACCTTGAAATTGAAAAGCACTAGAAATGAACTCTCAAAAGTTTGAAAGTTGGCATGGTATCATCATTGCACCCACATAGCATGTGCTAAAAAGTTGAGAGGGTTACGGCAAAAACTGGATGCACTTCATGTACAAAATGGACAATCTCTTTTGAAGTATCACAGTTTCGCACGAAAACTCATCTGTTCCAAAGGGATTTCATTTTTTTAACTTGTTTCAACTCCAGACTTTTTGTGTGTTCAACATTCACCATTCAAAGCTACATCATCAATTTTCAACCCTTTTTGACTTCATTTGGTGTTTTTCATGCATTTACTCATTTTTTGAGCTATATGACACTAAAATTGAAAAACACTACAAATGAACTCTGAAAAGGTTGAAAGTTGGCATGATATCATCATTTCGCCCATATAGCATGTGCTAAAAAGTTGAGAGGATTACGGCAAAAACTAGATGCACTTCGTCTATAAACTAGACCATCTCAACTTTTTAGAACATGCTATGTGGGTGATTTTAGTTAATATTTTAGTTGATTTTTATTTCATTCTTTTTAACAAATAAATACTTTGATAATTTTAGTTAATATTATCTTGATTCTTTTTAGTTCATTCTTTTTAGTTAATGTTTTAGTTGATTCTTTTTAGTTAATAGTTTAGTTGATTCTTTTTAGTTCATTCTTTTTAACAAATCAATACTTTGATAATTTTAGTTAATATTATATTTAACTGGAGTGATATAGTAGATCAAAGCCATCATCAGAATAGTTGTGGAGAGGAAGTCTTCACTTTTTATTCGTGTTTGTCCCCTTCTTATTGCGCCGTAACCATGAACAATCTTCATCACATACATCACAATGCTTCAGAAAGATTGCTCACATCATAATAAATGTTCTTACACACAACTTAAACAAGGACATAATAGAAATAATAGTTCAGATATCCATTACAGAAAGTACTGCATAATTGAAATAATAATCCTACTCTTCCAGATTGCAAACCTACTCGTCCGAATCAAGAGACCCCCAAGCACTACATAATAGAGATAAAAGTGTTCGCCATTGCAAACACTACTCCTCGTCCGTATCAGAATACCCCCAAGGAGGACATACTAGTGGTACGAGGTGACGCTGCCCATAATTGCACATTTGAATCCTGCGGTACAACTCGTATGCAACGTACCCATCTATTGTTGCATACTCAATGTTGATAGGGTCAAGTGGGGTCTTCTCCCAAAGTTTGTGCCCTGACTTGGGGAGTTTTGTCTTCATATCAGCGTACTCCTCGTCGATCAGGGCGGCTGCCATATGAGACATTGAAGTCTTGTCATGCTCAAGCTTGAACCTGCCCTGAAGATCAATGTGGCATTCAGCTGGTATCTCAATACCCCAAGTGCACCTCATCTTGATCTTGTCATTCGTTATATGAACGCTAGCAAAATATATGCCGATGCGAAGGAACTCCATGAGTGTTGCACAGTGCTTGTCACTGCTGCAACAACAAAATGGAACAAATGTGTTAAATACAACTACAACAAGTATATTTTAGAACAAGTATAATAGAATAATAACAAGTATAATTTGGCACAAGTATAATAATAATTATAACAAGTATAATAAGAATCATAGCAAGTTTCCTACTTCCTATGCATTTCCTATCCCATGAATCAAAAGAAGCCCCTAACTATGACATGTTAGCACGATGGCCAATATGCAACTACAAGGAAAATTCTTATGCAATTTTCCTATCCTGTTCCTATCCTCCTTTTCCTATTCCTATGCAATTTCCCTAATCCTACTATTCCTATGCAATTTTCTAATCCTATGCAATTTTCCTATGAATCAAAGAAAAGCCCCATTCCTATATGAATCAAAGAAAAAGGCCCAGTTTTCCTATGCATTTTTCTATGAATCAAGGAAACTATGACATGTTCTCGACATTCCCAATCCTCCTATTCCTATGCAATTTTCCTATCATATGAATCAAGAAAAGCCCCAATTAAAATTGTGACAAGTTTCGTATTACCTTGCCCACTGAAGGACCATGACACGTTGCTTGAAACAGAGTTGGACGATGGCAACATCGCGACCATCGGCCGTGTACTCGAGATCGAGGCCAATGAACTTGTGTTTCTCCTCTTGAAGCCATTCCTTGAACATGGAAATAAAAACCTTCACTTTGGTGTTGTCGTTCGTGTAGACAACATCGAGATTGGTCGTGCCTTGTGCGAGCACCTTCCCGTAGCGAATGATTGGATTCATGGTGGGGAATGGGGAAGAATAGAGGAGAGGGAGACGATCGAACATAAATGGAGGCACTGGTCACATTTACTGAAGCGCTGCGGTTACTGTAGCATGTGATCTCGCGCGGAACAACTTCTAAAGTGCGGGAATCAAATGGTTTGGACCTTTAGTCCCGGTTTGAGCCATGAAACGGGACTAAAAGGGCTCGCGTCAGGCGAACGGTTGCCACCACACCTTTAGTCCCGGTTCATGGCTCAAATCGGGACTGCAGGTCCCATATGAACCAGGACTGATGCATGTCGATGCCCAACCGGCGTCCTAGCCTCCTGAAACGGGACTGATGCTCCCATTAGTCCCGGTTCTTAAAATGCCCGAGACTAATGCTCTGATCTCGCAGGATCAAAGCCCTTTTTTCTACTAGTGGACTAAACTTTGTGTCTAGAAATCTTCTAGATTCTGCTGCAGGTGGTACCTTCATGGATGTGACCTTAGGAGAGGCCACCAAACTTCTGGACAATATTATGACAAATTATTCTCAATGGCATACCGAAAGAGCTCCAACTGTTAAGAAGGTAAATTCTGTTGAAGAAATTGCTACTTTGAGTGAAAAAGTGGATGCTCTTATGAATATGGTTGCTAGTAAAAATTCTCATGTTGATCCCAATTATATGCCTTTGTCTACCTTGATTGAGCAAAATAATAATTCTATTGATGTGAACTTCATCTCACGAAATAATTTCAACAACAATGCTTATAGAGGAAATTTCAATGCTAGACCATATCCCGGTAATTCCTCTAATAACTATGGAAATTCTTATCGTAATTCTTCTACAAATGCTAATAGAATGCCTTCTGATCTTGATAACACAATTAAACAATTTATTAATTCACAAAAAGTTTTCAATACTATGGTAGAAGAAAATTGCATCTTGTTGATACTTTGGCTAAAAACATTGATAGAATTGCTCTTGATGTAGAAACTCTTAAAAGCAAGGTGCTACCACCTAAGCATGATTTTAATGAATCTATTAAATCCATCCAAGTATCTATTAATGAAAGTAAGAAGAGGACCGCTAAGTTGAGAGCTAAGGAGGAATTCTTAGAAAAGGCTCTGCCACCCGGTTTTTATCGGAATCATGATGAAGATATTAAAATGATCGGTGTTTCTCCTATTGAATCTTTGTTTACCTCTGTGAATATAAATTATAAAGGGACTGGATATAACTCAACTCTAGTTGAGGAGTGTGTTGTTTGCTTGGAGAGTGATAATTTTGATGCTAAAATTGGAAAAGGCGGGTTTGGAGATGTCAAAACTTTAGCTAGTGATGTGCCCACTATCTTGGATTATAAGGACTTTAATTATGATAAATTATCCATAGTAGAATGTATTTCCTTGCTGCAATCCATTATTAGCTCACCCAATGCTAATGAACAAAACAAATCTTTTACCGAACATATAGTAGAAGCTATGATGAAAGCTTATGATGAGAAACTTGAACTTAAAGTTTCTATTCCTAGAAAATTGCATGATAGTGGGAACCTACTATCAAAATAAATATAAATAAATATGAGTGCAATGCCTTGTGTGATCTTGGTGCTAGTGTTTCAACCATACCAAAAACTGTATCTATTGTGCTTGCTCTCACCAATATTGAAGGGTGTTCCCTAAACTTGCATCTTGCGGATTCTACCATTAAGAAACCTTTAGGTAGAATTAATGATGTGCTTATTATTGCAAATAAAAATTATGTGCCTCTAGATTTCATTTTGCTTGGTATTGATTGCAATCCTTCTTGTCCCGTAATACTTGGAAGGCCATTCTTACAAACTATAGGTGCAATTATTGACATGAAGGAGGGAAACATAAGGTTCCAGTTCCCATTAAAGAAAGGGATGGAACACTTTCCTCGAAATATAATTAGACCACCTTACGAATCAGCCATGAGAGCCACTTATGGGTTGAGTGTCAAAGATGACAACACTTGAAACTATGCATTATGCCTAGCTAGGGGCATAAAACAATAGTGTTGGGGAACGTTGCATGGGAAACAAAAAATTTCCTACGCACACAAAGACCTATCATGGTGATGATCATCTACGAGAGGGAGATCAGATCCACATACCCTTGTAGATCGCTAAGCGGAAGCGTTAATAAATGTGGTTGATGTAGTGGTACGGCTTCATGATCCGTCCCACGAACCGTCTCACAATCCGTCTCGATCAACTGCCAAACGAACGGCACCTCCGCGTTCTGCACACGTACAACTCGATGACGATCTCCGCATTATTGATATGGCAAGAGAGACAGGGATGTAGATGAGTTCCCCGGCAGCGTGACGGCGCACCGGTGGTGGTGGTGATCTATTCCTGCAGGGCGTCGCCTAAGCACCGATGAAATCCGATCTAGAAGGAAGAACTATGAAGTAGAGGTTTAGCGTTGTACGTGGCAAAGTTGTGTCTCAAAAACCCTAAACCCTCTGGTATATGTCGGAGGAGGGAGGGGCTAGCCTTGAGGCTCAAGGAGAGCCTCTTGGCTTCGTCCGAAGTGGAGGAGGGAGGAGTCCTCCAATCCCACTTGGATTAGGACTCCTTCCTAAATTGCCCACCTCTTTTGGATTTTCCACCTTTTTCCTCATGGGCTTTCCTTGGATGACTTGCCAGCCCATCAAGCCTTATTTCACATCCAATAAACCCATGTGGACCCCTTGGGGCGTGGTGGGCCCACCTAGTGGGCCCCCAGAACCCATTCGTCACTCCCGGTACACTGCTCGCAATGCCCGAAAACCTTCCGGAATCCAAATACCAACTTCCTATATATCAATCTTCTTTTTCGGACCATTTCGGAAATCCTCGTGACGTCCGGGATCTCATCCAAGACTCCGAACAAAACTTTGGTCACTAGCACCCATAACTCAACTATACATAAACGTCACCGGACCTTAAGTGTGCAGACCCTACGGGTTCGAGAACTATGCAGACCTGGATGTCCATATTGTCTCCCACATATTCTACGAATATCTCTATCGGTTGAACCTCTATGTTAAGGATTCAGTTAATCTCCTATATTGTTCCCTTTGTCCTTGGGTATGTTACTTGCTCGAGATTCCATCATCGGTATCTCCATACCTAGTTCAATCTCGTTACTGGCAAGTCTCTTTACTCGTTCCGTAATACAAGATCCCGTAACTAACTCCTTAGTCACATTGCTTGCAAGGCTTGTTGTGATGTTGTATCACCGCGTGCGCCCCAAGATACCTCTCCGTCACACTGAGTGACAAATCCCAGTCTTGATCCATGCCAACCCAACAGACGCCTTTGGAGATACTTGTAGAGCATCTTTATAGTCACCCAGTTATGTTGCGACGTTTGATAACCCACAACGTATTCCTCCGGTGTCCGGGAGTTGCATGATCTCATGGTCATAGGAACAGATACATTGACATGAAGAAAACAGTAGCAATAAACTGACACGATCATATGCTATGTTTATAGTTTTGGGTCTTGTCCATCACATCATTCTCCCAATGATTTTATTCCGTTATGAAGTGACAACACTTGTCTATGGTTAGGAGACCTTGACCATCTTTGATCAACGAGCTAGTCAACTAGAGGCTCACTAGGGACAGTGTGTTGTCTATGTATCCACACATGTATTTGAGTTTCCAATATATACAATTCCAGCATGGATAATAAACGATTATCATGAATAAAGAAATATAATAATAACCAATTTATTATTGCCTCTATGGCATATTTCCAACAGTCTCCCACTTGCACTAGAGTCAATAATCTAGTTCACATCATTATGTGATTGCAATGAATTTAACACCCATAGAGTTCCGGGGTTCGATCATGTCTTGCTTGTCAGATAGGTTTTTAGTCAACAGATCTGAACCTTTCAGATCCGTGTGTGCTTTACAAATCTCTATGTAATCCTATAGATGCTGCTACTACTTGCCATTTGGAACTATTCCAAAAGACTACTCCACTATACGAATCCGGTTTTCTACTCAGATTTATTCGGATTAGTGACAAATCTTGCATCGACGTAACCGTTTACGACGAACTCTTTAATCATCTCCTTAATTGAGAAAAATTCCTTAGTTCACTAGTTACTAAGGATGACTTTGACCGCTGTTCAGCGATTCAATCCTGGATCACTCTTTGTACCCCTTGACACACTCATGGCAAGGCACACATCAGGTGCGGTACACAACATGGCATACTTTAGAGCCTATGGTAAGGCATAGGGGACGGCCTTCGTCCTTTTCTCTTTTTTCAGTTGTGGTCGGGCTTTGAGGCTTACTCAAATTCACACCTTACGACACAGCCAAGAACTCCTTCTTTGTTGATCTATTTTGAACTCCTTCAAAAACTTGTTAACGCATGCATTTCATTGAAAGTTCTATTTAGCGTTTTGATCTATCTCTATAGATCTTGATGCTCAATGTTCAAGTAGCTCTTTCCAGGTTTTGCTTTGAAAAACTCCTTTCAAACAACCCTTTATGCTTTCCAGAAATTCTACATTACTTCCGATCAACAATATGTCAAGCACATATACTTATCAGAAATTCTATAGTTCTCCTACTCACTTTTTTGGAAATACAAGTTACTCACAAACCTTGCATAAACCCAAAAACTTTGATCATCTCATCAAAGCGTATATTCCAACTCCGAGATGCTTGCTCCAGTTCACATAAGGATTGCTGGAGCTTGCTAACTTGTTAGCATCCTTAGGATTGACAAAATCTTCTGGTTGTATCACATACAACCTTTCCTCAAGGAAATCGTCGAGGAAACAATGTTTTGACATCCTATGTGCAATATTTCATAAATAATGCAGCAACTGCTAACATAATCCCAACAGACTTTTAGCATCGCTACTAGTGAGAAAGTCTCATCATAGTCAACTGTTTGAACTTGCCAGAAACATCTTTGCGACAAATCGAGCTTTTCTTAATGGTGACTTTTCACCATCATCGTCTGTCTTCCTTTTAAAGATCCATCTGTACTTAATAGTCTTACGACCATCAAGTAGTACTTCCAAAGTCTACACTTTGTTTTATACACGGATCCTCTCTCGGATTTCATGGCCTCCAGCCATTTGCGAGAATCTAGGCCCACCATCGCTTCTCCATAGCTTGTAGGTTCATTGTTGTTCAACAACATGACCTCCAAGATAGGGTTACCATACCACTCTGTAGCACTACGAGACCTTGTCGACCTATAGGTTTGTAGTAACTTGATCCGAAGCTTAATGATCACTATCATCAGTTTCCACTTCAATTGGCACACGCGCCACATGAACAACTTCCTGCGCCCTGCTACACACTCGTTGTAGTGACGGTTCGTTAACCTCATCAAGTTCCACCACCCTCCCACTCAATTCTTTAGAGAGAAACTTTTCCTCGAGAAAGGACCCGTTTCTAGAAACAAACACTTTGCTTCCGGATCTGAGATAGGAGGTATACCCAACTGTTTTGGTCTCCTATGAAGATGCATTTATCCGCTTTGGGTTCGAGCTTATCATGCTGAAACTTTTCCACATAAGTATCACAACCCCAAACTTTTAAGAAACGACAGCTTAGGTTTCTCCAAACCATAGTTCATACGGTGTCATCTCAACGAAAATACGTGGTGCCCTATTTAAAGCGAATGCGGTTGTCTCTAATGCATAACCCATAAATGATAGTGGTAATTCGATAAGGGATGTCATAGTATGCACTATATCAAATAGGGTGCGACTATGACATTCGGACACACCATCACACTATGGTTTTCTAGGTGGCATGAATTGCGAAACAATTTCCACATTGTCTTAACTGTGTACCAAAATCGCAACTCAGATATTCATCTCTATGATCATATCGTAGACATTTTATCCTCTTGTCACGACGATCTTCACTCTGAAATAGCTCTGAACTTTTCAATATTTCAGACTTGTGATTCATCAAGTAAATACTCATGTATCTACTCAAATCGTCAGTGAAGTAAGAACATAACGATACCCACTGCGTGCCTCAGCACTCATTGGCTTGCACACATGAAAAATGTATTACTTCCAAGAAGTTACTTTCTTGTTCCATCTCACTCGAAAACGAGGCCTTCAGTCATCTTGCCCATGTGATATGATTTGGATGTCTCAAGTGATTCAAAAATCAAGTGAGTCCAAACGGTCCATCTGCATGGAGTTTCTTCATGCATTTATACCAATGGGTATGGTTTGCATGTCTCAAACGTTTCAAAAATGAGTGAGTACAAAGATCCATCAGCATGGAGCTTCTTCATGCATTTTATACCAACATGACTCAAGCGGCAGTGCCACAAGTAAGTGGTACTATCATTACTACTTTGTATCTTTTGGCATCAATATTATGAACATGTGTAGCACTACGATCGAGATTCAATAAACCGTTGAAGGTATTTATTCAAGCAAATAGAATAACCAATATTCTCTTTAAATGAATAAGCGCATTGCAATAAACACGATCCAATCATGTTCATGCTCAACGCAAACACCAAATAACAATTATTTAGGTTTAACACCAATCCCGATGGTAGAGGGAGCGTGCGATGTTTGATCACATCAACCTTAGAATTACTTCCAACTCACATCGCCACCTCACCCTTGCTAGTATCCTTTTTAATCCGTAGCTATAATTTCGAGTTACTAACACATAGCAACTGAACCGGTATCTAATACCCTGGTGCTATTAGGAGTACTAGTAAGGTACACATCAATATCAGGTATATCCAATATACTTTTGTCGACTTTGCTAGCCTTCTCATCTACCAAGTATCTAGGATAGTTCCGCCTCAGTGACCGTTCCCCTCATAATAGAAGCACTTAGTCTCGGGTTTGGGTTCAACCTTGGGTTTCTTCACTACAGCAACAACTGGTTTGCCGTTTCATGAAGTATCCCTTCCGTCCCTTGCCCTTCTTGAAACTAGTGGTTTTACTAACCATCAACAATTGATGCTCCTACTTGATTTCTACTTTCGCAGTGTCAAACATTGCGAATAGCTCAAGTATCATCATTTGTATCCTTGATATGTTATAGTTCATCACGAAGCTCTAGTGGCTTGGTGGCAGTGACTTTGAAGAACCATCACTATCTCATCTGGAAGATTAACTCCAACTCGATTCAAGCGATTGTAGCACTCACACAATCTGAGCACATGCTCAACGATTGAGATTTTCTCCATTACTTTGTAGACAGAGAATCTTGTCGAAGGTCTCATACCTCTCAACAAGGGCGCGAGGATGAAATCCCAATTTCATCTCTTGGAACATATCATATGTTCCGTGACGTTCAAAACGTCTTTGGCGCCTCAATTCTAAGTCGTTAAGCATTACACACCGAACTATCACGTAGTTATCAAAAACATGTATGTCAGATGTTCGCAATATCCACACATGACGCTCGAGGTTCAGCACACCGAGCGGTGCATTAAGGACATAAGCCTTCTATGCAGCAATAAGGACAATCCTCAGTTTACGAACCCAGTCCGCATAATTGCTACTATCATCTTTCAACTAAATTTTCTCTAGGAACATATAAAAATTAGTAGAGCTACAACGCAAGCTACAACATAATTTGCAAAGTTCTTTTGACTATGTTCATGATAATTGAGTTTAGCTAATCATATTAATAATAAATCCCACTCAAAATAGACATCCCTCTAGTCATTTGAGTGGCGCATGATCCAAATCCACTAACTCAAGTCCGATCATCACGTGAGTTGAGTATGGTTTCAATGGTGAACATCTCCATGTTGATCATATCAACTATATGATTCATGCTCGACCTTTCAATCTCTTGTGTTCCGAGGCCATGTCTGTACATGCTAGGCTCGTCAAGTTTAACCCGAGTGTTCCGCGTGTGCAACTGTTTTGCACCCGTTGTATGTTAATGTTGAGTCTATCACACCCGATCATCACGTGGTGTCTTGAAACAACGAACTGTCGCAACGGTGCACGGTCGGGGAGAACACCAATTTATCTTGAAATTCTAGTGAGGGGTCACCTTATAATGCTACCGTCGTTCTAAGCAAAATAAGGTGCATAAAAGGATTAACATCACATGCAAATCATAAGTGACATGATATGGCCATGATCTTGTGCTTCTTGATCTCCATCACCAAAGCACTGGCATGATTTTCATCGTCACCGGCGCCACACCATGATCTCCATCATCATGATCTCCATCATTGTGCCACCATCGAGGTTGTCGTGCTATCTATGCTATTACTACTAAAGCTACTACCTAGCAATATAGTAAATGCATCTGCAAGCACAAACGTTAGTTTAAAGGCAACCCTATGGCTCCTGCTGGTTGCCGTAGCATCGACGTGCAAGTCGATATTTAACTATTACAACATGATCATCTTATACATCCAATATATCATATCATGTCTTTGGCCATATCACATCACATGCATACCCTACAAAAACAAGTTAGACGTCCTCTAATTTGTTGTTGCATGTTTTACGTGGCTGCTATGGGTATCTAGTATGATCGCATCTTACTTACGCAAAGCAACAACGGTGATATGCAATTTTCTATTTAACCTTCTCCAAGGACCGCCTCGGTCAAATCCGATTCAACTAAAGTTGAAGAAACACACACCCGCAAGTCATCTTTATGCAACAAGTTGCATGTTAGTCGATGAAACCGGTCTCTCGTAAGCGTACGAGTAAGGTTGGTCTGGGCCGCTACAATCCAACGATACTTCTGAATCAAGAAAAGACTAAGGAGGGAAGCAAATCAAACATCAACGCCCACAAACTATTTTGTGTTCTACTCGAGATATCATCTACGCATGAACCTAGCTCATGATGCCACTGTTGGGGAACATTACATGGGAAACAAAAAAATTCCTACGCACACGAAGACCTATCATGGCGATGATCATCTACGAGAGGGAGATCGTATCCACATACCCTTGTAGATGGCTAAGCGGAAGCGTTAATAAACGCAGTTGATATAGTGGCACGTCTTCACGATCTGTCCCACGAACCATCCCACGATCCGTCCTGATGAAGTGTCGAACGGATGGCACCTCCGCGTTCTGCACACGTACAACTCGATGATGATCTCGGCCTTATTGATCCAACAAGAGAGACGGGGATGTAGATGAGTTCCCCGACAGCGTGACGGCGCGCCGGTGGTGGTGGTGATCTATTCGTGCAGGGCTTTGCCTAAGCACCGCTGAAATCCGATCTAGAGGAAGAACTACGATGTAGAGGTTTAGGGTTCCACGTGGCAAAGTTGTGTCTCAAACACCCTAAACCCTCTAGTATATATAGGAGGAGGGAGATGCTAGCCTTGAGGCTCAAGGAGACCCTTTTGGCTTCGGCCGAAGTGGAGGAGGGAGGAGTCCTCCTCCAATCCCACTTGGATTAGGACTCCTTCCTAAATTGCCCACCTCTTTTAGATTTTCCACCTTTTTCCTGAAGGGCTTTCCTTGGATGACTTGCCATCCCATAAAGCCTTATTGCGCATCCAATAAACCCATGTGGACCCCTTGGGGAGTGGTGGGCCCATCTAGTGGGCCCCCGGAACCCATTCGTCACTCCCGGTACACTGCCGGCAATGCCCGAAAACCTTTCGGAATCCAAATACCAACTTTCTATATATCAACCTTCTTTTCCGGACCATTCCGGAACTCCTCTTGACGTCCGGATCTCATCCGAGACTCCGAACAAAACTTGGGTCAGCAGCACCTATTACTCAACTATACATAAACGTCACCGAACCTTAAGTGTGCACACCCTGCGGGTTCGAGAACTATGCATACATGACCTGAGACACTCTCCCGTCAATAACCAATAGCGGGACCTGGATGTCCATATTGGCTCCCACATATTCTACGAATATCTCTATCGGTTGAACCTCTATGTCAAGGATTCAGTTAATCCCGTATGTTGTTCGCTTTGTCCTTGGGTATGTTACTTGCCCGAGATTCGGCCGTCGGTATCTCCATACCTAGTTCAATCTCGTTACCGGCAAGTCTCTTTACTCGTTCCATAATACAAGATCACGTAACTAACTCCTTAGTCACATTGCTTGTAAGGCTTGTTGTGATGTTGTATCACCGAGTGGGCCCCGAGATACCTCTCCGTCACACGGAGTGACAAATCCCAGTCTTGATCCATGCCAACCGAACAGACACCTTTGGAGATACCTGTAGAGCACATTTATAGTCACCCAGTTACGTTGCGTCGTTTGATAACCCACAAGGTATTCCTCCGGTGTCCGAGAGTTGCATGATCTCATGGTCATAGGAACAGATACATTGACATATAGAAAACAGTAGCAATAAACTGACACGATCATATGCTACGTTTATAGTTTTGGGTCTTGTCCATCACATCATTCTCCCAATGATGTGATTCCGTTATCAAGTGACGACACTTGTCTATGGTCAGTAAACCTTGATCATCTTTGATCAACGAGCTAGTCAACTAGAGGCTCACTAGGGACAGTGTGTTGTCTATGTATCCACACATGTATTTGAGTTTCCAATCAATACAATTCCAGCATGGATAATAAACGATTATCATGAATAAAGAAATATAATAATAACCAAGTTATTATTGCCTCTCAGGCATATTTCCAACAAATAGCCCTTATTGGGAGGCAACCCAATAGTTATCTTAATTTTTGCTTTTTAGTTTCTATTTTTTTATGTTGACATAATTATTGCCTATGTAATGATTATGTTTTTATGTTTTAATTAGAGTTTGTGCCAAGTAAATACTTTGGGATAACTTATTTGATGAGTATGATTGATGTTGTGTAAAAACAAAAACTTTCGTCTCGAGTGCAGAATTTTTCTTTCTCTGATGGAGCATGCTAAATTCTTGAAATTTTCACAAAGTATTTCTGCACAAATTCTCCAAGTTTTCCTTACTTTTCATAATTTTTAGAGTTACATAAGTATGAAATCTTTGCATATTGCTACAGAATGTTCTGTTTTAAACAGATTCTGTTTTGCGTGCATAGTTTGCTTGTTTTGATGATGCTATGGATTATATGGGGTTGTATAAGTCATGGATAACTTAGAATACAGTACCTATTATGCAACTATAAATTAAGAATCAATTTATAACAGTACCTGAAGTATGCAATATGTTTATTATACTAACGGATCTCGTGAAGTTTTATTGAGTTTTGTGTGATTGAAGTTTTCAAGTTTTGAGTGTGATCGCGATGGACCATGGAATAAGGAGTAGCAAGAGCCTAAGCTTGGGGATGCCCAAGGCACCCCGATTGTTATTCTAAGGAAGACTCACATGTCTAAGCTTGGGGATGCCCCGGAACACATCCCCTCTTTCGTCTCAAACCATCGGTATGTCACTTGGAGCTACATTTTTATTCATCACATGATATGTGTTTTGCTTGGAGCATCGCTTGCTTTTGTTTGCTTTTATTTTCAGTTTGTCACAATCATCATTTTCTGGACACACCTATTAGACAGTGTCGGGACCCCGATCCTAAGCCATAGGAATCTAGCCTGTAACACATCGCATCCCTTTGCGGTCTCACGCACGGTTAACTCCTCGGCTGCAGCCTTACCTTAGCCGGGACCGTTTGCGTCTTTTGACTCACGTATGCAATAGTGTCGCTAGCATTCCCATGTCAAAGAACCCGGATCGACATGTCTAGTCATAAACCAAAGTGGCTGTACCGCACAAGGACAGGCATACATGACCCAACAAAGCAGGTGTCGGTCATCAGCGAATGTAGACGAGTCGTAGCAAGCTACAAGGACTCCATTACATCGCGTGACATTTCCCCAAAGAGGACAGACACAGCAGCTAAGAAGGACACATGCCAGTCAACCAATGTGTCTGGAGCAGTAGAGAACTACCTAGGCTCATTGGATCACAAAGGGGCATTTCCTCGTAAGGAGTGCTACTAAAGTTCACGACTAGGTAATCGAACCCCATACATATCAAGCATGACACACGTACGCATGGCATACCAATATGTATAGATACATCGATGGCATCACAACATAACCATAAACATACAAGCTTTATTTAAGAGGCTCGGAAGAGCCACACACATAATATTACACATTAAGGGTCTCACGACCCATAATAGCAGTCATTCAATTACAAGCCAGCGGAAGAGTTTAAACTGTCTGAGTACAGACAGGACAACTAGAAGGCACATGGCCTGACTATACTACAGATCCAACGTAGGGCCAGATCGTAGCTGGGACACCAGCTACTCGTCGTCGTCGATGTCTACGAAGAACCCTCCATTAGGGTCATTAGCAACCTCTGCAACATTTATTAAACAAACATGAGTACGAAGGTACTCAGCAAGACTTTAGGATAACTAACTACTCATGCAAGGTATCAAAAGGTATTGTGGGGTTTCATGCGGAAAGCCAGCATTTGACTCGTGGCTAGACAACTTGCATTTTTAAATAATTTTGACAACTTTATTTCTCGCACACGAGTCCACTAACACCACAACAATACACTATCGTGGAATCATTCCGTCTCCCTACGGAAATGCCGTCCACGACACTCACGCTTATCTTGGCAATTTTATGAGTAGCCATTGAAGTTATCTATGAACAACATATGTCTCCAAGTAGTCCATATCCGCGGACGCGGCTATTCGAATAGATCATAACCCTGCAGGGGTGTACTTCATCACACACGCTCTCGCCACTTATCACCATGTGCACGTCATGCACCTCGGCAACCTTCAAGCGGAAGCTCAGCGAGGGAGTCGGCCACGACCATTAACCACACTAGTACCTAGTCCAGGTTTATCGCCTATCTGAGAGTAACCCGTACGGAAGTCCGGCCGAGGTTTCCGCCACGGCCTCAAACGATGTGCGCAGGGTTCCCAAGCCCACCATCCGGGTGCCACTTGGTACACCGTGCCACTGCCTACCGCATCACGGTCCACCTCTCAGGCCAGCACCATGCACGGCCTCCAGCATTACTATAAACACCAGAAACTACTTGCAACTCCTGGACCGAGTACTACGCGATTAATAGGCCGAGCGGGGTCATATTTCAGGGCCCAGCATGTGGTAGTATCTAGTCTTGGATTACATACACGGAACTCAGTTCCTAAGGACGGTTCCAATGAAACAACCCGCCATGTACTCCTACACAGCCTTTCACCGGTACCTTTACCAAATCAAGTTCAACACACAACCTTTGCTCACCGAACACATTCCGCAATTCTGTTCATCTCCCAGATGACAGACCATACACAACTCTAAGCATATCATGCATAGCAGGATAAGGCATATCATAGCTCAGACAACTACCAGGTATGCTAGGTTGCAAGGTTCGGCTATTTACTGTGACAAGGTTAGGTCATGCAAAGGAAGTGGGTTCAACTATCGTGGCAAAAGAAGTTGAAGCATTTGATCTTAATGCAATAAATAGGTGCAGGAGCAAGAACATGGGATTTATCGGGATGATCAAAAGGGTTGCTTGCCTTGTTGCTCAGAGGAGGAATGATATCCGTCAGACGGATATTCGGTGGAATCCGGGGGTGCGGAGCCTACCGAAATAAATGGCAACATTCAATAACAATCATATGCAATCAAAATGATGCATGAGCATGGCATGAGAATGCAAGGTGATAAGTTATTATAATCAACATGTATTAGGTTTAGAGTTGATTTGAATCACATTCGAATATCAATTCAAACGGGGTATTCTCGGATACCGTTTTAATTGATTCGACCTGATGCTCAGATCAACTTGATGTTAGCATGCATGAAATGTCATGTTATGGTACTGATTTGTAGTTAGGACACTGTGTGATCATGGCATTCATAATGAAATTTGAATATTTTCCAAATTCTATTTAAAAGTAATTATAAGAATTGAGTTATTCCTTATTCTACATGTTAGGGTTATGTAACTTTTTCAAACATGGTTGAAAATAGCATAATCAGAATCCTTGAATTTTTCTGATACTTTTTCATATATAAATTATTTTCATTGGAGTTACAGATTAATTTCTATGATTTTTACAAGTTTTAGCAATTTCCTGGAATTATTTCTATACTGGAAAATGCTTTTATTGCATCAGCATGACATCAGCAAGTCCATCTGGCCGTTGAAAGTCAAACCTGACCAGTGGGACCCACTGGTCAGTCTCTCTGGTCAATTTTAGATTAAGTTTAAACTTAATTAACTGATTAACCTTGCTGGAGCCACATGTCAGTGACTGATTAACTTATTTGATTTATTTTTATTAGTTTTAAACTTGCCAGAGGCTGGCCCCACCAGTTAGTGGCTCAGGCCAGCCGAGATCCACCGGCGGCGAGGTCGTCCTCGCCGGCGGGGAGCCTCCGGCGACCACCAGCACGGCGGAGGGGCTCGGAAACGGCGCACACGGGGCCAAATGCTGCGCGGAGAGCACCAGAAGAACTGCACATCTCCCGCAGCTCCATTTCTGCACTTAGCCGGGGCTGATCTGGCCGGAGATGACGCCGACGACGAGCTTGGCGGCGGCCAAGGCTCGGGCGTCATCGGGGTCTTTGATTCAGAGGGAACTACGCTCGGTTCTTAGCTCCTACAGCATCTACGCGTCGACCTGAAGCTGCTGGTGCCCTCGGAAGGACGAGGTGATCATCGGAGGGCTACCGGCGACGAGCGGCAGAGGCGGTCCTCGTCGGGCTCCGGTGAAACTAGAGCTAGAGGAGGGGATCAACGGGGAAAACTTAGGGGAAATGACCGCATGCTCACGGGGAGTGCAGAGCAGGGCTTAGACGGCTCGGGGAAGGCCTGGGGGCGACGAATCGACGGGAGGGGTCCGGCGGCCGGAGGTGGAAGACGATGGCGCCGCGGGCGTTGCAGGGCTCGGGGTGGCTTCGGCTTCTGCAGGGAGGACCAGACCGACGAGGCGGAGCTAATGGCGTGCTCTGAGAGGGGATCCTATGGCTAGGGGCACGGGCAGCTCGAGCTTTGCTCGGCTCCAATGGCGGCAGCAGGGAGGAGGAAGAGATCTGGGAGGAGGGAGAGAGCCGACGCTGGGAATGGATAGGTGAGGCCTCGGGGAGCTTATCCCTGGCCTTGCCAGCACGAGGCGGCGGCCAGGCAGGCGCACAGGTGCGTGGCCGCGCCGGAGGAGGCGGCGGCCACCTCCTGCTCCTACTGGCGCGAGGGAGACGACAGGAGCTGGGATGGGCCGGGCCAGGCTTAGGCGACAGGTAAGAGTTTACCATTTTTTTTCTATTTTTGTTTCTGTTTTAGCTTCTTCAATATTTTGCTATTTATTTCAGCTCCAAAAAAAATGCAAAAACTATTTTAAACACACCTGAATATTTGTTATAATATTCCCAACCATTTCCAAAGTTCTCAACATTTTTGAAAATTTATAGTTTCTGATTTCAAATTTAAAATTTGAAACCAGTGGCTTTTGCATTAAAATAAAATGCTTAAAGTGTCAAGAAAATTGTTTTCTCCAATGCTCATTTCCTTTCATGATTTATCAGAAAGTTTGAACATTTCTTGAGGCCATTTTGGGTTCGTTGATTTTAACTAGTTTGAGATTTTCTTTATTTGAAGTAGTGGCTAGGGTTTTGAGTTTTTCCTTTGCCACTTTATTGATCTTGTTGGAAAATCTTAGATGCGAATGCAAAGAAGACATGAGCACAAGACTAACTTGCTTAAGGGTTAGGGATGTGACAACTCACCCCCACTCAAAAGAATCTCGTTCCGAGATTTAGAAGTCGTCGGGAATAACGCAGGATATTCAAGTCGGAGACGATCCTCTCTTTCCCAAGTTGCCTCCTTTTCTGAATGGTTTGACCATTGAACTTTAAGAAACTTGAGGTTTCGACGTCGAGTGGTACGCTCAGCTTGATCAAGAATACGCACGGGGTATTCTCGGTATGAAAGGTTATCTTGGAGATCAAGCGTTTCGTGGTCCACTTCACGGATAGGATCCGAAAAGCAACGCCTGAGTTGCGAGACGTGGAAAACATCATGAACCTTGGAAAGATGCAGAGGAAGTTCCAACTGGTAGGCAACTTCTCCTCGTTTGGCAAGAATGCGAAAAGGACCAATGTAACGAGGAGCCAATTTGCCCTTGATACCGAAACGATGGGTACCCTTCAAAGGTGTAACCCGAAGGTAAGCCTTCTCGTCAACTTCAAAGGTCACAGCCTTATGATGACGATCATATTGGCTCTTTTGACGAGACTGGGCTGTTTTCAACTTTTCACGAATAATGCGAACCTGCTCTTCTGCATCCTGGATCATATCCGGGCCAAAGAGTTGCCTCTCTCCGGTTTCTGACCAATTTAGAGGTGTTCGACATCTTCGTCCATAGATAACTTCAAAAGGGGCTTTGCCCAAGCTTGATTGGTAACTATTGTTATAAGCGAATTCGGCGAATGGAAGGCACTTCTCCCAATTCATACTGAACGAAATAACAGAAGCTCGGAGCATATCTTCTAGGATTTGATTCACTCGTTCTACTTGACCACTTGATTGGGGATGGAAAGCAGTGCTAAAAGATAGGTGAGTCCCCATTGCATTCTAAAAACTTTCCCAGAAGCGAGAAGTAAGGATACTTCCACGGTCCGAGTTAATTTCCAGGGGAACACCATGAAGAGACACTATTCGAGAGATATATAACTCTGCTAGCTGGCTAGCTGTTATACTCTCACGAACAGGGAGAAAATGAGCCACTTTGGAAAGACGGTCAATGACCACAAAAATAGCATTATTCCCTTTCTTGGTCTTGGGAAATCCGGTAACGAAATCCATGCTAACTTTATCCCATTTCCATTCAGGAATAGCTAGAGGTTGAAGGGTGCCAGCAGGCCTTTGATGTTCTGCCTTAACTCGACGACAAACGTCGCAGTTAGCCACGAACTCGGCAATTTCTCTCTTCATCCTAGTCCACCAGAACCTCTGGCGTAGGTCCTGATGCATCTTAGTACTACCGGGATGAATGGTGAGAGGAGAATCATGAGCCTCCTTAAGGATTAACTGCCTTAGATGTGGGTTCTTAGGAACCACTAGACGATTCTGGAAGAACACAACACCTTGATCATTCATGGAAAATTCCTTAGCGTTTCCGCTAAAAATATTCTCCTTGATCCGTGAGATACCCTTGTCACGCTTTTGTCCAGCTATAATTTGATCCTTAAGAGTAGGCTTCGCCACCAGGGTAGAAAGGAATCCTTGAGGAACAATATGAAGATTCAACTTCCAAAAGTCCTCATGGAGATGTGGTTGACCTTGTTGTAGCATCAAATTGTTACAATAAGATTTACGACTTAGCGCATCGGCCATAACATTGGCCTTCCCCGGGATGTAAGTTATCCCTAAGTCGTAATCCAAGATCAACTCAACCCACCGTCTTTGCCTGAGATTCAAATCCGGCTGGGTGAAGATATATTTCAGACTTTGGTGATCAGTGAATATTTCGCAACGATTACCCAGAAGGTAATGTCGCCAGGTTTTTAGTGCATGGACCACAGCTGCAAGCTCAAGGTCATGTGTGGGATAATTATCCTCATGTGGACGCAACTGTCGAGATGCGTATGCGATCACATGACGATCTTGCATGAGAATGCAACCTAATCCTTGTCGCGAGGCATCGCAATAGATAACAAAGTCCTTAGAAAAATCTGGTGGTAGCAACACAGGTGCGGAAGTCAGGCGTCTTTTCAGCTCCTGAAACTATGCTCACACTGTGGTGTCCACTCGAACTTTTTATCTTTCTTGAGGAGTTCAGTTAGAGGCTTTGCAACCTTGGAGAAATTCTCGACAAAGCGGCGACAATAGCTCGCTAGACCAAGAAAACTCCTAACTTGCTTAACCGATTCAGGTTGAGTCCAATCAAGGACAGCTTGAACTCTCTCGGGATTGACAGCAATACCCTTACCAGAGATTACGTGGCCTAGATAGGTCACTTCTGGTAACCAGAATTCACATTTTGAAAATTTGGCATAAAGGCGATGCTCTCGAAGTTTCATCAATACCAGCCTTAGAGCTCGGCATGTTCTTGTACATTCTTCGAGTAGATGAGAATATCATCGAGGTATACCACGAGAATTTATCCAAATACTCCATGAAGATTGAATTCATCAGCCGAGAGAAGGTGGCTGGGGCATTGGTTAAACCGAAGGACATAACGGTGTACTCATATTGGCCATAACGAGTAACAAAAGCCATTTTTGGAATGTCCCCGTTCTTAATCTTCATTTGATGGTATCCCAACCTCAAATCCATTTTGGAGAAGACTGAGGATCCAGCGAGCTGATCGTACAGGTCGTTGATCCTGGGGAGTGGATACTTGTTCTTTATGGTGACCAGATTAACTGGTCGGTAATCTACAACCATCCGATCCGTTCCGTCTTTCTTCTTGACGAAGAGGAAAGGACAAGCCCAAGGAGAAGAGCCTAGCTCCAGGGGTGCCATCTTATATGGTCTTCTGGCTATTGGGACAGTTCCCGGAACAAGATCTATTACAAACTCTACATCTCTGTCAGGTGGAATTCCTGGCGGTTCCTCTGGAAAAACATCCGGGAAGTGACAGACTACCGGAATGTCTTCAAGTTCTGGAAGAGGGTTGGCATTTGGCAACTCGAGTAGAGACATTTACTATCTCACCCGAGGGATGGGTAAGCTGGACATTTCTAGAATGAGTATCAATCTTGGCATAATGAGCTGACATCCAGTCCATGCCCAAGATGATATTAATATCCGAAGATTTCAAGGCTATCCATGAGGCTAGAAAAACTAGCCTGTCTACTAGAATCTCATTGTCATAGGTTATCCTAGAGGTTTGCCATTTACTACCAGGGGTTTGGACAACCAATGGGATTGGCATATCACAAAAAGACATGTTATGCAACTGTGCATAACTTTCTGAAATGAAGGAATGAGAAGACCCGGTGTCAAAGAGAACGGACGTTGGGTGATGATTAACAAGAAGCGTACCCAGCATGACGTCGGGATCCTCTGCAGCTTCTTCTGCTGACACATAGTTCACACGGCCACGTGCAGGAGTTGGTTTCACATAATAAGCTTTGCCCGACTTGGCTTGCCCGACGGACTTTCCGGGTTGCTTGGCACCCACATTCTGAGGACACTCAAGGGAATAGTGCCATGGTTCTCCACATTTGTAGCATATCACCTGGTTGGCACGTGGTGCAACATTGCTAGCTGGACCACCATAAGCTTTTGCTGGAGGGTTGGCCTGATTCGTCTGAGGCGCCACGTAGGATGGCCTCGGAGTGTATCTTGGTGGCAGAGAGCTGTTTGGAACCCACAGCCTGCGTTTTGGAAACGCGGAACCAGAAGACGAGCCAAAGTCACGGGAATGCTTCCTTGTGGCTTCGAAGTCAGTATGACCAGTCTCGGCACTGATCGCTTTGTTGACTAGGGCTTGAAAACTTGTACACTCATGGAGGCGCACATCACGACGGAGCTCAGGGCTCAGACCCTTACGAAACCTTGCTTGCTTCTTGGCGTCAGTAGACACCTCCTCTGTTGCATAGCGGGCGAGGTTACCGAACTCGCGGCTATAGGCATCCACAGACAACTTGCCCTGAGTGAAGGCACAGAACTCCTCTCTCTTTCTGTCCATCAGGCCCTCTGGAATATGGTGCAGACGAAAAGCTGCACTGAAGTCTTCCCATGTGGCCACTGGTTCAGCGGGACGCATAGCTTCAAAATTCTCCCACCACAGATTGGCGGGTCCTTCCAGGAAATACGGCGCAAAGGTCACCTTGTCGGCCTCAGACACATTCGCAGAGCGAATCTTGCGTGAGATGCTGCACAGCCAGTCATCAGCGTCGAGGGGATCGACGGAATGATGAAACTTTGGAGGATTCAGCTTCACAAAGTCATTGAGGGACACTGCAGCATTCCTAGGCTGTCGAGCCGTATTCTGCTCAATACGCTCTAGCAGTCGATTGGTCTCCCTTTTATTTCTCTCTGCCTCAAGCATCACTTCCACCAGAGAAGGTGGGTGAGGCAGGTCTTCCTGCGACGCTTGACTACCCTCACCTTGCTCATGAGCAGGGGCACGGTTCAACCTGGTGAACACCATCCTGACAAACAAACTCATAGCTTAGACCAATATCCTATCAATACTAACTATGGATTAAGAATGTACTGAACACACGGAATGCGGAAATGAATATTCGAACAGCATGGTAACAAGCAACTGCTATATATACACCATGGTTCATACACACCCTTACATAGTTCAGTACACCCTTAACCGAAGAGAAAACTACTGAAATTGTGAAACTACTCATTAGAGGCTTACAAGCTGCCTATACATTATTTATCTAGGCCTCCGGAATTCATTTCACATTACATACATACTTCACAAGTCACGCAGGACTGTGAACGTACGGCTACTACCATACTATCCTTCCGCTCACAGCTCAGGCATCCGCATAGAACATCTCATAGAGATTACCTCCATGGCCTGGAAGCTCAACCTGCGGATCAGGAAACACTCTAGCCTGAGATCCCTGGGATTCATAAGGACACGGATGTGGCCTTGGTCCCCTGACTGGTGGTAAGAGGGGTCCCCGAAGAGGTGTGACTCCTCCTATAGGTGGCCAGTCAACGTGGGCCGGAAGATGGGTCCTAACAGGGTTCAGCATCTCCATCTCTCCATACCCTGTCTGGACTACCGGTGCCAGCTGCGTCAAAGCTGTCCACAGACGGGCACGGGTAGCATAAAGCTCCATGCGGAGAGCACGAGCATCCCTGTCTCTATTCTCTAGCATCTCAACAGTGGACTGCAGTAGTGGATCCTCCATAGAAGAATCAAAATAGACTCCACTGAGGTATCCCTCTTCACCAGGCTGAGAGGCCGGAACATAGCAGAACTCTGAATTCTGCAGCAGTGCATGTCTCGCTCTCATAATGGTCAGCATTGAATAGGCAGCATCCTGTACTGCCATGTCAACGGTGACCCCCAACCCATAGGACCAATGGATTGGCTTCTCAGCTCCAGGGTAGTCTGGAAATACCCTAATAGTGCAGATGTACTGGCTCTGGTTGAAGTCTCGGTACTGTTCCTCTACTGTGTACTCGGGGTACCAGCGGTAACCGCACACCGACATCACCCTGACCAGCATGGCCGTATGACCCGGCACATCAATGCACCTGGTCAGACGTACCACCTGACGAGAAGGACGGCCAGGCATTTGTAAATAGAGAGTAATGCAAAAGCATTAGAGCTCTGAATGCAAAATTTGGGCAGCATAACGGCTGTAAATGCTCAAAAACAAATTTTGAGACAACCCAAGATGGAATAGCGTAACCACTCAACCATCAGGTTCAACTCTCTGATCATCAAACTTACTTCCTTTCTCCTAGGAATAAAAGAACCCAATATCTCTTGACCCGTAGTCCTATAATCTACCGATCAGAAACACGAGCCTAGGAGAAGATGAGTAACCTAGTCCTTAATTCCCGCAGAAGAGACGAGGATGACCAGAATAGAATAACTTGAGAAGAGAACAAGAGTCTTACGTTCCCTTCCACAAACAATTCCCTTATATATAACTAAAGCAATTCTAGACTCAACTTCGACCAGTTTGGCTTAGTAATCCTACAGTCAGTCAGGCTCTGATACCAACGCTGTCGAGACCCCGATCCTAAGCCATAGGAATCTAGCCTGTAACACATCGCATCCCTTTGCGGTCTCACGCACGGTTAACTCCTCGGCTGCAGCCTTACCTTAGCCGGGACCGTTTGCGTCTTTTGACTCACGTATGCAATAGTGTCGCTAGCATTCCCATGTCAAAGAACCCGGATCGACATGTCTAGTCATAAACCAAAGTGGTAGTACCGCACAAGGACAGGCATACATGACCCAACAAAGCAGGTGTCAGTCATCAGCGAATGTAGACGAGTCATAGCAAGCTACAAGGACTCCATTACATCGCGTGACATTTCCCCAAAGAGGACAGACACAGCAGCTAAGAAGGACACATGCCGGTCAACCAATGTGTCCGAAGCAGTAGCGAACTACCAAGGCTCATTGGATCACAAAGGGGCATTTCCTCGTAAGGAGTGCTACTAAAGTTCACGACTAGGTAATCGAACCCCATACATATCAAGCATGACACACGTACGCATGGCATACCAATATGTATAGATACATCGATGGCATCACAACATAACCATAAACATACAAGCTTTATTTAAGAGGCTCGGAAGAGCCACACACATAATATTACACATTAAGGGTCTCACGGCCCATAATAGCAGTCATTCAATTACAAGCCAGCGGAAGAGTTTAAACTGTCTGAGTACAAACAGGACAACTAGAAGGCACATGGCCTGACTATACTACAGATCCAACGTAGGGCCAGATCGTAGCTGGGACACCAGCTACTCGTCGTCGTCGATGTCTACGAAGAACCCTCCATTAGGGTCATTAGCAACCTCTGCAACATTTATTAAACAAACATGAGTACGAAGGTACTCAGCAGGAATTTAGGATAACTAACTACTCATGCAAAGTATCAAAAGGTATTGTGGGGTTTCATGCGGAAAGCCAGCATTTGACTCGTGGCTAGAGAACTTGCATTTTTAAATAATTTTGACAACTTGATTTCTCGCACACGAGTCCACTAACACCACAACAATACACTATCGTGGAATCATTCCGTCTCCCTACGGAAATGCCGTCCACGACACTCACGCTTATCTTGGCAATTTTATGAGTAGCCATTGAAGTTATCTATGAACAACATATGTCTCCAAGTAGTCCATATCCACGGACGCGGCTATTCGAATAGATCATAACCCTGCAGGGGTGTACTTCGTCACACACGCTCTCGCCACTTATCGCCATGTGCACGTCATGCACCTCGGCAACCTTCAAGCGGAAGCCCAGCGAGGGAGTCGGCCACGACCGTTAACCACACTAGTACCTAGTCCAGGTTTATCGCCTATCTGAGAGTAACCCGTACGGAAGTCCGGCCGAGGTTTCCGCCAGGGCCTCAAACGATGTGCGCAGGGTTCCCAAGCCCACCATCCGGGTGCCACTTGGTACACCGTGCCACTGCATACCGCATCACGGTCCACCTCTCAGGTCAGCACCATGCACGGCCTCCAGCATTACTATAAACACCAGAAACTACTTGCAACTCCTGGACCGAGTACTACGTGATTAATAGGCCGAGCGGGGTCATATTTCAGGGCCCAGCATGTGGTAGTATCTAGTCTTGGATTACATACACGGAACTC
This sequence comes from Hordeum vulgare subsp. vulgare, assembly GCF_904849725.1. Classification (NCBI taxonomy): domain Eukaryota; kingdom Viridiplantae; phylum Streptophyta; class Magnoliopsida; order Poales; family Poaceae; genus Hordeum; species Hordeum vulgare. The sequence continues at coordinate 293,611,242 of NC_058523.1, read as the reverse complement.
AGTTCCTAAGGACGGTTCCAATGAAACAACCCGCCATGTACTCCTACACAGCCTTTCACCGGTACCTTTACCAAATCAAGTTCAACACACAACCTTTGCTCACCGAACACATTCCACAATTCTGTTCATCTCCCAGATGACAGACCATACACAACTCTAAGCATAGCATGCATGGCAGGATAAGGCATATCATAGCTCAGACAACTACCAGGTATGCTAGGTTGCAAGGTTCGGCAATTTACTGTGACAAGGTTATGTCATGCAAAGGAAGTGGGTTCAACTATCGTGGCAAAAGCAGTTGAAGCATTTGATCTTAATGCAATAAATAGGTGCAGGATCAAGAACATGGGATTTATCAGGATGATCAAAAGGGTTGCTTGCCTTGTTGCTCAGAGGAGGAACGATATCCGTCAGACGGATATTCGGTGGAATCCGGGGGTGCGGAGCCTACCGAAATAAATGGCAACATTCAATAACAATCATATGCAATCAAAATGATGCATGAGCATGGCATGAGAATGCAAGGTGATAAGTTATTATAATCAACATGTATTAGGTTTAGAGTTGATTTGAATCACATTCGAATATCAATTCAAACGGGGTATTCTCGGATACCGTTTTAATTGATTCGACCTGATGCTCAGATCAACTTGATGTTAGCATGCATGAAATGTCATGTTATGGTACTGATTTGTAGTTAGGACAGTGTGTGATCATGGCATTCATAATGAAATTTGAATATTTTCCAAATTCCATTTAAAAGTAATTATAAGAATTGAGTTATTCCTTATTATACATGTTAGGGTTCTGTAACTTTTTCAAACATGGTTGAAAATAGCGTAATCAGAATCCTTGAATTTTTCTGATACTTTTTCATATATAAATTATTTTCATTGGAGTTACAGATTAATTTCTATGATTTTTACAAGTTTTAGCAATTTCCTGGAATTATTTCTATACTGGAAAATGCTTTTATTGCATCAGCATGACATCAGCAAGTCCATCTGGCCGTTGAAAGTCAAACCTGACCAGTGGGACCCACTGGTCAGTCTCTCTGGTCAATTTTAGATTAAGTTTAAACTTAATTAACTGATTAACCTTGCTGGAGCCACATGTCAGTGACTGATTAACTTATTTGATTTATTTTTATTAGTTTTAAACTTGCCAGAGGCTGGCCCCACCAGTCAGTGGCTTAGGCCAGCCGAGATCCACCGGCGGCGAGGTCGTCCTCGCCGGCGGGGAGCCTCCGGCGACCACCAGCACGGCGGAGGGGCTTGGAAACGGCGCACAGGGGGCCAAATGCTGCGCGGAGAGCACCAGAAGAACTGCACATCTCCCGCAGCTCCATTTCTGCACTTAGCCGGGGCTGATCTGGCCGGAGATGACGCCGGTGACGAGCTTGGCGGCGGCCAAGGCTCGGGCGTCATCGGGGTCTTTGATTCAGAGGGAACTACACTCGGTTCTTAGCTCCTACAGCATCTACGCGTTGACCTGAAGCTGCTGGTGCCCTCGGAAGGACGAGGTGATCATCGGAGGGCTACCGGCGACGAGCGGTAGAGGCGGTCCTCGTCGGGCTCCGGTGAAACTAGAGCTAGAGGAGGGGATCGACGGGGAAAACTTATGGGAAATGACCTCATGCTCACGGGGAGTGCAGAGCAGGGCTTAGACGGCTCGGGGAAGGCCTCGGGGCGACGAATCGACGGGAGGGGTCCGGCGGCCGGAGGTGGAAGACGATGGCGTCGCGGGCGTTGCAGGGCTCGGGGTGGCTTCGGCTTCTGCAGGGAGGAGCAGACCGACGAGGCGGAGCTAATGGCGTGCTCTGAGAGGGGATCCTATGGCTAGGGGCACGGGCAGCTCGAGCTTTGCTCGGCTCCAATGGTGGCAGCAAGGAGGAGGAAGAGATCCGGGAGAAGGGAGAGAGCCGACGCTGGGAATGGATAGGTGAGGCCTCGGGGAGCTTATCCCTGGCCTTGCCAGCACGAGGCGGCGGCCAGGCAGGCGCACACGTGCATGGCCGCGCCGGAGGAGGCGGCGGCCACCTCCTGCTCCTACTCGCGCGAGGGAGACGACAGGAGCTGGGTTCGGCCGGTCCAGGCTTAGGCGACAGGTAAGAGTTTCCCATTTTTTTTCTATTTTTTTTCTGTTTTAGCTTCTTCAATATTTTGCTATTTATTACAGCTCCAAAACAAAATGCAAAAACTATTTTAAACACACCTGAATATTTGTTATAATATTCCCAACCATTTCCAAAGTTTTCAACATTTTTGAAAATTTATAGTTTCTGATTTCAAATTTAAAATTTGAAACCAGTGGCTTTTGCATTAAAATAAAATGCTTAAAGTGTCAAGAAAATATTTTTCTCCAATGCTCATTTCCTTTCATGATTTATCAAAAAGTTTGAACATTTCTTGAGGCCATTTTGGGTTCATTGATTTTAACTAGTTTGAGATTTTCTTTATTTGAAGTAGTGGCTAGGGTTTTGAGTTTTTCTTTTGCCACTTTATTGATCTTGTTGGAAAATCTTAGATGCAAATGCAAAGAAGACATGAGCACAAGACTAACTTGCTTAAGGGTTAGGGATGTGACAGACAGAGACTCACCTTCATTATGATTTGCTAGAATACTCTATGTGCTTCACTTATATCTTTTGAGCTTGGCACTTGCTCTATTACTTCACATATATCTTTTCGAGCACGGTGGCGTGTAGATTTTATAGAAATAATTTGCTCTCGTTCTTCACTTATATTTGTTTGAGAGATGAATAAATAGTGATGGTAATTTGCATGGTTCATAAGACTAGTCCAAAAATAATAGGCATTCAATGAATGATAACCAAAACCATCATGTAGCACGCATAGAGAAATTGTGAGTTAATGACATTGATATAGTAATATGAAAAAGGTGTAAGTCCATAATTGTTGATTCATATAAGTCTCGGGATTAAAGGGGTGTTAACTTGTTGTTCGTCTAAATATTAAATAGGCATGGTGATGATGTGTGAGCATTCTTATTCCTCGTTAAAATCCTAGTGTTGTCTCGAGTCGGGGGCACGCGGCGGTTAACTCCTACCAACCCCCTCCCTCGGGGCATGTGTGTAGTGCTTTGATGTCTGATAAAACTAATAAAACTTCGCAATACGTATGTGAGTTCTTTATGACTAATGTGACACCTTGGACATACACATCTTTACCTTCTCATATTTGCTAGCCTCTTCGGTACCGTGCATAGCCCATTCTCACCTCGAGGATTGGTGCATCTTTCACTGGTGCATCCACACCGTGCGGCATGATACACTCTATTGCACCTAATCCTCATTATATCTTCCTCAAAACAGCCACCATACCTACACATTATGGCATTTCCATAGCCATTCCGAGATATATTGCCATGCAAATTCCATCGTCACTTCACATGACTAGTTCGTTCATCGTCATATTTCTTTGCATGATCATATAGAGCTGACATAGTATTTGTGGCAAAGCCACCTTCCATCAGGTTTTTAATACATGTCACACTAGATCATTGCGCATCCTAGTACACTGCCAGAGGCATTCTCAGAGAGTCATATCTTCCTACGAGTTCTCCATATTGAGTTGTCAGTAAATAAAAGTGTGATGATCATCCTTGTTGGAGCATTGTCCCAGTTAGGAAAGGATGATGGAGACAATGATTCCCCCACAAGTCGGGATGAGACTCCGAACAAAAAATAAATAAAATGGGGGAGGCCAAATGAGCCCACCATATAAAAAAATATTATGGGGGGGGCAAAAATAAAGAAAGAAAAAAAGAAAAAATCCCACCATATAAAAAAATAAATGAGAGAAAAAGAGAGAAGGGACAATGCTACTATCCTTTAACACGCATGTGCCTCAAAGTGGCACCATGATCTTCATAGCGAGAGTCTCCTATGCTATCACCTCCATATGCTAGTGGGAATTATCTTATCATAATAAACTTGGCTTGTATATTCCAATGACGGGCTTCCTCAAACACCCTAGGTCTTAATGAGCAAGCAAGTTGGATGCACCACTTAGCTTCAGTTGAGCTTTCATACACTTGTAGCTCTAGTGCATCATTTGCATGACAATCCCTACTCCTCGCATTTACATCTATCGATGGGCATCTCCATAGCTCATTGGTACGCCTAGTTGATCTGAGATTATCTTCTTCACTTTTTACCCCTTTGATATCTACCACCATATTCTATTCCACCTATATGCTATGTCCAATGGTTCATGCTCATGTATTGCGTGAAGAATAAAAAATTGATGCATATTGAAAAAGTACGATCCGACTGCCTGACTTGAACACTGTGGTGCTTAACATTTGTATTTATGTGGTGAAGACGGAGTCATGCCTTGCTAATACAATAAAGATGAATAGGGGGTAAACATTATTTTAGGATCGTATACTTTAAAAATCAATAATTGTGTTGCTTATACTTAATAATATTATTATGTTGATGTTTGTTAATTCATCATTTCTCAATGATCGTACATACAAGAGATTACATTATGGATAGCATGTCAAATCAAAAATTCTGTTTTTATCATTTACCTACTCGAGGACGAGTAGGAATTAAGCTTGGGGATGCAGATACATCTCCAACATATCTATATTTTTTTATTGCTCCACGCTGATATATTATCATTCTAGGATACTTTTGGGGCATTAATATACTAATTCATAATATTTTTGGGCACTAACCTATTGACCCAGTGCCGAGTGCCAGTTACTATTTTTTGCGTGTTTTTTGCTTTCACTACAGGAATCGGGCATTTTGCCATCAGGACTCTACAGACGGCAAAGAGGTTATTACGGACGGCAAAAATTTTGCCGTCAACCCATGACGGCAAAAAATGTCGTCAACCATGTGCCCGCATAGCGTATCTTTGTCGTCAGCGCCCGGTGGGGCAGACGGCAAAATGTTTGCAGTCAGTGGAATTATGTTGCCCTCAACTTCTTTGGTAGACGGCAAAAAAATGGTCGGAAGACGGAACGGCCTAGCTAACGGACGACTTTAGCCCTTTTTGCTGTCTTCCTCACCCGTACATGACAACAAAATATGGCATTTTTGCCATCTTCCTAACCTATACACGACAGCAAAATATGTCATATTTTGTGCCGTCTGCCTAAGCTGTAGATGACAGCAAAATATGTCACATTTTTTGCTGTCTTCCTAGCCTGTACATGACAGCAAAATATGGTCTATTTTTTGCCGTCTTCCTAGCCTGTACATGACAGCAAAATATGACATTTGTTTGTTGTCATGAACATGACAGCAAAGAGCATAAATAGACAATTTATATAACATAATCCATACAACATATATATATAACATAATCCATACAGCATATATATATATATAACATAATCCATACAACATATATATATGTATATATATATATAACATAATCCATACAGCATATATATATATAACATAATTCATACAACATACATATAACATCCATAATTCATACATCATATATATAACATCCATAATACATACATCATATATATAACATCCTTAATCCATAAAGCATATAACACATCCATAATTCATACATCATATATATAACATCCATAATCCATACATCATATATATAATCCATGTCATAATATTTGGCATTACTACATAAAATTTGGCATTACGATAAATGTCTTCATGTCAATACCGTAGTCCAAAGAACATCCGTATGACAACCTACAAGATGAAGTCATGCACATATGTCAGATTTTGGCACACAATAAATAAAGGTTATCCATTTCTTGGCACACAGTAAAATTTGAGGAACACATAGAAAAATCTCCAAGCACGGAGACTCACAAATAAAAAACATAACTAACAACTGCATGGTGATCGGACATGTTTCATTACAAGTAGGAATAGATTGATAACGATGACAAAAGAAGAAAGAAAAATACAGATGAACCCATACAAAGAGACCCGCCACACACGAAGGGAGAACTTGCAGGCGTAGGCATGCACAAGGACGCAACCATGAGCGCGCGTCGCATGCGACAGCCAAGAACCAATCTAGGAATTCATCATGGAGGTGAACTATCAATCGCTTATGTGAACGTTTCAGTCCTAACGCAATCAATTAGCATGCATATCTGTCTTACATCCGGTATTTTGGGATGCATGTTGATTTTAAACACTAGATCAAATTACCGGAGTGGTGTACATGCAGGTGCACATTTAGGTGAAGTAGCAAGCAAGCTAGCAGCTTGATTAATCTTTCCTTGAAATAGTACGTCTCTGCATCTTGCCGCTTAGAGTACGTATGTACGTACGTACATGAATTTGAGGCTATCTTCAATCGATCAATATATTCATCTCTCTCGACAGAACACACCTAACTTTGGCAAACCAAAAACCAGGAAATAGATCGTGTCCGATCACACTACAATCTACGATGGATAATGCTTTGGAGAAGGAGGTGCAACTCTGCCGATTTCATTCCGTAATCAATTTTCTCTACCATCCTAGGATGTTGTCTCAGCGTACAACGTGGGGAGGTACTTCCTGTTCACCCATGCCTCTCGAGTCGTGTACAACCTTTCGGCTGTCAACCATCAGGCATTTCATCATCCTTACTAGTGCCCTAAGAACCAACACATATAGATGATATGGTGTGTATCTACTTTTGAAAAAGTACACGTTTTCCTTGGACTAGGGAGAAGACAAGCATGAAAAATTACAGGTTGAATTTTATAATCTGGATCCAATTTTACTCTTCTTTAAGAGTTTTTTTCCTTTTACCAAAATTTGTTAATCTAGGATCAGTTTGATCGTATGTTACAATAAATGTGTCGATCTAGGATGAATTGGATACTCTAATTATTTTCTAGCAATTATTTAATTCAATTGCAATTGATGAACTTTCCACTTGCTCCAGTAATCAACTTCCCCCAGTTGTCTTTCTTCATATAATCCCTATGATGACTTCTAAATTCCTTGCATTTCTTAGCCTATTCCGATGGTTATTTAATTTCTCTTTTTCTTTCTTAGAGTGATATTCAAGTTTGTGTCGAATCACTATAATTAGTATTATTGATGCTTTTTTGAATTTGCTCAGTGCACATAATCAAGCCATTTCTGCACACACATTAGTTACTTATATGTTTTAACTTATATTTCCTAATTTAAATTTAATTATGTCTCAAGTGCATATGGGTGTAGCTTTCATTGATTTTATGCAATTGGTAAAGCTTCCATTGATCAGAGATATATTGTCTCGGAAAAATTATATGAGTTACTGAAATAGTTGGCCGGTAATTATGTTACATTTTCAAATAGAAATTCTTCGCTACACATGTTACCAGTATTTTAATGATTTCTCCTTTATTAATATTTAGGGATAGCTATTCATATTTATCATATATGAGAAAAACAATGACATGATATTAACAATTAGAGCATATTAACAATTCTGCTATGTCATTCTATGGGTTCAAATGGGTCAAATACATAGCTTCAAGTGGTCTCGTAATCATAAAGATCTCAAGTGGTCTCTACTTGTAAATGAGATATGGAGGCACTAACCATAGCAGATCTCAAAGATGCGGAGAACCATCAAGGTTATTGCGAGGAGCATGAGCATGAGAAGATCCAGCATTATTCGATCCATTGGTCGATGGATGCTGCATGAAGTATTACATGGTTAGAATGACACTCGGACTAAGAAATGCAATAATGATCCTTGCAAATATTTTAGTTAACAAACCGTAGGATGCGGAGTAAGGGCAGAAAAATCGAAAGCGGACATACCATTCTGGGTACAATAAGCCTGCAAATTATGTTAAGAGCGGTGAAGGTTAAGCACCGATAGTAAAAGACTAGATGTGTTGGCTATTAAGGAATTGTGGTTGGCTATTAAGGAACTAACCGTAAACATATGAAAGTTTTGAGTATTTTGTGCCCACACCGCCTGTTGTGTCCTCTCATCAGCCAGTCGCCTCTCCTCCGCTCTCTCCACCGCCCTTTCCTCAGTCGTTAGTCGCTTCTCCTCTGCCCTCTCTGCCGCCCTCTCCGCAGCCGCCCGTCGCCTCTCCACTATCAACTTCTCCTCAAGTAGGCACTACAGAATATGGCATCACAATCGCATCTTCAAATGCAACATTATGTAAGAATTACAAAAAGCATATGTAGAAGGATATAGAATACCTCCATCTCGGCCCTTGTTGGAGTCGCGTGTTCACATACAAAAGATTTTGGGAGACCTAGCCGAGCCTTGTGCTCAGCTAGAGTGCGAGTGGAGGACCTAGGAAACATGTCTCCTGCAATAGCCTCCTTGCCATGTTTCTTCCCCTCTCCAACGATCATAACCAACTCGTGGTCAAGGGGCTCCGATGCCACATCATAGTCGGGCCCTCTCAACTTTGTTGCCACCTCTCTAACTTTGGTCAACCGATTGTAGGCGGTCTGGCTGGTGTACGCAGACGATGAGTCAGACGAATCGTAAGGCGTGGCTTTTTTGAACGATGCCTTATGGGACAAAGCATAACCAATGAAAAGGTTGGGCTCCTGAGCTTTGTGGTGAGCCGCCTGCAACCAAACCAACATGATTAGGAATTCATCACAAGGATTAATTGCCAACATCTATGACAAGAAAGAACTTATGTAGAACGAATCGATGGGAGGAAAGATATACCCAACGTTTCGTGAATCCCTTAAGGCTCAAGTTTCCTTGATGGTGTGGTGGATCTTTCATTGTGTTTCGCCGATTTTTGTAATCTATGTGTTTCAATGTATACTATTTAGAACACCAGTAGTCCACATTCCGCTCCCAGCACTCGCCCTTATCGACACACCATCTAGGAGTAACCTAATTTATCATTTGCATCTCATATACGTCAAAAAGAAATTGATTGCCAACCATTTGTGGAAATAAAAAGGATGAACATGATTTATTTACCTGCATGTACTCCTCCTTCGTAAGAAAGATTTTCATAGTGGTGTCTTAGTAGCCATCTTATAGCCCTTAGATGCCTTATAAGAACGGACGGCAATAATGCACGCATCATAGGACATATTGTGCACAAGCTTCTTACAGTGAATGTTGACGTTCACTTGTGCCTCCTCCAACTTTCCATCCTCGCATCTATAGAAATCCTTCAAATACACGTGAGATCAAACGATATTATAAATTAACTAGCTATGTATTACATATAAAAGTGTGAATTAAACTTAATGATCACCCAAATTTCGGCAAAGACCCGCTCGGCTTTGCTGTGAACCTCAATGTTGTTGAATGTACCAACATCCTCACAGGCTCTGTAGTGGTCCCAAGTTCGTGCTACCTCCGGAACGTTGCCCTCCCCTGGAAAAGTAACCATGCCAGGGAAATGCTCCTTAAGGAGGATCCCAATGACGCCGTTCATGTGTCGGCACTTACCCGGCGCCTCATCACCATCTTCTGTCCAAGTGCTACATAATGAGAAGCCAAAGTTATGAGCAATTGTTACATACAATGAAGGTAGAAAAATGGGAAGCCAAAGTTAGTTACCTTAATCCATATGGAGTAATGCATGGCCTCTGCTCGACAGGTTCCCCTCGTTTTGGGAGACTTGATGCACCACGCAGGAACACAGTCTGACCCTCAAGAACTGCAATTAAATCATCATCCTCCTCCTCCTCGTCATCAGGAATGGGGGAGTGAGACATCATCTCGTCCTCGGGCACGGGGGAGTGAGACATCATCTTGTCCTCACGCACGGGGGAGTGAGACATTGTCACGTCCTCACGCACGGGGGAGTGAGACACCGGCTTGTCCTCGGGCAAGGGGGAGTGAGACACCGGCTCGTCCTTGGGCAAGGGGGAGTGAGACACCGGCTCCTCCAACCTGACCTCCTCAGGCGGTGCCGCGGTAGGTGGTGGCGAGGAAGGCCGGACCGGATTTGTCTTACCCTTTCCTCCACGTCCACCTTTTACTCGACCTCTTCCTCGATGAGGCTGAGCATGGGAGGGTGCCTCAAGAGGATCGGCGAGAAAACTAGTGATCAGATTTCTTGCTATCTTGAGTGGGGCCTTCTCTGCTGGAGCACTAGCAGTCCTTTTCCTATGTGGTCCCACCATGCTTAACTCACCTGCTACAACAAATAGTAAAGCAATTAGTACGAATACAACAGTACAGTTCAAATAAATAAGCATAAGTTCAAAAAAATCACAAATGAGAATTACAAATTAAGGCGATTATAGCACAAATACAACTTTATAGTTCAAACAAATAAGCACAAGTTCAAAATATTACAAATTCAACATTACAGCATGTTCGGGGTCATGGTAAAGCAACTAGTACAAAATCAACATTACAACTCAACATTACAACTAAGAATAGTCGGGATCATCTGGACCACAATCCGACTCTTCTTCTTCCTCTTTCGCTTCTTCGTCATCATCAGTATCACGCGTGTCGTCAAAGATGTCGTCAGAGTGTTGGCCGTCATCATCACTATCATTGGCAATTCCTTGACGTAACTGCTCAAGCATGGATAGGTCCTCCATGTTTGTAACCTCTTCTTCTTCCTCTTCTTCCTCTTCTTCTTCTTCTTCTTCGTCATCATCACTATCAATGTGTACTTCCATGGATGCATTGATGTTGCGACGGCCTCTAGGCCCATGTTCTTCTTGGAAGAATTCTCCATCATATGTGTGAGGGTTGATGTGAGGTTGATAATCCTCTTCACTGGGAGAACATTGTTTACCATGTGGCGGCACATCATACACGACATCCCAACCCTTAAGATGCGCCTTCTTTTGACATGCGTACTTGAGATAGAAAACTTGTGTCGCTTGTTGAGCCACAATATAGACATCCTCGCATTCTAATTTGCTGTCTTGTCAAATTTCAACTAGCCCAATATCATCTCTCCGCCTAACCTTCTCCGGATCGAACCAATGGCATTTAAAGACAATGACTTTTGGAGGATTTGCCCCAAAGTAATGCAGTTCATATATTTCATCAAGTCTTCCATAATACTCAACTCCATTGCAAATAGCCGACACTCCTGTGTTTCTTGATTTTAGAACGGCCCGACGTTCCTCGTTCTCATGTGTGCGGAAGTGATATCCATTGATGTTGTATCTCTCGAACGTATCGACCTTATAGTCAAAGCCATTAGCAACGTGTTTCAACTCGTTGTCCAATATTGACGTGCCCTACAAGTTTAAGAGAGAAGGATCGGTGAATTAGTCGCACGTAATACCAACTTAGGTTCTTCCATAATAAGAAGTATACATACCTTTCCTTTGAACCAAGAAATGAAACCGTAATTGTCGTCTCCGTTGCCAGCAAGAAGCTCATACTCTTCGAGTGAATCACGTTCGACCCCTCCATTTGAGAATTGAGCAACGAAATCACTGAGCAATGAGAAATGAGCGGAGTTAGACACAAACATATGAGTAAGTGTTACATGATGTACCAATCACTTACTCAATGTATGGCCACACTTCTTTTAAGTTGGTGAGGATATACAACATAAGCAAGCTCCACTCTTTCACATCCAGATTCTTTGAACCAGAAGCACCCACAGGTCTGAGTTGCCCTTTGAAGAGGCTGAGAGTGGATTCATGTTTGGGGTCGCCGGTATTGTAACGAGACTTCGCATTATGCAAGCTTGGAATATTGGCCCCATAGCGTGATGTCGTGAAGTTTGTCACCTCTTCCGTCAAGAATGCCTCGGCTATGGATGCTTCAATTCTACATTTATTTCTACATTTAGCTCGAAGAGTCTTTTGCATTCTCTCAAGTCCATAGCACCAACGGTTCTGCACAGGGCCACCCAATCTTGCCTCAGATGGGAGGTGTAAAATCATATGTTCCATCGGATTAAAGAAGCCTGGTGGAATTATCTTCTCTAGCTTGCAGAGCAACTCGGGTGCCCATTTTTCCATGTCATCTATCACAGTAGGAGATACTTCTTTAGCACAAAGAACACGAAAGAAATAGCTAAGGTCTGCCAATACTTCCCAATCGTCCTCACGGATATAGCCTCGAATCATCACCGGCATTAACCGCTCAAGCCATATGTGCCAATCATGACTCTTCAACCCGTTGAGCTTCAATTTATCAAGATTCACTGCTCTCATTAGATTCGCTGCATACCCATCAGGGAACACCAAAGTTTTGAACCACATGAGTATCTCCTTCTTTCGTTCCCTTCCCTTGCAAGAACAAACCTAGCCCGTGGCGTCGTCCATTTCTTCCGATCCATGCGTTGCCGCAAGTTTTGTTCGGGTCTATGACATAGCTTCATCACATCTAGTCTAGCCTTAGTATTGTCCTTCGTATTCTCAGAAATGTTGAACAATGTGCCAAAAATGGCCTCGGCGATATTCTTTTCAGTGTGCATTACATCAATGTTATGTGGAAGCTCGAGCTGATGGAAGTAGGGGAGATACCAGAAGCATGGCCTATGAGTCCAGGCATGTTCTTCATTATATCCCAAGAAATACCCTGGACGGATGGGATCAGGCTCGAGAGCATCTAGTTGATTACGAATCTGTTCACCCGTCATCTCAGGTGGTGCCGAGTGTTCGACAACTTCACCTTTCATGAAGTTCTTCTTGTCTTGTGTGAATGGATGGTCGGGCAACAAATGTTGTCTATGGAAATCAAAGCAAGAATACTTGCGACCATGTTGCAGCCAACGACACTGAAGATTTGCCTTGCATCTAGGGCATGGGAACCTCCCATGCACAGACCACCCCATGAAAAGTGAAAACGCCGGTAGGTCATGCATTGAGTACAGGTACCAAACATGCATATTGAAGTTCTTCTTGCTAGCAACGTCGTATGTCTGTATCCCATTCACCCAAGCTTCTTTCAACTCATCTATCAATGGCTGGAGGTACACATTTATATTCTTTCCCGGATACTTGGGCCCTGGAATTATCAATGATAGGAATATGTGCTTGCGTTGCATTAGGACGCCTGGGGAGAGGTTGAGGGGAACAACAAACACATGCCAACAACTATATGTCTTTGAGACAAAACCGAACGGGTTGAACCCATCGAGTCCGATGGCGACTCGTGGATTCCTTGCCTCTTTTGCTTTCTCAGGATGTAATCGATCGAAATTCTTCCATGCTTGGGCACAAGACGGATGTATCAACATTGGTCTCCCATGATCATCCTTGTCGCGTCTTATCCCATATTTGTGCCATACCATCTGTAAGGCCGTATCTTCATTCAAGTAAAGGCGTTGAAGTCTTGGCAGGATTGGAAGATATCGAAGAACATTTGTGGGGAATTTGGTATGCTTCTTCGTACCATCAGGGAGGACTCTCTCGGTATACCTATAGGAGCCGCACTTGACACAGTATTTGTCGTCTGCATACTCTTTCGTAAATAAGACACATCCGTTTGGGCAAGCGTGTATCTGCTCATACGGCATCTTAAGTGCACGTAGGGTTTTCTTCGCTTCGTACCAACTTTTAGGCAGTTTGTGCCCTTCAGGGAGAGGGCGGCCCCAAGAGGTCATCATTGAATCAAAGTTATCTCTGCTCATGTTGAACTGGGTCTTCATAGACATTGCTTGTCCGATGGCATCCAACTGGCATTGATCTGTGTAGTCGTGAAGAGGTTGTTGTGATGAATTCAGCATTTCTAAGGACGCCCTCGCGGACTCCTCTGGTTCTTCCTCTGATCCCGCATCACGTGCATCGTTGAAGTCTGCTACCATGACATCGATCCCGGTACTGTCATCGTTGGTGTGCCGACGAACGACCTCCTCTCTGCTACGTTTAGTCTCGCCGTGAAAGGTCCACCATTTATACCCAGGCTTAAACCCATGCTTCTGCAGATGTAAAGACATCGTCTTCTTTGTCTGTTCTTTATAGTTTTTGCACTCCAAGCAGGGACACCAAATTTTTCTCTTGCCACTAGCAAATGTTGCCTCTATGAATTTATTGGTCTTGTCCACCCACTCAGCGGTCATGCCAACCTGACTAGGGTGGCCAGTGTACATCCACTCACGATCATCCATAGTGCTACTTGCACTAACAATACGGGTATTTTGTTCAGATTCATCAAGTTAGATATAATGTAATTACATGTAGATACATAACTAATTACTTTTTTCATATTATTTACGCCATAGTTTTATTTTTTATCATACAAAAGGGAAACCAACATTCATGGATTCAATCCTATCTCTAATAGGTAAAGATGGGTCCTAATCCCACCCGAGCACGTGTAGATTGGGTTCGTTCCCTGTGCTCTACTCCGGTCCAAGGCAAAATTTCAGCAGCACCTTCCCGCTGTTCTCCTGGTACACGTCTCGACAACAAGCCGAGAGAATGTGTACCGGGAGAACAACGGGGTGGTGCTGACGAAATTTTCCTCGAACGGAAGTAGAGAGCACGGGAAACGAAACCCAATCTACATGTACTCGGGCTGTCCATGGATAATGTGGACAATTCGAAAGGATGACGGTTATAAATATGCAAATACATGCATATTTATAGGTGCCACCCTTTCGAACAGGAGACGCCTAGGTTACAAGACTTGACATGAAATAAAACTCTAGATGCATCAGATGACGACGGAACAGAGTAAATAGGGAAGGGGGGAGATGATAGTCGAGCTCACACCTAGATTGTAGATGCGGAAGTCAAACGACGAGGGCAACGACAACGGGACCGACGGTGCTCCTCGAGACGAAGAGAAGATCCCTGCACATGAAAAGCACCGGCACAACCAACATCAGCACTAATTCATCACAAGGATTAATTGGCAACATGTATAGCACCGGCGGCGGCCGGGGAGAGGACCAAAATAGTTATGAAATATAGTTTGTGTTTATATTAAATCTATGATCAAACTTTAAATCCATGATGTCTTATCTATACCATTATATAGTGTATCAGTTTTGAATGGATCGAGATCATGATCCTGATCGTTGGTATCCTCAATCTAACGGTTCAAAGCAATGAGATTCGCATGAACAGTACCAATCATCTCCCTCCAATGTATTCTAGAACCATCGCATTATAAAAAGGTGCATGCCGCTCAGGCAATGCTGCGGTCAGTAGAGGACATGCATCATATAGTGTCATACATATAGTGTATGCAGTTTATGTTTTTTACAACTATGTCACCAATCAATAGGAATTACACTCCTTTAATATATCTTTACCTAATATATTTAATATATACTTCTTCCAGGTAATCCACACTCCAGCCAATATATATGCATGAGAACAATCATCTTAAGATGTGTGTGTGTGTGTGTCTTATTATATTTTACCACTACATTGGACGAGGATGAGACGATTGGTCTAAATGCTTGAAACCAAATCAATCACCGGACAAGATAAGCAATCCATATAAATTTCATGTCTGATCTGCTTGGAATATATAAAGGAAGTGTTTTTACTTTCTGTCCTATTTCTGAATCAAATATGTATCATTGCATTTTTAGCCCATGCATGTGAATGCTTAGGAAGACACAACATACATAGTTCAGTTTTGATGTTGTTCAATGCTATTTACAGAAGCAGACCCACACATAAATTCAATTTATTTACTGACACTTCTCTACTGATAATGCTTTCCATTAATTTGTCTCCTTGATAATTTATTTTCCCCTTGGCATCCATCCACCTGATGGACTCCGATAAATGAATCTTGGCTATCAATCTATATGATGTAATCCATGAAGGACATGGCATTAGTAGGAGACAACAAATATGTGAACGGTGAGCAAAACTAGGAGGGCACTGGTGGCCAAGTCTGAGCTTTGTTACCAATGGGAGGAGGGCGCTGGTGGCGACCGGAGACATGCAGGGAGGTCCGACCGGTAGTGTGGTGGAGAGAGGCCCGACGGCGGTGGCTGGGAGGTGTGGTGGAGGGAGGCCTACCGGAGGCGTCAGCCGGGGAGGGCACTGGCGGTGCTGGAGGGAGGCCCGACCGGAGGTGTGGTGGAGGGAGGCCCGGCCGGAGGTGGCCTACCCTCCCGCCATATCGCGCAGACGGACGACGGCGGCCGGGGAGGGCAACGGCGGTGTCAGTCGGGGAGGGCACTCGCGGTGGTGGAGGGAGGCCCGACCGGAGGTGGCCTACCCTCCCGCCATGTCGCGCATATGGAAGATGGCGGCCGGGGAGGGCACCGGCGACGGCGGCTGTGAACCCTAGATATTTTCACCAGAGGGAGGGAACCACCAGTCGCGAGAGGGAGGGGCTGCTGCGCTCATTGTTTTTTATCCGGTGTGTTCTTTTTCCACTCGCGGGAGGTAGCCCACCTGTGTTTTTAGTCTTTGCCGTCTTCATAACGACGTACCTGACGGCAAAGACTAATTTTTGCCGTCTTCTCTTGCTAATCCAAGACGGCAAAACTGCCTGTCGTTTGGGTCAGTTAACAGGAATGTGGACATCTTTTTTGCCGTCATCCGTAGCATAAGTAGACGGCAAAAATCCTGCCTTTGCCGTCATCTACCCAAATAGTTGACGGAAAAACTATTTTTTGTCGTGTGGTTTTTTTTGTCGTCTGCTTTTTGTGATTTTTGGCGATAATAGCTCTTTGCCGTCTGCCCATGACGGCAAACTTCCCGTTTGCCGTCTGCCCCGACGATTTGCTGACGGCAAAGATTATACCTATCATCAAAATAGCTGATTCCTGTAGTATTTGCAAGTTTACCCTACCAAACGAAGTCCAAATGCCATGAAACTTTAATATGATTTTTTCCGGACCATAAGAAGACCTGCAAACATCGGAAGTGGACAAGAGGCCGCACGAGGGAGGCACAAGCCAACAGGGGGCGGCCGAGCCTGATGGCTTGTGCGCCCCCTGGATGCCTCCCGGCGTCCCTCTCTGGCCTATAAATTCACAAATATTCCGAAAACCCTAAGAGCACTCCCGAAACACTTTTTCTATCACCGCAAGTATCTGTTCCGGCGGGAGGCCATCTAAACCTCCGTTCCGGCGATCTACCGGAGGGGAGATCAATCACGGAGGGCCTCTACATCAACCTTGCTGCCCTCACCATGATGTGTGAGTAGTTCACCAAAGACCTACGGGTCCGTAGGCAGTACCTAGATGGAAATCTCTCTCTCTTATGATCTTCAATACCAAGTTCATCGCATCTTCGCTTTGATCAATCCGATGTAATCACTATGTATGGTGTGTTTGTTGGGATCCAATGAATTGTGGGTTTATGTTCAAATTATTCATGAAAGGTATTTGAGTCACCTCTGATTATTATGATTCTTAATTGGATGATCATTATAGCTTCGTAATGCTCTCCGATCTATTGAGATAGTTTGGCCAACTAGATTAATACTTCTTCAGTGGGAGTGGTGCGTTGTAGTAGGTTCAACCTGGCGAATTTCTATATCCCAGTGACAGAAGGGGACAAGATGCGTCTTTGTGTTGCTGCTACTAAGGATAAAACGATGGGGTTTATTCATATTAATTGAGTTTAGTTTGTCTACATCATGTCATTGTTCTCCAAGCATTACTCTGTTTTTACTTAATACATAGAGAGGCAAGCATAGAAGCGCTCTTGAAGTGGAGTAATAGTAATATGTGCAGGCAGGAGTTAGCCTATTTTCTTATGGACATGGTGCCTATATACACATGATCATTGCCGTGAAAATCGCATAATTAATCGTTGTTCTATAAATTTCCCAACAGTAATTTGTTTACCAACCATATGCCTTTGCCATGAGAGATGCCACTAGGGAACACTACGGTCCCCGGGTCTATTCACTTATATATTTACAAACGCTACTACTACCTTGCGAACATTATTTGTGTTTCATTTTATTTTGCAATTTACAATTATCAATAATTATCTAGACACCTCATTTGCTTGCAAATAACGAGATCAAGGGGACTCACAACCCTCTTGCCCGCGTTGGGTGCAAGTTGTTTGTTTCTTTGTGTGCAGTCGCTGAAGACGATTGAGGATTGGTATTCCTATTGGTTCCATAAACCTTGGTTTCATAACTGAGGGAAATACTTACCCGCATTGTGCTGCGATAACCCGTTCCTCTTCATGGGAAACTCAACGCAGATCACAGTCATCAGTGAGCCGCATCGAGTTGGTTGGATCCAATTTATTGTCGTCATGTGTCCAACGATTGCGTGATGTCCAGATGGACCACATCACTGTGATGATCGTTGCTTGTTCTTGTGTTGAGAAATTTGGTCCGCATAAGATGTCAGTCGCCCATGTGGAAGGATGGATCCGCGGGAGTTTGATGTCCATCAGTTGGCGTGCTTCCTCCCAAAACCCTCGAGCATGTGAGCAATGTATGAGGGCATGCTACAGATCTTCCTCCCGTGACTGACATAGCTTACACGTGCTAATATCACGTATGTGTCGATGTTGGAGTGTGCACTCATCTGGCAAAATTCCATGAAGAACTCGCCGCCAGAATACACGCACCTTTGGATCACCTTAAGAGACAATAAAGCTTTCCACAACTGATGTTTACTGACTAAAGATTTTGTTACCTGTCCTTCTTCTCGAGCTTGAAGTTCTTTCTGAATCACTAGAGCCTGGTACGCTGACTTAACAGTGTAGTTGCCTGATCTGTCATGTGCCCAAGCCAATGTATCATCACCACCACCGCGTCGCAAGGGATTATTCAGAATAGCCTCGGCGTCTGGTGCAATAAAGTTCTGACGAACAAGGCCATGTTTCCATGTCCAGTTATCTGAATCAATAAGTTCACTCACAAAAGAAATAGTAGGAAAAATCGGTGTGAGCAATGGAGTTCTAGTATGCGTCGTTGGAATCCACTTATTTGTCCATGTATTAATAGAGGTACCATCGCCAACTCGTGTAACAATTCCGGCAAGTAGAGCCTCCCTTCCTGCAATGATAGCCCTTCATGTTGCTGAGGCGGCCTTAGGTGCAATTGCTTGCACGAAATATGTGTGTGGGAAGTATCTTCCTTTCATAACTCTGGCGCAAAGGGAGTCGGGATTAGTCATAAAGCGTTAGCCATGCTTCCCTGAGAGAGCCAAGTTCAACAGGTGGAGATCACGGAAGCCCATGTCTCCTTGACATTTTGGTTTTGTTAACTCTTTCCAAGAGATCCAATGAAGTGATCTCTTATCAATATTATTGCTCCACCAATACTTAGCCATGCTAGCCGTCAGTTTTTTACAAACCTTCTTGGTCAGTAGGAAACAACTCATGTTGTACGTGGGGAATGCCTGAATGATTGTTTTGATAAGGACCTCTCGCCCTGGACAGGCAAAGAGCCTCTCTAACCAGCCCTGCATCTTGCTCCACGACCGCTCACGTATGTGATCGAATGTTCCACTTGTGATCCGGCCAACGGTTGTAGGCAGACCTAGATATCTTTCGTTGAATTCTTCAACAAAAACACCCAACATTCCCTTGATGTTCTGTCGTAAATTGGCTGGCGTACTCGGACTAAAGAAGATAGCACGTTTATCTTTGTTCACGCATTGGCCCGATGCTTCGCCATAGATACCCAAAATGTCATTTAATCTTTCTGCACTTTGTGAATGTGCACCGAGGAAAATTAGACAGTTGTCTCCAAAACAGTAAGTGACTGACCCAAGGTGCCTGTATACTCGCCCTGATGCCCCTGTCAACATGTCCAAAATATTTGAGCATTGACGAGAAACCTTCTGTACACAACAAAAAAAGGAACGATGACACTGGGTTCCCTTGTCGAAGCCCTCGAGAGGGAGTGAAATTGGGTTGCAGCTCACCATTAATCCTGACTGAAAACCGACCGAGGTGACACATTTCATGATCAAAGTGATAAATCCGTGTGCAAATCCCAGTGGATGTAGGATGGCCTCCAAGTAATTCCATTCTACCCGGTCATATGCTTTCATCATATCCAATTTGACTGCACATGCATGATTTTTGACTTTCTTCCATCTACGAATAGTATGAAGACTCTCAAAGGCTACGAGAACATTATCAGTGATCAAGCATCCAGAAACAAAAGCACTTTGTTCCTCACTAATTATCTCATCCATGCATCCCCGTAGACTATTGGTTATAGCCTTAGCGGCAATCTTATATAGAATAGGACATAATGCAATGGGATGATACTGAGAGATCGATTGGGCGTGTCGTACCTTTGGAATCAGAGTGATAGCCGTGTCACTGAGACCCGGCGGTAGATCACCCCCATTAAGAAAGTCCAACACAGCAGTGGTAACATCGTGTTTCAGAACATGCCAGTGCCATTGGAAGAAGCCCACTGTGAATCCATCAACATCGGGTGCTTTAGACGGAGCCATTTGGAAGAGCGTGTCATGTATTTCTTGTGCTTCAAATGGCTTCTTGAACAGGTCGTTCATTTCTGGCGTAACTTTCACCGGGACATGCTGCAACAACTCGTTTGCATCACCCTGTCCTTGGGAGGTATACCATGCTTGATAAAACGATTGTACCTCTTGTTTGTCCTCGGTTGAGTCTGCACAAAACGAGCCGTCAGTCCTCTTCAAGCCACTTATTTTGTTCACCCTTTGTCGTTGTTTAGTTTGTGCCTGAAAGTAGCTCGTGTTCCGATCGCCAGCGCGTAGCCAAAGGACCCTAGATCGCTGTCGAACCCATACTTCTTCCTGACGAAGAGCCTCACAGAGTTTTAAGACTGTTTGATTTTCTTCTTCATAAGGTCCTCGACCTATAGACTGTCTGCGCAGATTATCATGTTTCTTTTGTAATTGCCTGACTTTCCTTGCAAGACAACCAAATTCTCTATCTCCCCAAGTCTCAAGATCCTTGTGGAGAGCATTAAGAGACTCCACAATCCCTTGTAACCCCGGTCCACGAACATGATTTTTCCATGCATCTGTGACTAGTCATTCATAGTCAGAATGAGTTGCCATACATTCTCATATCTAAATTGTTTTACCCGTTGTGCATAATCAGCGATGTTCGTCACCTGGATCTCAGCTACCACAAAGTAGTGATCCGACTCTATGGCACTAACATGTCGCACACGTATATGTTCGTAGCTCTGTCGAAAGGCCTCATTGCCAAAGGCACGGTCCAATCGAGCTTTAACGTTAGCGCTGTCTCTTTGCCTGTTATCCCATGTATACACCATTCCAGGCCAGCCTAGATCTTGGAAGGAAACATCCTCAACACCTTCTCTGAAAGCCTTCATTTGCCACTCCGGATGAGCCGACTGGCTAAAATGTTCATCACCAAACAGGGTCTCGTTGAAGTTGCCCATGCACATCCATGCAGAATGAGGCAGGGCATATAGAGTCCGAAGGAAACGCCAATTGTGGCGTCTGTCTTCAGCTTTCAGTGCCCCATAAAAACCTGTAAACTGCCATTCCGTAGACTTTTGATCTTTGACTTTTACGAGCACATCTATGTGGTTTGAACTATAATTTTTCAGATCAACATCCACCTCCCGTAACCAGTAGAGGCCAATGCCACCACTCAGCCCAATATTGTCAACCGCAAAACACCCCGCGAAACCAAATTGCTGTCGCAGAGCTTCCACTCGTTTTGCCCTGATTTTAGTTTCCATGAGGAACAACAGGGTGGGGCCTTCTTGCTTCACCAAGCGGCGAAGCTCATGAACTGCCTTGGGGTTCCCAAGCCCCCGGCAGTTCCATCTTATGCATCTCATTGGGATGGACAGGTCTGCATTGCAGACAGTGCCGAGTTGTTAGGCGTAGGTTTCTTCTTCTTCGTTTCTCTCTCCACAAGTTGTTCCTCCCCCTCCTTAGCACTACCGGGTAGGACCTCTGATGATCAACCTGAGTAGCTCCACCGGCATCTCCACCACTCGTCAGAAGGAGAGGAGCACGTTCCACCCGTCGGTAGAAGGGTTTTGGTGCCTCTTTCCTCTTGTTGTTGCTTTTAGTTTGGTTTTTGACCGAGGAGTTCGCTTCTGCTCCACCTTTTCCGGCGTTACTAGAGTTCTTCGACTCTCGATGACTGCTCGGTCCAGCATATTGCCCTTTGCTCGAGCTCTCTCCCGACACAGACTTCTTCTTGTCCTCCGGTGCCCTTAACTTTGCCCCAAAAGGTAGCTCTCCTTTGTCATCTCTCGGGCCAGGAGTCGGGCAAAACAGTTCAGCATGTCCAAGTCTGCCACAGGAAAAACAGAAGCGTGGAACATTCTCATATTGTATATCATACATGTCTGTCTTTTTCCTCTTGACAGAGTCGATTAAGATCCACCTCCTTAGAGGTTTGCTCACATCATGCGCGATTCTAGCTCGTAAATAGCCACCCACATGATCGAACTGGACCGACGAAGCTTCCTTATCGATCTGCTATGCTATTAGTTTTCCCCAGTTATCATCACGTAGATTATATGGAAGATTTGGGACCCTAGCCCACAGATGGAGCCGGTCCAACTGAACCTCATCAGGCCGCATGCATTCTTCGAAGTGTGTCAGAATCACTCCATGTTTGCTGATGTGCCATGGTGAGCCCTAGAAGATCTGATCCCGATCTCTTCGGGACTGAAACTCTCCGACGAACATATTCTCCCCCATAGCACGAAATTTTAGTCCACGAGGATTTCCCCAAGCCGGACGTAAGGCATCGGCAATGGTTTGGATGTGGAAGAGATGACGATGAGGAACCTTCCCAGCCAACAGCCACTTTTCCGGCGTACCATCATCCCGGTCGTCAATGATCAGGGGTCGCTTCCTCATATGTGACACCGAGCTTCCCCAAAGGTTCCTCTAAACGGGTCCTAGCATCGGAGGACGAGCCAGCTCCCGCTGCAGTTCCCTTGCCTGGATCAGATGAGTTCATCCTCTCCGCAATCACCCGAGCTCCCCCCGGAGGAAGCCGACGATCGCCTTCGTGTTCCACGTACGAGGCTATCTCTCTCTTCTTTTCTTGTGGGGAAAAAGAATAGACAACGTACAAGTACATAACGGAATACCAGATCGTAATCGATTAGACGAGTACACGAATCGTCTAAGGCCCCATTTGGAATGTAGTTTTTCAATCCGGGTATTATACTTGTCTCCAATCAAATACATTTCGTGGGGTGGTATTTTCAATCCGGTTGTAAAATCTATCCTGACTTCTTCCTAACCCTTAATCGACTCTAATACCAATGTAAGAAACAATCTTCCTAACCCTTAATCGACTCTAATACCAATGTAAGAAACATAAGCACACGGTCTAACCCCTATTCCTCGATCATTTTCCATGGTTCCACTCACAATGATCTTTGAGGCTAGAGGTTAGGAACCTTTATATAATGTTATTCCAATTAATTTTAAACTGTATAAATTACAGATAAGTGTCCAAATATAATTTGTTTAATTGAAGACTCCCGGTTAACTTAACCAACCATGATAACCATCAAGGAGTCTCATCCGCAATATGTCACATAAGCACATACGTGTGAGTCGCACGCTGATATTCAAATTCACAAGCTTTATCAATTCATGGAGCCATTCCCATGAACAACCTGCCTTTCCATAATATGATGTGCTCGGGGACAAATATACATTTTGTATAATAAATATTCCAGCATTAACAAATATTGTTTTCAGCATATATGTACCGGCTTTCATGAACTATATTCCATTCATGTATCCAAGCAATATTCAAGTGGATCAATAAATTCCATATCGAGGTAAACCATTCCAGGAAATATGTAGTATATATAAAATGTTGCAAGACACACAAAAGTATTTCCTACAGGTAGTTCAAAAATTTCTCAGACTCAGGCGGCACTTGGATTATCGTGTTTCCTTCAGATACACCCTAAAAAATTACATGCCCTTGCCCTTGGACGTCTGTATCAATTCCGGTTGGAAATCAGTCTAATCTGATAAGGTACACTCGTAATATTAATACATCCGTATTAAATTACACTCAATCCAATCATGGATGCTATTGTTTTCTAATCCACGGATACTAAAGCGTTAAGGCTAGTGAAGCCTCAGCAAGAACTTCCTCACGGCTCTAACCAAGGGAAGAGGGTTTTCAACATGCACAGCATGGCCACTTTCCGGGACAATTATCATTTCACATAGCTCCTGATTGCTACGAGAATCAGCTTCACGTTCCCCGTACTCTCTTATCTCGCTGCACATTCGCTCCGCTATCTCTTTAAATTTTACGTCCTTCTCACCTGCAACGATGAGGACAGGCCTCTCCAAGTGTTTCAGGTCTTCCCACAGGGACCTGATACATATAGGAACTTACATGAGGTTGAGTTTCTTCTCATGCAAAATGCAATGCAATGCACCTATGAAACTATTTGTCAGCTATGCTATCAGTGCGCCATGTTTTACCAATTCATCAGTACTGATAAACTTAATATGTTATGGTCACATGAATATTGCTAAATGGAAATCTTACTGAGAGCAGAAACTAATCTTACTTTTGTCTCCCTATGCTCGAGTCAGCAAGAACCTTAGATAGATCTGTGATGTTACTGTGTTTTCTGCGTGTCCTCACTAGGGATTCAAACTGTGGGTGTTCTCTTAGACTGCAACAGAAAAGGTTTCAAAAAGAAAAGGAAAAAAGCACTTCAAATACATGTTATGCGAAATTTATTCCTACTGTAGAGTCAAGAAATCAAATAAGTTAATTCCTCCATCAGGCTAATACCTGGTCCACATTTTTCCAGAGTACCATGTCTCGATAAAACATTCCAGTCCATAAGTCAATAGGAATTGAGCTCGTGATTTATCAATAGCAGTACGTCGTCTTCTACTTGCTTCATGTCTCAATCCAGGACTCCCCGATATCAAAATAGCTCCACTAATCTGTCTTGACAAGAGTACCTTAGGATCATTCAAATAAAGAATGAAACAAACAAGCTGCAATCTTGACAAGATTACCTTGCGATTTTCATTTAGTACCATCTGGAGAGCAATCCTTGCACCCATTGAGTAGCCAACAACAACCACCTCTCCATCAGTTATATTGCATATCAACTTCAGCAACAAGTCTGCAACTGATTGAATTGTAACAGAGATTTGATTGAAATTTTCATCACGGCGCTGCAGAATTTGGGACTCTCCGTGGCCAGGAAGATCAACGGCGATGACCCGTGCACTGGGAGAGAGAGCTTTCATCATGGGAGTCCAATCCTCACTTGTACCAAGAAATCCATGAAGAAAAAGAACGACCTTATCCTACATGGGTTAAATCATGGCACTGGTTATATCAGCGGCACTGTCCTATCTCCTAGGGGGAAACAGTATATCTTGTACAACAAGGTAGGCATATAAACCATATTCTTTTAAATAACTTACACTTGTACAATCACCAGCCTCTTGAACCTTAACTACATAAGAAAAATGATCCCCGTCGACTTGGATAGAATATGAGTTTAGTTCTTCTTCACTATATGTTTTTTCTATCTTCTCATCATTTATATTTAAGTGGTGGAGATAGCCATGGGCATCTTCTACTGAAGCTCCCATTCCATCACCAAGCGGGGGAACAAGGATTTTTAACTTCTGTTCTGATACATCTTCTCTTAACCATTGATATGTTCCAAACCCATGAGCCACAGTTCCACATGAATCATATCTCTTTAGTCTGGAGATTAGGTCATGTTGCCTGTCAACATAATATGCAAACTGTATGTAGGTCGCCAAACCTACAGAACTCTCATACGCGCTACTGATGATAGCCATCTTATCATGCATGTGAGCCCACTTTGCGATATGAGCTGCATTCTCAAAGCCACCAACAATACTGGGTTTTATAACCTGAGCATCAAGATGGAAACAAGGTGAAATATAGAAATGAAAAGAGAAGCTTGAAAAATAGCTCAGAGAGTTCGTACTCACAACAGCAACTATCCCTGGATGTACAAATTGATGAAGCTTTTGGATTAGATCCCCCTTTAGGTTGTCAATACTCTCGTCTAAAGCAACAGGCAAACCACTGTTTTCACAGAACTTGATAAGATCATGTACAGAGTTCACTGGTTCCTGTCAAGAAACATGAAGATTCCCAAGAAAGAACAAGATGAATGTCGCTGGGGAAATGAGAGCACTATAATAATATGGTGCAGCAAAAGGAATGCGAGTTTCACGTTTTCTCTATTTTAAAGTTTCTAATACAGCAGATGAATAAAATGTAGGTTACCTCAATGTATTGCAAACAAAGGCCTTTTACTCTGGATCCAAATTCAATTGCTTGCTTGTATGTCCATTTTTGATTTGCATCGGCACGGATATTGATCTTATATCCTACAACCTCCCTAATTTTTTGAATAACAGCTGCATCTTCAGCGGCACTTGCACGACGTCCAACCTTCACAAGAGAATTGAGAAAGATTTTTCTTCATTTTGCTTGATTAGCAGATATGATATTTTGAAACAAAAAAAGTTCAATTGAACAAGTAGAAGAACCACCTTCAGTTTCACTGTGGTAAAGCCTTCATCAACAAGTTTAGTCACAGCAAGTGCTACCTCCATCGGAGTACCATCAGAGTCTAAGAGTGCACAGATATGTATGCCTGTAGAGCTGTTCTGATTATGTTCCACCAGATTCTGATCTCTTAGTAAGGGGTTGGAACCAGTGAGAATTTCAGATAATCTACATTTCCGCTGTGACGCCAGCAAATTAAGAATGGCCATCTCCAGGCCACACTTGACACTTGGGAATACAGAAGAAGGCTGAGAAGGAAAAAGAAAGAGAGGAGTTCAATCTCTTGAGATGTCAAATATGAATGGCACCATGTTTCTCGAGTGATCTTACAGGAATCCCAATGCTTGTCCATATCCAATTGGAGAAAGACCCTCTCAACAAAGGAACAACATCTAGCTCACAATCTTTCACTCTGTGAAACAGAAACCTAAGTTGCTCTTCGACATCTATTATATCCTCCTGGTGAATTTCGATTGGTGCAACCTGATATATGAAATGTATAAAAAATACTTAAGTTTCAAGTACTCCCTCCGATCCATATTAGGCATTAACTCGAATAACCTTACTCTATAAGATGTAAAATAGGAAGGTTGTAACGTCCCAATTTTATAAATTAGGATGTTAATAGAATCATTTATTGCCTAACATGGTTTCAATACATTTGATTTTTTCTGGAATATTCAGATATTTTTCACTCGAGAAAATTAATGAGAGAAGATAATATGACTTTTTCAAAATAAAAAGAGTGGGAAAAATGTTGGAATATTATTTGGAGTTTATAAGACTAATTTAGGGAATTATTCAGTTTATTAAGACTAATTTTCGGAATTATTCTAGCTTGTGCCACCCACTCAAGGTGGAGACACACTATGCCGACCAAGCCACTGCAATCAGCAGACTGCTGCACAGAGACAGGGATATCTTGATGCGAGAGTGCCAGTAACCAGAAAATGAAGAAAGGAAAATAAATAGAATTTCTTCTTTTTTTCGAGAAAACGCAAGGAGCGCTTGCGTTTTTTTTCTTCGAGAAAACGCAAAGACTCTGCGTTTCATTTCATTGAAAAGGGAGATAGTTTAGCTATACATGCCTCCGAGCAGGAGGCTCACCGGGAAAAAAGAAAAACAGGAAACTAGTGAACATCCCACGTTAGCGGCAAGACCACCCCAAGTCCAACTGCGCCAGCCCTAGCCCAAAGGGCTGCCTCCTCTCTGATCCTAGTCGATAGCAGGGCAATGGAAGGCTGCTCGACGTCAAACACGCAAGAGTTGCGGTGCTTCCAGAGCATCCATGCCGTCAGGTGAGCGATCGTGGCCAACCCCTTGCGCATGGGCTTTGGCGTCTCCAGCTTGGCGTGCGTCCACCAGTCGTTCAGCGTGGCCTCCTGGCCCGGCGGCCGACATGTCAGCCGTAACCAAGCAAGCGTCTCATGCCACACCTGTCGCGAGAAGGGGCAGGTGACGAGAAGGTGGTGCATCGTCTCGGGCTCCTGGTCACAGAAGACGCAGCACGGGTGGTGTTGCAGGCCGCGACGGCGTAATCTGTCCGCTGTCCAACACCTGTCCAGACTAACGAGCCAGAGGAAGAACTTCACGCCCGGTGGAGCCCAACTCCTCCATGTCAGTTGCCATGAGTCGCAGCTAGCGGAGCCGTGGAAGGTTGCCAAGTAGGCGCTGCGCGCAGAGTAAGAGCCGCACGAGGTCCATCTCCAGATAAGCTGGTCTGGCTGGTCGTTGAGGGCACCCCCTTCTGTTTCATGCCACAGCAGCAGGTATTGACCGATTTCGTGGATGCCCATGTCTCCGTGAATGTCTCGAGTCCATGCATAGTTCAGGAGGCCCTCCGCAATGGTGCGCTGCTTGCGCCGGCGCTTGGGAATGCAAGCATAAAACTGCGGTGCGATCTCGCTGATGGAGCGGCCATTGATCCAGCGATCCTCCCAGAACTTGCCCGTTCTGCCGTCTCCCACGGTGAGCGAGGTGGAGGCGAAGAACAGGGCATGCTCCTCCTTGGAGAACTGGAGGTCAAGGCCGTGCCAAGCACAACCCTCGTCGGTGCGGCTGAACCAGAGCCATCGCAGCCGTAGGGCGAGCCCAGCATGCTCCATGTCCTGGATTCCAAGGCCGCCAAGGGGAAGGGGCCGACAGATACGGCGCCAGTTGACGTGGCAGCTGCCTCCGTTAGCGGCGGCGCGACCTTCCCATAGGAATCCTCTCTCAATTTTCTCGATGAGCCTGATCGTCTTCTTCGGAGGGGCGAAGATGAGGATTTGGTGAATGGGGATGGCGCAGAGCATGGACCTGACAAGAGCTAGGCGACCCGCTTTGTTCATGAGCCTGGACTTCCAGTTGGGTAGCATGCCGCCAACCGTGTCGACCAGGGGCTGCAGCTGGGTGCTCGTGGGCCGTCGAATGGTGAGAGGGATCCCAAGGTATGTGAGCGGCAGGTCCGTGATCTTGCACCCAAGGAGCTCCGAGATCAGTGCAGTGTCGCCCGGAGCGCAGTTGAGCATTGTGGCTGAGCTCTTGTCGTAGTTGACATGGAGGCCCGTGGCTTGCCCAAAGAGCTCCAGGATCGCCTTGATCGCGGCTAGGTCGCTCAGGGAGGGGTGGCAAAACAGCACCACGTCGTCCGCGTAGAGCGAGATGACCGGGATGGGGCGGCGTGGGTGTAGGTGCTCCAGGATGCCCAGGGCCGCGGCCCGCCGGAAGAGGCGTCCCAGCGTGTCCACGGCGAGGACGAACAATTGGGGCGTCAAAGGGTCGCCCTGCCGCAGCCCTCGGCAGTGCCAAATGGGGGGACCCGACTCACTGTTGATCAGCACCCGCGAGCAAGCGGACGACAGCAAGATGGCCAGCCAGTCCAGGAATCTGCTCCCGTAGCCATACTGACGGAGTACCTCGAACAGGAAGGGCCATGAGATGGTGTCGAAAGCGCGCGTGAGGTCGAGTTTGAGCAGGATCCGGGGCGCGCGTAGCTGGTGCAGGAGGCGCATCGATTGCCGGGCGAGCACGTAATTGTCGTGTAGGGAACGGCCGGCGATGAAGGCGTTCTGGTTCTTGCTGACTAGCCTGTCCAGCTTCGGTGCCAGGCGCAGGGAGAGCGTCTTGGCGAACACCTTGGCGACTAGGTGGATGAGGCTGATGGGGCGGAAGTCGCCGATCGCTTGAGCATCCGAGCGCTTGGGGAGGAGAGAGACCATGGCCTGGTTGAGGCAGTGGAATCCTCTGCCCCTTAGCTGGTGCAGCTGGTGGAATACGGCGATGACGTCGAGCTTGACGGTACCCCAGCAGGCGTGGAGAAACTCCGCGGTGAAGCCATCCGGACCCGGCGCCTTGCGCGCCGGCATGCGCGTGATCGTGCCCCAAATTTCCTCCTCCGTGAACGGGGCGTCGAGGTCCTGGAGGTCATCGTCGGGGTCTATCAGGTGCTCGAGGTTGAGCGTGCACTCGCGGTCGGGGGCCGTGCCAATGAGGCCGTCGAAGTGCCCGAAAGCAGCCTCCGCCATCTCGCTCTCTCTGTGAGCATCTGGTCTCCCGTGGACAGGCTGTAGATTGCGTTTTTTTGCCGTCGGTAGGAGCATTGCCGGTGGAAGAATGCGGTGTTGGCGTCCCCATCCTTGAGCGAGGCGATGCGTGCCCGCTGTCGGGCGATGGTGCGCTCAAGCGAGGCGAAACCCAAGAAGGCGAGTTTCAAGCTCCTGTGCAACCAAGCCTCGTGCGGCGATAGCGTCCGATCCTCTTGAGCTTTATCAAAGCTGAGGATGAGCACCTTACATAGAGCGAGCTTGTGCTTGACGCTGCCAACCGATTTCGCGCTCCAGCTGGTGAGTCTCCTGGCGGTGGCCTGCAGGCGCAGCCGGAGGCGACGGAAAGGGTCGGCGTCATCCACCGACTCCCAAGCCTGCACGACGGTCTCTTGGAACCCGTCCAGGCGCAACCAAAACTCCTCGAAACGGAAGCAACGGTGGGCTGGGGGCGTGGGGGAGCAATCCAGCAGGAGGGGGTTGTGGTCGGAGACCACCGAAGCGAGGCAGTGCAGGTGGCACTCGCCTACGGCGTCATCCCAGTCCGACGAGCAGAGAACCCGATCCAGGCGAACAAGCGTGGGCGGGGATTGCGCGTTAGACCACGTGTACCGGCGGCCGTTGAGATACACCTCCCTCAGGGCGAGGTCGTTAATGCAGCGCCGGAAGCGACCTATCATCCTACGGTTCAGGTTTCCGTTATTTTTGTCCTTGTCGCGCAGGATCAAGTTGAAATCGCCGCAGATCATCCACGGGGCCGTGCAGTCACGACGCACGTCCCGGATCTCCTAGAGGAACGCGACCTTGCCGTCATCGTCCTGGGGGGCATATACTATGGAGATCCACCACGGAGTGCCTTGGATGTGGCTACCCTAGCGGTGAGGGCATTGGTGGTGAACAATGGGTCGGAAATAGTCACTACCCTGCTCTTCCACGCAAGGAGAATGCCCCCGCGCGTGCCCTCCGCGGGCAGGAACAGGAAGTCGTCAAAGTCGAGGCCCAGGGCCTCCAAGACTATCGAGGGGTCGATAAGTGCCATCTTCGTTTCCTGCAGGCATACTACCGATGCGTCGGCCGTAGCAATGAGCGAGCGAATCGCCAGGCGTCGCACCCTCGCGTTCAGCCCGCGCACATTCCACATCACAAACTTGAGGTTGTAGGCCATAAAGCAACTAGTTCGACGATCGGATTACAGCAACGGGCTACACCTCCGCGAGGCAGCCATCAGGCACAGGTGTGCAAGGAACCAAGGTAGCGCTCGCGGGCAGCTCGCGATCAACCAGTTTGGCAATGGCAACGAGCACGTCAATCGAGATTTCTGTCGCGAACACCCCGTCATAGGCCTTCATCGCTTCAGCAATGATCGACTGGTTGGCACCGATGATTCCCAGGGTGCGCAAGACCTGCACGCGAGCCCGCCGCTCCGCGGTGGGTGGCACCTAGGTCGTAACCTTCGAGGTAGCCGAGCAGCCACAGGGTGGCGAGAAACATAGGGCGGGGCGACGAGGGCGCTTCCCGGGGGTCGGCAGGGCAGCCTTAAGCTGGCCAGTGGCAGACGCGAGGAAATCCCCCAACGTCCAGGAGGTTGGGCGCGTTTCTGATCTCGGGCGCGATCTCCGCAGCGTAATGGGCGGCGATGCAAAACGGCATGTAGTGGGGCGCGGTGTATCCGCAGTGCAGGGGCTGGCCGGCCTCGGCTCAGAGCGGGGCACGATGGTGGCGCCGGGGCCTAGCCCAGCCGAGAGGCCGCCATGGCCCAGCCCGAGGGGGAAGGGGGTCCCATGTGTCAGCTGCGATGGGTCCATGTCCAGCCTGAGGGGAGCGGGATTTGAATCCAGCTCCGAGCCGAGAGAACGGGTTGGCGTG
This sequence comes from Hordeum vulgare subsp. vulgare, assembly GCF_904849725.1. Lineage (NCBI taxonomy): Eukaryota > Viridiplantae > Streptophyta > Magnoliopsida > Poales > Poaceae > Hordeum > Hordeum vulgare. The sequence goes on along the minus strand of NC_058523.1, from coordinate 293,579,517 downwards.
ACCGCAGATCTGTCCAAGCGCGGGCTGGCAGCAGGTGACGCCGCCAAGGATGCGCTTTGTCCCGACAGGGCATCCTCCTCGGGCACCGCAGGCGGCAGGGGCTGCGAATCGGGGAACATCTCGTCCTGCGGCGAATCAGGGGCCACCTCACGATCATCCCGCCTCGGATCCGGGGCCAATGGGGTCAGCGCGTCGGCCGTGCCAGGCGAGGAGCAGGACGGATCCTGCTCGTGCGCGGAAGGCGACAATCGCGGCTGGTGAGTGGCGGGCCCCGTGCCTGGCGAGGAAGGGCGACTGAGCAATCGGGGGGCGCCAACTGTCTCTGCCAAAAGTGACCCTGTCGCATCTTGGACCGTGGAGGGCCCGGCCCCTGCCTTGTCAGGTTGTCGGTCTTTCCTTTGCCAGACGCCTTTTCCTTTTGCAGGCCAGTGACGATGGTGATGGGCCCCGGCCTGACCAGGCCACGACAACATCCCCTTCGCGCTAGCAGTGGCCTCCAACGGCGGTGGCGGCGGCGCCGTACGGAAGCGGCGATCGGCGGAGCGCCAGTTGGCATCCACGGCGACACCGTCGGAACGGCGCGAGCCCCCAGCGGCGGACCAGGCCAGGGAGTCGAGCAATGCGTCGTCGGCGCGGCCAGCAGGCGCGGCGGTGCTTGCGGCGACGACGACGGCCTGGGCCGCGACCATCGTTGCGCCCAGGAGGAGGAGCTCCCCCGGCGCCCCCAGGGCCGTTAGCGTGGATGTCCAGTGGTGGCGCAGGCCGGCTCCGCTCCTCACGCACCACCCTGATGGAGATCTGGTACGTTAGGGTGCGCACAGTAGGCGCCTGGGAGGGGGCGCGCGACGGGATGCACTCGACGATCTCGAGGACGGCATGGCGACGGATGGACGTCTGGTCACGGGCACGCCCTGAGAGCCTGAAGGTGGCGAAGTCGGCTCTGGATCGTGTCTCCGGATGGAGGCGCTCCACCCAGCAAGAGTCTCCGAGGAGGCGCTCGACCGTGCTCAGGTTCTAGGCCTACGCCGGGACACCGCGGAACTCGAGCTCAACGCGGTGCTCCAGGCTATCACAGCCAGAGTGGGCGAGCTTGCTCCAGGGGCGGAGAGATAGCGAGAAGGGGGGGCCCTCGATATGGTGATCGCCGTAGATCCTGTCCTTGATTGCCTGCGAGGCGCAGATGATGAGGAAATCCTCGGGGTGGTGGAGGTGGACCGAGCAGTCGCCGGGGTGCAGCTCGAGGTTGTTGAAGAGCGCGTCTGCAACCTCGTCGGCAGCGACGGGTGGCCTGGAGCCAGTGACGGTGGCCACCATCCCGCGCTGCAGCACCGCCTCAGCCTCCTCGATCTCGACGGAGCGCGGGATGAGGACACGCGCTGGGCCCGAGGGGCCGACAGCGTGCGTCGCGGCGGGCCGGGGGGGGGGGGGCGTCGGGGTTGTGCGTCGCTGGGGCGGAGCGGCCGTCGTCAGCAAAGCACGGTCACGGGCCCGACGCGCAAGGGTGCAGTTCCTGGACTCGTGGCCGAGGAGAAGGCAGCGCCGGCATCGCAGCTTGTTAGTGCAGTTGCGGACGGTGTGGCCCGGGTCGAGGCAGCGGAAACAGAGGCCTGCCGACTCCTCCGGCGTGGGGCTGCGGCGGAGCCGCGGCGTGGGAGCGTCCGCACGGCGGGCGTTGCGGCGGAGCCGCGGCGTGGGAGCGTCCGCGCGGCGGGCGTTGCGGCGTTTCCTGCTCCTCGGCAGTTCCCAGGCGCCGCCAGCGTCCGCTGCGGGCGTCTCCGCCTCCTCCACGCGGTGGACCTCCGAGCGGGGGCCCAAGCGGGTCGATGCGGGTGCGCGCAGGGGCGGGCGGGAGCCACCTGCAGCTGGCGCGCCGGCGGCAGAGGAGGGGGGATGCGGGCGACATCGCGGTAGGAGCGCATGCCGGAGGAGGAGTTGTCTAAGTCCTTCCAGCGATCCTCGCGGTGGTGGCGGCGCGCGCCGCGGCCGTCGTCGGAGGGGGCCATGGCGCGGGGGAGGCGGGGGCAGCCGGCGGGCAGGACGGCAGCGGGGCCGCTCGACTAGGCTAGGGGCGCGGGAGCTAGGAGGAGCGGAGCGAAGCGGCCATCAAAACCATGTCGATTCTGCCCTCGAAGAGGTGGTGGTTACAAGGCCAGTTCGTCATCAACGGACGTCCCAGGAGGCGGGCAGCACAACTCTCAGCCCTTGTGCCCCAGCTTGTGCCCAACATTTGGCTTCTACTTTGATCCTATCAACTAATGCATCTATCGAGGGTCTCGCGTTGTTGAAGACACAATCGTTCCGCTGTTTCCAAATCATCCAAGGGACAAGCATTGTGATGGATTGTAGAGCCTTGTGGAGTGCGGGCAGGGTTTGCTCCTTCGCTCGTTGCCACCAGTCCTGCAAGGTAGGTTCGTTACCTGGTGGTTGCGCTGGTATGTGTGTCCAGTCCAGAATGGTGTGCCAAGTTTGCTTGGCCAATGGGCACGCTAGAAGCAAGTGATGGATTGTCTCTGGCTCTTGGTCGCAGAGGAGGCATTTCGGGTGGTGCTGCAGGCCGCGTCGGGCAAGTCTCGCTGTCGTCCAGCATCGGTCTTTGTTGGCGAGCCAGTGAAAGAATCTGACGCGGGGCAGCACCCAACCCTTCCAGATGAGCTTCCAAGAGGGGCAGCGAGTGGATCCCTGGAATGTGGAGACGTAGCAAGACTGCGCCGTGTATATGCCGCTGGCCGTCCATTTCCAAAGCAGACGGTCGGGTTCAGTCGAGAGGACGAATTGTTGGGCAGCCTGCCAGAGCATCAGGTACTGACCTATCTCATGTATCCCGAGGGTTCCTTGGATGTCGCGGGCCCAGGTGTTCCCGTGGAGGCCCTCTGCCACCGTTCTCGTTCTGCGTCGCCGCTTGGGGATGCACTGGTATAGCAGGGGGCCGGACTGATTGTCCGTGTATCCAGCGGTCCTCCCAGAAAAGGGCTGTCAATCCATCGCCAAGGACCATACTGGTGGATGCAAAGAACATCGCACTCTCCTCTTTCGTGAACTGTAGGTCTAGTCCTTGCCATGCCCGTTCGGCCACCGTACGGGCAAACCACATCCATCGCAGCTAACCAGGGATTGGTTTATAGATTTGTTTTTCCTACACACACACACATGATCCAACGAGCCTTAACAGGTTCCCCAGACAACATTGATACATACAATTTTACCTATATATATACAGGAAAAATACATATTACACCCGGTGGTAGTTAGCCTCATATCTCATATACTACCATGTGATAGTATGTATACTACTTTATCATTCTAAGTATATTCATATACTATATCTAAGATATTTCAAAGCTAGCATACGAAAAAATTGCATGTCAGTCCATAGTTTTTTTATTTTGAAAAATACCTTCATATTTGTACGTATAAATTAATATACTAAAAAAATAGTACATACTACCTAAAAAGTACTCCCTCCGTTCCTAAATATAAGTCTTTTTAGAGATTTCACTAGAGGACTACATACGGAGCAAAATGAGTGAATTTATACTTAAAATATGTCTATATACATGCGTATGTAGTCCTTCTAGTGAAACCTCTTAAAAGACTTATATTTAGGAACACGTACATACTCTCAGTTTTGATATATGTACATGTGGTAAATATGCAGGAAAGCCCTCATACAGTGTGAAGAAAATATACAGGCTACATGGAACATAAAATAACTCCAACATACACTACCCCAACTTGTTTGGGACTTAAAGGCTTTGTTGCTGTCATTGTATTAAAAATGTATATAGTAAACAGACATAAAAAGGGCAGCCCGGTGCACGTAGCTCCCACTTGCACAGGGTCCGAGGAACGGTCCGACCGCTTTGGGTCGATAGTACACAGCCCTTCCCTACATTTCTGCAAGAGGCTATTTCCAGGACTCAACCCGTGACCTCATGGCCACAAAGCAAAAGCTATACCGTTGCGCCAAGGCTCCCCTTCAACAGACATAGCATTTGAGAAATATAGTGCAACTCAAAACTGGCAGCTTAAATTAGCAAAAGTTAAAGATGCCATATAAATTGCAGTGGTGATAAAGACAAACCTCACCAAATCCTACAATGTTGTCATCCATATGTAGCTTCAGAATGAAGCCTTCATGGAAAAAACTGTTATCTGAAATTCCTGAAGTACGAGGTGCAGAAAGCTGGATTCTGTGCAAAAGAATGATTGAGGGTAATGCGAGGAATGAGTGGACTGCATATTAATTGGTTACGGATATACCTGTACAACATGTACTCCATTGCATGAATTTTCCTATTGTACATGCGATCTAAATCACTTGTAGTCCTAGAATACGGACCCCCGAGAAGATAATCCAGATAGTGGGTTGCAGTATTATCTACGAACAGACTTATAGTTCTGCAGAACAAGGAGAACGTATAAATTCACAGTGTAGAGTAAATTACTGTTAGAACAAATTTGAATGTAAACCTATGAAAGTTGGCATTCTCATCAATCTGGTTCTCTACTTCCACCACACAATCAAGGTGTTCTGTGTGGGTCTTCACCAATGTATCATGAAGTTCTGCTTTTGTTTGAACCAAAAAATGCTTCACTCTGCAACACAACCGGTGAGATCAGTGCAGACACAAAATTTTGCAGTCAACGCTAAGTACTTCATCATATAACAAAGCTGGCTCCGTAACCAATTATGTAAAACTGGCAGAAGTCTTAACAGACACCATTTATCAACTTCCAGAATCAACAACAACAACAAAGCCTTTAGTCCCAAACAAGTTAGGGCAGGCTAGAGGTGAAACCCATAAGATCTCGCGACCAATTCATGGTTCTGGCACATGGATAGCAAGCTTCCACGCATCCCTGTCCATGGCTAGTTCTTTGGTGATGCTCCAATCCTTTAGATCTCTCTTTACGGACTCTTCCCATGTCAAGTTCGATCTACCCTGACCTCTCTTGACATTATCAGTATGCTTTAGCCGTCGGCTATGCACTAGGGCTTCTGGAGGGCCTGCGCTGAATATGCCCAAAATATCTCACGCAATGTTGGACAAGCTTCTCTTCAATTGGCGCTACCCCAACTCTATATCGTATACCATCATTCCGGATTCGGTCCTTCCTTGTGTGGCCACACATCCATCTCAACATGCGCATCTCCGCCACACCTAGCTGTTGCACAAGTCGCCTTTTAGTCGGCCAACACTCAGCGCCATACAACATTGTAGGTTGAACCGCCGTCCTATAGAACTTGCCTTTTAGCTTTTGTGGCACCCTCTTGTCATAGAGAATGTCAGAAGCTTGGCGCCACTTCATCCATCCGGCTTTAATTTGATGGTTCACATCTTCATCGATATCCCCATCCTTCTGCAACATTGACCCCAAATAACGAAAGGTGTCCTTCTGAGGTACCACCTGCCCATCAAGGCTAACACCCCCCTCCTCCTCGTGCTTAGTAGTACTGAAAGTGCACCTCATGTACTCGGTCTTAGTCCTACTAAGTCTAAAACCTCACGATTCCAAGATTTGCCTCCATAACTCCAACTCCATGTTGACCCCGTTCGACTATCATTGACTAGCCCACATCGTCCGCAAAGAGCATACACCATGGGATATCTCCTTGTATATCCCTTGTGACCTCATCCATCACCAAGGCAAAAAGATAAGGGCTCAAAGCTGACCCCTGATGCAGTCCTATCTTAATCGGGAAGTCATCAGTGTCACAATCACTTGTTCGAACACTTGTCACAACATTATCATACATGTCCTTGGTGAAGGTAATGTACTTTAGTGGGACTTTGTGTTTCTCCAAGGCCCACCACATAACATTTCGCGGTATCTTACCATAGGCCTTCTCCAAGTCAATGAACACCGTATGCAAGTCCTTCTTTTGCTCCCTATATCTCTCCATAAGTTGTCGTACCAAGAAAATGGCTTCCATGGTCGACCTCGCATGAAACCAAACTGATTTTTGGTTACACTTGTCATTCTTCTTAAGTGGTGCTCAATGACTCCCTCTCATAGCTTCATTGTATGGCTCATCAATTTAATTCCACGGTAATTAGTACAACTCTGAACATCCCCCTTGTTCTTGAAGATTGGTACTAATATACTCCGTCTCCATTCTTCTGGCATCTTGTTTGCCCGAAAAATGAGGTTGAAAATTTGGTTAGCCATACTATCACTATGTCCCCGAGGCCTATCCACGCCTCAATGGGGATACAATCAAGGCCCATCGCCTTGCCTCCTTTCATCCTCTTTAAAGCCTCCTTGACCTCCAACTCATGGATTCGCCGCAGAAAACGCCTGCTAGTATCATCAAAGGCGTCGTCCAGATCAATGGTAGAGCTCTCACCCTCCCCACTGAACAACTTGTCAAAGTACTCGCGCCATCTATGCTTAATCTCCTCGTTCTTCACCAGGAGTTGCTTTGCTCCGTCCTTGATGCACTTGATTTGGTCAACATCCCTCGTCTTCCTCTCTCGGATCATGGCCATCTTATAGATGTCCCTTTCGCCTTCCTTCGTGTCTAACCGTTGGTAGAGGTCCTCATACGCCCAACCTCTTGCTTCACTCACAGCTCGCTTTGCGGCCTTCTTTGCCATCTTGTACTTCTCTATGTTGTCTACACTTCTATCCAGATATAGGCGTCTGAAACAATCTTTCTTCTCCTTAATTGCCTTCTGGACATCATCGTTCCACCACCAGGTATCTTTAGCTTCTCTTCTACTTCCCCTGAACACTCCAAACTCCTCTGGGGCCACCTTACGAATGCAAGCCGTCATCTTCATCCACATGTTGTCTGCATCACCTCCTTCCTCACAAGGGCCCTCCTGTAATGCCCCAAGTGCAACATTGCCATATTTGGAACCTTCATGTGGGGGTCCATGATGTGTGATGGTGTTATCATTTCATGTGGCTAGTTTGTGTCTTCCCCTTTGCATTCATGATGTGATGTTGTTGTGTTGATCCATATGTGTGGTATGATGGGTGCGTGTGGTGTGTGAAGTGGTGTGCAAAGCTTAGGTTTCAACTTGGCTTGTTCTTCCAAAACTAGGTTTCAACAAAACCCTTCTTCTTTAATTCTTTGAGCTCATGTTTTACTTGCTCCTTTTCTGATTTAAAAATGTTGGTCTTTTAGTGCTTATTTTGTGAGTGTGAAGATGTGAAAGAGGGGTTTGGAAAACTGTATTTCTTTGTGTTAAAAACTTCTGGCGCCAGCCGAGTGGGCCTCCTCCCCTCGCCGGCCCAGCTTCTTCTTTCCCTCGCGCGCAGCAGCCCAACTCCCGCGTCCGTCGTCCTCCTCCTTTCCAGCGAGGCACCGGCCCCACGCGTCAGCCTCTCTCTCTCTTTCCCCTTTCCACCGATGCTCCTCCTCGACGCACATGGGCGCCGGCAGCGCGTCCCTCTCCTCCTCCTCCTCCTATAAATCCCCTCGACGTCTGGGCCTCTAGGGTTCCTCCTAGCCGCCGCCACCTCCTTTCCATCTTCCTCCTCCCTCTCCCTGGCGTCGTCAGGAGGCGGCCCGAGCTCCTCCTCCGCCATGGCCGACCCCTGTTGAGGTCGCCGCCGTCGATGCAGTCCCTCTTCTTCCTCTCCAATCGATCCAGGAGCACGCGGAGTACCAGGGGAGTCCGTTCCCGCAGCTAGGAGACGCCGATTGCCTCTGCTTCCTCGACGTCGACGACGACCCCTTCTTCCTCCTCTGCTCCGATGACTGCTTCCGCAATGTCTTCTTCCTCGTCGACCCCTTCTTCCTCTCCGTCAAGCGCGCCCTCCTCGGCGAGTGGGTGAGCAGCCGATCTCCTCCCGTTCCCCTGTCAGTAAGATCTCGCCTAGAGCTGTAGATGCGCGTCGTGGTTCCTCTATGTCCCCGGCGCCGCCGTGTACGTGGATAGGTCGCCGCAGTGGCCCTCTCATGGATCTTAGGTGTGAAATGGATCCGCCGCGAGTCCCTCTTCCTCCCCGCGAGTGGCCGTAGTTCAATTTGTAGCGTAGCGCCGGCGGTGACCATCTCCTGTTCCGGACGCCGTGGTTTGTGGTAGGTTCAGAGGGGGATGCTCAAAAGAGCAACGCCCCCCTCTCTGTTAAGATCCGAACGAGTAGTGCAGTGGTAGGGGGTAGTTTTGTCGAGCGCGTGGTCGTGGGTTCGAGTCCCCGCAAGCGCACCCCCTTTTTGGTTTTATTTCCTGGTACAGTAACGCCACAGAGAGGTTTACCCCGCTAGCTTCCCATGTCCTGTCGAGTAAGTGAGAGTGGCGCAGTGGTAGCGAGTGTGGGCAATACCAGGGGGGTCCTGGGTTCGAACCAGAGACTCCCCATATGCAGTTTTGCTCCTTTTTATTTTCTTTTCCTTTTCTTTTGTTCCTTTTTATCATCAGCTAGTTGTTATATCTTGTGGAGATAATTTCAGTGAGCTTTCTGTTGTGTCTAGAGTGTAGATGCACATGTGATGAATGTATATATGTGTGTGTGCTTAGGCATACATGTATGTAGTGATCTTGTAAGTGTGGGTGTGGTAGTTGTGTGTATGTGTGTAAGGCATATGCATGTGAGCATATGTGTGTATGTGTGTGGCTAACCCCACATATTTGTACAAGTGTGCACCAGCACATGTTTATATGTGTGTGTGTGTGTGCATATGTAGTGTGAGACATGCTATCAAGTGTAGGTGGGTATGTGAGTGTATGTATACATGTGGGTGTATGTGAGTGTGTGTGGTGATGTGCTATGGCACACATACATGAGGTCTAACCCACATGTTCACCATAGTTGTTGTGGGGTGACATGTGCAAGTGTAGAGGATTGATATAGTGAATACCACATGTGATATGGCACTATTTAGGGTCATATGATTCCATGTAGTTTTTCCTTTCAAATTTGTGTCTTCATGTTGTATGCAAGTACCTAGATATAATATATGTTTTTGGGGTAGAATCTTCCAAGGAATCCATTGGTGGAATCAGATTTCACTTTGGGGCACTTGCTGGAAATGTCATTTTCTGATTTGTTGCCCTGTTTAGGTCCCTATATTAAGTGGTGTGTTGAGCCTATGAGGATGATCCCTTAATGTGGTTGTAGTGGGTGAACCCCTCTACATCATGGTAGTTTTGTTTTATGCTTAGGAGTTTGTATGTGCAAGTTGTGCCTTGTCAAAGTTGACATGTGGCTGAAATTGTCAGCTTGGTAAAATCTGTGATTTTCACTAAGTCTAAGAAACTGTTTTTATTTTCTTCCCTTGTTGTAGGTGCAAAAGCTCATGTGTTGGGAATCAACCCTTGCAATCAACTAGAGAGTTGGAGCTTTTGTGTTTGTCTAGCTCTCTGTTAAATTTCATGCACTTTCACTTTCTGTAGATATTATTTTGGAGGCTGTCAAAATGCTTCAGAGTATAAGCAGCTGGTGAAAATCTGAGATTTAGTAGTCCCAGAAATCTGTTATTTTTATCCAAGTTAGCACCTGTAGATCTTCCTGTGTGTGACTCCTTTGTATTATCTTCTTGCTCAGGCTTGTAGAGCTTTTGCATAGCTTTTGCCACATATCTTGGTTGGCACATTTGGGTGGCTGTAGGTACCTTGCATGTTGCTCACAAACTACTATGATGTTGTTTAGGACAGATTGGATGTTTTAGTTGTTTTGAAGCTTGTGTTAGTATTGTTGGTGGTGTGGTGTGATTCCAATCACCACCCCACCTATATTTGTTTGTTTGATCATGTGGCAACCTAGGAACACCAGAAGAGTGTCATTGGAGTGTGCTTGTGGTGGAGTTGAACCGTAGGACTTCATATCTTGTTTCGTAGTTTCCGGTTGATCCGTAGCTCCGTTCTCTACGTTCTTATATGCTTTTGCATCGTTTTCTCATGATGCACCTGTTCATGCCATCCTCATGCATGTCAAGATAGCTTAGTGTGAAGTTCTGTCCAGAAGTTTATCTTCTCTTCTCATGCATATGCAAGTGACTAGAATAGAGATGCATGCTTCATTCTCATCTCATGCATCATGTTGTGTTGGTGTTCATTGGCTGTTATTTTTATCTTGGGTAGCAACGGGATCGGAGAGCGAGTACGTGGATTCTGGAGAGTACGTGCAGGACGAACAAGAGCAGTTCCAAGCTGAAGACATCACAGGCAAGATGACCGTGACCTTGACACCGTATCTAGCCTTGTTATGCTTAGAATCACGTTTCCTTCCATATATGCTCGCTGCCTACCACTTGATATAATTGCCTCCTGATATTGCCATGGAACCCAAACACCTTCCCCTCCTAGCTAATGTTGTTTGGCTAAGTAGGTTTGCTCAACTTCTAATGTTAGCTTTGCTAGTTGCAGGTGCCAACTGTCTCATGTGTTAACATGAGTATTTTGATATAATTATGTTTAACCTGCTATTTAATTAATGCACCTATATACTTGGTAAATGACGGAAGGCCTAGCCTTTTGCCGGGTGATTTGTTCCGTTATTGTCGCCTTAGTTTCGGCTATCGGTGTTTGATTCCATAACTGATCGCTCCTAACACGGTCGAGGTTGTTATGGAGACCCCCTAGATAAATCGTGTAGTGTTAAGGCTTGTCCGGCAAGACCCAACATTGGTTTTAATTTGCTAATCACCTAATAATAATTTGCATAGGGAATAGCTACCCCGAGGATTTAAACAACAACCCGAGCCAGTGCTCCTCATGAGTGTTGGTCCAAAATGGACAGACTGCGGGGCCACCACAGGGAAACTTGAGGTTTGGTTCCTGTAGGCTTTTCCATCCGTCGTGTCCTGAGACTGAGATATGCGGCTCTTATCGGGGTCGTCGACAAGACGGGATGTCCTGCTAGGTTCGTCTTACCTTAGCGATATATCTTGCGTATAGGAATCCCGGTGAGACTTTGGGTCTCCCCAGAGTTGAGGTTTTATCCTCTAAGGAATCCAACGAGATCATGAGATTCGTGATAGAGGATTACTTTGCGGCCCGTGACCGTTTGTGATGGACTAATTGGAGCACCCCTGCAGGGTTAAATCTTTCGGGAAGCCGTGCCCGCGGTTATGTGGCAACATGGATAATTTGTTAACATCCGGTGATAGATAACTTGAACTAACTCTAATAAAACTATCAACTGTGTGCGTAACCATGACTGTCTCTTTCGAAGACCTCTCTTCGATCGAGACACGGTGGGGTTATGTTTGACGTAAGTAGGTGTTCAGGATCACTTAGTGATCACCTAGTCTTCGACCGCTCGCGTAGACCACCACATCTATAACTTTGATCTTCGTAAGTTAGACACCATAAATGCTTAGGATGCTGCAACCTAAACACTGAACCTTCCTCACCTAATAACTTGACTAGTTTCGGTACCAAGGTCATCGATTGCTGAGTCCCCGTGGCTCACAGATTACTTCAACACCCAACAGGTACAGGTACGCCCGACGCAGGTGATCCAGATGGCACGCAGCTGGCGTGGCAGTATGATGAGGAGAACGACCGCCTGTACGTGAACTATCCAGAAGACTGAGGCCGTGGTCGTGATCGTGGGCAAGCATACAGGATAGCATAGTCTTTTCCTTTTGTTATGTAGTCCATAGCGGAACTACCTTGTCTGAATAAATGTGTGGATGTAACTCTGATATTATCTATGTGAGATGGCAAATGCATGCCCTATTTGTCAATCTTAAATTATGTATGTGATATGTTTATCTCGCTTGCGAAATGCTTAGATGCGCTTCTTTCCCTTTTCGGGCATCGCCCCCCAAATAGGAAAGGACCACATCTTAGTCGTTACAAGTTGGTAATCAGAGTCTTACGACCATATGAGCCTTTGTGCGATCGTACTTGGCCGAGTCGAGTCTAGTAAAATGTTTTGAGTCTTAGTTATATCGGAGAGTAGGTTTCTTTTTTCTCCTCTTCCATGCTCTGGTGAGGTTCTCGACTTAGGAAATGTTAATTCTACTCCTATTCTCGCTCAAAAAAAAAATAGGATCACACGGGTATTTTGAAACCTATATGATTCGATGTGACGAAGTTTTGTCTTGGTGCCTCCTGTCTGCCTTGATTTCTTTCGGGGAGTTGAGCTCTAGGGGATTCTTGTGCACATCGCCATCATTCAGATTTCTTATTATCTCAGAACGAGGATGTTCGTAATTGCTTCAATACTAGTAGTGGCGAGATAACCCCGATGTCCCCAGTACTGTTGTAGATTGTTCGGGAGTACTGCCCTACTTTGTATCGTTATGATCACGAATGTCTGTAGTAGATGAAGGTCTGAGATTCTGGTTATGTGTTGACGGATGTGATACATTGGACGGGTTAGTATAGGAGTTATGTGAAATATTACTCCTTGTATCCGTGTACCAGATTGCATGAGCAGATATTTCGAGAATTCATAGGTGGGATATCAAGTAGTGACTTATAGGACAATCTTCCTGCAGATGGATGATGTGAGGTTGGGATTCGACATTCATCGATTGCTGAGTCCCCGTGGCTCACAGCTTACTTCAACACCCCAACAGGTATAGGTACGCCCGACACAGGTGATCCAGATGGCACGCAGCTAGCGTGGCAGTACGATGAGGAGAACGACCGCCTGTACGTGAACTATCCAGAAGACTGAGGCAGTGGTCGTGATCGTGGGCAAGCATGCGGGATAGCATAGTCTTTTTCTTTTGTTATGTAGTCCGTAGCGGAACTACCTTGTCTGAATAAATGTGTGGATGTAACTCTGATATTATCTATGTGAGATGGCAAATGCATGCCCTATTTGTCAATCTTAAATTATGTATGTGCTATGTTTATCTCGCTTGCGAAACGCTTAGATGCGCTTCTTTCCCTTTTGGGGCATCGCCCCCTAAATAGGAAAGGACCGCATCTTAGTCGTTACACCTCCTTAATGACCCTCTCCTTAAATGCCTAAGCTACCTCCCCCTTGAGCTTCCACCACTTCATTCTAGCGACTTTGGAACGCTTGTCCCGCTAGACACGAATCCGAAAGCGGAAGTCAGCAACCACAAGCTTATGCTGAGGGACAAAACTTTCTCCAGGTATCACCTTACAGTCTAGCATGTACGCCTGTCTTCTCTTCTTGAGAGGATGAAATAAATCTGGCTAGAGTGTTGCCCACTACTGTAAGTCACTAGATGTGATTCTCTTTTCTTAAAGAGGGTGTTAGCTATGATCATGTTGTAGGCTAGCGCAAAGCTTAAGACGTCTTCTCCTTCTTGATTCCTAATGCCATAGCCAAATCCCCCATGCACCCCTTCAAAAATTGTGTTAGATGTGCCCACATGGCCATTGAGGTCTCCTCCTATGAAGAGCCTCTCGCCAATCAGTACACTCCTAACCATGTCCTCCAGGTCTTCCCAAAACTCCCTCTTGGTATTCTCATTATGGCCTACTTGCGGGGCATATGCACTGATAACATTGAGAACTAAGTCCCCAACTACCAGCTTGACCAGGATAATCCGGTCCCCACGTCTCTTGACGTCTACGACTCCATACTTGAGGCTCTTGCTGATCAAGATGCCTACTCCATTTCTGTTTGCAACCGTCCCCGTGTACCACAGCTTGAAGCCGGTACCCTCCACCTCCTTCGCCTTGGATATCAACGCCTCTCCTCACCGATGTATCAACTACCTCCCGAAGCTTACCTGTCAGAGACCCTACGTTCCAGCTACCTAAGTGAATCCTCCTAGGCTCGGCTAGCTTCCTTACCCTTCGCACTCGTCGAGTCAAATGCGAAGATCCTTGCTCATTTTCCACTACACCCGGGCATCGATGTAGCGCACCACTAAGGATGCGACGACCCGATTCTTGCTCACTTGCGACCGTAATCAGAATCAACTACAGTATATACTATGTAGCTTCAGAACGAAGTATTATTACAATGTAGTTCTAATAGCAAAATCTATTTATAAATAAGAAAAGCGCTTGAAAATTTCACATCCATGATGCATGTAAGCAACTAAGCTGCAATTAAATCACTTGTTTTTACCTGTGTGCATCACAGAGCTTAGAAATCGATATATCATGTGAGGTGTAGAAGTATTTCTGCAAAATTTGGGGTGAAGCTGTTTTTGCAACTGGTAGAAGGCTGAAGATTGCACCACCATGGTTGTTGATTACAATCACTGTCATGGGTTTCCTTTGGGCCCTTCAATAATGTCAAAGAAATACTAAAAATAAATATATCTTTCATTAAGCTGAAAGCATAGTTTAAGAACACGATGACAAAAATTAGCTTGGCTAAAAAAAGTACCAATAGGGAAAATACCCCTTGGCTCTCGGGTGCCAATGCACCTGATATGGGAAAAATAATTTAGTAATCACAATAGAAGTAAAAAAAATCTGTAACTTTTTGGAAACAAACTTGACCTCCTGTTGTACTCGTATAAAAAGTTTCGTCAAGGAAAAACTCCCGTCGACTTCAGGGCAAAAATATATTTTTTCAAGGACAAAAAGTGTGAATAGGAACTTGTATATAGTGTTGATTTTGTTTTTTTTCGCCCAGAATACCATGAAAGCCATTCCTTGGCGAAACTTTTTACACAATAATAACATTTGACCATGTTTATTTACAAAATATTGCAGAAATTTTTAACCTTTTTTGCAATTTGGGTGCACTCGCACCCGAGAGCCAAACGTCTTCCTCTGTACCAATAGTCAATACTAATCTATGATTTGATGTAAATGATAAAGTGAATATGAATGCCAGTGTGAAACATAAATTGTGGAAAGGACATTGGCTGTGCTAGTGGAGAGAATGTTCAAACTTTGCAGACTGGTGCAGAGAAGGGTTCAAACTACAAACCTTTGGTTGAGAAGTGACAATCCGTTCGTATCATGAAGAAAAGATATGTCACCAACCATGCAGCATACCTGACAATAATGCAGTTATAGTCAAGTTCTTGCTGAAAGCCTACAATGGCATTTGGTATTCTCCAGTAAAGGTTCAGAATAAATGTATTGGAAACTTTGTTTGAATGAATGTGTGCTACAGTTCACACAAATTTAGTATGAAAAGTACCATTATGTTAAGGTTATGTCAAAGTTGACTAGAAAATGCACGAGAACAGATTATCAGCTATTCAGAATAGTTTGAGAACTGCTGCTGAGTGCTGACTATGATAGTTTCTTTGTCTCTTTCTTTCTAGGATATAACTAGGAATATCATCTCTGGAGAGTTACATTTTCGTTCACTCTTCATCCCTAGTTTAGTACAGAAAACTCCACATTTCATATTTAATATAACCATTTCCGTCACACATGATATCTGTGGAGCTTTCATGATGCTTCATGAGCTGGAGAAATGACTTACATGCTTGTTTGATCCAACAGCGAATCCGATCGCTGTGCTAAGCAAACCATCGATACCACTTGCTCCTCGGTTCCCAGCCACTGTTGCACCAACAAAATCTGGAATATTATGCATCATCATGTTACCTCTGTTGGTGGTATGGTCAAGCCAGCCCTTCCCAAACATGTTCAAGTCTCGAATGACCATGCTATTCCCAACAAACATGGCAGCATCACCATAAAGTGCCTCTCCAATTACATGCGCAACATATGGTTCTGTAAGCGAGAATTCCGCATGTACATGAAACATTATTTCCTGTGAAACCTGGAATAATAAGCAGTTATCATAATGAAAGGCAGTTGAAACCAATCAGTCATTTCCAGTGAGATCTTCAGTAAAAGCTCGGTTCAGTATGGGCAGAAATAAATTAACTACAGCCTGCTGTTCACTTCATTTTCATGTCTTGAGTGATTATGTTTAAAAAAAATTCATGTTAGTTTATATAGAAAACGTATGAAGTGTCGATACTATTTTCAAGCTTCAAGGAGTGGCGAACTCTTGTACTCATTGTTATAACCTCAATGTAACATATAAAAGCTTGCTGGAGTGAAGGATTGCGAGAAATGACGAAGTCCATAAAGGACTGATTGTACACAAGGAGAAGCTATGCTTATCTATCCATTATATGACCAAAATTATTTTATTGCATCATTTCAAGGTAGCTAGCATGTTCTGGCTCATACCGCTGAGTTTAGAACCATCAACATATCCTTCCATCTGCTTGTCTTCCTTTCTAAATTACAATGGCACAAACTAGCAGCAAAGTCAGCTACACTAGTCTGGATTCTGTGAGTGACAACATGTGAAGGATCATGGCGGCACGGATGTGTATCAATCAAGATGTATGAAGATGGGAAGCAGGACTCGAGAAACATTTCCATGCGTTTGCTAGTAATTCGGCTTCCAATCTGCCAGTTAAACAAAATTAAGCTTCAGAAAGTTAGAACAAAATATATATCACACAATATCTAGAAATGCAAAGATAATGTAAGTGCTACAGAGGAATAAAATCAAATGAGGAGCTAAACCTGCACAATAACATCTGGATTTATCCAGCTTTTCACAGAATCCGACAGTAGAATTTGATCGATTTGGTCTATAAACAAAATACTCTCATCAAATCCTGGAAATGAATTTAGAACCTTCCTCATTCGCAGTCCAGACAGAATGTCGGCGGCAACTGGCCAGGAAAGTTGTTTAGCTAGTAAAGCCACAGCCCACATGTCATCTTCTTTATGAATAGCTCCAACTAATAGAAGCCCTTGCTTTGCCTTCTTTATGATATCTAGAACCTCTATTACTGAACAAGAATAATTACCAAATGCAGAGACCATTTTCATTCCTAGGTATCTAGTATATGGTTCATCATTTCTAAACCACCTGTCCAATCCTATCAAACAATCAAAACTCCAATTTTGATTGCTGTGGTCTAGTGGTTCCCTAAAAGCACAGTTTACATGCACCGGACCTTGTGGTGCTTGCATTGCATTGTAGGCTGCTGAATCAATTGTTGTAAGAACCATTCTTGCAAAAATCTGATCACCAGGTGGAGGGAGATTAAAAAAATATCTTACAAAGTTACTGAAATGATTGACCTGCAAAAATGGATGGGGGAAAGTTGAGATGCATTGTCCACAATTATAACTCAAAAATACAACCATACCATGAATTTGTGTGCAAACAGGATGCGAAGAAAGCAAGTAAATAATTGAAGTGTGTAAACTCCAATGGCAGTCCTGATAACTCAAAGAGTCCAAGTTCACACTGTATGTGTGAGATATATAGGGTTTCACTTTTATGTGATAAAACAGACATTATGGTCTTGATACCTCTGAGTAAAATGCATTTGATTATACTATTGTGAGTGAAACAGCATGACCTATCTTTATCAAATAGGGGGGCCAGGGCTTCCATTGTGAGACGCTGCACCACCTCCTGCTATCATGCCCCTTCTCGCGGCAGGTATGGCATGAGCTCCTTGCTTGGGTGCGTGACCTGCAGACCGCCCGGCAACGAAAGCTCCCTGCTCGACTGGTCGCACCATGCTAGGCAGGACACCCCTCAGCTGATGCGCAAGGGACTTGCATCCGTGGCGCTCCTGACACCTTGGATGATTTGGAAGCATAGGAACGATTGCCTTTTCGATTGCGCGCAGCCGTCTGTCCACACTCTCATGGGCAGGATCAAAGACGAGGCCAGGCTTTGGGCCACTGCTGGTGCCGAAGGGCTTAGGGTTGTGCTGCCAGCCTCATGGGATGTGCACTAGTGACCATCCGATATGTGTAACCACCTCTAGGAGGACTGTGATTTCACAACTATCTCTCTTTTCAATGAAATGAAACACAAAGGTCCATTGTGTTTTCCCGGAAAAAATAATCTTCAGTAATTTAAGGCTATCGAAAGGTAGCCAAAATACCTAAGTAATCATGCAGTTTTAGAAAAGGAACAGCTAGCATCAAGAAATTTGTATTTAAACTTTGATTCAATCACAAGCACCTGATTAATCGCTTGGTTGGCTCCAGCATCATGTAGCTCGGGAGGACGATCAGCTGTGAGCAAGATAACTGGTACAAAATCTTGACTTGCCTCCACCACCTAGATGGGAAACTTGGCTGAATATTAGTAATATTACAGACTTTGTTTTCCTCTTTGAAAAATGCAGCATACAATACATCTATTAGCGCAAGGGGATCATATGTATGCCTTATAAGCCATACATAAGCAATTCTAGCCAGAGGGCTTCTGAAAGTTGGCAGCAGCACATGGTTCGATAAAAAAGATATGATACAGCAGTCCCTGATGATGTAGAAAGCTGGTAGCAGTAAGAAAACAAAAGAAATTAAGAAACTGAAATATGCCACTCACCGAAGGGAGAAGATTTGAGACAGCAGTTCCTGATGATGTAATTACTATTGCAGGCTTTCTAGAACCTCTCCCATAGCCAAGAGCATGAAATCCAAGTGATCGTTCATCATAACATGATATGCAAGTTGTCAAAGGGTGGCCTGTGGCAGAAAGTGCAAGTGGGGATGACCTTGACCCTGGAGCTATACAAAAGTACTAAGGCAAAGCACATCAGAGGCATGGTAGACATGACAAAACTATTTAGTGTATTAAGATTACCGTGAAACCAAGCCTGACACACTCTTCCACTATAAGGGATGCCCATGCCGAATTAATGTTAGAGCAGCTCTTAATAGAAGATTCGGTTTTGTTGCTTTCTGAGCGTAGGTCCTACAGGACACAAGAGAACAGTTTTAGCATTTGTTAAAGACAGCTTAAGACATTTGATTTCTGTAAGCTAAATGTCCAATTTTTTCATGTCTAATTAGTCTATGTCATTGTATAGTTGTATGATTATTTTTGGTGTTCTTTTCCAGAGCTGAAAATTGCTACAATTTTTTTATTGCGCTAAGGCTATGTTTCCAAATGATAATTCATTGGCGGTTGGGTTGCAAAGGAGACCTGGGTAGAAATTTACCATGTTTGCAGAAAATAAGAAGTGCGGCGAAAAGCGAATAAATGACTGCTCGGACATCAGAAATTTCTCCTACAAAGAATAAATGGCAGTTCTGATCAGGGCAATAATTCAAAGGCACTCTTAACAGAGAGTATAAACTACAGAGAAATTCATAAGGAAGAAAAAATGATATAGAAATTCTGTTTGCCCAACTTTGGTGCAAGGTTCATTTTTAGGTGTAAACTTAACTTTACCTTTTTGGTCTGCCAATTTCAAGAATAGGTCTATTTAGAGATGCTGACACTGGGGCACCTACTAATTTGTTCCACTCCCACCTCAATGACTCATAAAATCTACAAATTTGATGAGTCTTTAAACTGAAGAAATACTTGGAGCCATATCCATGGTCTAAGGACCAAAATCCAATCCCGAATTAATATTGCAAAATCCAATCCCGAATTAATATTGCAAAATAAGGACAACATCCAGAAGCCACAAAGAAAGAAGCACAATAATCTTTTACACAGGAAAAGGTTACTTTAAAACCGAAGCAAGAAATATTTAATTTCAAGTAACTTACCAAGGTTAAGAAGATACCTTTTGCATGCTGGTTTCAGCGTCTACTTTAGCAAGAACTTCGCCATCCAAGTATACCTGGAAAGGCGGGTCCAGTAAATTCAAACTTAAAACTAAGGTGGAATACAATAACCACTGCAGTAACTGTCAGACTGGTTCAAGATGAATGGCCAAAAGTTTGCGTAGGTTATGAGCGACTAATCTCTAGCATTGGTCATAAGCTAATTATTGGAGGCCAGCCTGTTTTATCTCTTGGTTTAAATGCAGAAGCTTCATATTTCTAACAAAAATTCCGTTGCAACGAAGGTTTTTTTATCACATGTTCCAAAGAATGGATGAAAGAGATAGCTTTAGATAAATAAGAACCAGTATTGCAAACTTCAACCAATAAGTAGGTACTATCATAGGGGTAACAAGTAAAACCCTGGCCTTCTTATCCTCAAATTAGGAAGCTAAATTTTTTTCAGTCTCAAAGCCACGTGAACTAATTAGGATAAAGGAGCTAGGACATCAGAATAACTGAAATAGCTAATGGTGGTATAAATATTTAACAGGACTGCAGCATCATGACAGAAGGAACTAACATGGGAAATAAATAGGGCAAGAGTATGTACTTATATCATCACCAAAGTAGTTAATATACAGAGATGTTTACCAACTGAGCATTCATAGTCTCTAACAAATGTGATTCTCCAATGTAATTCGTCATCATGCCTTCATAACAGCTGCTAGCTGCAGAATTATAGCTACCACATACCTACAAGGTGAAGGTGCACAAAAAAGGAGAAGTTCAGTGGTAAAGAAGATATATGCAGACATTCTATAATTTTAAGAACGTTAAGCAACCCAGAAGATCTATCATCAATGTGCTTAGTTCCACATACCTGATTGAAACAAGATTCAAACAAACAAACCGAATCCTCAAATGTATGAGATACAAAATGATCCCAAACCATAGTTGATGATAGCACAGAATAGCCAACAAATTCGGTCAACTCAACCTGTAAATTCAATGTTGCTGAGCATCACGAATGCTACAAGATCAAATATCTATGTGATGCCTGCAAATAATAATCAAGAAACAGTTCTGTAAATTGCCAGAGCCTGTTATATGGATTGTTTGCAGAAAATAAATGTGCAGGAACACGATTCATTAGCTTTTACATGTTCCCCATCACGAAGGAAAACAATTCATTAGCTTTTACATGTTCCCCATCAGAGTTGATTTCCATTTTTAACACTTCAGATGTACGATAAATAAATGGTGTACGGCCAGTAAGCCAGCCACTGAATCAGGATCTCTAATCTGAACGCCCGATCACCAAATTTGGTCACAGAGCATGCGTTCCATTGCCAAAAAAGAAATTAGAAATTTCAGCAATTTACATAAACTATGCTTTACATGTAATCACTTGTCAATTTTAGGATGCAATTCTACAAGTCTTGCATGTGAGAGTAGTACTACTTGAGCAAGGAATGTCTTGCACTAACAGCTTATATTGAGGGCCATCAAAACTTAGAAGACCAAAAAGCAATTTTCAAGTGTTACAGCTTCATGTCAGTGTGATGATCAGGTAATATATTGAAACCACCTCTTGGTAGGGTGGTAGAGTTCTCGGTGGTACAACGGTGTACGAGTCAGCCAACAAAGGCTCTGTTAGATATTCCTATCAACCAACTATACCAGAAGACCAATATGATAGGAAGATGAGATATAATATACTTAACACCCCCGCTTCACATCCGACGTGGACATGGAATGATCAACACCCGTCGGGTGTGGATAAATGATGGGGGGGAATGCAAGGACTGAGACTTGAACCCAAATGATGGGGAGAAATGGTCGGAGGTTCTAGGGTAAGGAGGGAAGCTGGCGTGGGCGCCGTCTCGCACGGAGGGGGAGGCGGCTGCGATGGGAGGGGCGGTTAGGGTTAGGGCACCGGCTCCTAGTTGGAGCCGATCAAAATAGATTGATCTTTGCTTAATCTCAAAAGTGTTGATTACATGACTATATATAAGTTCCCTAGGCTATAATAAACTGGGCTAAGCCCCTAATATTATTAAGATAACTGGGCCAGTTTGGCTAACCTTGCCTCTGGTCATAACACAAGACCTCACGTCTGATACCATGTTAGATATTCCTATCAACCAACTATCCCAAAAGACCAATTTGATAGAAAGAGGAGATATAATATATATACACACGGCGACTGAGACTTAAGCCCAAGACCTCAGGTCTAATACCATGTTAGATATACATATAGAGGAGAGCCGAACCTGATTGCTCTGGTGAGTCTGTGTGTGTGTGGCGACTGCACCTCTGGGAGGGACTGGGAGAACCCCTTTCTAGGTCACACAAGGACTGGGCCTTGTGGGCTTAAGTGAGATGGGCCAGAGGGCTTAAGTGAGATGGGCCAGACAGCCCATACCAGTTCAACACTCCCCCTCAAGATGGATGGTAGATATCTATCATCCCCATCTTGTCACATGCTAAGTTACAGTCCTTAGTTCCTAGTCCTTTTGTCAAGCAATCTGTAAACTGCTATCCAGAGCTGACATGAGTAAGACTGATGATCCCAGCATCAAGTTTCTCCTTAATGAAGAAGCGATCAATTTCCACATGTTTTGTCCTGTCATGTTGAACTGGATTATTAGCAATGGCTATAGCTGACTGATCGTTACACCACACCTTCAAGGGTCCCTTCCACAAAAGTTTCAACTCGCTGAGTACATACTTCACCCAGAGCATCTCACACAACCCTTGAGATAATGCTCTATACTCAGCCTCTGATGTTGTTCTAGATACAACAGGTTGTTTCTTGCTTCTCCATGACACCAAATTTCCTTCCACAAACACACAGTAGCCAGAAGTTGATCTTCTATCATCTTAACAACTAGCCCAGTCAGAGTCACTATAGCCATCAACCTCAAGATGTCCACTCTTCCCAAACCACAATCCTTTACCCGGAGTCCCCTTCAAGTATCTCAGGATTCTGTGCACAATATGAAGATGCCCACTCATTGGTTCATGCATGTATCTGCTCACCACCCCCACAACATACGTAATGTCAGGCCTGGTACGACACAAGTGCAACAATCTCCCAACCAATTTCTGATAATCTTCCTTATTCACTAGCTCATCTGACCGTGTTGTCACTTGATGATTTTGTTCAACCGGAGTAGAGGCAACACGACACCCCATCATGCCCATGTCACTCAAGAGATCCAAGGTATATTTTTGTTGGCACATAGAGATTCCCTTCTCTGTTCGAGCCACTTCAATGCCAAGGAAGTATTTTAGGTTGCCTAAATCCTTTACCTCAAACTCCTTGCTCAGACGGCCCTTTAATCTCTCTATTTCCTCCTTATCATTTCCAGTGATAATAATTTCATCTACATAAACAGCAAGAATGCTGATTTTCCGATCAGAGTGCTTGTAGAACATTGTGTGATCATCGTTACACTGACCATACCCCATGCCACGGACAACATGTCTAAACCTATTGTAGGAACGGGAGGGAGAGAGGAGTACGGGAGGGAGAGAGGAGTACCTCCAACAGCTGTGTTTTTTGTGTGGCGGCTGGCTTAGGAACGGGATGGCTGGGAGCATCCTTTTTAGGTCAGTCCCACTACATGGGCCTGGGCCCTAAGAGATAACTTGTATGGGCTGGGCCATACCGGTTCAACAGTCCCCCTCAAGATGGGTGGTAGATATCTATCATTCCCATCTTGTGACATGCCAAGTTACAATCCTTTGTTCCCAGACCCTTTGTCAAACAATCTGCAAACTGCTGCCCAGAACTGACATGAGTAAGGCTGATGACCCCGGCATCAAGCTTCTCCTTAATGAAGAACCGATCAATTTCCACATGCTTTGTCCTATCATGTTGAACTGGGTTATTAGCGATGGCTATAGCTGACTGATTGTCACACCACACCTTCAAGGGCCCCTTCCTCAGAAGTTTCAACTTGCTCAGTAGGTACTTCACCCAGAGCATCTCACACAACCCTTGAGATAATGCTCTATACTCAGCTTCTGCTGTTGATCTAGACACAACCGGCTGTTTCTTGCTTCTCCATGATACCAAATTTCCTCCCACAAACACGCAGTAACCAGAAGTTGATCTTCTATCATCTTGACAACTGGCCCAGTCAGAGTCACTATAGCCATCCACCTCAAGATGTCCACTCTTCCCAAACCACAACCCTTTACCCGGAGTCCCCTTCAAATATCTCAGGATTCTGTGCACAATATCAAGATGCCCACTCCTTGGTTCATGCATGTATCTGCTCACCACCCCCGTAGCATACGTAATGTCAGGCCTGGTATGACACAAGTACAACAACCATCCAACCAGTTTCTGGTACTCTTCCTTATTCACTAGCTCTCCTGATTGTGCTGTCACTTGGTGATTTTGTTCAATCGGAGTAGGGGCAATACGACATCCCATCATGCCCACGTCACTCAAGAGATCCAAGGTGTATTTTCGTTGGCACAAAGAGATTCCCTTCTCTGTCCGAGCCACTTCAATGCCAAGAAAGTATTTTAGGTTACCCAAATCCTTTACCTCAAACTCCTTGCTCAAACAACCCTTCAATCTCTCTACTTCCTCCTCATCATCTCCAGTGATGATAATGTCATCCACATAAACAGCAACAATGGTGATCTTCCGATCAGAGTGCTTGTAGAACATCGTGTGGTCACCGTTACACTGACCATACCCCATACCACGGACAGCACGTCTGAACCTATCAAACCAGGCCCTTGGTGATTGCTTCAGTCCATACAAGGATTTCTTCAGCCTGCATACCTTCCCCGTAGTCTCTGAAGTACCAAAACCTGGTGGTATTTCCATGTACACTTCTTCTTGCAACTCACCATGCAAGAAGGCATTCTTGACATCTAATTGATGCAACTTCCACCCAAAGTTTGCAGCACAAGAGACCAATATCCTTACTGTGTTCATCTTTGCCACGAGAGCAAACGTCTCATCATAGTCAATTCCATAAGTTTGACTATATCCTCTGGCGACCAATCTGGCCTTATACCGTTCCACCTTCCCTTCAGGATTCTGCTTCACTGTATAGATCCACTTACAACTCACTGCTTTCTTTTCTGCTGGCGATGTGGTTAGCACCCATGTCTTGTTTTTCCTTAGTGCTTCCAACTCTTCTATCATCGCTTCACACCACCTCGAATCTTGCTTTGCAGCCTTCCAATCCTTTGGAATTGACACAGTTTGAAGGAAGGCAACAAACGCCTTATATGTGGGTGACAAAGCCTTATAAGACACAAAATTGCCAATATCAAGATCATCACAAGCATCATCCTTCGGTAGAGCCTTTCTTGCTACTTCACCCTTTCTTGCTGCTTCACGTGTAGCCTTTCGCAATGCAATGGGCAACTCCACTGTGTCAGATGAGCTCGTCTCACTATCTTGCTGCTCCCCCTGCACCCTTGCCTCATTGCCTTGCTGCTCCCCTTGCACTCTTGCCTCATTTCCTTGTTGCTCCCCCTGCACTCTTGCCTCATTTCCTTGTTGCTCCCCCTGCACTCTTGCCTCACTGCCTTGTTGCTCCCCTTGCACGTGTGGTTGCCGTCGAGAGTACACTAGGGTGTTCGTCTGCCATCGATCCCGAACAGGAACCCGAAGAGCACCAATCTTAAGTGTATCGACGGTTGGCTCGACAGGAACGTGCACATCATCATCAGTGAGAGTACTAACCGGAATTGTTCCCACTATTGGTTGGACCTGAACTTGCACATCATCATCAGTGAGAGTACTAACCGGAATTGTTCCCACTATTGGTTGGACCTGAACTTGCACATCATTAGCAGTGTTATTGCCCACAAAATCACCCTGAGTATGAGACACATCCTTCTCCCCCTCTTGACCATCGTGCACATGATGTAGGTGGTCAAGCTCTGCAAATAGCAGACTGAGATCAGTCGGCGTACCATAGAATGGCTCGGACTCCCTGAAGGTAACATCCATACTCACGAACCTGCGTTTTTCAGAGGGAGACCAACATTTATACCCCTGCTGACTAGAAGAGTATCCCAGGAAGACACACTTCACTGCCCGAGGATCAAGCTTTCCAACAGATGGTCGGTGATCACGAACAAAGCAAGTACTGCCAAACAACTTTGGGGAAACAACAAACTTATTATCTCCAATGAGCAACTCAGACGGAGATTTCATACCTAATATCCTGGAAGGTGTCCGGTTGATCAGGTACGTGGCTGTCATAACTGCTTCATCCCATAAGAACTTAGGCACATTCATGGTAAACATTAATGACCAAGCAACCTCAAGAATATGACGATTCTTCCTTTCGGCCACTCCATTCTGAGGTGGGGTGTCCGGACATGAAGTTTGATGAAGAAT
Source organism: Hordeum vulgare subsp. vulgare (assembly GCF_904849725.1). Taxonomy (NCBI): domain Eukaryota; kingdom Viridiplantae; phylum Streptophyta; class Magnoliopsida; order Poales; family Poaceae; genus Hordeum; species Hordeum vulgare. The sequence continues at coordinate 293,553,765 of NC_058523.1, read as the reverse complement.
TCCTTGGTTAGCCATGAAATCCCCAAAAATATTGTTCACATACTCTGTACCATTGTCAGTCCTGAGCACGTTGACCTGCACCTGAAACTGGTTCTTTACAAGAGCATGGAAGTTCTGAAAACAGCTAAACACCTCATCCTTGTGACGCATCAAGTAAATCCAAGTCATACGAGAATAGCAGTCAATGAAGGTAACAAAATACTTCTTTCCATTCATTGACACTACTGGGCTAGTCCATACATCCGAATGAATGAGCATAAAAGGAGATATGCTCCTAAGCCCCTTACTCACATATGAGGCTCGTGTGTGTTTTGCATATTCGCAAGCATCACGTGTCAACTTGCCCTTGCCTATTCCACACATAACATCCGGAAAGATTCTACTCATCTTATCAAAAGATACATGACCCATTCTACAATGATGGATCATCGCCTGCTTCTCCTTGTCCTCCATGGTCGCAGCACACACTAAGTCCGGTTGCACCTCCTGGTCCATGTACCATAGCCCCCTACGCCTGGTGCCAGTCCCAACCGTCTGGCTCGTCTGTCGCTCCTGAATCAAGCAACCGAACTTGTCAAGGATCACACGACAGTCTATTTGATCAATGAGAGCACTGAAAGAGACCAAATTGACAGGAAAAGCTGGCACATGCAAAACTGACGATAAGGAGATGGCTGAAGTGCATTTGACTGTGCCAACCCCTACGACAGGCTGATTGGTACCATCGGCAGTTTGTATAGTGCCCTTGTGAGTAGGAGCATGCTTATGGTAAGACTCAAACACACAGGAATTACCCGCAACATGCTTAGATGCTCCAGAGTCTAAGACCCACTCTGAAGCACCCTCATTAGGAGTAAGAAATGCCTTCATCGAATTACCTTCATCAGTGGAGGCCAAGTGAGCAAAGTCTCCATAGGCAGCCTCATCAACTCCCTTGCCCTGTGACGTCCCAGTGTCCTCTTCAACTACCATATGCGCCCTGCCCCCTGAGTTTCCTGAGTAGCCACCTCTGCCCCTAGAAAGTTGACCCCCTGAGTTCCATGGGTATCCACCTCTGCCTCGAGCATACCTGCCTCTGCCAGTGCCCCCTCTGTTGTATCCCCTGCCTCTACCACGAGTTGGACATTCCCTCTTCCAATGACCTACCTCCCCACAAATATGACATGTGTTGGGATCTCCCCACTCCATGCGCTCAGTGACTGCAAATGTCGAAGCCGGCACAAACTTCACGTTTGCATGCTCAAGAGATAGCCTCACCTCCTCTTGAGACATTGCTGCAATAGTGTCCTCAATAGTTGGCAGGAGAGGTTGGTGCAACAGGGAAGCCCCCCTGCCATGAAAGCAACCTCTGAGGCCTTCCAACAGTTTCAGCACACGCCTGCGTGCAATCCACTTGCGCCCTGACTCGATGCACGCCGCATCATAGAGTTCCAGAGGATCACATTTATCCTGCTCTGCCCACAAAGCCTGCAGCTCTGCTACATATGCCATCACTGACATGTCATCGCCTTGGCGCAACTGACTGATCTTCCCCTCAATCTGAGCAATTAGCATGAAATTACCCTTGCCTGAGTATTGGGTGGATAGAGTCTTCCATATCTCGGCGGACGTGGATAGTCCCTCCACAGAGCGACCAATGGAGGGCACCACTGAGTTCAACAACCAGCCAACAAGCACAGAGTTTATGACCTTCCACTGCTTTCCCACCGCGGTAGTCTTGTCTCCGGGTTCATCAACCGCACCAAATAAGTGCCCATCAAGTTCCTTCTGTTCCACAGCCAGCAATGCCCTTCTGGACCAGCTCAAATAATTTGTGGCCCCCTCTAGCTTCATGTCCAGGGGTGACATTTCGAGCTTCTGAGCCACTTCCTGTCGAGGAACGATGGCCCCAGAGTTGGAGTTGGACTCCGCGAGGATCTTAGCGAGCTTCTCGAAAGCAACAACGAGAGCATTTGGTTCAGCCATCTTTGGTGTTCCAGCAGCACCACAGCCTCACTTCTTCTCCACAGCAGAACCAACACACAACAGCAAAAACAGCAACTCAGATGCACAGCAGCAGGAACAGCACAACAATAGCTCCATTAACAGCACAGCAGCAGCTCCAGGAACAGACCACCACCAGCACCTTCTCCTCTAGCAGCAGCACCCAGCTCCCGGTCTCCCCTGTAGTGCACACCACCACCAGCAACTGGAACCTCCTTCTCGGGCAAACAGCAGCAGCTGCAACCCCAGACTCCAGCAGCTGCCCTTCTTTCGCTTCCTCCTCTCTCCTTCTCCCTTCCACCTCCAGAAACACAGCAGAACAGAGAGAGATAAGAGAGCCGGGGCAGGAAGGAACCAGCACCAGCCGTCGCCCTGTCGCCCGCGCAGCCGCTTCTCCTCCTCGCGCGCGCGCACAGCCCGCGCACAGCCGCCTCCTCTCCAGCGCGCAGGGCCGCCGCCGATCCCCACCGAACCCCGCAGCCACGCCGGCCGGCGCCGCCGTCCGTCAGGCCTTGCCGGACCTGGCCTCTGATACCATGTAGGAACGGGAGGGAGAGAGGAGTACGAGAGGGAGAGAGGAGTACCTCCAGCAGCTGTGTTTTTTGTGTGGCGGCTGGCTTAGGAACGGGATGGCTGGGAGCATCCTTTTTAGGTCAGTCCCACTACATGGGCATGGGCCCTAAGAGATAACTTGTATGGGCAGGGCCATACCGGTTCAACACCTATCAAACCATGCCCTCGGTGATTGCTTCAATCCATACAAGGATTTCTTCAGCCTGCATACCTTCCCCGTGGTCTCTGAAGTACCAAAACCTGGTGGTATCTCCATGTACACTTCTTCTTGCAACTCACCATGCAAGAAGGCATTCTTGACATCTAATTGATGCAACTTCCACCCAAAGATTGCAGCACAAGAGGCCAATATCCTAATTGTGTTCATCTTTGCCACGGGCGCAAACGTTTGATCATAGTCAATTCCATAAGTTTGACTATATCCTCTGGCGACCAATCTGGCCTTGTACCGTTCCACCTTCCCCTCAGGATTCTGCTTCACTAGATCCACTTACAACTGACTGCTTTTTTTTTCTGCCGGCAATGTGGTTAGCACCCATGTCTTTTTTTTCTCAGTGCTTCCAACTCTTCTATCATCGCTTCACGCCACTTTGGATCTTGCTTTGCAGCCTTCCAATCCTTTGGGATTGACACAGTTTGAAGGGAGGCGACAAACGCCTTTTATGAGGGTGACAAGGCCTTATAAGACAAAAATTTCCAATATCAAGGTCATCACAAGCATCATCCATTGGTAGAGCCTTCCTTGCTACTTCACCCTTCCTTGTTGCTTCACGTGTAGCCTTTCGCAAGGCAATGGGCAGCTCCACTGTGTCAGATGAGCTTGCCTCACTGCCTTGCTGCTCCCCCTGTGCTCTTGCCTCACTGCCTTGCTGCTCCCCCTACACTTGTGGTTGCCGTCGAGAGTACACCAGGGTATTCGTCTGCCATCGATCCCGAACAGGAACCTGGAGAGCACCAATCTGAAGTGTATCGACAGTTGGTTCGCCATGAACCTGCATATCATCATGAGTGAGAGTACTAACCGGAACTGTGCCCACTATTGGTTGGACCTGAACCTGCACATCATTATCAGTGTTAATGTCGACCGAATCACCATGAGTATGAGACACCTCGTTCTCCCCCTCTTGACCATCATGCATAAGGTGTAGGTGGTCAAGCTCTGCAAACAGCAGACTGAGATCAATCGGCTCACCATAGAATGGCTCAGACTCCCTAAAGGTACCATCCATACTTACAAACTTGTGTTTTTCAGAGGGACACCAACATTTATACCCCTGGTGACTAGGAGAGTATCCCAGAAAGACACACTTCACTGCTCGAGGATCAAGCTTGTCAATAGATGGTCGGTGATCACGAACAAAGCAGGTACTGCCAAACAACTTTGGGGGAACAACAAACTTATTATCTCCAACGAGTAACTCAAACGGAGATTTCATGCCTAGTATCCTGGAAGGTGTCCGGTTGATCATGTATGTGGCTGTCATAACTGCTTCATCCCACAAGAACTTAGGCACATTCATGGTAAACATCAACGACCGAGCAACCTCAAGAATATGACGATTCTTCCTTTCGGCCACTCCATCCTAAGGGGGTGTGTCCGGACATGAAGTTTGATGAAGAATCCCTTGGTCAGCCATGAAAGCCCCAAAATTGTTGTTCACATACTCTGTGCCGTTGTCAGTCCTAAGCACCTTGACCTGCACCTGAAACTGGTTCTTTACAAGTGCATGGAAGTTTTGAAAACAGCTAAACACCTCATCCTTGTGACGCATCAAGTAAATCCAAGTCATACGAGAATAGCAGTCAATAAAGGTAGCAAAATACTTCTTTCCATTCATTGACACTACTGGGCAGTGGCGAATCTAGGATTTTAGATTAGGGTATGCCGGTCAAAAAAAATTCACACACGATAAGACTTAAAGTCATGGATTAAGATGAGACCATCCACTAAATACAATATAAATAGTTCAAAAATCATACTAATAATTAAAATATCGGTATACATGCGAACTAGAGACTTACAATGCTATTTTTGTGACTATTTTATTCGACGCTTTCGAAGGGACATAAATGTCTTGATAATATCATCTTCATCAACTTGAAAGAAAATATCCCGTTCAATAAAAGTGACTAGACAATCATCCAAAAGACTATCTCCCATCTTACTTCGTAACTTTGTTTTCACTAAAACCATTGCAGAAAATACCCTTCCAACATTTGCTATTGCCACTGGTAGAAGCAATACCAATTTGAGGAGCTCATAAACCAAATCATACACTTTGTGCCTTTTTATTTGAACGCCAAGATCGCCGAGATCGCGCCAAGATCAATAGTCCTGCGACCGTGTGGCTGAGAACCTGTAATATCTATTGCAACAACAGCAATCAATCCACAATCAAGCGCAGAAGGCGGCCAATAGTCCTGCGTGTACTGATTATTGAACGCCAAGATCGCCGAAGTGACAAACGGTGCGAGCCAGGCGGCTGGCTGATCAATCAGACGATTCAGACGGGCCAGGCGGACCCTAACCCTGCAACACTCCGTCAGGAGGAGGAGGCCGTGGCGACCGTGTGGGCGTCACTTTCGAACCGTCGGCGTCGCACGAGGATGAGATGATGAGGCGCACGCTGCTGATGAACCGTCGGCGCCTCGGCGGCTCGGTGGTGCCTTGAGCCCTCGATCCAATTGGCGTCGGACTCGGCTCCCCTCTCCAATCGCTAGCATGGGCCGCGTGGGCGTGGCCTGTGGCCACATGGGCTTGATCCAAGTGTTTTATTTTTATTTTACTGTAAACTTACAGTAATTTCAGGGTATGCTGGGGCATACCTGGCATACCCTGTAGCTCCGCCCCTGCTACTGGGCTAGTCCATACATCCGAATGAATAAGCATAAAAGGAGATATGATCCTAAGCTCCTTACTCACATATGGGGCTCGTGTGTGTTTTGCATATTCGCAAGCATCACATGTCAACTTGCCCTTGCCTATTCCACACATAACATCCGGAAATATTCTACTCATCTTATCAAAAGATACATCCCCATCCCGCAGTTATGTGATGGATCATCACCTGCTTCTCCTTGTCCTCCATGGTCACAGCATACACCAAGTCAGGTTGCACCTCATGGTCCATGTACCAGAGCCCCCTACGCCTGGTGCCAGTCCCAACCGTCTGGCTCGTCAGTCGCTCATGAATCAAGCAACCGAACTTGTCAAGGATCACACGACAGTCTATTTGATCAATGAGAGCACTGAAAGAGACCAAATTGACAGGAAAAGCTAGCACATGTAAGACTGATGATAACGAAATAGTTGAAGTGCACTTGACTGTGCCAACCCCTACGACAGGCTGATTTGTACCATCAGCAGTTTGGATAGTGCCCTTGTGAGTAGGAGGATGCTTATTGTAAGACTCAAAACACACATGAATTACCCGCAACATGCTTAGATGCTCCAGAGTCAAGGACCCACTCTGAAGCATCCACATTAGGAGTAAGAGATGCCTTTGTCGGATTACCTTCATCAATGGAGGCCCAATGTGTAAAGTCTCCATAGGCAGCCTCATCAACTTCCTCGCACTTTGACTTTGCAGTGTCCCCGTCAACTACCATATGTGCCCTCTGGGCCTTGAGTTTCCTGAGTGGCCACCTCTGCCCCTAGAAAATTGACCCCCCCCCCCCCTGAGGTCCCTAGGTATCCACCTCTGCCTCTATCATGCCTGCCTCTGCCAGTTTCCCCTCTGTAATATCCCCTGCCTCTACCACGAGTTGGACATTCCCTCTTCCAGTGACCTACCTCCCCACAGATATGACATTTGTTGGGATCTCCCCACTCCATGCGCTCAGTGACTATGAATGTCGAAGTCGACACAGCCTTCATGTCTGCATGCTCAAGAGATAGCCTCACCTCCTCTCGAGACATTGTTGCGATAGTCTCCTCAACAGTTGGCAGGAGAGGTTGGTGCAACAAGGATGCCGCCCTGCCATGGAAGCAACCTCTAAGCCCTTCCAACAGTTTCAGCACACGCCTGCGTGTAATCCACTTGCGCCCTGACTCGATGCAAGCCACATCATAGAGTTCCAGAGGATCGCAGTTATCCTGCTCCGCATATAGAGCCTGCAACTCTGCCACATATGCCATCACTGACATGTTGTCACCTTGGCGCAGCCGGCTGATCTTCCCCTCAATCTGAGCAATTAGCATGAAATTACCCTTGCCAAAGTATTGGGTGGATAGAGTCTTCCATATCTCGGCAGACGAGGATAATCCCTCCACGGAGCGTCCAATGGAGGGCACCACTGAGTTCAACAACCAGCCAACAAGCACGGAGTTTATGACCTTCCACCGCTTCCCCTCCGCGGTAGTCTTGTCTCCGGGTTCATCAACCACACCCAATAAGTGACCATCAAGTTCCTTCTGTTCGACAGCCAGCAATGCCCTCCGGGACCAACTCAAATAATTTGTGGCCACCTCTAGCTTCATGTCCAAAGGTGACATTTCGAGCTTTTGAGCCACTTCCTGTCAAGGAACGATGGCCCCAAAGTTGGACTCCGCAAGGATCTTAGCTAGCTTCTTGAAAGCCGCAGTGAGAGCATTTGATTCACTCATCTTTGGTTGGGATAATCAGCAGCAGCAAGCAGCTTCAGCCGCAACGAGCAGCTTCAGCAGCAAAGACACAGCAGTGCAGACCACCACCAGCACCTTCTCCTCTAGCAGCAGCACCCAGCTCCCAGTCTCCTTCTCCTCAAACGACAGCAGCTGCAATTCTTCTCCTCCTCAACCAGCTACAGCAGCCCCCTTGTCCTTCTCAAACTGCAGCAGCAGAAGCAAACTCGCTTCAGGGAGCAACAGCCTCCTCTCTCCACCTCCTTCTTTCCAATCAGCAGAGCAGCAGCAGCCCTCAACACCAATCAGCAGTAGCACCGCCACCACCAGCAACAGCAGCTGCAACCTCATGATGCGGCCACAACAGCAGACTCCAGCAGCTGCCCTTCTTTCTCTTCCTCCTCTCTCCTTCTCCCTTCCACCTCCAGAAACACAGCAGAACAGAGAGAGATAAGAGAGCCAGGGCAGGAAGTGGCAGGAAGGAACCAGCACCAGCCGGCGCCCTGTCGCCCGCGCAGGCGCTTCTCCTCCTCGTGCACACGCAGAGCCTGCGCACAGCCGCCTCTTCTCCAGCGTGCAGGGCCGCCGTCGATCCCCATCGGACCCCGCCGCCTCGCCGGCCGGTGCCGCCGTCCGTCTCGCCGAACCTGGCCTCTGATACCATGTAGAGTACGAGAGGAGAGCCGAACCTGGTTGCTCGGGTGAGTCTGTGTGTGTGGCGGCTGCACCTCTGGGAGGGACTGGGAGAACCCCTTTCTAGGTCACACAAGGACTGGGCCTTGTGGGCTTAAGTGAGATGGGCCAGACAGCCCATACCGGTTCAACACCTATCAACCAACTATCCCAAAAGATCGATATGATAGGAAAAGGAGATGTGATATACTTAACAACCCCCCCCCCCCCCTCCCTTTCTTCAGACGTGGATATGGAATGATCAACACCTCCCCCCACGCCCGACGTGGACGAGGATAAATGATTGGGGGAAATGCGGGTACTAAGACTTGAAGTCAAGACCTCAGTTCTGATACCATGTTAGATATTCCTGTCAACCAACTATCCCAAAAGACCGATCTGATAGGTAGAGGAGATATAATATACTTAACAGGCTCAGCCTGCCCATCTTCTGCACACATGAGTAGGCCTTAGTAGGAACTCTGTCAGATCGCAGATTTATCCTGACCTCTGTCAATTGTAGTCTTGGTCTGAAGGGGATGCATTCAGGCATGTGAGTGTGCTTGAGCATCCACCTTTTAATCACGGACAAGAGATCAAGTAATATCTAATCATAGTACCATAGCTGCCAGAAATCCAGGTCGATCGGGTCGAGGAACGGGGTCGCGGGACGAGGATCGTGAGGGCTGAAATCGAGGGTCAAAGAGGGCTACTCTTCTTCGGGACGCTATATTGGGTCGCGGGACGCGGCCCCGTTAAAGCTGGGTCAAAAAATCCGGGTTGATATATTGCTGACCCCGTCTTTCCCTCCCCTAAAGATTAGGATATGTCGTGATACTTTCCTCTTTTACATTAGATTGTCATCATCAACAAAATTATGGGTCCATAACTCAGCCATAAGTCAGCTGACGACTGACACGGCGTGATTTTCTCAACTACAATTTTTTCTCCTTCACATGAAGCCTTCTGCGCACTACCGTCTTCATTCCTTCGTTAGCAAAGCTCCAACAAACTAGTTAGTCCCGTTTCTAAAAAAACAAACTAGTCAGCCATGGATCCATCTCCAAGCTTTCAGCCGCCCAGCACAATATCCCTCTTCCAGCGTCGGATTCTCGAGTGGGTAGCCGATCTCGTTCGGTGTATGGAAGGAGTGTCGAACCAGGCTAAGCTCATCACTAGGTTAGACTGCATATTTTCTGTTGTAATAAGGCGTGCATGTTGGTACTGTCAACGGCACGCATGTAGACAGGTTCAGGGAGTGCTGAATACACGTCCCTGTTTTCCCTCTGTTTTGATCTGTTCTCCCGGTGGTTTAGCGCATGACTCGCAGCTGTGGGATGGCGCAGCGATGTGCGAATCGTGAGCGGACTAGCCAGGAGTTAGTTAGCAAGTTTGTTAAGGCCTTTGTAATCGCAGAAATACAGGGCGATGAAATAACAGAAAACAGTCGCAGTGTCTAGCGACAGAAAAACTCTCTCTCGCGCGCTCTGTGTTCTAGCTCGTCTGATCTCGCTGGTTTGACAACTACAAGGAGTGGGACAGGAGAGGCCGTATACTGCAACAAATCCACAGCCGGCACCGGCACGCAAGTGACGGATCGCCCTTATGCCCTCGTAACTGGTAAGCATCAATTCCTCAACTGAATACTGATTTGAATCAGGACCCATCGATCATGGTTGTGACCCGTCCAGCGACCCAGCTCAACCCTCCCTCGTCCCCGACCCTCGATCCGGGTCGATCGACCCCGGGTCAGGGATCGCACCCTCGACCCGCGAACCCGGCTACTATGAGTCATACACATAATATCACATAACTTGCTAGTGCAGGATTTTTCTGCTGAGTTTCAAATGACTTCTACGTGAAATGCGTATCTCACACCAAGCTAATAAGAATTCTGCTACCCACGGAAAATCGCAGATTATTACCTGAGGAATAAAGAAGTAAAATGAACCAGCTTTCTCCTCTATTGACAATAGTTCCTTGTTATACTTCATGCCAATTGCTCCATAAGCTCCCATCAAGTCTGAACCAACTGAAATATATCTGCAGGAACAAAAATGTCTAATTTGGTTAGAAAAAGTGTCTAATGCTTCGCGAAAGGAAGCATCTGTGCACGAGAACGGGAGAGACACCTTGATATTATATCATATCCATCTTTTACTTGAGAAGAGGAACCATGCAAGCAAAGTGCAGAACCAACACCAGATATTTCAAGTTGAACTGACGGATTGGAGCTTAGCTTCCTTGATAGGTAGAACTGAGGGAACAATGATGATCTCCTAAACTGAGAGCATAACCATTTGAGCGCCTTCGTACTGGGTGGAACAAGTACCTGCAGCATTTGTGTGTTCAATTAATCTTCTCCTCCAGGTCTGCTGCATCATGGAGGTGAAGGAAAATCGACCAGGTTCACAATGCTGGTAAACGTAGTTAGGGACTAGGGAGAATACTACGTGTAATCTTTCAACCTCACAAACTTCCTAATCAATCAAAATGCAGCGCTGCTCTTGACCGAATCGGCTAGTAAGTTCCAAGAACACTACAGGTAGCAACCGCGCCTAAGCCTATGTTTCAGTAACACAAACTTGCGCCCGCTCACCTCGAACCGGATCACGCCGCTCTCGGCGGCAGGCGGGCTGGCCTTCACCTCCTCGGCGGCCCGCCGCAGTGCGGCAATGCCGTCAACGAGGGTGAGCGCCGGCGGGAGCCTCCGAGTAAATGAGACGTCCACGGGAAGGTCACGGTCGCCGATATCATTCACCTCGTCGACGTCGATCACGATGCCCGTTCGCCTCCCGGCGACGACGTGGAAGAGGTGGAGTGGTAGGCCACTGCCACCGCGGCATTGGCGGCGCTTGTGGTGTTTGTGGAGGCAGTAGCGACGGAGAGGGGAGACGACAAATTGGCGGGGGTTCGGGACGGGGAGGAAGGAGAGGGGTGAGCCCGGAGAAAGGGAGACGGCGAGCATTTCCGCGACGAGGAGAAGGCGATTGGCCGTGGCGTGGCAATCCGGGTGCGCGATTTAGAGGAGGGATAAGAGCATCTGTATACTATCTACATCTGCTATCTACTCCCTTAAGTGACGCGATGGCGTATTTGTAAAAAAGCCCTTTCCATTTTACTTAACCACGAACAAGTCCTCCCACCTCCGCAGTCACTCCTCTCCTCCCTCACCTTGCCTCGCTCCTCCCTCACCTTGCCTCGCCTCACGCTTCACCTCCAGCGCTCGGTGGCAGAAAAAGCGTCGATTTTTCGACGCATCCGGTGGCACAAGTGCCGGATCCGGTGGTGGCGTTGTAGATCCGGTGGCGGGGAAGCTCGATCCGTGACCCGAAGCAGGGGCGGCGCGTCTGGCTTGGCACCTTCGACACTGCCGAGGAGGCCAAGTCCGTCTATGACTCCGTGGTGGTCCGCCTCCGTGGCCCGGGGGCAGTCAGCAACGCCATCGCCCGCTCCCCCTCGCCGCCCCTCTCCACCGTAACGGCGTCTGTTCCGTCGCCGTCGACATCCGCGGGCTCTCCCCCGTTGCCGTCCACCACGGCGGTCTCTCCTCCATCGCTCTTCGCCACGGCGGCCTTTCCCCCGGCGCCCTCCACCACGGCGGCCTCTCCCCCGGCGCCCTCCACCACGGCGGCCTCTCCCCCGGCGCCCTCCACCACGGCGGCCTCTCCTACGTCGCCCTCCACCATGGCGGCCTCTCCCCCGTCGCCCTCCACCACGGCGGCCTCTCAGTCGGCGGCGACCACCAGCTGGTCCTTGGTGAACGCGGACGAGGAGGTGACGGCAGCGTGCGGTTCTGAACAACCTGATGCAGTTCTGCCTCCCCGCGACGTGCACCAGCAGGTGGGACCCCTTGGCGGACTTCGTGGAGCTTGCGGTACCGCCGCAGCGCCTCCGGGAAGCCGGCGCACGGCCGCCCGTCCCCGTAGAAGCTGAAGACGCCCTGGTCGTGCGTGGACGCTGGCGGCAGGCAGACGAATGAGATCGCCACCAGTTAAGTTGATCGTAAGGCAGTTCACTACGAGAGGGACACCATTCCAGAGTGGCTTACTGTCCCCGAAGCCGAAGCAGGGGATGGCGTTGTCCTCGTCGTAGGCCGACAGCGTCTTGCCGATGATGCCGATGGCGTCCTCGTGCGGGTTCGGGCCGGCGGCGAGGTCGTGCAGGCTCCTCCCGGCAAAGCAGCGCTTCCCTGTTCATTTCACCCATCCATCCAGGCCATCACAGGAGACGCACATTTTGCAGGCGATTACTTGGTGATTACAAATAGGTCTCGGGTAAATATGAGGTCCCAGGAGCTCATCTTCAACTGCAGATGTTGGAGTGATGTTTTAAAACTGGTGGCTGACGATGTTGCTTCTCTGATTTTTGAATGGCAACAGGTGATGAGTGGGAAGGGGTGTGAGAGCTGCAAGGAGTGGCAAGAGCACTACTACTGGGAGCACATGGATGTGAAGAAGATCAGGTTCTGCAAGCTCATCACAGGAGACATCTCGCAGGGCATTGTAAGTATACATAGATCACAGCCTGACAAGTAACAAGTGACGTGATTCTAAGCCTAATTTATTTTAGCAAACAAAAGGGTGAAGTATAGCTAGTTTATATTTGGAGACTTCATTAAAAAAGTTGATATTTAGTGAAAGTAGATTAAACATGTCCCTCTTTTCGTCAAGATCATAAGCAAGTCTTACAGGGCTTACTGTTTGATTAGTTCACAACAATACACAATATAAAGCTCCTCTCTCTCCTTCCTCACTCCCCTCTCTCTCCTTCCTCTATAAGGGCATTGGTCTCCGCAACTAACCGAGCATCGCAAGATAGAAAGATTGCCGGCCTTCCTTCATTTTGATGGCGATCTTTATGCAAATGCGGAAGTGTAAATTCATTGCCTCCTTTATTTTTCATCACCTCAATCATAACTGCCTGTAGTGTCACGAAGCTCCGAAACAACTTCTCAACCTCATATTTCTCGAACTCTTCCTCCACACCCTCTACCAATTCTTGAATATTTTTAGGTGATAAGCAATCAGTTAGGGACTGAAGTGAGTTGTGCAAGCAAAGGTCTAAAACATTCATATCGGGGTTGTTGGGTGGTTGTTGCAATAACCGAATGTCAAGATTTGTTTGTGCTACAGCTTCTTGAAAAACCACGTCATTAGGTAGGACATGTGGCTTGGCGTTATCTTGTTGTATGAAGATGGTTCTTCCAATATCTTCGTCAGGCCATTTGTCTTGTATAGCAGGGATCACCTTGTTGCATAGATAGTCCCGCATCACATTTCTTGTCACCTTCACATTTTTTAGCTCTATGGTTCCTCTAGCTCTGTTTTGACTCGTTCTAACTGCTGCTTTCTCTTCAACGAAGGCCCAAGTCCCAATCTTGCCATCAAATATGACCTCTCCATCATCATTATATCTTGGCTTGGCCACAGCGGTCAAGAACATGACCTTGCCAATGCAGTTCGAATTCGGCACGGGTCGCTCAGGTGTTGGTTCATGTGGGAGTATATAGTATGTATTCTTCACCCTTGTCATATCAAACCATTTTCGTCTATATGTATCATATCTGTCATCGGCTTGAAAAGGGGACAGGGAGTTGAGATCCAAAGCTCATCGAGCATTGAGATGCAGAACTTCAGTCTTGCAATTCTATTTTTTGGCTTCAGGTAAGGCTTCACGGTGCTACTGACACGCTTCAGCTCACCTAACTTAAATCTCCTGTGTAGGGTCGAACGGGGAATACCGAGAGACCTTGTTATAGCTCGAACTGTTCTCCTTCTGTTCAGTGGGATTGTCGATGCCCTTGACAGATCCAGATCTTTTCTCTTCCTTCCAACTCTACCTTTCCTTTTGCTGGCAACAACCACTTCATGTCCTTCTGCAATTTGTTTATTTGCATCTTTCCATATTCTTTCAACCGTTCGTATTCCTATATTCAACAGGCTTGCAATGAGTATCTTGTCCTCTTTCTGAATAGCTCCATCTCTGCTCTTGATCACTTTCAAAGCAAAATAGACACCAAATCTTTCCTCGTCTGATAGGTTAATTGAAGTTCTTCTTATTGCTTCCTGATTAATTGCTTCTACCTCATCCAGCAACATCTCATCTTCTGATAAATAAGAAGCAAAGGGTAAGCCATTTGAAAAGGACGTGGATGTCGCCTAGAGGGGGGGTGAATAGGCGCTTTAAAATAGTTAAGGTTTAGGCTTGAACAAATGCGGAATAAAACTAACGTTTAATATGTCAAGCACAAAACCTACAAACAACTAGGCTCACCTATGTACACCAACAACTTATGCTAAGCAAGATAAACAACTAAGTGATAGCAAGATATATTACAATAAACAATATGTCTATCACAAAGTAAAGTGCATAAGTAAAGGGTTCGGTTAAGAGATAACCGAGGCACGGGGAGACGATGATGTATCCCGAAGTTCACACCCTTGCGGATGCTAATCTCCGTTAGAGCGGTGTGGAGGCACAATGCTCCCCAAGATGCCACTAAGGCCACCGTAATCTCCTCACGCCCTCGCACAATGCAAGATGCCATGATTCCACTAAGGGATCCTTGAGGGCGGTCACCGAACCCGTACAAATGGCAACCCTTGGGGGCGGTCACCGAACCCGTACACGTGGCAACCCTTGGGGGCGGTTACCGGTACCCGTACAAATTGCTCGGGGCAATCTCCACAACCTAATTGGAGACCCCGACGCTTCCCGGAGCTTCACACCACAATGATTGAGCTCTGAGACACCACCAAGCTTCTAGGACGCCAAAGTATCCACGAAGAACAATATCAAGGGTACTAAGTACCAAAGGTAGTAAGCTTCTCAACTTCTCTCTTCCACGTATCACCGTGGAGAACTCAAACCGATGCAACTAATGCAATGGCAAGAACACACGAAGTGGTCAAGTCCCTCACACTCAAATACCTCCACAACAACAAAAGCTATGGAGAAATATGAGAGGAAGAACAAGGAGCTCACAAAGAACTCCAAGATCAAGATCCAAGGGGTTCCCCTCACATAGATGAGAAAGTGATTGGTGGAGATGTGGATCTAGATCTCCTCTCTCTTTTCCCTCAAGAACAAGCAAGAATCATTGGAGGGATTGAGAGTAAGCAAGCTCTAAGAATGTCAACAATGGAGGTAGTACAAGAGCTCAACGGATGGATGAGACCAAGGGGAAGAAGACCCCCTTTATATAGTGGGGGAAGGAATCAGACCGTTACCCCCACTTTCTGCCCGAGCTCCAGCGGTACTACCGCTGGCCCCAGCGGTACTACCGCTAGGCCCATGGTAGTGCAACGGCACTACCACCGCCAAGAAAGTCTTCGCAAAAAGGTCCGTCCACGAACAACCGCTAGGCAGGCGGTACTAAGCTCCTGGAGCGGTACTACCGCTGACCAGGGGCGGTACTACCGCCAACTCTAGCGGTACTACCGCTAGGTCCAGCGGTACTACCGCTCGCCACTGAAACAGACATAACTATCGCATACGAGCTCCGAATCGAGCAAACCCAAGCTTGTTGGATTCAGGACGACAAGGGCTATCCAAACAGCCATAACTATCTTAAGACCATGCGGTTATGAATATGTCAAAGATATAGAGATGTGAGTCCTTTATGAATGAAGAACCGGCAAAAACTCCAACATCGAAAACATCATAGTAGATGCATATGGACTCCGTTTTCGATGAACTCGAGCTTGTCACGAAGATGACCATAAGCTCTAAAACTCACAAAGAGAAACACCAAACAAGAACCAAGAAGTATGATGCAAGGATGCAAATGGTTTGAGCTCTCAACGAATGATACGATCAAGCTACTCACTTGAGAGCCCCCTTGATAGTACAACAATCTATCCTAAACAGAAAACCTATCAAGGGCAAACCTATACCTTGCACCTCGTCCTCTTGAGCTAGATGATGATGATCTTGGCTTCCTCAAGATGGACCACCTTTCTTGATTGTGTTGGTTTGATGAAGACTAGTTGATTGCTCCCCCATACTCACTATGGGTGAGCCACTCTTCAGCATATCTTCACAAGTCCATTGCCACCACAATGGACGGCAAGCTTCAAGCATGCTATCTTCGTGTTGATCCACTTGAACTTGCACATCGCAATCTTGATGACGATCACAACTTGACGTCATACTCCATGGGTTGTATGAGATCTTCCCTTTGACGCAAGCCCATGGAAACACACCTAACCCCCACATAGAACTCTCACGAAGACCATGGGTTAGTACACAAACACGTAATGGACAATGCTTACCATACCATGGGATCACTTGATCCCTCTCGGTACATCTTGTACGCTTTGTGTGTTGATCATCTTGATTTACTCTTTGTCTGAGATCTTGATCAACCATTGATGATGATCACAACTTGACGTCATACTCCATGGGTTGTATGAGATCTTCCCTTTGACGCAAGCCCATGTAATCACACCTAACCCCCACATAGAACTCTCACGAAGACCATGGGTTAGTACACAAACACGTAATGGACAATGCTTACCATACCATGGGATCACTTGATCCCTCTCGGTACATCTTGTACGCTTTGTGTGTTGATCATCTTGATTTACTCTTTATCTGAGATCTTGATCACCCATGTGTCTCTATGACCATTCTTTGGATAATACCTTGAATACCATCTTGGTCATCATATAAACTCCTTGAACCCAACAGATGGACTTCAAAAAGTGCCTATGGACAAATCCATACCATGGGATCACTTGATCCCTCTCGGTACATCTTGTACGCTTTGTGTGTTGATCATCTTGATTTACTCTTTGTATGAGATCTTGATCAACCATGTGTCTCTATGACCATTCCTTGGATAATACCTTGAATACCATATTGGTCATCATATAAACTCCTTGAA
Source organism: Hordeum vulgare subsp. vulgare (assembly GCF_904849725.1). NCBI lineage: Eukaryota > Viridiplantae > Streptophyta > Magnoliopsida > Poales > Poaceae > Hordeum > Hordeum vulgare. Next base: position 293,537,044 of record NC_058523.1, on the reverse strand, counting down.
CCCAACAGATGGACTTCAAGAAGTGCCTATGGACAAATCCTATAAATGTAACTTAAGGCAACCATTAGTCCATAGGAATTGTCATCAAGTACCAAAACCACATATGGAGATATATGCTCCAACACCATTGCAAGTAGAGCTTAAATCATGAGATAGAGAACATGCAATTTTTTACTGAATTTTGACAGTAAATTTAATTGAATGCTTTGAAATATTACCTGCAGGTATGTGCTGGTTACTACTGTTGCTGCTGCTGCTGGTGGTGGTGGTGTTCATGGCTGCTGCTGTTATTACAGGTATGTGCTGATTACTGCTGTTGCTGCTGCTGCTGGTGGTGGTGTTCATGGATGCTGCTGTTATTACAGGTATGTGCTGGTTACTGCTGTTGCTGCTGCTATTGGTGGTGGTGGTGTTCATGGATGCTGCTGTTATTACAGGGGCTGTGATGTAGAAGGACATGTGGAAGTAGATGTGGTTCGTGGCGTCCATGAGTTAGTGCGACCTGCAAAAAAATTAGTTCTCGCCAATGCCTGTCGATCCTGCACTTCGCGTTCAGCTTTGCAAGCAAGATGGAATAAACGAGTAATAGTGTTATAATCCTTATATTCTAGAATAGTCCGAATATCTCTATTTAATCCACCCATAAAACATGCAAGCATAGCTTCATTGTCCTCAACAATACCACATCTAATCATTCGAGTTTGTAATTCCTGATAATATTCTTCTACAGACTTTTTCCTTGTCTTAAACACTGTAAGTTCTGAAGTAATTCATGTTGATAATATGGTGGAACCCAACGAGTACGCATAGCAGTTTTCAAGGCAGCCCAAGTAGTTGGAATATTAGCATGATGTATTCGACAATATTCAGACCACCAAACACAAGCAAAACCAGTGAAAGAAGAAACAACAACAGCAACACGTCTATCTTCAGGAAATTGCAAGCATGTAAAACGTTGCTCTGTTTCTAACTCCCAAGTAAGATATATATCAGGAACATATCGACCATCAAAAGTAGGAATATTCAATTTAAGTTTAGGGAGAAGGTCATGATCCCGTACCCGAGGGTGTGGTGCATCCCTACCATTGCGATTGTATCCATGTGGACGACCGGCGACTTGTCATGGTGGTTGTTGTTCCTGGTGCTGAACTGGAGCAACCTCTACCTCGTCATCGTAATCACCATCATAATCATCATTCTGCGCAGCCACAGAAACCTCGGTAGTAGCAGCAGTAGGAGCAACAACACCAAAATTCTACACTTGGCCGACAGGCACACGTCGCGCTCGTAGCCGTTGTTGATGTTGTGGTTGAAGGGGGACAGAAGCTGCAGCTGGTGGTGGTAAACGGGCAAGCTCCTCATTGAACTTGGCGTTCATCTTGGTGTCGAATTTCTTCTCCATACCTTCGAGCTTGTCCATGGCCTCTCCAAAGGTGGTCACGAAATCTTGTACCTGGCCAGACATCATTTGCTGAAATTTATCATGGAGCTCCCGGTTGGTCAGGTTCTCCCAGTCGATCTCCTCGTCGTGTGATCCTCGCATGGTTAGCAACAATGGGAACATAGAAGAATATGAACCTACAGACTACTAGGAAGTGGTGGTGGTGGTGGTGGTGTGTCACAAATCCATCAAGCAAATCTCAATTTCTTACCAATTCTTACCCAGCAGCAGGTGGCAATCGGCAACCGGTGTAGTCACAACTCTCAAAGCTTGGATAGAGCGATTGCCAAGTGGTGTCAAACACACAATGTAGATGTATGTGGAGTTGGAAAGGCTTATAATATGGTAGCAAAAAGGGTCAGAAATAATCAGTTCAGAGATGCAAAGTTGAAAATACGCTCAAAGACGGTACCGTGTTGGTCCTAGGCTAGACCGTACTAGACACGCGAGCCTAGAACACCAACAAAAGTCACGACGACACGTACTAATCAAGGGAAGAGACACTCTGTTTTTTGTGCTCTTTTTTTGTTCAGGAAATCACTATAATGGCGAGTGTCTCAAAACTCTTCCCAAGGACCAAAAACATGATAGGCACGAAAAATTTGGCAATTTTTTTTTCTGGAGCAATTCGGGGCTACAACGACCAAAAATTGCGACAAAAATCACTATGATGGCAGGTGTCTCCAAACTCTCTAAAAAGCATAACAAAACGGTAGGGAAAAAATCACCCCTCGAATTTTTGGCCTAAAAAGTGCTCTGAAAAGCGTGACAGACTTTTTCTTCTTCCGAAACCTACTCAGGTAAGGAAAGGCGAAACCGAAAGCAAAAGGATCTCGAAATTAACCTAAGGCGGAAACAATTGTGGTGGATATATGGTGGTGGTATATGGGAGCAAGGATAATGGTGGCGTGGTGGTGGTATATGGCAGCAGCGATGATGGTAGCGTGGAGGTGGTATATGGCAACGATGATGGTAGTGTGGAGGTGGTATATGGCAGCGATGAAAGATGGTACAGTGGCGGCGTGACAACCTGTGTACAGAACTCGAAACTCTAAAGAACTAAACACCAAGACCAGCAACTCGACACGATGATGTAACCGGAATTTCAACAAAGCAAACTACTGAAAAGACTATGCAAAAGCTCAGATTGGTTCGGATATGATGATCTATCCCTAATTTTTTGTATGTCTTATTCCTGGACTATAGGTATGAAGAACAGATGCGATCGAACTACGAAAAACTGTAAAATCTCACCGAGCAACCTGGAAATCTGATACCACTTAATAGAGGTGAAGTTGCCCGTGTCTTTCGCTGAGATGGTGGTTTCATTTTGGTAGAGTCGACTTTGACGATCCGACTATGAACGTGTGAGGACGTCACGCCTTAGCAATCGCTAAACCAACTCCGAGATGTTATTGACCACGCCGGAGCACGATCAAGCTGACCAAGAAGGTCTGTTTCCTACATGTAAACGAAGAACAAGAAAGAAACTAAGATTGCAATCAAGATGTTGCGAATATAAGAGGAAAGCTTTATTGATGAAGGTGGGGTTCTGTGACGCCTTTGTCTGGTCGTAGAATACAAACGAAGAACGCGAAGTTGCAGCTATGGCGAACTTGTAATCTAAACAAAACCCAAATCTAAACGGTGCCCTAAGGGTTGTATATACGAGGGAATAGGGAGGCAATTTCGTGACCCTTGGAGGAGGGGCCCAAAAACAGCCCTAAACTCGGTTTCCCCACACATACACACTCTAAAAACAACCTATACTATGGTATTTCAAAATTACATGGGCCTGGCCCAAAAATAAGGTGGTGCAACACCTATAATAGCCTATGGACGAAATTAATAAAGTGGTGTCTTGAAAATTTCGTCCAAAGCCTTCATGCTCTCCTTATGGTGGCTTTAAAGTACCAAAATCACCAGTGGCAGCTCCATTGTTCTCTCATGCGCGTGCACCTTCTTCTCCATGCTTGATCCTGCTCCAACGGATATTCTTCTTGTCCATGCTAGGTCCTTCATTCATAAGTACAACAAAAGTATCTAACTTAGGCAGTGTCATATGTTCATGAATGTTAGAAGTATTTCCAAGAAATGGAAGTACCTGATAATTCAATTGGCGTGCGCGAGTTCTAGTAACTGGTCCAGTATGTATAGCAGCTCGGGCTATGGGTGTAACAATGGTGTTGATGTCCTCATCAATTCCCACTTTACTCCGTTGCCGCCGTGTGATTAGATTGTTTGTCACATTCATCATCGCATCATTCGCATCATCCACATTGCATCGGCACTCCGTTGCCGCCAGTTTTTTAAACCTGGATCCGTTATTAGTTGTCGGTTCTCTATGTTATCGTCGTTGACCGTTTCGATACCAACCACACACGCACGCGCCCGCGACATCATTTAAATATTGTTTTTAAAATGTGTGTAAAACATTCTCGGATTGGGTTGAAACTTGGAGTGCGGTCTTATTTTAGTATAGGTAGGCCGCGTGCCAAATTTCCGTGGCAATCGGAGTCCGTTTGATACACAAACGGTCGACCATAGGGGCACCATCACCGGTTTATCGTCGGACTTTTTTTTGGTGTTTAAAATCTCATGGCGGGCCGCTAACATTCCCTCTCTTCCCTGCATAGCCTCTCTAACACAGCCCTACTAGCCTACCTAACCCTACCCTGTGTCTGGAGCCGTCCGATTGCGGACGAACGGCTCGAATCGGGCCGAAATATGCTAACCTAGCCCCTTTCCCTATATAATAGCCATCCCTGCCTATTTCAGACCCAAATCCTCTCTCCTCCTCCATTTCCGCACCCTAACCCTAGCCAGCCGCCACCTCTCTTCCTCCTCCCACCTCCAGCCGGCCAGGGCCCGCCCGAGCCCGCAGCAGGCCCTCCAGGCTCGGGTCGCCTCGTCCCACCTCTGCCCAAGGAAGGAGAAGCTCGAGGCCGAGCCCCCCCGAGCTCTCCTTCCCGACCTCCAACGGCCGCCGCCTGATGCCCTTGCGCAGCCGCTTCCCGTCGGTCGCCGGACACCGCCGCCAACGAGCCGCGCCGCCAGCTGTTGCATTGCCACAACACCCGCTCCAGCCCCGACCAGCGCCGCCAAACCTCCACCTTCGGTGCCGTCCGCCGTCCGTTGCCCCGATCCGACCAAATCCGGTCCGGGGGAGCCCTCGACATGGAGCTCCGCCGCCGGAGTGCCTCCTCCGCCATGGGCGTTGGCCGTCGCCGCCCCAAGCCCTCTGCCCGAGCAAAGGCACGAGGGAGACAAGGCACGAGCATCCTCTCGCGTGGGTCGGTCGCCTAGCGCCCGAGTGGGCCAGGCCCGAGGCCCAAACAGCGCACCCAACCGGCCTCCTCAGCCTATCGATCTGGGCCGCAGCCCAAGAGGTGAGCACCCCCGAACCTCTATCCCCCGCCCCTGGCGCATTATAGATATAGTGCCTTGTTGGGGAACATTGCATGGGAAACAAAAAAATTCCTACGCACACGAAGACCTATCATGGTGATGATCATCTACGAGAGGGAGATCGGATCCACATACCCTTGTAGATCGCTAAGCATGAAGCGTTAAGAAACACGGTTGATGTAGTGGAACGTCTCCGCGATCCAAATCTCCACCGTCCCACGATCCGTCCCAATCTAGCACCGAACGGACAGCACCTCCACGTTCAACACACGTACAACTCGATGACGATCTCCGCCTTCTTGATACAACACGAGAGACAAAGAGGTAGCTGAATTCTCCGGCAGCACGACGGCGTGGCGGTGATGATGGTGGAGCTACTTCGGTAGGGCTTCGTCGTGTCGTGCCGATCTAGCTACGAGGTGTCATGAAGTAGTGGAGGGAGAGAGGGTTGCACAAAGGCTTGAGGTGCAAAACCCCCGTCAAACCTCCACTATATATAGGAGGAACCAAGGGGAGGGTGTCTTGCCTCCTACTCCAAGGAGGAGGCTTCGACAGAAGCAAGGAGGGAGGAGTCCTCCTCCAACTAGGTTTGGCGGAGGACTCCTTCCTATCTTGTCCACCTCTTTCCTTTTTTTCCTCTTTATTTTTGCCTTGGCTGAAATAGACTTATTGGGATGGCCTCACCAGCCCACAAAGGGCTGGTGCGCCACCCATGGGCCTATTAGGTCCTCTCCCGGGTGGATGGCCCCTCCCGGTAAAACCCCGGAACCCATTCGTCACTCCCCATACTTTACGGTAATGCCCGAAATTCTTCCGGAAGCCAAATGCAACAATCCTATATATCAATCTTTGTTTCCGGACCATTCTGGAGACACTCATGATGTCCAGGATATCATCCCAGACTTCAAACAACATTCGGTTACCAACATCAATAATTCAACTATACCGAAAACGTCACCGAACCTTAAGTGTGCAGACCCTACGGGTTTGAGAACAATGTAGACATGACCGAGACACTCTCCGACCAATATCTAACAGCGAGACCTGGACGTCCATATTGGATCCTACATATTCTATGAAGATCTTATTAGTTGAACCTCTATGTCAAGGATTCACACAATCATGTATATCGTTCCCTTTGTTCTTCAGTATGTCACTTGTCCGAGATTCGATTGTCGGTATCGCCATACCTATTTCAATCTCGTTACCGACAAGTCTCTTTACTCATTCCGTAATACAATATCCCGTGGCTAACTCTTTAGTCACATTGCTTACAAGGCTTGTTTCTGATGTTGTATTACCGAGTGGGCCGTGAGATACCTCTCCGTCACACAGAGTGACAAATCCCAGTCTTGGTCCATGCCAACTCAATGGACACCTTCGGAGATGCATGTAGAGTACCTTTATAGTCACCCAGTAACGTTGCGATGTTTGATACACACAAGGCATTCCACCGGTGTCAGTGAGTTACATGATCTCATGGTCATAGGAATGTATACTTGACATGCTGAAAACAATAGCAACAAAATGACACGATCATATGCTACGTTTATAGTTTGGGTCTTGTCCATCACATCATTCTCCTAGTGATGTGATCCCGTCATCAAGTGACAACACTTGTCTATGTCTAGGAAACCTTAACCATCCTTGACTAATAGGCTAGTCAACTAGAGGCTCAGTAGGGATATTGTTTTGTCTATATATCCACACATGCATTTATGTTTCCATTCAATACAATTATAGCATGGATAATAAACTATTATCTTGAAACAGGAAATATAATAATAACTATTTTATTATTGCCTCTAGGTCATATTTCCAACAGTCTCCCACTTGCACTAGTGTCAATAATCTAGCTTCACATCTCTATGTGATTTACAACGTAATGAATCTAACACCCATACAGTTCTGGTGTTGATCATGCTTTGCTCGCGGAAGACGTTTAGTCAGCGGATCTGCAACATTCAGATCCGTGTGCACTTTGCAAATATTTATGTCCTCGTCCTTGATGTAATCGCGGATGGCATTGAAGCGTCGCTTTATGTGTCTGGTCCTCTTGTGAAACCTTGGTTCCTTGGCTAGAGCAATGGCACCAGTGTTGTCATAGAACAGATTGATTGGGGCCAGTGCACTTGGCACTACTCCAAGATCTAACATGAATTGCTTCATCCAGACACCCTCTGAGGCACCTATGTACTCCGCTTCACATGTAGAATCAGCTACAACGCTTTGCTTGGAACTGCACCAGCTTATCGCACCCCCATTCAGAATAAATACGTATTCGGTTTGAGACTTAGAGTCATCCAGATCAGTGTCAAAGCTAGCACCGACGTAACTCTTTTCGACGAGCTCTTTGTCACCTCCATAAAGGATAAACATTTCCTTAGTCCTTTTCAGGTACTTCAGAATATTCTTGACCGCCGCCCAGTGTTCCACTCCTGGATCACTTTGAAACCTGCCCGCCATACTTATGGCCCGGCTGACATCCAGTCTTGTGCACAACATTGCATACATGATAGACCCTATGGCTGAAGTATAGGGGGACGACACTCATCTTTTCTCTATATTCTGCAGTTACTGGACATTGAGTCTTACTCAACTTTATACCTTGTAACACATGCAAGAACCCCTTCTTGGATTGTTCCATTTTGAACTTCTTCAAAAGTTTATCAAGGTATGTGCCTTGTGAAAGAGCTATCAGGCGCCTTGACCTATCTCTATAGATCTTTATGCCCAATATGTAAGCATCTTCTCCAAGGTCCTTCATTGAAAAACTTTTATTCATGTAATCCTTTACGCTTTCCAAAAACTCTACATTGTTTCCAATCAGCATTATGTCATACACATATAATATTAGAAACACTATAGAGCTCCCACTCACTTTCTTGTAAATACAAGCTTCTCCAAAAACTTGTATAAACCCAAACGCCTTGATCACCTCATCAAAGCGCCGATTCCCAAATGTCACCTATTTCGTTTTGAAAACTATTGGGTGGAGATGGATGGATTCCTTGGCTGTGTCCAGAATTCTTGGAAGATTCCTTCCAGGAAAAGTCACATCAGTGCCATCATTACGGATAAGTTTAAACACCTAAGGCAGGCTCTGAAGAGATGACAGACTAGCCTCTCTCAGCTCAAAGCACTCATTGATAAGTGCAATAAGGTGGTGCTCTGTCTAGATAATCTTCAAGAGCTCAGACCCCTGTTCAGACCCAAGGCCAACTTCAGAGTGATTGTGAAGCTTCATCTAGAACACCTTCTGCATTTGCAATTCCTTTATTGGAAGAAGAGGGCTACTATGAGATTCATCAAGGTAGGGGAGGGGAACACTAAGTTTCTCCATGCCATGGCAACTGAAAGATATAGAAGAAACTCCATTTCATCACTTAAATTGGCGGATGGATCTGTTATATCTGATCGTGAGCAAATTGCTGGCTGTGTTTGGTCATCCTTTAAGGACAGGATGGGCTCCTCTCAAGGAATTAACCTGGCTTTCAACCTTCAGTCTATCATACATAGGTTAGAAGGGCTAGATGTTCTTACATTGCCTTTTACCAAAGAGGAGATGGATAAGACTGTCAAAGAAATGCCCATTGATAAAGCTCCAGGTCCAGATGGTTTCAATGGACTTTTTTTCAAAAAATGCTGGCATATCATCTGTCCTGAATTCTATGAGCTTTCAAATGATTTCCATGCAGGAATTGCAAAACTGGAAAATATGAACTCCTCATACATTACCTTGGTGCCCAAAAAAAGTTCTCCTGAGCAAGTAGGTGATTTTAGGCCCATCTCCCTCACTAGAATGGGGCTTAAATTCCTTTCCAAAATGGTTGCCAATAGACTGCAGTTACATATCATAAAATGCATCCATAAGAATCAGTATGGTTTCATCAAGTCCAGAACCATCCAAGACTGTGTTGGATGGACATTGGAATACCTACACCAGTGTCATCACTCAAAAAAACCCATTGCCATCCTCAAACTTGATTTTGAAAAGGCTTTTGACTCTGTGGAACATGAATTTATACTTCAGATTCTTAGGCACAAGGGTTTTAATGATAGGTGGATATTATGGGTACAACAACTACTCACTTCTGGCTCTTCCTCCGTTCTTCTGAATGGAGATCCTGGTAGAAAATTCATGTGCAAGAAGGGTGTCAGGCAGGGAGATCCCATGTCCCCTCTCCTTTTTGCCATTGCTGCTGACTTTCTCCAAACCTTGGTAAATCAGCTGTTAGAAAATGGGCTCATAATGCTGCCAATACCTTGCCATGATAAAGACTTTCCAATAGTCCAATATGCAGATGACACTCTTATCATTTTGCCTGCTGTGGAGTCCCAGCTACTGGAGTTCAAAAAGATGCTTATGCTTTTCTCCCAGTCCATTGGTCTTGAAGTGAATTATCACAAGTCTGCTATGTTGCCTATCAACATTGATCAAGGAGAACTTTAAAGGCTAGCTGCCTATATTGGGTGTAAGGTAGGATCACTGCCTTTCACCTATCTTGGTCTGCCTGTTGGGACAACCAAACCAAGGATTATTGATCTAATGCCGTTGGTGGATAATATGGAAAGGAGGCTCTCTGCTAGCTCCTCCTTCCTGGCTCAGGGTGGTCGTTTGCAAATATCTCAACTCAGCTTTGTCCTCTGTTCCCATTTTTTCCTCTGTAGTCTCGACATACCACCAATGATCATTAAACAGTTGAAAAGGATACAAATACAATGTCTTTGGAGAAAAAATGGCCAAGACCACACACCTTCTCTTGCGGCCTGGGACTTGGTGTGTAGACCAAAAATGAAAGGCGGTTTGGGGATTATGAATCTGTCTATCCAGAATGAGGCACTACTTCTTAAGCATGTGGGTAAGTTCTTGAATAAAGCAGAAGTGCCCTGGGTTGATTTAATATAGAACACTTACTAGCACAACACTGTTCCACAGGGTACCTCCTTTGTGGATCATTCTGGTGGAAGGATATCTGCAAGAGAATGGACAATTTCAGAGCTGTCACCTATGTACAACCAAACAGAGGAGATACTTTCCTCTTTTGGTCTCATTCTTGGGCACTTGGCGACTCAACCCTGCCCCTAGCTCATCGGTTCCAACGACTATTATCTTTTGTTATTGATACATTATGCACTGCTGAGGAGGTTTTCCAAGCATTTGAGACAAATAACATGACCAACATGTTTCACTTGCCTCTTTCTGACAGGGCCTTCCAGGAGTTGGAAACAGTCACCTGCTTGCTCCAAAACCTTAATAGAGAACAGTTTAGCAAAGATGTCTGGTTTTGGAGTAGTGACAGTAAGGTTTACTCTGCTAAAAAATACTACCTTCATGTCCATCAACCCATCATACTCAACCCCCTCCTAAGTTGGATTTGGAAGAGTTGCTGCACCATGAAGATCAAAATGTTTGCATGGATGCTCATTATGGACAGGCTGAACACCCAGGATATGCTTGAACGACACCATTGGAAAGTTTCTGATTCAAACCTATGTGTTCTTTGTCATGCCAGGGTCAAAGAGGATAGGGATCACCTCTTTTTAAACTGCCTATTCAGCACCAGGGTTTGGAACTATCTTCAGATCACCTGACAGGGCACTTCCATGTGGGACGCTTCATTCGCAGCCAGGAAAGATTTCCAGCATCCTTTCTTCTCTGAAGTAGTGTTCACTGCTTGCTAGAATATTTGGACAGTCAGAAATGCAAGGATTTTCAACAATGAGCGTCCCAGATTCAATAAATGGAAGTCTAGCTTCACTCATGATATCTCTCTTTTAGCCTATAGGATTAAGGCTAGATTTAAGGAGGATCTCCTTAAGTGGATCTCCTTCCTACCTCCCTGAGGTTTGTATATCTGCACCCACCCCTGCTGTATATTCTAACCCTCTCATGTACATAAACTCTCTTTATGTTGGAATAAAAGAAAATGTTGTGGGGTGATTCCCTACAGTAGTTGGTAAAAAAAAGCGCTGATTCCAATTCCGAGATGCTTGCACCAGTCCATAAATGGATCGCTGGAGCTTGCACACTTTGTCAGCATTCTCTGGATCGACAAAACCTTTGGGTTGCATCATATACAACTCTTCCTTAAGAAATCCGTTAAGGAATGCCGTTTTGACATCCATCTGCTAGATTTCATAATCTGAAAATGCAGCTATTCCTAACATGATTCAGACGGACTTAAGCATCGCTACGGGTGAGAATGTCTCATCGTAGTCAACTCCTTGAACTTGTGAAAAACCCTTTGCCACAAATCGAGCTTTATAAATGGTCACATTAACGTCTACGTCTGTCGTGGTTTTGTCACGGCAGATGTCCTCGTGAAAGGACTTAGTATTGGAGCCATCGCACCTTGGTGGCGACTCAAAGGGGTTGAACGGGAGTGAGACAGCGATTTACCTAGGTTCGGCCCGTGTGAGGAGGTAAAAGCCTACGTCCTGCTTTGTGTTGTATTGATGGAGTTTCGATTACAAGGAGGACGTAACTCGCCAGACCTAGCACTCGATGATTTCTAACCTACCCTCTTCTTCCCTGGGACTCGCCTTTATATACAGGTCGAGTCCCTAGGGTTTACAAGGGTATTTTCCTTTCTACAAACCGTGGCTCTTACGATCTCTAAGTCGCCATCTTTCCAAAGCTTGGAGACCTTCCGGAAGTTGTAAACCGCCATACAACCTTCGGTCTCGCCAGGCCAAGGCCCAAACCATATTTTAGATGAATCGCCAGATTTGGTGACCCGACCCAACTAGGGCGGGTTATCAATAGATAATATCCCCAACATTAGGCCCCAGATTGAATTGAATTTTCTTCACGCCAATATCCTTACTCAATTAAGGGCGATTCATTTTTCATCCTCTTTTATACGCCATGAACTTAACCCGCCATCTGTTGCGGAAAACTTAAGTTGCCAAACCATTTCTTGTTGGTACCTTCTTATCCCTTGAATTCCGGAAAAGATAATGACGTAATCCCAACGGATCCTTCGGTATCGTTATCCCAAAATTTTCGAAGCGCCATCATGGCGAATCTTTATCTTTTGGTGGTTCCCGCTCGTGGCGCCTTGATTCCAGCGCCTGCCCTGTTAAATAGGTGGGGGAAAGGACTGGGCGCATTCCACCTACCAGTCTTGTCGCCCTTCTTCCCATTATCGCAGCGAAAACCCTCATCGTCTTCCGGGAGCTCCGCCACCACCCGTGGTTCTCGCCGTCGTCCGAAAGCCTTGGTGCCACCCGAAGACCTTGTCGCCGTCAAGCACTTCGCCGTGGCCGAGCAGTTCGCCGTTATCGACCGTCTCCAGCCGAATCCACCAGGTTAGGTTTCTGTTATTCAAGAGCAGATCCCAGCTCTCTTTCGAACTGCATCACCGCCACGTTCTTGGCGCTTCCCGAATAGTTGTTACTTGTTCCTGATTAATCGATGGCGACGATGACGAGAAAATCAATGTCTTTGATACCTTTATCCGTCCGCTCTCGATTTGCACATTTAGAGTAGGACTTCACCAAATCAACAGTATTATCCCATCTTAGTCGCAGGTTGCCGTATCCGGTCATTTTCCGCATTCATTTCTATCTGTTCAGTAGATCCATAATCTACCGCTTGTTATGTGAAAAATGTTTGTAGTCTTCATACTTCGCCATTTTTGGATAAATACCTCTGATGCCTTGAAACACCGCTCCCTTAAGTAGCCAAAGTTTCATAAGTCGCCCTGGCAACTTGACCCGGGCCTTCGTTGGCGGATCAAAAAAATTCCTCAGCCAGCGGACAAATTATTTGGCGAGTCAAATGAAATCGTTTCACCTCTTTCAGTAGATGTTTTTGGCGTGTCAATTCACCCGTACTTTATCCCTTTGTAGCATGGGCGCCGTTTTCAAAAGTGACTAGCTCCCCACCAAGGTTAATGATGCCATACTAGAGGATTATGTGAAAACAGGAAATTTGGACCCTCAGGATGTTATCGGTTGGCGCACCGGGTTCGGAGAAGAAATCCCCAATCCCAAAGAAGGGGAAATAGTTGTTTTCGTTGAACACCTTGAGCGAGGTTTTAAGCCGCCTGGATCGAAGTTCCTCGGAGACGCCATGGCTTTTATGAATGTCCGCCTCCAAGATCTAGGGCCCAACTCGATAAGCAACCTATGCCAGTTCCAGGTGTTTTGTGAGGCTTACTTGCGGATGGAACCCTCAGTTCCCTTATTCTGGTATTTCTTCCACTTAAATCGCCAAACAGAATTTCACAATGGCCCCAGCCTGGAGCTTGGCGGTGTAAATGTTCAGCGCCGCAGGGATAGCCCATTTCCGTCACTCGCCATGCCAAGCCACCCCAAAGGCTGGGGCAAGTCTTGGTTCTATTGTCAAGAGACCTCACGTGAGGGTGAAAACAAACTTCTGGGTTATAGGGAAGATCGCCTTCCAACGAATTTCAAACTCCCAGACAAGCTCACCGAAGAGGAGGAGTCAGATTTTATCCCAGTATTGTCCGAGTTAAGATCTTTGACAAACAACGGCCTTACTGGAGTTGACTTGATCCGCTGCTGGGTCGAATGGCGCATCCTCCCTTTAAGTCGCCGGGACGGGTTAATGTGTGAGTTCAACGGCACTCTACATCATCCTCAGTGCTACTTCCACACGGCTCTGACGGAAAGTGACATTGTCACCATCATCAAGAAGTTGACCGGCGAGCCCGCGGGAAAATGCGGCCAAATAGGTCTCAAACCTTTCTGCAAGATTAACCCGGCACCTAAGATAAACAACTTTAACCCGCCTTTTGTCTTTTACTTCTTATGTCTCATTTGAACTATGACCTTTTATAAAATATGCCATTTCAGAAAGGTGATAAATTTTGGTCCAAGAGGCCAAAAAAGTCAGCCATGAAGCAAGCTAGGCTGCCTCCAAAGAAGAAATCCAAGGGCAAGGGCAAAGCTGCTGTGACCGAACCATCTGAGGCCGATGAATCCCAAGTCGGCGACGCACCTTCGGAAGTAAAAACCTATCCTCTCTTAACTCGCCAGCCATTACTGATAACTTTCTATTTACACCTCTGCATCTTTTGAATAGAATGAAGACAATGAAAGCCAGGAGGATTCCGTAGAGGTAATTTCTGTTTCCTCCGATTCATCTCCTTCTCCATCTAAGCCGGCCAGGCGAATTTGTGGGAAAGTTCCCTTCTCACACCCAAATGCTTGTTTGGACCCAAATTTTCTTCTGAAGAAAGCACAACACACTTCAAATCGGAAGACCCGAAGTCATTCCGGCGATCTGGTGTCCGGTTTACCAACAAGGAACAAGAAAAGGCCAAATGAGGTATCCTTTAACAACACTTCTTCATGTCTTTTTGGATCGCATTTGTAACTTGCTTATATCTTTGAAGTACAATTCTTGCAGAGTTCTCCTCCTACATCTGGCGACTCAGTAATGTTGGCACTTCCGCCGATGATCCGTGTCCCTGGGTAAGTCTTTGATAATATTTACTTTTAGTCTGATGGTGATAAATTTTCAGTCCTTTAAACACACCCCCTTCTCGTTTCAGGGCACAGGTGAAGAAAAGAAAAACTGGCGGGTCAACTCCCATCACAATCTCGGAGCCTATCCAAAAGTCGGCGCCGATCCAAGACAACCCGGACCAAGACAAACCTAAAGATCAAGTGGATATCCCTAGCTCTCCCAAGGAAACAATGGATGCACCCAATCCGCCAAGTCCATTGACAACAACAGAAGACTCCGATGCTGTAATTATCACTGGTACTAGCTTCTCTAAACCGGCCACAACGGTTTTATCGAAGCATGTATCATCATCAACTCAAACTGTTCCTGAGTATGAACTCTCCAAGGCTAAGCTCTCTCAATATGAACATCTGGAATTCAAAGAACTTTGCTCTGGTTTTTCAAGCCGCCTGGAGGCGAGTTATGAGATGGAGAAAAGCCTGCTTCGGATGCTGAAAAACAAACATGAGGTACGTTTTGTCGTATACTATATTACCCCCATTAACCCCCAAGGGCCGGGTCATCAGTAAAAAGATGAGCCGGGTCTTTATGACCTGAAAAACTTTCGACCAGTAACCCCCAAGGGCCGGGTCATCAGTAAAAAGATGAGCCGGGTCTTGATGACCTGAAAAACTTTCGACCAGTAACCCCCAAGGGCCGGGTCGTCGGTAAAAAGATGAGACGGGTCTTGATGACTTGAAAAACTTTCGACCAGTAACCCCCAAGGGCCGGGTCATCATTAAAAGATGAGCCGGGTCTTGATGCTGTATAATTTTGTCTGGAAAAATTATACATTAGCCCCCAAGTGTCAGGAATGTTGCTTGCAATAGTTCTGAGACTTGCCCCTTAACCATATGCTTCAACATGAATCTCTTATCCAGACTGAATCAACACTTGGCGACTTGAAGAAAAGCTTATCTGATCAGCAGGATGCCCGGGCCAAATCAGAGGAGAAGTATCAACTGGTCTTAGCTGAGATGGAAAAGTTAAAAGCCGACTTAAAAAGGGCTCAAGCTGACCAAGTTGTTTTAACAAAGCGAGCAGAAAAGGCTGAAGCCAAGTTGGATACTGTGCAACAAGAGCTGTCCGGCTTAAAACGACATATCTCAAACATGGCGCAAGCCGTCTTTGGTAAAAAACTAACTCTTGACCTTTGTAAACAAATAACTTTTATCTGAGTCGCTGATTATCATTACCCCTTATACATGTCCGAGAGCTGCCAACCTTCAGGATGATTGCGTCCTGACGCTGAAGGCGATTTACACGCTGACGGAGCAGCTATATACCGGCAGTGTACTGACTGTGAAAGCGGTGATGGGCGCCAAGGAGCCTATAACGTCAATAAAGAAGATGCTTGGCTGCCTATCCACTCTTCCTCCCCAAATTGGCGAGTTAACTCGGTCAGCCGCCCGGAAAGGAGTGCTGACTACACTGAGCCGATGCTTAGCATATGCTCCAGAGATAAACCCAGAAGAAGTAGCGGCGGGCTTTCCTCAACTCAAGGATGATGGGTCAGAATTCGCCAAAGAGGACTACCAGCGTGTTGTCAAGGACTCCCGTCTGGCGGCGACTCAGCTTGCTGCAAGCATGGACTTATCAAAATACCAAGCCGCCTATGACAAAAAGAACAAGAAGGTCAACCCGCCAACCTTTGTGACGACCAGCTTAACTCCACGTCGACCCAAGAATCCTTTTGACTTGGACGCGGATCTCTCATCAATCCTGACCAATGAAGATGAATTTGCCGCTTTATCCAAGTGTAACTGGGTACTGGGCGACTTGCAGATTGAGGTTGGCCAATGCTCGCAGCACGCTGATCCAAGGGCATCAGCAGAATAAAATTTCATTGAATTGTCCATGAGAGCCATGTAATAGGTCTCTTTTAGGAATCAACACTGCTTCTGTGACACCTTAAAAAATCCTTATGTCGCCCTTAAGGCGTTTTGAAATGCTTGATCCGCCGTTTGAGGCCTTTTTTATCATAATACTTGACCCGCCATTGAGGCCTTTTTATGATGCTTAATCCTCCATGGATAGAGTGATTTTGATCATCAACCTGTTCTAAGCTTGAAAACATATTTCAAACCATCTCAGTGAGTAATAAGTCATAACAAATAACAGTCGCCCCAAAATATTTTGAGACGAGTCAGAAAAAAAGTCTGAAAAACCTTGTAACAGTGCGAGGGAGGTAAAAATAGCAACTTTGTCGGCGCATAGGGTCGCGACAGGATAGGGCGAGTCAAACAAGCTCAAGCGCCACTTAAAATAATAATTTCGTCGGCTCATAAGGTCGCGACAGGATAGGGCGAGTCAAACAAGCTCAAGCACCACCCAAAATAATAATTTCGTCGGCTCATAAGGTCGTGACAGGATAGGGCGAGTCAAACAAGCTCAAACGCCACCCAAGATAATAATTTCGTCGGCTCATAAGGTCGCGACAGGATAGGGCGAGTCAAACAAGCTCAAGCGCCACCCAAGATAATAATTTCGTCGGCTCATAAGGTCGCGACAGGATAGGGCGAGTCAAACAAGCTCAAGCGCCACCCAAGATAATAATTTCGTCGGCTCATAAGGTCGCGACAGGGTAGGGCGAGTCAAACAAGCTCAAGCGCCACCCAAGACAATAATTTCATAGGCCCAATGGGTAATCAAATTGATCTCAATGAGAGGAAGCCCCCAAGTCGGGAGGCGTTTTAATTTTATTGCTTTATAAGAACTGAAAAACTTACAACATGCAGAGCTTAAGAGCTCAAGTGTAATAAGGCCGCAAGTGGGCAATATTCCAGGGGCGAGTCGACTCAGCCTCCGTGGTTGGCCGGTTAGGCCGGAGATCCACCAGATAGTAAGAGCCGTTGTGAAGATTTTGCTGACGACGAATGGTCCTTCCCATGGTGGTGATAACTTATGCATGCCAGCACGATCCTGTATCAGCCGAAGCACTAAGTCGCCTTCCTGAAAAGTTCGGCTCTTGACCCGGCGGCTGTGATAACGCCGTAAATCCTGCTGATAAATGGCCGATCGGGCCACAGCCAAGTCACGCGCCTCCTCTAAGGCGTCCAAAGAGTCTTGACGCGCCAGTTCGTTGTCCTGTTCCACATAAGCGGCGACTCTAGGCGAGTCATGCCTTATGTCAGTGTGAAGAACAGCTTCTGCTCCAAAGACCAGAAAGAAGGGGGTAAAACCCGTGGACCGGTTCGGGGTGGTTCGGATGCTCCATATCACTGAAGGCAACTCCTCAACCCAACACCCCGGGGTTTTTTCCAAGGGAACCATGAGTCGGGGCTTGATTCCCCGTAAAACTTCCTGATTCGCCCGCTCTGCCTGTCCATTAGATTGTGGGTGAGCAACCGCAGAAACATCAAGCCGGATATGCTCTTGACGGCAAAACTCCTGCATCGCCCCTTGAGACAGATTAGTGCCATTATTAGTAATGATACAGTGTGGATATCCAAACCGGAAGATCAGCTTTTTCAAGAATTTGACCGCTGTCTCCGCATCGCAAGTTCCAACAGGCTCTGCCTCAACCCACTTGGTGAACTTATCAACCGCCACCAGCAAATGGGTTTTCTTGTTGGATGACATTTTAAAGGGGCCAACCATGTCTAACCCCCAGACCGCGAAAGGCCAAGTAATGGGAATCATTCTTAGTTCTTGAGCCGGCACATGAGCCTGTCGTCCATAACGCTGGCATCCCTCGCATCGACGAACTATCTCTTCTGCATCTGCATGAGCCGTCAACCAAAAGAAACCATGACGGAATGCCTTTGAAACCAAAGAACGTGACCCGGCGTGATGCCCACAATCTCCGGAATGAATGTCATTTAGGATTATGCACCCTTCTTCGGAGGAAACACGTCGTTGAAAAACCCCAGAGGAACTCCGCTTATATAATTCTCCGTTGAGTGATCACCATGGATTTGCTTCGCCGAACAATTTGGCGGGCCAAAACTTCATCTGTTGGTAACTCGCCTCGGGCGAGATAGGCCAGATAGGGAAGAACCCAATCCGGCGTAACGTGGAGAGCCGCCACGAATTGAGACTCAGGATCTGGTATCGCCAACTCCTCCTCCGATGGCAAACTCACGGAGGAATTATGCAAAGTATCCAGAAAAACATTGGGGGGAACCGGCTTTCGCTGGGAACAAAGACGCGAAAGGGCATCAGCCGCCTCGTTAAGGCGCCGGTCAATGTGATCAACCTGATAGCCATGGAAATGACCCGCCACATCGGACACAGCTCTTTTGTAAGCCGCCATCACGGGGTCTCGAGAATCCCAAGTGCTTGAAACTTGCTGAGCCACCAGATCAGAGTCGCCAAAACATCTGACCCGCGTAAGGTTCATCTCCTTGGCGAGTCGCAAGCCGTGAAGCAAAGCTTCATATTCTGAAGCATTGTTGGTGCACGGAAACATGAGTCGAAGGACATAACAGAATTTATCTCCTTGAGGGGACACCAGTACCACACCAGCCCCCGAGCCTTCCAACTGTCTGGATCCGTCAAAATAAATAGTCCAGTACGTAAGATCATGCCTGTCTTCCGGGGCCTGTAAATCGGTCCAACCATTGATGAAATCAACCAAGGCTTGAGATTTGATGGCTGTGCGAGGGGTGTATCGTACGTGATGCGGCCCAAGTTCAATTGCCCACTTCGCAATCCGCCCTGTTGCCTCCCGATTCTGGATGATGTCCCCGAGGGGGGTGGAACTAACCACCGTGATGGGATGTTCTTGAAAATAATGTTTAAGCTTCCGACTCGCCATAAACACCCCATACACTAACTTCTGCCAATGTGGGTACCGCTGCTTGGAAAGAGTTAGCACTTCGCTGACAAAATACACCGGGCGCTGCACTGGGTATTCCTTTCCTTCCTCCTTCCTTTCAACGACCACCGCCACACTTACTGCTTTGGAGTTTGCCGCAATATACAAAAGCATGCATTCTTTCTCAGTCGGGGCGGCCAAGACCGGCGGGTTGACCAGTTGCCGTTTCAAGGCTTCGAAAGCTTCATCTGCTTCATCTGTCTAAACAAAATGGTCATATTTCTTTAGCAATTGATAAAGGGGAATCATCTTTTCTCCCAGGCGGCTTATGAAGCGACTTAAGGCCGCAATGCAACCCGCCATTCGTTGGACTTGGTTAACATTTGCTGGTTTTCCAAGGGAAGTAACTGCTTCGATTTTGTCCGGGTTAGCTTCGATGCCACGCTCAGACACCATGAAGCCCAACAACTTCCCTGCAGGAACACCAAGAACACACTTGGTGGGATTCAGCTTCATCTGATACACCCGCAGATTATCAAAAGTTTCCTTGAGATCTTCCAGTAGTGTCTCCCCCTGGCGGGTTTTAATCACAATGTCATCGACATAGGCGTGGACGTTATGTCCGATTTGGCTACGGAGGCAATTCTGGATGCAGCGCTGATAAGTCGCTCCTGCACTCTTGAGTCCAAACAGCATGGACACATAGCAAAAAGCCCCAAAGGGGGTTATAAAAGCTGTTTTCTCTTGATCCTCCACGACCATCTTGATTTGGTGATATCCAGAGTAGGCGTCCAAGAAGCACAAACGTTCGCATCCCGCCACCGAGTCAATAATCTGGTCGATGCGGGGAAGAGCGAAAGGATCTTTTGGACAAGCTCTGTTGAGGTCCGTGTAATCAATGCACATACGGAAAGTACCAATCTTTTTGAGTACCAAGACTGGGTTAGCCAACCATTTGGGGTGAAAAACTTCTACGATGAATCCGGCAGCCAAGAGACGGGCAACCTCTTCCCTGATTGCCTTGCGTCGTTCCTCGCTAAACCTACGAAGATACTGCTGGATAGGTTTTGCCTTTGGGTCAACATTAAGATGGTGCTCAACGAATTCTCTCGGCACACCAGGCATGTCAAAAGGTTTCCATGCGAAGATGTCCCGATTCTCACGGATGAATTCGATGAGCGCGCTTTCCTATTTGGGATCCAGACCCGTCCCAATGGTGAACTGCTTGGTTGAATCGCCAAGAACGAAATCAACCGTTTTAGTGTCATCCATTGGTTTGAACTTGAGGGGCGGCTCCGCATCTGTCGTTGGCTTTTTTAAGGGTGACATGTCAGCCGGATCAACATTGGCCTGATGATATTTGAGCTCCTCTGCAGCGCAGGCGACTTCCGGATAAGCCGCGTCCCCTTCTTCACATTCCCTTACAATCCTTCAATCACCGTCAACCGTGATGGTTCCCTTAGGACCAGGCATCTTGAGTTTAAGGTAAACATAGCATGGGCGAGCCATGAACCGGGCGTAAGCCGGCCGCCCAAACAGCGCATGATAGGGGCTTTTCAATTTGACCACCTCAAACATCAGCGACTCACTCCTGTAGTTATATGCTGTTCCTAATGCAACTGTGAGTCTGACTCGGCCTATGGGGTATGCCGATTTGCCTGGGACGATTCCGTGGAATACCGTGGTTGAAGGCATCAAATCCTTTTCCAATAGGTTCATCCTTTGGAAAGTGTCAAAATACAAAATATTGATGCTGCTGACACCATCCATTAGTACTTTCGACAGGGTATACCCCCCAACTTGGGGAGCTACGACCAGCGCTAAGTCGCCAGGATTGTCAATTCTTGGCGGATGATCCTCCCTACTCCATGATATGGTCTGCTCGGACCAGTGGAGGTACCTGGGGAGTGCCGGCTCAGACACATTTTCCGCTCGGTGAATCACCTTTTTATCACGCCTGCAAGCATTGGTGGTGAAAACATGATACTGCCCATTGGTTAACTCTTTGGGGTTGTTGCGGAAGTCGTCGTTGTCATCTTGGCCCTGCGAAGCCCCCTGTGGGGGTGGTTGCTGAAAAACTCCGGGCGGGTTATACCGTCGCTGGTGATGCACCGGATACTGGCCGCTGCTTGGCTGCGAGCCCCCCTGAGCCCCCGGCTCGGGAAAACCGCCGAAGGGGTTCTGACGTTGGTTGGGTGCAGCGAACTGCTCCTGCCGTTGGTCCGGGTCACCATTTTGCCCTTTTTTGATCGCCTCCGCCCGAAACTCCCGCATCACGTAACCGTTCTCCCAGGAATGAGTCGCCGGTCCGTCTGCCATGGCGTGGTGCGGGCAAGGGCCCTTGAGTAACTCTTCATAGTTACGCGTCTTTTTACCACTATATCCCCTGCCTTTCTTCTGGCGTTGGCTGCCATTGTTGGTGTTGGTATTGGCGACTAAATCCGAAGATTCTTCCTGCTGCCTTCTCTTGCCATTCGCTCCCTGATTTTGGCGGTTACGTCCCTGGAACCGGGTATGATTTTTGGATGACTCGCCCTTCCTTGGCGAGTTAGCTTTACCGTCCTCACCGGGATCTTTGGTGTCGTCCGCCTCAGCGTATCTAGTGAGGGTATCCATTAGCTCCCCCATGTCTTGGACCTTTCGCTTGAGTCGCCCCAACTTCTGTACCAGAGGTTCGTAGTGGCAATTCTACTCGAGGATCAACACAGCCTGAGCCGCCGTAATACCGTCTAATGAATGAATAATTTCCGCGACCCGCCGTGACCAGTGGTGGGCCGGCTCATCGGGGCGCTGAACACAGTGCTGCAGATCGACGATCATCATTGGACATTTGCAGGTTCCTGGGAAGTTTTTGATGAAGCGCTCTTTCAATTCAGACCAGGTCTGGATGGAGTTGGGGGGTAAGTTTTTTAACCAAGTACGCGCTGTCCCTTCGAGCATCATCGTGAAGTATCTGGCGCAAACTGCTTCGTTTACGTCGAGCATGTCCATGGCGATTTCATAACTCTCGACCCATGACGCCGGCTCAAGGTCCGGGGTGTAGTTAGGCACCTTTCTTGGTCCTTTAAAATCCTTGGGCATTCGTTCATTGCGAAGGGCGGGGGACAAGCACGACACCCCCACTCGTCCGCCGCTCCCGACAAGAGGGGCTGGGGCGACTTGGATGTCCGAGAGATCCCGGCCTGGCGGGTTTTGACGATCAGGCGGGTTGTCCTGGAGGATGAGCCGCGGTCCACTGTTTACAGTGGGCTCGTCCTCTGGCCAACTCCTGGTGCGACTCGCCTGGGGAGTGGAATGCGGCCTATCTAGGCTATGTGAGAACTGGGCGTTTTGAACCACCGCCGTCTTCAACAACTCAATGGCGTTCCTTGCCTCTATCTCGGCGGGAGTATTGCCGTGAATCGGAAGAGATTCCAAATGGCGAGTTGCAGCAAGGATGTTGTCCATCGGGTTGGAAAAGTGACCTTGAGGTGTCCGGAATCGGGGGATGCGATCCACGATTGGTTGAACCGGCGGGTTAGGCGGTTGGCTCGGTCCTCCCCCTGGGGCGGCTCCCGTCCCGGGAGTTCGCGGAGTATCGAACATGCGGGTCGGGTTGAGATCAGGGGGCAGGCGACCCTGGTGCCTCCACTGATGGACGGCGTCAGATGCGTGCTGGTGTCTTTCGAGCCGCTAGTTGTCAGTATTTAAGCGAGTTATCTCGGCGGTAATTTGAGATTGCCGGGTCTCTATCCTGGCGGACTCCACCTCGGCATCCCGTTGAGCTTTTGCCACTGCTTCTCTTAGTTTTGTCAATTCCGTGTTTACTGCCTCGTGGTTTTCCGGTGTGATGGGGGTCGCCATGAGCCTTGTAATTTCCGCTGCTAATTCCACCAAGACAGCGACCGGGCTTCTAGATGTCTCGCCAGTTCCATCCCCGCCTGCTGGGTTTGGCGAGGGTTGAGTTGCCCCAGCCATGTAAATGGCGATCTGACGGCGGGTTCGGTCAAGGACTTCGGGGTCCATGGCCAGCGACAAGCCCCCAAGACAATCCCCATGTAGAGACTGGATTGAATCCGAATTGCCCATGGACGACTCGTCATCAGTGTTGACCGGTGTGGTTTCCTGGGTCGCTGAGTGTTCTGGTTCCTCCGATCCCTACGTGAATCCAACAAAGACCGGGCGAGTTAGATTTGGCGTCACCACTGGGCGGACGTACCTGGCCGGCTCGACGATGTCGGTGGAGATGTCCGGCTCAGGCACGGATGATCCAATCATGCCGATGAAGACGCTGATCTTGCCGAAGGGGACCCTGTAACCAGATTCGATCGAATCCGCCTCGGGCCCCCATAGCAGGTTGTTGATGTAGTACTTCCCACAGCGGCTCCGAGTCATGAGCCCCGTCACATAGCTCCCAAACCCTGGTAGGGCTCCCTTTGAGAACTCAACTCCACCGTGCGCAGGCCCCACGGTGGGCGCCAACTGTCGTGGTTTTGTCACGGCAGATGTCCTCGTGAAAGGACTTAGTATTGGAGCCATCGCACCTTGGTGGCGACTCAAAGGGGTTGAACTGGAGTGAGACGGCGATTTACCCAGGTTCGCCCCCTCGTGAGGAGGTAAAATCCTACGTCCTGCTTTGTGTTGTATTGATGGAGTTTCGATTACAAGGAGGGCGTAGCTTGCCAGACCTAGCACTCGATGATTTCTAACCTACCCTATTCTTCCCTGGGACTCGCCTTTATATATAGATCGAGTCCCTAGGGTTTACAAGGGTATTTTCCTTTCTACAAACCGTGACTCTTACGATCTCTAAGTCGCCATGTTTCCAAAGCTTGGAGACCTTCCGGAAGTTGTAAACCGCCATACAACCTTCGGTCTCCCCAGGCCAAGGCCCGAACCATATTTTAGATGAATCGCCAGATTTGGTGACCCGACCCAACTAGGGCGGGTTATCAATAGATAATATCCCCAACAGCGTCCGTCTTCTTCTTAAAGACCCATTTGTTCTGAATAGCCTTGCGACCTTCAGGTAATAGTTCCAAAGTCCATACTTTGTTTTCATAGATAGATCCTGTCTCGGATTTGATGGCTTCTAACCATCTGTTGGAATCTAGGCCCACCATTGCTTCTCCATAATTTGCAGGCTCATTGTTGTCCAACAACATGATTGACAAGATAGGATTCTTGTACCACTCAGGAGCAGTACGTGTTGTTGTCGACCTGCGAGGTCCGACAATAACTTGATCTGAAGCTTCATGATCACCATCATTAGCTTCCTCTTCAACTGGTGTTGCCTCGATAGAAATTTCTTTCTGCCGTGCGCCACCATCTTGTTGAAGTAGAGGTTTCGCAACCTCATCAAGTTCTATCTTCCTCCCACTCAATTCTTTCGAGAGAAACTTTTTCTCAAGAAAAGCTCTGTTCTTAGCGACAAACACTTTGCCCTTGGATCTGAGATAGAAGGTATACCGAACTATCTCTTTTGGGTAACCTATGAAGACACACTTTTCCACTTTGGGTTCCAGCTTTTTAGGCTCAAGCTTTTTGACATAAGCATCACATTCCCAAATTTAAGAAACGACAATTTTGGCTTCTTGCGATACCACAGCTTATATGGCATCGTCTCAACGGATTTTGATGGTGCCCTATTTAAAGTGAATGCAGTTGTGTCCAATGCATAGCCTCAAAATGATAATGGAAAACCGGTAAGAGACATCATAGAAAGCACCATATCTAATAAAGTATGATTACGACGTTCAGACACACCATTACGCTGTGGTGTTCCAAGCGGTGTCAACTGTGAAACAATTCCACATTGTTATAAGTGAGCTCCAAACTCGTAACTTAGATATTCACCTCCTCGATCAGATCGTAGGAACTTGATCTTCTTGTTACGATGATTTTCAACTTCACTCTGAAATTGTTAGAACTTTTCAAACGTTTCAGACTTGTGCTTCATCAAGTAGATATGGCCATACCTACCCAAATCGTTAGTGAAGGCGAGAAAATAACGATATCTGCTGCACGCCTCTATGCTCATTGGTCCGCACACATCAGTATGTATGATCTCCAACAAGTCACTTGCACGCTCCATTGTTCCAGAGAACGGAGTCTTAGTCAGCTTGCGATGAGACATGGTTCACATGTATCAAGTGATTCAAAATCAAGTGACTCCAAAAGTCCATCAACATGGAGTTTCTTCATGCGCTTAACACCAATATGACCTAAGCGGCGGTGCCACAAGAAAGTGGCGCTATCATTGTTAACTCTATATCTTTTGGTCTCAGTGTTATGGATATGTGTGTCATCACAATTGAGATTCAGTATGAACAAACCCCTCACATTGGGTGCATGCCCATAAAAGATATTACTCATATAAATAGAACAACCATTATTCTCTGACATAAATGAGTAACCGTCTCACAATAAACAAGATCCAGATATAATGTTCATGCTCAATGCAGACACTAAATAACAATTATTTAAGTTCATCACTAATCCCAATGGTAACTGAATTGAGACCGTGCCGACGGCGATCGCATCGTCACTTCATCCTTCGCCCGCCTTCGTTTATTCCGGAGTTCCTGTTTCGAGTTTCAAATGTGAGCAACAAAACCGGTATCAAATACCCAAGCACTACTACGAGAGCTGGTGAGATACACATCAATAACATGTATATCATATATACCTTGTTTGGTGTTGGCCGCCTTCTTATCGTCCAGATACTTGGGGCAGTTGCACTTCCACTGACCAGTCCCCTTGCAATAATAGCACTCAGTTTCCAGCTTAGGTCCAGCCTTGGGTTTCTTCGTCGGAGGGGCAAAAACTTTGCCACTCTTCTTGGAGTTACCCTTCTTGCCTTTGTTGTTTTTCTTGAAACTAGTGGCCTTATTGACCATCAACACTTGATGTTCTTTCTGGATTTCTGACTCAGCGACTTTCAACATCGCAAATAACTCGCCGGGTGACTTATTCATCCCTTGCATGTTATAGTTCAACATGAAGCTCTTATAGCTAGGTGGCAGTGACTGAAGAATTCTGTGAGTTAGACGGTTAGAGTACCCACACATTCTGAGCACGTGTTCACTCACAGATGAATTCTCCTCCATTTTGCAAGCATAGAACTTATCAGAGGTCTCATACCTCTCGATCCAGGCATTCTTCTCAAAGGTAAACTTCAACTCCTGGAACATCTCATAAGCTCCATGACGTTCAAAACGTCTTTGAAGTCCCGGTTCTAAGCCATACAACACTGCACATTGAATTAGTGAGTAGTCATCCTTACGCGCTTGCCAAGCGTTCAAAACATCTTGGGTTGCCGTAGCGGGTGGTGCATCACCTAGCGCAGCATCAAGCGCATATTGCTTTTGGCCAGCTTGGAGGATAAGCCTCAGATTTCGAGCCTAGTCAACAAAGTTGCTTCCATCATCTTTTAGCTTAGCTTTCTCTAGGAACGTATTAAAATTCAGGGTTCCTACTGCGCGAGCCATTGATCTACAACATAAAATTTTGGAAAGATTACTTAGACTATGTTCAAGGCAATTGAGTTTAGCTAATTATATTACTAATAAACTCCCACTCAAATATAAATTCCTCTAGTCATTCGAGTGTCGCATGATCCAAATTCATTAACTCAAGTCCGATCATTACGTGAGTTGAGTATAATTTCAGTGGTGAACATCTCCATGTTGATCATATCAACTATATGATTCATGCTTGACCTTTCGGACTCTTGTGTTCCGAGGCCATGTTTGTACATGCTAGGCTCGTCAAGTTTAAATCGAGTGTTCCGCGTGTGCAATTGTTTTGCACCCGTTGTATGTGAACGTTGAGTCTATCACACCCGATCATCATGTGGTGCCTCAAAACGACGTACTATCGAAATGGTGCACAGTCGGGGAGAGCACAATTTTTATCTTGAAATTTTAGTGAGGGATCACCTTATAATGCTACCGTCGTTCTAAGAAAAATAAGGTGGATAAAAGGATTAACATCACATGCAAATCATAAGTGACATGATATGGCCATGAGCTTGTGCTTCTTGATCTCCATCACCAAAGCACCGGCATGATCTCCATCGTCACCGGCGCCGCACCATGATCTCCATCATCGTGCCGCCATCGAGGTTGTCGCGCTATCTATGCTATTACTACTAAAGCTACCACCTAGCGATATAGTAAAAGCATCTGCAAGCACACACGTTAGTTTAAAGACAACCCTATGGCTCCCGCTGGTTGCCGTAGCATCGACGTGCAAGACGATATTGAACTATTACAACATGATCATCTAATACATCCAATATATCATATCATGTCTTTGGCCATATCACATCACATGCATACCCTGCAAAAACAAGTTAGACATCCTCTAATTTGTTGTTGCATGTTTTACGTGGCTGCTATGGGTATCTAGTATGATCGCATCTTACTTACGCAAAGCCACAACAATGATATGCAAATTGCTATTTAACCTTGTCCAAGGACCGCCTCGGTCAAATCCGATTCAACTAAAGTTGAAGAAACAGACACCCGCCAGTCATCTTTATGCAACAAGTTGCATGTGTGTCGATGAAACCGGTCTATCGTAAGCGTACGAGTAAAGTTGGTCCGGGCCAATTCAATCCAAAAATACCGACGAATCAAGAAAAGACTAAGAAGGGAAGCAAATTGAACATCAACGCCCACAAACTCTTTTGTGTTCTACTTGAGATATCATCTACGCATGAACCTAGCTCATGATGCCACTATTGGGGAACATTGCATGGGAAACAAATAATTTCCTGCGCACATGAAGATTGATCATGGCGATGATCATCTACAAGAGGGTGATCGGATCCACATACCCTTGTAGATCGCTGAGCGGGAAGCATTAAGAAACGCGGTTGATGTAGTGGAACGTCTCCGCGATCCAAATCGCCGCCATCCCACGATCCGCCCCGATCTAGCACCGAACGGATGGCACCTCCGCGTTCAGCACACGTACATCTCGATGACGATCTCTGCCTTCTTGATCCAACAAGAGAGACAAAGAGGTAGCTGAATTCTCCGGCAGCACGACGGCGTGACGGTCATGATGGTGGAGCTACTCCAGGGCTTTGCCGTGCCGTACCGATCTAGCTACGAGGTGTCACGAAGTAGTGGAGGGAGAGAGGGATGCACAAAGGCTTGAGGTGCAAAAACCCTGTCAAACCTCCACTATATATAGGAGGAACCAAGGGGAGGGTGCCTAGCCTCCTACTCCAAGGAGGAGGCTTCGGCCGAAGCAAGGAGCGAGGAGTCGAGGACTCCTTCCTATCTTGTCCACCTCTTTCCTTTTTCTCCTCTTTATTTTTGCCTTGGCCGAAATAGGCTTATTGGGCTGGCCTCTCCAGCCCACAAAGGGCTGGTGCGCCACCCGTGGGCCTATTAGGTCCTCTCCCGGTTGGGTGGCCCTTCCCGGTAAAACCCCGGTACCCATTCATCACTCCTGGTACTTTACCGGTAATGCCCAAAATCTTTCCGAAAGCCAGATGCAACAATCCTATATATCAATCTTTGTTTCTGGACCATTCCGGATACACTCGTGATGTCCGGGATCTCATCCGGGACTCCAAACAACATTCGGTCACCAACATCAATAATTCAACAATACCAAAAACGTCTTCGAACCTTAAGTGTGCAGAGCTTGCGGGTTCGAGAACTATGTAGACATGACCGAGATACTCTCCGACCAATATCCAATAGCGGGACCTGGACGTCCATATTGGATCCTACATTTTCTACAAAGATCTTATCGGTTGAACCTCTATGTTAAGGATTCACACAATCCCGTATATCATTCCCTTTGTCCTTCGTTATGTTACTTGCCCGAGATTCGATCGTCGGTATCCAATACCTATTTGAATCTCGTTACCAGAAAGTCTCTTTACTCGTTTCATAATACAAGATCCTGTGGCTAACTGTTTAGTCACATTGCTTGCAAGCATTGTTTGTGATGTTGTATTACCGAGTGGGTCGTGAGATACCTCTCCGTCACACGGAGTGACAAATCCCAGTCTTGGTCCATGCCAACTCAACGGACATCTTCGGGCATGCGTGTAGAGTACCTTTATAGTCACCCAGTAGCTATGCGGCGTTTGATACACACAAGGCATTCCTCCGGTGTCACTAACTTACATGATCTCATGGTCATAGGAATGTATACTTGACATGTTGAAAACAATAGCAACAAAATGACACGATCATATGCTACGTTTATAGTTTGGGTCTTGTCCATCACATCATTCTCCTAATGATGTGATCCTATCATCAAGTGAAAACACTTGTCTATGGCTAGGAAACCTTAAGCATCCTTGATCAACAGGCTAGTCAACTAGAGGCTTACTAGGGATATTGTTTTGTTTATATATTCACACATGCATTATGTTTTCATTAAATACAATTATAGCATGGATAATAAACAATTATCTTCAAACAGGAAATATAATAACAACTATTTTATTATTGCCTCTAGGGCATATATCCAACATGCGCACGCTCTGTTCGGCCCATAGTAGCAGATTCGGCCCGTAGTAGTTTTTTTTTCTTTTAACGTGCGCTTTTTTTCGAGAAAAGATGCATATTTTCAAACGTCCATAACTTTTAGTCCGTGTGTCGGATTGCGACAAGTTAGATATGTAAAACGTGTAGAATTTTGTGTAGATTAATATTTCTCCAACTCTCATGCATATTTAAAACTGTGTTACGTGTTGTTTGCATCGGTTTGCGTGTGGACGTGATAGAAATGGTTTAGATCGTAGATATTAAACCGTAGCTCCGTTGGAGATGAGCCATATATGTAAATGCACTAGAACGACGATTAGATCCACGTGAACCACTTTATTTTTCCATTTAACAAACATAAAATGTAATTAGGACAAATCTGGACAGATTACAAAGTTAACGTGTGGGGTCAGTTCGGAGACGCTATATGTCGTTGTCGGCCTCATTTACAATGCCTAGATAGGTAGATTATTTGTGCTTCACCCCTTGCCATGTTTAACAAAATTTAATATTTCCATGTAAATAAATGGGAGTGA
Organism: Hordeum vulgare subsp. vulgare; assembly: GCF_904849725.1. Lineage (NCBI taxonomy): Eukaryota > Viridiplantae > Streptophyta > Magnoliopsida > Poales > Poaceae > Hordeum > Hordeum vulgare. The sequence goes on along the minus strand of NC_058523.1, from coordinate 293,506,920 downwards.
ACTGAATAATTAAATGTGGAGTTCCATCAATATGCAACTCGTTGCATATCGAGCTTCACTTAATGTGTAGCGTTTGACTATGTAAATTGCCATCCCTGCCTTGCATATTTGAAACTCATCATGCATCATATGTGATTGCATCATGTCGTGCATGTGCCGTGGTGAATATTGCGTGTTGATTCTTGTTTCTAGTTTGCTTCATCTCGATAGAGCTCCGCAAGCGTGTCGGAATGTGAGGATCCGTTCGACTACGTCAGTTCGTCTGCTTCACGGAGTCATTCTTCTTCCAAGCGGGATCTCAGGCAAGATGATCATTTCCCTAGATACCATTACTATCAATGCCATGCTAGTTGTCTCGTTTCTTTCGCTATGTCTCGCTGCCTACCACCTGTTTAATATGCCTCCCAACATTGCCATGAAAACCTTCAACCTCTTCATAACCTAGAAAACTACTGTTTGGCTATGTTACCGCTTGCTTAACGATGTGTTGGAGTTGCTAGTTGCAGGTGCAGTTGCTTCCATGTGTTAACATGGGTTCCTTGTTATATCATCCTATTAAATGCTATTTAATTTAATGCATCTACATACTTGGTAAAGGTGGAAGGCTTGGCCTTCTATCCTGGTGTTTTGTTCCACCTTTTCCGCCTTAGTTTGGGCTACCGGTGTTATATTCCATAACTGAGCGCTCCTAACACGATCGGGGTTGTTATGGGGACCCCCTTGATAATTCGTTTTAGATTAAGACTGGTCTGGCAAGGCCCAACTTTGTTACTACATTTTCCTAATAACTAATGAACCACATAGGGAGTAATTAACATGAGGAGATTTAATCAACCCTCGGGCCAGTGCTTCGTATGAGTGTTGGTCCAAACTGGCAGACTACGGGGCCACCGCGGGGCAACCCGAGGTTTGGTTTTACTCCTACTGTGGCCCATCTGTCATGTCGTGAGAACGAGATACGCGGCTCATGTCGGGTTCATGGACACGTCGGGCGGCCTTGCTGGATTTAGGTTTACCTTTGACGAAATATCATGTGCATCGGGATTCTGGTGATGCTTTGGGTTATCTCAGAGTTGAGGTTTTCCACTAAGGAATCTAAGGAGATCAAGAGTTTCGTGATCGAGGCTTTCTATGCGGCATGTTGTAATTTGTGATGGACTAGTTAGAGCACCCCTGCAGGGTTAAATCTTTCAAAAGCCGTGCCCGCGGTTATGTGGCAACATGGAAACTTTGTTTAACATCCGGTTCTAGATAACTTGAAGAAACTTAATTAAAAGATGCCAACTGAGTGCATAACCGTGTGTGTCTCTTTCATGAGCTCCTTCTCCGATCGAGGACACGGTGGGGTTATGCCTGACGTAAGTAGGTGTTCAGAATCATTCATTTGATCATCAGTAGTTCACGTCCCTTATGCGTAGATCACCCCTTCTTATTCTTATACTCGTAAGTTAGCCACCTCAAATAAATGCGTAGATGCTTGCTGCAACCTCACCACTTAACCATACCTCACCCATTAAGCTTTGCTAGTCTTGATACCTTTGGAAATGAGATTGCTGAGTCCCTGTGGCTCACAGATTACTACAACACCAGTTGTAGGTACATGTAAAGAGTTACTTTGACGTGAGCGTGCTGATTGTGCTATTTGGAGTTTCTTCTTCTTCTTCATCGATCTAGGATGGGTTCCAGGCCGGCAGCCTAGGATAGCAAGGGTGGATGTCATTCTTTTATCATTTGTTTTCGTCTGTAGTCGAACCGTGCTCTTCTTCATGATGATGTATACTGTTGTATTGATGTGACCTTGATGTAGCTTGTGGCGAGTGTAAGCCAACTCCTTATACTCATGTTTTTAGTACATGTACTTGTAATGATATCCATTCTTGTGAAACGACGAGATGCGTTTCTATCCCTGTCAAGGCCCTCGCGCCAAAATAAGGATAGGACCGCATCGTGGGCGTAACAGGCACCACCCTCCAAAAGGTAATATATATGGTAGAACGATGAACTCGTTGCTCTTGTGCTTCAAAAGATAGTTTCCTCGACACTCAAGCACTCTCTCACATATTTGGCATGGGTAGAAGAGATTTATTGGGTGGAAAGCAACTTGGGGAGGCTAGAGATCAAGTTTCTAGTGTATTGATTGAAATATCTTGATCTCAACACATGAGTAGGTGGCTTTCTCTCAGAAATACAGATACGGCAAGTGCATTTCTATTCTGAGTGCTTCCTCTATGAATGAGAGGTGGTGGAGGGGTATATATAGGCATCTCCAAAAATCCAACCGTTACAACATTATTGCTCAACTCGGTGAAACCGACATGAATCTCAGTTTTACCGAGTTGCACAAAATGTGGCAACTTTCGAATTCTCAGCGAGACCGATATAGGAATATTGATGTTACCGATACGATGACCTAAGGAAGTTTCCAAATCTTGGTGAGACCGATTTCAAAACTTAGAAATTCTGATTCTTGAAATGGACAAACCATAAAGTTGGTCACTGATTTTCGGTGGCGCCGTAGTGAAAGTTGGTGGTATCGATATTCTATGGTTTGGCAAACGTTATGTTTCTGAAAAAGTCGGTAGGGTCGAGTGGAAATTATTGGTGGCACCGATTTTGATGTTTACGCTTTGGATAGAGAATTTTGTGGGAGAATGACTGAATATTTTTGGTAGCTATATCTAAGCACTTGAGCAACCAATTCATCATAGATACCTCGCCCCTTTTAATAGTATTGGCTTTCCTATGAACTCAAAAGTGATTTATCACAAATATAAAATGTAGAGTCCTCTTTCTTGAAGCTTCGCCAATGCTATTCCTTTCCTTCCTTTGGTATTCTCCACACAATCCTTAGGCAATGCATCTCTATGGACTATACGTGAAATATACTAGGTAGAAGTGTTAGTCCAAGAGACAATGTATGTTGTCATGAATTATAAAAACCACCAAGGGAGCATATGTGCTTTCAATCTCCCCCTTTTTGGTAATTTATGACAACATACAATCAAAGCTTCAAATAAAGATAAGCAGTAGAATATGACTGCTTTGAAAGATACATGACTAATACAAGCTCCCCCTAAATGTGTGCAATCCCTTTTAAGAGATGTTTGCTTTGGAATGCATGAGTACACACATAGTAGAAAGGACAAGACAAGTCATGTGAATCTTGGCTATATGCATCAAACATATGAGAATGAAAGATTTCCATGTTCAAGACTCACCCTTGCAAACAATATGTGCAAGAGACAAGAGATCATCTTGAAAAAGGATATGATGCGTATACTTACTTTGAGGTTCTTGAGCATCTTAGCATTAGGATTACACTTGGGAAAACGAATGTTAGATAACACAAGAGTATTCTACTATAAAGATGCAAAAAGCTTCAAAAGTACCAAGATATTGAAGACATATTGAAAATATGATTTGATGATAGATATGTCTCCAAGAATATTTCGAACTTCCTCCCATAAGAATGAGTATGTAAGATTTTCTCTCCCCCTGAATCATAGCATGTAGATATTGGGAGTAGGTAGGGTGAGACAATTTCAACCCAAAGTAATCAATAAAACAACTTTTTTCTCTTCTATCTCTCCCCTTAATGGTATATCTCCCTCTGAATGTGTAGGCTTTGATATATCTCCTCCTTTGGCATATCTCCCCTTAGGGTATAAACATTTAGAAGCTTTGATATCTCTCCCCCTTTGGCATTAATTTCCAAAAAGGTCAGAGAGAAAGGGTTGAATGAGAGTAAGGGCTCCCGGATTCTTCTTCCTTTATAAAGGTTCATTGAATTTCTCTCCCTGTGTTTGTTAGGGATCCTAGATCATTCTCCCCCTTGTATTATGTGATCATTTGAAGTATCTACCCCTTTGACATTAGGGATAACAAGATTATGTACCCCTTTGGCATAAATGGAAATGATCAATAAGAACTTAGGTAGGAAAAATGTGGGATCACAAAGAAGTTTCTCCCAATTTGGCAATAATCCAAAAATGCTAAGAAAATCACAAAGATCTTGGGCTGTTATAGAACTTTGAGAAATACTTTGACTGGTCGTGGCCTCCCAAGAAGAAGTTCAGGCCCATTCCTGTGCCAGATCTTGAAGACAGCTCCTTCTCATCCTTCCGCACCGCCGAATCTGATGAGGAACAGCTCGACACCGCAACAGGCCCAAGGAAGAAGACTACACCTAAGAAGCGCCAAGGATCTTCATCAACCGCCAAGAAATGAAGTCTTCACGGGCGTTAGTCCTCAGTTTGTCCCTTTTTGTCACTTGATGACAAAGGGGGAGAAACTTGAGAGTTAGTCTTCAAACGGGATTTATTTTTGGGCTTATGAACTATATTTAAGTTACAAACTCTTGGCTCTTCTGAAGTTTTTATGTAATGAGTTGTAACTTAAGCCCGATGGTACTCTGACGCTTTTGAAATTTTTTCTTCGCATGCTTATTCCTCAAGTTTTAATGCACGCATGCTGAAATTCGTCAGATACCATTTGCCATCATGCATCTTCATTTTATTCATATGATATGCTATATGTATGCATGATTTACAAGATTCAGGGGGAGATCTCCATGATATAAATCATCAATGTGCATATGCTATAAAAGCAAAATCCTCAAGGTATGCACATCTTCAGGGGGAGTCTCTGTGAATCTTGTTTTCAAATTGCTCAAATGAGTATTTACACTTCATATTTTTGATCCCTGTTGAAGACTTAACCTAATTGTCATCAACCACCAAAAAGGGGGAGATTGTAAGTGCATCTAGTGCCCCTTAGTGATTTTGGTGGTTTGAAGACTTATAGGTTAAGTATCTAATGTGTTTTTAAGTGTACACAGGATCTATAAGTCATTGAGGAGTTTGAGATATTTGAAGAATATCGACTCCTAAAAATATATGTCTTCAGTTGAAGAAATTGGTCTGAAGCTGAAGAAATGAATCGCGAAGAATTTGCGATGAAATTGATATTCCTCATGAAGATATTGATATTGAGAAGATCGGTGGTTCATGAATAAAATCGTTCTGAAGAAATTGAAGCGTGAAGATTTTTGCTTTCTGTTTTACTTTCTTCGCATTTGATGAATAGGAACACCGTACTGTTAAAGGGGGTCAAAGTAACACTATGGAATGGATTTCCTCATGATGCTCAACCCAAGCCAAATGCTACCAAAAGCCTCAAGTGAGGAATATGAGTGACATGAGGACTCTCACAGTTGAGGGTCCCGACCGTTTCGATAAGCCACGCCAAGTCACTGATCTTATCCACTCCAACGGTCATATTATTTAAGGGCATTAATGTCAAATCATGTCGGGATGCTCCCAGGCTATAAATAGCCGCCCCCCACAACCACTAGCTGGTTGGCTGCTCCGTTAGAAACTGACACTTGTCATAAGAGCAACCCAATTCCTCAGAGCCTTCGAGAGAAAATCATCAGTGAGGAAATACACCACCCACCGAAACCACAAACCAAACCTAGTGATTGAGCATCACTGAAGAAGTTGTTCCTGTGTGGGACTGAAGCCTTTTACCTTTGAGGACTGTGCATCCTCCAGACGGTTAGGCGTCATGGTCTAGAGCAATCCAGCAGTCAATTGTGGATCGCCGGGTGACCGAGTTTGTGAGGGTTTGGAAGTATGCCCTGAAGACTTACCACGAGTGTTGGGCGAGGACTGTGTGTCCTTAGCTCAAGGAGAATACGGTAGGGACTGTGTGTTCCGGGACTGGGTGTCCTTTGGTTTAAATACCAAGCCACTCCAAACCAGATGTACAACTGTCACAGCAGTTGGAACTGGGTCATCAACAACAGTCTTCACCAAGAATCGGGTTCTAATTCCTCAACTCTTTACATTCTCTATATTATGTGTTGATGACTTTCACTGTGACTGTTTGAAGAATTTGCTGAAGACTTTCTGTGAATTTCCTCAACCCCAAATTCTTCACTTGAGTAAATCAACATCTATATTCTGCGTGCCTGCTTGCTGTGTAATCTGTTTTCATAATCTTCACTCTGTAATACTGCTGTTGTGAACGATTGCACAACTGATCCTTAACTGTTTCCGCTGTAAGTTAGTCATCAGTGAGGAATTTCCTCAAAAGGAATTTCCTTAGTGATGAAATTCTAAAAATCTCCTATTCACCCCCCCTCTAGTCGATATAACGCACTTTCAATTGGTATCAGAGCAAGGTACTCCCTTGTTCTCTGTGATTTTGGTTTAACCACCTGGAGTTTTAGTTATGTCGACTGCAGGCATGTTTAAGGTGACTGCAGCATGTCCTACCTACGAGGGAAAGAACTTTCCCTTCTGGAAGAACAAAATGCAAATGCATCTACAAGCTATAGACAATGATCTCTGGTATATTGTGGAAAATGGTGTCCCCATCATTTCTGCTAGTGTCACTGCAGCTGATGTGAAGAAATTCAAGCAACTCGATTCTCAAGCGAAGAACATCATCTGTGGTCATCTGAGCCCTGGCCAGTTTGGAAGAGTAAGTGCCTTAGGCTCTGCAACACTGATCTGGGAGAGACTGTGCAAGGTAAATGAAGGAGTATCAACCCAACGTAACTCTCGTGTTGATATTCTTCGCAATCTCTTCAATTGCTTCAAGAGACATGACAATGAAAGCTGCCAAGACACCTTTGATCGCCTCACTGACATATCAAATGAACTGCAAGCACTGGGAGCTCGAGACATCACTGATCACGAAGTTGTGAAGAAACTGCTGAGATCTTTGGATTCTTCATTTGACACTTTAGTTCTGATGATTCAAGAAAGACCAGACTACAAGATGCTAGATCCTGCTGATATCCTTGAAAGGCTAAATACTCATGAATTCCAGCTAGAAGAAAAGAGAGATCTATATGGACAAAGCTATTCCAGACCACGTGCACTAAAGGCAAGAGCAATTTCCTCATCTGAAGAAGAAGACACAGATGACATCAGTTGTGACCCTGAAGAATTTGGTCAGGAACTTGCAATGCTTGTGAGGAAATTCCAGAGATTTACACGACGAGGCCAGTTCGGTAAATCATCAAGAAGAGACATGAGGAAATCAGAATCTGCATCTGAGGACTACAAGAAACGGACCTGTCACAAGTGCAAGAAATCAGGTCATTACATTGCTGATTGTCCTCGCTGGGGAAAGGAATCAAAGAAGAAGAAATACAAGGATGACAGTTCTGATGACTCAAAGAAGAAGAAGAAATCTTCAAAATCCTCATCTTCAAAGTCCTCCTCACACAAGAAGACTAGCTTCAGAAAGGCTCGGGCACTTATTGGCAAGGAAATGGATTCCGAGGCAGAATCAGAAGAATGTAATGATGAAGAAGGCTCTGGAGAAGATTCAGAATCCGGACAAGCTAGTATTGCACTAGCAACCAATTTCGTCAGCAAGTCAATCTTCAATCTTGAAGAAAATGAGTGCACCATCCATACTGATGACTATGCTGATGACTTCACTCCAACCTATTGCTTCATGGCAACAGGTTCAAAGGTATCACATAATGCCTCCTCATCTGATTCAAGTGACTGTGAACATGATGATTACAAAAAACCCAGTTACAGTAAACTTGCCATCATTGCCACTAAACAACAAACTGCTCTGGAAAAGCTTCAAAAACTGCTAGACAAAAGTGATGATCTGTTGAATGATGAAATGAATCTTAAGCAAATCCTCGCTGATGACATGAAAAATCTTCAGTCTAGATTTGATATTCTTCAGGATCGTTATGATACACTCCTCACTGATCATGAGAAGCTTTCCTACGAATTTATTCAAAGGAAGCTTGATCTTGAGAAGCTGAGGATGTCTTATGATGATCTTCGTACGGAAAATGATTCATTACTAGCTCAACAGGTCATCGCTAGTCAAGTTGAATTTATTCCTCCATGTCTTAAATGCATTGATCGTGAAACTGCCTTCACCAGAATCTTCAAATGCTACCACTGCTACAAATTCTTCAACTGCACCTGTTGTGTCTATTTCCTGACTTGAGGAAAACACAAATGTCACTGATGAAAATGCAGGGTTGAAGGAATTGTACTTAACAGGCATGTACAAAAGCCTCAAAGGACATCAAATCCTTTGTGATGTGCTCAAAAAGCAGATCTTGAACAGGAACCCGAGGAAAGAAGGAATTGCCTTTGAGAGGAAATTGAATGCTGATGGATCTTATTGGAAACCTGAGCAGTATCCCAAAACCTCATGGGTTGCTGCTACTGGGCCTCCTTTTGATCCATCTAATCTAACTGGTTTCTCATGTGAATTATCCTATTCCTCTGGTGAGTCATTTGATTCCAACTATAAATTGTTCAAAGATCAATCTGGTAAAGTATTTGCTCGATATGTTGGAACTAACTGCAGAAATGGCCCTCCTCTGAAGAAAATCTGGGTTCCCAAAAGTTGTTTTGAAAATCTTCAAGTAAATGTCCTCATGACATCACCTCTGAAGAATCTGAACCCCAGATCAAATTCCTCAGGAGGACCAAAGTCTTCAAGAGGATCAAAATCCTCAACTGGTCAAAACTATGCTCATACCCGTGCTTATGCATCTAACATGCAGGGAAACTACAAGGAATATGATTATAAGCGCTATTCTTCAAATCATTATGTTCATAAATCCTCAAACCAGTTCTCTGCATACTCATATGAGTACTTTAACCCCCCTACTGTTAAGAGAAGTGCATTAGCTTCAATGCCACCTTTCTCATATGGTGCTCGCAGGATGATGAACGCTTTGCCACCCCTTCATATGTGGGTGGTGAAGAAATCAAACTAATCACTTCTGCAGGTCAGGTCTCCAGATGAAAATCATCATCTGAAGAATTTGCTGGAGACCTGAGGAAATGCTTGACAGGACGCAAGCTAATGATTGATGAAATAGAAATATTTCACACGTCCTTACATTTCTGTTACGATGAAATCACTAAACTCATGAAATTAGTATCACATTCTTCAAACTTGAAGCATATGAGATGGTAAGCTGTACTAATTCATCTGCAGGATGACAAACCCAAAAATACTGAGTGGGTTCTCGATAGTGGCCGCACACATCACATGACTGGTGATAAAAGCCTACTGATGAATATGCCACTAACTCCATCACCTCTGAAGCAAATCACATATGCTGATAAAGGTAAAAGCAAGGTATTGGGACTTGGCAAAGTAGCTATTTCCAAGGATAGGCATATGGACAAAGTGATGCTTGTTAAATCCCTTGGTTTTAACCTCATGTCAGTCTTGATGCTTTGTGATCTTGATATGATTGTTATCTTTGGTAGATATAGATGTGTACTCATCATGGAATCGCACAGATCCAAAGTCTTCGAAGGTGTAAGAAGAGGGGATTTGTACATTGTTGACTTCTCTACAGGTCCTCAACCAGCCACTTGCTTACTAGCAAAAACCTCAGAAGGATGGCTGTGGCATAGAAGACTAGGTCATGCAGGCATGAGGAATTTGCACACACTTGCAAAGAAGAAGCATGTCATTGGCATCGAATCAGTCAAATTCCTCAAGGATCATCTCTGCGGTGCTTGTGAATCTGGGAAAATGACCAGATCCAAGCATCCCTCCAAAACTATCATGACCACTACACGTCCATTTGAATTGCTTCATATGGATTTATTTGGACCTACTCACTATGCAACACTAACCAATGCAGCATCTCTATATGGCTTTGTCATAGTTGATGATTATTCCAGATACACTTGGGTGCATATCATAGTGTATAAAACTGAAGTGCAGGAAATCTTCAAACGATTTTCTTCAAGGGCCTCGACGAACTTCGGCATCAAGATCAAACATATTAGGAGTGATAATGGAACCGAATTCAAAAACACTGGTCTTGATGATTATCTTGATGAACTTGGTATTACTCATGAATTGTCTGCTCCTTATACTCCTCAGCAGAATGGTGTCGTCGAAAGAAAGAACAGGACTCTGGTTGAAATGGCAAGAACTATGCTTGAAGAATATCAGACTCCTCGTCGCTTCTGGCCTGAAGCAATCAACACTGCATGTCATATCATCAACAGGGTATATCTTCACAAATTCCTCAAGAAAACCTCATATGAACTCCTCACTGACAAGAAACCCAATGTAAGTTATTTCAAAGTCTTCGGTGCAAAATGCTGGATTAGAGATCCTCATCGTAGCTCGAAATTTGCACCTAAGGCACATGAAGGTTTTATGCTCGGTTATGGAAAGGACTCGCACACCTACAAAGTCTTCAACAACTATCACAACAAAGTTGTTGAGACTGTAGATGTGCGGTTCGATGAAACTAATGGCTCGCAAAGAGAGCAATTGCCTTCTAATCGAGATAAGCTGTCTCCTGAGGAAGCAATAAAGCTTAAGCCTACTGAAGACATTGTTCCCACTGAGGAAATTGGTGAAGAAACAATCCCCATCACTGATGAAAGTCAAGAAGATGCTCCTGAGGAAATTGCAACAGCACCACTTCCTCAGCCCAGACAAAATCCTCAACCAGCTCATCCGAGGATTGCAAATGAAGTAGAACTTGACAAAATCCTAAACGACATCAACGCGCCAGGTCCTCTCACTCGCTCAAAAGCTTCACACTTAGTTATCTTTTGTGGGCATTTTTCTTTTGTATCTATCACAGAACCCTCAAAAGTAGCTGAGGCTTTTCTGGAACTGGAGTGGATCCAAGCCATGGAAGACAAACTTCTTCAATTCAAGCTGAATGACGTATGGGAGCTCGTCAAACGACCCGATCCTCGCAAGCATAACATCATCGGCACCAAGTGGATTTTCCGAAACAAGCAAGATGAGGACGGTCAAGTGGTGAGGAACAAGGCACGACTTGTAGCCCAAGGCTACACCCAGGTTGAAGGAATAGATTTCGATGAAACTTTTGCACCTGTTGCTAGACTTGAAGCTATTCGAATCCTACTTGCTTATGCTAATCATCATAACATCATCTTATATCAAATGGATGTGAAAAGTGCATTCCTCAATGGTAAGCTTGAGGAAGAAGTATATGTTGCTCAGCCCCCAGGTTTTGAGGATCCAAAGAATCCAGACAAAGTCTTCAGACTCAAAAAGGCTCTGTATGGCCTCAAGAAAGCCCCTCGGGCATGGTATGATACATTGAAGGAATTCCTCATGAAGAAAGGCTTCAAACCTGGTTCACTCAATCCAACTCTTTTCACAAAATCTTATGATAATGAACTGTTTGTATGTCAAATATATGTTGATGATATCATATTTGGCTGTACTGACAAAAGATACAGTGATGAATTTGCCTATATGATGAGTGAAGAATATCAGATGTCTATGATGGGGGAGCTGAAATTCTTCTTCGGTCTTCAAATTCGTCAACAAAGCAATGGAATCTTCATATCACAGGAGAAATACCTCAAGGATGTTCTGAGGAAATTCGACATGCATGAATGCAAAGGTGCCAAGACTCCAATGCCTACCAACGGTCACCTCGGTACTGATGGAAATGGTAAAGATTTCGATCAGCAGGTATACCGCTCTATGATTGGATCTTTATTGTATCTATGTGCATCTAGGCCAGACATAATGCTTAGTGTTTGCATGTGTGCACGTTTTCAAGCAAAACCGAAGGAATCACACCATAAGGCTGTGAAACATATTCTTCGATACTTAGCTCACACACCAACACTAGGATTATGGTATCCCAAGGGCTCCAATCTTCATCTGGTAGGGTATTCTGATTCAGACTATACTGGTGACCGTGTGGATCGCAAGTCAACTTCTGGCACATGCCATTTCCTCGGAAGATCACTGGTTTGCTGGTCCTCAAAGAAGCAGAACTGCGTATCACTCTCCAATGCCGAAGCTGAGTACATTGCTGCTGGTTCTTGCTGTGCTCAATTACTATGGATGAAGCAAACCCTCAAGGACTACGGCATCAACATGAAGAATGTGCCTCTCTACTGTGACAATGAGAGTGCTATCAAGATTGCCTATAACCCAGTACAACACTCGAAGACCAAGCACATCCAGATTCGTCATCATTTTCTTCGGGACCATGTCCTCAAGGGCAATATCCTCATCGACCATGTGAAGACTAATGATCAACTGGCTGATATCTTCACTAAGCCCTTGGATGAGAAAAGGTTTTGCAAGTTGTGATGTGAGCTAAATATCTTAGAATCTTCAAATGTTTTGTAAAAACATGCACACATCCTAACACTTATGCAAAGTTGATGACTTAGATGTGCAACACATGATGAAACGATTTTCTTCAACCAATGAAGAAAGTCACTCTGAATGTGAAGATATTAACAAAGAAATTGATTCTCAGGGCCCTACGACAATTGTACGCGCCGTATGTAATCAACATTCTTATATGGTGGGCAACGCCACCGCCCAATGTGAAATTCCTCAAGTTGATTTTCTTCAAATGATCAAATTCCTCACAATGCATTTTCTTCAAGACAGCTGTTCTTCATTGTTCTGATCTATTGCAAAATCTTCAAAAACACTTGATGACTTTCATTTGCCTAGGTAGACTGTGATTTCTAGTCCTCAACAACATTCACTTATTGCTATTTCTTCAAGTTGATGTTTCTGCTAAGTGAATGTGATCGGACCCTATTATCCCTCTGTGCTATACTTATCTAGTCTATTCAATTCATCATATGCGTTCTACTTGAAACTTTGTTCAAAATCCTCACTGCATCCTTGTCAGCTGATGATTTTGTAACGAAAATCCTCAAATCTTCGAAAAATTATTTTCTTCAAAGGAACAGTAACTGAACCCCCACTTCCCACGATTGGATAGCCATGATCTCCACTATCTCCACCGCATCGTACGGGAGCTACACGTGTCGTGCGGAGACGTAGAGGCAAGGGCTATTCGGTCCGAAACTTTCGCGCCAAACAGTAACTTTCGGGCTATAAATATGTCCTTAACCCCCTCGGTATCATCTTCTTCGCCTCATCGCTCTCCTGCCACAGCACACCGAACCCTAGCACCACCGCTGGTAGTCTTGTCGTCGGCAAGGAAGAGCTTCACTGCCTCAACCTCCTCGCCGCCAGGATCACGCCGGAGACGGAACATCTACGTCCGCCGCCACCGTAGACGTCCTCTGCTGCCAAGTTAGGGTGCATTGGACACTTGACCGAAGAGCCTCTCCATCACCACCTTTTTGTGTTCTTCGTTCGCACCTTCCAGGGTAATTATATCCCATTTTTACAACAGATTAGATCTAAAATTTTACCTCTCCCATGTGAAATCTGTTTTTCCTCAAGATACGATGCGCACATGATTCCTCAAACACTATCCATCTCCACAATCATTGATGAACTAGCTAAGCATCTAAGATTTTCACGAGATTCCTCAATTGTGCAAATTTTCGGATCTGTACAACTCTGGAACCCAAGAACAGGATGCTTAAGCAAATTCCTCAACCACTCGTTATATTCCTCAAACTGTCAAACTTTTCCATTTTCTTCAAATCTGAGAACGCATATGACCTCTCCAAATTCCTCGCAACTATAATCTGTTCACAGGTACACACATGTCAGCTGATGAATCTCTCGGTTCTCATCACATTAACTCATTTGCAGCGTTTCTGGAAGAAACTCTTCAAGGCTCATCAGAATCCTCAAGAGTTCAAAATCCTCAGAAAGTTCCTCGTCTGAAGAAAATGGAGGAAGAAAGGAAACAGAGGGGAGGAAAGAAACTGGAGCAGAACACAGCTGTTGATATTCCTGATGACATATACCTGGACTACTGCACGCCTGATGATGAACCTGAGACTATGCCTAAAAGAAAGATTAGGCTGCAGAAAATTGAACGCAGATGGGCAAAGGAGTGGAAGGAGTACAGGTTTGTGACTCCAAAGTATGCGAAGAAATTCGCTTTGAAGCCTCCTGGCAGAAGGGCCCCGCTTGAGGATCATCAAGTAGCTCATCCCTCGAGTCTTATGACTCTTGATGACTACCCAGAGGAAAAAGAAAGGCATCTGGCCAAGCTCAAGAAGCAAGCAGAAACAACAGTGAAGAAATTTCATGAATCCTCAGCTGCTGCCTCCGGTGCTGCTCATTCCTCAGCAGCAGAAACCTCAGGCTCCGAGATTCCTCAACCAAACCCTCAGCTCCAAAACCCTCGGTTCCAAAACCGACAACACCAAAACCATCAGCGCCAAAACCTTCAGCACCAATCGCATCTACACCAAAGTCCTCAGCTCCACCTCCGAAGCCAGTACAGAAGAAAGTCGTGAAGACTATGACTGCCAGCTCTAGCTCCTCACTCCCAGCTGCAACTTGCTCGGAGACAAAGTCTTCAACACCCCATGTGAAGACTTTGGCAACTACTGAAACTGCACCTCTGCCCAGCCCAAGCAAAATCATCACAGTCCCGTCTGCATCAGAGGGCAGTGAAGAATATGATGATGAAACCCTGGAAGCCATCATCAGGAACAAGCAAGAAAGGGTAGCACAAGCATCAGGCAGTGCTATTCCTCTGGCGATGGACCCCAAGGTCCTCCTCGATTTCATCAATGTGTGGTATGAAGACCCAAACACACCCATTGATGATTTGAAACTTCCTCCTGGTGTCAGCCACATGGTGGCTACTTTCATAAACGAAGCCAAGTGGAAGGAACAGAAGGCCAAGCAGGCAAAGATTGCAAAGGCCAGAAAGGAGAAATTCCTCAGGCAAAATGTTCTCAAGCTGACGCCTGAAGCATTGGTGTCCACCCAGGCAGAGCTGCAAGTCCTGACTAACAAGTGTGAGAAACTGTCAGATCGCACAAGAATCAAAAGCAATTTCATCAAGCTAGCCACTAGTGCTTATGATGACTACAACAGACGTCACCCCCCACCAGCACCAACTCCTCAGCCCCTGGTTGAACAGCCAAAAGATGCATTTCCTGTTGAGGAGGAAATTCCTCAAGCTGAGGAACAACACCAAGAGCGCCGTGCTGATGAGCCGGCCATTGAAGAAATCATCACTGAGACCGCTCCTAAGGACACTGCTACTGATCCAGCTGCTTCCCCAAAGCAGGCTGATGACTCTGTTCCACTTGGCTCCTCACTGCCAGCTGAAGAATCTGTTAAGAAAACACCTTCACCAAAAACTTCAAAGGTGAAGAAGTTAATCCCGTCTGCATCAGACGCGAAAAAGACAAGGGCTGCTGAGAAGGAAGCGAAGAAGAGAAAAGCTTCCTCAGCAGAAGAAAAGATTGAGGCAAAACGCCTCAAGGAAACTGAAGAATCTGCCCCACTGGACCCGGTGCCTCTTAATGTTGCACCCTCATTTGAAATGGTCGTCGTTGGTGACCACACTACGAGGGAAGATGAGGAAATGAAGGATGCTGCTCTGAGGAGCATACTGATGAGGAAATACAAATTGATGACAGTCCTCAACCTCATATTCCTCAGAAATAGACTACTGAAGCCTCAGCCGAAGCTGCTGATGAATCTGCTTCTGCCACAAAGTCAGCTGATGAAAATCAAGCTAAAGAAAATGTCCAGTCTGAGCAGGCTCCTCCCACTGAACAGGCTGACCAAACTCCTCAAGCTGAGAAGGAAGAAGAAATTCCTCAGCCTGATGCTCAGCCAGAGCAAGAAATTCCTCATCCTGAGGAAACTGCTGAAGAAAATGTTCCCACCCCTGACCATGAATTCATTGTCCTCAACCCAGAATCTGCCATGGTTGTTTCCCCTCCCATTCCTCAGCACAATCTCAATCCAGTTCAGCGCCTGCCATTCTCGAAGAGGCCAAAGTTTCAGAAAGAAAACTTCTTTGAGGAACGCATGTATTTCATCGGAGAGAATCCTTATGACAAGCCTCCAATGAGGCATCTGAAGTTCTGGACAAGGACGCAGATGAACTACTATGCTTCTGTGCTCTGTGGCCGCAACAAGATATTCCAGCACAGGCACATTCCTCATGTGAACTTGAAGATATTCCCTGCATGGAACCAGTTCTCAGTGTACTACATGATGCAGGTTTGCTCCCTATGTGCTCCGACATATCAGATTGGAATAGTGAGCTAATTCTTCAGTTCTATTCAACTCTGCACATCTTGGGCAATGCTGATGACATCAACACTTGGGTGTTCGACTGGATGACTCAAAATACTCACTACAAGGCTCCAGCGTCTGAACTCCTCAGAGAACTGCCCGTACCAATTCCTTCAGAAGGGGCAGTGAAGCTTTATGGTGAGCGTGAGCTGCCAAATGGAATGATGGAAGTCCTCATGAAGCCTTTGGCTGCAGGAAAACCCTCAAGAACCACATTCCTCGTCCATGAGCTAAAGTACACACCACGGTCTGTCTACCGCATTCTCTGCAGTGTGCTAGCGCCAATCAAAGGCCATGATGATGACGAAGATGTCGTCGGCCTCATGAAGAATATCCTCTTCAACATCATTCACGGTATCCCCATGAATATACATGATTTCTTCTTGAGGACTTTGGCTGACAATGCAATGTGCCCCTATTGTCACATCCCTAACCCTTAACCAAGATAGCATTGTGCTCATGTCTTCTTTGCATTTGCATCCAAGAAGTTTCAACAAAAACAACAAAGTGGCAAAGGAAAAACTCAAAACCCTAGCCACCATTTCAATTAAAGGAAATTTCAACTAGTTCAAAATCAATGAACCCAAAATGGCCTCAAGAAATGTTCAAACTTTCTGATAAATCATGAAAGTAAATGAGCATTGGAGAAAACTATTTTCTTGACACTTTAAGCATTTTAAATAAATGCAAAAGCCAGTGGTTTCAAATTTAAAATTTGAAATCAGAAACTATAATTTTCCAAAAATGTTGAAAGTCTTGGAAATGAGTGGGGATATTATAACAAATATTACAGGAGGTCTAAAATAGTTTTTACTTTTTGTTTTGGAGCTGAAATAATTAGCAAAGCAATAAATAGCAAAACAGAAAAACAAAAACAGAGGAAATGGAAAAAGACTTACCTGTCGCCCAAGCCAGGCCCGGCCCATCTCCCCGCTCGTCCCCTCCCTCGCGCCAGTAGGCAGCAGGAGGTGGCCGCCGCCTCCTCCGGCGCGGCCACGCACCTGCGTGCCTGCCTGGCCGCTGGTTCGCGCTGGCGACGACGGGGATAAGCTCCCCAGAGCTTCGCCTATCCATTCCCCGCCTCGGTTCTCCTCCTCCTCCCGGATCCCCTCCTTCTCCCTGCTGCCGCCATTAGAGCCGAGCTCGAGCTCGAGCTGGCCATGCCCCTGGCCATAGGATCCCCTCCCAGAGCACGCCATCAGCTCCGTCACGTCGCCCTGGTCATCTCTGCAGAAGCCGAAGCTTCCTCGAGCCCTGCAACGCCCGCAACGCCGTCGTCTTCCACCTCCGGCCGCCGGACCTCTCCCGTCGATTCGTCGCCCCAGGCCTTCCCCGAGCCGTCTGAGCTCTGCTCTGCACTCCCTGTGAGCATGCGGTCGTTTTCCCTAAGTTTTCCCCGTCGATCCCCTCCTCTAGCCTAGTTTCACCGGAGCCCGACGAGGATCGCCGCTGCCGCTCGTCGCCGGTAGCCCTCCGATGATTAGCTCGTCCTCCCGAGAGCACCAGCAGCTCCAGGACGACGCGTAGATGCCGCCTCAGCTAAGAACCGAGCGTAGATCCCCCTGTTGCAAAGACCCCGATGACGCCCGAGCCTTGGCCGCCGCCAAGCTCGTCGCCGGCATCATCTCTGACCAGATCAGCCCCGGCTAGGCGCAGAAATGAAGCTGCGGGAGACGTGCCGTTCCTCTGGTGCTCTCCGCGCAGCATTTGGCCCCCTGTGCGCCGTTTCCGAGCCCCTCCGCCGTGCTGGTGGTCGCCGGAGGCTCCCCGCTGGCGAGGACGACCTCGCCGCCGGTGGAGGTCGACGTGGCAAGCTAACCCAGCCGATTAGTGACTTAATCACTCGCTGACAAGTGGGCCCAAGGCCAAGTCAAACCTTAGTTAGGGCTGGTCAGCGCGGGATTAGTCCCAGAGAGGCTGACCAGTGGGGCCCCCCTGTCAGGTTTGACCTGAACAGGTCGGCTGACCTGCTGACGTCAGCCTGATGCAATAAATGGAATTTCCAGTTTAAAACAAATTCAGGAAATTGCTAAAAATTGCAAAAATCATAGAAATTAATCTGTAACTCCAATGAAAATAAATTATATATGAAAAAGTATCAGAAAAATTCAAGGATTCTGATTATGCTATTTTCAACTATGTTTGAAAAAGTTACAGGACCCTAAATTGTGAAAAAAGGAATAATTCAATTCTTTAATCACTTTATAAATGGAATTTGCAAAAATATCCAAATTTCATTATAAATACAATGATCACACACTGCCCTAGATATAAATCAGTACCATAACATGACATTTCATGCATGTTAACATTAGGTTGATCTGAGCATCAGGTCGAATCAATTGAACCGGTATCCGAGAATACCCGTTTGAATTGCTATTCGAATGTGATTCAAATCAACTCTAAACCTAAAACATCTTGATTATAATAACTTATCACTTTGCATTCTCATGCCATGCTCATGCATCATTTTGATTGCATATGATTGTTATTGAATGTTGCCATTCATTTCGGTAGGCTCCGCACCCCCGGATTCCACTGAATATCCGTCTGACGGATATCGTTCCTCCTCTGAGCAACAAGGCAAGCAACCCTTTTGATCATCACGATAACTCCTATGTTCTTGCTCCTGCACCTATTTATTGCATTAGGATCAAATGCTTCAACTGCTTTTGCCACGATAGTTGGACCCACTTCCTTTGCATGACTTAACCTTGTCACAGTAAATAGCCGAACCTTGCAACCTAGCATACCTGGTAGTTGCTTGAGCTATGATGTGCCTTATCCTGCTATGCATGCTATGCTTAGAGTTGTGTATGGTCTGTCATCTAGGAGATGAACAGAAATGTGGAATGTGTTCGGTGAGCAAAGGTCGTGTGTTGAACTTGATTTGGTAAAGGTACCGGTGAAAGGCTGTGTAGGAGTACATGGCGGGTTGTTTCATTGGAACCGTCCTTAGGAACTGAGTTCCGTGTATGTAATCCAAGACTAGATACTACCACATGCTGGGCCCTGAAATATGACCCCGCTCGGCCTATTAATCGCGTAGTACTCGGTCCAGGAGTTGCAAGTAGTTTCTGGTGTTTATAGTAATGCTGGAGGCCATGCATGGTGCTGACCTGAGAGGTGGACCGTGATGCGGTAGGCAGTGGCACGGTGTACCAAGTGGCACCCGGATGGTGGGCTTGGGAACCCTGCGCACATCGTTTGAGGCCGTGGCGGAAACCTCGGCCGGACTTCCGTACGGGTTACTCTCAGATAGGCGATAAACCTGGACTAGGTACTAGTGTGGTTAATGGTCGTGGCCGACTCCCTCGCTGGGCTTCCGCTTGAAGGTTGCCGAGGTGCATGACGTGCACATGGCGATAAGTGGCGGGAGCGTGTGTGACGAAGTACACCCCTGCAGGGTTATGATCTATTCGAATAGCCGCGTCCGCGGATATGGACTACTTGGAGACATATGTTGTTCATAGATAACTTCAATGGCTACTCATAAAATTGTCAAGATAAGCGTGAGTGTCGTGGACGGCATTTCCGTATGGAGACGGAATGATTCCACGATAGTGTATTGTTGTGGTGTTAGTGGACTCGTGTGCGAGAAATCAAGTTGTCAAAACTAATTTCAAAATGCAAGTTGTCTAGCCACGAGTCAAATGCTGGCTTTCCGCATGAAACCCCACAATACCTTTTGATACCTTGCATGAGTAGTTAGTTCTCCTAAAGTCTTGCTGAGTACCTTCGTACTCATGTTTGCTTAATAAATGTTGCAGAGGTTGCTAATGAGCCTAATGGAGGGTTCTTCGTAGACATCGACGACGACGAGTAGCTGGTGTCCCAGCTACGATCTGGCCCTACGTCGGCTCTGTAGTATAGTCAGGCCACATGCCTACTAGTTGCCCTGTCTGTACCCAGACAGTTTATAACTCTTCCACTGGCTTGTATTGTATGACTGCTATTATGGGTCGTGAGACCCTTAATGTGTAATATTATGTGTGTGGCTCTTCCAAGCCTCTTAAATAAAGCTTGTATGGTTATGGTTATGTTGTGATGCCATCGATGTATCTATACATATCGGTATGCCATGCGTACGTGTGTCTTACTTGATATGTATGGGGTTCGAATACCTAGTCGTGAACTTTAGTAGCACTCCTTACAAGGAAATGCCCCTTTGTGATCCAATGAGCCTTGGTAGTTCGCTACTGCTCCGGACACATTGGTTGACCGGCATGTGTCCTTCTTAGCTGCTGTGTCTGTCCCATTTGGGGAAATGTCACGCGACGTAATGGAGTCCTTGTAGCTTGCTACGACTCGTCTACGTTCGTTGATGACCGACACCTGCTTTGTTGGGTCATGTATGCCTGTCCTTGTGGGGAACTGCCACTTTGGTTTATGACTAGACATGTCGATCCGGGTTCTTTGACATTGGTTTGCTAGCGACACTATCGCATACGTGAGTCAAAAGACGCAAACGGTCCCGGCTAAGGTAAGGCTGCAACCGTGGAGTTAACCGTGCATGAGACCACAAAGGGATGCGATGTGTTACAGGCTGGATTCCTATGGCTTAGGATCGGGGTCCCGACAGCGTTGGTATCAGAGCCTGACTGACTGTAGGATTACTAAGCCAAACTGGTCGAAGTTGAGTCTAGAATTGCTTTAGTTATATATAAGGGAATTGTTTGTGGAAGGGAACGTAAGATTCTTGTTCTCTTCTCAAGTTATTCTATTCTGGTCATCCTCGTCTTTTCTGCGGGAATTAAGGACTAGGTTACTCATCTTCTCCTAGGCTCGTATTTCTGATCGGTAGATTATAGGACTACGGGTCGAGAGATATTGGGTTTCTTTTGTTCCTAGGAAGCAGGAAGTAAGTTTGGTGACCAGAGAGTTGAACTTGATAGTTGAGTGGTTACGTTATTCCACTTTGGGTTGTCTCAAATTTGTTTTGAGCATTTACAGCCGTTATGCTGCCCAATTTTGCATTCAGAGCTCTAATGCTTTTGCATTACTCTCTATTTACAGATGCCTGGCCGTCCTTCTCGTCAGGTGGTACGTTTGACCAGGTGCATTGATGTACCGGGTCATACAGCCATGCTGGTCAGGGTGATGTCGGTGTGCGGTTACCGCTGGTACCCCGAGTACACGGTAGAGGAACAGTACCGAGACTTCAACCAGAGCCAGTACATCTGCACTGTTAGGGTATTTCTAGACTACCCTGGAGCGGAGAAGCCAATCAATTGGTCCTATGGGTTGGGAGTCACTGTTGAGATGGCAGTACAAGATGCTGCCTATTCAATGCTGACTATTATGAGAGCGAGACATGCACTGTTGCAGAATTCAGAGTTCTGCTATGTTCCGGCCTCTCAGTCTGGTGAAGAGGGATACCTCAGTGGAGTCTATTTTGATTCTCCTATGGAGGATCCACTTATGCAGTCCACTGTTGAGATGCTAGAGAACAGAGACAAGGATGCTCGTGCTCTCCGCATGGAGCTTTATGCTACCCGTGCCCGTCTGTGGACAGCTTTGACGCAGCTGGCACCGGTAGTCCAGACAGGGTATGGAGAGATGGAGATGCTGAACCCTGTTAGGAACCATCTTCCGGCCCACGTTGACTGGCCAGCTATAGGAGGAGTCACACCTCTTCGGGGACCCCTCTTATCAACAGTCAGGGGACCAAGGCCACATCCGTGTCCTTATGGATCCCAGGGATCTCAGGCTAGAGTGTTTCCTGATCCGCAGGTTGAGCTTCCGGGTCATGGAGGTAATCTCTATGAGATGTTCTATGCGGATGCCTGAGCTATGAGCGGAAGGATAGTATGGTAGTAGCCGTATGTTCACAGTTCTGCGTGACTTGTGGAGTATGGTAGTAATGTGAAACGAATTCCGGAGGCCTAGATAAATAATGTATAGGAAGCTTGTAAGCCTCTGATGAGTAGTTCCACCATTTCAGTAGTTTGCTCTTCGAGTAAGTTTGTACTGAACTATGTAAGGGTGTGTATGAACCATGGTGTATATATAGCAGTTGCTTGTTACCATGTTGTTCGGATATTCATTTCCGCATTCCGTGTGTTCATTACATTCTTATCCATAGTTAGTATTGATATGATATTGGTCTAAGCTATGAGTTTGTTTGTCAGGATGGTGTTCACCAGGTTGAACCGTGCCCCTGCTCATGAGCAAGGTGAGGGTAGTCAAGCGTCGCAGGAAGACCTGCCTCACCCACCTTCTCTGGTAGAAGTGATGCTTGAGGCAGAAAGAAACAAAAGGGAGACCAACCGACTGCTAGAGCGTATCGAGCAGAATACGGCTCGACAGTCTAGGAATGCTGCAGTGTCCCTCAATGACTTTGTGAAGCTGAATCCTCCAAAGTTTCATCATTCCGTCGATCCCCTCGACGCTGATGACTGGTTGTGCAGCATCTCGCGCAAGATTCGCTCTGCGAATGTGTCTGAGGCTGACAAGGTGACCTTTGCGGCGTATTTCCTGGAGGGACCCGCCAATCTGTGGTGGGAGAATTTTGAAGCTATGCGTCCCGCTGAACCAGTGGCCACATGGGCAGACTTCAGCGCAGCTTTCCGTCTGCACCATATTCCAGAGGGCCTGATGGACAGAAAGAGAGAGGAGTTCTGTGCCTTCACTCAGGGCAAGTTGTCTGTGGATGCCTATAGCCGCGAGTTCGGTAACCTCGCCCGCTATGCAACAGAGGAGGTGTCTACTGACGCCAAGAAGCAAGCAAGATTCCGTAAGGGTCTGAGCCCTGAGCTCCGTCGTGATCTGCGCCTCCATGAGTGTGCAAGTTTTCAAACCCTAGTCAACAAAGCGATCAGTGCGGAGACTGGTCATACTGACTTCGAAGCCACAAGGAAGCACTCCCGTGACTTTCGCTCGTCTTCTGGTTCCGCGTTTCCAAAACGCAGGCTGTGGGTTCCAAACAGTTCTCTGCCGCCAAGATACACTCCGAGGCCATCCTACGTGGCGCCTCAGACGAATCAGGCCAACCCTCCATCAAAAGCTTATGGTGGTCCAGCTAGCAATGCTGCACCACGTGCCAACCAGGTGATATGCTACAAGTGTGGAGAACCAGGGCATTATTCCCGTGAGTGTCCTCAGAATGTGGGTGCCAAGCAACCCGGAAAGTCCGTCGGGCAGGCCAAGTCGGGCAAAGCGTTTTATGTGAAGCCAACTCCTGCACGTGGCCGTGTGAACTATGTGTCAGCAGAAGAAGCTGCAGAGGATCCCGACGTCATGCTGGGTACGCTTCTTGTTAATCATCACCCAACGTCCGTTCTCTTTGACACTAGGTCTTCTCATTCCTTCATTTCAGAAAGTTATGCATAGTTGCATAACATGTCATTTTGTGATATGCCAATCCCATTGGTTGTCCAAACCCCTGGTAGTAAATGGCAAACCTCTAGGATAACCTATGACAATGAAATTCTAGTAGACAGGCTAGTTTTTCTAGCCTCATTGATAGCATTGAAATCTTCGGATATTAATATCATCTTGGGCATGGACTGGATGTCAGCTCACTATGCCAAGATTGATACTCACTCTAGAAATGTCCAGCTTACCCATCCCTCGGGTGAGATAGTAAATGTCTCTACTCGAGTTGCCAAATGCCAGCTCTATTCCCTAAAGGCCAACCCTCTTACGGAACTTGAAGACATTCCGATAGTCCGTGACTTCCCGGATGTTTTTCCAGAGGAACTGCCAGGAATTCCACCTGACAGAGATGTAGAGTTTGTGATAGATCTTGTTCCGGGAACTGTCCCAGTAGCCAGAAGACCTTATAAGATGGCACCCCTGGAGCTAGCCGAACTTAAGAAGCAATTAGATGAGGCCTTGAACAAGGGTTTCATTCGTCCTAGCTCTTCTCCTTGGGCTTGTCCCGTCCTCTTCGTCAAGAAGAAAGACGGAACGGATCGGATGGTTGTAGATTACCGACCAGTTAACCTGGTCACCATAAAGAACAAGTATCCGCTCCCCAGGATCAACGATCTGTACGATCAGCTCGCTGGATCCTCAATCTTCTCCAAAATGGATTTGAGGTTGGGATACCATCAAATCAAGATTAAGAACGGGGACATTCCAAAAACGGCCTTTGTTACTCGTTATGGCCAATATGAGTACACCGTTATGTCCTTCGGTTTAACCAATGCCCCAGCCACCTTCTCTCGGCTGATGAATTCAATCTTTATGGAGTATTTGGATAAATTCGTCGTAGTATACCTCGATGATATTCTCATCTACTCAAAGAATGAACAAGAACATGCCGAGCATCTAAGGCTGGTATTGATGAAACTTCGAGAGCATCGCCTTTATGCCAAATTTTCAAAATGTGAATTCTGGTTACCAGAAGTGACCTATCTAGGCCACGTAATCTCTGGTAAGGGTATTGCTGTCAATCCCGAGAGAGTTCAAGCTGTCCTTGATTGGACTCAACCTGAATCGGTTAAGCAAGTTAGGAGTTTTCTTGGTCTAGCGAGCTATTGTCGCCGCTTCGTCGAGAATTTCTCCAAGGTTGCAAAGCCTCTGACTGAACTCCTCAAGAAGGATAAAAAGTTCGAGTGGACACCACAGTGTGAGCATAGTTTTCAGGAACTGAAAAGACGCCTGACTTCCACACCTGTGTTGCTACCACCAGATTTTTCTAAGGACTTTGTTATCTATTGCGACGCCTCACGACAAGGATTAGGTTGCATTCTCATGCAAGATCGTCATGTGATCGCATACGCATCTCGACAGTTGCGTCCACATGAGGATAATTATCCCACACATGACCTTGAGCTTGCAGCTGTGGTCCATGCACTAAAAACCTGGCGACATTACCTTCTGGGTAATCGTTGCGAAATATTCACTGATCACCAAAGTCTGAAATATATCTTCACCCAGCCGGATTTGAATCTCAGGCAAAGACGGTGGGTTGAGTTGATCTCGGATTACGACTTAGGGATAACTTACACCCCGGGGAAGGCCAATGTTATGGACGATGCACTAAGTCGTAAATCTTATTGTAACAATTTGATGCTACAACAAGGTCAACCACTTCTCCATGAGGACTTTCGGAAGTTGAATCTTCATATTGTTCCTCAAGGATTCCTTTCTACCCTGGTGGCGAAGCCTACTCTTAAGGATCAAATTATAGCTGGCCAAAAGCGTGACAAGGGTATATCACGGATCAAGGAGAATATTTTTAGCGGAAACGCTAAAGAATTTTCCATGAATGATCAAGGTGTGGTGTTCTTCCAGAATCGTTTAGTGGTTCCTAAGAACCCACATCTAAGGCAGTTAATCCTTAAGGAGGCTCATGATTCCCCTCTCACCATTCATCCCGGTAGTACTAAGATGTATCAGGACCTACGCCAGAGGTTCTGGTGGACTAGGATGAAGAGAGAAATTGCTGAGTTCGTTGCTAACTGCGATGTTTGTCGTCGAGTTAAGGCAGAACATCAAAGGCCTGCTGGCACCCTTCAACCTTTAGCTATTCCTGAATGGAAATGGGATAAAGTTAGCATGGATTTCATTACCGGATTTCCCAAGACCAAGAAAGGAAATAATGCTATCTTTGTGGTCATTGACCGTCTTTCCAAAGTGGCTCATTTTCTTCCTGTTCGTGAGAGTATAACAACTAGCCAGCTAGCAGAGTTATATATCTCTCGAATAGTGTCTCTTCATGGTGTTCCCCTGGAAATTAACTCGGACTGTGGAAGTATCTTTACTTCTCGCTTCTGGGAAAGTTTTCAGAATGCCATGGGGACTCACTTATCTTTTAGCACTGCTTTCCATCCCCAATCAAGTGGTCAAGTAGAAAGAGTGAATCAAATTCTAGAAGATATGCTCCGAGCTTGTGTTATATCGTTCGGTATGAATTGGGAGAAGTGTCTCCCATTCGCCGAATTCGCTTATAACAACAGTTATCAATCAAGCTTGGGCAAAGCCCCTTTTGAAGTTCTCTATGGACGAAGATGTCGAACACCTCTTAATTGGTCAGAAACCGGAGAGAGGCAACTCTTTGGCCCGGACATGATCCAGGATGCAGAAGAGCAGGTTCGCATTATTCGTGAAAAGTTGAAAACAGCCCAGTCTCGTCAAAAGAGCCAATATGATCGTCATCATAAGGCTGTGACCTTTGAAGTTGACGAGAAGGCTTACCTTCGGGTTACACCTTTGAAGGGTACCCATCGATTCGGTATCAAGGGCAAATTGGCTCCTCGTTACATTGGACCTTTTCGCATTCTTGCCAAACGAGGAGAAGTTGCCTACCAGTTGGAACTTCCTCCGCATCTTTCCAAGGTTCATGATGTTTTCCACGTCTCGCAACTCAGGCGTTGCTTTTCGGATTCTATCCGTGAAGTGGACCACGAAACGCTTGATCTACAAGATAACCTTTCTTACCGAGAATACCCCGTGCGTATTCTTGATCAAGCTGAGCGTACCACTTGACGTCGAAACCTCAAGTTTCTTAAAGTTCAATGGTCAAATCATTCTGAAAAGGAGGCAACCTGGGAAAGAGAGGATCGTCTCCGACTCGAATATCCTGCATTATTCCCGACGACTTCTAAATATCGGGACGAGATTCTTTTGAGTGGGGGTGAGTTGTCACATCCCTAACCCTTAACCAAGATAGCATTGTGCTCATGTCTTCTTTGCATTTGCATCCAAGAAGTTTCAACAAAAACAACAAAGTGGCAAAGGAAAAACTCAAAACCCTAGCCACCATTTCAATTGAAGGAAATTTCAACTAGTTCAAAATCAATGAACCCAAAATGGCCTCAAGAAATGTTCAAACTTTCTGATAAATCATGAAAGTAAATGCGCATTGGAGAAAACTATTTTCTTGACACTTTAAGCATTTTAAATAAATGCAAAAGCCACTGGTTTCAAATTTAAAATTTGAAATCAGAAACTATAATTTTCCAAAAATGTTGAAAGTCTTGGAAATGAGTGGGGATATTATAACAAATATTACAGGAGGTCTAAAATAGTTTTTACTTTTTGTTTTGGAGCTGAAATAATTAGCAAAGCAATAAATAGCAAAACAGAAAGACAAAAACAGAGGAAATGGAAAAAGACTTACCTGTCGCCCAAGCCAGGCCCGGCCCATCTCCCCGCTCGTCCCCTCCCTCGCGCCAGTAGGCAGCAGGAGGTGGCCGCCGCCTCCTCCGGCGCGGCCACGCACCTGCGTGCCTGCCTGGCCGCCGGTTCGCGCTGGCAATGATGGGGATAAGCTCCCCAGAGCTTCCCCTATCCATTCCCCGCCTCGGTTCTCCTCCTCCTCCCGGATCCCCTCCTTCACCCTGCTGCCGCCATTAGAGCCGAGCTCGAGCTCGAGCTGGCCGTGCCCCTGGCCATAGGATCCCCTCCCAGAGCACGCCATCAGCTCCGTCACGTCGCCCTGGTCATCTCTGCAGAAGCCAAAGCTTCCTCGAGCCCTGCAACGCCCGCAACGCCGTCGTCTTCCACCTCCGGCCGCCGGACCTCTCCCATCGATTCGTCGCCCCAGGCCTTCCCCGAGCCGTCTGAGCTCTGCTCTGCACTCCCTGTGAGCATGCGGTCGTTTTCCCTAAGTTTTCCCCGTCGATCCCCTCCTGTAGCCCTAGTTTCACCGGAGCCCGACGAGGATCGCCGCTGCCGCTCGTCGCCGGTAGCCCTCCGATGATCAGCTCGTCCTCTCGAGAGCACCAGCAGCTCCAGGACGACGCGTAGATGCCGTCTCAGCTAAGAACCGAGCGTAGATCCCCCTGTTGCAAAGATCCCGATGACGCCCAAGCCTTGGCCGCCGCCAAGCTCGTCGCCGGCGTCATCTCTGACCAGATCAGCCCCGGCTAGGCGCAGAAATGAAGCTGCGGGAGACGTGCCGTTCCTCTGGTGCTCTCCGCGCAGCATTTGGCCCCCTGTGCGCCGTTTCTGAGCCCCTCCGCCGTGCTGGTGGTCGCCGGAGGCTCCCCGCTGGCGAGGACGACCTCGCCGCCGGTGGAGGTCGACGTGGCAAGCTAACCCAGCCGATTAGTGACTTAATCA
Source organism: Hordeum vulgare subsp. vulgare (assembly GCF_904849725.1). NCBI lineage: Eukaryota > Viridiplantae > Streptophyta > Magnoliopsida > Poales > Poaceae > Hordeum > Hordeum vulgare. The sequence goes on along the minus strand of NC_058523.1, from coordinate 293,478,876 downwards.
CTCGCTGGCAAGTGGGCCCAAGGCCAAGTCAAACCTCAGTTAGGGCTGGTCAGCGCGGGATTAGTCCCAGAGAGGCTGACCAGTGGGGCCCCCCTGTCAGGTTTGACCTGAACAGGTCGGCTGACCTGCTGACGTCAGCCTGATGCAATAAATGGAATTTCCAGTTTAAAACAAATTCAGGAAATTGCTAAAAATTGCAAAAATCATAGAAATTAATCTGTAAATCCAATGAAAATAAATTATATATGAAAAAGTATCAGAAAAATTCAAGGATTCTGATTATGCTATTTTCAACTATGTTTGAAAAAGTTACAAGACCCTAAATTGTGAAAAAAGGAATAATTCAATTCTTTAATCACTTCATAAATGGAATTTGCAAAAATATCCAAATTTCATTATAAATACAATGATCACACACTGCCCTAGATATAAATCAGTACCATAACATGACATTTCATGCATGTTAACATTAGGTTGATCTGAGCATCAGGTCGAATCAATTGAACCGGTATCCGAGAATACCCGTTTGAATTGCTATTCGAATGTGATTCAAATCAACTCTAAACCTAAAACATCTTGATTATAATAACTTATCACTTTGCATTCTCATGCCATGCTCATGCATCATTTTGATTGCATATGGTTGTTATTGAATGTTGCCATTCATTTCGGTAGGCTCCGCACCCCCGGATTCCGCTGAATATCCGTCTGACGGATATCGTTCCTCCTCTGAGCAACAAGGCAAGCAACCCTTTTGATCATCACGATAACTCCTATGTTCTTGCTCCTGCACCTATTTATTGCATTAGGATCAAATGCTTCAACTGCTTTTTCCACGATAGTTGGACCCACTTCCTTTGCATGACTTAACCTTGTCACAGTAAATAGCCGAACCTTGCAACCTAGCATACCTGGTAGTTGCTTGAGCTATGATGTGCCTTATCCTGCTATGCATGCTATGCTTAGAGTTGTGTATGGTCTGTCATCTGGGAGATGAACAGAAATGTGGAATGTGTTCGGTGAGCAAAGGTCGTGTGTTGAACTTGATTTGGTAAAGGTACCGGTGAAAGGCTGTGTAGGAGTACATGGCGGGTTGTTTCATTGGAACCGTCCTTAGGAACTGAGTTCCGTGTATGTAATCCAAGACTAGATACTACCACATGCTGGGCCCTGAAATATGACCCCGCTCGGCCTATTAATCGCGTAGTACTCGGTCCAGGAGTTGCAAGTAGTTTCTGGTGTTTATAGTAATGCTGGAGGCCATGCATGGTGCTGACCTGAGAGGTGGACCGTGATGCGGTAGGCAGTGGCACGGTGTACCAAGTGGCACCCGGATGGTGGGCTTGGGAACCCTGCGCACATCGTTTGAGGCCGTGGCGGAAACCTCGGCCGGACTTCCGTACGGGTTACTCTCAGATAGGCGATAAACCTGGACTAGGTACTAGTGTGGTTAATGGTCGTGGCCGACTCCCTCGCTGGGCTTCCACTTGAAGGTTGCCGAGGTGCATGACGTGCACATGGCGATAAGTGGCGGGAGCGTGTGTGACGAAGTACACCCTTGCAGGGTTATGATCTATTCGAATAGCCGCGTCCGCGGATATGGACTACTTGGAGACATATGTTGTTCATAGATAACTTCAATGGCTACTCATAAAATTGTCAAGATAAGCGTGAGTGTCGTGGACGGCATTTCCGTATGGAGACGGAATGATTCCACGATAGTGTATTGTTGTGGTGTTAGTGGACTCGTGTGCGAGAAATCAAGTTGTCAAAACTAATTTCAAAATGCAAGTTGTCTAGCCACGAGTCAAATGCTGGCTTTCCGCATGAAACCCCACAATACCTTTTGATACCTTGCATGAGTAGTTAGTTCTCCTAAAGTCTTGCTGAGTACCTTCGTACTCATGTTTGCTTAATAAATGTTGCAGAGGTTGCTAATGAGCCTAATGGAGGGTTCTTCGTAGACATCGACGACGACGAGTAGCTGGTGTCCCAGCTATGATCTGGCCCTACGTCGGCTCTGTAGTATAGTCAGGCCACATGCCTACTAGTTGCCCTGTCTGTACCCAGACAGTTTATAACTCTTCCGCTGGCTTGTATTGTATGACTGCTATTATGGGTCGTGAGACCCTTAATGTGTAATATTATGTGTGTGGCTCTTCCAAGCCTCTTAAATAAAGCTTGTATGGTTATGGTTATGTTGTGATGCCATCGATGTATCTATACATATCGGTATGCCATGCGTACGTGTGTCTTACTTGATATGTATGGGGTTCGAATACCTAGTCGTGAACTTTAGTAGCACTCCTTACAAGGAAATGCCCCTTTGTGATCCAATGAGCCTTGGTAGTTCGCTACTGCTCCGGACACATTGGTTGACTGGCATGTGTCCTTCTTAGCTGCTGTGTCTGTCCCATTTGGGGAAATGTCACGCGACGTAATGGAGTCCTTGTAGCTTGCTACGACTCGTCTACGTTCGTTGATGACCGACACCTGCTTTGTTGGGTCATGTATGCCTGTCCTTGTGCGGAACTGCCACTTTGGTTTATGACTAGACATGTCGATCCGGGTTCTTTGACATTGGTTTGCTAGCGACACTATCGCCTACGTGAGTCAAAAGACGCAAACGGTCCCGGCTAAGGTAAGGCTGCAGCCGTGGAGTTAACCGTGCGTGAGACCACAAAGGGATGCGATGTGTTACAGGCTGGATTCCTATGGCTTAGGATCGGGGTCCCGACAGCGTTGGTATCAGAGCCTGACTGACTGTAGGATTACTAAGCCAAACTGGTCGAAGTTGAGTCTAGAATTGCTTTAGTTATATATAAGGGAATTGTTTGTGGAAGGGAACGTAAGATTCTTGTTCTCTTCTCAAGTTATTCTATTCTGGTCATCCTCGTCTTTTCTGCGGGAATTAAGGACTAGGTTACTCATCTTCTCCTAGGCTCGTATTTCTGATCGGTAGATTATAGGACTACGGGTCGAGAGATATTGGGTTTATTTTGTTCCTAGGAAGCAGGAAGTAAGTTTGGTGACCAGAGAGTTGAACTTGATAGTTGAGTGGTTACGTTATTCCACTTTGGGTTGTCTCAAATTTGTTTTGAGCATTTACAGCCGTTATGCTGCCCAATTTTGCATTCAGAGCTCTAATGCTTTTGCATTACTCTCTATTTACAGATGCCTGGCCGTCCTTCTCGTCAGGTGGTACGTTTGACCAGGTGCATTGATGTACCGGGTCATACGGCCATGCTGGTCAGGGTGATGTCGGTGTGCGGTTACCGCTGGTACCCCGAGTACACGGTAGAGGAACAGTACCGAGACTTCAACCAGAGCCAGTACATCTACACTGTTAGGGTATTTCTAGACTACCCTGGAGCGGAGAAGCCAATCCATTGGTCCTATGGGTTGGGAGTCACTGTTGACATGCCAGTACAAGATGCTGCCTATTCAATGCTGACTATTATGAGAGCGAGACATGCACTGCTGCAGAATTCAGAGTTCTGCTATGTTCCGGCCTCTCAGTCTGGTGAAGAGGGATACCTAAGTGGAGTCTATTTTGATTCTTCTATGGAGGATCCACTTCTGCAGTCCACTGTTGAGATGCTAGAGAACAGAGACAAGGATGCTCGTGCTCTCCGCAGATTTATGCACCATGGATCATGAGATTGCTCAGGACGAGGACAGGCATCAACTTTCACGCAGATTTCCAGAACCATGTTGGTTATATGCCTCCTATCCGGGTCAAGAAGAAGACTTTCGAGCCTATTGAGGGAAAAGGAAAGTCCGTAATTGATGAAGGAAGCACGCCTCTTGATGGTCAATTTAAAGAGCGAGATGAATATTCCTCATGGGACGATACTGAGACTCGTCCACCAAGCCCAGTTCCTCCTCGCGTGCTAACCACCATAGAGCTTCTTCTCAGTCTTCATCAGAAGGTGGATCACAACCACAAATGGGTCAAACGCCAGTTTGGTGCCATTGTGAAAACCCTCACTAAGACACAGAACAGTGTGAAGCTTAATCATCACTATCTGCATGAGGTTTTTGATCGCACCTGGGCTACCCTTGCACATCTGAAGACCCAGACTGAGCTTGAAGAATTGAACTTTGAGAAAGACTTTGACTGGTCGTGGCCTCCCAAGAAGAAGTTCAGGCCCATTCCTGTGCCAGATCTTGAAGACAGCTCCTTCTCGTCCTTCCGCACCGCCGAATCTGATGAGGAACAGCTCGACACCGCAACAGGCCCAAGGAAGAAGACTACACCTAAGAAGCGCCAAGGATCTTCATCAACCGCCAAGAAATGAAGTCTTCACGGGCGTTAGTCCTCAGTTTGTCCCTTTTTGTCACTTGATGACAAAGGGGGAGAAACTTGAGAGTTAGTCAAACGGGATTTATTTTTGGGCTTATGAACTATATTTAAGTTACAAACTCTTGGCTCTTCTGAAGTTTTTATGTAATGAGTTGTAACTTAAGCCTGATGGTACTCTGACGCTTTTGAACATTTTTCTTCGCATGCTTATTCCTCAAGTTTTAATGCACGCATGCTGAAATTCGTCAGATACCATTTGCCATCATGCATCTTCATTTTCTTCATATGATATGCTATATGTATGCATGATTTACAAGATTCAGGGGGAGATCTCCATGATATAAATCATCAATGTGCATATGCTATAAAAGCAAAATCCTCAAGGTATGCACATCTTCAGGGGGAGTCTCTGTGAATCTTGTTTTCAAATTCCTCAAATGAGTATTTACACTTCATATTTTTGATCCCCGTTGAAGACTTAACCTAATTGTCATCAACCACCAAAAAGGGGGAGATTGTAAGTGCATCTAGTGCCCCTTAGTGATTTTGGTGGTTTGAAGACTTATAGGTTAAGTATCTAATGTGTTTTTAAGTGTACACAGGATCTATAAGTCATTGAGGAGTTTGAGATATTTGAAGAATATCGACCCCTAAAAATATATGTCTCCAGTTGAAGAAATTGGTCTGAAGCTGAAGAAATGAATCGCGAAGAATTTGCGATGAAATTGATATTCCTCATGAAGATATTGATATTGAGAAGATCGGTGGTTCCTGAAGAAAATCGATCTGAAGAAATTGAAGCGTGAAGATTTTCGCTTTCTGTTTTACTTTCTTCGCATTTGATGAATAGGAACACCGTACTGTTAAAGGGGGTCAAAGTAACACTATGGAATGGATTTCCTCATGATGCTCAACCCAAGCCAAATGCTACCAAAAGCCTCAAGTGAGGAATATGAGTGACATGAGGACTCTCACAGTTGAGGGTCCCGACCGTTTCGATAAGCCACGCCAAGTCACTGATCTTATCCACTCCAACGGTCATATTATTTAAGGGTATTAATGTCAAATCATGTTGGGATGCTCCCAGGCTATAAATAGCCGCCCCCCACAACCACTAGCTGGTTGGCTGCTCCGTTAGAAACTGACACTTGTCATAAGAGCAACCCAATTCCTCAGAGCCTTCGAGAGAAAATCATCAGTGAGGAAATACACCACCCACCGAAACCACAAACCAAACCTAGTGATTGAGCATCACTGAAGAAGTTGTTCCTGTGTGGGATTGAAGCCTTTTACCTTTGAGGACTGTGCATCCTCCAGACGGTTAGGCGTCATGGTCTAGAGCAATCCAGCAGTCAATTGTGGATCGCCGCATGACCGAGTTTGTGAGGGTTTGGAAGTCTGCCCTGAAGACTTACCACGAGTGTTGGGCGAGGACTGTGTGTCCTTAGCTCAAGGAGAATACGGTAGGGACTGTGTGTTCCGGGACTGGGTGTACTTTGGTTTAAATACCAAGCCGCTCCAAACCAGATGTACAACTGTCACAGCAGTTGGAACTGGGTCATCAACAACAGTCTTCACCAAGAATCGGGTTCTAATTCCTCAACTCTTTACATTCTCTGTATTATGTGTTGATGACTTTCACTGTGACTGTTTGAAGAGTTTGCTGAAGACTTTCTCTGAATTTCCTCAACCCCAAATTCTTCACTTGAGTAAATCAACATCTGTATTCTGCGTGCCTGCTTGCTGTGTAATCTGTTTTCATAATATTCACTCTGTAATATTGCTATTGTGAACGATTGCACAACTGATCCTTAACTGTTTCCGCTGTAAGTTAGTCATCAGTGAGGAATTTCCTCAAAAGGAATTTCCTCAGTGATGAAATTCTAAAAATCTCCTATTCACCCCCCTCTAGTCGATATAACGCACTTTCAGTAACACTTGATTTGCTTTACCTCATGACTTGGTGAAAAGCTTTATCAAGGATACGAGTACATACCTTCAAATGATGTTGATGACGTGCATGCAGGTGAACTTGTTGTGGATGCTCAATGTTGATGAAGGTCATCTTGAGTTGGGAGCTATCCTTGTCATTTTGGTTAACTTTTCACCTACATAGGTTATTCGTGCAAGGAATAATATAATATATCCAAAGGACAAGAGTGAACATTATCATCATATAGTTGTCAAGGATGTGATTTTGTTGTCTTGTTCCTTCATCTCCGAAGAAAGGGTTGTTAATACTTGGCCATGACAAGATTCCTTTTGATGTGAGTTGATGGCAATCTTATGGAGTGTAGTTCTTCCAAGTACCTAAAGAAGATTAGATGCAATACAAGGGAGCATAGTTTTCCAAGATATCAGAGAGTTTCATATCAATAACATCATGGAATAATCAAGTAAGCTCATGCCCTTGCATGCATCTGAGTGAGCCTATCTCAAGTTTGAAGCATCAATGATGTTCAACTCACTCCTCAAATGACAAAACACTTTCTCATCAAGTGGTTTGTTAAAGATATCAGCCAATTGGTTGTCACTACGAACATGCTTCAGATTAATATCTCCTTTACCAACATGATCATGAATGAAATGATGTCACACTTGAATATGTTTAGTTCAAGAACGTTTCATGGGATTATGGTCAATTTTAATAGCGCTTCCATTGTCACGCAACAATGGAACATGTTTCACATGAATGCCATAATCCTTAAGAGTTTGTGTCATCCATAGTAACTGTGGACAACATGATCCGGTGGCAATGTGTTCCGCTTTGACAGTAGATAATGATACCGAGTTTTGTTTCATCGATGACCAGGACACAAGAGATATCCCAAGAAATTGACATGTGATTGAGGTGGATTTTCTCAACCTTGTCTCCGACATAGTCCGGTTCAGAATAGCCAACAAGATTAAAAGTAGACCCCTTGGGATACCATATGCTAAAGTTTGGTGTATGTATCGAGTATCTCACAATTCTTTTCATAGCCTTGAGATGACACTCATTAGGTTCCGCTTGATGTCGTGCACACATGCAAACACTCAACATCATATCGGGACGGGAAGCAGATAGATATAGCAATGAACCGACCATTAATCAATAAACCTTTTGATCAACCGGTTTTCCTCCATAGTAAGGTCAACATGTCCACTAGTAGGCATAAGAGTTTTCCAACCTTTGCACTCTTGCATGTTGAACTTCTTGATTAAGTCCTTGGTGTACTTGGTTTGAGAGATAAACGTAGCTTTTCTCGTCTGTTTGATTTGCAAACCAAAGAAGAATTTCAGCTCACACATCATAGACATCTCATACTTCTCTCACATCAACCTTCCAATTTTCTCAATAATATGTGGGTTAGTTGAACCAAAGATAATATCATCCACATATATTTTGCACACAAATAGTTCGCCATTAACTCTTTAAGTGAATAAGGTTGCGCCAATTTTACCAATCTCGAAACCCTTTTCAATGAGAAACTTCGTTAGGCATTTGTACCAAGCAGGAGGGGCTTGTTTAAGACCATATAAAGCTTTACAAAGTTTGTAAACATGATTAGGTTTCTTAGGGTTCAAAAAGCTGGAGGTTGTTTGACATAAACTTCCTCCTTAGTTTCACTTTTAGAATAACACTTTTGATATCCATTTGGTAAAGAGTAATATCATGGTGATTTGCATAAGCGAGAAGAATTCAAATGGCTTGAATTCTAGCATCGGGGGCATAGGGCTCACCGTAGTACATACCTTCGACTTGCATGTAACCTTTAGCTATGAGACGTGCCTTGTTGCGTACAATTTGACCATCTTCATCTTGCTTGTTTCAAAACACCAATTTTGTTCCAATGATTTTGTGCTCATCCTTAAGCTCTTCCACGAGTGTCCAAACTTCATTCCTCTCGAAGTTGTGTAGCACTTCGTGCATGGCATTCACCCAATCTGGGTCTTGAAGTGCTTCTTCTACCTTCATAGGCTCAATCCTAGAGATAAATGACTAATGCTCACAAAGTTAGCTAAATGAGTTTTAGAGCAAGTGATTCTCCCGATTTGTATGTCACCAAAGATTTCATTCAGTGGATGATCCTTGTCCACTCTTGCTCGAACTTGTGTCAGCTTTTTCTTGTTGGATGGTGGAGCTTCCTCATCATCTTCTTCTTTGTTGTCGTTGAAGGTGTCATCTCCTTGAGGTGGTGGTGAAGAAGGTTGAGGTGGATCAACACAATTTACTTCTTCCTTCTCTTCATCATGTCGTGTACGGCTTGTGGATGCATCCATGTCGTTTTGTGGTTGCCTTGACGTGAAGTAGCCGCTTCCACTTGTGTTGATGAAGTGTTTTCCTTTACCTCCATGAGACGATTCTTGCCAATGGACAAGTATTTGATGGATTCTGAAGGTTCCTTATCTCCTACATCATTTGGCAATTGTTCGACTTGCGAACCATTAGATTCATCAAACTTCACACCTACCATCTCTTCAACTTTTCGAGTGAAGTTGTTGCATACACGGTAAGTGTGAGAGTTTGATACGTAACCAAGTAGGAATCCTTCATGAGATTTAGGAGAAAATTTAGAACAACGATGCATATCAAGGATGTAGCATTTAGAGCAGAATACCCGAAAGTATCTAACTTAGGATTTGTTATCGATGAGTAGCTCGTATGACGTTTTACCGAGAAGCTTGTGTAAGTAGAGTTGGTTCATGGCATGACAAGTTCTTTCCATGGCTTCTGCCCAAAAGTGTCTTGGTGTCTTGTATTCATCAAGCATCATTCTAGCCTTGTCTATGAGAGTCCAATTCTACCTCTCAACAACTCCATTTTGTCGATGTCTGTACGTAGACGGGAACTCATGTGAGATACCCTATTCATCAAGAAAAGTCTCCACATTTGTGTTCTTGAACTCCAATCCGTTGTCGCTCCAAACTTTCGTGATCTTCACTTCAAACTCATTTTGAGTTTTCCCAGCAAAGTTCTTGAAGATCTTTTGTATTTGTGACTTGTCATCAAGAAATAACACCCATGTAAATTTGGAAAAATCATCAACAATAACTAGACCAAAATAATTTGCACCGAGGCTCTTGTAAGCATTGGGACCAAAGAGATCCATGTGAAGCAACTCGAGTGGCCTTCTAGTAGTCATGATGTTCTTCACAGGATGACTTCCACCGACTTGTTTTCCTACTTGACAAGAACTACGAAGTCTATCTTTGTCGAAGATAACATCTTTAACACCAAGAATATGATCACCTTTGATAAGCCTATCAAGATTACACATACCAACATGTCCTTATCTTCTATGCCATAACCATCCTTTAGAAGATTTTGCAATAAGACATGTACGGGGTTCGGATATTTTAGTGAAATGGACAATGTATAGATCACCTCTACGAAAACCAGTAAATACCATGTTATGATTATTGCTACGGAACACTTGGCAGTCAACTTTCATAAACAACACATTGAAACAAAAGGTTGTTAGTCTTGATATGGAAAGAAGATTGTCGCCAAGGGATTCAACAAGCATGACATTTTGAATTGAGCTAACAAAGGTTCTGTCTCTCGAAAAATCGATAGGGCCAAGTGGAAATTGTCGGTGGCACTGATTTTGATGTTTAGGCTTTGGACAAAGAATTTTATGGGATAATGACTAAATATTTTGGGTGGCTATCTCCAAGCACTGGAGCAACCAATTCATCACAGATACGTCACCCCGTTTTAATAGTATTAGCTTTCCTATGAACTCAAAAGTGATTTTTCTCAAATATAAAATTTAGAGTCCTCTTGCTTGAAGCTTGGTCAATCTTATTCCTTTCCTTCCTTGGGTCTCCTCCACACAATCCTTAATCGATGCATCTCTATGGACTATACGTGAAATATACTCGGTAAAAGTGTTAGTTCAAGAGACAATGTATGTTGTCATGAATTATCAAAACCACCAAGGGAGCATATGTGCTTTCGTCTGTCCAAAAACTCAAATTGGAAACTAGAATATACTCTACTTAGCTCATTACTTCCTTCGGGATGGGGGCAATCTCTGATCTGTCTTGAGCATCATGATACGTCTCCAACGTATCTATAATTTTTGATGGTTTCATGCTGTTATCTTGTCAAACTTTGGATGTTCTATATGCCTTTTATATATTTTTTGGGACTAACCTATTAATTCAGTGCCAAGTGCCAATTCCTGTTCTTTCCGTGTTTTTGACCCCTTTTCAGGTGGAGTCCAAACGGAATAATTCTTTCGCGATGATTTTTTATGGAAAATATCAAAAATATCGGAAGAAAAAGATACCAGAGAGGGGTCCCGAGAAAGCCACAAGCCCTGTTGGCGCGCCCCCAGGCCGCACAGACCAAGCTTGTGGGCCCCTCAGGGGCCCACTTGATGCAAATCCACCGCCATCTGGTCCTATAAATCCAGAAACCTCCAGAAAGAAACCTAGATCGGGAGTTCCGCCGCCGCAAGCCTCTGTAGCCACCAAAAACCAATCTGGAGCCCGTTCCGACACCCTGCCGGAGGGGGAATCCATATCCGGTGGCCATCTTCATCATCCCGGTGATCTCCATGACGAGGAGGGAGTAGTTCTCCCTTAGGGCTGAGGGTATGTACCTGTAGCTATGTGTTTGATCTCTCTCTCTCTCATGTTCTTGAGATGTCTTGATCTCGATGTACCGTGGGCTTTGCTACTATAGTTGGATCTTATGAGGTTCTTCCCCCTCTCCCTTCTTGTAATTAATTGAGTTTCCCCTTTGAAGTTATCTTATCGGTTTGAGTCTTTGAGAACACTTTATGTATGTCTTGCACGTGTCTATCTGCGGTGATCAACTTGCGGGTTTGTGACACTCGGAACCTATGCATATGGGTTGTCACACGTTTGATTCATGTGAGTACTCGATGTATGTTTTGGTGATCAACTTGCGGGTTCATTGGGAACCTATGCATAGGGGTTGGCACACGTTTTGACTCTCCGGTAGAAACTTTGGGGCACTCTTTGAAATTCTATGTGTTGGTTGAATAGACGATTCTGAGATTGTGTGATGCATATCTTATAATCATGCCCACGGATACTTGAGGTGACAATGGAGTATCTAGGTGACATTAGGGTTTTGGTTGATATGTATCTTAAGGTGTTATTCTAGTACGAACTCTATGATGGATCAAACAGAAAGAATAGCTTCGTGTTATTTTATTACGGACTCTTGAATAGATCGATCAGAAAGAATAACTTTGTGGTGGTTTCGTACCCGACAATAATCTCTTCGTTTGTTCTCCGCTATTAGTGACTTTGGAGTGACTCTTTGTTGCATGTTGAGGGCTAGTTATATGATCCAATTATGTTATCATTGTTGAGAGAACTTCACTAGTGAAAGTATGAACCCTAGGCCTTGTTTCCACGCATTGCAATACCATTCGTGCTCACTTTTGTTACTAGTTTCCTTGCTGTTTTTGTAATTTCAGATTACAAAAACCTATATCTACCATCCTTATTGCACTTGTATCACCATCTCTTCGCCGAACTAGTGCACATATACAACTTACCATTGTATTGGGTGTGTTGGGACACAAGAGACTCCTTGTTATTTGGTTGCAGGGTTGCTTGAGAGAGACCATCTTCATCCTACGCCTCCTGCGGATTGATAAACCTTAGGTCACCCACTTGAGGGAAAATTGCTACTGTCCTACAAACCTCTGCGCTTGTAGGCCCAACAACGTCTACAAGGAGAAGGTTGCGTAGTAGACATCAAGCTCTTTTCTGGCGCCGTTGCCGGGGAGGTTTGCGCTTGAAGGTATATCTTTAGATCTTGCAATCAAATCTTTTTGTTTCTTGTTCTTTCACTAGAAAACTAACAAAAAAGGGAATTGAGGATGTCTCACATGCTCCATCTTTTCAATGTCTTTCGTGAGCATGATGGGAAGGAACATTGTGCTCAATTGCTGAAAGAAGAATTACATAGAATGCTTGGCATAGAATATGTGAATGATGAGCATGATTGCAATGTTGTTTGCATGAATTCTATGAATACCCATGATGCTAATGATATGCAAAGCCACAAGCTTGGGGATGCTATATTTGATGAAGATGATCTTTTTAGTTCTTCCACTTGGAATGATCAAAATCATTTTGATGAAAGCATGCCCCCTATCTATGATGATTATTGTGAGGATACTTATGCTTTAAAGAAGAGGGATGATAAAACTTGTCATACTCTCGAGAACCCCTTTGCTAAACCTTGCTTTTTCATTGTGGACACAATTTGTAGTGCTCAAGTCTTTTACGATACTCCCACTACTATTCTTGAGAATAGATTTCCTTATGTGGAGAGTAGTAAAATTTCTATGCTTGTAGATCATGAAAAGAATGCTTTAGATGCTGGTCATATTGTTGACTTCATTCATGATGCTACTGAAAATTACTATGAGAGAGGATCATATGCTTCTACTTATTGCAATAGTATCAAGCTTCCTCTCCATATGTTGAAATTTTTGAAGCTATGCTTGTTTTACCTTCCTATGATAGTTGATTCTTGCTCCAATAAATTGTTTGATCACTAAAACCCTATGCAAGAACCCTATGCATAGGAAGTGGGTTAGATTTAAATATGCTAGCCATTTGCTCCATGATGCTCTCGTTGTGTTTCAATCCTTACCTTTTATGTGAGCATCATTGAAATCAATGCCTAGCTAAGGGCGTTAAACGATAGCGCTTGTTGGGAGGCAACCCAATGAATAAATTTTTCTTTGATTTTTTGCTTCCTGTTTTGTTTTCTCCACACCATCATAATTCTGTTATGATTGTGTCTTTTGTGTTTCTTTTTGTGTTTGTGCCAAGCAAAACCGTTATGATTAGTCTTGGTGATGATTGTTTGATCATGCTGGAAAAAGACAGAAACTTTCTACTCACGAAAAGAATTTTCATTTTTATTCTGTAAGAGATTTTGAGTTGATTCTTTTTGCTGCTGATTTCTATGCAATTTCGTCAAACTATCGTAATGTTTCAGATTTTTGTAAGTACCATAAGTATACTAAGTATACAGATTGCTACAGACCGGTTTGCTGTTAACATATTCTGTTTTTGTTGAGTTGGTTGCTTATTTTGATGAAACTATGGATAGTATCGGAGGGTACTAGCCATGGATAAGTGAAAATACAGCAACCCAACACCAACATAAGTAGAATTTAAGTTTTCTGCAGTACCTAAGGAAGTGGTGATTTGCTTTCTTATACTAATGATATCATGAGTTTCTGTTTAAGTTTTGTGTTGTGAAGTTTTCAAGTTCTGGGTGAAGTTCTTATGGACAAAGAGATAAAGAGTGGCAAGAGATCAAGCCTGGGGATGCCCAAGGCACCCCAAGTTGTTTCAAGGATGCCGAAAAAGGCTAAGCTTGGGGATGCCCCGGGAAGGCATCCCCTCTTTCGTCTTCAATCGATCGGTAATGTTACTTGGAGCTATATTTTTATTAGCCACATGATATGTGTTTTGCTTGGAGCGTCTTGTATCGTAGGAGTATTTTATTTTTGTTGTGTCACAATCTTCCTTGCTGCACACTTAGAGAGAGACATGCACTCACCATGATTTTGTCGAACTTCACTTATATCCTTTGGTTAGACAATTCAGCTCACATGTGCTTCACTTATATCTTTTGAGCTAGTTGATTTTGCTCTATGTGCTTCACTTATATCTTTTAGAGCACAGTGGTGCGTGGCTTAGTAGTTGATCTATGCTCTGAAAGTAGTCTCAAAAGGGGTAGTTATCCAAAGTGATATGAAAACTTCCACCTTCATGTGCACTGAATAGTTAGAGAAGTTTGATTCATCTCAATTAGTTTTGAGTTGTGGTTGTGGTAATATTGAAGTTATATTAGTAAGGTGTTGTGGATCTAGAAATACTTGTGTTGAAGTTAGTGATTCCCATAGCATGAACGTATGGTGAACCGCTATGTGATGAAGTCTGAGCATGATTAGTCTATTGATTGTCATCCTTTGTGTGGCGGTCGGGATCGCGCGATGGTTTATACCTACCAACCCTTCCCCTAGGAGTATGCGTTGAATGCTTTATTTTGATTACTACTAAACCTTTTGCAACAAGTATATGAGTTCTTCATGACTAATGTTGAGTCCATGGTTTAGATGCACTTTCACCTTCCACCATCACTATCTTCTTTAGTGTCGCGCAACTTTCGTCGGTGCACAAAACCACCCATATAGCCTCCGTGAAAACAACCACCATACCTACCTACTATGGCTTTTTCAAAGCTATTCCGAGATATATTGCCATACGACTACCACCATGACATGTGCCACCACTTCTACATTGCCATTGCATGATCGTAAGATAGTTAGCATGATGTTTCCATTGATGTCTATGCCATGCTAGATCATTGTCACGGTACACTACCGAAGGCATTCCATATAGAGTCATCATTGCTCTAAGTTTTGAGTTGTAAGTGCGATGATCATCATTGATGGAGCATTGTCCCATGTGAGGAAATAAAATAGGCCAAAGATGCCCACCAAAATAATAATAAAAAAAAGAGGCCAAAGAGCCCACAAAAAAATGAGAGAAAAAGAGAGAAGGGACAATGCTACCACCTTTACACACTTGTGCATATTAAGCACCATGATCTTCATGATTGAGAGTCTCTCATTTTGTCACCACCATATAGCTGGTGGAAAATTTTCATTATATAACTTGGCTTGTATATTCCAATGATAGGCTTCCTCAAAATTGCCTTAGGTCTTCGTCAGCAAGCAAGTTGGATGCACACCCACTAGTTTTCTTTAAGGGCTTTTACATACTCTTAGCTCTAGTGCATCATTTGTATGACAATCCCTACTCATTCACGTTGATATCTATTGATGAACATCTCCATAGCTCATTGATATGCCTAGTCAATGTGACAATCTTCTCCTTGTTTGCCTTGCAACCTCCACCACACTCCACACCACTTATAGTGCTAAAACCATGGCTCACGCTCATGTATTGAGTGAGAGTTGAAATTTTTTGAGAAAGTAAAGGTGTGAAAACAATTACTTGGCCAATACCGGGGTTGTGCATGATTTAAATTCATTGTGCAAGGATGATAGAGCATAGCCAGACTATATGATTTTGTAGGGATAACTTTCTTTTGGCCTTGTTATTTTGAAAGTTCATGATCACCTTGCTAGTTTGCTTGAATTATTATTGTCTCCACGTCAATAGCAAACTATTGTTTTGAAACTAATGGATCTGAACATTCACGTCACATCAGAGGAGTTACAAAGGATATCTATGCTAGGTAGCATGAAAGCATAAAAAATTCATTCTTTATCACTTCCCTACTCGAGGACGAGCAGGAGTTAAGCTTGGGGATGCTTGATACGTCTCCAACGTATCTATAATTTTTGATGGTTTCATGCTGTTATCTTGTCAAACTTTGGATGTTTTATATGCCTTTTATATCTTTTTTGGGACTAACCTATTAATTCAGTGCCAAGTGCCAGTTCCTGTTCTTTCCGTGTTTTTGACCCTTTTTCAGGCGGAGTCCAAACGGAATAATTCTTTCGCGATGATTTTTTATGGAAAATATCAAAAACACCGGAAAAAAAGATACCAGAGAGGGGTCCCGAGGAAGCCAGAAGCCTTGTTGGTATTCTTTATTCTTTATTCTTTATTCCGGAAGCATTGTGATGTTGCTCTGTTAAGTCAATCATCTCTTCTAGTCAGGATCATTTTCTCTCCTTGCTTATTCAGTTTAGTTGGGTTGTTGTGAATCTTCAAGATCTTTTCATCTTATTGAATTTTTTTCAATCCCTTTCCTACCGAAGTGCTGTCAAAATTTTGTTTGAATTCTCGATTATTCCTCATGTTATTCTTAATATCTTTGCAACCTTCATGATTCATTGGTTTCACTCGTTAGTCAAGAAGCAACTAAGCTTTACCGTTTGCTCTTTCTCTTCCTCTTCCCCTTTTCTTTCTTATATCTCAGGGCGAGATCTCTTGTTAGTGTAGGAGAGTTGTAACAACACGAGACCGACGCTGCAGAAGATTACTCTTTTATTCCGTTGTTATCGTGTGATTATTTTGTTTGTCACATTCATCATCGCATCATGCGCATTATCCGCATTGCATCGGCACTCCGTTGTCGTTAGTTTTCAAAAATTGCGTCCGTTATTAGTTGCCGGTTCTCTCCATTTTTCGTTAACCGTTTTAAGACAAACCACACATGCACGCGCCCGTGGCATTGATAAAGTATTGTTTTTCTTAAACTGTGTTTCAAATATTCTCGGATTGGGTTGAGACTTGGCGTGCGGTCTTATTATAGTGTAGGTAGGCCGCCTGCCAAATTTCGTCGCAATCGGAGTTTGTTCGATACCCAACCATTAAACCTATAGCGGCATTATAGCCGGCCTATCGTCGGGTGTCTTTTGTTATTTTAAACTCTGTCGCCGGGTTGCCTGTTTTTCCTCCCTTCTCCGCCTAGCCCTCTACACAATGCACCGACCCTACCCGCAACCTAGACCGAAAACCTACCGAGACCCGAACCGGGCGGTCGTGACCGTTAGATCTGGATCAACCCCGTTTTACCCCAAACCGTCATCGACTTTTGAGTTGGACTCCCTAACCTAGTTATTCTGAACCGTCCGATTTAATTGGAGGGGCCAAATGCTCCTAAAGCTAACCACTGGCTTTATAGTCTACCCCTAGTCCATTTTGGACAAACCAAGACCTAACCCTAGACCAACTCACTCGATCCCCACCTAGCGTCGCCACCTGCCCAAACTCCCACGCGACCCCCCTGCCAGCGGGATCCTCTCGATTCCCCCCATCGCATGTGCCCGAGCGACCCGCTGCTGGAGCTCTCTCATTCCCGCTCACCTCTTTGCCCCAACCCCAACGACCAGAAGCCGTCGCCATCCTTGCCGGAGCCCCTAGCCGCCACCGCCAGCCTGTTCGGGCTCCCTGCTCAGGCCGCAGCTCCCAAGGCCACCGGAGCCCCGTGCTCCACCATGCCGCCTCTGGCCGAGCGTGGTCGCCAGATGCACCGCCCTCATCACCCGACCCCATCGCCCACAGCTCCTCCATGCCTCCTCCTCCTTCTCGAGGTCCAGGGAGTCCGGCCTGCCCTCGTCGGATCTGCGTGTTATGGCCATCTTTGCCTCTCCCCGCAGCGGCCCCAACTGCGAGTTTCCTCGATTTCCTCGTCGGGGCTCCGTCAAGCTCGCGTGCAAGCCAACGCCAAGGCCAGGACCTCCTCTGATCGACCTGCTGCAGCTCCCGCGAGCCCATGCCGCGAGCCTCGCATGGAGCCCCGTGAACGTCGGCGACCCCATCGCCTGTGCGCGCATCCGTGCTCCTTCTACTGCGAGTTGGCCCCGCTCGTCATAGCCCTGCATAGGAGAGCAGAGGACTAGTGATACGTCTCCAACGTATCTGTAATTTTTGATGGTTCCATGCTATTATCTTGTCAAACTTTGGATGTTTTGTATGCATTTTATATGTTTTTTGGGACTAACTTATTAACTCAGTGCCAAGTGCCAGTTCCTATTTTTTTTCCGTGTTTTTGACATTTTTCAGAGGAGAATAGCAAACGGAATCCAAACGGAATAAAACCTCCCAAAAGTTTTTTTCTGGAATAGAAAATATGCAGGGAACTTGAGAACCAAGGCAAAGGCTCCCGGGGGAGGCCACAAGCCCCCTAGCCGCAACCTGGGGGGGGGGCACCTAGCAGGCTTGTGCCCCTCCCCCCCCCCCCGTGGCTCCTTTTCCGTACCTCTTCCGCCTATAAATTCCCTAAAAATCTGAAACCACGGGAGAGAGTCACGAAAATACTTTTCCACCGCCGCAAGCTTTTGTCTCCGCAAGATCCCATCTGGGACACGTTCTGGTGCTCTGCCGGAGGGGGGATTCAAACATGGAGGGCTTCTTCATCAACACCATTGCCTCTCCGATGATGCATGAGTAGTTCACCACAGACCTTCGGGTCCATAGCTAGTAGCTAGATGGCTCCTTCTCTCTCTTGGATCTTCAATACAAAGTTCTCCATGATCTTCATGGAGATCTATCCGATGTAATCTTCTTTTGCGGTGTGTTTGTAGAGATCCGATGAATTGTGGATTTATGATCAGATTATCTATGAATCTTATTTGAGTTTCCTCTGATCTCTTATATGCATGATTTCATATCCTTGTAATTCTCTTCGAGTTGTGGGTTTCGTTTGGCCAACTTGATCTATAATTCTTGCAATGGGAGAAGTGCTTGGTTTTGGGTTCATACCGTGCGGTGTCCTCACCCAGTGACAGAAGGGGTAGCGAGGCACGCATCGTGTTGTTGCCATCAAGGGTCAAAAGATGGGGTTTATATCTATTACATGAATTTATCCCTCTACATCATGTCATCTTGCTTAAGGCGTTACTCTATTTGTTATGAACTCAATACACTAGATGCATGCTGGATAGCGGTTGATGTGTGGAGTAATAGTAGTAGATGCAGAAAGTATCGGTCTCCTTGTCTCGGACGTGATGCCTATATCTATGATCATTGCCTTAGATATCATCAAGACTTTGCGCGGTTCTATCAATTGCTCGACAGTAATTCGTTCACCCACCGTAATATTTGCTATCATGAGAGAAGCCTCTAGTTAACACTATGGCCCCCGGGTCTACTTCACATCATATTTTCAGCTCTACACTTTTACTTTGTTGCACTTTCCGCCTTTAGATCTCACCTTGCAATCAATCATGAAGGGATTGACAACCCCTTTGTAGCGTTGGGTGCAAGTTTGCTGTTTTTGCGCAGGTACTTTGGAGACTTGCCTTTATTCTCCTACTGGATTGATACCTTGGTTCTCAAACTGAGGGAAATACTTACTGCTACTGTGCTGCATTACCCTTTGCTCTTCAAGGGAAAAACCAACGCAAGCTCAAGAGGTAGCAACCAACACCATCAGGGCCCCTGCTCGACGCGGGCGAGCGCTTGCCCCTTGTGCCTCGCGCGTCGGAGTAGGCTCAGTTGCCCAGCCTTGTTGCGCATCGAGCCATCCCCAGCGCTGCGTTGACCCAGGCCCTTTGGGTCAATCCAGTGTCGTGTTGACCTGATCCTTCACCAGCATGGACCGGTGCCATGTCTTGCACCTTGGCCGCCTACCTAGTTCCACCTCTTCGTTGACCACGAAGTCCTCGAACGCGACTAAACAGTGGAGAGCCAAGACCGTCAAGTCCAAGTCCACCCCGAGTTCGACCGCACTCGGAACCTCCAAGACCGTTTCCGTGTACAACTACTTCCACAACGTCCTCGACGACCCGGAACATCTACAGAACCATGTACGACTACCATTACCGAAGACCCGGGTACCACTACTTAAACCACCGTCACGGGAACGACTACTTCCACTACGTCCATGACGACCTTGTACATCTACACCGCTCCGACTCAAACCGCTCCAAGAGGAATGCTTCAAAGGTATACCACCGAGACGAAACCCATGGATGAATGCATTGTTGTATAAGAGGCGATGTTGTCCGTTTCGTAGATGCCATGTTAGTTGCACGTTGTCCCTCTTTTTCCGTGCCCCTGACACATGGGAACCAGGTAACCGGGATCACCCCATCATTCTTGGCATGACACGCACACGCTCTCAATTCGTTGGCACTGGTACCTCATCGCGTTATCAGGACCGGAACGTTGCCGTGGCGTCGTTTCCGTTTCGCCGCCATGGTTCCCTTTCATTCACCATGGCGACATGCTTCATATCCTCTTGCCATGTTTTCATAAACTTTGCATGCATGTTGCATTCATGGCATAATATCTCATGTGGCACGTATCTTTTAGACGTAGCTCTGTTGAATGAGCTATATACGTAAATCGACTAGTATGTCGTGTAGGATCACATGCTTCACCTCTTGCCATGTTAACAACATTTTAAAATTGCCGTGTACCTAAATGGGAGTGAACTAAATAATTCGTATGTGGAGTTTCGTCAATATGCAACTTGTTGCATATTGAGCTTCACTTAATGTGTAGTGTTTGATTGTTGTGAATTGCCATGCCATGCCTTGCATTATTGAAATGGACATGCGTCATGTTGGATTGTGCATCATATCGTGCTTTTATGGTGGTGTTATTGTGTGTTGATTCTTGTTTCCGGTTTGCTTCGTCTCGATAGAGTTCCGTAAGCGTGTCGGAATGTGAGGATCCGTTCGACTACGTCAATTCGTCTGCTTCACGGAGTCATTTTTCTTCCTAGGGGAATCACACGCAAGATGATTATTTTCCTAGATAGCATTATTATCATTGCCTTGCTAGTTGTCTCGTTTCTTTCGCTATATCTCGCTTCCTACCATGTGTTATATATTAGCCTCCCAACATTGCCATGAAAACCTCTAACCACTCCACAACCGAGCAAACCAATGTTTGGTTATGTTACCGCTTGCTTAGCCTTCTTATAGCATTGCTAGTTGCAGGTGCAGTTGCTTCCATGTGATAACATGGGTTCCTTGTTATATGACCATATAACTGCTAACTAATGTAATGGACCTATATACTTGGTAAAAGGTGGAAGGCTCGACTTTCTAGCCTGGTGTTTTGTTCCACTTTTGTCGCCTTAGTTTCGGCTACCGGTGTTTTATTCCATAACTGAGCGCTTGTAACACGTTCGGGGTTGTTATGGGGACCCCCTTGGTAAATCGTTTAGTGTTAAGGCTTGTCTGGCAAGACCCAACTTTGCTACTACATTTGCCTAATAAGTGATAAAAAGCATAGGGACCCGCCGGCACCCGCGAATAATTAATCAACCCCCGGGCCACTGCTCCTCATGAGTGTTGGTGCAAAAATGGCAGACTACAGAGCCACCATGGGGCAAATCGAGGTTTGGTTTTACTCGTAGGCTTTCCCATCTGGTATTGTCCTGAGAACGAGATACGCGACTCCTATCGAATTCGTCGACACATCGGGCAGTCTTGCTGGAGTCATCTTACCTAAACGATATATCCAGATTACTAGAATGCCACTCGAGCTGATTCACATGGATCTCTTTGGTACCAATGCTTACAAGAGCCTCAGTGGAAATTCTTTTGGTCTAGTTATTTTAGATGATTTATCTAGATTTACGTGTGTATTCTTTCTTGATGATAAGTAATAGGTAGAAAAGATCTTCAAAACTTCGCTCGAAAAGCCCAAAATCAGTTTGAAGTGAAGATCAAGAAAGTTTGGAGCGACAGCGGATCTGCGTTCAAGAAGAAAAATATGATACTTTTCTTGATGAAGAAGGTATCTCACATGAGTTGTCGGTGACGTACACACCTCAACAAAATGGAGTTGTTGAGAGGAAGAACTGGACTCTCATAGAGATGGCGAGAACGATGCTTGTCGAATACAAGACGCCAAGACACTTATGGGCCGAAGTCGTGGAAATAGCTTGTCATGCCACAAATCGACTCTACTTACACAAGATTCTTGGTAAAATGACATACGAGATACTCACCGATAACAAACCCCAAGTTGGATACTTTTGGGTGTTCGACTGAAAGTGCTAAGTTCTTGATAAGTATCGTCGTTCTAAATGTGCTCCGAAATCTCATGAAGATTTTCTACTTGGTTATAGGTCAAACTCTCACACTTACCGTGTCTACAACAAATTCACTCAAAAAGTAGAAGAGATGGTGGATGTGAAGTTTGATGAATCTAATGGTTCCCAAGTCGAACAATTGCCAAATGATGTAGGAGATAAGGAACCTTCGGAAGCCATCCAAGATTTGTCCATCGGCAAGATTCGTCCCATGGAGGTGAAGTAAAGTACTTCATAAACACAAGTGCAAGCTCATACTTCGCGTCAAGCTGAACCACAAAACAACATGGAGGCATCCACAAGTGGTACACGACATGATGAAGAAGAGGAAGAAGTCCATCGTGATGATACACCTCAACCTTCTTCAACACCACCTCAAGGATATGACACCTTCAACGACAATGAATAAGAAGAAGATGATCAGGAAGCTTCACCATCCAACAAGGAAAAGCTATCACGTTTTCGAGCAAGACTGGATAAGGATCATCCGCTGAATCAAATCTTTGATGACATACAAACCAGGAGAATCACTCGCTCTTAAACACGTTTGGCTAATTTTTGTGAGCATTACTCATTTGTCTCTAGCATTGAGCCTATGAAGGTAGAATAAGCACTTGAAGACCCGGATTGGGTGAATGCCACGCACGAAGAGATACATAACTTTGAGAGGAATGAAGTTAGGATGCTCATGGAAAAACCCGAAGATGAGCACAACATCATTGGTACAAATTGGGTGTTTCGGAACAATCAATATGAATATGGTCAAGTTGTACGCAACAAGGCATGTCTCATAGCTCAAGGTTACACGCAAGTCAAAGGTATGGACTACCGTGAGACCTATGCCCCTATTGCTAGACTTGAAGCCATTCATATCTTCTCGCTTATGCCAATCAACATGATATTACTCTTTACCAAATGGATATGAAAAGTGCTTTTCTAAATGGTGAAACTGAGGAGGAAGTTTATGTCAAACAACCTCCCGTCTTTGTGAACCCTAAGAAACCTAATCATGTTTTCAAACTTCGAAAAGCTTTGTATGGTCTTAAACAAGCCCCTCGAGCTTGGTACAAATGCCTAACAAAGTTTCTCATTGAAAAGGGATTTGAGATTGTTAAAATTGGAGCGACCTTATTCACTAAAAGAGTTAATGGCGAATTATCTTTGGATCTACCAACCCACAATTTAGTGAGAAGTTTGGAATATTGATGTCCGAGAAATATGATATTTCTATGATGTGTGAGCTGAAATTATTCTTTGGTTTGCAAATCAAACAAATGAGATAAGTTACATTTATCTCTCAAACCATGTACAACAAGGACCTGATCAAGAAGTTCAATATGCAAGAATGCAAAGGTATGAAAACTCCCATGCCTACTAGTGGACATGTTGGCCTCACTAAGGAGGACAAACCAGATGGTCAAAAAGTTTATCGATCAATGATCAATTCATTGCTATATCTGTGTGTCTCCCATCCTGATATCATGTTGAGTGTTTGCATGTGTGCCTGATACCAAGCGGCACCGAAGGAGTGTCATCTAAAGGACGTGAAAGGAATTGTGAGATACTTGATACATACACCAAACATTGGCATATGGTATCAGAAGGGATCTACTTTTAATCTTGTTGGCTATTCCGAATTGGACTATGCCGGGGACAAGGTTGATAGAAAATCCACCTCGGGTACATGTCAATTTCTTGGGAGATCTGTCGTGTCTTGGTCATCCAAGAAGCAAAACTTGGTATCTTTATCTATCGCCAAAGCAGAATACATTACTGCCGGATCATGTTGTGCATAATTACTATGGATGACGCAAACTCTTAAGGATTATGGCATTCAGGTGAAACATGTTCCATTGTTGCGTGACAATGAAAGTGCTATTAAAATTACCCATAATCCCGTGCAACATTCTTGAATTAAACATATCCAAGTTCCACATCATTTCATTCGTGATCATGTTGGTAAAGGAGATTTTAATCTCAAGCATGTTTGTACCAACAAACAATTGGATGATATCTTTACCAACCACTTCACGAGAAAGAGTTTTTTCACTTGAGGAGTGAGTTAAACATCATTGATGCTCCAGACTTTAGCTAGACTCACTCCGATGCATGCAAGGGCATGAGCTTACTTCATTATTCTATGATGGTATTGATATGTCACTACCTTATATCTTGGAAAACTATGATTCCTTGTATTCCATCTAACCTTTTGTAGGTACTTGGAAGAACTACACTCCACAAGGTTGCCATCAACTCACATCAAAAGCCATGTTGTCATGGCCAAGTATCAACAATCCCTTTATTTGGAGATGAAGGAAGAAGACAATAAAATCATATCTTTGACAACTATATGAGGATAAATTCACACTTCTCATTTGGATATATTATGTTCTTCCTTGCATGACTAAACAATGTAGGTGAAAAGTGAACAAATACATCAAGGATAGCTCCAAACTCAGGATGATCTTCATCATCATTGAGAATCCACAACAAGTTCACCTACATGCCACGTCATCATCATCATTCGAAGGTATGTACTCATATCCTTGATATAGCTTTACACCAAGTCATGAGGTAAAGCAACTCAAGTGATATGAATACATTAAAATGCTTAATCGAAAAATGGCAACCCCATTTTGCACTTAACGATGAGTATGACCTATGATCAAGCAATCTTGCTCGCCTCCTCAATTTGATATACTATAATATAGGTGATCTAGTCACCGCCCAACATCGAGATGAAGATTCCTCCATGGTTCATATTTTTGTTGCATGCTTTCTTGGAACCATTAAATTCTCACCTATATGTATGTATATTTTTCAAAAAAGGTATTTTCTCTTTTCTTTTTCAAAACTTTTGGATATTTTCTTTCTATTTGAGTTGAGAAGTTCAATTTTTAATTGCAACTCGGTCTTATCGATGTGGGAAAATCGGTCCTACCGACTTCTCCGAGTGGCCTAAGATCATTTTCGGTCCTACCGAATCTTATTGCCTCGGAGACTCTGAATTTTATTACTGCCTATGATCTTTTAGATTCTCTTAGTATTTCTGTCTTTATTCCAAAGGGGGAGAAACTTCTAAGTGATCCCACAAAGGGGGAGAAACATCTAGGATCCCTACTGAAAGGGGGAGAACTTTTAAGGAACCGTTATCTATACTGCATGGGCGAGAAAAGTTCAAGGAACCCTTATCTATACTAAAGGGGAGAAAAATTCAAGGAACCCTTATCATAGAAAGATGAATCCAGGATCCCTTACTCTCAATAAACCCTTACCCTCTGACCTTTTTGTGAATTAACGCCAAAGGGGGAGATATATCAAAGCTTCTAAATGCTTATACCAAAAGGGTAGATCTACCAAAGGGGGAGATATATATAAGCTTACACAGAGAGAATGAGAGATACCATTATGGGGGAAAGATATAAAAGGAGAAAGTTCTATTTGAGTTTTATTACCTACTTTGGATTGGACTTTTCTCACCCTACCTACTCCCAATATCTACATACTATGATTCACGGGAGAGGAAATACTAGATATTCATGCTTTGGTGATAAAGTTCTAAATATTCTTGGAGTCATATCTATCATGAAATCCTATTTTCAATATGTATTTCATATCTTGGTACTTTTGAAGCTCTTTTCATCTTTATAATAGAATACTCTTATGTTATCTAACATTTGTTTTCCCAAGTATTCTCCTACTCCTAAGATGGTCAAGAACCTCAAGGTAAGTATATGCATCATATCCTTGTTCAAGATGATTTCTTGTCTTTCGCACATATTGTTTGCAAGAGTGAGTCTTGATAGTGGAAATCTTTCATTCACACTTGTTTGATGCATATAGCCTATATTCACATGACTTGTCTTTTCCCTTCTACTATGTGTGTGCTCTTGCAGTCCAAAGCAAACATCTCTTAAAAGGGGATTTCACACATTTAGGGGGAGCTTGTATTAGTCATGTGTCTTTCAAAGCTATCATATTCTACTGCTTATGTTTATTTAAAGCTTTGATTGTATGTTGTCATAAATTACCAAAAAGGGTGAGATTGAAAGCAAATATGCTCCCTTGGTGGTTTTGATAATTCATGACAACATACATTGTTTCTTGGACTAACACTTTTACTTAGTATATTTCAGATATAGTCCACAAAGATGCATTGGCTAAGGATTGTGTGGAGAAGCCCCTGGATACAAGGAAAGGAATAGGATTGTCCAAGCTTCAAGCTACAAGACACTTCATTTTATATTTGTGAGAAATTACATTTGAGTCCATAGGAAAGCTAATACTATTAAAATGGGGTGAGGTATCTATGATGAATTGGTTGCTCTAGTGCTTAGAGATAGCCACCAAAAATAATTAGTCATTATCCCACAAAATTCTCTATCAAAAGCCTAAACATCAAAAGATGTGCCACCAATATTTTCCACTCGTCCCTACCAATGTTTTCAGAAACAGAACCTATGTCAAACCCTAGAATCTCGGTACCACCAACTTCCACTTTGGTGCCACTGAAAAACAGTGACCAACTTTCTAATGTGTGGTTTTCAAGAATTGGTCTCACCGAGTTTTGGAAACTACCCTAGGTCACCATATTGTTACCACCAAGATTCCAATATCGGTCTGACCGAGCATTCGAAAGTTGCCACATTTTGTGCAACTAAGTGCCATCGAGATTCATTTGAGTTCACCGGGTTGGGAAATAATGTTGCAACTGTTGGATTTTAGGAGATTCCTATATATACCCATACACCACCTCACTTCTGCATAGGAAGCACTCAGAACACACATATACTTGCCATATCCATATTTCTAAGAGAGAGCCACCTACTAATGTGTTGAGATCAAGATATTCCAATCCATCCATCCATTTGAAACTGATCTCTATCCTCCCCAAGGTTCTTTCCACCCAGTCAATCTCTTCTACCCATGCCAAATATGTGAGAGAGTGATTGAGTGTTGAGTAGACTATCTTTTGAATCACAAGATCAAGGAATTCATCGTTCTACCGCATCTATTACCTTTTGGAGGGTGGTGCCTCCTATATTGGTTAGGTTTCGCTTGGAAGCCTTCTACTTCATGTTGTGGAGTTGAACCAAGAAGTTTGTACAGGCAAGGAGATCGCCTACTTTGTGAATATCTACCCTGAGTGAGGATAGTCTTTCGTGGACATAAGCCATGGTGGAATAGACAAGGCCGATTCTTCGTGGACCCCTTGTGGGTGGAGCCGTCCATGGACTCTCACAGTTGTGTTACCCTTTGTCGGTTCAAGTCTCCACTAACGTGGACGTATGATAGCACCACCTATCGGAACCACGCCTAAAATCACTTTGTCCATGTTTGCGTTTGATCTTCCTAAACTCCACTCCTTACCTTACATGTGCAATGTCTTTACTTTCCACTGCCATATATGTTGAATAGCATGTGTTCAGTGCACTACACCTTTTAGAATTGCTAAAATCTGCCAACAATCAATATTGGGAAAAGGCTAGGTTTTAATTTTTGCAAGTATTGTATTCACCCCTCTAGACATTCCTTCTAGTGATCCCACAATAATAAACAATTATCATGAACAAGTAAATATAATAATAACCACTTTCTTATTGCCCCTAGGACATATTTCCAACAACATGTCCCAGTCGTCTACGATTGCCCCATTTGTAGCGTTGGTGGCATCTTCTGCAGATCTGGCTGGGTGTTGGTTGAGGAGTGTTTGCACGACCGCATGATGGATAGTGGCCATGGATAACGAGGAATTGTATGGGGATGTGGAGAAGGGCATTGAGAAGAGAAGGAGCTTGTTGCCGGTAGGGTGCCAGTGAAGGGGGAGACAGAGTTCCGCGTGTTGTCTTTCGAAGAAGTGACTGGCTCACTAGAACAAAGCCAGGAGAGGTGTGGGAGCCCATGGAGGGGAAAAGGCAAGGCGAATAAGAATATAGAGGTGAGGAGAACGACGCACAATTTGTTTTTAATCTGACGTGCCGTATGCGACCGACCCAAGACTCAGTCGGTCGTCCGGGTATAAACATTCCCAAAAACATACCGCATGCAAGTAATGAGAAAAAAAATCATTAGAATGATGGAAAACATTTCACACCGGGGCAGCCTCGCACTCGGTTAGTTGTTGCTGCTAGTCATCTAACAAAATCCGGTCCGTCTCATAAGGTGATGGTTCGCGTTTCGCTCCACCGATTGCGGGGGAGATTAGGGTTCTAGTTGTCACGTCCTTGTTCCCACCATCGATCATCTTCCACCCCACTCTTGTAGCGATCAAACCTGGTTATGAGTAGCGGATCCAA
Organism: Hordeum vulgare subsp. vulgare; assembly: GCF_904849725.1. NCBI lineage: Eukaryota > Viridiplantae > Streptophyta > Magnoliopsida > Poales > Poaceae > Hordeum > Hordeum vulgare. Next base: position 293,450,747 of record NC_058523.1, on the reverse strand, counting down.
CCCCAACCCATCCACATCACAGCCTTCTGTGTGATTCTAGGGTGCACGATCGTAATACACCTTGAACCCTAGGCGGAGGCAGGAGGCGGTATGGGTGCGGGGAGATGGAGGGAGCCGGGAATATGATGCGCTAGTTGAAGCTGTTGGAGGAGGAGAGAAAGGAAGTCAAGATCCGGCTGTCCTCCAAGGAGAAGGGGAAGATCTCGGAACCGCACGCGATTGGCAAGGTGTTGTTCGAGAAACCAGCCCACCCGAATGCGATCAGCCTCTCCCTTGGGCGTGTCTGGTGCCCTATTAAGGGAATTGACTACAGGGAGGTAGGAGACAATCTGTTCATGATCACATTCAAACAGGAGCTGCGGAAAAGGAAGGTGCTGGAGGATGGGCCGTGGATGTTTGACAAAGATCTGGTTGTTGTGGAAGATTATGATCCGGGGAAGCGATTGGAGGACTATGAGTTCCATGACATCCCAATTTGGGTGCACATTTTTAGCCTTCCATTAGGCATGATAAATGAGGAGGCAGCGGAGGAGGTAGGTAATATCATTGAATGGTTGCGGAAGTGGATGTGGGGGCAAATGGGAAGGCAATAGGAAGTACATGAGGGTCAAAGTTAGTATGAATATTGAGAAGCCAATCATGCGGGGTTTCACTGTGGAGGATGAGGAGGATCATAATAAACAAAAACAAAAGAAAACGATGAGTGTTTATGGTGTTGAAGAAGAGGAGAAGGATGGTCTACGGTGCCGCTTCGAGTATGAGATTATGTCTGAGTTCTCCTACACATGTGGGATTATTGGACATGGGGAGAAAGGCTGTGTGATCAAGCTGAAGAAAGGAGAGTAGGCACAAATTGGTAACTGGCTCAAAGTGGACATGGGAAGGAGGAGGACGTGCTATGATGAAGGGGGAGCTGGAAAGGAAGAAATAGAGGAGGGGAGAGCCGAAGGAGCTATGGGTTCAGCCAATCGAGTGGCAAGTCTGGTAGCGGAAGTGATAGCTTTTCTTGGCGTAAGGAGTGTGGCTGTAGTGATGGTGGAAAGGAGGGGGCCACTAAGAAAGGGGAAGAAGTCACCAACCCTCACAAGACGGTGTTAGAACCTACAAGGTCCGGGAACCCAAAAAACCTTGATATGGAGGTTGGAGTGGTAAAAGAGGTTGCAGGGAAAACGGGGAAGGAGCTGGAGTGGACTGGAGGAGCAGATGGAGGAAACAATAAGGAAACTACGAGAACTGAAGAAGACAACATGTTGGTGGATGAGTTGCAACAGAAGGAGGACGGGAGCCAGGCTAAGAAGTTGGAGAAGGGGAATGGTCAGGAGGATGATAGCATCAGTCAGGGTTAGGGACTGGAGATATACAAGAAGATTCATATGGGGGAAGGAACTGGAACACAGGGGAACCAGAACTGTGAACAAGTGCTCGGTTAGAAGAGGGGTAAGGAAGGGGAGGATGTTCTCAATTCAAAGGAAAAAAATAGGAAAGGCGGCGGGGGAGGTACTGAAGGTGGGGGAGGCTGCATGGAGGAGTGAAAAGAAGGAATACAATAGCATATTGGCTGGGCGGCAGATGCAGCCCTGCCGGGAGCAATGAAAATCATCGGCTCGAACTGCTGGGGACTTGGGAATGGCCTGGCAGTTCGATATGTTCTCGACCTGAGAAGAGTGGAGGATCCCGACATTCTATTTCTGTCAGAGGCAAGCTTGTTTGAGAAGGAGTTGGAGAGATTTAGGTGGAAGTTGGGGTTCATTAACATGTCCGTTTGGAGCCGGTGTGCAGAAGCAGGGGGTTGCTATGTTCTGGAGGCGGGGAATAGATGAGACTCTCAGGTCGTACGGAAGGAGACACGTGGATGTCGATGTCAAGGAGGAAGATGGCTCGGTCTAGCGACTAAAATGGATCTATGGAGAATCAGAATCTAACAGGAAGAAAGAAACATGGAGGAAACTAAAACTGCTTAAGCAACAACATCAACAAGGGCGGCCATGGCTATGCCTCAGTGACTTCAACGAAATCCTATCAGAAGTAGAGAAAGTGGAGGCGCCCTCGAGTGCAGCATATTATGGATGGGTTTAGGGAGGCTGTGGAGGTGTGTGAGCTCTCGGATCTGGGCTTTGAAGGATACATTTTCACATGGCGAAACTGCAACAAAATATGAACACATACATTTATGAGAGACTAGACAGGGCTACAGGGAATGAGGAATGGAGAACGAAGTTCCCTACGCACACGGTTGTGAATGGTTTGCCCCACCACTCTCACCATAGACCAATTATCATTCAAACACATGGGGAGGATAGGGGGTGGATGAGTGGAGACAGAGATTTAGATTTGAAGCCTGGTGGCTGCAAGAGGAGGGCTATGAGGATGTCATTCGAGAGGCATGGGAGAGAAGCCGGGAGTGTAGATCAAGAGGTGTGGTGGAAGCGCTGAAAACGGTGGCTGAGAGGTTGCGAGTTTGGCATAGAGAGGTGGTTGGTTCCCTAGAAGGTAGACTGAAGACAGCAAAGGCTAACTTGGAAACATGTATGAGGGCTAGGGTGTCTCAGGAGAAAATATATGAAGAAACAAGGCTGTTGTGCTTGGTAGAAGAATTGGAAGAAAAGAAGAATAGTTTGTGGAAACAAAGAGCCCAAGTATGGGGGATGGTAGATGGATACTAGAACACACGGTACTTTCACCTCGTGGCGACGGGAAGGAAGAGAGCGAACATGATAATGAAGCTTAGGAGGGAGGATGGGACGGTAGTAGCGGAGGAAGAACTAACCGATTACGTGTGCTCTTTTTTTTCAGGATCTATTCACCTCGACAGCAGGGGACCGTGTGGAGGAACAGATCGCCATAGTTACTTGATGGGTTACTGCTGCCATGCACGATGTACTGAATGCTGAGTTCGAAAGAGAAGAGGTGAAGGCCGTCCTGGACCATATTGGAGACCTCAAGGCGACGGGTACGGATGGGATGCCGTCAGTAGTCTTCAAGCGTCACTGGAATTTCATGGGGAGCTACATTGTGGACGAGGTGCTCAACGTTGTTAAAGGGGGTGATATCCTGACAGGGTGGAATGATATGCTCGTGGTACTAATTCCCAAAGTCAAAAAATCCAAATAGGATTAAGGATCTGAGGCCCATCAGTTTATGTAACGTGGTGTACAAGCTGGTCTCCAAAAATCATTTGTCCCAGGCCGTCTCATCACAGATAATGTGCTGATTGCATATGAAATATCTCATTACTTGAGGAATAAACGAAGTGGATAGGACGGAGTTGTTGTGGTCAAGGATGATATGAGTACATCATATGACAGAGTCAAGTGGAACTCTCTGGAAGCAATGATGATAAAAATGGGGTTGAGTCGACGCTGGGTCAACCTCATTATGAAATGTGTGTGAACTATGAGATATTAGATCAAGGTCAATAGGGTCCTTACTCAACAGTTTTGCCCATCAAGAGGCTTTCTCCAAGGGGATCCCCTATCTTCGTATCTTTTAGTTCTGTGTGTAGAGGCTTTGTCCTCGCTGCTACATGAGGCCGGAAGAAGAGGCAGAATTACAGGAGTGAAAATCTACCAAACTGCACCAAGTGTCTCCCACCTCTTCTTCGCTCATGACTCAATGATAATGTTAAAGGCAAAGCAAGAGGAGGCGATGGTGCTACGGGAGGTTCTGGACCTATACGAGAATTGCTCAGGGCAGTGTATTAACCTAAAAAAATTGGCGCTCATGTTCTCACAGAATACAGTTGAGCAGGCTAAGAGCCTTGAGAAGGAGGCGCTCGGTATCCATAGCGAGAGTTGGAATGACCGATACCTGGGGCTGCCAGTTCATGTTGGCAGGTCGAGGTGGAAGGTCTTCGGGTATATTAAGAAGAACATGTGCGGCCCAGTCCATGGATGACAGGAAAGACTATTAGAAAAAATCAACAAGAAAACCCTTGTGAAGGCGGTAGCCCACGCGATCCCAACCTTTGAGATGTCCTTCTTCAACATAACCAAGGGATTTTATAAAGAGATGAACATACTCATGGGCACCTTCTCGTGGAGCCAACATGATAAAGGGAGGACCATGCACTAGATCGGCTAGGATACTCTGACCCTCCCTAAGGCAATGGGGGCTTGGCTTCTGAGATATGTACGACTTCAACATGGCAATGATGTAGGTTCCTTCAAAACCTAGAGAGTGTGTGTGCATGCACATTGAAGGCTCGATACTTCCCTCAAAGTTCTATACTTGAAGCTGTACCACAGGATGGCATATCCTACTCATGGAGAAGTATATTACACGGTGAGAAGAGTATTTGTTCCTTGTGTGGGGCTAACCCATGTAGGTGAGAAGAGTATGAAACAACAGGGATAGCTCCCAACTCAAGATGATCTTCATCAACAGTGAGCATCCACCACTACTACACCTAGATGAAGTCTTCTACGATAAAACCCAAGGTTAGTTTGCCCCTCTTAGGGGGGATGTCACAACAAGGGGGAGCTTTACTCTAAGACTTGTGTCAAAGCATCTGGCAACATATGAACTCATTAAAAGCTTTATGTAAAAGTGGTAACCCCACTTGTGCTTAAACGATGAGTATGACCTATGATAACGCATTCTTACTTAGCTCCCAAGTCAATATACTCATATATAGATGACTTCATCATCGTAATATGTCTCCAATATTTTTATTTTTCCATGCTATTATATTATCGTTCTAGGATACTTTTTGAGTAACTATTTACCAATTTATATTATTTTTGAGTACTATCCTATTGACCCAGTGCTCAGTGCCAATTCGTGTTTTTTGTGTTTTTTTGCAGAAATTCCATATCAAACGGACTCCAAACGTGATAAAAATTTACGGAGATTTGTTTTGGAATATATGTGAATTTTGGGAGTCGGAATCAACGCAACACAGTGCCCGAGGGAGGCATGAGGCAATAGGGCGCAACCCAGGGGGGTCGTGCACTGATAGCTTGTTCTCACCCCTTAAGTCGGTTGGAGATCTCCTTTGGCCGCAAGAAAGATAATTTTCTGATTAAAATCCGCTTAAAATTTCCGCTCGATCGGAGTTACGGAACTCCGGGTATTTAAGAAATGGTGAGTGGCCAGAAAACACGGTGAGAAAACAGGAGAGAACACACACACACACAGAGATCCAATCCCAGAGGGGCTACTGCCCCCAGGTGCCATGGCGGCCATGGACCAGAGGAGAAACCCTCCTCCCACCCGGGGAGGAGGCCTAGGAAGAAGAAGAAGGAGGGGGCTCTCTCCCCCTCTCTCTAGGTGGTGTCTGAGCACCGCTGGGGCAACCATCATGACGGCAATCTACACCAACAACTTCACCCCTGTCACCACTAACTCTCTCCTCCTATATGCAACGGTGTAAAACCTCTCTTCCCCGTTGTAATCTCTACTTGAACATGGTGCTTAATGCTATATATTATTATTCAATGATGTGTGGATATGCTATGATGTTTGAGTAGATTTCGTTTGTCTTATGGGTTAATTGTGATATGATGTTCTTGATATGAGTTGTGTGTTGATATGGTGAATTCCTAAGGTGCCTTCCATGAGGTGCAGACGTGATTGATCAACGCTGGAGGGTTTGCAATATGTTCATGATTCGCTTATAGTGGATGGCTAGAGTGAGAGAAGCTTACACCCGAGTAAGGGAGTTGTGTGCGTATGTGAGTAAAGAGGACTTGCTATTTAATTCTATGGTTGGCTTTACCTTAATAATTTCTAGTAGTTGCGGATGCTTGCTAGAGGAACACTCATAAGTGCATAACATGCAAGTCGGAAATGTGTTAGCGTAAGCCTCACCCTCATTGCATATGGTACGTATCTATCATGTTATATACAATTGCCTATGGACAATCTTTCTCTTGCATTGCATAAAAAAGCTTTCTACTAAATAGCCCCTAACTTCTACTTACTTGTTCTTTATTACCTTGCAAACCTATGTATTACAAATACTAAGTACTTCTAGTTCCTTTCCCGCAAAGTAATTTCATACTTGTTTTAGGTAAAGTGAGCGTTAGCGTGCGTAGAGTTGTATCGATGTTCAATAGAACTTGATAGAATATTAATTCTACCTTTAGTTCCTCATTGGGTTTGATACTCTTACTTATCAAAAAAAGGCTACAAACGATACTCTACACTTGTGGGTTATCCAGACCTTTTTCTGGCGCCATTGCGAGGGAGAAATAGCATAGTGGTTGATATTCTCGCGTGTGCTTATTTGCTTTATCACTAAGTGATTTCTTTCCTATTCTAAGTTGTTTTTTATCTTTATTTATGGGTAGGAAACATAAAATACCAAAAAAATTACATGTACTTGCTAACCCAGTGGTAGAGGAACCACCCAAAATGTATCCTTCTATTGAATCTTATTACTTGGATCATCTTCGATCCCTTTGCGCTCGTGCTGGAAGCCCAACTAGCTTAGTTGACGGAAAACCATAGAATGAGCATGCTTATTGTTGTGGTTTTGTCACGGCAGATGTCCTCGTGAAAGGACTTAAAGATGGAGCCATCGCACCTTGGTGGCGACTCAAAGGGGGTGAGCGAAAGCGAGACTCAGATTTACCCAGGTTCGGCCCCTCACGTGGAGGTAAAAGCATACGTCGTGCTTTGCGTGGATTGATGATGGTTTCGATTACAAGGGGGCGTAACTCGCGTGACCTGGCTCTCGATGATTTCTAACCTGCCCTATCTTCCGTAAGGACTCGCCTTTATATACAGGTCGAGACCCTAGGGTTTACAAGAGTCCTTGCCATGCTACAAATCTTAGCTTTCCCTATCTTTAAGTCGTCGTGTCTTCCAAGACTGGGAACTCCCTTGGCAGTCTATCTTCTGTATAGCTTCTTGAACCGCCATCCGGATCCTGGGCCAAGGGCCGCACTTCCAATGTTGAGTTGCCCCTTTGATGACCCGACCCACCTAGGGCGGGTTATACCGCAGGTAATATCCCCAACATTAGGCCCCAGATTGTCTTGAATTCATTCACGTCAATAAGCCTTCACCCACTTGGGGCGACTTATACCATCCTTGCTTTTCGACAAATGATAAGCCGCCACTCGTTATGAATTTGTTTGACCCGCCAGGTAATCTTTGATGACATCACCCTATCCCTTTAATTCCGGGGTTTTTGATGCCATAACCACCCAACGGATCTCTTGCTCCACATTTACTTATCCCAAAAACCCAGGCGCCATCATTGTAGTTTCTCGACTTGTCGCCTCGATCCCCGCTCTGGCCGCCTCGATTCCCACTCTGGCCGCCTCGATTCCCACTCTGGCCGCCTCGATTCTTGTTCTGGCTCTTTAAATAGCCGTAGGGGGAATAGGGGGCACCATCACCTACCCCCACTTCGGCCTCCTCGCGACCTTCGTCTTCCTCGCGCCAGCGCCTCGCTTCGTCACCGGCCCCCGAGGGTTCATCACAAACCGTGGGTTCCCGGACGTCTTCGAGCCGACTAAAGGTGCGAAGTTCTCCGTGTCCGTCTCCGGCGCCATATCCTTCCTTAGGTAAACACATTTCCCCATTAGGGTTAGACCGAGAACGCCATTGCCCCCGCAAGCTAACTTTGAAACGCAACGAACGTCCCTTTTTGCTCCAGATCTGCTTCATATTCTTACGGTAGATTTTCGCAGTAGCAAATCATGGTCACTTATTGCATCTCTCTGTCACCTTAAGTTCTTGCACCGTAGATCCAGACAATAGTACTGCAGCTTCTTTGCGTTCATAGCCTTCATCATTTTATCAAGTATTATTCTTTTAATTTGGTCCGTCCGTAGATCCGGAATTCACTGCTTGTTTTTAGAAACATGTTTGTCCGTCTTCCAGGAATATCCCTAAGGAAAAAGACCTTTGAGTGTTGCCGCTCAGCTCCTTCCTACCAGAGCGACTTAGACTTATCACCATAGCTATGCCCCCTTTTTCCGGTCGAAGGGCGAGTCGCAATACTTTAAAGATGTTTTCATAAATCGCCCAACTAGCGAGTTATAATGCCTTCACATACATATTTTGTGACCTATTGGCGAGTCACAAAATCCTTCTCACACACATCGTACATCCAAACTGGCGAGTTACCATACTTCATGGTCCTCACTGAACCGCCTTGTTTCCTCTCTCTCCCTTTTGTTTGTAGTCATGGTTGTTGTTTATAAATGCAATTGGTTACCAACCAAGATTGATGATGCTATTCTCGAGAAATTCGTTAAGTCGGGTCACCTCGACAGTAAGGAAGTCATTGGTTGGCGAACCGCCCCGGGCGAGTTGATCCCCAACCCTGCCGATGGAGAAGTAGTCATTTTCACCGACTATCTTGAACGAGGTTTTAAGCAGCCTGGGTCAAAGTTTTTCCGAGACGTTCTGCATTTCCTTAACGTTCATCCTCAAGACTTGGGACCCAACTCCACCAACAATCTCTGCCAGTTTCAAGTGTTTTGTGAGGTATACCTGCAAAGAGAGCCCACAGTTCCTTTGTTTTGGAACTTCTTTCATTTGAATCGCCAGACTGAATTTACCAACGGACCCAATCATGAATTTGGAGGAGTCAACATCTAGAGACGCCATGAGCGCGGATTTCCATTAATCCTCCTGCCCAGCCATCCCAAAGGATGGGTCGAGTCATGGTTTTATTGTCGCGACACCTCTCCACCTGGTGAGAACCCACTTCCGGGTTTCAGAGAGGATCACTTGCCCATGGATTTCAAACTGCCCGAGAAGCTCACAGAAGAAGAATAATCTGAATTCATCCCCATATTCTCCGAGTTATAGTCCTTGATCAATAATGGGCTCATTGGGATTGATCTGTTCCGTTGCTGGGTGGAATGGAACATTCTCCCCTTGAGTCACCGAGACGGGTTAATGTGTGAATACGATGGTAGCGTGGACCATCCGCAATGCTTCCACCACAAAAACTCACAGAGAGGGACATTGTTGGTGTAATTAAGAAGCTAACCGACGAGTCTTTGGAAGAATGCGCCAAAATCGGGCTTAAGGCCTTGTGCCGCTCCAACCCGGCTCCGCTAGTAAGAATCTGAGCCGCCCTCCTTTACCTTATAAATACACTTGCCAATGCTCTGGGTTTGAAATTGTATTCTGTTCACCAGAAAGATGATCGCTTTTGGCGAAGGGGTCCAAAAGTGAGCCCAGAAGAACACCAAACCACCACCAAAGAAGGCGAAGAAAGCAGGCAATGGCAAAGCTGCCGCCAAGGATTCATCTATTGTCGATGAGTCACGAGCTGTCGAAGAACAGTCAGAGGTAAAACTTCCCCTTTACTTATCATCTTTATGTTCGGACTCATGCTTATACCATGTGTCTTTATGTGTAGGGCGATGACAACGAGAGCCAAGATGATGCGGTTGAGGTATTTCTATTTCTTCCGACTCACCTTCCCCTTCCGCTAGGCCAGTCAGACGGATTTGTGGGAAAGTCCCCATGTCTCACCCATATGCTTATATGGACCCTGATTTCCTTTTGAAGAAGGCAAGATATACTCCAAAGCACAAAACCCGGAGCCACTCTAGCGACTTAATTTCCAGGCTTCCTAAGAAGACAACCGGTCGGATGCGCACAAGCGAGGTACACTTTTGTTTAAACACACTCTTCCTTGTGGAAAATACAATTCTCAACTTCCTTAATCTTCAAACTTTTATTCTGTCAGACTTCTTCCCCTTCATCTGGCGTCTCAGCAATGTCAGCTCTCCCGCCAATGATCCATGTGCAAGGGTGAGTTCCTCTGTTAACTCTCTTTCTTTTTAATAACGGTATTTGCCCTAATCTTGGTGCCCTTATCTCAGAGCACAAGCGAAGAAAAGAAAGACTGGTGACTTATCTTCTGCTCCTAGGACGATTGAAGTCTTAGGCACAAGCGCCTCTGTCCTAGAGCTTGATGAGGATCAAGTGGCAGCTCATGATGTTCCCGTGGATGATATCCCCGACGTCCGGGATGACTCGCCCGCCATTTTGAAGGGAACTGCTGACAAGGTTAACCCGCCGAGCCCTCTCAAGGCGACTGAAGACCCAGATGCCGCCATAATCACTCGCGGTGGATACTCCACACCTTCGGCGGCGGTGCTATCCAAGCACACCTCAAAGGAATCTCATCCTTCCACTGAACAAGACGTCAGTAAGTTGAAGCTTCCCGAGTATGAGAAGCTGGAATTTGATCAACTGTCCTCTGGCTTCGCAAGTCGCCTAGAGACGAGTTATGAGATGAACAAAAGCTTGATTCACCTGATGAAAGTTAAACATGAGGTACGTCTATTATGTATTCTCTTCCACTCATTAGCCTTTCAATAGACTAGTCTTTGCTTGATGGGAGTATTGTTGTTGCAATGTCTATCAGACCCATATCTGTCCATAGCCCCCAACGGCCGGGTCCTCTTTTTGAAAGATGCACCGGGTCTTGTATATAATTAAAATCTTCAACCTGTAGCCCCCAAGGGACGGGTCATCTGTTGAAAGATGAGCCGGGTCTTGTATTTAGTTAAAAATCTTCAATCTGTAGCCCCCAAGGGCCGGGTCATCTTTTGAAAGATGAGCTGGGCCTTGTATTTAGTTAAAAATCTTCAACCTGTAGCCCCCAAGGGCCGGGTCATCTTTTGGAAGATGAGCCGGGTCTTGTATTTAGTTAAAATTCTTCAACCTGTAGCCCCCAAGGGCCGGGTCATCTTTTGAAAGATGAGTCGGGTCTTGAATATTGTATGACTTCGAATAGAATCATACATTAGCCCCCAAGTGTCAGGAATATTGCTTGCAATAATTTTGAAACTTGTCTCCCCAAATTTTGTATTGCAGGAATCTGTGACCCATACTGAGTCAGCTTTAGCCGACTTAAGGAAGAATCTAGCCGAACAGCAAAATGCACGGTCTGAGTCGAAGAGGAAATATCACTTTGGTTCTGGCTGAACTGGAAAGAATGAAAGTTGATCACCAGAAAATGGAGAGGAAAGTCAAAGCCGACCAAGTCGCCATCCTGAAGCGGGCTGAGCAAGCCGAGGGAAAACTAGAAGCCACCCAACAAGAGCTTTCTGGCTTGAAAAAGCACATCTCCAACATGACTCTTGCCATTTTTAGTAAGTATTAAACCTTCTTTATTGAAAAAAACAGTCTAATCTCCCAAGACTATCAAACACTGATGTGTCCTTTGTAGGTTCACGAGCCGCCAGTCTCCAAGATGACTGCATGCTGAAGCTAAAGGCTATGTATACCTTCACCGAGCAGTTATATACAGGGGCGTGCTGACAATTAAAGCTGTGATGGGCAGCAAAGAGCTAGTTAAATCCATCAAGCACATGCTCAACTACCTGTCCATGTTGCCTCCTCAAATAGAGGAGCTGAAGAGATCAGCTGCCCGGAAGGGAGTCCTGAACACCCTAAGCCGGTGTTTGGCCTACGCTCCGGAGCTGAAACCAGAAGCTGTAGCTACTGGCTATCCTAAACTGAAATACGGCGGGTGGGAGTTCACCAAGGAGGACTACCACCGAGTAATCAAGGAATCCCGCTTCGCGACGACTCAACTGGCACCCGGCTTCGATTTAAACAAATACCAAGCCGCATATGATGATAAGAACAAGAAGGTGACTCCTCCCTCGTACGAAATTACTAGCTTGGCTCCTCGCCGGCCCAAGAATCCTTTTGACCTTGACATTGATCTATCCCTCTTCCTTGATGATGAAGATGAGTTCGTCTCCTTATCCAAGTGTAACTGGAAGCTGGGCGACTTAAAAATTGAAGTTGGAGAGAGCTCGAGGCAAGGTGACCCGGAGGCGGCTTGAGTCTTCTCAAGATGTAATCTTTGCCTTTAAAAGACAATCTGATCCTTTCTTCATCGAGGGGATGACGCCCGACTTGGCCATGCGAGCCATGTAATAGCTTGTTAGATTTTGTAGGGAAACAATCGGTCACTCGTGCCTTTTGATTGACCTTCCAGAATAACTTATTACTTTAGTCTATTCATGAATCGCCCTTTTAAAAATCTTTGGCTTTGATAAGCAAGGAAGTGTCACAGTTCGACATAAAAGCTTTCAATCCCGTGTGTCAGAAAAACATAAGCCGACCCAGTGAGTTATGGCAAAGGATAAACCAGCCCCCGGGTTATGGCAAAAATAAACCAGCCCTTTGGGTTATGGCGAATAGTAGTTAAAAACTGGCCCAATGAGTCGTGGCGAGTTATAAACAAAAACCGACTCAAAGATATTATGAAACCTTGTGGTCGTGCCATCAAGAAATAAAATTCGTCGGCTCAATGAGCTGCGACAGGACAAGACGAGTTTGCAAAACTCTAGTGTTACCCCTAGAAGGCTTTTGCAGCAACCTATATTTTTTAGATCGGCTGATCAGGCACGAGTCAGGCTTCAATGAAGTAGGTTCAGTGAACTAATGGTTTCTCTATTCTCCATGTGTGGCTCCGGTCGGTACCTTCTATGTTTTAACCAAGGCGAGTTCAGGGTCCAAATGACGGATTGACTCGCCCAGAGTACATAGGTCCATGTGGTGACTTGTCCAACACATAGTCTAGTATAACCATTTGTAATGCGGTATTTTTTGCTAGCCAAGAGGGTATTCAGGCTGAACTCAGTGAGTGGAAGCCCCCAAGTGACCAATAATTTAGGAAAACTCGGGCATAGGATTGCAGAAGCGTGTACGCTCTTACTGCAAAACGACTTGGGAACTGGTAGCCCCCAAGTAAGCCGGCTTAATTCTCAAAATCATATAAGGCGCCTATGTTTGAACCATTCAACGTGGCGACTTGTCCTCTTTGGCTTATCAAGGCCCAGTTTTGAAATAAGTGCAGCATGGCGACTTATGCTCTTTGGCCTTGATAGCGTCCATGTTTGGACGACTTATAGAACAATAAAGACTCTTGCTTTCAGAAGCTGAAACAGCAAAGGACCCCAAAGTTTGTCGGTGCCGACTTTATTGCTTTCATAAATAATGGATTACATTTTCTGAAATTTGGAAAAAAGAAAGGAGCCCATGGCTCTAAGTGTAGTAAGGCCGCAAGTGGGCCATATTCCAGGGGCGAGTTGTCTCAACCTCTGTAGTTGGCCGATCTGGGAGAAGATCCACCAAGTAATATGAGCCGTTTCGAAGATTCTTGTTGATGACAAACGGTCCTTCCCACGGAGGTGATAGTTTGTGTATACCAGTGTGATCTTGAATCAAACGGAGCACTAAGTCGCTCTCTTGAAAAGTCCGGCTCTTGACACGGCGGCTGTGGTAGCGTCGCAAGTCTTGTTGGTAGATTACCGATCATGACGCAGCCAAGTCACGCTCTTCCTCCAAAGCATCCAACGAGTCTTGTCGTGCTAGCTCGTTGTCCTGTTCCACATAGGCGGTGACTCGTGGTGAATCGTGTCTGATGTCGCTTGGTAACACCGCTTTGCCCCGTAGACCAGAAAGAAAGGACTAAAACCCGTGGAGCGATTTGGAGTCGTCCTGATCCTCCATAATACCGAGGGCAATTCTTCCACCCAACACCCTGGAGTACGTTCCAAAGGTACCATGAGCCGAGGCTTAATTCCCCACAATATTTCCTGATTCGCCCTTTCTGCCTGCCCATTAGATTGGGGATGTGCGCCGGCAGAGATGTCAAGCTGGATATATTCTCGTGAGCAAAACTCTTGCATTGCACCTTTGGATAAATTAGTACCATTGTCAGTAATGATACTATGAGGGTATCCAAACCTGAAAATCATTTTTTTTCAAGAATTTGACAGCCGTATCTGCATGAGAGCTACTAACGGGCTCTGCCTCAACCCACTTAGTAAACTTGTCAACCACCACCAATAGGTGAGTCTTTTTATTGGACGACATCTTGAAAGGGCCAACCATGTGAAGCTCCCAAACTGCAAACGGCCAAGTGATTGGTATCATCCGCAATTCCTGAGCCGACACGTGCATGTGATGTCCAAATTTCTGGCAGCCATCACATCGGCGAACTATCTCCTCTGCGTCTGCATGAGCCGTCAGCCAATAGAACCCATGTCTAAAGGCCTTAGAAACCATAGATCGTGACCCATCATGATGACCACAGTCGCTTGCGTGAATCTCATTGAGGATCATACATCCTTCTTCAGGAGAGACGCACCTTTGAAATACCCGTGAGGTGCTTCGTTTGTGCAACTTGCCGTTGTGTATGACCATGGATTTACACCGACGGACGATTTGGCGAGCCAATAATTCATCTGCGGGTAACTCACCTCGGGTGGGATACGCCACATTGGGAGCCGCCCAATCTGGAGTAGCATGAAGAGCCGCCACGAGTTGAGACTCGGGGTCCGACACCGCCAATTCTTCTTCTGAAGGCAGTCTCACCGAAGGGTTATGTAATACATCCAAAAATACATTGGGAGGAACCGACTTACATTGTGAATCGAGACGAGAAAGAGCATCCGCTACTTCATTAAGTCGCTGGTCGATGTGATCCACTTGATAACCATGAAAATGACCCGCTACATCTGACACAGCTCGTCTGTAAGCTGCCATTAAGGGATCTCTTGAATCCCAGGTGCCAGAAACCTGCTGCGCCACCAAATCTGAGTCACCCAAACATCAGACTCATGTGAGGTTCATCTCTTTGGCGAATCACAATCCATGGAGCAAGGCTTCATACTCTGCTGCATTGTTGGTACATGGGAACATGAGCCGAAGGACATAGCAAAATTTGTCACCTTGAGGCGAAGTTATCACCACACCTACCCCCGAGCCTTCCAGTTGCCTAGATCCATTGAAATAGATGGTCCGATAAGTATAATCGGGCCTATCCCTTGGGATTTGCAACTCGGTCCAATCATTGATGAAGTCCACTAGTGCTTGAGATTTAATGGCCGTCCATGGTGTATACCGCACATGATGGGCCCCTAACTCGACGTCCCACTTAGCAATCTGTTCGGTTGCTCCTCGGTTTTGTATGATGTTGCCAAGGGGGGCAAAACTGACGACCGTGATGGGGTGTTCCTGGAAGTAGTGCTTCAACTTCCGACTTGCCATAAACACCTAAAGACCAGCTTCTGTCAATGCGGCTAGCGTTGCTTGGAGAGGGTGAGGACCTCACTGATAAAATACACTGGTCGTTGGACCGGATACTCCTTTCCTTCTTCCTTCCGCTCGACAACTACTGCCACGCTAACTGCCTTGGAATTGGTCGCGATGTACATGAGCATAGGCTCCTTGTCCGTCGGAGCCGCCAATACTGGCGGGTTAACTAATTGTCGCTTCAAGGCTTCAAAGGCTTCATTGGCTTCGTCTGTCCATACGAATCGATCAGTTTTCTTGAGCAGCTGATAGAGAGGGATGGCCTTCTCCCCGAGGCGACTTATAAAGCTACTTAGAGCTGCGATACGACCCGCCATGCGTTGGACTTGGTTAAAGTTAGCCGGTTTCCCCAGCGAAGTAATTGCTTCAATTTTGTCCGGGTTAGCTTCAATGCCACGTTCCGACACCAAAAAGCCCAATAACTTTCCTGCAGGAACACTAAACACACACTTGGTGGGATTAAGCCTCATCTGGTAGACGCGCAAGTTGTCAAAAGTCTCCTTGAGATCCTCCAAGAGCGACTCCTTCTTTTGAGATCTGACCACGATGTTGTACACGTAAGCGTGGACATTACGACCGATATGGTTATGCAAACAATTTTGGATGCAACACTGGTAAGTCGCCCTCGCGCTCTTGAGCCCGAACGGCATAGACACGTAACAGAAAGCTCCGAAGGGGGTTATGAAGGATGTCTTCTCCTGCTCCGCCACCGCCATCTTGATCTGGTGGTACCCTGAATAAGCATCCAAGAAGCACAAACACTCGCAACCCACCGTTGAATCAATAATTTGATCAATGCGAGGAAGGGTGAAGGGATCCTTCGGACATGCTCTGTTGAGGTCAGTGTAGTCGTTGCACATGCGGAAAGTGCCGTTCTTTTTTAGCACTAGGACCGGGTTAGCTAGCCATTCAGGATGGAAAACCTCGATGATAAACCCGGCGGCCAAAAGCCGGGCGACTTCCTCTCTGATCGCCTTACGACGCTCTTCATTAAACCTGCGAAGGTACTATCGGACTGGATTGACTTTGGGGTCAGTATTAAGATGGTGCTCAGCGAATTCTCTCGGTACACCTGGCATGTCAGAAGGTTTCCATGCGAAGATGTCCCGATTCTCACGGATGAATTCGATGAGCGTGCTTTCCTATTTGGGATCCAGACCCGCCCAAATAGTGAACTTCTTGGGGGAGTCGCCAGGCGTGAAGTCTCTGACCTTGGTATCATCTGTCGGTTTAAACTTGAGGGGCGGCTCAGAGTCGATGGTTGGCCTCTTGAGCGGCGTCATGTCTGCCGGATCAACATTGGCTTGTTGAAACTTGAGCTCTTCGGCCGTGCAAGCCAACTCGGCGTAAGCTGCGTCTCCCTCTTCTCATTCTTGGGCTATCTTCCTGTCTCCACTGATGGTAATAGGTCCCTTAGGGCCAGGCATCTTGAGTTTGAGATAAACATAACATGGGCGGGCCATGAATCGGGCGTAAGCCGGCCTTCCAAACAACGCATGGTAGGGGCTCTTGATTTTAACCACCTCGAACATAAGAGACTCGCTCCTGTAATTGGACTTTGTGCCAAAGGCCACGCTAAGTTTAATCCGCCCAATTGGATATGCCGACTTACAGGTAACGATGCCGTGGAAGACCGTGGACGATGGCATCAAGTCTTTCTCCAAGAGATTCATCCATTGGAAAGTATCAAAGTATAAGATGTTAATGCTGCTGCCTCCATCCGTGAGGACCTTGGAAAGGGTGTAACCCCCGACTTGGGGAGCCATGACGAAAGCCAAGTTGCCAGGTTATCTACTCGGGGCGGGTGATCCTCCCTGCTCCAGGTTGTGGGCTGTTCAGACCAGTGAAGGTACCGGGGGAGCGCTGGCTCAACCATGCTGAAGGTTCTATGTTTCACCTTGTGATCCTGCTTCCAGGTGCTGGTGGTGAACACGTGATACTACCCGCTGTTCAGTTGCTTAGGGTTATTCTGAAAACCGCCACGATCATCCTGTCGCTGGAGATCCCCTTGCGGGGGTGGTTGCTGAAACACTTCTGGCGGGTTGTACCGCTGGTTGTGAACTTGGTATTGTCCAGCGTTGGGTCGTGACCCTCCCCGTGGTCCTGGGTTAGGAAAGCCGCCGAACAGGCTCTGGTGTGACCCCGGCGCGCCGGGTTGCTCCTGTCGCTGGCCCTGATCACCGCCCTGACCCCTTCGGAGCGCCTCGGCCTGGAATTCCTGCATCACGTAGCAATCCTCCCAAGAGTGAGTCGCCGGTCCGTCCGCCGTGGCATGCTGTGGACAAGGGCCTTTGAGCATCTCGCAATAATAGCGCGGCTTCTTCCCACTGAAGCCCCGCTTCTTCTGGCGCTGGTTTCCGTTGCCGGTATTGGTATTAGCGACGAAATCTGTAGGACCTTCCTGTTGTCTCCTTTTGCCTTGCCCACCATGATGGTGGTTGCCCCGGCCCTGAAGCTGAGAATGGCCTTTCGACGACTCGCGCTTCCTCGTGGTGCTAGCTTTGTCGTTGTCCTCTCCAGGATCCTTGGTGTCATCCGACTCAGCATATCTAGTGAGGGTATCCATCAACTCGCACATGTCCTGTACTTTTCGCTTTAGTCGCCCCAGCTTCAGAACCAGAGGCTCGTAATGACAGTTTTTCTCCAGGATCAATACTGCCTGAGCCGGCGAGATGCCCTATGATGAATGAATAACTTCTGTGACTCGTCGATTCCAATGATGGGCCGACTCATCCGGTCGCTGAACGCAGTGTTGCAGGTCAACAATGGTCATCACGCGTTTGCAAGTCCCTTTGAAATTCTTGATGAAGCGCTCTTTCAGCTCTTCCCAGGTGTTGATGGAGTTAGGCGGTAAGTTTTTTAACCACGCACGCGCCATTCCTTCAAGCATCATAGTGAAATATTTGGCGCAAACAGCCTCATTTACGTCGAGCATGTCCATCACGAGTTCATAACTCTCGATCCATGACCCTGGTTCGAGATCTGGCAAGTAATTAGGCACCTTCCTGGGTCCTTTGAAGTCCTTTGGCATCTGATCATTGCGCAGAGCCGACGCAAGACATGAAACTCCAATGTGCTTACCTCCGGTGTCGAGAGGCGCGGGAGGTGTCAAGGTGTAAGCCGGATAAACCTGACCCACCGCGGCTGCTGTTTCTATCTGACACGTAGCTCGCGCTGCGTCCATGATGTCTTGGGCTCGTGTGTCGGGCATCCCAAGTGGGTCGTTTTGAGGAAGGCGCCATTGCCCGCTGGTTAATGCGGGTAAGTCCTCGTGGCAACTTCTGGTGTGACTCGCCTGAGGCGTGGAGTGTAACCGGTCGAGGCTACGAGAATACTGCGCGTGCTGGACCACGGCCGTCTTTATCATCTCGATGGCGTTTCTAGGCTCTATCTCGGCTGGGGAGTTTCTGTAAATCGGGTGGGAATCTAGGTGGCGAGTTGCCGCCAGCACATTATCCACGGGATTCGAGAAGTGACCACGTGGCGTTTGGAAACGAGTCGCATGGGAATCCATTGGTTGAGGCGGTGGCGGGTTAGGTAGTTGAACCGGACCTCCCCTCGGAACAGTTCGTAAAGGTCGATCAGGACCTGCCCCAGGGGTGTGCGGGGTGTCGAAGAGGCGAGTCGGGTGTAAGTCGGCCGGGATGCGTCCGTGGTGTCTCCTTTGGTGAATGGCATCGGACGCATGCTATTGTCTCTCGAGCCGCGAGCCTTCGGTGTTCAACCGTCCCGTCTATGCTGCGATCGCAGCCTGCTGCGTCTCTACCCTGGTGGCTTCGGCTTCCATGTCCAGCTGAGCTTTGGCCATCGCCTCCCGCAGCTTCGCCAGCTCGGCGTTGATAGCTCCCGATTCTCGGGCGTGACGGCGTTCGCCATGAGACTGGCGACCTCCGCCGCTAACTCCGCCATGGCTTGAGCTGGGGTTTTCGATGTCCCGCCGGTTTCGTTGTTGCCGGCCGGGTTTTGCTGAGGCTGTGCCGCCCCTGCCATATAGACGGCGATTTGTCGATGGGATCTCTTAAGGATCTCGGGGTCCATTGCCAGTGACACCCCCCAAGTTGTCCTTCGTGAAGAGGATGGATTGAATCTGTCTCGCCCATGGGTGACTCGCCGTCAGAATTGACGGGGGTGACCTCGTGGGTCACCGGTTCGTCTTGTACGTCGTTTCCCTGCGTAAAACTAACGAAGGCGCGATGACTCCTGTTCTGTCATGTGATGGGGAGGACGTACCTGGCCGCCTCGACGATGTCGGTGGAGGTGTTCGGCTCAGGCACGCGTGTCCCAATCATGCCAATGAAGACGTTGATCTTGCCGAAGGGGACTCTATTACCAGATTCGACTGAATCGACTTCTGCCCACCACAGCGAGTTGTCGATGTAGTACCTTCCGCGGCGGCTCTTCGTCATGATGCCGACTGCATAACTTTCTGACCCTGGTAGGGCTCCCTTTGAAAACTCAACTCCACTGTGCGCTAGCCCCACGGTGGGCGCCAACTATCGTGGTTTTGTCATGGCAGATGTCCTCGTGAAAGGACTTAAATATGGTGCCATCACACCTTGGTGGCGACTCAAAGGGGGTGAGCGAAAGAGAGACTCAGATTTACCCAGGTTCGGCCCCTCGTGTGGAGGTAAAAGCCTACGTCCTGCTTTGCGTGGATTGATGATGGTTTCGATTACAAGGGGGGCGTAACTCGCCTGACCTGGCTCTCGATGATTTCTAACCTTCCCTATCTTCCCTAGGGACTCGCCTTTATATACAGGTCAAGACCCTAGGATTTACAAGAGTCCTGGCCATGCTACAAATCGTAGCTTTCCCTATCTTTAAGTCGCCGTGTCTTCCAAGACCGGGAACTCCCTTGGCAGTCTATCTTCTGTATAGCTTCTTGAACCGCCATCCGGCTCCTGGGCCAAGAGCCGCATTTCCAATGTTGAGTCGCCCCTTTGATGACCCGGCCCACCTAGGGCGGGTTATACCGCAGGTAATATCCCCAACACTTATTATGTGTGACATCACTTATCTCAAAAAGGGAAACTCTTGTGGCATCAAATTAATACTTTGTGTTGCTATGCTTCGAATTTATGCAAAGTATATGATTTTACTTGTTCAGAGAAAACTAAAAAACACCTTCCTTACCAATGTGTGTTTAATGATAATGAAATATTATCTTCTTATGGTAAGGAGGCCTATTGTTATTATGATGTTGAACAAACTGAAGAATTTGTTGCTTTTAAGTGTGCTTATGAAATTGCTACTTTGATTGGAAAGTATGATGCTACTCTTTACAAATCTGATTTTTTTCCATACTTAAATATTGCTATGAAAATTATGCTTCTAATTCTTATGTTGAAGAATTTATTGAAAGAATGACCGCTGCCTTGGAAGAGAATAATATTTTGCACGAATCTCTGGAAAAATAAATTGCTGAAATTGTGAGCTCATTAGATGAAAAAGATGAGGAGGAGAGCGAAGAACAGAAGGAGGAAGAGCGGATTAGCTACCAGTGCCCACCTTCTAATGAGAGTAACTCTTCAACTCATAAATTGTTTAATTTCCCTTCACACATACTGAAGGATGAATGCTGTGACCCCTTGGATTTATTTGAAATATCCCTTTTTGATGAACTTGATGCTTGCTATTCTTGTGGCCATGATGCCAATATTAATTGTGCTTATGGAGATGAACTGGCTATAGTTCCTTATGTTAAGCATGAAATTGTTTTTATTTCACCCACACATGATAGTCCTATTATATCTTTGAATTCTCCCAACTACACTATGTTGGAGAAGTTTGCACTTATTAAGGATTATATTGATGGGTTGCGTTTTACCACTACACATGATGATTTTGATGGATATAATATGCATGTGATTTTTGCTCCTACTTGCAATTATTATCATAGAGGAACCAAATCTTCACCTCTCTATGTTTCCAATACAATAAAATTGCAAGAAACTACATATGCTATGTATTGACCTTTACTTGATGTGCATGAATTGTTCTTTTATGACATGCCAATGCATAGAAAGAGAGTTAGACTTCGATGCCACATGATATATATAACTTTTTTCTCACTACAAAATTACAAATCATTGTTAAATAAAATTGGCCTTGATATACCTTGGGATCCGGGTGGATCAATTACTTGAGCACTATATGCCTAGCTTAATGGCTTTAAAGAAAGCGCTGCCATGGAGACAGTGTGAAAGTTTTAGAGAGTCATTTATTTATGTTATGTGCTTTAAAATAATTAAAACCAAAAAATGAAATGGGGAACCTATTTTTTTTTCAAAAAGAAAGGTGAAAATGAGAAAGATGAGCACCTTTGAAGTGGGGGCTAGCCTTGAACTGTGTTCATGCCCATGGAAACTTTGTGAATCTTGATTACAAATTTTTTTCAACAAAAATAATCATCCTCTTGTGCAAATCCATTGTATTACAGAAATAATGTGCGAAGATTTACCTTTAGGATGTTTAAATTGCTCGTTTGATATGTGCTGTGCAAAAACAAAAAACTTTGTGTGTAGTGTTTGATTTTTAATATTTTACTCGAACATAAAAGAACTCTGAACTTTTTTACACAGTATTGTTATACGAATTATTTACTACTTCCTAAATATTCAGAATTTTCTGAGTTACAAAAGTACACGTTTCATCTGCGTCTTTCCAAACTGTTCAATTTTTCACAGATTGTTGTTATAGTTGCTTCGCGTGCTTATGTTTCGAATTCTTGTTGAGCCCCATTGACTTGGGAGCCATAGAATTGTGATAGCATAATGTGGTTAATGTTAGATCATAATTATGCGATAATGTTATGAACGGACATGATGAGATTTGATGATTATGTACTAACGTTTCTAATAAAAGTTCTGTTAAGTTTTGTGTGGATGAAGTGTTCGAAGATCGAGGAGGTATTGATATGAGAAGAAATAGGAGAGGAAAGAGCTCGAGCTTGGGGATTCCCAAGGCACCGCAGTTAATTATTCAAGAAGACTCAAGCGTCTAAGCTTGGGGATGCCCCAAAAGGCATTCCATCTTTTTCTTCAACAACTATCGGTATATTTCAGTTTTTGTTTTATTCTCATGATATGCGTAAATTCTTGGAGCGTCGTGTGCCTTTTATTTTTCTTGTAGCAATGCACCATGATGGTTTGGGAAAGTCCATGGTTGATTTGTAGAATGCTCTTTGTAGTTCACTTATATCTTTTCAGTTGATTTATAGAATGCTTCATGTGATTCACTTATATCATTTGAAGTTGGATGCCTTTTTCTCTACATATAGAAAACCGTTTTTTGTGGAATGCTCTTTTGCTTCACTTATATGCATTAGAGCATGGTCTTTTGTAGAAATAGTTAAATTCTCGTTCTTCACTTATATTTTATTGAGAGTTAATAAACATTGATTATAATTTTCATGGGTTATAAGACTAGTCCAAAAATAATAGGTATTCAAGGAGTGATAATCAAAACCTTCATGTAGCACATTAAAGAGAAATTATGGTTTAATGCTATTGATGTGGTTATGTGAAAGGGTGTGAGTGAATCATTGTTGATTCGTAGAAGTGCCGGTATTAATATGTGTTAACTTCTTGTTCATATAAAAATTAAAAGGGCATGGTGATTATGTGTGAGCATTTCTATTCCTCGTTGAAATCCTAGTGTTGTTTCAAGTCGGAGTCGCGCGATGGTTAATTCCTCCCAACCCTCTCTCTCGGGACATGTGAGTAGTACTTTGATTTGTGATAAAATTAATAAAACTTTGCAATAAGTACATGAGTTCTTTATGACT
Source organism: Hordeum vulgare subsp. vulgare (assembly GCF_904849725.1). NCBI lineage: Eukaryota > Viridiplantae > Streptophyta > Magnoliopsida > Poales > Poaceae > Hordeum > Hordeum vulgare. The sequence continues at coordinate 293,427,922 of NC_058523.1, read as the reverse complement.
AATGTGACACCATGGACATACACAATCTCACCTCCTCATTTTTGCTAGCCTCTTTGGTACCATGCATTGCTCATTCTCACCTTGAGGATTGGAGCAACTTTTTCTGGTGCATGCAAACCCCGTGACATGATACACTCTATTGCACAAAAGCCTCATTATATCGTCCTCAAAACAGCCACCATACCTACCTATCATGGCATTTCCATGGACATTCCGAGATATATTGCCATGCAACTTCCAGCGTCACTTCATATGACTTGAGAATTCATTGTCATATTGCTTTGCATGGTTGTAAGATAGTTAGTATGATATTTCCATGGCTTGTCTGTTTTTTGATATCTTTGCTACGCTAGATCATTGCACATCCTGGTACAATGCCAGAGGCATTCATATAGAGTCATATCATCCTATCAGTTTTTCATATCGAGTTGTAAGTAAATAAAAGTGTGATGATCATCATTATTAGAGCATTGTACTAGTGAGGAAATAAAAATGGGGGAGGCCAAATGAGCCCACCATCATAAAAATGGGGGAGGCAAAAAAAAGAACAAAAATGCCACCATGAAAAAAGAATGAGAGAAAAAGAGAGAAGGGACTTTGCTACTATCCTTTACCACACCTGTGCCTCAAAGTGGAGCCATGTTCTTCATATAGAGAGTCTCTTGTTTTGTCACTTCCATATGCTAGTAGGAATTTTTATTTATAGAAATTGACTTGTTTAGTCCGATGATGGGCGTCCTCAAATGCATGAGGTCTTTATGAGCAAGCAAGTTGGATGCACACCCACTTAGCTTCAGTCGAGCTTTGATACACTTATAGCTCTAGTGCATCCGTTGCATGGCAATCTCTACTCCTCACATTGACATCAATTATTGGGCATTCCATAGCCCGTTGATATGCCGAGTTGATGCAAGACTTTCTTCTCCACTTTTACCCCTTTGAAACCTGCCACCACATTTTGTTCCACTTATATGCCCTGTCCATGGTGCACGCTCATGTATTGTGTGAAGAATAAAAAGTTGATGCATATTGAAAAAGTTGTTGGGGAACATTGCATGGGAAACAAAAAATTTCCTACTCACACAAAGACCTATCATGGTGATGTTCATCTACGAGAGGGACATATAATCCACATACACTTGTAGATTGCTAAGCGGAAGCGTTAATAAACACAGTTGATGTAGTGGTACGTCTTCACGATCTGTCCCATGAACCGTCCCACGATCCGTCCCACGAACCGTCTCGTGATCCGTCCCGATCAAGTGCCGAACGGACGACACCTCCGCGTTCCACACACGTACAGCTCGATTACGATATCCTCCTTCTTGATCCAGCAAGAGAGACGGGGAAGTAGATGAGTTCTCCGGCAGCATGACAGCGCGCTGGTTATGGTGATGATCTATTCCTGCACGGCTCCGCCCGAGCTCCGCAGAAAACCGATCTAGAGGAAGAACCACGAACTAGAGGAGAGGGCAGCACATGGCAAAGTTGTCTCCCAAAAGCCCTAAACCTCTAGTATATATAGGAGGAGGGGGAGGTAGCCTTGGAGCACAAAGGAAGGCCTCCTTGGGTCGGCCAAAGTGGGGAAGGGAGGAGTCCTCCTCCAATCCCATTTGGATCAGGACTCCTTCCTTATTTTCCCACCTCTTTTGGATTTTCCACTTTTTCCTCATGGGCTTTCCTTGGATGACTTTTTCAGCCCATTATACCTTATATTGCATCCAATAAACCCACGTGGACCCCTTGGGGCCTGGTGGGCCCACCCAGTTGGCCCTCGGAACCCATTCGTCACTCCCGGCACAGTGCCGGAATGCCCGAAAACCTTATGAAATCCAAACACCAACTTCCTATATATCAATCTTAGTTTTCGTTCCATTCTGGAACTCCTCGTGACGTCCAGGATCTCATCCGGGATTCCGAACAAAACTTCGGTCACCAACACATATACCTCAACTATACCGACACGTCACCGAACCTTAAGTGTGAGACCCTACAGGTTCGAGAACTATGCATACATGACCTGAGACACTCTCTGGTCAATAGCCGACAACGGGACCTGGATGGCCATATTGGTTCCTACATATTCTACGAAGATATCTATGGGTTGAACCTCTATGTCAAGGATTCATATAATCTCGTATACTATTCCCTTTGTCCTTCGGTATGTTACTTGCCCGAGATTCGATCGTCGGTATCTCTATACCTAGTTCAGTCTCGTTGCCGGCAAGCCTCTTTACTCGTTCCGTAATACAAGATCCCGTAACTAACTCCTTAGTCATATTGCTTGAAAGGCTTGTTGTGATGTTGTATTACCGAGTGGGCCCCGAGATACCTCTCCGTCACATGGAGTGAAAAATCCGAGTCTTGATCCATGCCAACCCAAAAGACACCTTTGGAAATACCTGTAGAGCACCTTTATAGTCACCCAGTTACGTTGCGACGTTTGATAACCCACAAGGTATTCCTCCGGTGTTCGGGAGTTGCATGATCTTATGGTCATAGGAACAGATACATTGACATGCAGAAAACAGTAACAATAAACTGACACGATCATATGCTACGTTTATAGTTTGGGTCTTGTCCATCACATCATTCTCCCAATGATGTGATCGCGTTATCAAGTGACAACACTTGCCTATGGCCAGGAAACCTTGACCATCTTTCATCAACGAACTAGTCAACTAGAGGCTCACTAGGTACAGTGTGTTGTCTATGTATCCACACATGTATTTGAGTTTCTAGCATGGATAATAAACGATTAATATGAACAAGGAAATATAATAGTAACTAATTTATTATTGCCTCTAGGACATATTTCCAATAGTCTCCCACTTGCACTAGAGTCAATAATCTAGTTCACATCACTATGTTATTGTAATGAATCTAACACCCATACAAGTTATGGGGTTCGATCATGTCTTGCTTGTGAGAGAGGTTTTAGTCAACGGTTCTGAACCTTTCAGATCCGTGTCTGCTGTACAAATCTTTATGACATCCTATAGATGCTGCTACTACGTGCTATTTGGAACTGTTCCAAATGACTGCTCCACTTTACGAATATGCTTTACTCCTTAGAGTTACTCGGATTAGTGTCAAAGCTTGCATCGACGTAACCTTTTATGACGAACCCTTTAATCACCTCCATAATTGAGAAAAATTCCTTAGTCCATTAGTTACTAAGGATAACTTTGACCGTTGTTCAGCGTCATGGACCACTCTTTGTAATCCTTGACAGACGTACGGCAAGGCACACATCATGGCATACTTTCGAGTCTACGGCTAAGGCATAGGGGACGACCTTCGTCCTTTAGCTTTCTTCTGTCGTGGTCGGGCTTTGAGTCCTACCCAAATTCACACCGTACAACACAACCAAGAACTCCTTCTTTGCTAATCTATTTTGAACTCCTTCAAAAACTTGTCAAGGCATGCATTTCATTGAAAGTTCTATTTAGCATTTTGATCTATCTCTATAGATCTTGATGCGCAATGTTCAAGTCGCGCTATCCAGGTTTTCCTCTGAAAAACTCCTTTCAAACAACCCTTTATGCTTTCTAGAAATTCTACATTACTTCCGATCAACCACATATAGTTATCAGAAATTCTATAATGCTCCCACTCACTTCTTTGGAAATACAAGTTTCTCATAAACCTTGTATAAACCCAAAAGCTTTGATCATCTCATCAAAGCGTACATTCCAACTCCGAGATGCTTGCACCAGTCCATAGAAGGATCACTTGAGCTTGCATACTTGTTAGCATCCTTAGGATTGACAAAAAGCTTCTGGTTGTATCACATACAACCTTTCCTCAAGGAAACCGCCGAGGAAACAATGTTTTGACATCCTATGTGCAATATTTCATAAATAATGCAACAACTGCTAACATAATTCCAATAGACTTTTAGCATCACTACGAGTGAGAAAGTCTCATCATAGTCAACTCCTTGATCTTATCGAAAAACATCTTCGCGATAAGTCGAGCTTTTCTTAATGGTGACTTTTCACCATCATCGTTTTTCTTCATTTTAAAGATCCATCTTTACTTAATAGTCTTACGACCATCAACTAGTTCTTCCAAAGTCTACACTTTGTTTTCATACATGGATCCTCTCTCGGATTTCATGGCCTCCAGCCATTTGCCGGAATCCGGGCCCACCATCGCTTCTTCATAGCTCGTAGGTTCATTGTTGTTTAATAACATGACCTCCAAGACAGGGTTACCGTACCACTCTGTAGTAGTACGCGACCTTGTTGACCTATGAGGTTCGTAGTAACTTGATCCGAAGCTTAATGATCACCATCATCAGTTTCCACTTCAATTGGTGTAGACGCCACAGGAACAACTTCCTGCGCCCTGCTACACAGTGGTTGAAGTGACGGTTAAATAACCTCATCAAGTTCCACCACCCTCCCACACAATTCTTCTGAGAGAAACCTTTCCTCGAGAAAGGACCCGTTTCTAGAAACAAACACTTTGCTTTCGGATCTGAGATAGGAGATGTACCCAACTGTTTTGGATATCCTATGAAGATGCTTTTGTCCGCTTTGCGTTCGAGCTTATCAGACTGAAACTTTTTCACATAAGCATCGCAGCCCCAAACTTTCAAGAAACGACAACTCAGGTTTCTCCAAACCATAGTTCATACCGTGTCATCTCAACGGAAATACGCGATGCCCTATTCAAAGTGAATGCGGTTGTCTCTAATGCATAACCCATAAACGAAACTGGTAATTCGATAAGAGACATCATAGTATGCGCCATATCAAATAGAGCGCGGCTATGACGTTCAGACACACCATCACAATATGGTGTTCTAGGTGGCATGAATTGCGAAACAATTTCCACATTGTCTTAACTGTGTACCAAAACTCGCAACTCAGATACTCATGTCTATGATCATATCGTAGACAGTTTATCCTCTTGTCACGACGATCTTCACTCTGAAATAGATTTGAACTTTTCAATATTTCAGACTTGTGATTCATCAAGTAAATACTCCTGTATCTTCTCAAATCGCTAGTGAAGTAAGAACATAACGATATCCACTACATGCCTCAACACTCATTGGACTGCACACATCAAAAATGTATTACTTCCAACAAGTTACTTTCTTGTTCCATCTCACTGGAAAACGAGGCCTTCAGTCACCTTGCCCATGTGGTATGATTTGCATGTCTCAAGTGATTCAAAATCAAGTGAGTCCAAACGGTCCATCTGCATGGAGTTTCTTCTTGCGTTAATACCAACAGGTATGGTTTGCATGTTTCAAATGTTTCAAAAATGAGTGCGTACAAAGATCCATCACTATGGAGCTTCTTCATGCATTTTACACCAACATGACTCAAGCGGAGTGCCACAAGTAAGTGGTACTATCATTACTACTTTGTATCTTTTGGCATCAATATTATGAACATGTGTATCACTACAATCGGGATTCAATAAACCATTGAAGGTATTTATTCAAGCAAATAGAATAACCATTATTCTTTTTAAATGAATAATCGTATTGCAATATACACGATCTAATCATGTTCATGCTCAGCGCAAACACCAAATAACAATTATTTCGGTTTAACACTAATCCCGATGGTAGAGGGAGTGTGTGATGCTTGATCACATCAACCTTGGAAACACTTCCAGCACATATCATCACCTATCCTTTAGCCAGTCTCCGTTTATTCCGTAGATTTTATTTCGAGTTACTAACACTTAGCAACTGAACCGGTATTTAATACCGTCGTGCTACTAGGAGTACTAGTAAAGTACACATCAATATCATGTATATCAAATATACTTCTGTCGACTTTGCCAACCTTCTCATCTACCAAGTATCTAGGGTAGTTCCGCCTCAGTGACCGTTCCCCTCACAGCAGAAGCACTTAGTCTCGGGTTTGGGTTCAACCTTGGGTTTCTTCATTAGAGCAGCAACTGGTTTGCCGTTTCATGAAGTATCCCTTCTAGCCCTTGCCCTTCGTGAAACTAGTGTTTTTTACTAACCATCAACAATTGATGCTCCTACTTGATTTCTACTTTCGCAGTGTCAAACATTGCTACTCGTTCAAGGATCATCATATCTATCCTTGATATGTCATCACGAAGCTCCAGCAGCTTGGTGGCATTGACTTTGGAGAACCATCACTATCTCATCTGGAAGACTAACTCCCACTTGATTCAAGTGATTGTTGCACTCATACAATCTGAGCACATGCTCAACGATTGAGCTTTTCTCCTTTTACTTTGTAGTCCAAGAATCTTGTCGGAGGTCTCATACCTCTCAACAAGGGAACGAGCATGAAATCCCAATTTCATCTCTTAGAACATCTCATATGTTCCGTGACGTTAAAAAACGTCTTCAGCGCCTCAATTCTAAGCCGTTAAGTATTACACACTCAACTATCACGTAGTCATCAAAACGTGTATGTCAGATGTTCGCAACATCCACATACAACGTTTGAGGTGCAGCACACCGAGCGGTGCATTAAGGACATAAGCCTTATGCACAGCAATGAGCACAATCCTCAGTTTACGGACTCAGTCCGCAAAATTGCTACTATCATCTTTCAACTAAATTTTCTCTAGGAACATAAAAAATAGTAGAGCTACAACGCAAGCTACAACATAATTTGCAAAGACCTTTTGACTATGTTCATGATAATTAGTTCAATTAATCATATTACTTAAGAACTCCCACTCAAATAGACATCCCTCTAGTTATTCGAGTGGCGCATGATCCAAATCCACTAAATCAAGTCCGATCATCACGTGAGTTGAGTATAGTTTCAGTGGTGAACATCTCCATGTTTATCATATCAACTATATGATTCATGCTTGACCTTTCAGTCTCCTGTGTTCCGAGGCCATGTCTGTACATGCTAGGTTCGTCAAGTTTAACCCGAGTGTTCCGCGTGTGCAACTGTTTTGCACACGTTGTATGTGAACGTTGAGTCTATCACACCCGATCACCATGTGGTGTCTCAAAACCACGAACTGTCGCAATGGTTCACAGTCGGGGAGAACAGAATTTGATCTTGAAATTTTAGTGAGGGATCACCTTATGATGCTACCATCATTCTAAGAAAGATAAGGTGCATAAAATGATTAACATCACATGCAATTCATAAGTGACATGATATGGCCATGATCTTGTTCTTCTTGATCTCCATCACCAAAGCACCGGCATGATCTTCGTCGTCACCGGCGCCCCACCATGATCTCCATCATCGTGCCGCTATCGAGGTTGTCGTGCTATCTATGCTATTACTACTAAATATACAACCTAGCAATATAGTAAACGCATCTGCAAACACAAACGTTAGTTTAAAGACAACCCTATGGTTCCTTCCGGTTGCCGTAGCATCGACGTGCAAGTCGATATTTAACTATTACAACATGATCATCTCATATATACAATATATCACATCATGTCTTTGGTCATATCACACAGGGCCGGGCCGACAAAATTCAAGGCCCTGTGCGAACTCTAAAATGAGGCCTATCTTCCGCTGATCGAGCTATACTTTTTTAGCGGAGTAATCTAAAGAAGATCACATAAAAGGTGTAAATTCCAAACCATATGTAGTAGTGTTTTAGTGAAAATAATACACACTTGATACATTTTGTTCCCATTGATTATTACGTCGGCAAGTTCATCCTTGAAACAATAAGGCGAGGTCGTGCGGGCCGAGGAAAAAAAAGAACAGAGGGTTATATCCAACTCTTGTGCACTTTGATAAAATGTGGCAAACCATTTGATAAATGGAAGTCAAATAGCAGAGCAAGTACACATAAATTTAGACAATGTATAAAATAGAACTTAGAGAGCCTATACAGTGAAAATTGGACAACACCAACACTAAATTTTGTACAACAAATTACTGAAAATCACATACACTGAAATTTGCATATATCAAGATGAATGAAATTTTGACAGAAAATAAAAGGAATTATGGACAACATCACATCAACAAGACTTTTATCAGTGTTAAGAATGGCTCACCGGGAGGAGGGGATCCAAGTGGCCTAGCGTTTGGCTTTAGGACTTAAGCTAGGCCATGATGTAGATCGAGCTTTGATGATGTCCTAGACTTGTGGGCGGCACCACCAGCACGAGAGGAAAGACAACACGGTGAATCAGGCTAGGTCCCCGACGTTCCCGGTGGCTTCACACAACAGGTCCTCCTTGGATGGAGCGGCGCGTGCGGCGGAGGATCGTACTTGTGTGATGGACATGTAGTGTGTGCGCGGCGGCGGCTGCATGTATGCCGGCGCCCACACACTGCGCTTCTTGGACCAGCACCAGATTGATCTGTTGTGGGCTAGAGAGAGGAGCCAGCGATGGATCGATTTGATGGGCTGCATGCTACCAAGTTGGGCATTCTACAAAAAATGGGCTATAAGCCATATACTTTGTTTAAAAAATCTGAGGCCCCTCAAAACTGGGGGCCCTGTGCAGATGCACAGGTTGCACACCCATCGGCCCGGGCCTGATATCACATCACATGCATACCCTGCAAAAACAAGTTAGACGTCCTCTAATTTGTTGTTGCATGTTTTACATGGCTGCTATGGGTATCTAGTATGATCGCTTCTTACTTACGCAAAGCCACAATAGTGATATGCAAATTGCTATTTAACCTTTCTCCAAGGACCGCCTCGGTCAAATCCGATTCAACTAAATTTGAAGAAATAAACACCCGCCAGTTATCTTTATGCAACAAGTTGCATGTTAGTCGATGAAACCGGTCTCTCGTAAGCGTATGAGTAAGGTTGGTCCGGGCCGCTTCAATCCAACAATACCGCTGAATCAAGAAAAGACTAAGGAGGGCAGAAAATCGAACATCAACACCCACAAAAACTTTTGTGTTCTACTCGAGATTACATCTACGCATGAACCTAGGTCATGATGCCACTGTTGGGGAACATTGCATGGGAAACAAAAAATTTCCTACGCACATGAAGACCTATCATGGTGATGTTCATCTACGAGAGGGAGATTGGATCCACATATCCTTGTAGATCGCTAAGCGGAAGAATTAATACACACGGTTGGTGTAGTGGTACGTCTTCACGATCCGTCCCACAAACCGTCCCATGATCCGTCCCATGAACCGTCTCGTGATCCGTCCCGATCAAGTGCCGAACGGACGACACCTCCGCGTTCCACACACGTACAGCTTGATGACGATCTATGCCTTCTTGATCCAGCAAGAGAGACAGGGAAGTATATGAGTTCTCCGACAGCGTGACGGCGCGCCGGTGATGGTGATGATCTATTCCTGCACTGCTCCACCCGAGCTCGGTAGAAAACAGATCTAGAGGAAGAACTACGAACTAGAGGCAGCACGTGGCAAAGTTGTGTCTCAAAAGCCCTAAACCTCTAGTATATGTAGGAGGAGGGGGAGGCAGCCTTGGCGGTATCTCTATGCCTAGTTCAATCTCGTTTCCGGCAAGTCTCTTTACTTGTTCCGTAATACAAGATTCCGTAACTAACTCCTTAGTCACATTGCTTGCAAGGCTTGTTGTGATGTTGTATTACCGAGTGGGCCCCGAGATACCTCTCTGTCACATGGAGTGACAAATCCCAGTTTTGATCCATGCAAACCCAACAGACAACTTCGGAAATACCTGTAGAGCACATTTATAGTCACCAAGTTAAGTTGCGACGTTTGATAACCCACCAGGTATTCCTCCGGTGTCCGGGAGTTGCATGATTTCATGGTCATAGGAACAGATACATTGACATGCAGAAAACAGTAACAATAAACTGACACGATCATATGCTACATTTATAGTTTGGGTCTTGTCCATGACATCATTCTCCCAATGATGTGATCCCGTTATCAAGTGACAACACTTGCCTATGGCCAGGAAACCTTGACCATCTTTGATCAACGAACTAGTCGACTAGAGGCTCACTAGGGACAGTGTGTTGTCTATGTATCCACACATGTATTTGAGTTTCCGATCAATACAATTCTAGCATGAATGATAAATGATTATTATTAACAAGGAAATGTAATAATAACTAATTTATTATTGCCTCTAGGGCATATTTCCAACAAAAGTATGATCCAATTTCGTGACTTGGGCACCATGGTGCTTGGCATTTGTATTAATGTGGTGAGGATGGAGCCATGCCATGCTAATATAATAAGTTGAATGGGAGTAATCATTCTTTGAGGATCGTATACTTTGAAAGATTGATGATTTTGTTGCATATGCTTATAAGTATTACTATGTCAATGTTTGTTAATCCATCGTTTCTCAATGAGCGTGGATGCAAAATATTACATACTGGGTAGCATGTTACATCAAAAATTCTGCTTTTATCATTTACCTACTTGAGGATGAGCAGGAATTAAGCTTGGGGATGCTTGATACATCTCCAATGTATCTATAACTTTTTATTGTTCCATGCTATTATATTATCATTCTAGGATACTTTTTGAGTAATTATTTACCAATTTATATTATTTTTTGAGCACTAACCTATTAACCTTGTCCCCAGCGCCAGTTCCTTTTTTTGTGTGTTTTTTGTTTTGCGGAAATTCCATATCAAACAGACTCCAAATGCGATAAAAATTTACACTTTTTTTTTTGGAATATATGTGAATTTTGGGAGTCGAAATCAACGCAACACGGTGCCCGAGGGAGGCACGAGTAAACAGGCCGCGACCCAGGGGGGTCGCGCCCTGATGCCTTGTGCCCACCTCTTAAGTCAGTTGGAGCTCTGCTTTGGCCGCAAGAAAGATAATTTTCCGATAAAAAACCCCTAAAATTTTCAACCCGATCGGAGTTATGAATCTCCGGATATTTAAGAAATGGTGAAGGGCGAGAAAACTAGTTGCTAAAACAGGAGAGAAACACAAAGAGAGAGAGAGAAATCCAATCCCGGAGGGGCTGCTGCCCTACATGTGTCATGGAGGCCATGGACAAGAGGAGACACCCTCCTCCCACCTAGGGAGGAGGCCAAGGAAGAATTAGAAGGAGGGGGTCTCTCTCCCCCTCTCTCTCTCAGTGGCACCAAAGCATCGTGGGGACAACCATCGTGATGTCAATCTACACCAACAACTTCGCCGCCATCACCACCAACACTCTCCTCCTCTGTGCAGCAGTGTAAAAACCTCTCTTCCCCGCTGTAATCTCTACTTGAACATGGTGCTTAATGTTATATATTATTATCCAATGATGTGTGTCTATCCTATGATGTTTGTGTAGATTTATTTTTTCCTATGAGTTAATTGTGATATGGTGTTATTCATATGAGTTGTGTGTTGATATGATGCTGTCCTAAGGCGCCTTCCGTGAGGAACACTCATGAAGGATCAATGCTGGAGGGTTTGCAATATGTTCATGATTCGCTTATAGTGGGTGGCTAGAGTTACATAAGCTTACACCTGAGTAAGGGAGTTGTGTGCATATGGCAGTAAAGAGGACTTGATGTTTAATGCTATGGTTGGGTTTACCTTAATGATTTCTGGTAGTTGCGGATGCTTGCTAGAGGTCCAATCATAAGTGCATATGATCCAAGTACGGAAAGTGTGTTAGCGTATGCATCACCCTCATTGCATATGATAAGTATCTATCATGTTATATTCAATTGCGTGTGGACAATCTTTCTCATGCGTTGCACAAAACAATTTTCTACTAAACAACCCCTAACTTTTATTTACTTGCTCTTTATTACCTTCCAAACCTATCTATTACACCTACTAAGTACTTCTAGTTACTTTGCCGCAAAGGAGTTTCGTACTTGTTCTAGGTAAAGTAAGCGTTAGCGTGCGTAGAGTTGTATCAGTGATCGATAGAACTTGAGAGAATATTAGTTCTACCTTCAACTCCTGTTGGGTTCGACACTCTTACTTATCGAAAAAAGATACAAACAACCCCCTACACTTGTGGGTTATCTCATCATCAAAGTGCTTGGTAGATACTAGAGTAGATGTGCATGTTTGCCATGTTTCATTTCACATCTTATTGTGTGAGCATGTTGGTATGCATATTTCTACTCATTCAAGGGTATCCTATCCAATTGTTGTTATTTGGCTATTTTTTTCTTTGGCCAATTGGTTATACAAGAATGCCTAAGTACCTCTCTCTATCTATCTATGCTTTCTCGTGTCAAATTTAGTTCATGCTTCATCACAAAATTTGAGCAAGCACTTTTTGGACCCTATATGTGAGGAGCACTCGGGGTTCTGTTGCGACAAGGACTGACTTCCAAAACCTCCCATGTGCAACTCGGTGTAACCAACTCCACAAACTCAATTTCATAGAAGCATTAAGGTTGATCTAGTTTTCCACCTCGGTACTACCGACATCAAAATTTCGGCTTCACCTAGTTTCACCGTCCTATGGCAGTTAAGAAACTCGGTGGCACCAATTTTGTGATCTCGGTGCTATAAACAGCAGAAGGGTATATATACCCATGAACACAAGATTGAAAATTACTTCAAACCCTTGGCTTCTAATACGTCTCCAACATATCGATAATTTATAAAGTATTCATGCCAATATTCTACAACTTTCATATACTTTTGGCAACCATTTATATTATTTTTGAGGACTAAGTTACTTACTCAATGCGTGATGCCAGTTCCTATTTTTTGTGTGTGTTTTGTTTCACCGAAACTCCATATCAAACGAAGTCCAATTTACCAAGATTTTTTTTGGCATATCTGTGAATTTTGGGAAGAAGAATCAACACAACACAGTGCCCGAGGGAGGCACAAGTCAAGAGGGTGCGACCAGGGGGATTGGCCACACCCAGATGGTTTGTTTCTCCCCTTAAGTCGGCCGAGGCCCTTCTTTCACCGCAAGAAATATATTTTTCCGGATTAAATCCCCTCAAAATTTCAGCCCGATCGTATTTACGGGTGTCAGGATATTTAAGAAATGGTGAAGGGCTAGAAAACAACAACGAAAACAGGAGACAAACAGAGAGACTTTCAATCTAGGAGGGGCACTCTCCCCGCCGGGAGCCATGGAGGCCAAGGACCAAAGGGGAGAACCTCTCCCAATCTAGGGAGAGGCCATGGAAGAGGAAGCCTGTCACATCCCTGACTCCTTAATCAAGTTAGCTTTGTGCTCATGTTTTCTTTGCATTGCATATAGGAAATTTTCAACATGAACAAAGTAAGTGGTGAAGGAAAACTCAAAAACCCTAGCCACTTCTCAAATTAAAGGAAATTTCAAACTAGTTAAAATCAATGAACCCAAAATGGCCTCAAGAAAAGTTCAACTTTTCTAATAAATCATGGAAGTAAATAAGCAATGAAGAAAACCATTTTCTTGATACTTTAAGCATTTTAAATAAATGCAAAAAGCTACTGATTTCATGTTTAAAGTTTGATTTCAAAAACTCTAAGTTTTCAAAAATGTTGAAAACTCCAGGAATGGTTGGATATATTCCAACAAATATTCTGGTGTGTTCAAAATAGTTTTTACCAACTATTTTGGGAGCTGAAATAAATAGCAATCAATAGTTAGCAAAACAGAAACAAAACAGAAAAGAAATAAGGGAAAAGTATAGCATACCTCTATCTGTCGTCGGCCCAGCCCATCAGGGGCTCCCCGGTCATCTTCCTCCTCCTGCCAGTAGGCAGGGGAGAAGATGAGCACGGCGGCCAAGCCCGGCCACCTCCTGCGTGCCCGCTCGCTGCTGGAGGCCTCCAGGAGCGCCAGCGCGACACCCTGAGCCTTCTTATCCTCCTCCCCGCGGCTCTATCTCTCCCCCTAGGCCTCTCGATCCCCTTTCCCCTCTCGGATCTCTCTCTCCCCGAAGCTCCGGTCGCCGTCGATCCGTCGCCTCCCGGTCCTCCCCGACCCTGCCGACAGCCTCACAAGATCCGCCGTGAGCTCCTCTTCCCGTACCCCCTCTTCCCGAGGCTTTCCCCCTCCTTTAACCCCGTTATCCGCCGGAGCCCGAAGGACCTCGTCGCCGGCCATGTCATTGCCGTCGTTGTGGTACTCCGCTCGCGAGACCGAGCTCAGAAATGAGCTCCTGGAGCTCTGTAGATGGCGTAGGGCCCCTCTCCCAGCTCGCTAGCCCTCCCGCATCGGCACTCCCGTCGATGCCCGAGCCGCAGCCGCCGCTGACCTCATCGCCGGCGTGGATTCCGGTGACCACTCGGTCCAGCTCCTCTCCCTTTAGATGCGGCGTTTCACTAGCTATCCGTAGCACTAAACCGCGCCCAGAACCGACGCCCGTAGCGCCGTTTAGCTCACTCCGGCGAGCCCTCCGCCGTGCCCGTGGTCGCCGCCGGCCATATTCCGGTGGGGGCCGACGTGGTCAACTTAATCACCCACTAAACACAGCCCCTAGCCACTAACAGTGGCCCCAGGGTGAGTCAAACCCCAGTTAGGGGCTGGTCAACTCGGGGATTAGTCTCTGGTCACTGACCAGTGGACCCCACTAGTCAGGTTTGACATGGCCCAGCCTCTGTTGACCAGAGACGTCACTGTGACGCAATAAAGGGGTTTTCTAGTATAAAAATAATTCCAGAAATGTTTAAAACTTCTAAAATTCATAGAAATTAATCTATAACTCCAATGAAAATAATTTATGTATGAAAAAGTATCAGAAAAATTCAAGGAATTTGAATATGTCATTTTCAAACATGTTTGAAAATGTTACTGAACCCAAACATGTAGATTAATGAATAAGTTAATTCTTATAAATACTTTGAAGATGGAATTTGGAAAATATTTAAATTTCACTTCACATGATATGATCAAACACTGTCCAAATTACAAACCAGCAACCTAACATGTTATACCATGCATGTTAAAAGCAAGTTGATATGAGCATCAGGTCGAATCAATTAAAATGGTATTCGAGAATACCTCGTTTGAAGTGATATTTGAATTTGATTCAAATCAACTTCAAACCTAATACATGCTAGCTATAATAGTATACCACCTTGCATCCTCATGCCATGCTCATGCATCATCTTGATTGCATATGTTTGATATTGATTGTTGTCATTCCTTTCGGTAGGCTCCGCTCCCCCGGATTCCACTGAATATCCGTCTGAGGGATATTGTCACCCCTCTGAGCAACAAGGCAAGCAACCATTTTGATCATTCCGATAAATCCCATGTTCTTGCTCCTACACTTACTTATTGCATTAGGATCAAATGCTTCAAATGCTTTTGCCACGTTAGTTGAACCCACTTCCTTTGCATGACCTATCCTTGTCACAGTAAATAGCTGAACCTTGCAACCTAGCATACCTGGTAGTTGCTTGAGCCATGATGTGCCTTATCCTGATATGCATGCTATGCTTAGAGTTGTGTATGGTCTGTCATCTGGGAGATGAACAGAATTGTGAGAACGTGTTCTGTAAGCAAAGGTTGTGTATTGAACCTGATTTGGTAAAGGTACCGGTGAAAGGCTGTGTAGGAGTACATGGCGGGTTGTTTCATTGGAACCGTCCTTAGGAACTGAGTTCCGTGTATGTAATCCAAGACGAGATACTACCACATGCCGGGCCCTGAAATATGACCCCGCTCGACTTATTAATCTCTTAGTACTCGGTCCAGGAGTTGCAAGTAGTTTCTGGTGTTTATAGTCATGCTGGAGTCCGTGCATGGTGCTGACCTAAGAGGTGGGCTGTGATGCGGTAGGCAGTGGCACGGTGTACCAAGTGGCACCCGAATGGTGGGCTTGGGAACCCTGCGCACATTGTTTGAGGCCGTGGCGGAAACCTCGGTCGGACTTCCGTACGGGTTACTCTCAGATAGGCGATGAACCTGGACTAGGTACTAATGTGGTTAACGGTCGTGGCCGACTCCCTCGCTAGGCTTCCGCTTGAAGGTTGCCGACGTGCATGACGTGCACATTGCGATAAGTGGCGAGAGCGTGTGTGACGAAGTACACCCCTCCAGGGTTATGATCTATTCGAATAGCCGCGTCCGCGGATATGGACTACTTGGAGACATATGTTGTTCATAGATAACTTAAATGGCTACTCATGAAATTGTCAAGATAAGCGTGATTGTCGTGGACGACATTTCCGTATGGAGACGGAATGATTCCACGATGGAGTATTGTTGTGGTGTTAGTGGACTCGAGTGCGAGAAATCAAGTTGTCAAAATTATTTATAAATGCAAGTTGTCTAGCCACGAGTCAAATGCTGGCTTTCCGCATAAAACCCCACAATACCTTATTGATACATTGCATGAGTAGATAGTTATCCTAAAGTCTTGCTGAGTACCTCCGTACTCATGTTTGCTTAATAAATGTTGCAGAGGTTGCTAATGACCCTAATGGAGGGTTCTTCATAGACTTCGACGACGACGAGTAGCTGGTGTCCCAGCTACGATCTGGCCCTAGGTTGGGTCTGTAGAATAGTCAGGCCATGTGCCTTCTAGTTTCACCTGTCTGTATTCAGACAGTTTTAAACACTTCCGCTGGCTTGTTACTGAATGACTGCTATTTTGGGTCGTGAGACCCTTACTGTGTAATATTATGTGTGTGGCTCTTCCGAGCCTCTTAAATAAAGCTTGTATGTTTATGGTTATGTTGTGATGCCATTGATGTATCTATACATATCAGTATGCCATGCGTACGTGTGTCGTACTTGATATGTATGGGGTTTGATTACCTAGCCGTGAACTTTAGTAGCCCTCCTTACAGGGAAATGCCCCTTTGTGATCCAACGAGCCATGGTAGCTCGCTACTGCTCCGGACACATTGGTTGACCGGCATGTGTCCTTCTTAGCTGTTGTGTCTGTCCCCTTTGGGGAAATGTCACGCGATGTAATGGAGTCCTTGTAGCTTGCTACGACTCGTCTACACTCGCTGGTGACCGACACCTGCTTTGTTGGGTCATGTATGCCTGTCCTTGTGCGGTACTGCCACTTTGGTTTATGACTAGACTTGTCGATCCGGGTTCTTTGACATTGGAATGCTAGCGACACAATTGCATATGTGAGTCAAAAGGCGCAAACGGTCCCGGCTAAGGTAAGGCTGCAACCGTGGGGTTAACCGTGCGTGAGACCGCAAAGGGATGCGATGTGTTACAGACTGGATTCCTATGGCTTAGGATCGGGGTCCCGACAAAGCCTAAGGGGGGACTCTCTCCCACTCTCTTCCAATGGCACCGGAGTGCCGCTGGGAGAACCATCGACACGGTGATTGTGTTCATCAACATCACCGTCTTTATCAACTTCCTCATGTCTTTTCAGTGGTCCACTCTCCTCCACCCCACTGTAATCCCCTACTTGAACATGGTGTTTCATGCCACATATTATTAATCAATGATGTGTCACCATCCTATGATGTTTGAGTAGATTAATGTTCTCCATTGGGTTGATTGATGATCTTGATTGATTTGAGTGTATGTTTTTTTGGTGCTCTCCTATGGTGCCCTTAGTGCCGCGCACACATGAGGGAATTCTTGTTGTAGGGTTTGCAATATTTTCATGATTCACTTATAGTGGGTGGCTAGAATGACATAAGTTTACACCCGAGTAAGGGAGTTGTTTGCGTATGGGAGTAAAGGGGACTTGATGTTTAATGCTATGGTTGGGTTTACCTTAATGATTTATAGTAGTTGCGGATGCTTTCTAGAGATCAAATCATAAGTTCATATGATCCAAGTATGGAAAGTATATTATCTCATGCCTCTTCCTCATATAAAATTGCAAGAATAATTATCGATCTTGTTATCAATTGCCTAGGGTGATTCCTGTGGGGACCCCAACTTGTAAGTCGTGATCACCGAATACACGTGTATAGTGATCCCAGAGATCAATGCTCACTGTACACACAAAGGCTGAATAACAAGAGTCTTACATCCATATATACCGCTTGATACAAATGGGGGCCATTAAGGCCAAGTCATACATAGATAGGGCCTCGAAGGCCGACTCACCAAACATAACTAACAACACAAATCTTGAATGAAAGCGTGAACCCAAGCCATCTGCCTTAACCTACATGCATTTTGACTGGGAAGCATCGTAGTTAGCATGTTCGTCACCGACGAACTCTTCTCCAAATTCCAGCTCTTCCATGCCTGGCCAATTAAATAACGAGTGGCAACCAATGAGTACTATGAATGTACTCGCAAGCAACCCATGATATGGAACAATGAAATAATTAAACATGCTATAACACTAATAGGAAATTTTGCGGAAAGCAGGTTTTTCCCTGATGCAATAACATGATCGACTGCTCATGTGGCATGCATCATAAGGTAAGTGGTAGCCATGTGAACAGGTTACATATATCACCATCAACTAAGGGTTGAACAACCCTTTTTCACCCATCATGCCAAGTCATCCGACTTAGCCCACGTACCATATTACTCACAGACCACCCTTTCTCACACATGCAAAATGTTTGGCAAACATGGACGTACCCCAAGAGCGGTCATCGAACTGTCCTTGACCGTGGACACGGCTATTCAAATAGTTTTACACTCTACAGAGGTTGCACACTTTACCCACAAGACTCAGGAAACTTCCGTGTCAAGACACGACTCGTGGTATTTTTCATACCCGAGGCAAGTACGCGAACATTACCTTTCCCATGAAGGTATCTGCAAAGAGACCACTTGTTGGTGACAATCCCTCGTGATGTACATCACATGTATCATCCACGAGGGCACACAATGAGTGCCCGATGTCTGTGAAAACAGCCCATGGTCGCCCTTTTCTTGGCACGATCCCGTCTTGAGAATGATCCCGTCACTCCCGCCACTAGTAATGTGGGCTCGTTACTAGCACCAACCATAGTAATCAGCAAAGCCCCATCCCATAAGGGGTATCGTGGTTGTACATGTAAGGCTGGAGTAACGGTTGCAACTTAAACCAATCTGTTTTCGAAAAACCACACACACTCACTAGCCTCGGTATACCACTTCTTTCTCAAATGTCCACCTAGCTCACACCATCTCCCTCGGGTATTAGTGGAACCCGATGGTTTTTTTTGTAAAACCTTTGCAATCACCTACCATTACCATCACCATGCAAGTACTCAGTCCCATGCGTAGCACTGCTAGCAACCTAACTACACCCCACCCACACAACCCTCATAGGTAGGTAGGGTCATGCCCACCGAGGTAGTTACCGATTCAACATGATCCCATGCATTGGAATAAAATGCTAAATAAGACATGCATGAAGGTAGTCTCTTAGACATGGTTAAGGGGTTGCTTGCCTTGCTCAACGAAATCTCCGGGTCTTCAAAGTCTTCTATTCCAAGTACGTCGTTAGCAACGCAATCTATCGTTGCAATATAAACGGGCAAAAATAAGAACTCAAAGCAAAAATAAAGAAAATAATCTACTAAGAAAAATGTCACACCATTTTTGTCAAATACTAGGTTGAGTGTAGGTAATGTAAAAATTACACGGTTTAATTTTTGGGTTGTATAAGGTGCAGAAACTGTTTTTACGCATTGTTAAAATTCCTAAAATAGGGTTTTAACATAAAAGAGCACGTGCAACCTATTGTAAAAATTACACAAGTGGCACCCTAAAATAATACATAATATTACAAGATTTGTGGTTGAGGAATATTTGAATTTGGACAAATATTTAAACCTAGGGAATTTTATAAAGATTGTGGAAAACAAATAAAAGAAAGACCACTATTCCTTTTAGGCCAAACGAGCTCGACAGTGCGGGACCATCGGGCAGCCCGTGCTAGGCGGCCACGTCGAAGGCGCCAAGGCGTTTTATGCCTTCAGCCGACACGGCGCACGCGTGGTTGGTGCATTCAAACCTGACCGCTGGGCCCCAACGGTGAGTGAAAGAGTGACGGGAGTGGTGGATGACAGGTGGGCCCTTGCCGGGGTCTTCTTGAACCTCCCGACAGGAGAGAGGGCGAGCTCACTAGCGGCAAGAGGGGGCACGACTGGGGTGGGCGATGGCGGGAATGGAACCATCATTGTCTTGCCGTTCGATGGGTGGTGGAGGGACGAGCTCAGGTGCAATGAGTCGCCGACGGAGAGGTAGCACAGAGGAGTTGTTTTGGGAGGGTGGTCGCCGGGGCCAAATCCAACAGAAAAAGAACAAGGAATAGAGGGGGAAGCATGCGGAAGGTGTTGCGGTTCCAATGGGTAAGAACTGAATGTGGGTGCGGCCTTGTACCCTGGTATTGGCGGAATCCTGATGCGGTGGATCCAGATCTCGGTCTCGAGCTCGGGAGCTCGAGCTGAGGAGTGGGTGGTTCAATAGTCCGATTAGGAGTAGAAGAAGGTCGAAGGGAGGGAGAGGGAGGCCTGGGTGGAGTCTTATAGTGGGAGCATGGTTCACCGAAAGGTCGTGGGCCGGCAAGACTGTGGTGAGGGCCAGGGGAGGAGAGGGGACTTGGGTATGCGTCTGCGGTCTTCGTGGACGAGGTATGGGGTTGAGAAAAGGACGAGGAGGAGCGCGAGGTGACTCCTGGCATGCGAAAGTGGTGGGCGCCATCTGACCGAGTCGGGCGGCCGGGGCACGCATCTTAGGGGGAGGAGAAGGGGAGAGATGAAGGGTCTGACATGGTGGAAGGTCTCTACTGTCGAGGGCACCTTGAGAGACACCTGGAGGGGGCAAGAGCTGGTCGGGGCTGGCCTTCCATAGTGCGGGTGCGCACTATAGAGCGCCAGAGCATAGTTTTGGCATGCGACGGCATGCTGGCGCGCTTTGGCGCATGCCACCTTGTCTACGAGTGTGTGAAGAAGTAGATATGCCCCATGGTTGCCCTCGAATCGAAGAGAGGGGTTGTGGTCAAAGGAGGAGTGGGAGACAGTCTCTGCTAGGGTGAACCAGAAGGTTAATCGGTGTCTTTGTCCTCCCCTAATGTTGAACCAAAGCTGGATCTCTTTGCTGCAGATGAAGGGCAACACTATCGGCTTGTGATAAAAATTTGGAGTGAAGGAGAATGGTGGAAGGGGTGAAAGCAACAGTTTTACCAAATCATTAGAAGGTGTTTGATGCTAGTTTGAGCAAGATATACATCACCACTTGCTATGAGATTTAACACGATTATCTGATGGGCAAAATCAGTAAGATTCAGCAAGTTTGAGCTCATGTGAGCAAAATTGACAGTTTAAACTCGAAAAACCCTAGAAATGGACAGAATTAGATTTCTGGGGACCAGGGTAATCAAATCAACTCCCACAGATGCACAACTTGGTATAGCATCCTTATTTGGGGGATGGATCACTCCTATAAAGTTTCGGTTCAATTGGATAAACTTGGCAATGTAAACCTGTTCAAGTTTAGTTTTGGAGAGAACGAGTTTTGGGAATATCAGGTGGATTAAATCAACTTGGTATGAGATGAAGCTTTGCGGGACCACCACATTTATCATGTGTGAATTGCTAGAATTTTCCTGTAATTTATTGAGGATATTTCCTACGGAAATATTTCAAAAGCTTGAAATAGGCACAAAAGGTTTTGAGGGATTTTGTCCAATATTATGAACATGACTATGTTAAAACTCTTATTTATGGAAATTATATGTCCACTGAGTTTCCCTAAATTTTCTCAAATATTTTTGAAGGAAGAAAATAATATTTCCCTATGAATTACCATTTATGGCTTGAGAAAAAGGTATTTAAATAAAATAGAGAAATAATTTTTAAAATAATTATTTTGTGAATTTGGGAAGTCTCTTTAATAATAGCATCCAAATAAAATCTTTGGTGTAAAATATCCTTCCTAAATTTGGAACTAGCAGTGCAAATCCCAAATTAGGGGTTTTAGGAGAACTAAAAATAAATAAATGTCGTTTATTATAATAGTAATTTTCAAAAATGTTTTTCCGGTTCTATTCACATGTCATGATCATTGGACAAGAGCTTGAGGTCAAGGAGGTGGGATTTAGAGAGGAGAACAACTATAGTGATTTAAAACTCAATCAGTCACACAAGCAAGTTGCAACAAAATCAACCATCACAACCATGCAAGAAGTTTTAATTGGTTCCAACTTTTGTAAAAACAACTTGGGGCAAAAGTGGTACAAACATAGGGTGTGACATACCTATCCCCCTTACAAGAATCTCGTCCCCGAGATTCCTAGGCAAGGCGCTAAAAAGAGAAGGAAACTATGATCTGAGGTAGTCTTCACGCAGCCATGTTGCTTGTGCTTCAGTGTGGTTGCTCCACTGGACCTTCAAATACTTGATGGTGCGGCTTCTGGTGCAATATTCGGATTCATCCAGGATGCAGATTGGTATATCTCGATAAGTGAGTTCTGGTTAAAGATCGATGGCTTGATGATCAATATCCTTGAAGAGCTCGGGGCGATTGGGAACTTGTTAGCACTCCCGGAGTTGCGACACGTGGAAGATGTTGTGCACATCCAAAAGTTCGGATGGCAGCTCCAGCTGGTAGGCAACTTCTTCTCGCCTATCAGTGATCTTATAGGGGCTAATGTACCTCGGTGCAAGCTTTCCCGTGACGTGGAACCGCTTTGTGTCCTTGAGAGGCGTGACTCGAAGATGGACATAGTCCCCAACACAAAAACTCATGTCTCGATGATGGGAGTCGGTGTAGCTCTTCTGTCTTGATTTGGCGGCCTCTAGACGTTCCCTAACAAGTTGAACTTTCTCTTTTGCTTGAGGGAGGACATGTGGTCCAGAGACCAGCCTTTCTTTGCTTTCTGACTAGTTGAGGGGAGTGCGGCACTTGCAACCATACAACACCTCAAATGGTGCCATTTGGAGGCTGGACTGATAGCTGTTGTTGTAGGAGAACTCGGCAAAGGGCAAACAGTCTTCGCACTTGGCTCCATATGCCAAGACACATGAATGGAGCATGTCCTCGAGTATTGTGTTCATTCGTTCTGTCTGTCCGCCTGTGTGAGGGTGAAAAGAGGTGTTGAAGGATAGCTTGGTTCCCTAGGCCTCTTGGAACCTGTTCCAGAACCTCGAGGTGAACTAAGTACCTCGGTCTGACATGATATCCTTAGGGATCCCATGGAGTCTTAAAATCTGGGTGATGTAAAGACTTGCCAACTGGTTCCCAGTGTAGGTCATCTTGACAGGAATGAAGTGGTCTACCTTGGTCAGGTGATCGACAATGACCCAAATGGAGTCATGTCCCTTCCTCTATCTGGGTAGACCGGTGATGAAGTCCACCCTGACTTTGTCCCACTTCCATTCAGGTGCTTGGAGAGGTTGTAGGAGTCCAGTGGGTCACTGATGCTCAGCCTTGACGCTCTGGCACACATCACATTTTGCGACATAAGAGGTTATCCCTCTCTTCATGCCATGCCACCAGAATCTTGCCTTGAGGTCCTGGTACATCTTGGTTCCTCCAAGGTGGATGGAATAGGGAGTGTCATGTGCTTGTTGCAAGACCAGGTCCTTGAGCTCAGCTTTGTTGGGTACGCAAATGCGGTTCCCAAAGCATACAACTCCTTTTCATCCACTGAGAATCCTGGGGCCTTGCCATCCTTGATCTTCTTCTTGATACCTTCGATGCTCTCGTGTCCCTTCTGAGCTTCCTTGATATCGTCCATCAATGTAGGCTTCGTTTCAAGATTGCCTAGAAATCTTGGTGTGACTAGCTCCAATCGAAGCTCTCAAGTTCCTCATACAAGGCAGGTAGCCTTTCCTTGATCATAACATTCAAGGAAAAAGTATTTCTGCTCAAGGAATCTGCTACCACATTACTCTTCCCGGGGTGGTATTGAACACTGAGGTCATAATCTTTGATCAACTCCAACCACCTTCATTGTCTCTTGTTCAATTCCTTCTAAGTGAAAATACACTTCAAATTCTCGTGGTCTGTGTATATCTCACATCGCTTCCCTAGAAGGTAATGTCGCCATGTATTCAAGCATGAACCACTGCTGCCAGCTCAATATCATGAGTGGTGTAGTTCTCTTCGTGAGGACGTAGCTGTCTATACAGATATGCCACGACTCTGCCTTATTGCATTAGGACACCACCAAGCCTGGTCCTTGATGCATCACAATATATCACAAACTCCATGTGAATATCAGGGGTGGCCAGAACTGTGGCCGTCATCGACCTATTCTTGAGCTCCTGGAAACTTTCTTCGCACTTTGGTGTCTATTCAAACTTCTTTTCCTTCTTCAAGAGTTTTTTCATAGGTCGAGCGATGCTTGAGATTCCTTCGACAAAATTGTGGTAGTATCTCGCGAGTCCGAGGAAGGTCCTGACTTCCTTCACATTGGTCGGCGATTGCCACTTCGTCATGGCTTCAATCTTGGCAGGGTCAACTAACAATCCATCTAATGTCAACACATGGCCCAAAAACTCAACTTCATGCAGCCCGAATTCACACTTGCTGAACTTTGCATAAATTTGGTGCTCTCAAAGCTTTTCCAGCAGCATCCTCAAGTATTGCTCATGTTCTCCTTCAGACTTGGAGAAGACGAGTATGTCGTCGATGAAGACAACGACAAACTTGTCTAGATACTCCATGAATACTTTGTTCATGAGATACATGAACTAGGATGGGGCATTGGTTAACCCGAATGACATGAACGTGTATTCATGGAGGCAATATCTGGTCACAAACATCGTCTTTGAGATATCCTCGGTTCTGATCTTCAACTCGTAAAACCCAGACCTGAGATCGATCTTGGAGAACACCTTGGCACCCTTTAGTTGATCGAACAGGTCTTCAATCTTGGGGAATGGATACTTGTTCTTTATTGTGACTTCATTGAGGGAACGATAATCAACATGGATCCTGATTGTTTCGTCCTTCTTTGAGACAAATAGAAAAGGCGATCCCAAAGGAGTGGAACTATGACGAATGAATCCTTTTCTGAGCTGCTCAACGAGTTGTTTCTTCACTTCAACCAACTCTTCGGATCCCATTCTATAGGACTTCTTATAGATGGGTACTTCTCTGGGCATTATCTCAATAATGAACTTAATGTCATGATCATGTGGCATTCCGGGCATCTCGTCAGGAAAGACATCTGGGTATTCACATAGCACCGACACTTGATCCATGTCAACTCCCGAAAGGCAATTAACCTGAGGGGTTTGATTGGAGGCGGGTTTGGGAACATACTTGACCTCGACTCCTTGGCTATTGGTCATCGTAACAGTCCTCTTGGCACATTCCAACAAGCCTTGGTGCTTGGTTAACCAATCCATGCCATGGATCACGTCCAAGCCTTGCGACTTTAGGACGATGAGATCTGCTAAGAAGTCTACCCCGTTGATGTTGATCCCAACTCCTCTACACCCTACCTTGGTTCTCATTATTGCACCCGAGGTTTGTACCATCATGTGACTACCCAATGGCATAGGCTCCAAGCCACTCCCTAGCGCAAAATTTTGGGTAACAAAAGAATGTGAAGCACCACAATCAAACCGAACTGTTGTTGGGGTTGAGTTGACAAGGAACGCACCCAGTATGACATCCGAGTCCTGTTGTGCTTCCTTAGCAAAGATGTGATTCACACCGACTTTGCCATTGCTGGGCTGGTTGCGGGGAGCTTGATTCATTGGTGGCGCTCCACCGGCTTGTCCCTGGTTTGGCGCATTTGGGGCCCGACGCATCTGGCTTCTTGTTGGGGCACTACCTCGAGAGGTCTCGAGATTGACCACACCCAAAGCATGTGATATGCTCGAAGGTGTTGGTCTTGTCGCCATTGTTGTTTTTCGGATGGTTGTATGCCGACCTGGGGTTGGCATAGGGCTAAGGCTGGTAGCTCGAACGAGGTGCAGGAGTCCTGGATTGCTGAGGCTGATAGTTTGGCTTCGCTGGGGCTGATTGCCAGGGACGAGTCTTCTGGTTACTGGAACCACCGATGTTGATCATCTTGCGCATGCGTGTGTCTTACATGGCACGACACTTAGCTTAAAGCATGAGGGCCTTGTTCACCAGCTCGAAGAAGGTTTGGCAGTCACAAACAACAAGTTGATATTGTAGCGATTGCTGAAGCCCTTCCATGAATCATTTTATCTTGGCTGCCTCAATGCTAACATCATCAGGTGCATACCTCGATAAGAAGTTGAACTTCTGCACGTACTCCTTGACAAAGCCACTTCCTTGCTGCATCGCTCAAAACTCCCGCTTCTTGATTGCCACAATCCCAGAGGGGATATGGGCATTATGAAACCCTTGCTTCAAATTGTCCCAGGTGATTACACCCTCGCCCTGCATAACCTTGAATCGATCCCACCAAGCTCCGGCGGTACCTCCGAGGCAGTGAGAGGCATAGAGAACCTTCTCGCAGTCCTCATTGCAGTCAACCAATGCAAGTAGGTCCTCGATGGTGCGGATCCAGTCATCAGCATCCAAAGGTTCAGCTGTCTCGGTGAAGGTCGGGGGCAAAGACATCATGAACTCTGACAGAGTGGAACGTCTGTTGCCGTTCTAGCCTTACTGCTGGTTGTTCACAAAAACCCGAGCCATCTGCTGGATAGCGGCAGTGTTGGCTTGGCGTTCCTCCCGAAGAGCTTGGAGAAACTGAGCCATAGTCATGTTCTCCAGCGGAGGCGACGTCAGGGGAATATCGCCTTGTGGTTGGTCCTGATGACCTCCAGGTTGAGCAAACACACCGGCTTTTGGCTATTGGCTAGAGTCGTCAGTGCTGGGATTGCCAAAAGTACTGGTGCGAGTAGCAGTCACCGTCTTGTTTGGAGCAGCGAAGTCAAACAACTGGAATAGACGAAAGGAGTAGCAACAAGAGGGAAACACGCCTAAAGGGGGTTGGTACAGTGCAAGTGTGTCAAACAAGGGTTGAAAGACTCATCACATAACATTACGATAAGATAGGCAATGTAGTCGCTTACATGTTTCTTATGGAAAAAAGCGCGAATTGCATCTAAAAACTAACAAATATACAAATATCAAGCACACATGGTTTCATATGAACCATTACACGAACTCGACTTCGCATGAGGGGTTCATAGCTTGTCCTACCCTTGGGGTTCTCGGACTCAAGTAGTGGAGTGCTCGGTCTCGTACACACGCTCCACTAGTGTTGGGGAACGTTGCATGGAAAACAAAAAAATTCCTACGCACACGAAATACCTATCATGGTGATGATCATCTACGAGAGGGGATATCGGATCCACATACCCTTGTAGATCGCTAAGCGGGAAGCATTAAGAAACACAGTTGATGTAGTCCCACGAACTCCGTCCTGATCTAGTACCGAACGGACGGCACCTCCACGTTCAACACACGTACAACTCGATGATGATCTCCGCCTTCTTGATCTTGCAAGATATACGAAGAGGTAGCTGAATTCTCTGGTAGCACGACGGCGTGGCGGTGATGGTGGTGGAGCTACTCTGGCAGGGCTTCCCCGTGCCATACCGAACTAGCTACGGGGTGTCAAGAAGTGGTGGAGGGAGAGAGGGCTGCACAATGGCTCGAGGTGCCGAAAGCCTGCCAAACCTCCAATATATATAGGAGGAACAAGAGGGAGGGTGGCTTCCCTCCTAATCCAAGTAGGAGGGTTCGGCCGAGCCCAAGATGGAGGAGTCCTCCTCCAATTCGGTTTAGTGGAGGACTCCTTCCCAACTTGTCGACCTCCTTCCTTTTTTTTCCTTTTTCCTTTTTTTCTTTCATCCAAAATAGGTTTATTGGGCTACCTTCAACAGCACACTCAGGGCTGATGCGCCACCCATGGGCCTATTAGGTCCTATGTCGGGTGGGTGGCTCCTCCCGGTAAAACCCAAAACCCATTCATCACTCCCGGTACTTCACCGGTAATGCCCGAAATATTTCCGGAAGCCACATTCCTATATATCAATCTTTGTTTCCGGACCATTCCGGAAACCGCCGTGACGTCCGGGATCTCATCCGGGACTCCGAAGAACATTCAGTTACCAACATCAATAATTCAACTATGCCGAAACGTCACCGAACCTTAAGTGTGTAGACCGTGCGGGTTCGAGAACTATGCAGACATGACCTGATACACTCTCCGGTCAATAACCAATAGCGGGACCTGGATGCCTATATTGGCTCCTACATATTCTACGAAGATCTTATCGGTTGAACCTCTATGTCAAGGATTCAGTTAATTCTGTATAATGTTCCCTTTGTCCTACGATATGTTACTTGCCCGAGAGTCGATCTTCGGCATATCTATACCTATATCAATCTCGTTACTGGCAAGTCTCTTTACTCGTTCCGTAATTCTTTAGCCACATTGCTTGCAAGGCTTGTTTGTGATGTTGTATTATGGAGTGGGCCCCGAGAAACCTCTCCGTCATATGGAGTGAAAAATCCCAGTCTTGATCCATGCTAACTCAACGGACACCTTCGGAGATACCTGTAGAGCACCATTATAGTCACCCAGTAACGTTGCGACGTTTGATACACATAAGGCATACCTCCGGTGTTAGTGAGTTACATCATCTCACGGTCATAGGAACATATACTTGACATGCAGAAAACAATAGCATAAAAATGACACGATCACATGCTACGTTTATAGTTTGCGTCTTGTCCATCACATCATTCCCCTAATGACGTGATCCCGTTATAAACTAACAACACTTGTCCATGGCCAAGAAACCTTAACCATCTTTGATCAACGAGCTAGTCAACTAGAAGCTCACTAGGGACATTGTTTTGTCTATATGTCCACACATGCATTTGTGTTTCCATTCAATACAATTATAACATGGATAATAAATAATTATCTTGAAAGAGGAAATATAATAATAAATATTTTATTATTGCCTCTAGGGCATATTTCCAACAATTGGGTCTTCCTCCTGGTCATCATTTGTACGGCCATCGTCTCCGGTCGAGGGAGTTGAGGAACGGGGAGGTCCATCCCAACGATTCTTCTCCGGTGCAGCGGTGAAGAGCTCACGATACTCCTTCACACTCATTCGATGACGTCGTGTGGGTGCATCTCTAGCTGGGGGTACCCCTCCTCTGTAAGCGACAACCGGTTTCTCCTCGGGGGCTCAATCCTTCTTGATCTTGCCTAGATTCGTCTTAGCTTGACGGAGTAGCTCACGAGTGTGGTGAAATTCCTGATGGACCTTCACGGACCCCTTGATCCAGTTGTGAGATAGACTACCGACGGAGAGGCTGAAGTAGGTCTGGAATCTGAGCGGTGTTCTGTCCTCCAGGGATGGGGTCAACGTCCAACTTCCACCAACATCATCTTTTACGAAAGGAAGGTGGCGAGTACCCCTTTGTCGGCCATCTCAGGGAGGATGTCGCAAAGGTGGATGAGCGTCTTCCGTGCCGCTGTCTCGACTCCTAACACCAGAGTCTCCATGTGTGGTCCTTCAAAGAACCAACTTGTCGGGGAGTCATTTGCCTTCACGACCACATCAACGTGGTACTCCTTCGTGGTGGCATTGACCTAGTGCTCCTGGTAGAGGAAAACGGGTGGTCAATGGATCTAGCACTTCTCCAGGCTGTCCTCAAGGAGTAGGGGAAAGCCGGATGCTAGGAGGTTTTCTGGTACGACGACCATCTACAAGGTTTAAGAAGAGGGTGTCGGTAAAGGGTTTTGGAAATAGAGTGAAAGAAACAAGAAATGTAAAAACTCCTAAGTATAGAGGCTAGGTATAGTTTTGTTTGGAAGGGGGTTCGTCTTATCTGACGTCCATGCTAGCTAAGGCTTCTTACAGTTAGGATGGCTCCGATAACAACTCTGTGGGGACCACGACTTGTAAGTTGTGATCATCGAATGCACGTGTACATTGATCCCATAGATCAATGCTCACTGAACACAGGGAAGATGAATAACAAGAGTATTACATCCATACATACCGTCCAATATAAATGGGGTCCATTAAGGCCAAGTCTTACATAGATACGGCCTCGAAGGCAGACACACCAAACATAACTAACAACGGAAATCCTTAATGAAAGCGTGAACCCATGCCATCTGCCTTAACCTATAGGCATTATGACTAGGAAGTGTCCTAGTTCGCATCTTCTTCATTGAGGAACTCTTCTCCAAATTCCTGCTCTTCCATGCTTGGCCAATTAAACAACCAGTGGCCTGGCAATGAGTACTTCGAAGTACTCGCAAGCAACCCATCATATGGAACAAGGCAATAATGAAATATGTTATAACACTAACAGGAAATTTTGCAGAAAGCGGATTTTCCCTGATGCAATAACATCATCAACTTCTCGTGTGACATGCATCATAAGGTAAGTGGAAGCCATGTGAACAGGTTATAGATATCAACATCAACCGAGGACTGAACAACCCATGTTCACATATCATGCCAAGTCATTCGACTTAGCCCAGGTATCATATTACTCACATACCACCCTTTCTCACACACGCACACTGTTTGGCAAACATGGACGTAGACCAAGAGTGGTCATCCAGCCGTCCTTGACCGTGGACACGGCTATTCGAATACTTTTACACTCTGCAGAGGTTGCACACTTTACCCACAAGACTCGGGAAACTTCTGTGTCAAGACACGACTCGCGGTATTTTTCATACCCGAGGCAAGTACCCGAAAATTACCTTTCCCATGACGGTAATAGCAAAGAGACCACTCGTTGGTGACAATCCCTCGTGATGTACTTCACACGTATCATCAACGAGGGAACGCAACGGTGTGCCTAGTGTTTGTGAAAACAGCGCATGGCCGCCCTTTTTCTTGGCACAACCATGTATCGAGAATGACCACGTCACTCCTGCCACTAGTAATGCGGGCTCTTTACTAGCACTAACCATAGTAGTCAGCAAAGCCCCCGTCCCATAAGGGGTATCATGGTTGTACATGTAAGGTTGGCGTAACAGTCGCAACTTAAACCAATCCGTTTTCGAAAAACCACACACACTCACTAGCCTTGGTACACCACTTCTTTCTTAAATGGCTACCTAGCTCACACCATCTCCCTCGGGCATTAGTGGCACCCGAGGATTTTTTGTACAACCTTTTAAATCACTTGACTTTACCATCACCATGCATGTACGCAATCCCATGCATAGAACTACTAGCAACCTAACTACACCCCACCCGCACAACCCTCATAGGTGTCGGGACCCCTATCCTAAATCATAAGAACCCAGCCTGTAACACATCATATCACTTTGCAGGCTCACGCAAGGTTAACTCCACGGCTGCCACCTTACCTTCGACGGGACCATTTGCGTCTTTTGGCTCACATATATGAATGTGTCGCTAGCATTCAAACGACAAAGAACCCGGGCCGACATGACTAGTTATAAACCCAAGTGGTACATCCTTATAGGGACATGCATACATAACCCAGCAAAGCAGGTGTCGGTCATCAGCGTGTGTAGACGAGTCATAGCAAGCTACAAGGACTCCATTACACCGCGTGACATTTCCTCGAAGAGGCAGACACAACAACAAAGAAGGATACATGCCGGTCAATCAATGTGTCCGGAGCAGTAGCAAGCTACGAAAGCTCGGTGGAAGCACAAAGAGGCATTTCCCCGTAAAGAGTACTACTAAAGGCACACAACTAGGTGTTGAATCCCACACATATAATACATTTCATAACATACACACAATATGCATGATATGTGTGGATACAACATGACATCACAACATAACTCTATGACTCATGCTTTTATTAAAGACTCATAAGAGTCAACATAGTATGATATTACAAACAGGGGTCTCGTGACCCGACACCCAAGTCATACGAACATCAAGAGGAAGAAAAACATGTATGGGTACAGACATCTATTAAAAATGGCTGGAGGAGCCTGAACAGCTACAACGACCCTACCAAAGGAACCAGAATTGTGTCTCGGATTCCCAAGCTATTCCGGTCAACATCGGACACATCGCGTAGGAACCTTTAATGAGACTAAATATTCTCTCCAATAACATAAATAAAGTAACCATGAGTACAAAGGTACTCAACAAGACTTACATAAGAACTATCTACATATGCATCAGTATCAATGGAGGGGTTGTGGGGTTTGACTGCAGCAAGCCAGCTTTGACTCTTGGCTAACCTGTACTACGACTACAAGTTCTTTCTTTGAGGTGGGATAGCGCACACGATTCCACATATTCACCAATCAATACACCACCATGGATCCACTCTCGTCTCGCTACGAGAAGGCCATCCATAGCACTCACACTTATCTTGCATATTTTAAAGTATCCATTCCAAGTTGTCTATATACCACGTAATGTTTCCAAGTAGTCCATATTCGAGGACGCGGCTATTCAAACAGATTAATTCACCCTGCAGGGTTATACTTCTTTACACACGCTTTCACCACTTATCACCATATGCACGTCATGCATCTCGGCAACCTTCAAGCGGAAGCACTGGCGTGTGTGTCGGCCACAACCGTTAACCACACAAGACCCTAGTCCAGGTTTATCACCTATCTGAGACTGAACCCGCAAGGAAGTCCGGCCGAGGTTTCTTCTATGACCCCAAATGATGTGTGCAGGGTTCTCAAGACCACCATCCGGGTGACACTTGGTACACCGTGCCACTGTGTATCTACCACACTAAAGCCTACCCCGTCGGGGAGAGCTAAACACGGATGCCAACACTTCTCCTACAAACACCAGAAACTAGTTGTAACTCCTGGACAAAGATCTAGGCGATTAATAAGACAAGAGGGTCAATTAAGTATCCCAATGTGTGGTAGTATCTTGTCTTGGATAACATACACATAATTCAGTTCTTAAGGCTGGTCCCAATGAGAGAACCTACCATGTACTCCTACATGGCCTCTCAGCGCTACCTTTACCAAATCGGATTCACACCTTTGCTCTCACACTATAGGAGATGAACACAACCATTCTGATTCATCATCCAGATGGATCAGACCCGACACGACTCGAAGCATCACAGGCGTTGTAAGCAAGCATGGATGAGTAAGCACAACAAGGCTCAAGCAGTTTCTACTCATGCTAAGTGGTTTCAACTATTTACTCTAACAAAAGCAGGTCATGCAGAGGAATGGGTTCAACTACCGAGAACATGTAATAGTTGAATCGTGTTTGTCATAATGCAATAAAAGAGAGCATGAGCGAGAGAGTGGGTTTATATCAATATGCTCAAGGGGGTTTGCTTGCCTGACAATTCTGAAGATAGCAACGAGTCTTCATCAATGTCAACGATCACATCGTCGGAACCGTTGGCTACCGAGAGGGAACAACACCGGCAAACAAGAAAGAACAATATTTACTTCACGGAAATGCAACACTATGATGCATGATCATGACATGAAAATGAAATGTGGCATGGCTAATGTATCTACCATTTCTTAAGTTGAAGCTAGTTCAATCAAAATTCAAATATCACTTCAAACAAGGTGTTTTCCACATACCCTTTTAATTGATTCGACCTGATGCTTATGCATAACTTGTTTTATCATGCATGAAGATGGCATAATAAGGTACTGAGTTTCCTAGCTCAATGTTTGGTATTATTAATTTAAGTGGAATTCAAATATATACCAAATTCCAAATCCAAACTATTTATTAAATTTACCCTAATCATCATTTTGCCTACTTGGTCAAACATGCATGAAAATGTCAAAATCAGATTCCTTGAATTTGTCTGATCATTTTTCATATATGATTTATTTAATTTGGTGTTATATTTTTATTCTCTTTAATTTTTCAAAGTTTACATTATTTTCTGGAATTATTATATTTATGAAATACTATTATTGCACCAGCACTGACGTCAGCACGTCAACTTGGCCGTTGCTGGTCAAACCTGACCAGTGGGACCCACTGGTTAGTGACCTGAGCTAATCCCCGAGTTGACCCACCTTAATTAGGGTTTGACCCACGTGTGGGGCCCTGTGTTAGTGGATGTTATTCGTGCTAACAACGGGAGGTGAGTCCTTAATGACGACCACATCGCACGTCGCTGGAGTTTGGCCGCGGCGACCAAACCGACGGCGGATTCGCGCCGGAATCGCGAGAACGGCAGGGGTTGGACGCGCGGAGACCACCAGAAGGTAGCCCACACTGGGCCGCATCTAGCTGGAGGGGTAGGTGGCCGCGGGGCTGCCGGAATCCTCGCCGGCGACAAGCCTATGCGACGGCGACGATTCCGGCACGGGAGGTCAGTCCCTAATGACGTGCGTCGGGGCTACCTTCTGGTGGTCAGTGACCTGAGCTAATCCCCGAGTTGACCCACCCTAAGTAGGGTTTGACCCACGCGTGGGGCCCTCTGTCAGTGGATGTTAGTCGTCCTAACCACGGGAGGTCAGTCCCTAATGACGGCCACATCACACGTCGCTGGAGTTTGGCCGGCGGCAACCAAACCGACGGTAGCTTCGTGCTGGAATCACGAGAACGGTAGGGGTTGGACATCGGAGACCACCAGAAGGTAGCCAACACTGGGTCGCATTTATCTAGAGGGGTAGGTGGCCGCAGGGCTGCCGGAATCATTGCCGGCGACAAACCTATGCGGTGTCAGCGGCTCGGTTTCATCGGGCATGGGTTTACATGCCACAAGGAGTCCAGCTGAGGGGCTCGAAAGCTTCGTGGTAGCTCCACAAGCTCGTTCCCGAGATCGAGCACGTGGGTGGAGTACAACAGCGATGGCTGCGACATGGCCATCGTCGAGAAGCTCTCGGCTCTGGTGGCTTTGCTGGCTAGGGAACGCGAGGAACCACGGGGAGAGGGGGAAACGGTTCAGTAGCTCACTACGGTACGATTGGGGGTGACGGAGTGATCGGGGTCGTCCTCTAGCCGGCAAATCGACGCCGGGAAGCTCCGGTGGACGAAGAAGAAAACAACGGTGGTGGCGGCGCTCCAAGGCTCCCAGGCTTGATTCCTTTGGCAGGGAGGTCGAGGGCGATGCTGCGAGGACAACGGGCCTCTCGGGGAGGCGAGGTGTGGCCGAAGGCTACTCCTGCAACGGACGGCGGCGACGACCTCGCTGGGTTCCATGGGGGAGGGACAAGTAGAGAGATGGGGGAGAGACCAGAGAGGGGGATGAGCTCGAGGGGGTCTAGGTCATGGCCACAGATGGATATGGATGCACGGGTGGCCGCCAGTGCGAAGCAGGAGCTGGCTCGCCCGGCGACGTGCCTGGTCTCGCCTATGCCTTCTGGCAGAGCTAGACGATGACTGGCACAGGCCAGTGGGCTGGGCCATCTCCTTCCTGGGCCAGGTAGGCGCCACGTAAGATCTTCCTTTCTTTATTTTTTTGTTATTTCCTATTTTCCAATTTCTTATATTTGTTTTGATTTGTTTAAAATACCAAATCACTTAAAATAATTCTGAAAATTTATATGTGGCCTCTTATAATATATTCAGAACCACTCACCAATTTCTAGAATTATTGGATCTATAAAATTATTTATAGCATTTATAAATATAATGCAAATAGGGTTGAATTAATTCAAATTCCCAGTATGAAATGATTCTGTGATCCAATAATATTGGTTGAAATTTTTATCTCAGTCCAATATTTTATTGGAAAATCAGGAACATTTCCCTGTAGTTATTTGAAGTAACTTTTATCTTGGCCATTTGACAAAATTCTTTATGAAACTTGTTAATATCTCAATTCAAATCCTTTTGAATTTAGAATGCATGCATGAGTATGCAATGGCAAGCAATGCTAAGCTAGGGTTGTGACAACTCACCCCCACTAAACAAGAATCTCGTCCCGAGATTCTAGCATAGGATAGGAGTAACATGGGACACTAGCTATCATAATCTTCACGATCCATTTTCCCTTCTCGAAGACATTGATTCATTGCATCATGTCGATCTTGGCATCTTTGTCTTGAGGTCTTCACCTAATCACGACGACAAGGAACACAAAGACTCTACCAGATTCGATCTCCTCGAAGATCGAGCAACTCATGATCAACTCATAGAATGAGACGTAAGAACATCCCTTGAGCTGAGACAGAAAACACATAACAGAAACGAGGAAATGAAGCATATGACAGAGGTTCAATTGGTAGGCAACAATTCCACGCTTAAAATAGATGTGGACGAGGTTTCAAAGTAGCAAGGATTATGTTGCCCTTTATACCATAACGGGGCACCGTAGGAGGGTGACTCGTAGAGTTATTCCCTTAAGTGAAAAAAAATAATTACTTTTGATCTAAAGATCATTGAAACTCTTCATACCAGGGTAAGACAATTCACAATTGATTGTTTGAAGGATTTTGAAAGAATGGCATACTCAATTTGAAAAGATACTAGAGTTATAGGGCAACCCGGCAAACGGAAGGCACATTCCAATTGATAACGAGCATATAACCTAGTGTCTGAGCGTGCTCTCAAGAACTGGAGCATTTCCATATTCATCAAAGTTATACCAATATTCGTGCCAAGATCTTGGTGACACATCATACTACCATGATGAATAAAAATGTTGAATGCAGATGCAAAGGAAGACAACACTTTCTCAGATTTCACCTTAGCTATACCAATGGAACGAAATCTAGTTAATCGACCGAGAGACATTTAGCACTCCGCTTCTAATGTTCTCCTTGATGTACTAGCACAACCCAATTATAGGTCATGCTTGATATCTAGCACATCATGTATAGGTCGGACTTCGGGGCTAAAAAGGGGTCCATGAGGAACAACTTCCAAAATAAGTCATACAAGGTCCTCACGGGGAGATGGCTAAGGTTGCTGATGCGAGATATTATAATATTAAGTCTTCCGGCTAGGTGTGTTAGACATGACATCACTTTACCGTGTTACAGGGAGACCAATAGTATAATTCTTGGGAAATGTTCCAACCATCATATCTGCCTGATATTTAGATCTGGTTGGTGACATGATTTTTCCGACTCAGCATGTCTGAAAAGAAAGTTTGCAACACAAATCGACGAGATAACGTTGCGAGATTCTCAGGAAATGAACCACGAAGACAACTCCAAAACATGAGCTGGATTGCAAGTCCGATGTGAACACACTGTCCAATACAAGGATGAGCCCATGAAAAGTCTTACAACAAAACACTGCCGAGTTCTGGGTGGGAATCATCATCGCGGATGACGAAGCCATGTGCAAGTCCGTCTGGTACCTTCAGGAATAACACCTACCTTCTTTTCCTTGAACAAATCAATCAGTGGCTTGGTGTCCTAGGAAATACATATGGAAAGAGAGGTTGCAAGGCTATCAAACCACATGATACTTCGCACATGCATGACGGATTTGGGATGATTTCGAAGGAAACAAAATAACTTTTCTCAATTCATGGCGGCAACTTGTATCAAATGCACGTGAATGGAGCAGAAGTCACTTCTTACAACTAACATATACCTCATGCTCGAGACACAAAGACAATGTCTACAAAGTTTCCAGCACTAGCTTAGTGCCCAACATAAGTTATGGAGAAGACAAAGGTGTTGCTAATGGGCTCAACAATAGTTCATCAAATTATCCATATAGATGGAATTCCACAACTATGTGAGCAATATAATAGTATTGGTCAGACCAAGGAATATAATGGCGTATGCGCAAGGAAATCCACGAGTAAAACACCGCTACGAAAATCTTTGGTTTTGAGTTTGATTTGACGATAGCCCATATTCAAATCAAAAATTGGACAAGATAATATATGCAACAATTGATCACATGAATTAACCGATGAGAATATCATCTTTCTTCAACACTCACACACATGCCACAAAGATATCCCTTTGAGATGAACTAAGTTAGGCAAATCTTTTGTCTTCCAACTCTCCAAGTTGTTGTTTATCTTAACAAACTAGCTCGGGGGTATCCAACACGGATTCTTGGAGAAGGGTGGCTTATAGGGAAACTAAGTTGATCACGAGATCTATCATAACAGTCAGGAAACAACCTGGTAATACTTCCGAGAAGATATTCGGAAATTCACGAACCACAGATAAGTTATTAAGCTCGGGAACAATCTTGCTTTTCAGGGCAAGATGATATGATCAGAGAGCGAAGGATTGATACAATCCTAACCCATTGATAGAAAAGTGCACCATGAAACATGGACTAGGTAGCACGGTCAATCTTAGGATGATGATTCAATCACCATCACCATAAGAGTGAAATTACTGTCCATTAGCTACTAAGCAATAACATTGCTAGGAGTATTGATTTCACACATCATGGTTCACTTGTCGATATTCCGGTTACAACCAACACAGAAACCGAGGGATGAATAATGATGTCGAGAAGTATCACTACATCAAGAGCTCATAAGAGATCGTGCAATTCTCACGGCACTCTTGACAAAAAGAGGGTAATACTCCAAGATGGAACAGAACAAAAGCCAGATTGGCATTTTGATCTGCGGAATACAACTACTTTGACCCAATCCAAGAAATGGATGAGGTACTGGAGTTTGCTTCTCCCAATCATTCGTAAATAGAACAACTTGAGAGACCACAAAAATAAAAGACATCGATGACACGAATGCACAACTACTCTTGACTATCCTCTCATAAATGAAGGTGAGAAACAATTGAAGAGGGGCAACTCAAGAGCACATGATTTCCTGAGTTGTGGATGCATAGATTAGCATGTCGACGAGTTCAACATAATTCTTCCAAATAACCCATGCAGAAGGGCAGAGTTGGCAGAATCACAATATGGAGTAGAGAAATCATCACGAGCACTCTTGCTATGATCTTTAGTTCACGAAGAACTTCTGCCAGAGATGGTCCATGGTGTTGGAAGAATGATATACCATGAACCTTGGGAACTACAACAAGGTTACTAATCATTCTAAAGGAACTAGCAACACTATCAACATAGGTGAGCAGAATGACCCTTGGATTCAAGAACCCAGAAATAGAATACCTACAAACTAAATAACATCAGGAGATGTTTTCGAAAATGATGGCCAAAATTATCACACTGGAAACATAGAACACATCTAGAATGTTGGGTGGTTTTCTAGGTAACATGTTTTCCTAATACTTCAACAAAACATTGAGGTAATAGAGTGCCTCAACACAATGATTAGTGTACTTTGTCTGGCCAAAAAGACATTAACTCGGGATGAGAGGATTTGCATTTGCATCAGATTATTTAGAAACCTTGGAAAACTTGGACATCATAACGGCTGCACGGGCATGAAATATGAGGCAACCTACAAGAAACTGACAACATAACAATTGAATTCTTATGGAGACACTGACCCTTGAACACAACAACTTTCCTATATGTCTCCAGCATAGTAACTCGTCATCCTAATGAATAGATGAGAAAGCCTAATTCTTAGACCCCGTAGAATAAGGAAGAGGATGACTCAGAATAAGAATGACACAAGGAAAGGAGTAAAAGAACCTTACGTTCCCTTCCACAAACAATTCCCTTATAGAACTAAAGAGTTGCTAGACTCAACATCGACTAGTTTGGCTTGGTTATCCTACATGCAGTCAAGCTCTAATACCGAAGTTGTCGGGACCCCGATCCTAGATCATAAGAACCCAGCCTGTAACACATCACATCACTTTGCGGCCTCACGCAAGGTTAACTCCACGGCTGCCACCTTACCTTGGCCGGGAACGTTTGCGTCTTTTGGCTCACGTATATGAATGTGTCGCTGATGACCCACAAGTATAGGGGATCAATCGTAGTCCTTTCGATAAGTAAGAGTGTCGAACCCAGCGAGGAGCAGAAGGCTCTGATAAACGGTTTTCAGCACGGTAATAACTGCAAGCACTGAAAGTAGCGGTAACAAGTGCTGGCGTAGTGAGGTGAAACATAGCAGGTGAAAAGCAACAAGTAACAAGTAGTAGAAACGGTGCAACAAAGTGGCCCAATCCCTTTTGTAGCAAGGGACAAGCCTGAACAAAGTCTTATAGGAGGAAAAACGCTCCCGAGGACACACGGGAATTTTCTGTCATGCTAGTTTCATCATGTTCATATGATTCACGTTCGTTACTTTGATAGTTTGATATGTGGGTGGACCGGCACTTGGGTACTGCCCTTACTTGTACAAGCATCTCACTTATGATTAACCCCTCTCGCAAGCATCCGCAACTACAAAAGAAGAATTAAGACAATGTCTAACCATAGCATTAAACTAGTGGATCCAAATCAGCCCCTTACGAAGCAACGCATAGACTGGGGTTTAAGCTTCTGTCACTCTAGCAACCCATCATCTACTTACTACTCCCTAATGCCTTCCTCTAGGCCCAAATAATGGAGAAGTGTGATGTAGTCGAAGGTCACAAAACACCACTAGAGGAAAAACAACATACAACATATCAAAATACCGAACGAATACCAAATTCACATGACTATTATTAGCATGACTTATCCCATGTCCTCAGGAACAAAAGTAACTACTCACAAAGCATAATCATAATCATGATCAGAGGTGTAATGAGTAGCATCAAGGATCTGAACATAAACTCTTCCACCAAGTTATCCAACTAGCATCAACTACAAAGAGTAATCAACACTACTAGCAACCTTACAAGTACCAACAGGAGTCGCGAGATGGAGATTGGTTACAAGTGATGAACTAGGGTTTGGAGATGAGATGGTGCTGATGAAGATGTTGATGGAGACGAGACCCCTCCGATGAGAGGAGTGTTGGTGATGACGATGGCAACGATTTCCCCCTCCGGGAGGGAAGTTTCCCCGACAGGATCGTCCTGCCGGAGCTCTAGATTGGTTCTGCTCAAGTTCCGCCTCGTGGCGGCGAAGAATCCACGAAAAAGCTCCGCCCTAATTTTTTTCCGGACGAAACCCTTCATATAGCAGAAGAGGGGGGCCAGTGGGCCACCAGGGTGCCCACTAGCCCTGTTGCCGTGGCCAGGGGGGCAGGCCGCGGCCACCAGGCTTGTGGGCCCCTGGTAGCTCCCCTCTGGCACTTCTTTCACCCATTATTTTTTATATATTCCCAAAAAATTCCACGTTGATTTTCAGGGCATTTGGAGTTGCGCAGAATAGAGGACTCAAACTTGCTCCTTTTCCAGTCCAAAATTCCGACTGCCGGTATTCTCCCTCTTCAAATAAACCTTGCAAAATAAGACAGAAAAAGCATAAGTATGGTACCACAAAGTATAATAACAGTACATAAAGCGATAAATAACAACATGAAAGCATGATGCAAAATGGACGTATCAACTCCCCCAAGCTTAGACCTCGCTTGTCCTCAAGCGAAAACCAAGACCTCTAAACATGTCCACATGTTTAGGGATGAAGGTTTCGATAAAACATAATACGGACATGAGGGCATCATGATCACACATAGAACAGCAATATATCATAAAGATTCTTATGGGAAAGTAACAATTCCTTCACAAAGCAAAGTATGAATCAAAAACCTTACCGAGAAGTAGCCAACAACAGTCCATAGTCATTGAAGCAATTGCAATTTATCATAACATCAGAAAGAGCCAAGTATGAGCTTGTAAAGTAAATCCAGATACTCAATCATCTCTTTTGTTTTCCACAATTGATACAACTCACGTGGTACTCATGGTATCGAAGTTTCAGTTGGACACAGAGAAAGATAGGGGCTTATAATTTTGCCTCTCAACCATTTACCACAAGGGTAAAGTCAACAATAATAAAGCATAAGTACTCATCTCCAAGTTGATATATGAATATAGATCTTTCCCTAGCATATGACGTTCACCAAGATGAAGACGGAATAGGGAATTGGTGTTGATCACCAGGACTTTCACAAGGACAAAAGTAAACGTACAAGATAGGCCCTTCGCAGAGGGGAGCAGAGGTTGTCATGCGCTTTTGTGGTTTGGATGCGTGTCCTCTTAGTGCGGAGGAACGTCACTTTATATTGCCTCCTATGATAAAGAACTTCATTATGAAGTCTGTCGCTTTTATGTCTTCCTCAACACAGGTTCGTATAAAGCTTATTTTCCACACACTAATAGATCATACATATTAGAGAGAAATTTTTATTGCTTGCACCGATGACAACTTACTTGAGGGATCTTATTCAATCCATAGGTAGGTATGGTGGACACTCATGGCAAGACTTGTTTTGAAGGTTTATGGATGCACAAGTAGTATCTCTACTTGGTGCGGGAGTTTTGGCTAATATGAGGTGGAAGAAACCGTCACATGCTAAGGGATCTCTAATCATATAACATTGTTTGGAATCAAGCAAACACAATTCATTATGTTGTCTTCCTTGTCCAACATCTACTTCTAAGCATGTAATAGTTTGGTGAGTGCTCACAATTGTAAAAAGTGTCTAAGATGATATATTTATATGCGAATCTCTCTTTCCTTATAACTTCTTATTAATTGCAACAATGACTGGGGTCTATGTTGGTCTATTCTCAACAAGTTTCAATCATCATACTTGTTATATGTGAAGCTATCATTTCCATAAGATCATCTCATGATCTTTCATGCTATCGTTCTTTTCATACTTTTGATCACGGCACAAACAAAGCCCTTGACTAAGATACTCTTTATTATATAGCTCACAAGCTCGAATACATCGGGGGAGACACAAGGCAAAAGACTCAAACTAAACACTAAAGACTTATTCCACTAAGGGAAGAAACTAAAAACTGAAAGAAAGAAAGAACTAAAACAAAGGTAAAAGCAAAAGATATAACGGTGATACGATACCAGGGCAACTCCCCAAGCTTGGAAAAAGCCAAGGGGATTGCCCATACCAATGCTCAGTTGTCTTCCTTTGGTGGTGGTGGAGGAGTTGCAACATGAGTCTGATCCTCCGTCTTCCAAGGCATAGGTGCTCCATCATGGCAGGATGAACGATTCGCCGGAATCCTCAAATCTGCAGCCAACCGTATTGATTTAAATCTATAATCATACTCATCGTTTTGGTTCTGGAGGTCATAGATCTGGCCCTGGAGTTGATCAACCCTGTCATAGAGCCTGGAGAGGTGCTTCCCAATGTCATTGGCATCCATCTTGTGCTTGTTGGTGATCTCCGTGATCATCATGTGGTTGGCGTTGAGTCCACGCTCCACCATCGCTTGGCACTTGAAGACTTGTTACTCCATTGCTTCGAGCCTCGTCTCCATGCTTCCGGTCTTCTTAGGCCCCTCAACATCACGGATGTGCAACATCCCCTCACTCATCTTGATAGATTGAGGGTGCTGCAATACTTTCGTGAGGTAAGGATTGATAACCTTCTCAAAGACCTTGTCCTTTGGAGCTTTTTGGGTCGCCATAGCAGTCTAGATCTGCAGCAGAAACAGGCTCGAAACGAAAACAGAGGAAAACTGCGTGATACGGAGATCAAGACCCTCGGGCATATATATAACGATTTTTTCTGGACCACAAGGAGTGCCCCGCAAGAAAACGGAGTCCGGGAGGCACCCGAGGTGCCCACAAGCCCTATCGTCGCGGCTAGGGGGAGGCCGCGGCGACCAAGCTTGTGGCCGCCTCGTGCGCTCTCCGGACTACTTTTTATTTTTCTGTTTTTCCATAATTTCCAAAACAGAGAAAATTTCCTACTGGAAAAGTTTTGGAGTCCAATTACTTACCGAAACACATACCTCTTCGTTTTCAGGGTCTGAAACGGGCTGATGAACATCCCTTGTGTACTCCTCTGGAGTTATGATATTGATGATATTGGTCTCAACATTTATGGGAGTACCAGAGATATAATGCTTGATTCTTTGCCCATTTACCACTCTCGGAAAATAACCCTCCGTGTTATTGATCTTGATGGCACCAGAACGATATACTTTCTCGACAATGTAGGGACCTTCCCATTTAGAGAGAATTGTATGGCAGGACATAATCACCTACATTAAACTCACGTTTTTGTATTCTTTTATCGTGCCATCTCTTAACCTTTTCGTTGAATAACTTGGCATTCTCATATGCCTCGGCCCTCCATTCATCTAATGAGATGATATCAA
Organism: Hordeum vulgare subsp. vulgare; assembly: GCF_904849725.1. Taxonomy (NCBI): domain Eukaryota; kingdom Viridiplantae; phylum Streptophyta; class Magnoliopsida; order Poales; family Poaceae; genus Hordeum; species Hordeum vulgare. Next base: position 293,384,235 of record NC_058523.1, on the reverse strand, counting down.
ACAACCGCTTCTCACCGGCAAGTTTGAAATTGAAGTTGAGCTCTTTGATTGCCCAATAAGCTTTGTGTTCTAGCTCAAGAGGTAAATGACAGGCCTTACCGTAAACCATTTTATACGGCGACATGCCCATGGGATTATTATAAACAGTCCTATAAGCCCATAGTGCATCATCAATTTTGCTAGACCAATTCTTTCGAGATCTATTGACAGTCTTTCGTAAGATCAATTTGATCTCCCTATTACTCAACTCCACTTGACCACTAGACTGAGGATGATAAGGAGATGCAACTCTATGGTTGACACCATACTTAGCGAGCATCTTGCGGAAAACACCATGAATGAAGTGTGAACCGCCATCAGTCTTCAGATACCTAGGGACTCCAAATCTTGGGAAAATGACTTCTTTAAGCATCTTAATAGAGGTGTGGTGATCAGCATTTCTAGTGGGGATAGCTTCTACCCACTTAGTGACGTAATCAACAACAACTAAGATGTGAGTATACCCATTGGAACTCGGGAAGGGTCCCATATAATCAAAGCCCCAAACATCAAATGGTTCAATGACAAGCGAATAGTTCATAGGCATTTCCTGATGTTTACTGATGTTCCCAATTCTTTGGCATTCGTCACAAGACAAGACAAACTTACAGGCATCCTTGAAGAGAGTGGGCCAATAGAAACCTGATTGCAATACCTTATGAGCAGTTCTATCTCTAGCATGGTGTCCTCCGTAGGCTTCGGAATGACACTTCTACAGGATCTGTCCTTGTTCATATTCAGGCACACAACATCTAATAACACCATCTACTCCTTCCTTATAAAGGTGAGGATCATCCCAAAAGTAGTGTCTCAAATCAAAGAAGAATTTCTTCTTTTGCTGATAAGTGAAACTGGGTGGTATGTATTTGTCTACGATATAGTTTGCGTAATGAGCATACCACGGTGCACTATGTGAAGTACGGATGACATTCAATTGCTCATCAGGAAAGCTGTCATCAATAGGTCGTGGGTCATCAAGGACAGTCTCTAGCCTGGACAAGTTATCTTCTACAGGGTTATCAGCACCCTTTCGGTCAACAACGTGCAAATCAAATTCCTGTAGAAGGAGAACCCATCTGATTAGCCTAGGCTTAGCGTCCTTCTTCTCGATAAGGTACTTAATAGCAGCATGATCAGAGTGAATAATGACTTTGGAGTCAACTATATAAGATCTGAATTTTCACATGCAAACACGACTGCTAAAAATTCCTTCTCCGTAGTAGCATAGTTTCTTTGGACACTGTCTAGAGTTTTACTAGCTTAGTGAATAACATTCAACTTCTTGTCAATACTTTGGCCTAGAACAGCACCAACAGCATAATCACTAGCGCCGCACATGATTTCAAAGGGCAAGTTCCAATCAGGTGTTTGAACAATAGGTGCGGTTATCAAGGCCCTCTTAAGTATTTCAAAAGCTTCCTCACAATCCTCATCCAAAACAAAAGGAACATCCTTCTGCAAGAGGTTGGTAAGAGGCCTAGAAATCTTAGAGAAGTCTTTAATGAACCTTCTATAGAAACCAGCATGACCTAGGAAACTTCGTATACCTCTGATATTTGTGGGGCAAGGCATTTTCTCAATTGCATCAACCTTAGCCTTATCAACTTCAATGCCTTTCTCAGAGATTTTGTGTCCTAAGACAATGCCTTCATTAACCATGAAGTGGCACTTCTCCCAGTTCAAGACGAGGTTGGTATCTTTGCATCTCTATAAGACTCGATCAAGGTTGCTGAGGCAATCGTCAAAGGAAGAACCGTAAACAGAGAAATCATCCATGAAAACCTCAACAATCTTTTCACAAAAGTCAAAGAATATTGCCATCATACATCTTTGAAAGGTGGCAGGTGCATTGCATAAGCCAAAAGGCATATGTCTATAAGAAAAGGTACTGAAGGGGCAGGTGAAAGTGGTTTTCTCCTGATCAGATTGTGCAATAGGTATTTGCGAGAAAACTGAATAACCGTCTAGAAAGCAGAAGTGTGTTTGTTTAGATAGCCTTTCTAGCATTTGGTCGATAAATGACAAAGGATAATGGTCTTTCCTGGTTGCCTTGTTCAGTTTCCGGAAGTCTATCACCATCCTACAGCCAGTAATAATCCTCTGTGGGATTAGTTCATTCTTATCATTAGGAGCGACGGTGATACCTCCCTTCTTGGGTACGCAATGTACCGGACTTACCCAATCTCTATGAGCAACAGGATAAATCATTCCTGCTTCCAGAAGCTTTAATATTTCTTTTCTCACGACCTCTTTCATCCTAGGATTTAATCTCCATTGATGATCAGCAACTGGCTTAGAATCAGGATCGGTTTTAATCTTGTGCTCACATAGAGTGGGACTAATACCCTTAAGATCATCAAGAGTATATCTAATAGCAGCACGGTGCTTCCTCAAAGTTTTTAAAAACTTCTTCTCTTCGTGATTCGAGAGGTGAGCACTAATAATAACAGGATATATCTCCTTCTCATCAAGATAGGCATACTTAAGTGTATCTGGTAATTGTTTTAGCTCGAACACAGGATCACCCTTTGGTGGGGGAGGATCCCCAAGCAGTTCAACAGACAGATTATTCTTAAGAATAGGATATTGTTCTAAATCAATTTTATCTATCTCATCTCTTTCATCCATATGCATATCATTTTCATGCTCAAGGAGATATTGCTCTAAATCATCCGTAGGAGGTACGACAATAGAGGCAAGAGCAATGATTTCATCCCTACCAGACGACTCTTTTTCATGGGGTTGTCTTCCAAACTTGGAGAAGTTAAATTCATGAGACACACCCTCGAAACTAAGAGTGACAGTTTGTTTAATGCAATCAATATGAGCATTGACAGTGCTGAGAAAGGGTCTGCCAAATATGATGGGACAAAAGCTATCTTGTGCAGTAGCAAGGACGAGGAAATCAGTAGGATACTTCGTCTTACCACACATGACTTCTACGTCTCTCACAATTCCCATAGGGCAGATAGTGTCTCTATTAGCTAGCGTAATAGTGACATCAATGGGTTCTAACTCAGCAGGTGAAATCTCATCTTTTATTTCATCATAAAGGGACCGGGGTATTGCACTAACACTAGCACCCATATCACATAAACCATGATAACAGTGATCTCCTATCTTGATAGAAACAACGGGCAGGCTAACTACAGGTCCGTATTTGTCTTTCGCGTGAGGTTTAGCAATTCTAGCGGAGTCCTCACAGAATTTGATAACATGCCCGTCTATGTATTCGGCTAAGAGATCTTTGATAATAGCAACACTAGGTTCAACTCTAATTTCCTCAGAGGGTGCAAGTGGTCTAATGTAACCCCTGTGTATCACAGTTGGAGCTTTAGAATAATCCTTTTTCCTGGCAGGGTAAGGTGGTTTCTCAGTGTAGGCACAAGGAACAATAGGATCATTATAGGCAATGACTTTCTCTTCAACTAGATTGGGTTTAGCTATGTTGACTTCTACAGGAGGATGATACTTAAACCACTTCTCTTTAGGAAGATCAATATGAGCAGCAAAAGATTCACATAGAGAATCTACTATCTCAGAGTCAAGTCCATACTTAGCGCTAAAATCTCTAGAAGTGCTTGTTACAACAAAAGATTTGACGCAATAAAACTGGAAATTCATACCTGAATCCTTACCTTCTTCAAGCTCCCAATCTTCAGAGTTACGTTTGATTCTTTCCAATAAATTCCACTTGTGGTCAATATCCTTCATAAAAGAACCGGTACAAGAAGTGTCAAGCATGGTACGATCTTCATGAGAAAGCCGAGCATAAAAGTTTTGAGTGATAATTTATCTCCAGAGCTCATGATTGGGGCATGAATATAGCATTGATTTAAGCCTCCCCCAAGCTTGAGATAAGATTTCCCTGTCACGAGGCCAAAAGTTATAAATATAATTCCGATCACGATGTACTAAATGCATAGGATAAAACTTTTGATGAAATTCCAATTTCAACCGATTGTAGTCCCATGATCCAGCATCATCACATAGCCTATACCATGTCAACGCCTTATCCTTCAAAGATAAAGGAAAGAATTTCTTCTTTACCTCATCCTCGGGCAAACCTGCAAGCTTAAATAAACCACAAACTTCATCTACATAGATTATATGCAAGTCTAGATGTGAAGATCCATCTCCTGTAGAAGGATTAGCCAGCAGTTTCTCAAGCATACCCGAAGGAATTTCATAGAAGATATTTTCAATAGGTACCTTAGGTTGAGGAGTAAATCCTCGTGCTTCCGTTCTTGGTGAAGATACCCCGAACAAATTCCTCAAGGAACGGTTTCCATAGTGACAACTGATAATAAATATCAGCACAGTATATAAATGTTTCCTTACCAAATTCCACTTACCAAAGGCGCTTCCCGCCCCGGCAACGGCGCCAGAAAAGAGTCTTGATGACCCACAAGTATAGGGGATCAATCGTAGTCCTTTCGGTAAGTAAGAGTGTCGAACCCAATGAGGAGCAGAAGGCTCTGATAAATGGTTTTCATCAAGGTAATAACTACAAGCACTGAAAGTAGCGGTAACAAGTGATGGTGTAGTGAGGTGAAACGTAGCAGGTGAAAAGTAACAAGTAACAAGTAGTAGCAACGGTGCAGCAAAGTGGCCCAATCCCTTTTGTAGCAAGGGACAAGCCTGAACAAAGTCTTATAGGAGGAAAGACGCTCCCGAGGACACACGGGAATTTCTGTCATGCTAGTTTCATCATGTTCATATGATTCGCGTTAGTTACTTTGATAGTTTGATATGTGGGTGGACCAACGCTTGGGTACTGCCCTTACTTGGACAAGCATCCCACTTATGATTAACCCCTCTCGCAAGCATCCGCAACTACGAAAGAAGAATCAAGACAACTTCTAACCATAACATTAAACTAGTGGATCCAAATTAGCCCCTTACGAAGCAACACATAGACTGGGGTTTATGCTTCTGTCACTCTAGCAACCCATCATATACTTACTACTCCCCAATGCCTTCCTCTAGGCCCAAATAACGGTGAATTGTTATGTAGTCGACGTTCACATAACACCACTAGAGGAAAAACAACATACAACATATCAAAATACCGAACGAATACCAAATTCACATGACTATTATTAGCATGACTTATCCCATGTCCTCAGGAACAAAAGTAACTACTCACAAAGCATAATCATAATCATGATCAGAGGTGTAATGAGTAGCATCAAGGATCTGAACATAAACTCTTCCACCAAGTAATCCAACTAGCATTAACTACAAATAGTAATCAACACTACTAGCAACCTTACAAGTACCAATCGGAGTCGCGAGACGGAGATTGGTTACAAGTGATGAACTAGGGTTTGGAGATGAGATGGTGTTGATGAAGATGTTGATGGAGACGAGTCCCCTCCGATGAGAGGAGTGTTGGTGATGACGATGGCGACGATTTCCCCCTTCGGGAGGGAAGTTTCCCCGACAGGATCGTCCTACCGGAGCTCTAGATTGGTTCTGCTCAAGTTCCGCCTCGTGGCGGCGGAGGATCCACGAAAAAGCTCCGCCCTAATTTTTTTCCAGACGAAACCCTTCATATAGGAGAAGAGGGGGGCCAGTGGGCCACCAGGGTGCCCACAAGCCCTGTTGCCACGACCAGGGGGGCAGGCCGCGGCCACCAGGCTTGTGGGCCCCTGGCAGCTCCCCTCTGGCACCTCTTTCGCCCAATATTTTTTATATATTCCCAAAAAATTCCACTATGATTTTCAGGGCATTTGGAGTTGCGCAGAATAGAGGACTCAGACTTGCTCCTTTTCCAGTCCAGAATTCCAGCTGCCGGTATTCTCCCTCTTCAAATAAACCTTGCAAAATAAGAGAGAAAAGGAATAAGTATGGTACCACAAAGTATAATAATAGTCCATAAAGCGATAAATAACAACATGGAAGCATGATGCAAAATGGACGTATCAGTCGCTAGCATTCAAACGATAAAGAACCCGGGTCGACATGACTAGTTATAAACCCAAGTGGTACATTTGTACAGGGACATGCATACATAACCCAGCAAAGAAGGTGTTGGTCATCCGCGTGTGTAGACGAGTCGTAGCAAGCTACAAGGATTCCATTACACCGCGTGACATTTCCCCAAAGAGACAGACAGAACAACAAAGAAGGATACATGCCAGTCAATCAATGTGTCCGGAGCAGTAGCAAGCTACTAAAGCTCGGTGGAAGCACAAAGAGGCATTTCCCCGTAAAGAGTACTACTAAAGGCACACAACTAGGTGTCGAATCCTACACATATAATGCATTTCATAACATACACATAATATGCACGATATGTGTAGATACAACATGGCATCACAACATAACTCTATGACTCAAGCTTTTATTAAAGACTCATAAGAGTCAACATAGTATGATATTACAAACAGGGGTCTCGTGACCCGACACTCAAGTCATACAAACATCAAGCGGAAGAAAAACATGTCTGGGTACAGACATCTATTAAAAATGGCTGGAGGAGCCTGAAAACTACAACAACCCTACCAAAGGAACCAAACTTCTCTCTGGGATTCCCAAGCTATTCCGGTCAACATCGGACACTTCGCGTAGGAACATTTAATGAGATTAAATATTCTCTGCAAAAACATAAATAAAGCAACCGTGACTACAAAGGTACTCAGCAAGACTTACATCAGAACTATCTACATATGCATCAGTATCAATGGAGGGGTTGTGGGGTTTGACTGCAGCAAGCCAGCTTTGACTCTTGGCTAACGTCTACTATGGCTACAAGTTCTTTCTTTGAGGTGGGATAGTGCACACGAGTCCACATATTCACCAATCAATACACCACTATGGATCCACTCTCGTCTCCCTACGATAATGCCATCCATAGCACTCACAGTTATCTTGCATATTTTAAAGTATCCATTCCAAGTTGTCTATGTACCACGTAATGTTTCCAAGTAGTCAATATCCGAGGACGCGGCTATTCGAACAGATTAATTCAACCTGTAGGGGTATACTTCTTCACACACGCTCTCACCACTTATCACCATATGAAAGTCATGCATCTCGGCAACCTTCAAGCGGAAGCACTGGCGTGGGTGTTGGCCACGACTGTTAACCACACAAGACCCTAGTCCAGTTTTATCGCCTATTTGAGACTGAACCAGCAAGGAACTCCGGCCGAGGTTTCCTCTACGGCCCAAATGATGTGCGCAGGGTTCCCAAGCCCACCATCCGGGTGACGCTTGGTACACCGTGCCACTGTGTATCTACCGCACTGAAGCCTACCCCGTCGGGTAGAGCTAAACACGGCCGCCAATAGTTTTCCTACAAACACCAGAAACTAGTTGCAACTCCTGGACAGAGATCTAGGCGATTAATAAGCCAAGAGGGTCAATTAAGTATCCCAATGTGTGGTAGTATCTTGTCTTGGATAACATACACATAACTCAGTTCTTAAGGACGGTCCCAATAAGACAACCCACCATGTACTCCTACATGGCCTCCCACCATGTACTCCTACATGGCCTGTCATCACTACCTTTACCAAATCGGATTCACACGTTTACTCTCACACTGTAGGACATGAACACAACCATTCCGATTCATCGTCCAGATGGATTAGACCCGACACGACTCTAAGCATAGTAGGCATTGTAAGCAAGCATGGATGAGTAAGCACAACAAGGCTCAAGCAGTTGCTACTCATGCTAAGTGGTTTCAACTATTTATACTGACAAAAGCAGGTCATGCAGAGGAATAGGTTCAACTACCGAGAACATGTAATAGTTGAATCGTGTTTGTCCTAATGCAATAAAAAAGAGCAGGAGCAAGAGAGTGGGTTTATATCAATATGCTCAAGGGGGTTTGCTTGCCTGACAGTTCTGAAGATAGAAACGAGTATTCATCAATGTCAACGATCACATCGTCGGAACCGTCGTCTACCGAGAGGGAAAACACCAGCAAACAAGAAAGAACAATATTTACTTCACGGAAATGCAACAGTATGATGCATGATCATGACATGAAAATAAAATGTGGCATGGCTAATGTAGCTACCATTTCTTAAGTTGAATCTGGTTGAACGAAAATTCAAATATCACTTCAAACAAGGTATTTTCCAGATACCCTTTTAATTGATTCGACCTGATGCTTAGGCATAACTTGATTTATCATGCATGAAGATGGCATAATAAGGTACTGAGTTTCCTAGCTCAATGTTTGGTCTTATTAATTGAAGTGGAATTCAAATATATACCAAATTCCAACTCCAAACTATTTATTAAATTTATCCTAATCATCATTTTGCCTACTTGGTGAAGTTAACTTTGTCAAACATGCATGAAAATTGCCATAATCAGATTCCTTGAATTTTTCTAATCATTTTTCATATATTATTTATTTTATTTGGAGTTATATTTTATTTCTATGATTTTTCAAAGTTTACAACATTTTCTGGAATTATTATATTTATGAAATACTATTACTGCATCAGCACTGATGTCAGCATCGCAATTGGGCCGTTTCTGGTCAAACCTGACTAGTGGGACCCACTGGTCAGTGACCTGAGCTAATCCCCGAGTTCACCCACCCTAATTGGGGTTTGACCCACACATGGGGCCCTCTATCAGTGGTTGTTAGTTGTGCTAACCACGGGAGGTTAGTCCCTAATGACGGCCACGTCGCACGTCGCTGGAGTTTGGTCGATAGCGACCAAACCGACGGCGGCTTCGTGCAGGAATCACGAGAACGCCGGGGGGTTGGATGCACGGAGACCACCAGAAGGTAGCCCACGCTGGGCCGCATCTAGATGGAGGGGTAGGTAGCCGCGGGGTTGCCGGAATCATCGCCGGTGACAAGCCTATGCGGCGGCAGCGGCTCGGGCTTCATCGGGCATGGGGTTACGGGGCACACGGTGTCCGACTGAGGGGCTCAAAAGCTTCCCGGTAGCTCCAGGAGCTCGTTCCCAAGCTCGAGCACATAAGTGGACTACCACAACGATGGCAGCGACATGGCCGACATCGAGAAGCTCTCGGCTCCGGTGGTTTGCTCGCTAGGGAACGCGAGGAACCATGGGGAGAGGGGGAAAGAGTTCAGTAGCTCAATGCGGCGCGATTGGGGGTGACAGAGTGGTCGGGGTCATCCTCTAGCCGCTGGATCGATGCAGGGAAGCTCCGGTGGCCGGAGAAGAAAACGGCGGCGGTGGCGGCACTCACAGGCTCCCGGGCTTGATTCCTCTGGCAAGGAGGTCGAGGGCGATGCTGTGAGGACAACGGGCCTCTCGGGGAGGCGAGGGGTGGCCAGAGGCTACGCTGCAACGGACGTCGGTGATGGACTCGCTGGGATCCATGGGGGAGGGAGAAGCAGAGAGATGGGGGAGAGACCTGAGAGGGGGATGAGCTCGAGGGGGTCTAGGTGGTGGCCACAGACGGATAGAGATGCACGGGTGTCCGCTAGCGTGAAGCAGGAGCTGGCTCGCCCGGCGCCGTGCCTGGTCTCGCCTCTACCTTTTGGCAGAGGTAGACGATGACTCGCAAAGGCCAGTGGGCTGGGCCATCTCCTTCCTGGGTGAGGTAGGTGCCACGTAAGATCTTCCTTTCTTTATTTTTTTTGTCATTTCCTGTTTTCTAATTTCTGACATTTGTTTTGATTTGTTTAAAATACCAAATCACTTAAAAGAATTATGAAAATTTATATGTAGATTCTTATAATATATTGAGAACCACTCACTAATTTCCCGAATTATTGGATCTATAAAATTATTTATAGTATTTATAAATCCAATGCAAAGAGGGTTGAATTAATTCAAAGGCCCAATATGAAATGATTCTGCGATCCAATAATATTGGTTGACATTTTTATGTCAGTCCAATATTTTATTGGAAAATCAGGAACATTTCCGTGTAGTTGTTTGAAGTAACTTTTATCTTCGTCATTTTTCAAAACTCTTTATGAAACTTGATCATATCTCAATTCAAATCCTTTTGAATTTAGAATGCATGCATGAATATGCAATGTCAAGCAATGCTAAGCTAGGGCTGTGACAATAGGTAGGTAGGGTACTGCTCAAGTTCAAGTGTCAACGAGGAATTATCGGAAACACCCCACCGAGGCAGTTACCGATTCAACATGATCCCATGCATCGGAATAAAATGCTAAGTATGACATGCATGAAGGTAGTCTGTTATACATGGTCAAGGGGCTGCTTGCCTTGCTCAAGAAAGTCTGTGGGGTCTTCAAAGTCTTCTGGTCCAAGTCTCTCATCAACAACACAATCTATCGTCGCAATATAAAGGGCAAAAATAAGCACTCAACCAAAAACAGCAAAAATAATATACTCAGAAAAATGTCACACCATTTTTGTAAAATACTAGGGTGAATGTAGGTAATGTAAAAATTGTTGGGTTTTATTTTTGGGCTGTAAGAAGTTACAGAAACTATTTTTACATAGTGTTAAAATCCCTAAAACAGGGTTCTAAAATAAAATAGTGACTGCAACCTATTGTAAAAATTACACAAGTGTCACCCTAAAATACTACTCCGTCCCAAAATAACTGTCTTAACTTTGTACTAACTTTAGTACAAAGTTGTACTAAGCTTGAGACACTTATTTTGGGACGAAGGGAGTACATAATATTGCAAGATTTGTGGTGGAGATATATTTTAATTAGGACAAATATTGGGATTTTTATTCTCATGCCCCTGGTTCCTTAGTCGCACTCAGTTTTCCCCATTTCCTTAGTTTTTGATCACTTTTCCCCATGCGATGAAATTCTGCTTTCACATTTTCGTGACTTTTGCCCCTGAAAAATGGCTCAAAACATACCCAAAATGAGTGTGTGGGGAAAACTGAGTACGACTAAGGAACCAGGGGCATGGGAATAAAAATACCAATATTTAAAACTAGGAATTTTTTGAAAGATTCTGGAAAATAAAGAAATGAAAGGCCACTATTCCTTTTGGGCCAAACAGGCTCGGCAAAGCCGACCCATAGGGCAACCAGCCTGCACCAGGCGGCCACATCGAAGGCGCCAAGTCATTTTAAGCCTTCAGACGATGTGGCGCACGCGCGGCTAGCGCATTCAAGCATAAGGACCGAGGCGAGTATAAGATAAGGCATGCTGCTGCCATAGAGAGGGGTCGAGGTCGAGAGTTAGCAAAAACTCACCCAAGTATTCTCTCTCACTCTCGAGCAATCTAGACAAGTAGGAGTAGGGCCTTTCACTGCAAGGTGGCCCGAACATGGGTAACTGTCGTGTCCTCAGTTCTTCCTTAGCTCGAACATTCCAGAGTGTCTCCATGGTTGTTGCACGGTAGAGCAGGGTAGGAGAGGCTGGGCACCCCAGAGTTTGAACCTCTTGGGTTCCTGGAGCCCTGATTACGACATTTGACATGCCAAGTAGGGATGCGTCATCGTTCTCCGGCTCTGGCTCGACTTCGATTTCATCAACCCCATAGAGGACTCTCCTCGAGTGCGCACCAAGCGCCGGGCGGTCCGTGTCGCCAGGCTCGTCGCAACCCCCAAAGCGCCGCTCGAGCCACGCTTGGTGGCGTGCATCCTTGGCAGGGCCCAGGCTCCTGCCGACAGCCGTCACTCTAAGTTGTCCTACCGCAGGTATAATGCCGCCCTACGAAAGTGCAAGTCTATTCCACCGCCTAGTTGGGCGCAACGCGATATCACCTTCGACACTGGGGATCATCCCAGATCCACTAGTACCGCAAGCAGGCTCACAATGTCGTGCACCCCCACCACCAGCAACGTTGCGATCACCAGGGCCCTCATCAACGGGGGAAGTGGGGTCAAAGTCATCACCGTCGCATCTTTGAGGCGCTCGAGGTGCCCTATGACTTGCTGAGCCCACCAAGCCCTTCTCCGGGGTTATCGGCGGAATCACGACTCCCCTTGGGCAGATACGCCTCCTTGTCACCTTTGGTACGCGCCTCAACTACCGTATCAAGATCATCAACTTCGATGTGGCGCGCATCGCCCTCCCGTACAATGGCATCTTGGGTTACCCTATGCTCGCTAGGTTCACGGCGGTGACCTGCCCGAGCTACAACATCGTCAAGATCCCGGGATGCGAAGGCATCATTACATTTAACTGCAACGAGAGGGACGCGGTCGGCATCCTAAAGCGTGCATGTGAGGCTGCCTGGGCCGCGCCACCAATGGACGGAGGTGAGGTGACGCCTCCCGAGGTAGCGCCGACAAGGAAGAAGCAGTTGTTCACCCAAGACTGCGCCGAGACAAAGAAGGTATCACTCGACGGCAGCACTTCGGCCCCCACCATCACCATAGGCTCGGGCTGCCCCTAGAGCAGGAGAGTGCGCTCGTCGCCGTTGTCAGGGTGAACATGAATGCGTGCGCTTGGAGGGAAGACAACTTGCCCAGAGTCCCACCTGATGTAATCGAGCATCACGTGGAGGTGTGCCCTGGCACACGCCCAATCAAACAGAAGGCGTGATGCTAGGCAACGGAGAAGCAGGAGTTCATTGTTCACGAGGTACGAAAGCTGCAGGAGGCTGGTGTCATTCACGAGGTACGTCACCCGGAGTGGCTCTCCAACCCATTCGTCGGCGCCAAGAAGGGCGCAAAGGAGCGGCTGTGCGTTGATTTATTGGTTAAATAGGGCTTGCTCTCACGACCCCTTCCCACTGCCACACATCGACTAGATCGTGGACTGCACAAGCAACTGCAACCTTCTATGCTTCTTAGATGCCTTTTCATGGTATCACAAGATCAAGTATTCTGCTGCGTGTGCATGCCCTTTGGCCTGAGCAGCGAGGGGGCCACTTTCTAAAGCCTGTTGCGCATCACGCCGGGCCCTAGCTGGGGAGGAATGCGGAGGCCAACGTCGACAACATCGTGGTCAAGATGCGCAAGGCCATCACAGTCATCCAAGACCCGGAGGAGACTTTTTCCAACCTGTGCAATGTCAACCCCGACAAGTGCGTCTTCGGGGTCCCTTTGGGCAAGCTACTCGGCTTCCTCGTGTCTTACCTAGGGATCGAGGCCAACCCATATAAGGTGAGGGCCGTCGAGAATATGTGCCCTCCTCGGACTATCAAGGAGATGCAAAAGTTAGCCGGATGCGTGGCTTCCCCGGGGCGTTTTTGTCGGCCCCCTATGACCGGGGGTACCCAGGCCCGTCGGCCTACGTCCCCGGGCGAGATGCGACTAGATAAGCCTGGTTCGGCCCGTCAGCGAGTCAGGCAAAGAAGACCCTCATGAGGGTGCTCACCTCGCAAGGCAAGCACTTGAGGGTCGTCGCCAAGGACCTTGCGAGGGTTTTTGTTTCCCGTGAGGCCCTGGCGGAGCGCGCCCACCGGTGGCAACTTGGCAGGGTCCCATGACCTAGCTCTTTCACATGGACAAGGCCGGGTATGCAGGTGGCATAGGAGCGGTGCCAGTGGGCGCGGACAGGGAGGACCCTCCCTTCCGTGATAAGCAGGTTGGCCAGCTAACTTGCTCCTGAAGCAACCCCCAAAGGTTTCCCGTTGAGTGCAAGGGGACTAAAGCGGGGGGCATGGCAGGATGGAAGTCACCCCCGAGCCCACGTGTGCGTCATGAAGAGAAGCTTTTACACGCGAAGACCACCTTTATCACGACGGATTGTGGTCGTGTACACTTTTCAAATTGGTTGTTGTGGCAATCCTCCCCGCCAATGTTTTCGGGGGAAGAGGACCATGGACTGTATATAGGAGAGGCCTACCTCTATAGAACGGGATTCAACTCTCATTCCCAGGGCTAGGCAAGAACCCACCTTTGTACTTGTCTTGCACCTCAAGCAATCCCACCACAAGTAGGACACTCCTGGAATTGAGAAATTTGCCGTCTGCCATGCCTTTGCCGTCTGCTGACGCATGGCAAAGATACTCTTTGTCGTCAGCTGGCACAAAGTGGACGACAAAGAGATGGCTGATGGCAAAGGTTCTATTTGCCGTCGGCCACCTATTTGTCGTCTGCCAGCACACGGCAAAGGCCCCAAAGGCAGACGACAAAGGGTAGGCAGACGACAAAGCCCCCTCCCCAAACGACCGGAACACACCCCCACCCCTTTGCGTTCTGCCACCCAGCCTTTGCAGATAGCAAAGGGGATGTTTCCCTCACGTTAACGGCTCCCAGCCCCACCCCTGCCTGCTCCCCTAACAGCTCGCCCTGCCCACCCGCTCTCTCTCTCGCCCTGCCCACCCCTCTCTCTCTCGCCCTGCCGCCGCCGCCTCCGCCGGAGCTGCTCCGGCCCACCACCTCGCCCCGGCCGCCACAGCCGCCCCTGCCGCACCTCCGCCTCAGCGTGCCCCCTCCACAGCCACCCCTACCGTGACCCCCTCCTCATCGCGACCCCCTCTCTTCCACCACCGCCGGGACCCGTCCTCCCCACCGCCGACCCCCTCTCCCCGCCGTCGACCCCCACCCCGCCGTCGACCCCCTCTCCTCCACCACCGCCCCACCCCCTCTCCTACACCGCCACCGTAGCCGACGCCCCGCCCCCGCCCGACGCCCCTGCTGGCTCCGGCGCCACACCAGCCAGCCCCCCATTGCCCCTGCAGGTTGCATGTTATACATGTCTTCATATAATTTTATTTTTCGTGCATATTTGGTTAGACACGTGAATATTTCAAACCGAAGATCAATTCTTCTGCTAAAGGTTTCAGGCTGCAAGTTAACACAATTCATGAATTGTCTTTATTGGGTTCAAATATTCGGCTCGTAAGAGAGAGTAAATCGAAAGATAAGGCAGGGAGAGATCAATGTTGGGTTGCACACGCTAGATTATTAGGTTAATTTAGGTTCAAATATTGACGCCCGACGCCACTGACACCTGACCCCCGACGCCACTGACCCCCGACCCCCGACGCCACTGACCCTCGACCCCCGAGCCCCGACGCCATTGACCCCCGACCCCCGACGCCACTGACCCCCGACCCTCGACCCCCGATGCCACCGACCCTCGACCTCCGACCCCACTGACCCCCGACCCCCGACCCCCGGCCAACGACCCCCGAGCCCCAACCCCCGACGCCCGACGCCACCAACCCCCGACCCTCGACCCCGACCCCCGACGCCCGACGCCACCAACCCCCGACCCTCGACCCCGACCCCCGACGCCACTTACACCCCACCCCCGACGCTTGACGCCACTGACCCCCGACCCCCCGACCCCGACCCCTGACTCCCGACCCCCGACGCCTCAATCCCCCGACCCCCGACGCCCGACGGCACTAACCCTCGGCTCCGACGCCACTGACCCTCGACCCTCGACCCCCGACCCCCGACGCCACTGACCCTCGACCCCCGACCACCGACGCCACTAACCCCCAACCCCCGACGCCACCGATACCCGACACCACCGACCCTCGACATATTTTCTGATTATGTTAATTATAAAAACATCATATTTGTGTTGATCGGGTCAATTTCGATGCGCAGTTGTTCGGCGACCTCCACGTGCGTTGGACGAGCTCCGCCCATGCGTTTGTTGGTGAGCACAAATGGCTTCTCCTCTTACCCCCTTAATTTGCTCTGTTTTGGTCTTTGTGCCGATGAAACTTGCTAGCTATAGGTTTCTTCAATCATGAGTATGCGTGACCAGTATGTGTCTCCTGTTCGAAAGGGCGACATCTATAAATATGCATGTCTTTGCATATTTTTGACCGCCATCCTTTCAAATTGTCCAACGTTATCCATGGACAGCCCGATTATGTGTAGATTGGGTTAATTTTCCCATATGCTGTGCTCCGGATCCGATGCGGAATTTCGTCAGGATCTCCGTGTTCTTCTCCGGGAACACATCCTCTCTACTTATTGACGAGACATGTATCAGGAGAATAGCGGGGAGGTGCTGCCAAAATTCTGCGTCGCATCTGGAGCAGAGCATGGGAAAACGAACCTAATCTACACACACTCGGGTGGGATTAGGACCTATCTTTACCTATTAGCATGTAGGTTTCATGGACGTAATAAAACTGACAAACTTGATTAGTGGATGAATATAGATGATGAATTATATATTTATTTCTTGTGCGCCCATAGGTAGCTAGGCAAGATGAGTGATCGTGCTTGGATGTATACTGGTCACCCTAGTCAGAAAAACATGACCCATGAATGGTTAACAAAAACCAGGGGGTTTGTGCGAGCCGCATTTGCAAATGGATAACAAAAAACATGGTGCCCCTGTCCCAACTGCGACAACTGGAAAAACCAAATAGAGTTTGAAATGGGTAAACACCTGCAGAAGTGGGGTTTTACGCCTAATTATACGGTGTGGACTTTTCATGGTAAGTCTGACCGACGTGCCAGAGCTGAGGTGATTCGTCATCACACCAACGAGCATGGTACCGGGATCGAAGACATGGTGCAAGACTTTGATGATGCTCGGGATTCAGACGATGGAGGAATCTGCAAAGGACTTCTATGAAATGTTGGAGTCTTCAAAACGTCCTCTCCACGAGCAGACTGAGCTTTGTCATCTGGATGCCATCGCGCAAATAATGGCTCTGAAGGCTCAATTCAACCTAGGCAGAGAATGCTACGACGCGATGATGATGATATTTGGACGCTTTCTACCCAAAGGCCATGTACTGCCTGCAAACCTATACCAGTCAGAGAAAATCCTCCGTGTACTTAAGATGCCCTATGAGAAGATACATGCCTGTGAGAATGGATGTGCCTTATTTAGGCTTGAGTATGCGGCCTTGAGCTATTGCCCCATTTGCAATTCTTCTAGGTATATTGCGGTAGACAACGGTATGGGTGAGAAGAATCAGACCAAAATCCCCATTAGTGTTCTTCGGTATCTGCCAATCATACCAAGACTTCAACGTCATTTCATGGTCGAAGAGACGGCCAGACAGATGACATGGCACAAATTGGGCAAAAGAGCCGAACTAGATGCGGATGGGAACAAGATGCTGGTACACACTTCATATGGTTTTGCGTGAAAGCACTTCGATACATTACATAAGGATAAATAGGAAGATCCAAGGCATCCTAGAGTTGCCATCAACACGGATGGGTTCAATGTGTATGGTATGACGGTAACACAATACAGTTGTTGGGCTATATTTGTCATTCCACTCAATCTCCCACCCGGAGAGATTATGAAAAGAAAGAACATTTTCCTGATGTTGATAATTCCAGGGCCCAACTATCCGGGGTAGAATATGAGTGCGTACATGCAGCCGCTTAAGGATGAGTTGCAAGAAGCCTGGGATAATGGGATCAAGACCTACAATGTCGCTACCAAAACAAATTTCAAAATGCATGTGTGGTACATGTACTCGATGCATGATTATGCGGCGTTTGCGCTAACCGCTGGCTGGTGTGTGCATGGAAGGTTATCGTGCACCACATGCAAGGCAGCTCTTTAGTTCCGTTGGCTACAGGTTGGTTGCAAGTTTTCTTGCTTCGACATGCATAGACAGTTCCTCGATCCTGACCATAAGTTCAGAAAAGACAAGAAGAATTTCATCAAAGGTAGAGTTGTCAAAAACACTACCCCAGCTGCGTTGACAGGTCAACAGACCCTTGATCAGTTAAACGCTCTTGAGCCTGATCCTTTGCGTCCAGGGTACTTCAAAGGGTATAATACAAACACGCCTGTACTCACAAGTCATGCTTATGTGATCTGCCTTACTTCAAAGACCTCCTTTGCCCACACAACATCGACGTGATGCACACTGAAAACAATATTGCAGAGGCCATTTTTGATACATTGTTCGACATGGAGGGGAATTCAAAAGATAATCCTAAGGCTAGAATCGACCTGGAGGCTCTTTGTGATAGACCGTTACAAAACTTGCGACAACGGAAAGGAAAGCAAAGCATAGAGAAGCCAAAGGCATGGTTCATTCTTGAAAGGCCAGCAATGAGGGAAATGCTATTGTGCGTGAAAATGTGGTTGATGTTCCCCGATGGGTATGCTGCGAATCTACAGAGGGGAGTGAGTCTTGAGAAATTGAAAATATTTGGTCTCTAGAGTCATGATTGGCGCATATGGATTGAGCGGGTAATGTGGGTGATGTTGTGTGGCTTTATCCCTGAGGATGAATGGCTAGTACTGGCAGAGCTGAGCTATTTCATCCGTTCTCTTTGTGCGAAAGAACTATCGCCTGGCGAGCTAGATGAAATGGAAGAGTTAGCGGCGGAGTTGATCTGCAAATTAGAAAAGATCTTTCCATCAGGCTTCTTTAATCCAATGCAGCATTTGATTTTGCATCTCCAAACCTGGGCAAGATTGGGGGGCCCGTTCAAAATCGATGGTGCTACTCAACTGAGCAGATGCAGAAGGCGCTTCGAGCTAAATGTAAAAATAAATGTAGAATTGAAGCATCGATGGCTGAGGCATTCATTACTGAGGAGGCGACAAACTTCGTGACAACACACTACGAAGCCAAAAATCATCATTTGCATAACCCGAAGCCTCGGTACAATGATGGCGATCCTAAAAAAGGTCGATCCAACCTCAACCTATTCAAAGGGAAGCTCGCACCATCTATTGCTTCGAAAGGGAAATCGTTGGATGTCGAAGAATGGCGGACCATTTCATTGTATATCTTCACCAACCTAACAGAAGTGCGTCCGTACATCAAGTAAGTTCTCGGTAAATTATTGTTCCGCAACTTGTAATTCCTTTGAACTACTCTTATTCACGGATATTTGATATAGTCGATACATCGCCGAATTCTCGGATGGAGCGGTCATCGAAAATGATTCCGTCGAAGAGTATCAGCTTCTCGCTAAGCATGGAGGCAACTATCCCGGTTTCATCTCTTGGTACAAACAAAGGGTAATTAATTACCATTAGTGGGCCATTTGATTTATTGGTCTAATTTGCGGATAATGCATCCATTCTTTCGTATTAAACTTGTCGGCTGATGCAGAGTCTATGGACGCCGAGTTGAGACAAGTCGCTAATGGTTTTGACTATAAGGTCCGTTCATTTGACAAATACAATCTCAACGGGTATCACTTTCGTACCTTTGGCAAAGAGCTATCTATGCCCGACCTAAAGACTATAAATTGTTCTGTCTCTGCTATCGGCGAAGGAGGCACCGAGTATTATGGAAGAGTTGAAGCAGTTTACGAACTTCTATTCTATGGTGAAAACCCACCGACCGTCGTAGTCTTCAAATGTTATTGGTTTGAGCCGAGGGAGACTAGAAGGACTCATGAACATATAGGACTAGTAGAAATCAACCAAAACACCCACTTAGATGTTCCCTATGTCTATATTATGGCTCAACAGGCGACACAAGTTTTCTATCTACAGTGGGCCTGCCAAACTGATCCAAATATGAAAGGTTGGGATGTCGTTTATGAAGTGCCGCCACATTTTAGACCACCTACCCTAAATGAAGAGGATTACGAACCTCACATTAACCCCGACACATATGAAGGAGAATTCTTCCAAGAAACACGTATGTCCAAGAAACGTTTCAAGAACCACTCTACTTCACCCCAGAACATTGAAGTAGACAGCAACAGTGAATCTGTCTTAACCCCTGAGCCCGAACAGGAAGAGCTGGAAGAAGAAGAGGTTACTGTTGCTGATGACCTGTCACTTCTTGACCGATTACATAATGGTGGCCTTCCACATGTTCTTCCTTATAGTGATGATGATGATGCATTTATTGATGATAGTGATGATCATGATGCATTTACTGACCCCGAAGCATATATAGACGAGCACGATTGTTATTTGTTCATGTTAGGTATTCAACTATTACTATATATAAATTTTGAGTTCATGTTAGGTATTCAATTTTTATTAGTTATGTTGGTATTTATGACGATGATACACTTAAATTATATAAATTTTATTACTCATGTTGTTATTTATGTTGTACTAATTTCAGTTACTCTTTGTCATGACAGGTGTTGAAAGATGGTGGGAAAGGGTCGAAAGCACTCGGCGGCTCCTTCTTTGTAGGCGGGTGGTGGGATGGGTACTTCCATTCCTGCCTCACCTCTTCGGAGAGCGTTGCTCTCTACTCTGCATGGAGTGGCCGCTTCTTCGACTCTCGCGGCCCCCGTGAGAGGAGGTCGACCCCCCGCGAAACCGAGAGGTACTAAAGGTATTACTCATGTTGGTTTTATGTTGTACACATGTTGGTATTTATATACATTTTATTACTCAAGTTGGTATTTATGTTGTACTAAAGGTACACGTGGCCACGAGAGAGGTAGGGCGGTGGTTGCCACGCCTTCGTCGCTGCCACCCCAAGCTGATTCACCTGAGCACAGGACCTCTAGGGTGGATTCGCCTGAGGTGCAGGCTGCGCGGTCTCCGGTTCACGAGCCTTAGGTCGACGAGCCTTAGGTCGACGAGCCTCAGGTCGATGAGCCTTCGACTCACGAGGCTCGTGTCCTAGAGGCTTAGTTCCAGACGACTCCGGAGTAAAGCAGGGATGAGGGTACGTCCCCAGAGACCTAGTGGGATACCTGGGCTGATCTGGATCAGCCTGAGCCAAGTGGCCATGCTGATAGCGACGAGGAGCTGGGTGAGGGGGCCACCGTCTAGCAGCGTGGTAGTTTGGGGCTCCCGCTCGTGCCAGTGACCCGCAAGCAGAGGTGGTCGATTAAGCCAAATGGGGACAAGTAAGTTAATTTACTCTTATTTAACCTTTTGCCTTCACGTTTTCTCAAATATATAATGTTTTGGCTTTAATTTGTCATACTACACGGGTTGGATTGTTTCCAAGGGTGTCCGCAAGCCCAATAGCGTCCTTGGTGTGCTTTGCCGTCAAAACTTCCCGGCGTTTGTTACATTGCCCGGTCAGGAGCGAGATGTAGGAATGACCTGGGAGCACTGCTTGGGCGCCCCGGCCCCGCCGGAGGTGGATATCGACGGTGTTTTGTGCCACGCGAGGGCCTACATGGTGATCCAACAGTTCTGGGTAATTTCTCCTTTACACAATTGTAAATCAACCATAGCTAGTTATTGTACTAATCGGTGTTGTCTCGTTTGTAGACCTACTACAGGTGTGAGGAGGGATACGAGGAGGACGCTGCAAAGGTTATCGAAACCGAATGTCGCCGCCTACTTCAAAACTTTCGGCACGAGGCTCGGGTGCAAGATGTTCGAGGCTACTATGCCTCGCGGCATATTAGGAACGACAAGGCGAAGTGCCGTGATTCTAAGATGGAGAAGGAGCATTACATGAAGGTAATTACATATTATTAAGGCCTTGTAGTTAGTTTCCTTGATTTGATTTTTACGCGTTGCGCTCAAATTTCTCTTTATTAACTTAGGTCCCTCGAGATGGTGTGTGGAAAAGATGGATTGTTGGGAGGCCTTGGTGGATCAGTGGTGCTCCAAAACGTGGGAGGAGAGCCACAACAAAGCCAAAGAGAGGCGTGGCAAAATGGTTGGTGTGCCACACCATCAAGGGAGCGTCAACTTAATCCAATTTGGCGAGAACTGGGTATGTGGATTGCTTCATGCCTCATGCAATTCATTCTTAATGCTATCTTGAGCCCTTTACTAATACATTTTCCTCTCTCTCTCTTTTAGAGCGTCACAATAAGACGGAGGTGCCACAAATGTGCGACCTGTATGCGATGGCCCATACTGCCTCGTACAAGAAGGTCAAGGCATTCTTTGAGTCTGACCTCGAGTATCCAGAAAACTTCACCAACATCTCCTCCCACCACAAGCTCGTGAAGTACAGAGATCACGGGAATGCGAGGAAAGGGGAGGACTTTAACCCGAGCGAGGGGCCTATTGATCCAGAGATGGTGATGATAGCTGGCAACGGGAGGCCCCATGGCTCGATCGCCATTGGAGATGGCCTTATACGTTGTCCTAGCACTCTTCGGTAGATAAAGGCACGCCAAACAAGTTCTTGTCCTGAGATAACACCTCGTCCACGTCCAGTCGAGCTCGCCATCGAGGTTAGTTTAATGGACTCGACTATCTTTCCACATTATGTTGTGCATGGGAACCAATATGATTACAATGCTAACAATGAGTTGTGTCGCACGCTGCTATTCTGAAAGATAGAGAGGCAATGCAGGCGCTTTTGGAGGAGAAGGATAAGGAGATGAAGGAGCTGGAGGAGAGGACGGCTGCATTGGTGGAGGCGGACAGGGCACAGAATGATGCGTCTCACAGGGCCATGTACGAGCTCTTTGTGGTAAGTTTCTTCTTCATATTATTTAAAATATTGCATTTTAATGTCCGTTTCATTAATAACTAAAAAGTTTTACTTGTCAAAACCAAATGTACAGTCTATGTGCAAGAAGACTGGCCATGTCCCTCCCGCGATGCTAGTCATTAACATGGTGGGGACGGTGAGTTTCATTTCAATGCAATGGTCTCTAAAGTGGAGCCTTCTCCAGGGCAACCTTCTCCACGTGAAACAAGCCAAAGCCACCGTGCTTTACTACCATGATGACGATAATGGTATGTTATTTCTAGTGTTTTGCTTAACAACCACATAATGGTCCAATATGGCTTAATTAGCATACTTAGCTCCAAAATGACATATTTAAGCCAAGTTAGCTCCAAAACGACACATAGTTAGCTTGGCTTCCACCTAACTGACATAATTATCTTAGTTATCTCCAAAATAACATATATAATAAAAAATAACCTATACTTAGCTAAGTTCTCTCCTAAATGACATAATAAGACTTACATAGCTCCTAGATGACCTATTCCCCCAAACTTAGCTATTAAATGGCCTATAATTAGCTTAGATAGATCCAAAATGGCTTAATAAGCATAGTTAGCTTCGAAATGACCTATTTACCCAAGTTAGCTCCGAAATGACCTATAGTTAGCTAGGCTTCCACCAAAATGACATAATTAGCTTAGTTAGCTCCAAAATGGTCTATTTTAAAAAATGACCTATACTTAGCTAATTATCCTCCAAAATGACATAATTAGCTCCTAAAAGGCATACTTAGCTAATTTAGCTCGAAGAAGAGGACAAGAGGAGAGGAAAGAGGAAAAATGAAAATAAGGAAGAAGAAGAAGAAGAAAAGAAGAAGATGAGAAGAAGGAGAACAAGAAGGAGAAGAATGAGGAGAGAAGAAGGAGAAGAAGAAGGAGAAGGAGAAGAAGAAGGAGAAGGAGGAGAAGAAGGAGGGCTCCTTCTCCTTCTTATCCTCCTTCTCCTTCCTCTTCTCTTCTTCTACTCTTCTTCTTCTCCTCCTCCTTCTTCTTCTCCTTCTCCTCCCGCTCCTCCTCCTCATTCTTCTTTTTTCTTCTCCTTCTTCTTCTCTTCTTGCTTCTTCTCTTTCTTATTCTACGTAGCTTATTTTTCGCAACAAAGACATACTTAGCTAATTATCCTCCAAAATGACATAATTTGCTTAGTTAGCTCCAAAATGGTCTATTAATAAAAAATGACCTATGGTTAGCTAATTATCCTCCAAAATGACATAATTAGCTCCAAAATAGCATAATTAGCTAATTTAGCCCGAAGAAGGGGACAAGAGGAGAATAAATAGGAAAATTGAAAAGAAGGAAGAAGAAGAAGAAGAGAAGAAGAAGGAGAAGGAGGACAAGGATCCCTCCTTCTTCTCCTTCTTCTTCTCTCCTCCTTCTTCTCCCTCTTCTTATCCTTCTTCTTCTCTTCTTCTTTTGTTCTTCTCCTCCTCCTCCTTCTCCTTCTCCTTCTCCTCCTCCTCCTCCTCCTCCTCCTCCTTCTTCTTCTTCTTTTTCTTCTCCTTCTTCTTCTCTTCTTCCTTCTTCTCTTTCTTCTTCTCCGTAGCTTATTTTCCCCAACAAAGACATACTTAGCTAATTATCCTCCAAAATGACATAATTAGCTTAGTTAGATTCAAAATGGTCTATTTAATAAAAAATGACCTATACTTAGGTAATTATCCTCCAAAATGACATGAATAGCTCCAAAAAGGCATAATTAGCGAAGAAGAGGACAAGAGGAGAAGAAAGAGGAAAAATGAAAAGAAGGAAGAAGAAGAAGAAGAAGAGAAGAAGAAGGAGAAGGAGCCCTCCTTCTTCTTCTCTCCTCCTTCTCCTTCTTCTCTCCTTTTTCTTCTCTTCTTCTTTTCTTCTTCTTCTCCTCTTCCTTCTCCTCCTCCTCCTCCTCCTCCTTCTTCTTTTTGTCCTTCTTCTTCTCTTCTTGCTTCTTCTCTTTCTTCTTGTACGTAGCTTATTTTCCCCAACAAAGAAATACTTAGCTAATTATCCTCCAAAATGATATAATTAGCTTAGTTAGGTAAGAACCTTGGTTAGCTCATTAAAATGACTAATTTAGCTCCAAAATGACATAATAAGCTCAAAATGGCATAAGAACCTTGGTTAGCTCATGAATATTATATACTTAGCTTGTTTTCCTATAAAATGACATAATTGTCCCATTTAGCTCCAAAAAGACATACTTAGCTAATAATCAGCTATTAAATAGCCTATAATTAGCTTAGGTGGCTCCAAAATGCCTTAATAATCATAGTTGGCTCCAAAATGACATATTTTACCCAAGTTAGCTCTAGAATGACCTATACTTAGCTTGGCTTCCACCTAAATGACAAAATTAGCTTAGTTAGATCCAAATGGCCTATTTAATAAAAAATTGACCTATACTTACCTAAGTTGTCTTCTAAATGACATAATAAGGCTATGTAGCTCTAAGATGACCTATTCCACCAAACTTAGCTATTAAATGGCCTATAATTAGCTTAGCTAGCTCCAAAATGGCTTAATAATCATAGTTGGCTCCAAAATGACATATTTTACCCAAGTTAGCTCTAGAATGGCCTATACTTACCTTGGCTTCCACCTAAATGACATATTTAGCTTAGTTAGCTCCAAAATGGCCTATTTAATAAAAAATGACCTATACTTACCTAAGTTCTCTTCTAAATGACATAATAAGGCTATGTAGCTCCAAGATGACCTATTCCACCTAACTTAGCTATTAAATGGCCTATAATTAGCTTAGCTAGCTCCAAAATGGCTTAATAATCATAGTTGGCTCCAAAATGACATATTTTATCCAAGTTAGCTCTAGAATGGCCTATACTTAGCTAGGTTCTCTCCTAAATGACATAATAAGGATATGTAGCTCCAAGATGACATATTCCACCTAACTTAGATATTAAATGGCCTATAATTAGCTTAGCTAGCTCCAAAATGGCTTAATAAGCATAGTTGGCTCCAAAATGACATATTTTCCCTAAGTAGCTCCAAAATGAGATATACTTAGCTAAGTTCCCTCCTAAATGACATAATAGGGCTATGTAGCTCCAAGATGACATATTCGCCCTAACTTAGCTATTAAATGGCCTATACTTAGCTAAGTTCTCTCCGGAATGACCTATACTTCTCTTCTTCATCTAGTCTTCTTCTTCTAACTTTCTTCTTTGCCATTTTGCAGATTACATTCACTTCACGGGAAGCAAGGATTATATTGATGGAGTGCTTGAATATGGTTTCTTCTACCATGGCTTCATGGAAGCTTGGATTGAAACTATTTTAATAAAGTACGATCATAGAATGCAGCTGTTTCCAATGCATAGCCCCAAAATGATAATGGCAGATCGGTAAGAGACATCATAGAATGCACCATACCTAATAAAGTACGATTACGACATTCGGACACACCATTACGTTGTGGTGTTCTACGCGGTGTCAACTGTGAAACAATTCCACATTGTCTTAAGTGAGCACCAAACTTGTAACTCAGATACTCACCTCCTTGATCAGATCGTAGGAATTTAATCTTATTGTTATGATGATTTTGAACTTCACTTTGAAATTGCTTGAACTTTTCAAATGTCTCAGACTTGTGCTTCATCAAGTAAATATAACCATATCTACTCAACTCATCAGTGAAGGTGAGAAAATAACGATATCCATCGCGCGCCTCTATGCTCATCGGTCCGCACAGATCAATATGTATGATCTCCAACAAGTCACTTGCACGCTCCATTGTTCCGGAGAACAGAGTCTTAGCCATCTTTCCCATGAGGCATGATTCACATGTGTCAAGTGATTCAAAATCAAGTGACTCCAAAACTCCATCAGCATGGAGTTTCTTCATGCGCTTTGTACCAATATGACCTAAGCGGTAGTGCCACAAGAAAGTGGCACTATCATTATTAACTTTACATCTTTTGGCCTCAATGTTATGGATATGAGTGTCATCACAATCGAGATTCAACATGAACAAACCCCTCACATTGGGTACATGACCATAAAATATATTACTCATATAAATAGAACAACCATTATTCTCTGACTTATATGAGTAACCGTCTCGTAATAAACAAGATCCAGATATGATGTTCATGCTCAACACAGGCACTAAATAACAATTATTTAAGTTCATCACTAATCTCGACGGTAATTGAAGTGAGAGCGTTCCGACGGTGATCACATCAACCTCATTTCCCACGCGCATCATCACTTCGTCCTTCGCCAGCCTTCGTTTATTCCGCAGTTCCTATTTTGAGTTGCAAATGTGAGCAACAAAATCGGTATCAAATACCGAGGCACTACTATGAGAGTTGGTGAGGTACACATCAATAACACGTATATCAAATATACCTTGTTTGGCATTGGCCGCCTTCTTATTGGCCAGATACTTGGGGCAGTTCCACTTCCACTGATGAGTCCCCTTGCAATGATAACACTTAGTATCCTCATTGGGTCCATGCTTGGGTTTCTTTGTCGGAGGGGAAACAGCTTTGCCACACTTCTTGGAGTTACCCTTCTTGCCCTTGCCGTTTTTCTTCAAACTGGTAGTCTTATTGACCATCAACACTTGATGTTCTTTCTTGATTTCCGACTCTGCGAGTTTCATCATCGCAAATAGCTCGACGAGTGACTTACTCATCCCTTGCGTGTTATAGTTCAACACAAAGCCTTTGTAGCTAGGTGACAGCGATTGAAGAACTCTGTCACTGGTAGACTTTGGCGGGAGAGCAATTCCCAGCGCAGCCAGACGGTTAGAGTACCCAGACGTTCTGAGCACATGTTCACTGACAGACCCGTTGTCCTCCATTTTGCAAGCATATAACTTATCGGAGATCTCATACCTCTCAATCCGGGCATTCTTCTCAAAGATAAACTTCAACTCCTGGAACATCTCAGAAGGTCCATTACGTTCAGAACGTCTTTGAAGTCCCGGTTCTAAGCCATACAAAACTGCACATTGAACTAATGAGTAGTGTCACGGAAACCAACACCTATGGGAAACTCGAGGAGTCCCTTGATCGTTTGGCGGGGATAGGGAGCTACGGCGTCGAGAGCGGAACTAGCGATCAACACCGGCAAGGTCTTTTTACCCAGGTTTGGGCTGCTTGGCGCGTAAAACCCTACTCCTGCTTAGTTTGTATTGTATGCTTAGTGTATGGTGATTTTGCTACAGTAACTTAGTAGGTGATCAGGAAGTCTCCGATCTCCAAAGAGTCCAACCCTCTAAGTGGCCGGAGTAAATACATCTACTAAAAGTGGCCGGAGGAGCATGAAAATGTACAACGACCCTACAAAAGGAGCTAGACCTCTCTATGGGACTCCCAGGCTAATCCGGTCAACATCGAACTTCACGTAGAAAACCAATAGCAAGAATAAAGTCTCCTTTTCAAAAACATAAATTAAGCAATCATGAGTACAAAGGTACTCAACAAGACTTACATCAGAACTATCTACATTGGAGCAAGCCAGCTTTCGCTCTTGGATAAACAGTACTATGACTACAAGTGGTATATT
Organism: Hordeum vulgare subsp. vulgare; assembly: GCF_904849725.1. Lineage (NCBI taxonomy): Eukaryota > Viridiplantae > Streptophyta > Magnoliopsida > Poales > Poaceae > Hordeum > Hordeum vulgare. Next base: position 293,356,534 of record NC_058523.1, on the reverse strand, counting down.
TGAGGTGGGGTAGCGCACAAGTGTCCATATATTAACAAATCAGTACACCACTATGGATCCACCCCCTTCTCCCTACGAGAAGGCCATCCATATCACTCACACTTATCTTGTGCATTTTAGAATATGCATATAAAATGTCTATGTACCACATAATGTTTGCAAGTAGTCCATATCCGAGGACGCGGCTATTTGAACAGATTAATTCACCCTGCAGGGGTATACTTCCTCACACACACTCTCACCACTTATCACCATATGCGCGTCATGCATCTCGAAAACCTTCAAGCAGAAGCACTGGCATGGGTGTCGGTCGCGACCGTTAACTAGACAAGACCCCAGTCGAGGTTTATCGCCTATTTGATAAGTTTCTCTACAGCCTCAAACGATGCGAGCAGGGTTCCACAAGCCCATCATCTGGGTCCACTTGGTACATCGTGCCACCGTGTATATACTGCACTGAAGCCCACCCCACCGGGCAGTGCTAAACACGACCACCAACACTTTCCCTACAAACACCAGAAACTAGTTGCAACTCCTAGATAGAGATCTAGGCGATTAATAAGTCAACCAGAGTCATATTTCAGGGCCCAACGTATGGTAGTAGCTGTCTTGGATCACATACACAAAACTCGGTTCTTAAGTATGGTTCCAATGAGACAACGTGCCATGTACTCCTACATGGCCTCTTATTGCCACCTTTACCAAATCGGATTCACACACTTAACTCTCACACCGTAGGACATGAAAACATCCATTCCAATTCATCTTCCAGATGGATCATACCCGACACGACTCTAAGCATAGCAGGCATAGTAAACAGGCATGAATGAGTAGGCACGTCAAGGCTCAAGCAGTTGCTACTCATGCTAAGTGGTTTTAACTATTTACAATGACAAAGATAGATCATGCAAAGTGATGGGTTCAACTACCGATATCATGTAACCGTTGAATCATGATTGTCCTAATGCAATCAAAGAGAGCAGGACCGAGAGTGTGGGCTTATATCAGTATGCTCAAGGGGGGGGGTTGCTTGCCTGGTAGTTTTGAAGATAGTAGTTCTCTTCATTAGTGTCAACGATCAAATTGTCGGCATGACATCTACCGAGAAGGAACATCACTAACAAACAAGAAGGAATACATTCAATGCAATGCAACAACATGATGTATGATATGACATGTTAAGGTACTGAATTCACCTAGTACAACATTTAGTCTTATTAATATAAGTGGAGTCCAAATAGACATCAAATTCCAACTCCAAACTCTTTATATTATTTTCCCTAATCGTCATTTGTACGAGTTGGTGATGTTAGCTTTATCAAACATGCATGAGCATAGCATAACCAGATTCCTTGCATTTTTGTGATAATTTTTCGTATATAATTTATTCGCATTGGAGTTATAGTTGAATTTCTATGATTTTTCAAAGTAACATTTTCTGAAATTTCCTGAATTATTATTATTCCAGAAAATCATTAATGCATCAGCACCGCATCATGCTTGCGTCAGCAAGTCAACGGCCCCAGGTCACGGTCAAATCTGACCGGTGGGACCCATGTGTCATGCACTAAGTGACTAAGCCCGTTTAATTAGACTTAAACATAATAAATAGGGCGTTAATTAGCATGTGGGGGTCATACATCAATGACCGAGGGTGTTAATAAATGGCGTCATTAGTCGTAATGGCTTCGCCCCGTCAGCATGCCGGAGTGTGGCCGGCGGCGACCATTCCGCACGGTAGAGGCACGCCGGACCTGCACTACTCGCATCGTGTTAGCACACTGAGGGCACCAGGGTGTAGCCCTCGTCCTCCCACATCTAGCAGACCAACTAGGGGCTCGGGGAATGGCCGGAGTCGCCGGCTGCAACGACGAAGGCGGTGGCCAGATCTACGGGTTCAATGACACGGCTATGCAGGACGCGATGAAGAGATCTAGGAGGCCTAGGGTTTTACGGGAGCTCCCTGAGGTTGATGACATGTTTGGGTGTGAGCCACAGTGGTTGTGGGCACAACCACACCATAGCCGGCGAGAGGAGCTCGGGTTCTTCCGGGGGGGGAGGCTAGCTAGGGAACGCACACGATGGAGAGACTAGACGGAAGAGGAAGAGGGGCTCACGGCAAGGCTAGAAAATGTGACGACAAGACCAGGGATGCGTCGACATGGCCGAATCAACGACGAAGACCTCTGGTGTCCAAAGGTTGAAGACGGATCAAGGACGGCGTTTGGAGACTTCTGGTGTCGCGTGGCTCGACGAGGAGGACATGCACATCGAGGTGGGGCTCGTGGGCACTACGAGGAGGCTTGGGGTGACTGTGGGCGAGACAACAATGGGCGGTAGTGACGGCAGCGCTCAGCCATGGCGAGGGCGAGTGAGAGAGCGAGGGAAGGGAGAATGGGAAGGCCCATTGGATCCGGACGACACTGAGGGCTTATCCCCTCGCATCGATGTGGATCGGGAGCAAGCACGAGGTGGTCCGCGGGGCATGCGCATGCGTCGGCCACACGCTCGTCCTCATGGAAGGAGGAGGAAGAAGACCCCCTGCCCCTAGTGAGCTAGGCCGACTTGTCTCCTCGACTGGCTAAGCAGGTAGGTGCAAGTTTGTTCTTTCCCCTTTTTTATTTTTCCGTTTGTTTATTTTTTATTTATTTTGCCAATGTTTAAATTCAAAACCAAATTCAAACCAATGCCAAAACATTCTGAATATTTTTTTGTTACTTCTGTGGCTATTCCAAAAGAACATAATATATATCAAAGACATTTGTACATATATTACTTATATTAAGAATATATGTCCAAATTCAAAAACAATATTGATTTAAATTCTAGGGCCAAAATATTCCTTAAAAATGTTCCTAAATTTTGTTTTGAAATATTTATCTTGCCAAAATTCTTAGAAACATTTTTGAGCATTTAGGATTCACCCAAAGCAATTTTGAGGATTCTTTGCCCTTCTTTTATTTAAATTTTTGAGGCTTCCAGATCCCCCGAATTCACCTTTCATCAAAATAAAAAAATATGATGCATGAATGCATTCAAATGCAACTAAGTACAAACATTATTGTCGGGCTCTGACAATGACCTATGATCAAGTATTCTTACTTGGGCCCTAAGACAATATACTCACAGATAGATGACTTCGTCACCGCCGCAGTGCTTGGTAGATACTAGAGTGGATGTCCATGTTTGCCATGATTCATTTCACATCTTATTGTGTGAGCATGTTGGTATGCATATTTCTACTCATTCGAGGATATCCAATTGTTGTTATTTGTATTTGTTTTCTTTAGACTATTGGATATACAAGAATACCTAAGTACCCTTCTCTAGCTATTTATGCTTTCCTGTCTCAAATTTTATTCATGCTTCATCACCAAATTTGAGCAAGCACTTTTCGGACTCTCTGTGTGAGGAGCACTTGGAGTTTTGCTTCCACAAGGGCTAACTCCCATGTGCAACTCGGTGTAACCAACTCCACAAACTCAGTTTCACAGAAGTTTTAGGGTCGATCTGGTTTTCCACATCGGTACCACCAACTTCAAAATTTTGGCTTCACCAATTTTCACTATCCACTTGCCGTTAAAAAACTTGGTGGCACCAATTTTTTGAACTCGGTGCTGAGGATAGTAGAAGGGTGTATATACTCGTGGACACGAGATTATAAATTACTTCAAACCCTTGGCTTCTGATACGTCCCGATGTATCAATAATTTATGAAGTATTCATGCCAATGTTCTACAACTTTCATATACTTTTGGAAACATTTTATATTATTTGTTGGGACTAACTAACTTACCCACTGCCAAGTCCCAGTTCCTCTTTTTTGTGTTTTTGTTTCATAGAAATTCCAAATGAAATGAAGTCTAAACGCGACAAAAACTTAAGGATTACTTTTTGGAATATATGTGAATTTTGTGAAGAATAATCAATGTAACACGATGCCCGAGGGAGGCACAAGCAAATAGGGCATGTCTAGGGGGTCAGCCGCACCCTGATGGGTTGTGGCTCCCCCTTAAATCGGTTGGGGCCCTTCTTTCGCTGCAAGAAATATATTTTTTCCAATTAAAAGCCCCTCAAAAATTCAGCCCGATCAGAGTTACGTATCTCCAGATATTTGAGAAATGGTGAAGGGCCAGAAAATAACAGCGAAGCCAGGAGAGAAACAGAGAGAGATCCAATCTCGGAGGGGCACACGTCACTCCGGCATTCATGGAGGCCAAGGACCAAAGGGGATAACCTCTACCCATCTAGGGATAGTCCATGGAGGAGGAATCCTAAGGGGGCTCTTTGCCCCTCTCTTCCGGTGGCGTTGGAGTGCCATGGGGAGAACCATCAGCGCGGTGATCGTATTCACCAACATCACCATCTTCATCACCTTCCTCATCTCTTTTCAGCGATCCACTCTCCCGCGCCCTATTGTAATCCCCTACTTGAACATGGTGTTTCATGCCACATGTTATTAATCAATGATGTGTTGCTATCCTATGATGTTTTAGTAGATTTATGTGTTGATTTATGGTCTTGATTTATTTGAGTATATGTTTTATTTTGGTGTTGTACTATAGTGCCCTTCATGCCACACACATGTTAGGGAATTCTTGTTGTAGGGTTTGCAATATGTTCATGATTCGCTTATAATGGGTGGCTAGAGTGAAAAAAGCTTACACCAGAGTAAGGGAGTTGTTTGCGTATGGGAGTAAAGGGTACTTGATGTTTAATGCTATGGTTGCGTTTACCGGATGCTTGCTACAGATCCAATCATAACTTCATATGACCCAAGTATGGGAAGTATGTTAGCTCATGTCTCTCCCTCATATAGAATTGCAAGAATGATTATTGATCTTGTTATCAATTGCATAGGATGATTCCGCACACCATGCCATCATTATTCCACACTCAGTACTTGTAATGTATTTAATATGTTCTAACTTTATTTAGGAAGCAAATATTTTCAAATTTTTGTTCTCCAATATCATGCAAAGCTATCGTTTTTATACCCACAACGCAATTTGTTTTCTCGTTACTAGACAGAAGCAAACGTTTTGTGTATGTAGAGTCGTATCGGTGGCAGATAGAACTTGAGAGAATATTGATCTTAGATTTAACTCCTTGTAGGTTCGACACTCCATACTTATCACTTCCATCTTTGGAAAGTGCTATGATGATTCCTTGCACTTGGGGATTATCAGCTTCCCACACCCCTCTACCGCCACCGCTCGTGTCTACGGACATCTCACTTGTCTCTGGTGCATTCTTGCCACCGGAGTCCGCCGTCGTCGATGGAATCGACCCTGCTGTCGCCGCCATAGCGAGTTCTTCGCCAAGCTAGGGTTAGAACCCGACCTGTATTGCGCTCCCCATTCAAATTCTTGCGCGATAGGATTTGTCCATCTTCATGCCATGGTTTGCAAATCTTCTATCCACAAAGAAGATCCGATAGATTAGGAGAATGAAATATTTTAGGTTTTGGGTTCCACTATTTGCATTTTGATAGCACCGAGTGCAAAAGAATCAGTACCACTGATTCTGGTTTTTGGGCTCTCGGAATTTTCTCGGCGAGACCGAGTTATCATTTTTGGTGACACCCAAAATGGTGGTGAAGTCTCTATTAAGGAGAAAGTTTGTCTCGGTGGCTCCGATGTTATATCCAAGTGGAACTGAAACCCACATAGCTGTATTCTGAGACTAAGATTTTGAGTTCAAATTTTGAAAAATAAGTTGTGTTTTATGATGCTTACCTTTCCAACTCTTCTACATCTATTCACACGACGAGCTTGTCAGTATGTCAGGATCCGAGGACATCCAGAAGGTACCAGATATCAATCAATAGTTGAAGAGTGGGCCACCATCTTAGGATCTCGAGAGGTGCGGGATGGAGATTTGGACATTTATATTGAGGCCAAGTGAACCACAACTCCATGGCCAACATGTATAACCTACATGAAGTCCCACAAGCCAGGCTGAGTATAGTTTTTTCAAGGAGGACTACCCACCACCAACACAATTATGAGGTACACCTTGATTCGCAAATCAGGTGATGACAAGATGATAAGGGGGTACTCCATAAACATGGTGCATCATGTAGACACTCACACCAGGATTAGGGTGATGAACTTGATTTTTGAGACAAACAGAAGGACTGCTGCTGACCAAAATAGGTATTGTGGACATGCTCCCCTTATTCAAATACTGATCAATTCCAAGGTTGGGAAGAACGTGTATCTACTTGATCATCAACATCTTCCAGTCAACCCAGATTTTGAGGATAAGATTGTGGTCATGGATCCAAGTCATCCCACTTCATCTACTGCACACGTCGAGTTAGAGGCTGAGGCCCAGGCAGAGGCAACCAGAGCCTCTAGTGCTCCAGTGTTGAGGTCCAAAGGTGATCAAATGACGTTTCTTATCAGCACCATCCAAGGGATGGAGAAGAACATCAAAGTTATTCTGTTAAATAGAAGACCCTAGAGAGGATCATGGAAATGAAGTTTCATGACCTAGATAACAAGGTGACTTAGATGACTACAACAGTCAACTAGTTGAAGCAGGAATTTGTTGCTGTAACCACTCCCAGCTCCAGCAGTGATGCTGATGATCGTCCTTCTCTCCAGACTTCCATTCCTGTCAAAACTCAAGCTAGATCTGCTGTTGTGTCAGTTTCAGAGACAAGACCTTCTTCATCAGTTCCAGCATCAACTCCACCAGCTCCTACACCTCCAATGTCGACACCAACATCTCAGAGGACATCAGCTTTAGCCTTCGTCGAAGCTCTCTTGTCGATTCCTTCAACATCCATCGGAGGAGACAATGCCCAAATCGAAGCTTAGCTCTACATCTTTGAACATTTTGGTAACATCTTGCGAAAGGGGGAGAAGTGTACATATCATTAGGGCTTGGAGAGAAAGAGTATTGATTTTTGTTACTCTTCTCGTTTTGGAAACATTTGATTTATCTTTTGGATGTATTAAACCTTGTTGTGATTGATCATATGCTTTATGTTGGATGCTACTATTTTATATCCTTGAGTTATCTATGTGATGATCATTCACACATTATTGGTGTTATGTGCATTGTAATCCATTCATATATTTATGTGCACCACCAAGATGTATGTGACATGGATGAGTGACACATGATCCTAGTCGATTGTACATTTGCATTCAAACACAAATTTAAAATAATGCACAAGTTTAGGAGGAGCTATTTCTTATCACATAATTGTCAAAGCAATGATGCTATTCATTGATTATAATTTATGTCGAAGCTTTGATCTATATGTTGTAATCAATTACCAAAAAGGGGGAGATTGAAAGCAGAACTTCTCCCTGGGTGGTTTTGGTAATTAATAACAACATATATGTCATTGGATAATGATTCTATCTAGTATATTTCGGGAAAGTTCAATGATGAATTGGCTAAGGATTGTGAGGAGAATCCCTAGATGCAAGGAATAGGATTGGCCAATCTTCAAGTTTCAAGACTCAACATTTTACATTTGATTCCATAGGAAAGCCAATACTATTAAAAGGGGATGACGTGTCTATGATGATCTGGTTGCTCAAGTACTTAGGGATTAGCCACCAAAAATACTCATGAAATTTTCCCACAAATATTCTGTCCAAACCCTAAAGTCAAATTCGGAGCCACCAATACCTCCAAATCGGCCCTACCGAGTTTTACCCCAGACATGACCCATTCCAAACCCTAAAATCTCCGTATCACTGATTCGTATCCATCATATCTATATTTTTTGATCGTTCCATACTGTTATATTGTCATCTTAAGATATGTTTTAGGTCATAATGCACAAATTTATATTAGTTTTGAGCATTAACCTATTAACCCAGTGCTTAGTGCCAGTTGTTGTTTTCTGCGTGTTTTTTGTTTTTCAAGTTTTCAGTACCAAACAAAGTCCAATTGCCACAGAACATTTTTATGTTTTTTCTTGACCAAAATAAGACCGGGAAGCTTTGGGAGAATACCTAAAGCAACACAAGGATCCCACATGGCAATAGTGCGTGCCCTAGGGGGTGGCCGTGCCCTGATGCCTTGTCGCCTCTGTGTGGCCCTGTTGCCTCGTTTTCTCGCCTATAAATTGCCAAATGTTCCAGAAACCCTAAAGATATCCACATAACACTTTTTACGCTGCCGAAAGTCTCTGATCCATGGCTAAACCATCTGGAGCTTCGTTCTGGCACTCTGCTAGAGGGGGGATCAACCACGTACGGCCTCTTCATCAACCTTGGTGCCCTCGTGATGATGTGTGAGTAGTTCACCACAGACCTACCAGTCTGTAGTTAGTATGTACATGGCTATCTCTCTCTCTTTCTCTCTTGATCTTCAATACAATGATCATCACATCTTCTCTCTGATTTATCCGATGTAATTCTTTTATATGGTGTGTTTGTTGGGATCTGATGAATTGTGGGTTTATGTTAAGATTATTAATGAAAAGTATTTGAATCTTCTCTAAGTTTTATGATTCTTATTTGCATGATCATCATAGCTTCGTAAATCTATTCGATCTATTGAGTTGCGTTGGCCAAGTAGTTTGATCTTTCTTCAGTGGTAGATGTGCATTGTAGTGGGTTCAACCTGGTGAATTTATATATCCCAGTGAAAGAAGGGGGAAAGATGCATCTTTGTGTTGCTTCCACCAAGGATAAAATGATGAGGTTTATTCATATTGATTGAGTTTACTTTGTCTACATCATGTAATCGTTCCCCAAGCATTACTCTATTTTACTTAATACTCTAGAAGCATTCAGGATAGCGTCGATGGATGGAGTAATAGTAGTAGGTGCAGTCAGGACTCAGTCTATTTTCTTATGGACGTGATGCATATATACACATGATCATTGTCGTGGAAATCGCATAACTATCCGCTGTTCTATCAAATGACCAACAATAATTTTTTTACCCACTACATGTTGCTTTCATGAGAGATGCCACTAGAGAACACTATGGGCCCCGGGTCTATTCACTTATATATTTGGAAAACTCATAATTTGTTTGATGTTATTATTTGTCTTTTATTTTATTTTGCAAGACACAACTATCCACAATTATCTACACACCTCATTCGCTTGCGAATAACGAGATCAAGGGGATTGACAACCCTCTTGCTCGCGTTGGGTGCAAATTGTTTGCTCTTTTGTGTGCAGCCACTGAAGATGGTTAAGGATTGATATTCCTATTGGTTCGATAAACCTTGGTTTGTTAATCAAGGGAAATACTTACCCGCATTGTATTGCGATAACCTGTTCCTCTTCATGGAAAACCCAACACATATCACAAGTATGAGGAAGGATTTCTAGCGTCGTTGTCGGGGTATATCATCACCAACTATCAAGTAACATCATAAAAATTATCTTTCAATTGTTCTTTTTTCTATTATATCTTGCTTCCTTAAAAAAATACAAAAATACAAAAATATTTACCTTTGCTTGCTTAGCTTGTCACTAGTTTGCATCTTCGCTCTCTAGTTTACTTGTTCAGCTTGTGACTTTGCTTGCTTGGTCACCATGTATCAAGATACTACTAAATTGCATGACTTTTCAAATACTAGTAATAATATTTTATTGTTACTCCCATACTACCAGGGACTAGTGTGAATGCCTTTGATATTAATACTCCATTGCTAAATCTTGTCATGAAACAACAATTTTTCGGAAGTCCTAATGAGGATCCCGCAACTCATCTTAATAATTTTGTTTAACTTTTTAATATGAAAAATAAAAAGTAAATGGATAATGATATTGTGAAATAAAAAGTATTTCCTTTTTGCTAAGAGATAAAGCTAAGGCTTGCTTTTCATCTTTACCACATAATAGTACCGGAACTTGGGATAAGTGTAACGATGCTTTTATTGCCAAGTATTTTCCTCCTCCTAAGATCATCTCCTTTAGAAATAAAATAATGAATTTTAAACAGAAATATCATGAACATTTTGCACAAGCTTAGGAGAGGATGAAATTAATGATTATAAATTGGCGTACGCTTGGTTTGAACTTGTGGATGATTATTAAAAATTTCTATGAGGGACACAATTTTGTATCCAGAAATCTTCTAAATTCTGTTGCAGGTGGTACCTTCATGGAGACTACCTTAGGAGAAGCCACCAAACTTCTAGATAACATCATAGAAAACTATTCTCAATGGTTACCGAAAGAGCTCCAACTGGTAAGAAGGTAAATTCTGTTGAGGTAATTGCTACCTTGAGTGAAAAAGTGGATGCTGTTATGAATTTGATTGCTAATAATAATGCTCATGTTGATCCTAATGACATAGCTTTTCCCACTTTGCTTGAGAAAAATATAGTTCCATTGATGTGAATTTTATCACGCGAAATAATTTCAATAACAATGCCGGTAATCCTTCTAGTGGTTATGGCAATTCTTATGGTAATCCTTCTACCAATAAAAATAAATTATGCTAGTATCTTGAAAAAGTCAATAAATAATTTATTAATTCCCGTTTTGTTTTTCAATAATATCGTGGAGGAAAAGATGCATAGACTCGATACTTTAGCTAAGAACATGGATAGAATTGCTCTTAATGAAGAAACTCTTAAAAGTAAAGATTTGTAACCCAAGCATGATTTTAATGATACTATTAAATCTATCCAAATATCTATGAATGAAAGTAGGGAGAGGACCACTAAGTTGAAAGCTAAGCGGGAATTCCTAGAAAAAGCTCTCCAACTTGGTTTTTACCAAAATCATCATGAATATCTTAAAATGATTAACACTTCTCCTATTGAATCTTTATTTATTTATTTGAATGTTCATGATAAAGGGAGTGGAGGTGAGTCAGATTTAGCTACTGAGTGTCCCGTTTTCTTGGAGGGTGATGATTCTAATGCTAAATTTGAAAATAGTGGGCTTTGGGAGGTCAAAACTTTAACTAGTGATGTGCCCGCTATCTTGGATTACAAGGACTTTAATTATGAAAGTTTCTATTTAATAGAATGCATTTCCTTGTTGCAATGTATCATTAGCTCACCCAATGCTTATGAACAAAAAAAGCCTTTCAATAATAATATAGTGCATGCAATGGTAAAAGCATATGATGTGAAGTTGAACTTGAAGTTTCAATTCCTAGAAAATTGCATGATGAGTGAGAACCTACTATCAAAATAAAGATAAATAAATATGAATGCAATTCTTTGTGTGACCTTGGTGCTATTGTTTCAACAATACCTAAATCTCTATGTGATGTGCTTTCTCTCACTAATATTCAAGAGTGTTCCCTAAACTTGCATCTTGAGGATTCTACCATTAAGAAACCCTTAGGTAGAATTAACGATGTTATCATTATTGCAAATAAAACATTTGTGCGTGTAGATTTCATTATGCTTGATATTGATTGCAATCCTACTTGTCCATGAATACTTGGAAGACCTTTTCGATGAACTATATGTGCAATTATTGATATGAAAGAGGGCAACATAAGTATCCAATTTCCATTAAAGAAGGTGATTGAACACTTCCCTAGAAAGAGAATCAAACTACGTATGAATCTATCATGATGGCTATTTATGGATTGAGAGTCAAGGATGACAACACTTGATCATATGCATTATTCCTAGCTAGGGGCATGAAATAATAGCTCTTGTTGGGAGGCCACCCAATAGTTATCTTAGTTTTTGCTTTTTCACTTGGTGTGATGACATGATTATTTTCTTTGTAATGATTATGTTTGTGGGGACCCCGACTTACGAGTTGAGATCACCGAATGAACGTGCTCAGTGATCCTAGAGATCAATGCTCACCGAACACATAGAAATTGAATAACAAGAGTCTTACATTCATACATACCGTTTAATACAATAAATGACCGTTGTAGTCAAGTCTTACATACATATAGGCCTTAAGGGCCAACACACCAAACTTGACCAAAAGCGGAAATATTGGTCAAAAACGTGAACCCATGCCATGAGCCTTAAACTATATGCATTCTGACCGGGAAGCGTCCTAGCTCGCAATAACGTCACCAAGTTACTCTTCACCATATCCTGTTCTCTCATACCTGGTCAATGAAATAACCAGTGGCAAGACAATGAGTACTTTGAATGTACTCGCAAACAGCCCATGATATGGATAATGCAGTTGGTATGGTAACAAGTAATATGCAGTATTTGGTGGATAGCAACGTAACTATAAATAAACATGATCGTATATGGATATGCAACATAAGCCAGATGCTATTTAGAAGAACAGGTCACAGATATCAACATAACCGTTAAGGGATGAACACTCCGGGTTCACCCTATATGCCAAATCACCGAACTTTGTCATATCAACTCTTTCATATAAACACCATTAAACACACACACACTTGGTTTATGCGGAAACGACTGGACGTAGTTTAAGCAGCACCACCCAACTGTCCTTGACCGTGGACAGGACTATTTGAATAGTTTTACACTCTGTAGAGGTAGTATGCTAGACCCACGAGATCCGGGAAACTTCCGTGTCATCCACGACTCGCGGTATATAACATACCCCAGGTAAGTACCCGATCAATGCCTTTCCCCTCACGATACTAGACAAAGAGATCCACTCGATTGGTACCCAGCCCACATGACGTACGTCTTACGAGCACCAACTCTGGACAGTATCATCCATGCAGGGACGAACGATGTGTGTGGAACATGTAAAAACGGCATAGTCGCCCTACCTGGCATGACCTCATCACGAGAGTGACCACACATCACTCCCGCCACTAGTAATGTGGCTCTTTGCTAGCACCGATCAGAGTAATCAACAAAGCCCCGTCCCATAAAGGGCTAACGTGGTCGTTCATGTAAGGTTGGGACGGTCGACATATCATAAATCTAATCCCATTTCCGAAGCCACACACACCAAAATACCCGGTGCACCACTTCTCCAAAAGTGGCCACCTAACTCATCATCACCCTCGGGCATTAGTGGCACCCGACGGGGTGTTCATAAACTTTGATTTATACCATCATCATACTCATGCTACCATTATGCTTAGCTATACTTGTCAACATGATATTAGCATGACCCTCATAGGTGGTAGGATCATGATCAACATGCAGGTGCTCTGGAGGAGCCATCGGTAACATCACTTCAATGATTTACCGATACTTATGCTCACATGCAATGGGTATATTTTCTCTACTAGCATGCAGTATAACATATGCTCAAAACATAGTCAAAGGGCTGGTTGCCTTTGCTCACATAAGTCCTCGGGGTCTTCTAGGTCTTCCGGTCCAACTCCAAGTACTCCGTATACTCCGACAACTAGAGTCAGAAACAACAGAGTAAGCCACACATCAAGCAGAAATAAAAGTGCAACATAATTAGGAGTTATATTTTTCTTGGACCTCTCTGGTCATAAGAAAAATACATGAAGCTTGCCATAGGAAATTTGGACCAACAGGGGTTTTCTAATGGGGTGAATGGGGCCTGATATTAGAAAGTTCTGGAAATTGGAACCACTCCATTTGGAGTTGAATTGAATGCTACAGGAATTTACAAAGTGGGGTTTAAAATATTCAAATGGGCATTTAAATATTACTTCCCACAGAAGGTCTTCTGAAAAAATGTGCAATGCACATATTTGGATAGGCCTTGATTTTAGGGACCTGCAGAATTTTGAATCAACAATTTTGGAGTTAAGATGATTTGTTTAGGGCTTTATGAAGTTTCTGATAAAAATAGAAATAAAGGCTTACACTAGAGGGCTATGGTCGCCCTGGGCGTTGTATAGGTCTTGGGCCAGCCCAGCTGATCCACTACGCGGGCAGGCCAACCACGTCGAAGGCGTACATCCCCTTTTACGCCTCCAGCGTGGAGAGGCGCAGCCCGGCTAGGGCATCTCCACTTACGGGGCAGGCCCAACCCCCTTGGATCGCTGACGCGGGGGGCCCGACCGTCAGGTCATCCCCTACCTCCCGCCCGAACCAGGGGACTGGCAGGGAGGCCGGACGAGCATGACCTGGCGCTCGTCCCGGCGGCATAAGCCATGTCCGGCGAGGCCCGACACACCAGAGAGCTCGGGCAGCCGCGCCGCGTCCGACCAGGCCCTACGCACTGGCGGGGAGGGGCTGCAGCGACGCCGGCTGGGGTGGTCGTGAGGGAGGCAGCCGGCCCTCACGGGCCTCGGGCGTGCGACACCTAGGGAGGAGATGGGGCGCTGAGGGGATGCGCGGCAACGGGGCGGATTGACTGGAAGCCCAGGGGTGAGGGGGAGCCCTGGTTGCTCGATCCAGAGCTGCTCCAGGCGAGAGCTTCTGCCATGGAGGAGAGGAGAGAGCTCGAGAGGAGGAGAGGGAGCACAGGAGATTTCTAGGAGGGAGGAGGAGCCCAGTGGGAGCCAAAGGGCTCGGGGAAGAGGAGATAAGAGAGGGGGAAGGGTGAGAGATCTCCGGAGCTCTCTGGAGCTTCGGTGCATGGCGAGAGCACGCGTGCTAGGGGATATTTGGCCGCTTCTCGGAATCAGGGGTGGCTTCAAATGGTCAAGGGGAGCATTCTGGTGCGCTGGGACATGTGGTCATGGATGGACCCATGCTGCACGAGAGCTCAAGGTGCAGAGCACCATTGCTGCATGCCACGAGGGTGGTCACCGCTGCCACTTGATTCTACTAGGAAACCAAGACCAGTCAAACCTGTCCAACACGTAAGGCACGCATGTAGGAAGGAGTATGAGGAGTTTGGAAGCATCTGGAGCTGGCTAGGTGGGGTTTTGACTAGGGTTTAGTTTGCAGCAAAAAACTTAACGCTAACGTGTGAGGGCACTTACTGGAGAGATAATGGAGTTAAACCATGTCTCGCACTCTTAGGTATGGAAGAACTACAACACTGCTAACTTTTAGCTCAAGCAAAGGAGGATAGCTAGTACTTGTTGTACAAACTGTATTTCAGCCAAAAATGAACTTGCAGATGTGCTACTCATTTTCCCCACATGAGCATGCCATAACTTGGTTTGAAATGATGCCTTGGGATTCTAGGGACCCTCTAGAAAGATATGGGGGCTTTGGCTTAAGCAGAAGTTGGACAAGAGAGGTAAAGATGTTCATTCTAGGGTAAAAATG
Source organism: Hordeum vulgare subsp. vulgare (assembly GCF_904849725.1). Lineage (NCBI taxonomy): Eukaryota > Viridiplantae > Streptophyta > Magnoliopsida > Poales > Poaceae > Hordeum > Hordeum vulgare. The sequence continues at coordinate 293,341,470 of NC_058523.1, read as the reverse complement.
AGGAATGGTTACATGGAGTATCTCTCCAATAATTGACCAGAGGTATTGGAAATGTTACTGGAGGTGAAATGTAACTATATGAAGTTGTGGTAGAAACTTGAGCTCAAGGGTAAAAGTGGAAGGGGCCAAAGTAGCCATTAAAGTGGGTGCACACAAGGTGTTTGATGAGTGACAGGGCAACCAGATGGACTTCCATGGATATGAAACTTAACAGGATCAAATAATAGACGAAAATAAGCTTGGACACCAAATTTGGGATTTCGTGGACAAGGTTTCCAATGTAGACTCGGAAAACCCATGAAATGGGCAGAAATGGCTTTCTGCTTACAAAACTATTCAAATGAATTCCCACAAATCCAATATTTGGTGTGGGGGCATTATTTGACCATAAAAACATGCCCAAAAAGTTTGTGGTCAGTTGGAGCAACTTTATAATGTAAATTTTCCTAAAGTCAGAAATGAACACACAGGGTTTTGAGAGGCTTGGGACAAGTTATTCTATTCTCCTTGATGCACCACTTGGTGTGGATGTATTATTGGAATATCAGAACATGTCTACCAAATTTGAGTACAACTGGACAAACTAGTCATGTAGAGTTGCTCAAATTTGGATCTGGACAGATAGGGTTTTAGAATAATTAGGAGAGTCAAATCAACTTGGATTGAGATGGAACTTGGGAAGATCATCTCATATATCATATGTGACATGCTACAATTTTACAGGAATTTATTGAGAATATTTGTTATAGAAATATTCCAAAAGCTTGAAATAGGCAGGAAGGATTTTGGAGGGATTTTCCCAATATTTTTAACATGACCATGTGTTGAAACTCATATATATGGAATATATATGTCCAGTGAGTTTCCCTAAATTTTTACAAATATTTTGAAAGCAATAAAAATAACTTTCATTCATAAGAGACCATTTCTGGCCTCACAGGAAGGTATTTAAACAAAATAGTAAAATTACTTTTAAAATAACAATATTGTGGTTTTGGGAGTCCATTTTGATAATGGGTTTTAAATAAAATAATTGGTGCAAAATAAATTCCCTAATTTGAGGACTTGTAGTACAAATCTCATCTCACGGGTTTTGAAAGCTTAATTTAAAGAAATGCCTTTTGGTGAAAATAATATTTGGTAAAAATAGTTTCTGATCCTAAACACATGGCATGATCATTAGGCACGAGTTTTGGGCTAAGGAGGTGAGTGTGGAGAGTACTAAGAATTATTGAGAATCAAACACAAGTATACAAGCAAGCAAGCAAACAACAGTTACTTCAAGCATCACAAGTATCCACAAAAAAAAAATTTGTCCTAATTTTTGAAATAAGTTAATTAGTCAGGAAAGCTAAACATAGGGTGTTATAGTGTTTTCTTGTTTAAATTAGTTTTCGTGCCAAGTAAATCCTTTGGGATGACTTGTATGATAAGTATAATTGATACGATGCAAAAACAAAACTTTGGCGTCAGGTGCAGAATTTCTCTGATTTTACTGGAGCATATTTTTAAGATAATTTTTTAGAGAATGTTTCTTTACAAAGTCGTCAAGTGTTCCTAATGTTTCAGAATTTTTGGAGTTATAGAAGTATAGGTTCATTACATATTACCACAAATTGTTTTGTTTTAGACATATTCTGTTTTTCCTTGCATAGTTTGCTTGTTTTGATGATGTTATGGATTGTATCGGGGGGTATAAGCCACGGAGAAGTTAGAATAAAGTACCAATTATGCAATAATGAAATATGAATCAATTTACAATAGTACTTAAGTATTTGTTATGTTGCTTATACTAACAGATCTCACGAAGTTTTGTTGAGTTTTGTGTGCTTGAAGTTCTCAAGTTTTGGGTGTTATCGCGATGGAGAACGGAATAAGGAGCAGAAAGTGCCTAATATTGGGGATTCCCAATGCAACTCCGGTAATATTCTAGGAAGACTCAAGCGTCTAAGCTTGGGGATACCCCGGAAGGCATCCCCTCTTTCGTCTCAATCCATCGGTATGTCACTTGAAGCTACATTTTTATTCGTGTCATGATATGAGTTCGGTTGGAGCGTCGTTTGCTTTAGTTCACTATTAATTTTAGTTTTCAAAAATCATCTTTTTCTTGACACACCAACCTGAGAGAGATACACATTCATCATGATTTGTTATAATACTCTTTGTGCTTCACTTATATCTTTTGAGCTAAATAACTCCTCTAGTACTTCACTTATATCTTTTTGAGCACGATGGCGTGTAGATTTTATATAAATATTTGAACTCTTGTTCTTCACTTATATTTGTTTGAGAGTTAATAAACAATAGCAGTAATTTGCATGGGTCAAAAATCTATTCCAAAAATAATAACTATCCAATAGATGATAATCAAAACCATCGTGTAGCACATAAAGAGAAATTGTGGGTTAGTGATATTCATGTGGTAATATGAAAAAGGCGTGAGTGCATCATTGTTGATTCAAAGCAGTAGAGGTATTAAGAGTTTTTAATTTCTTGTTTCTCTGAATATTAAAAAGGCATGGCGGGGATGTGTGAGAATTTCTATTCCTCCTTGAAATCCAAGTGTTGTTTCGAGTGAAAGTCGCGCGATGGTTAACTCCTCCCAACCCTCTCCCTTGGTGTCGGATTTCAGGCTCCGCAAAACCCTAAAGTTTCGAACTCAAGGGCGTGTACGAAGATCTCTTGTGGGATCGCCTCACCTAACTCGCTACTCTATGAAGTTGGCAAAGAACTCACTCGATGACGAGGAAAACACAAAACACGACAGTTTATCCAGGTCCGGGCCGCTTGGAAAAGTAATACCCTACTCCTGCTTTGGTGGATTGCCTCTCGTGGAGGTTGGTGGATGAACTAGTACAGTGTTCGAGGGCCTCCGGAGGCTGGGTGGCCTTTGTGTGGTGTTAGTGTGCCAATGAATCGATCTCTCCTCTACGAAGTAACCAACTCTCTATATATAGTGGCGGCCCCGATCCTCTTCCCTTATCGTTCGGCGGGAAGGGATCCCACAATGGCCAATTTTTAAGCGGAACAGGGGAACATGCTCTCCTGCCCAAAGGTGGTCTTCACGTGCAAAGAGGCTACCAACGCTGCAGGGATGGGTCAAGGGATGACGTCCGTCCTGCGGGCGGGCGGCGATGGCATTGTTGCACCAGAACGGAAACCTTTAGGTGATGCCTTGGAAACCTGTGTGCGTCCTTGCCCCCCTTTGCACTAAAGGGGAAACTCCTCTGCCCTGCTGTCTGCTGCTCGCCTGTACTTCCCTTGCGTCATTCTAGACTCCTTAGGATGGACCCTTCCTTAGAATATTCTCCGCTCCGGAGGGGTCCTAACGAGCCCCCCTCGGGTCTTGATGCCGTCCCCCTCGTGAGGCTTGGACCCTCGCGAGGGCCTTGCCTTGAGTGGTACTGCGCCCGATAGTGCTTGCTTGGTGAAGTGGGCCAGCCCTGGGCCACAGGAAGGTAGGTCTGGTTACCCCCATTCCTAGAACACCGACAGTAGCCCCCGGGCTAAAGGCACGCCCGGGCTGGCTTCTGAGCGAAGCCTTGAGGCGGCCTAAAGCGTCGCGGGCCCTAATTGCCTGTGGGCCAGGCGGCACATGTGTCCAGCCGCCATGAGGCGATGCTCTCGCCCCCCGAGGCGTCCGGGGAGCGCCAGACCATGATGGCACGATCCCCAAGAGTCACGTCAGCCATCAGTGTTGCTCATTGAATGGCATTGGGACAGCAGCCCACGTCCAACGGCCCTCACGACGTGACCGCTTAGTTGTCAGGTGAGACGACGTGGGCGGCAATGCACGTGCTGGCGCACCCCGCGGCACCCGAGGGGCGCGCAATGCTTGCGCTCCCACGACGCTTGGTGGCCGCGGTTCGCTTATAAATCCGCCCGACCCTGTCAAGGGGGGGGGCACTACGATCTTGAGCTCCCTCTCTGCTTCCTTCGCTCCTCCGAGAAAGAACCTCTTCTCCCCTTTGTTTCTTTGTCTTCCATGGTGTCTCCAGGGGGCGATACTGGCATGGGGAAGCGCGTGGCTTCGTCCGCGCCCTCGTCTGCCCCCGGGAGCAGTGGCGGAGGGCCCTGAGGTTCGCCGCACGTTCGCCACCGCTGGGCCCTGAGTGATGAGTAAGTCCCTCGTCTGCACCTCCTTCCTTGTTGTCTCGTCTACTGCTTGGTGGGGTATCCTCCCTTTTCTGTAGAGCGCCCACAACCAAGAAGCTCAAGCTAGGTGAGTTTCAGGAGGTGGTGGGGGGGTTGCGGGCTCGGCTCGAGAGTGTCAAGGCCGCCCGCTAGAGCGGAACAGAGGACAAGGCGGAGTTGGTGTCGCTACAGCGGCAGGTCCAGGAGGCGGTCGATGCCGTTCAGGCCGACCAGGACAAGGCGGCGTACACCCGAATGATGGCGTCCCAGCGGGCCAAGCAGTTCCAAGGCATCGCCGGTCAGGCGGCGGGTGTAACGTGCCGATTCATGGGGGATGCCTCGATGGTGCCAAGGGTGAACAACGACGGGGGATACCTAATCTTCTTTCAGGAGGTGGTGGAGACACTAGAGGGCGGTGTCTCCCGCGTGGAGGAGGACAACGCATCCGACGTGCGTGAGCTTCTGGGCCTTGCCTTGACGCTCGTCTTCTCCAACCCGCGCCGCCTCGTCCCGGAGCTCGATCTACAGCGTGTCGTCGAGTCGGTGAGTGCTAAGCCCCGACGTATTCTCCGGGACGAAGTGCGCCCGCACGTGGACGCCCTACTGGAGCGGTACGTCCGGGTGCCCACCTCTAGTGAGGAGGAGTGCTCTGACGCCGTGCCTGTCGGCACCAAGGGTGGTGTCGGCGACGTCTCCCCCTAGGCGTCCCCCAACTTCCGTTATCCTGCCCCTATAATGTGGGACCGTGAACTTTGCCCTGTTGGGTGTTAGACTTTTGTGAATTACCTTCATCGTTCTCCCTTTTTTCCTTTTGCTCTCGAATCAATGTCTTGCTCGCTTGTAGTCGCTGAGGCTTGGCTTCCTTGCATAGGGCCCATCGATGACCCAGTCGTTGCTCGGGAGCAACGGCGGTCAGGGCCCTTGGGAGGTCCCATCCTTCCGAGGCATCGTTTGTGCCGCTGCGCGCTTGGTCGATGGGCTCGTTCCTTGACACAGCTTAGTCCTCAGGCCCTGCATCCTTTCGTTACTACGCGTGTTCTTAATTCATTGTTATTTTGATATGAAACCAGATGGCCCCCGTCAGGGCCTGCGGGGTACTTAGCCCGTGGGTTTGCGTTGGTCCCTTCCGTAGCTCCTCCTGAACGGCTCATGCTTTATAGGTGGGGCGGGGTGGAGCCCCTTCCAACACTCTTATGTCTGCGGGTCCCGGTCCTGCACATTCAGGACGACACCAGTGGTGACGAGTAGCATGGTGGCCGGCAAGGCTCCTCAGGCGGTGCCCAGGAGCCCCCTTTGGTGTTCGAGCGATTCCCCATTCCGTCCACTTGGACGCCCCGAGGCCTCCCGATACACTTTGTGGTGGTATCGTGCTTCGAGCCAAGCCCCGAGCGGGGGTCGACCTCTGAAGAAATTTGCCCATGGACGGCAAGTCCTTGCTTTCACGCTCCTTGGCGCCTAGGGGCGGTGCGGAGCGTTCAACTCCTCAGAAAATGTCATCCAGAAAAAGAGGCTTCAAAACCGGCGAAACGAGAAAGCGCAAGAGAAAGTCCCCCCTTTTTGTTTTTCAAACATCAACTTTTAAAATCGACAGATTTAAGTCCGACAGAAGATAGTTATGGATGCAAGAAGAAGCAAACAAACGCCGCGCGCGGCACCTAGGCTGGCATAGTCATTGGTGGACTATGTTGATTTCCTTGCCAGCTGCGGTCATAGTCATTGATGGACTGAGTTGATTGTATCTGTCTTCTCCCCAGTGCGGAGCGTAGGGCTGCCACTAGGCGTGTGATGGATCCCTCCGCGTCCTCGGGGGGCCCTGGGCGTATACAGCCTCGACTCGTTATTACGTGAGAGTGTCACGGTGGGGGTGTATTTGGGACGTCGCAAGGATGCTTTGGCCTCGCGAGTGTCCCTACCCCCGAGGCATTAGGCGCCTAATTCCTTTGGGTTGGGCATAGTCATTGCTGGACTATGCTGATTGCCTCCATCTTCTCCCTAGCGCGAAGCGTAGGGCTGCCACTAGGCGTGGGATTGACCCCTTTGGCGTCCTCGGGGGGCCCTGGGCGTATACAACCTCGGCTCGTAATTACGTGATAGTGTCACGGGATGAAGTGGGTTCTGGAAAGATTGAAGGACGATGCAGAGGCGCCGCGCGTCGATGCAGGTCTCGCGGGGACTTTAGGGCGAACGCGGGGGCGCTCCGGCTCCCCGATGTTTCCTCATTCTCCTGAGACTACATGAGGGCTTTTCTATTGCTCTACGTCGGTAGGTGCCAGTCCCGCACATTTCCCTACCGTCGTGAGGCGCCTCACGGGGCAAGGCCCTGACACCCCTGATACCGACCGAATGTGCCTGGACGACACCAGGGTGACCAAGTGGATTTATGACCGATAAGGCTCCTAAGGAGCGATGCTTAGGAGCCCCCTTTGATGTTCGAGCGGCTCTGCGTCGCCAAGACCCAGTCCCGCACATTTCCCAACCGCCGTTGCATGCGACCGAATGAACGAACACAACTAAGGGGTCAGGCCCTGCCACCCGTGATAATGATCAAATGTCCGTGGACGACATCAAGGGTGGTAGGTGGCCTTATGATCGGTAAGGCCCCTGAGGCTCGACCCTCAGAGCCCCCTTTTGACGCTCAAACGACCCCCATTTCGTCATGTTGACTGTGGCCTTGGGAAGCTGCGTGGCGTCCCAGGTCCTGCGACGGGGCGTCGTGCACCGGCCGGAGCCTCCGAGCAGGGGAGTAGATCGCCCAAAGATGCAAGTAAGGAAAGATGTCAGATCGCCGAGTGGGTGTAGTAGAAGTCATGGAAGTATATGTAAATGATATGATGGGTAGAGGTGTGCCCTCGGCACATGAAGTTCATGCGGCCAGCACACACCCCCTAGAGCAGTGAGACCGAAAGATTACCTCATATAGCTTTTTCATGCCTGAGGGGTGCCTCGTGGGGCCCGGTCGTTGGTGCCCACACCAGCACCGTAGTCGCCGTGGGTGACCCGCGCCACTTCTGTCTCATTGCTTTCTCCAACTCATCCTCCTGAGGTGGGGGACTTGGTTCTTCGCAGTTCCTCCATGGGGGCGACGACTGGCGCCTGGCCCCGCGACTTGTGGGTGCCTTCATTCCCGCGCCTCTTGGGCCCAGTGCTCCACCATTGGGAGCCCTAGGGTGCGGCTCAAGGCGGACCCGCGGTGAGTTCCGTACTCCTGAGGGGGACTGGCGCTTGTGGTAGACGAGTGAGGCTCTTCCTCGATGGCAGAGTCTGGCGGTGTTACATAACACGATACCGTAAGGCTCCATGTAGCCATTCGATCGAACTCCAAAGACGTTCAGCAGAGCGACAGTGGCGGTCCCTCTCTACGGTGGGGGGAAGTCTGTTGGGGAACGTTGCATGGGAAACAAAACATTTCTTACGCACATGAAGACCTCTCATGGTGATGTCCATCTACGAGTGGGGATTTGGATCAACGTACCCTTGTAGATCGCACAACAGGAAGCGTTAAGAAACGTGGTTGATCTAGTGGAACATCTTCACGTCCCTCGAATTGTCCCATGAACCGTCCCGCGATCCGTCCCACGATCTGTTTCGATCTATCGTCGAACGGACGACACCTCCGCGTTCAGCACACGTACAACTCGACGATGATCTCGGCCTTCTTGATTTAGCAAGCAAGACGGAGAAGTAGATGAGTTCTCCGGTAGTGTGACGGCGCTCCGGTGGTGGTGATGTTCTACTCCTGCAGGGCTCTGCCCGAGCTCCGCAGAAATTCGATCTAGAGGTGAAACTGTGTGGTTTAGGCTAGAGTTGCACGTGGCAAAGTTGTGTCTCAAAAAGCCCTAAACCATCACCATATATAGGAGGGAGGGGGAGGGGCTAGCCTTGAGGCACAAGGCCTCAAGGGTGCAACGGACGCCAAGGAGGAGGAGGACTCCTCCTCCAATTCGGTTTGGGAAGGAGGAGTCCTCCTCTTCCTTCCGACCTCCCTCTTTCCCGTTTCTTTTTCTTGTCTTTTGGTATTTTATTTATGTGGCGCCATGTTCTCCTTGGGCTGACTCCACCAGCCCACTAAGGACTTGTGGCGCCACCCTAGGGCCTTGGGCTCACTCCCGGGTAGGTGGGCCTGTCGCGGTGAACACCCGGAACCCATTGGCCACTCCCGGTACACTGCCGGAATTAACCGAAACTTTCTAGTGACCAAATGAAACCATCCTATATATCAATCTTCATTTCCGTACCATTCCGGAAACCCTCGTGACGTCCGTGATATCATCCGGGACTCCAAACACATATAACTCAACTCTACTAAAACATCATCGAACCTTAAGTGTGCAGACCTTGCGGGTTCGAGAACTATATAGACATGCCCCGAGGCACTCCTTGGTCAATATCGAATAGCGGGACCTGGATGCCCATATTGGATCCTACATATTCTCCGAAGATCTTATCGGTTGAACCTCAGTGTCAAGGATTCATATAATTCCGTATGTCATTCCCTTTGTCCTTCGGTATGTTACTTGCCCGAGATTTGATCGTCGGTATCCGCATACCTATTTCAATCTCGTTATCGGCAAGTCTTTTTACTCATTCCATAATACAAGATCCCGTGACTTACACTTAGTCACATTGCTTGCAGGGCTTGTGTGTGATGTTCTATTACCGAGTGGGCCCGGAGATACCTCTTCGTAACACGGAGTGACAAATCCCAGTCTTGGTCCATACTAACTGAATGGACACCTTCGGAGATACCTATAGAGCACCTTTATAGTCACCTAGTTACGTTGTGACGTTTGATGCACACAAGGTATTCCTCCAGTGCCAGTGAGTTATATGATCTCATGGTCATAGGAACAAATACTTGACACGCAGAAAACAACAGCAACAAAATGACACGATCAATATGCTAAGTTCATAGTTTGGGTCTAGTCCATCACATGATTCTCCTAATGATGTGATCCAGCTATCAAGTGAAAGCACTTGCGTATTGTCAGAAAACCTTGACTATCATTGATCAATTGGCTAGCCAACTAGAGGCTTGCTAGGGACATTGTTTCGTCTATGTATCCACACATGTATCTATGTTTTCATTCAATACAATTATAGCATGGATAATAAAAGATTATCTTTAAATAGGAAATATGATAATAACTATTTATCATTGCCTCTAGGGCATATTTCCAACAGTCTCCCACTTGCACTAGAGTCAATAATCTAGTCCTCACATCTCCATGCGATTAATATTGTAATAAATCTAATACCCATACAGTTCTGGTGTTGATCATGTTTTGCCCGTGGAAGAGGTTTAGTCAGCGGGTCTGCTACATTCAGATCCGTGTGCACTTTCCAAATATTTACGTCCTCTCCTTCGACGTATCCGCGGATGAGGTTGAAGCGTCGTTTGATGTGTGTGGTCTTCTTGTGAAACCTTGGTTCCTTTGCTAGGGCAATGGCACCAGTTTTGTCACATAATAGAGTTATTGGATTTAGTGCGTTTGCAGAACTCCAAGATCCGTCATGAACTGCTTCATCCATACAACCTCCTTTGTTGCCTCCGCGGCAGCCATGTACTCCGCTTCACATGTAGAATCTGCTACGATGCTTTGCTTGGAACTACATCAGCTTACCGCACCCCCATTAAGAATAAACACGTATCCGGTTTGTGACTTAGAGTCATCCGGATCAGTGTCAAAGCTTGCTTCAACATAACCTTTTACGACGAGCTCTTCGTCACCTCCATAAACGAGAAACATTTCCTTAGTACTTTTCAGGTACTTCAGAATATTCTTGACCGCCGTCTAGTGACCCACTCATGGATTACTCTGAAACCTTCCTGCCATACTTATGGCCAAGTTGACGTCTGGTCTAGTGCACAACATTGCATACATGATAGAACCTATGGCTGAAGCACAGGGGACATAACTCATTTGTTCTCTATCTTCCGCAGTTGCTGGGAACTGAGTCTTACTCAATTTTATACCATGTAACACTGGCAAGAACCCTCTCTTGGACTGATCCATTTCGAACTTCTTCAAAACTTTATCAAGCTATGTGCTTTGTGAAAGTCCTATCAGGCGTCTCGATCTATCCCTATAGATCTTAATGCCTAGAATGTAAGCACCTTTTCCTATGTCCTTCATAGAGAAACTTTTATTCAAGTAATCCTTTAGGCTCTCCAAAAACTCCACGTTGTTTCCAATCAGCAATATGTCATCCACATATAATATTAGAAACGCCACAGAGCTCCCACTCACTTTCTTGTAAATACAAGATTCTTCAACGACTTGTATAAACCCAAATGCTTTGATCACCTCAGCAAAGCATTTATTCCAACTCCGAGATGCTTGCACCAATCCATAAATGGATCGTTGGAGCTTGCACACTTTGTTAGCATTCTTTGGATCGACAAAACCTTCGGGTTGCATCATATACAACTCTTCCTTAAGAAAACCGTTAAGGAACGCCGTTTTGACATCCATCTGCCAGATTTCATAATCGAAAAATGCAACTATTGCTAACATGATTCGGACGGACTTAAGCATCGCTACCGGTGAGAACGTCTCATCGTAGTGAACTCCTTGAACTTGTGAAAAACCCTTTGCCACAAGTCGAGCTTTATAAACGGACACATTACCGTCTGCGTCCGTCTTCTTCTTAAAGATCCATTTGTTCTGAATAGCCTTGCGGCCTTCAGGTAGTACTTCGAAAGTACACACTTTGTTCTCGTACATGGATCCTATCTCGGAATTCATGGCCTCCAGCCATTTGTTGGAATCCGGGCCCACCATTGCTTCTTCATAATTTCCAGGTTCATTGTTGTCTAACAACGTAATTGATAAGACAGGATTACCGTACCACTCGTGAGTAGTACGTGATCTTGTCGACCTACGAGGTCCGATAAGAACTTGATCCAAAGTTTCATGATCATCATCATCAATTTCCTCCTCAATCGGCGTTGCAATGATAGGGGTTTCCCCTTTCCCTACGCCACCATCCAGAGGGATTAGAGGTTCCAGTACCTCATCAAGTTCTATGTTCCTCCCACTAAATTCTTTCGAGAGAAACTCCTTCTCAAGAAAAGCTCCGTTTTTAGGAACAAACACTTTGCCCTTGGATTTGAGATAGAAGGTATACCCAACTGTCTCTTTTGGGTAACCTATGAAGACGCACTTTTCTGCTTTGGGTTCCAGCTTTTCAGGCTGAAGCTTTTTTGACATAAGCATCACATCCCCAAACTTCAAGAAACGACAACTTTGGTCTTTTGCCATACCACAGTTCGTATGGTGTCGTCTCAATGGATTTTGATGGTGCCCTATTTAATGTGAATGCATATGTCTCTAATGTATAACCCCAAAACGATAACGGCATATCGGTAGGACACATCATAGATCGCACCATTTCTAACAAAGTACGATTACGACGTTCGGACACACCATTACGCTGTGGTGTTCCACGCGGTGTAAACTGTGAAACAATTCCACATTGTCTTAAGTGAGCACCAAACTCGAAACTCAGATATTCACCCCCAAGATCAGACCGTATGAACTTGATCTCCTTCTTACGATGATTTTAACCTTCACTCTGAAATTGCTTGAACTTCTCAAACGTTTCAGACTTGTGCTTCATCAAGTAGACATAACCATATCTACTCAAATCGTCAGTGAAGGTGAGAAAATAACGATATCCGCCGCGCGCCTCCACACTCATTGGACCGCACACATCGGTATGTATGATTTCCAACAAGTCACTTCCATGCTCCATTGTTCCAGAGAACGGAGTCTTAGTCATCTTGCCCATGAGGCATGGTTCACACGTGTCAAGTAAATCAAAGTCAAGTGACTCAAAAAGTCCATTGGAATGGAGTTTCTTCATGCGCTTTACACCAATATGACCTAAGCGGTAGTGCCACAAAAACATGGCGCTATCATCGTTAAGTCTAACTCTTTTGGTCTCAATGTTATGTATATGTGTATCATCGCTATAAAGGTTCAATATGAACAATCCTCTCACATTGGGTGCATGACCATAAAAGATATTACTCATACAAATAAAACAACCATTATTCTCTGACTTAAACGAGTAACCGTCTCAGAATAAAGAAGATCCAGATATAATGTTCATTCTTAACGAAGGCACTAAATAACAATTATTTAAGTTCATAACTAATCCTGATGGTAACTGAAGTGAAATTGTGCCGACAGCGATTGCATCAACCTTGGAACCATTTCCCACATGCATCGTCACTTCATCTTTTACCAGCCTTTGTTTATTCCGCAATTCCTGTTTCGAGTTGCAGATATGAGTAACAGAACCGGTATCGAATACCCAGGCACTACTACGAGAGTTGGTTAAGTACACATCAATAACATGTATATCGAATATACCTGATTTTTCCTTGGCCGCCTTCTTATCAGCCAGATACTTGGGGGAGTTGCGCTTCCAGTGACCCAGTCCCTTGCAATAATAACACTCTGTTTCAGGCTTAGGTCCAGCCTTGGGTTTCTTCGTCGGATTGGCAACATGTTGGCCGCTCTTCTTGGAGTTACCCTTCTTGCCTTTGCCGTTTCTCTTGAAACTAGTGGTCTTATTGACCATCAACACTTGATTAACTGGCTAGCCAACTATAGGCTTGCTAGGGACATTGTTTTGTCTATGTATCCACACATGTATCTATGTTTTCAATCAATACAATTATAGCATGGATAATAAACGATTATATTTAAACAGGAAATATAATAATAACTATTTATCATTGCATCTAGGGCATATTTCCAACAAAGTCCCCCCGGCCGCGTTGCTCGGAGTTCTTCTTGCGATAGGCCTCCGCACGAAGTCGCTTGTGTTTGTTGCCACCGTTGGGTGGTACCGGCATTGCCTGGTGTAGGCTCCCCCTTGAACCCTGGCGTGTCTTCGTCGTCGTAGTTCACCCATGCCAATGCCTCTTCCTGCTACTGGATGCGCCTGAGGAAGCGCTCTCATCTGGCCGCCTCGGGTTGCCTGGGGCCGACCTGGTCTTGGTGATGTGCACTGGTGTGCGCATCGAACGTCCTGCCGTTCTCTTCGTGTCTCTAGTGGCTGCCCGCATGCTGCGCCTCGAGGCCGGTTGTCGGAATTTGGAGGAGGAGGAGGGCAGCATGTGACGCGTCTCTCTCGACCCCGCCCAACGCAGGAGCCCCCCGTCATTTGCCGGCCCCAATGCCCGGCGTGTGCGGCCTTGAAGAAGAATGGGGTCGAATGGCCTTCTAGGCGATGGCGATTAGCTTCGTGATGTTGTCCGCCCAGGCATCCAAGCCCCCTTGTGTCGGTCGATAGTGGAGCATATCGCTCGCCATCTGCAATGCGTCGTGCACGCCGAGGTCCTCCAAGCTGATGCGACACGTCATGGGTGTCGAGGGCGTCGCCCAGCCGCCGTGCGCCTGGGTGGCATGGGTGGTTGCGACGGTGGAGGTGACGTTGATGATCTGGTTCGAGCCGCCTGGATCCACAACGCCGGTACGTGTCGCGGCCATTGCTGTATGACGGTTGGAAGCTAGCTTGACAAGGTTCAAAGAAGCTTGTTGGGCGCTGATCATCGGAGCAGCGGGGCCTAGGGAAGACGAAGCTCGGAGAAGACCTTGACACGCCCCCTACATGGTGCGCCAAATGTCGGATTTCGGGCTCCGCGAAACCCTAAAGATTCGAACTCAGGGGCGTGTACGAAGATCTCTCGTGGGCTCACCTCACCTAACTCGCTACTCGATGAGGTTGGCAGAGAACTCACTCGATGGCGAGGAAAACAAAGAACACGGCAGTTTACCCTGGCTCGTGCTGCTAGGAATCGTAATACCCTACTTCTGCTTTGCTGGATTGCCTATCCTAGAGGTTGGTGGATGAACTAGTCAAGTGTTCGAGGGCCTCTGGAGGCTAGGTGGCCGTTGTGTGGTGTTGGTGTGCCAATGAACCGATCTCTCCTCTACGAAGTAACCTACTCTCTATATATAGTGGCAGCCCTGGTCCTCTTCCCTTATCGTTCGGCGGGAAGGGATCCCACAATGGCTAATTTTTAAGGGGAACAAGGTAACAAGCTCTCTTTCCCAAAGGTGGTCTTCGCCTGCAAGTGGCTGCCAACGCTGCAGGGACGGGTCCAGGCGGCGATGGCTTTGTTTCACCACAAAGGAAACCTTTGTGAGATGCCATGGAAACCTGTGTGCGTCGTTGCCCCCTTTGCACTAAAAGGGAAACTTGTCTGCCCTACTATCTGCTGCTCGCATGTACTTCCCTTACGTCATCCTTGACTCTTAAGGCTGCCCTGCCTCGGAATATTTGCAGCTTCAGAGGGGTCCTGACGAGGACCCCCACGGGTCTTGATGTCGTCCCCCTTGCGAGGCTTGGCCCCTCGCGAGGGACTTGCCTTGAGTGGTACAGCGCCCGATAGTGCTTGCTTGCTGAAGTGGGCCAGCCGTGGGCAACAGGCAGGCAGGTTTGGGTACCCCCATTCCCAGAATGCCAACACTTGGGGCATGCGGCTAGTGCTTTAATTTGTGATGAAACTAATAAAACCTTGCAATAAGTATATGTGTACTTCATGACAAATGTGAAACCATTGGCATACGCAATCTCACCTCCTCATATTTTGCTAGCCTATTCAGTAACGTGCATTGCCTATTCACATATTGAGGATCGGTGCAAATTTCGCCGGTGCATACAAACCCTTCTGAATGATATGCCCTGTCGCACATAAACCTTAATTTATCTTCCTCAAAACAGCCACCATACCTACCTATCATGGCATTTACATAGCTATTCCGAGATATATTGCCATGCAAATTCCATCGTTACATCATTTGACTAGTTCATTCATCATCATATTGCTTTACATCATCATACAGAGCTGACATAGCATTCGTGGCAAAGCCTCCATTTATTACATTGCTGATACATGTCATACTAGATCATTGCACATCCTGGTACACTGCCATAGGCATTCATATTGAGTCATATCGATCTTTCAAGAGTTGTAAGTAAATAAAAGTGTGATAACATCATTATTAGAGCATTGTTAAAGTGAGGAAATGTAACAGCCCGAGACCGGTGCTCCAGAAGATTTCCCTTTTAGTCCGTTTCCATCATGGGATTATTTGTTTGTTGCATTCATCATCACATCATTCGCATCATCTGCATTGCATCGTCACTCCGTTGCCACCTATTTTCAAAACTTGCATCCGTTATTAGTTGCTGTTTCTCTCCGTTCTTGTCGTTGGAAGTTTTGAGACCAACCACAAACACAGGCGCACGCAACATCATTTAAATATTGTTTTTAAAAGTGTGTATAAAATATTCTCGTATTGGGTTGAAACATGGCGTGAGGTCTTATTTTAATATAGGTAGGTCGCCTGCCATATTTCATCGCAATCGGAGACTGTTTGATACCCGAACGGTGGTCTGTAGCAACACTGTCTGCGGTTTATCATTGGACGTTTTTGGTGTTTCAAAACTTGTGTCATGGGCTGCCACTTCTCTCTCTTCTCTCAGCCCATCATGCTTACACAACACACCTATCCCACCAACACCACCCACACGTACGGAACCGTCCATTGCGACCGAACGGCTCGAATCGGGGTGGAATCCCTAACCCTAGAGCCTCTTTCCTATTTAAGGAGACCTACCCTGCCTATTCTAGCCTAAACCTAATCCCCACCTCGAGCCCCGCGCAAGATCAGCCGCAGCCGCTATCTCCCCCCAGGTCCGGGTTGAGCCCGTATGAACCCATCTAGGCCCGAGCCGCGCCGCTGCTTCCCAACGCATGGAACATGGCATCCATGGCGCCCGAGGGGCCCCGAGCCTGTGTGCCGCTCCGTCCTGCGTGCCACCCCGGGCTGCTCTCTGGCCGCGAATGCGCCTCCCATGTCGGTCGCCGGAGATCGCCCCGCCCTCACTACGGAGAAACCGAAGGACCCGTCGCGCCTTCCATCGATGCCCCCTGCTGTCGCGCCTCTTGCTGCATCGTACACCGGCTGGAGCTCTGCCCCGCCGCTGTTGCAGCTCGCCCGCGCCTTGTGTGACAACCCGAGACCGATGCCCCAGAAGATTCCTCTTTATTCTGTTTTCATCATGTGGCTTATTTGTCTGTCACACTCATCCTCGCGTCATGCGCATCATCTGCATTGTATCGGTATCCCGTTGCCGCTAGTTTTCAAAACTTGCATCTATTATTAGTTGACGGTTCTCTCCGTTCTCGTCGTTGCCCGTTTTGAGCCCGACCACACTCGCACGCGCCCACGGCATCGTCAAATCCTTGTTTTTAAAATTGTTTATAAAACTTTCTTGAATTGGGATCAAACTGGGCGTGCGGTTTTATTTTCACATAGGTACGCCGCCTGCCAACTATCGTTGCAATCTGAGTCCGTCTCGTACCCGAACGGTCTACCATAGCGGCACCGTCTTCGGTTATTTATCAGACGTTTGTCAGTATTTTAAAAACGTGTGTCACGGGCGCACCATTTCCCTCTCATCTTCGCCTAAGCCTCTCTACACAACCACCAAGCCCGTCCTCGCGATCGGAACCATTTGATTCCGAATGCACGGTTGAAACCGGGGCGAAAAACTGCTGACCCTAGCCCCTTTCTATAAATAGACACCCATCCTACCAAAAATTCGAACCAACCCTTGCTGCCTTGTTTCCCGTGCCACCCCAACCAGCTGCCGCCACCTTGTCGTGCCTGTCTCCCACCTCCCGCAGCCCGCAGCAGCCCGAATTGGGCCCGCCTAAGCCTATCCAGGCCCTGGTCGCCTCAACCGCCGCCCCAACGCCCGAGCGCTCCAGATAGGGAGAGGAGCTCCCTATCGAGAGGGGCGCCGCCCCGCTGCCCCGGCGGCGAGTCGCTGCCGGAACCTCCCCAAGCCGGAGCGTCGCCCTCCGCTCCTCTTCTCTCATCATTCCCTTGTTTCTCTCCATCTCATCTCTCTCAATGCGCTCTCTCTCCCCGTGTAGGAACTCGATGGCCGCCATGGGAGCTGCCCCGAGCTCGCCTCCTGTGGAGGTGCGCCTACCCCACCGGCCGGACCAGATCTGGTCACCCGAGCCCCGTCCGCCTCTCCCTGTCGCCTCCTCTGTAGCGGCGTCGCCGGAGCACTGTAGCAGCGCAACCACCGCCTCCCTGTGCGAGGAGGAGGACGATGAGTTGCAACGCAGCTTGCCGCTCGGCTTCGCCCGTGGGCCGGCACGTGCAAGGCCCAGCGCTACCGGCCCACCTCGCGCCGCCTTCCCCGCCCGCTGTAGGCCGCACCAGCACCAGCACCCCGGCCATGTAGCCCAGATCTGCCTCCTCTGCTCCATGGTCCGAGCCCACGAGGTGAGCAACCCCCAACCTCTATTAAGCGCCCGTGGCACGTTTTAGCTATTAGCGCTCACTGCCTTTTTCGGCCCAGTGGATTTTAGGAATATTCTGCGAATTAATAATTTCAGGAATATTAGATATTAGAACGTCCGTATCTTTTTATTCGTGCGTCGGATCGCGTCGAGTTATATATGTAACTTGTGTAGTTTTTCACGTAGAATAATATTTTGTATCTTGCATGCATTTTTGGAGTGGTTTGACTTGCTGTTTGGCTAGTTTTGCGTGCTGTCCTAATATGTTAGATATCCTGTATTTTATTTTTGCGCGTGTCCGGATTATTCAAATCCCATAGAAAATGTTCATGTTGTTCGGGACCCTTTGCCATGTATTTCAGAGTAGTTGCCTGCATTTTTGCATGTAGGGGCTATCTATAGTTTGCTATGTCGTGTTTAGGATGTATTCTCGCATATATGTGTCACGTTAGTTTTATTTTGCAATCCCATATATTATATATGTTTTCGGGGTAGAAAAATCCGTAGAATTTAACTGTGCATTTAGTTTTACCGTCCTAGGAAATTAGTGCGCGTGATATTTTGCCATGTTGCCATCTTGTCTATTTTATGGGATGTATTCCGTGCGTGATATGCATGAGTTGTGAACTAGAGATATGCTCTCGGATGTGTACGCTAGGTGCTGGTATTTTTTGTTGCCTTAGAAATCCATGTTCAGGTGTTGTTTGCTTGTTGTCCACTTGCTAGAAATAGTGCTGCTTTAGAGATGCTGAAATATTTCTAAGTCTGAAATCTGTTATATTTTGTTGCTCTCTTGCCATGAGTTTTGCTAGTGATCTATAGCTCTTTTGAGGTTGGTGCAATGGAGTTAGTTGTAGTCCTTAAGATTATCTATCATGTTGTATTTTCAAGATCATATTGTTCCCTTGTTCAATTTAGTTAATTTTTGTGTGTGAATATTCTCAAGATCTTTCCATTGTATCAAATTTTGTCTCCTTTTCCTATCGAAGTGCTATCGATTTTTTTGAATTCTTGCTTGTTCTCATGTCATTCTCATCTCTTTGCTACCTCCAAGAGTCTGTGGTTTCACTCGTTTGTCAAAGAAGAGACTAAGTTTACCTCTTGTTCTTGCACTTTCTCTTCCCCTTTCATTCTTGGATCTCGAGTCAAGATCCTCTTGTAGTGTAGGAGAGTTGTGACAGCCCGAGACCGACGCCCCAGAAGATTCCCCTTTATTCTGTTTTCGTCATGTGGCTTATTTGTCCGTCAACTCATCATCGCATCATGCGCATCATCTGCATTGCATCGGCATCCCGTTGCCCCCAGTTTTCAAAACTTGCATCTGTTATTAGTTGCAGGTTCTCTTCATTCTCACCGTTGCCCGTTTTGAGCCCGACCACACTCGCACGTGCCCGCGGCATCGTCAAATCCTTGTTTTTAAAATTGTGTATAAAAATTTCTTGGATTGGGATGAAACTTGGCATGCGGTCTTATTTTCATATAAGTAGGACGCCTGCCAACTTTCGTCGCAA
The DNA here is from genome assembly GCF_904849725.1 of Hordeum vulgare subsp. vulgare. Taxonomy (NCBI): domain Eukaryota; kingdom Viridiplantae; phylum Streptophyta; class Magnoliopsida; order Poales; family Poaceae; genus Hordeum; species Hordeum vulgare. Next base: position 293,322,483 of record NC_058523.1, on the reverse strand, counting down.
TCGGAGTCCGTCTGGTACTCGAACGGTTGACCGTAGCGGCACCATCTTCGGTTATTCATCGAAGTTTTTTTGGTATTTTAAAAACGCGTGTCTCGGGCACACCACTTCCCTCTCATCTTCGCCTAAGCCTCTCTACACAGCCACCTAGCCTATCCTCGCGACCGGAACTGTATGATTCCGATCGCACGGTTGAAACCGGGGCGAAAAACTGCTAACCCTAGCCCCCTGTCTATAAATAGACAACCATCGTACCTAAAATTTGGACCAAACCCTAGCGGCCTCGTTTCCCATGCCACCCCAACCAGCCGCCGCCACCTTGTCATGCCTGTCTCCCACCTCCCGCAGCCCAGAGCAGCCCAGATGGGGCCCGCTTAAGTCCATCGAGGCCCGGGTCGACCGAACCGCGCCCCTGCGCCCGAGCGCTCCAGATCGGGAGAGGAGCTCCCGATCCAGAGCGGCGCCGCCCCACTGCCCCGCCGGCGAGTCGCTGGCGGAACCTCCCCAAGCCGGAGCATCGCCCCCTGCTCCTCTTCTCTCGTCCTTCCCTCGTTTCTCTCCCTCTCATCTCTCAGTGCGCTCTCTCTCCCCGTGCAGGAACTCCATGGCCGCCATGGGAGCTTCCCCGAGCTCGTCTCGTGTGGAGCTGCACCGACCCCGCCGGCCGGACCGGACCTGGTCACAAAAGCCCCGTCCGCCTCTCCTCGTCGCCTCCATTGTAGCTGTGTCGTCGGAGCCCTATAGCAGCGCAGCCGCCGCCTCTGTGCGGGAGGAGGAGGAGGACGACCTGCAGTTCACCCTGCCGCTCGGCTTCGCCCATGGGCCGGTGCGTGCAAGGCCCAGCACCATCGGCCCACCTCGTACCGCCTGCCCCGCCCGCTGTGGGCCTCGCTAGCACTAGCACCACGGCGACGCAGCCCAGATCTACCTCATGTGCTCCATGGGCCGAGCCCACGAGGTGAGCAGCCCCCCAACCTCTATTAAGCGCACGTGGCCCGTTTTAGCTATTAGCGCTCGCTGCCGTTTACGGCCCAGTGGATTTTAGGAATTTTCTGCGAATTAATAATTTTAGGAATATTAGATATTAGAACGTCCGTATCTTTTTATTCGTGCGTCGAATCGCGTCGAGTTATATATGTAACTTGTGCAGTTTTGCACATAGAATAATATTTTGCATCTTTCATGCATGTTTGGAGTGGTTTGACCTGCTGTTTGCCTAATTTTGCGTGCTGTCCTAATATGTTAGGTATCCCGTATTTTATTTTTGCGCGTGTCCGGATTGTTCAAATCCAATAGAAAATGTTCATGTTGTTCGGGACCCTTTGCCATGTATTTTAGAGTAGTTGCCTGCATTTTTGCATGTAGGAGCTATCAATAGTTTGCTAGGTCGTGTTTAGGACATATTCTCACATATATGTGTGGTGTTAGTTTTATTTTGCAACCCCACATATTATATATGTTTTCGGGGTAGAAAAATCCATAGAATTTAACTATGCAATTAGTTTTGCCATCCAAGTAAGTTAGTGCCCGTGATATTTTGCCATGTTGCCATCTTGTCTATTTTGTGGGATTTATTCCATGCGTGATATGCATGAGTTGTGAACTAGAGATATGCTCTCGGATGTGTAGGCTAGCTGTTGGTATTTTTGGTTGTCTTAGAAATCCATGTTCAGGTGTTGTTTTCTTTTTGACAACATGCTAGAAATAATGCTGATTTCGAGATGCTGAAATATTTGTAAGTCTAAAATTTGTTATATTTTGTTGATGTCTTGCCATGAGTTTTGCTAGTGATCTATAGCTCGTTTGAGGTTGGTGCAATAGAGTTAGTTGTAGTCCTTAAGATTCTATAGCATGTTGTATATTTTCAAGTCATTCGGTGCCGTGTGGCATATAGTTTTGCTGCTGTCAATATGCCTTCATATCGAAAACTGCACTATGAATAGTGTTATTTTCACTAAGTCTGAAACTATGTGTGAGATGCCATTTTGTGAGTACTTTTCCTAGTGATCCATGATGCTATGCTAGATGTTATTAGTAGGGGGTTGAAGTGCATCTTGACTACTGTCTCATGCCTTGTTTGAGCATTTTAGATTTACGTAGCTTGTTGTTTTGGGGTGTAGAAAATGCCATGTTGCTGTTTTGGGTAGATTGTAGCTTGTATTTGTTGAACCGTTGCTCCGTTTTGATCGTGTCATATATGAACTTGCTTAGAATCTCATGTAGTTTCATATTATCTTGCTACTTGTGTGGTTTGGATGCATGTGGTTGTCATTGCATACATATTGCATTCATGCCATCATATCTTGCGGTGATCATATTTTTGAACCGTAGCTCCGTTGGAGATGTTCCATATGTGTAAATTGATTGGAACGACGCGTAGAATCACGTGTGCCACTTTATTTTTCTTTTCAACAAATATTAAAACGTGTTAGTACAGATCTGGACAGAATTCTAAATTAATGTATGGGGTCAGTTCGGAGATGCTATAAGTCGTTTCCGACCTCATTTAAAATGCCTAGATAGGTAGATTAACAACGTTTCACCTCTTGCCATGTTTAACCACAATTAATATTGATGTGTACCTAATCGGGATATAACTAAATAATTCGTATGTGGACTTTCGTCAATATGCAACTCGTTGCATATTGAACTTCACTTAATGTGTAGTGTTTGATTGTGGTGAATTGATATGCCATGTCTTGCATATATTCAACTGATCATGCATCATAGGTGGATTGCATCTTGTCATGCATGTGCCGTGGTGAATATCGTGTATTGATTCTTGTTTCCGGTTTCCTACGTCATGATAGAGTTCCGCAAGCGTGTCAGAAAGTGAGGATCCGTTCGACTACGTTGGTTCGTCTGCTTCATGGAGTCGTTCTTCTTCCAAGCAGGATCTCAGGCAAGATGACCATTTCCCCAGATATCATTACTATCATTGCCATGCTAGTTATTTCATTTCTATCGCTATATCTTGCATCCTACCACCTGTTAAATATCAGCCTCTCAACATTGCCATGAAAACATTCAACCTGTTCACAACCTAGCAAACCACTGATTGGCTATGTTACCGCTTGCTTAACCATGTGTCAGTGTTGCTAGTTGCAGGTGCAGTTGCTTCCATGTGATAACATGGGTTCATTGTTATATCACCCTATTAAATGCTATTTAATTTATTGGACCTATATACTTGGTAAAAGGTGGAAGGCTCGGCCTTTCTAGCCTCGTGTTTTGTTCCACCTTTTCCCCCTTAGTTTCAGCTACCGGTGTTATGTTCCATAATTGAGCACTCCCAACACGACCGGGTTTGTTATGGGGACCCCCTTGATAATTCGTCCTAGATTAAAACTGGTGTGGCAAGGCCCAACTTTGGTACTACATTTGCCTAATAACCTAATAAAAATGCATAGGGACCCGCCGGCACTCGCGGAGTAATTAATCAACCCCCGGGCCAGTGCTCCGCATGAGTGTTAGTCCAACCTGTCAACCGCCGGTGGCCACCAAGGGCAGTGTTTGGCCTACCGAAAGTTTGGACAATCCGCCATGTCCTGAGAACAAGATACACGGCTCCTATCGGGATCGTCGACACGTCGGGCGGCCTTGCTTGATTAGTTTTACCTTTGACGAATGTCTTGTGCATCGGGATTCCGGTGATGCTTTGGGTAATCTCAGAGTTGAGGTTTTCCATTAAGGTGTCCGACGAGATCGCGAGCTTCGTGATCGAGGATTTCTATGCGGCTTGTGGTAATTTGTAATGGACTAGTTGGAGCACCCCTGCAGGGTTAAATCTTTCAGAAAGCCGTCCCCGCGGTTATGTAGCAACGTGGGAACTTTGTTTGACATCTGGTTCTAGATAACTTGAAGTTCACTTAATAATAACTTGCCAACTGAGTGCGTAACCGTGACTGTCTCTTTCGTGATCTCCTTCTCCGATCGAGGACACGGTGGGGTTATGTCTGACGTAAGTAGGTGTTCAGGATCATTCATTTGATCATCAGTAGTTCAAGTCCGCTATGCGTAGTTCATCCCCCCTCTTTTATTCTTGTATTCGTAAGTTAGCCACCTCAGATAAATGCTTAGTCGCTTGCTGCAGCCTCACCACTTAACCATACCTCACCCATTAAGCTTTGCTAGTCTTGATACCTTTGGAAATGAGATTGCTGAGTCCCCCGTGCCTCACAAATTACTACAACACCAGTTGCAGGTACAGGTAAAGTGATATTAAGACGTGAGCGCAATGATTATTCATTTGGAGTTTCTTCTTCTTCCTCTTCGTCAATCTAGGATGGGTTCCAGACCGACAACCTGTGATAGCAAGGATGGACATAGTTCTTTTCTCGTTTGTTTTTGTCTGTAGTCGAACCCTGCTCTTCTTCATGATATTTATGTATTATACTGATGTGACTCTGATGTAGCTTGTGGCGAGTGTAAGCCAATTCCATATACTCTTTTCTTCAGTACATTTACTTGTAACGATATCCATTCTTGCGAAATCGCGAGATGCGCTTCTATCCCTGTCAAGGCCCTCGCGCCAAAATAAGGATATGGTCGCATCTTGGGTGTTACACCTTGCCAATGGTTGCCCCTTGCCAGAAGGTCACCCCATCCATGCCTTCGCCGCCAGATCTGCTTCTCCCATCCATCCTTCCCTCATTAGAGCACCAAGGCTAGCCGTCGCCGGTCCAACCTCCCTCGATCGAGGCGGGATCCGGAGGAGGACGACGCTGGCCGCTCGCCGTGCTCGCCCACCAGCGCCCGGCCTGGGTCGGTTCCCTCCCAGGTAGGCTGCATCCGATGCCCTGAGTCCTAGGTCGGCTGTTTCCCCAAGCCGGCATGCCTCCTCTCCTCGCCTGGGCCGAAACCCGCTAAGGTGAGCAGCCCACTGCCCCCCCTCGTGTTATATGTCACCTTGTGCGCAGTATTGTTATCCTCCACTGATGGATGTTGGCCCATTAGTTGTCTGATTCGGCTCGCATATTTAGCATTACGAGTTTTTCTAGTTAGCCTCGGGTTTTTAAAATTACACATTACTTGCATGATTTTAAAAAGCCGTAACTTTTGAACCGTGCGTCAGATCAAAATAAATGATATATGTAGAACGTGTAGAATTTCATGTAGATTAATATTTTCCATCTCTCATGCACATTTAAAACTGTTTAACATGTTGTTTGCATTGTCTTGCATGATAACGTGTTAAAAATCGGTTTAATTCGTAGTTAGTTAACCGTAGCTCCGTTGGAGATGAGCTATATATATAAACCGACTAGAATGACATGTAGTTTCACGTGAACCACTTTTTTGCCGTTTAATAAAAATAATATGTTTAGGTAAGATCTAGACAAATTTCGAAGTTAACACATGGGGTCAGTTCGTAGATGCTATATGATGTTTCTAGCCTCATTTAAAATGCCTAGACACGTAGTTTATTCATGCTTCACCTCCTGTCGTGTTAACAACATTTAATATTACTGTGTACCTAAAACAGGAGTGAACTAAAAAATTAAAATGTGGAGTTTCGTCAATATGCAACTCGTTGCATTGAGCTTCTCTTAACGTGTAGTGTGTGATTGTTGTGAATTGCCATGCCATGCCTTGCATAATTGAAATGGACATGCATCATATCATGCATGTGCCGTGGTGAATACTGCGTGTTGATTCTTGTTTCTGGTTTTCTTCTTCTCGATAGAGTTCCACAAGCGCGTGGGAATGCGAGGATCCGTCTGACTATGCCGGTTTGTGTGCTTCACGGATTCGTTCAACTTCCAAGTGGGATCTCCAGCAAGATGATCATTTTCCTAGATGCCATTACTATCATTGAGATGCTAGTTGTCCCATTTCTTTCGCTATGTCTTGCTGCCTACGACCTATAAATATGCCTCCCAACATTGCCATGAAAACCTCTAACATGTCCACAACCCAGCATACCACTGTTTGGCTATGTTACTGCTTGCTTAGCCTTCTTGTAGCATTGCTAGTTGCAGGTGCAGTTGCTTCCATGTGATAACATGGTTTCCTTGTTATATCACCATATTATTGCTATTTAAGTTAATGCACCTATATACTTGGTAAAAGGTGGAAGGCCTGGCCTTCTAGCCTGGTGTTTTGTTCCACCTTTGTCGCCTTCGTTTCGGCTACCCGTGTTATGTTCCACAAATGAGCGCTCCTAACATGCTTGGGGTTGTTATGGGGACCCCCTTGACTTTTGTTTTGGGATAAAACTCGTCTGGCAAGGCCCAACATTGGTACTATATTTGTCCTACATAATAATAGTGAAAAACATAGGGCATCATGAACCAGAGGAGTAATTCAGCATAATACAGGGGGGGCAGTGCTGATGGTGTTGGTCCCAAACACAACAGCTTATTAACGCTACCCGGGGAAACTCGGCCTCTGGCATGGTAACCATCGCTCATCCGGTGTGCCCTCAGAACGACATACACACCTCCTTTCGGGATCTTCGGCACGTCGGGTGGCCTTGCTGAACTTGTTTTACCTTTTCCGAGCATCTCGTGCGTGGGATTCCGAGGATACTTCTCGAGGTTGAGGTTTTCCAATAGGAACCCGAGGAGATAACGGATTTTCCCTGATCGAGGTTATTCCGGCGCAGTGTGTGGTAGTTTGTGATGGACTAGTTGGAGCACCCCTGCAGGGTTAAATCTTTTGGAAAGACGTACCCGCGGTTATGTGGCAAACTTGGAAACTTTGTTTAACATACGGTTCTAGATAACTTAAAGTAAACTTAATTAAAACTTGCCAACTATGTGCGTAATCGTGACTGTCTCTTCTCGTGAGTTCTGTATCCGGAAGAGGAAGCGGTGGGGTTATGTCTAACGTAAGTAGGGTTCAGGATCATTCATTTGGTCATTATTAGTTCACGTCCGATATGTGTAGATCATCCCCCTCTTATTCTTGTACTCATAAGTTAGCCACCTCAAATAAATCCTTAGTCGCTTGCTGCAACCTCACCACTTAACCATACCTCACCCATTAAGCTTTGCTAGTCTTGATACCTTTGTGAATGAGATTGTTGGGTCCCTTGTGGCTCACACATTACTACAACACCAGTTGCAGGTACAGGTAAAGAGTTACTTTGACGTGAGCGTGATGATTGTGCTTTAGGAGTTTCTTCTTCTTATTCATTGATCTAGGATGGTTTCCAGGCCAGCAGCCTGGGATAGCAAGGATGGATGTCGTTCTTTTATCGTTTGTTTTCGTTCGTAGCCAGACCCTGTTGTTCTACATGATGACTGTATGTATTGCACTAATGTGATCTTCATGTAGCTTTTGATGAGTGTAAGCCAATTATATAGACTAATCTATTATGTACATGTACTTATAATGATATCCATTCTTGCAAAACGACGAGATGCGCTTCTATCCCAGTCGAGGCCCTCGCTAAAAAATAAGGATAGGGTCGCATCTTGGGCGTTATAGGAAAGTATTATGGAGACTATGATTCCCCCACAAGTCGGGAAGAGATTCCGAATGGAAAATAAAAATGGAGTCGGCCAAATGAGCCCACTAAAAAATGAAAAAATGAATGAGAGAAAAAGAGAGAAGGAACTTTCCTACTATCATTTACCACACTCGTGCCTCAAAGTGGCACCATGTTCCGCATATAGAAAGTGTCATGATATATCATTATTATAAACCTGGCTTGCATATTTCGTTGACGGGGTTCCTCAAATGCCCGAGGTCTTCATGAGAAAGACAGTTGGATGCACACCCCACTTAGCTTCATTTGAGGTTCCATACACATATAGATCTAGTGCATCATTTGCATGGCAATCCCTACTCATTGCATTGACATCTACTGATGGGGCCATAGCCTGTTGGTACTCCTAGTTGATGTGAGACTATCTTCTCCTCTTTTACCCATTTGATACCTACCACCATATTGTATTCCACCTTATGCTATGTCCATGGCTCATTCTCATGTATTGCATAAACAATAAAAAGTTGATTCACTTGGAAAAAGTATGATCCAATTGCCTGACTTGGACACTAGGGTGCTTAACATTTGTATTAATTTGCCAAGGACGGAGCCATTCTTTGCTAATATGAAATATGACTGGGGATAAACACTCTTTTAGGATCGTATACTTTGAAAGATTGAAGATTTTTTTGCTTGTTCTTATAATTATTACTATGTTGATGTTTACTAATTCATCGTTTCTTAATGAGCATACATCCAAAAATTACATATGAGATAGCCTGCCACATCAAAAATTCTGTTTTTATCATTTACCTATTCGAGGACGAGCAAGAATTAAGCTTGTGGATGCTTGATCCGTCTCCAATGTATCTATAAGTTTTGATTGTTCCATTCTATTATATTATCATCTGAAGATACTTTTGGTGTCATAAAGCACCAATTTATAGTATTTTTGAGCACTAACCTATTAAGCCAATGCCCAGTGCGAGTTGATGTTTTTTCCATGTTTTCTTTTTTTCAGGTTTTCAGTACCAAACGAAGTCCAATTGCCACGAAACATATTTATGTTTTTTCTGGACCAAATGAAGACCTGGAAGCTTCGGGAGAAGACCTCAAACAAAACGAGGAACCCACAAGTCAACATGGCGCGGCTAGGGGGGTGGTCGCGCCCTAATGCCTTCTTGCCTCCTTGTAGACCCTCTTGCCTCGTCCTCTGGCCTATAAATTCCCATATATTCCAGAAAACCTAAAGATATCCACAACACACTTTTTACACCGCCGCAAGTCTCTGTTCCATGGCGACACCATCTCGAGCTCCGTTCCGGCACTCTATTGGAGAGGGATCGATCACGGAGGGCCTCTTTGTCAACCTTGGTTCCCTCGTGATGATGTGTGAGTAGTTCACCATAGACCTACGGGTCTGTAGTTAGTATCTAGATGGCTATGTCTCTCTTGACCTTCAATACAATGATCATGGCATCTTCTCTTTGATCTATGCGATGTTATTCTTTTGTACGATGTTGTCGGAATCGGGGCTTCGCACACCCAATAAAAGGTTCAAACTCTGGGATGCGCTCATTCTCCTACCTTGTTCTACCTCTCAACTTCATGGTGGCTCTCCGGCTACACGAGCTTAAGGGAAATGAACCAGGACGCGCGGCAGTTTACCCAGGATCGGGCCACCTCGGGGTGTAAAACACTACTCGTGCTTGTTTTTGGATTGCTTGAGGTGGATGACGAGTACAAAGGTCAGTTCTTGCCCTAGTGGAGGCGATGGGGGTCTGGGGCCCAACTACGGAGGCCAGACCTCCCTTTTATTCGCGCCCTAGTCCTCTTCCCCCCAAAAACATCTATTAAAGGGGACAACGATCATCTTTTAAAGGGGACAAGACTGCAGTCCACCTCGACAAAGGTGGTCTTCGCCTGCAAAGGCTTGGCGATGACCACCGCCCTTCCGAGTCCCCAACCTTAATATCCGTGCATCGATCGACAAACCTTTGGGAATCGCTTTGGGATCACGCTAGCTGGCCCGACTCCCCTAGCATCGAAAGGGGAATCCTCCCTGTCCGTTCTTGCTAGTACTCCTCCTGCGCCGCCTACACATCCTGCATCACCCGTGCGAAAGCGCATGACCATGGGGACCTGCCACGACACCTTTAGCGAACCTTCCTCATGAGTGCCTCGGGGGTGGCCCCGAGGCGCACCCCTGCAGTCTGCGACCCTCTCCGGACCCTAACGACGATCCTCACGTGCTTCCCTCGTGAGGCTTGGGCACTCGCATGGGACCTCCTCGCTAAGCATACCGATTGATAGAACTGGGATGGGACTGTCACGCCGCGCCTGGGGCCGCCGGATAATGGGCCTGGGCACCCCGGTCCTAGGGGCCCGATAGTAGCCCCCGTGCCCGCGTTGGGCATGACCCCTCCCAGCGGGAGGGGCGAGGCGACGTGGGCCCCAACTTCCTTTGGGCCCGACACGATGTGGCGCTCGGCCAGTTGTGGGATACCCTTGGTGTTGACCATGATGCCCGGGTAACCGCTCTGAGCTAGCATAAAGCATGCGCGCGCAGTTGGCCCAGCATTACTCTCCCTTGCCTTGTGTCACCTCCCCATGTCTTCCATCTTGCATAAGATTGTTCCCATCCGCCAAGCAGCCACCACCCCTTCCCCCATGGTGCCGCCACAACTCCGCGAGCAGGGAGGGTGAGGGAATGGGTGTGGAAGAAGGGCGCAAGGCACCGGAGCCTGCGCTGGGTAGGTCCACAGTGTTGAATTGCGAAGGGCTTGATAAGATCCTCCCCATGGTCGCGACCGACTCGAGCGAATGGGGGCCAACCAAGATCTTGCCGGCTTCAGCTCCCCTCGCCGAGCAGTCAGCAACCTCCATCGCTCTTCACCTCCCGACGTTTTTCTCTGGCCTACTTCCCTCATTCTCGGAGTTCTTCAATGATGTGCTCGTGCATTAAAAATTCATGTGTTGCACCTTGACCCAACTTCCATCCTCCTCCTCTCGTCCATTGCCTTCCACTCCAAGGACTTTATTGGTATCCCTCCTTCGGTGGCATTGTGTAACGACTAAGATGCGGCCCTTTCCTTATTTGGGGGCGAGACCTCAGAAGGGGAAAGAGGCGCATCTATGTGTTTCACAAGCGAGATAATCATAGAAATACAAATAACAGAAAGAGTGATACGTAGGGCATACACTTGCCATCTGATAAGAACATAGTCTGGTCCGACTACAAACAAGATAAACGGCAAAAACTATGATATGCCGCATGCTAGGCCCACGATCACGACCACGGCCTCTAGTCCTCTGGATAAGTAACATACAACGACACACTCACACTCACACACACACACATAGAGATCCAGCTCAGCTACATGTACAGGAAAACGAAAGCGCATGACCATGGGGCCCTGCCACAACACCTTTAGGGAACCTTCCTCATGAGTGCCTCGGGGGTGGCCCCGAGGCGCACCCCTGCAGTCTGCGACCCTCTCCGGACCCTAACGACGATCCTCACGTGCTTCCCTCGTGAGGCTTGGGCACACGCATGGGACCTCCTCGCTAAGCATACCGATGGATAGAACTGGGATGGGACTGTCACGCCGCGCCTGGGGCCGCCGGATAATGGGCCTGGGCACCCCGGTCCTAGGGGCCCGATAGTAGCCCCCGTGCCCGCGTTGGGCATGACCCCTCCCAGCGGGAGGGGCGAGGCGACGTGGGCCCCAACTTCCTTTGGGCCTGGTACGATGTGGCGCTCGGCCAGTTGTGGGATGCCCTTGGTGTTGACCATGATGCCCGGGTAACCGCTCTGAGCTAGCATAAAGCATGCGCGCGTAGTTGGCCCAGCATTACTCTCCCTTGCCTTGTGTCACCTCCCCATGTCTTCCATCTTGCATAAGATTGTTCCCATCCGCCAAGCAGCCACCACCCCTTCCCCCATGGTGCCGCCACAACTCCGCGAGCAGGGAGGGTGAGGGAATGGGTGTGGAAGAAGTGCGCAAGGCACCGGAGCCTGCGCTGGGTAGGTCCACAATGTTGAATTGCGAAGGGCTTGATAAGATCCTCCCCATGGTCGCAACCGACTCGAGCGAATGGGGGCCAACCAAGATCTTGCCGGCTTCAGCTCCCCTCGCCGAGCAGTCAGCAACCTCCATCGCTCTTCACCTCCCGACGTTTTTCTCTGGCCTACTTCCCTCATTCTCGGAGTTCTTCAATGATGTGCTCGTGCATTAAAAATTCATGCGTTGCACTTGACCCAACTTCCATCCTCCTCCTCTCGTCCATTGCCTTCCACTCCAAGGACTTTATTGGTATCCCTCCTTCGGTGGCATTGTGTAACGACTAAGATGCGGCCCTTTCCATATTTGGGGGCGAGACCTCAGAAGGGGAAAGAGGCGCATCTATGTGTTTCACAAGCGAGATAATCATAGAAATACAAATAACAGAAAGAGTGATACGTAGGGCATACACTTGCCATCTGATAAGAACATAGTCTGGTCCGACTATAGACATGATAAACGGCAAAAACTATGATATGCCGCATGCTAGGCCCACGATCGAGACCACGGCCTCTAGTCCTCTGGATAAGTAACATACAACCACACACTCACACTCACACACACACACATAGAGATCCAGCTCGGCTACATGTACAGGAAAACGAAAGCGCATGACCATGGGGCCCTGCCACGACACCTTTAGGGAACCTTCCTCATGAGTGCCTCGGGGGTGGCCCCGAGGCTCACCCCTGCAGTCTGCGACCCTCTCCGGACCCTAACGACGATCCTCACGTGCTTCCCTCGTGAGGCTTGGGCACACGCATGGGACCTCCTCGCTAAGCATACCGATGGATAGAACTGGGATGGGACTGTCACGCCGCGCCTGGGGCCGCCGGATAATGGGCCTGGGCACCCCGGTCCTAGGGGCCCGATAGTAGCCCCCGTGCCCGCGTTGGGCATGACCCCTCCCAGCGGGAGAGGCGAGGCGACGTGGGCCCCAACTTCCTTTGGGCCTGGTACGATGTGGCGCTCAGCCAGTTGTGGGATGCCCTTGGTGTTGACCATGATGCCCGAGTAACCGCTCTGAGCTAGCATAAAGCATGCGCGCGCAGTTGGCCCAGCATTACTCTCCCTTGCCGTGTGTCACCTCCCCATGTCTTCCATCTTGCATAAGATTGTTCCCATCCGCCAAGCAGCCACCACCCCTTCCCCCATGGTGCCGCCACAACTCCGCCAGCAGGGAGGGTGAGGGAATGGGTGTGGAAGAAGGGCGCAAGGCACCGGAGCCTGCGCTGGGTAGGTCCACAGTGTTTAATTGCGAAGGGCTTGATAAGATCCTCCCCATGGTCGCGACCGATTCGAGCGAATGGGGGCCAACCAAGATCTTGCCGGCTTCAGCTCCCCTCGCCGAGCAGTCAGCAACCTCCATCGCTCTTCACCTCCCGACGTTTTTCTCTGGCCTACTTCCCTCATTCTCGGAGTTCTTCAATGATGTGCTCGTGCATTAAAAATTCATGCGTTGCACCTTGACCCAACTTCCATCCTCCTCCTCTCGTCCATTGCCTTCCACTCCAAGGAATTTATTGGTATCCCTCCTTCGGTGGCATTGTGTAACGACTAAGATGCGTCCCTTTCCTTATTTGGGGGCGAGACCTCAGAAGGGGAAAGAGGCGCATCTATGTGTTTCACAAGCGAGATAATCATAGAAATACAAATAACAGAAAGAGTGATACGTAGGGCATACACTTGCCATCTGATAAGAACATAGTCTGGTCCGACTACAGACAAGATAAATGGCAAAAACTATGATATGCCGCATGCTAGGCCCACGATCACGACCACGGCCTCTAGTCCTCAGGATAAGTCACATACAACCACACACTCACACTCACACACACACACACCTAGAGATCCAGCTCAGCTACATGTACAGGAAAACGAAAGCGCATGACCATGGGGCCCTGCCACGACATCTTTAGGGAACCTTCCTCATGAGTGCCTCGGGGGTGGCCCCGAGGCGCACCCCTGCAGTCTGCGACCCTCTCCGGACCCTAACGACGATCCTCACGTGCTTCCCTCGTGAGGCTTGGGCACTCGCATGGGACCTCCTCGCTAAGCATACCGATGGATAGAACTGGGATGGGACTGTCACGCCGCGCTTGGGGCCGCCGGATAATGGGCCTGGGCACCCCGGTCCTAGGGGCCCGATAGTAGCCCCCGTGCCCGCGTTGGGCATGACCCCTCCCAGCGGGAGGGGTGAGGCGACGTGGGCCCCAACTTCCTTTGGGCCTGGTACGATGTGGCGCTCGGCCAGTTGTGGGATGCCCTTGGTGTTGACCATGATGCCCGGGTAACCGCTCTGAGCTAGCATAAAGCATGCGCGCGCAGTTGGCCCAGCATTACTCTCCCTTGCCTTGTGTCACCTCCCCATGTCTTCCATCTTGCATAAGATTGTTCCCATCCGCCAAGCAGCCACCACCCCTTCCCCCATGGTGCCGCCACAACTCCGCCAGCAGGGAGGGTGAGGGAATGGGTGTGGAAGAAGGGCGCAAGGCACCGGAGCCTGCGCTGGGTAGGTCCACAGTGTTGAATTGCGAAGGGCTTGATAAGATCCTCCCCATGGTCGCGACCGACTCGAGCGAATGGGGGCCAACCAAGATCTTGCCGGCTTCAGCTCCCCTCGCCGAGCAGTCAGCAACCTCCATCGCTCTTCACCTCCCGACGTTTTTCTCTGGCCTACTTCCCTCATTCTCGGAGTTCTTCAATGATGTGCTCGTGCATTAAAAATTCATGCGTTGCACCTTGACCCAACTTCCATCCTCCTCCTCTCGTCCATTGCCTTCCACTCCAAGGACTTTATTGGTATCCCTCCTTCGGTGGCATTGTGTAACGACTAAGATGCGGCCCTTTCCTTATTTGGGGGCGAGACCTCAGAAGGGGAAAGAGGCGCATCTATGTGTTTCACAAGCGAGATAATCATAGAAATACAAATAACAGAAAGAGTGATACGTAGGGCATACACTTGCCATCTGATAAGAACATAGTCTGGTCCGACTACAGACAAGATAAACGGCAAAAACTATGATATGCCGCATGCTAGGCCCACGATCACGACCACGGCCTCTAGTCCTCTGGATAAGTCACATACAACCACACACTCACACTCACACACACACACATAGAGATCCAGCTCAGCTACATGTACAGGAAAACGAAAGCGCATGACCATGGGGCCCTGCCACGACACCTTTAGGGAACCTTCCTCATGAGTGCCTCGGGGGTGGCCCCGAGGCGCACCCCTGCAGTCTGCGACCCTCTCCGGACCCTAATGACGATCCTCACGTGCTTCCCTCGTGAGGCTTGGGCACTCGCTTGGGACCTCCTCGCTAAGCATACCGATGGATAGAACTGGGATGGGACTGTCACGCCGCGCCTGGGGCCGCCGGATAATGGGCCTGGGCACCCCGGTCCTAGGGGCCCGATAGTAGCCCCCGTGCCCGCGTTGGGCATGACCCCTCCCAGCGGGAGGGGCGAGGCGACGTGGGCCCCAACTTCCTTTGGGCCTGGTACGATGTGGCGCTCGGCCAGTTGTGGGATGCCCTTGGTGTTGACCATGATGCCCGGGTAACCGCTCTGAGCTAGCATAAAGCATGCGCGCGCAGTTGGCCCAGCATTACTCTCCCTTGCCTTGTGTCACCTCCCCATGTCTTCCATCTTGCATAAGATTGTTCCCATCCGCCAAGCAGCCACCACCCCTTCCCCCATGGTGCCGCCACAACTCCGCCAGCAGGGAGGGTGAGGGAATGGGTGTGGAAGAAGGGCGCAAGGCACCGGAGCCTGCGCTGGGTAGGTCCACAGTGTTGAATTGCGAAGGGCTTGATAAGATCCTCCCCATGGTCGCGACCGACTCGAGCGAATGGGGGCCAACCAAGATCTTGCCGGCTTCAGCTCCCCTCGCCGAGCAGTCAGCAACCTCCATCGCTCTTCACCTCCCGACGTTTTTCTCTGGCCTACTTCCCTCATTCTCGGAGTTCTTCAATGATGTGCTCGTGCATTAAAAATTCATGCGTTGCACCTTGACCCAACTTCCATCCTCCTCCTCTCGTCCATTGCCTTCCACTCCAAGGACTTTATTGGTATCCCTCCTTCGGTGGCATTGTGTAACGACTAAGATGCGGCCCTTTCCTTATTTGGGGGCGAGACCTCAGAAGGGGAAAGAGGCGCATCTATGTGTTTCACAAGCGAGATAATCATAGAAATACAAATAACAGAAAGAGTGATACGTAGGGCATACACTTGCCATCTGATAAGAACATAGTCTGGTCCGACTACAGACAAGATAAACGGCAAAAACTATGATATGCCGCATGCTAGGCCCACGATCACGACCACGGCCTCTAGTCCTCTGGATAAGTCACATACAACCACACACTCACACTCACACACACACACATAGAGATCCAGCTCAGCTACATGTACAGGAAAACGAAAGCGCATGACCATGGGGCCCTGCCACGACACCTTTAGGGAACCTTCCTCATGAGTGCCTCGGGGATGGCCCCGAGGCGCACCCCTGCAGTCTGCGACCCTCTCCGGACCCTAACGACGATCCTCACGTGCTTCCCTCGTGAGGCTTGGGCACTCGCATGGGACCTCCTCGCTAAGCATACCGATGGATAGAACTGGGATGGGACTGTCACGTCGCGCCTGGGGCCGCCGGATAATGGGCCTGGGCACCCCGGTCCTAGGGGCCCGATAGTAGCCCCCGTGCCCGCGTTGGGCATGACCCCTCCCAGCGGGAGGGGCGAGGCGACGTGGGCCCCAACTTCCTTTGGGCCCGGTACGATGTGGCGCTGGGCCAGTTGTGGGGTTCCCTTGGTGTTGACCATGATGCCTGGGTAACCGCTCTGAGCTAGCATAAAGCATGCGCGCGCAGTTGGCCCATCATAACTCTCCCTTGCCTTGTGTCACCTCCCCATGTCTTCCATCTTGCATAAGATTGTTCCCATCCGCCAAGCAGCCACCACTCCTTCCCCCATGGTGCCGCCTTAACTCCGCGAGCAGGGAGGGTGAGGGAATGGGTGTGGAAGAAGGGCGCAAGGCACCGGAGCCTGCGCTGGGTAGGTCCACAGTGTTGAATTGCGAAGGGCTTGATAAGATCCTCCCCATGGTCGCAACCGACTCGAGCGAATGGGGGCCAACCAAGATCTTGCCGGCTTCAGCTCCCCTCGCCGAGCAGTCGGCAACCTCCATCGCTCTTCACCTCCCGACGTTTTTCTCTGGCCTACTTCCCTCATTCTCGGAGTTCTTCAATGATGTGCTCGTGCATTAAAAGTTCATGAGTTGCACCTTGACCCAACGTCCATCCTCCTCCTCTCGTCCATTGCCTTCCTCTCCAAAGACTTTATTGGTATCCCTCCTTCGGTGGCATTGTGTAACGACTAAGATGCGGCCCTTTCCTTATTTGGGGGCGAGACCTCAGAAGGGGAAAGAGGTGCATCTATGTGTTTCACAAGCGAGATAATCATAGCAATACAAGTAACAGAAAGAGTGATAAGTAGGGCATAGACTTGCCATCTGATAAGAACATAGTCTGGTCCGACTACAGACAAGATAAACGGCAAAAACTATGATATGCCGCATGCTAGGCCCACGATCACGACCACGGCCTCTAGTCCTCTGGATAAGTAACATACAACCACACACTCACACTCACACACACAGAGATCCAGCTCAGCTACATGTACAGGAAAATGAAATTAGGCATAGGGGGGGGGTTCGAACCCTAAACATCAACCACACAGATCCACAACTCTGCCACTTCACTACTACACCGCTACTGAACAGAGAGGGGTTCTAATCTTCCTATACTTGCTATTGAAGCGCAACAAGAGAAGTAAACAAGTAAAGAGGTGGATGCACTACGCGGGACTCGAACCTAGGATCCCCATGTAGAGGCGCGGGGCTAGCGCCACTTGTCTAGGAGGGGGGAGTTGAACAAGGGAATCTGCTCACTTTGCACTAAATCCACGGACGTCTTATACCTCCAGCCGAACATGCAGAGGAGAAGGGATCGACGCCGGCGAGCGGGGAGGCGACAACAACGGCGAGCAATAACGACAGGGGGAGCGGGATGCTTGGGGATTCCATTCCCATGGCTGACGCGACGGGAGGCGGAAGATGACGGCGGTGCAAGGGGCTTGTGCTCCTGGCCATGGCTGACCATGACGGCAGCGAGGAACAGGCAGCGAGATGCTAACTACATGCGGGAAGAAGAAGGCGGAGGAGATGGCGCACACCCTAGCACGACGAGGACGTTGACGGTCGCTCGGGGAAGAGGAAGAAGAAGGCGACGCGGGGAGGAAGACCCACAGCTCTGCTCCGGTGACGCCGACGCGGGGCCGACGCCAGGGAGGAGGACCCACCCTCCTAGCGATAAAAATGGAATGCGGGAGGATCCAGCATCCTCCCTGCACTCTTGATCTCCCCGAAGGAGCTGCCGACAACGAGGGAGAAGGGTGGCGACCGAAGGCGCTGCTCTTCTCTGAACCTGCACCTCTCTCTGAATCCCTGAAGCTACAGGGGCTTACCTGAAGAGGGGGAAGATGATGGAGAAGAAGGAGATGGCGTCAGGGAGCGGGAACCCTAGGAGAGGCGCGGGGTTGCTCTTATAGACCTCAGAGTGCGAGCCAGCCGTTTGATCGAGGGGAACTCGATCTCGTGGTGGCTATGCCATCGTACTGCTGACGCACGCGAGGAAGAAGACGAGGGACACGTCTACGGCCTGGCGAAGGGGTAAGCTGGGCCTCGAGGGGAAGAAGGCTAGGCCCAAAATCTCTTGTCTCATGAAAAATAACAGAAAACGAACCCCTTTCCTATTAACTAAAACAGCCCCACTCAAATTAATCTCCACACCAATTAATGAGGTTTTTAAAACAAGTAGAAATACTTGCTAAGTATAGAAATACAACCTGTTTATTAGAACAGGTTTATCTATTTTTAGAACAAGCAAAATAAATGCTTTTACAATAAAACCTAGGTTGTTTTTAAATAACGACAAAATGCCAAGGCTTGGAAAATTAAATAAAAGAACCACACTATGCCACTCACAAAAATAGAGAGGAGAGGTGGGACATTTTTATAGAATGTTTAAAACAAGTTGAAAAACACAAGTAATCACCTATTTGAATAGAAGGGGTTTGAACCATGGTGCTTCAAAGGTTTTTGAATGGCTTGCTGCACCCACTCACATGCACAAGATCATAGCCACACATCACCACATGATCATCAAGGTGGCACAACACACAAGATCAAACCCGTAAGGCAAAAGGAAAAAGAAACAAGATATGTATGATGCATGAGATGCACATGAAATGATAAAGCCACAACCTCAACTC
Source organism: Hordeum vulgare subsp. vulgare (assembly GCF_904849725.1). Lineage (NCBI taxonomy): Eukaryota > Viridiplantae > Streptophyta > Magnoliopsida > Poales > Poaceae > Hordeum > Hordeum vulgare. The sequence continues at coordinate 293,303,650 of NC_058523.1, read as the reverse complement.
CATAACATTGCCTCAATATAGTGCCAAACAAGGAAAGGATACAAAAGGGGAAAGAAAAATACTTGGGCTGTTACAACTCTCCCACACTAGAAGAGGATCTCACCCGAGATCTAGGATTGGAAGAACTCTGGAAATTTGTAACGGAGGTGGTCCTCGCGCTCCCAAGTGGCTTCTTTGTTTGAGTGATGTGACCATTGCACTTTGAGGAACTTGATTGAGTAATTGCGGGTCTTGCGCTCAGTCTCTTCAAGTATTGCTATCTAATGCTCATGGTAGGATAGGTCGGGCTGGAGGTCGATATCCTGGAGATCAACTATGCACTCGGGGGTCTTGAAGCATCTTCAAAGCTGAGAGATGTGAAGCACATCATGCACATTTGAGAAGTTGGAAGGAAGCTGCAACTGATATGCAAGATCGCCTCTCTTGCCAACAATTTTGAAAGGACCAAAAAAACGAGGAGCAAGCTTAACTTTGATGCCGAAGTGCTGAGTTCCCTTCATGGGAGACACTTTGAGATACACGAAATCATCGAGCTGAAAAGTCATGTCATGATGCTTGCTATCGTAGTAGCTCTTCTGACCGGACTGCGCTGCTTTGAGATTATCCCGAATGACACGGCACATTTCTTCTGTTTCAGCAATCTTGTCATTCCCAAGAATCTGATGCTCACCAGTCTCTGACCAATTGAGCGGGTTACGACACTTCCTCCCATAAAGAATCTCGAATGGAGCCTTGCCTAAGCTTGCGTGGAAGCTGTTGTTGTATGAGAACTCGGCAAATGGTAGGCAGTCTTCCCACTTCATGCCAAAAGAAATCACACAGGCTCTGATCATATCCTCAAGGATCTGATTGACTCTCTGAACTTGCCCACTTGTCTGAGCATGGAAGGCTATACTGAATCGAATCTTAGTACCCATCGCAGACTGAAATGAATCCCATAACTTGGAAGTAAAGATGGTTCCACGATCTAAATAAATGAGCATAGGAACACAGTGCAACGAGACTATCCTTGACGTATACAACTCTACCAGCTGAGCTGCCGAGATAGACTCTTTGACGAGTAGGAAATGAGCAACCTTGATCAACTTGTCGATGACGACGAAGATGTCATCGTTGCCTTTCTTGGACTTCGGAAACCCAGTGACAAAATCCATCTCCACATGATCAAATTTCCACTAGGGTATAGGCAAGGGATGCAGAAGACCTGCTGGACGTTGATGTTCCGCTTTCACTCTGCAAAACACATCACACTCGTTCACGAACTGAGCAATTTCACGTTTCATACGAGTCCACCAGAAGGCCTGCTTCAGATCCTGATACATTTTGGAACTTCCTGGATGTATCGAGAGAAGGGAATTATGGGCTTCATCCATGATAACATTCCTGAGCTCCCCTTTCGGAATGACAAGGCTGTCCTCGAAGAACAAGGTATCTCTGTCATCAACACAGAAGCACTTATATTTTGGAATGCTCTTTGCCAAGCCAATCTTAACTTTCTTCACCATCACATCAAGAAGTTGAGCTTGTCGTACTTGGTCTTCCAAGGTAGTAGAAATCTGGAGATTAGCAGGAAATCCCTCAAGTGGTAACTGAAGTTTGAGCCTCCTGAAATATTCACAAAGATCAGGCTGGAGAGGCTGTAGAATGAGACTGTTGCAGTAAGCCTTTCTGCTCAAAGCATATGCAATGACATTAGCTTTGCCTGGAGTGTAGTCAATGCTCGGATTATAAACTTGGATGATTTCCACCCAACGAGTTTGCCGAAGATTCAGACTAGGATGGGGGAAGATGTATTTGAGACTCTTGTGATCGGTGTAGACCTCAACCTGTCTTCCCAACAAGAGATGTCTCCAAGTCATCAGACCATGTACCATTGCCGCCAACTCAAGATCATGAGTGGGGTAATTATTCTTACTTCGCTTCAACTTCCTCGAGGTATAAGCTACCACTTTATTCTCTTGCATCAGAACTACACGAAGACCTTGAAGAGAGGGATCACAGAATACTTGATAAGACTTGGAATCATCAGGAGGAGTCAAGACTGGAGTAGAAGTGAGCTTCTCTTTGAGTGTGTCAAAGGCCAACTGAAACTCTGGAGACCAGACAAACTTCACACTCTTCTTAAGAAGGCTTGAGAGAGGCTTAGCAATCTTGGAGAAATTCTCAGTGAATCTTCTGCAATAGCTCGCAAGCCCGAGAGAGCTTCGAAGCTGCTTCACATTCTGAGGAGGTTCCCACTCAACAACGGCCTGCACCTTTGACGGATCAACATTGACGCCCTCAACAGAGATGATGTGCCCCAGGTTCGCAACTTCCTTCAACCAGAACTCACATATGGAAAACTTAGCATAGAACTTATGCTCTCTTAGCTTATCAAGCACAAGCTGGAGATGTTATGCATGCTCTTCCTCAATTTCAAAAAAGATCAGGATGTCATTAAGATACAACAAGACAAATTCATTCTTGAATGGGGAGAAGATATAATTCATCATCCGACATAAGGTCGGTGGAGCATTTGCGAGACCAAAAGAAATCATTGTGTACTCATACGAGCCAAAGCTTGTCCCGAAGGCAGTCTTGGGAATGTCCTCTTCACGAATGTGAATATGATGATAGCCCATCCTGAGATCCAGCTTAGAGAAGATCTTAGCCCCTTTCAATTGCTCGAACAACACATTGATGTTGGGAAGTGGATATTTGTTTCTGATCGTCTTTTTACTCAATGGATGTTAATCAACATAGAGTCGGTCCATGCCATCCTTCTTATTGACAAAAAGAACTCCACAACCCCAAGGAGATGAGCTTGGTCTGATCAGACCCAGACGCTCTTTCTCATCAAGCTGCTTCTTCAGCTCTTTCAGCTCTTGTGGACCCAGCTTATATGGTCGTTTGCATACTGGTTCAGTTCCCGGTTCAAGCTCAATTACAAACTCAACTGTCCGGTGCGGAGGCATTCCTGGCCGTTCTTTTGGAAAGACATCTTCATACTCACAGACCACTGGAACTTGAGAAATTGGAGAGATCTCACCCTTCTCATACAAGAAAAACACACGGATCGTGTCATCACACGCAGCAAAGATAATCACGTCCTCTGAAGGATGAGTTAGCTTGACAATGAAGAAATGCCTTGTTCATAGCCAACCAATCCATCCCAAGGATCAGATCAATATCAAACTTGCCAAGGACAATTGGAGAAGCCGTGAAAGAATAGCCACCCAACTTGACAGAGACATCAGGAACAAACCCATTCGAAGTCATTTGCATTCCGGGAGAAATGATTTTTAACGGCCTAGGAGTGTCTTCTCTCACAAGATCGTGCTTTGCAACAAAAGTCCTTGAAATTAATTAATGTGATGCACTAGAATCAAATAAAACCTTTGCAAGAAAATCATTAACCAAGAGATTACCCATTATCACATCTGAGGAGTTCTCTGCTTCTCCTGCATTCACCATATTGACTCTCGCAGACTTGGGATTGAACTTCACCATACCATTGTCTGGTGGCTTCACTGGAGGAGGGGACAGAAGATGTTGCTGAGTGGTGCACTTGTTGGAGTAGTGACCCTTCTGCCCACACTCATGACAAGTCACCTCTGACAGCGGAGGGAAGTGCACTTGAGGATTCCCTTGCTTCTGCTACTGAAACCTCAGCTGGAAAGCTGGGTTGGGTGGAAGGGAAGAACCACGACCACCCGACTGCTTGAATTACTGAATCTGTCGAGGAGGAGGAGACACCCAATATTTCTAATGCTTCTGGACCACCTGAGTTGAGGACGAGGAACTGGAATCTCTCAAATGCTTCCTCGAATTCTCCACTTTGAGAAAAGTGCTTCAGGCCTGAGAGCCAAGTTGTAGAACTTATCAAACTCATCGGGATCGTGCAAGGCAAGGGCCAACTGCAAGTCTTCCTTCAGACCACCTCTAAACTCATAAATATTTCTCTTTTGATATGGGTTGTCCTGCTTAGCATACCAAGCCAGCTCATGGAACTCGACATTGTACTTGTACATAGAAGACCCTCCTTGCTTCAAGCGTCTGAACTTCTCACGCATCTCTTCCACGAAGCTAGACGGAATATAGTGAGCCCTGAAAATCCTAAAGAAATCATCCCAGCTGATCATCCTATCACCTCTGGAGTTCCTCAACTGTTGCCACCATTCTGCTGCATAACCCTTGAGCTGAAAAGTTGCAAACTTGACGAAGTCCTGTAGTCGCACATTACTGCACTCGAAGTGCTTGTTCATGTCATGAATCCAGTCATCAGCGTCGAATGGCTGGTCATAAGACGTGAAGGACTTGGACTGGTTCGCCAGGAATTGATTCAGAGTTGCAAACTGATGACCACCATGGTTGAAATTGCCCTGTTGCTGATTGTTCCTCTCTTGCAAGAACTCAAGTAACATCTGAATGTTAGCATTTGTTGCAGCCATCACAGCTTTCCATGCCTCTAGAGGAGGAGGAGGCGACGGAGGGGGCGAAGGAGGCGGTGGAAGATCAACACCCTCATGACCCGGATTCTGGCGAGTTGGTGGAGCCATCCTGGAGACGGACAACACGTTAGACCAGAGATTAACATTCAAGGTTAAGCTGAATCAATAGAAAAAAATAGCTGAACAAGAATACTTAGCAATTGCGTTCGAACACAAATTAGTAATAATGCTCCTCAAAGTAACTGCCGACGACATCTGATTAAAAGCCACTCGCAAACCAAGTATGAGCTAGGATTGCTCGGAACAAATGTATGACAGAGATGCCATCCGATATCTTCGTGGATATGATTGCACGGGCTCGATCCTACAGTAGCCATCATGTAAAAGGCAGTGGACATGACATACGAAGCGTCCCCGAGTCGTAGCAAGCTACAAGGACTCTTTAAGACACAACGAGAACCGCTGTAAGATGACCGTGAACAAACGAATCCACTGAATGTCGAATCCCAACCTCACATCATGCATCTATTGGAAGATTATCCTATAAGTAACTACCTGATTTCCCACCTAAGAACTCCCGAAATTTCTGGTCATGCAATCTGGTCCACGGATACAAGGAGTAATATATCACTCAACTCCTATACTAACTCGTCCAGTGTATCACATCTATCAACACATAACCAGAATCTCGGAACTTCATCTATCACAGACCCTCGTAATCACAACAATACTAAGTGTGGCGATACAGCCGGAACTGTCTTCATGAGTACTGGGGAAGTCGGACTCCTCTCGTCACTACTAGTATTGAAGCAGTTTCGAACATCCTTCGTTCTGAGATACTAAGAAATTTGAATGACAATGATGTGCTCAAGAATCCCCGGGATCTCAACTCCCCAAAAGAAATCAAGTCAGATAGGAGGCACCAAGACAGAACTCCTTCATATCGACATCATATAGATTCCAAAAATATCGGCGTGATCCTAATTTTTTTTGAGCGAGAAGAGGAGTAGAATTAAAATTTCCTAAGTCATGAACCTCACCATAGCATAGAAGTGGAGAAAAAAGAGAGCTACTCTCCGACATAACTAAGACTCAAAATAGTTTTGCTAGACTCGACTCAGCCAAGTTCGATCACACAAAGGCTCCTATGGTCGTAAGGCTCTGATTACCAACTTGTAACAACTAAGATGCGACCCTTTCCTTATTTGGGGGCGAGGACTCAAAAGGGGAAAGAGGCGCACCTACGCGTTTCGCAAGCGAGATCTTCATAGCAATATAAATAACTGAAAGAGTGACAATTAGGGCATACACTTGCCATCTGATAAGAACATAGTCATACAGTCATACATTATTCAGAACCTGGAATGGTCCGGCTACGGACAAGATAAACAACAAAAACTATGAAATCCCACATGCTAGGCCCACAATCACGACCACGGCTTCTAGTCCTCCGGATAAGTCACATACAGCCACACACTCACACTCACACTCACAGATCCACAGACACACACACAGATCCAACTCATATACATGAACAGGAAAAAGAAATTATGCACATGGGGGGTTCGAAACCTGAACCTCAACCACACAGATCCACACCTCTGCCACTTCACTACTACACCGGTACTGAACAGAGAGGGGTTATAATCTTCCTATATTGGCTATTGAAGCACAACAGGAGAAGTAACACAATTAATAAGGGGGATGCACTACGTGGGACTCAAACCCAGGATCCCCAGGTGGAAGCGCGGGGCTAGCGCCACTGGGCTAGGAGGGGGCGTTGAACCAGAAGGGGTTCTGCTCCCTTTGCAATAAATCCACGGGTGTCTTCCACCTCCAGCCGAACCTTCAGAGGAGAAGGGATCGACGCCGGGGAGCGGGGAGGTGACAATAACGGCGAGCAACAACGACGGGGGGAGCAGGATGCTTGGGGATTCCATTCCCATGGCTAACGTGATGGGAGGCGGAAGCTGACGGCGGTGCAAGGAGCTTGTGCTCCCGACCATGGGTGACCATGACGGCAACGAGGAACAGGCAGCGAGATGCTAACTACGCGCGGGAAGAAGAAGGAGGGGGAGCCAGCGCTCACCCTAGCACGACGAGGACGTCGGCGATTGCTCGAGGAAGAGGAAGAAGAAGGCGACACGGGGAGGAAGACCCACTACTCTTCCCCGGCGATGACGACGAGGGGCTGATGCCATGGAGGAGGATCCACCCTCCTAGAGACAAAAATGGAAAGGGGGAGGATCCAGCATCCTCCCTGCGCTCTTGATCTCCCTGGAGGAGCTGCCGGCGACGAGGGAGAAGGGTGGTGACCGGAGGCTCTGCTCTTCTCTGAACCTAAACCTCTCTCTGAATCCTTGAAGCTACAAAGGTTTACTTGAAGAGGGGGAAGAAGATGGAGAAGAAGGATATGGCAGCGGGGAGCGGGAACCCTAAGAGAGGCACGAGGCTGCTCTTATGGACGTCGGAGTGCGAGCCAGCCATCTGATCAAAGGGAACTCGATCTGGTGGTGGCTATGGCGTCGTAGAGCTGACGCATGCGAGGAAGAAGACAAGGGACGCGTCTACGGGCTAGCGAAGGGCTATCGGCGATGCTAGGTCAACACCTATGGGGATCAACATGATACCCTTGTGATCGTAGGGCGGGAAAAACAACGTCAAGAGCAAACCTAACGATCAACACCCGGCAAGCCTTTTTACTCAGGTTCGGGTCGCTTACACGTAAAACTCTATGTCCTGCTCATTTGATCATATTAAGTGTTCTTTGGTTGTTCGTTTACAGTGATGATAACCATATTCTTGACCAATCTCCAAAAATTCTAACCCCTTATGACTGAGCTAAGGGCCTCCGTTTAAAGGCGAAGGGGTAACCTACAGTGCTCGATGGTAGGTTCACGAGTATCTATCTACCGCTGTCAGGTGCATTAAATACACGTCTTGTACATGCCAGCTAAGTGCTAGTGAAGACATGTGTCCAGGTGGTTCGACACGTGGATGCCCTGCTGGCGCACGTGGAATGCGCTGGAACTCGGGGGGTGGCACTATGGCAAGGGCGGTCGCCCTCTGGTGTGCTGCCACGTCATCCCGGCAAGGACCGTTGCCGGGGCCTTGGATCTTCATCCCGGCAAGGCTTCGGCTGTCTTCTCGACAAGGGAGGCTCGCGGGGGCCTTGCGCTAGGTGTGTTCATCACATCCATTAGACGGACGTGGCCTTGGGTGTCTTCCTGAAAGGCAGGCTTGTCGGAGCCTTGGATACATTGGGGGTGCTTCTTCACTGGATTCTGCCACCCCCTACCGCCAGGGGATCTTTGCGCCCATATACAACTCAGGGGCCCTAGAGACCCCAGTATTTAGTGCACCGACAGGAGCCCCGGGGCTTGGGCCACACGTGCACGCGGAGCATTGTTGGGCCGGGCCCAAAGAGGTGTACGGGCCTTTGCGGATGGATCTGCTGGCGGTTGCCTTTCCCCACGCTGTGCATCGGATGCGCGAAGTGGGAGGTCATGCGCGAAGTGGCCTCTCCGCCTCGTGAAGCACCTCTGCCACGCGTGTGGCATGCACAGTCATTGATGGACAGGTGGCAGTCGAGATCTTTGAAAGGCGCAGTAGTGGCTAGGCCCGACCGTGCATGCATTGGCGCATCAGGGCGGTTCTCTGTTCGCCCGTGAGCTCGAGCGATTGGTCGTAGAGGGTGGTAGCTTCTGGAGTAAGGGAGGCTAGCCCCCATGCCCCGTCCTATAAATTGGGAGGGTTTTGCGAGGGGTTGTTCTCACTCAACTTCCCTTGAATCTGCCAACTCCTCGATCTTAGTCTTGAGAATCTTCTTCTGTCTGCTGGTGGCGCTTGTCCCTAACCATGGTTGGGGGACGGGGTCGGCCACCGTCTGCCGTGAGGGTGGCGAGGGGATCCCACTCCGATCATGCCACAGCTTCTAGGGGTGCCGCGGTGGAAGGTGGCCCGAACGCCCGTGGTGGAGGAAGGGCGAGGGGCCGAGGTCACCGCGGAGGTCGAGGCTGGGGAGGCGGAGCGCTACTCCAACGCTCCGCCTTCCCGGGGCTTGCTTCTGTGGCAGCCCTCCATGTTGCTTTAGGGGGGCCCAGGTGTGCTTCTCTACTGCTGCGAAGGTCGTTCTAGCGGCATTGGGAGCTCCACCTCGAGCGACGGTGATGATGGCGACGGCGGTGGTGCTCTTAGCAGGTCGGGAGCCCGGGGGGTCAAGTCGGAGTACGATCCCCGAGATCTGACTGACCGCTGGCCTCGCTGCCGGCGCCTATTCACGCCCCCTTTCAGCCGGGGCCTGCATCGATGCCTTTTCTTTGGGGCGGTGCGAGCATTGGACCCGGCCCCTTCACCTCCTCTTGTTGCCCTGTCCCCCGGCGCAGTTGTCGACTGTGCAATGTTGGTCCAGGAGGCACCATCCTGGGTTGCGCCGGGGGAAGGCCCGCCTTTTTGTCTTCTTGAACTTCACTCCTCCGCACGGATTGGCCCTCATCAAAAGACAGAGTCTTTAGGTTAGGACTACCACGCTTTGTAAGTGAAGGTGAATGTATCTATTCATATGAATGAAAAATACTGTTTTTCTCTTTTTCAATTCCGTTCTTTGTGCGATTTGTTCTTGCATATCTCGGACCTTGACGGTGACTAGCGACAAGACTCCTTGCCACGTTCGGTGCAACCATGGAAATCGACAAGCACAACTTGAGACGAAATCGGGTGCCACGTAGCTGCTTGCTGTGTTGATCAGGTTTGCACCTGTTTGAAGGCGCTCTGTGGCCGTTCAGGTCGTTTGAATGAGTTCGAAACTAAGACAAGGTGCACCGATCTTTGGGAAGGTCTCATGACGCGCAAACTCCTCACACTAAGAGTTGATACTTCCGAAGGGAAAAAGCAAAGGATGTATCTACTCCAAATCTGAATCTCAAACTTAATAACTTATCTGGCTGCGCCGTGGTCTGGCGCTCGAATCTTTTGCCGAGGCGTAGGAGCCTTCGGCGAGCAGGAAATGACCGCTTCTAACGGTCTCTTCTCCGGCAAGGACTTCTTGTCGACGGCCTGTGACCGTCGCTTGGAGAAAGAGCCACCCAGGGTGTAACCCCTTTTCTCTTGCTAGGCCGTTCTTGCGGAGCCCCCGAGCGCGTCTTTGGGAAACGATGCGACGTTCTCAGGGGCGCAACATTCGCACTAGAGTGAGCGCCAGGGCTCTGGGACCGTGTGGTGCGTCCTCAACGACTATGCATCGCTCCCCGGAGGTGCGCCCGCTGGAGTATGCGCCGGGGCCTCTGTGAAGCGCCTAGTCACGCCCTCAACAGGTGTGCATTTCCCCCCCGAGCGACGCATCGGCCTGATGATGATGCTCTTGGAGCCTCCGCCTCCCTGCCCCGCGTGCGCGTGTAGCAAACACACTCTCGTAGGCCTTGGGAAGCCATAGCTGAACAGGGTGCCCGCCGCGGTATTCCATTTCCGAAGGAACGCGACATAGCGCCAAAACTTCGATGGAGCCGGCGTTGAGCCCACTCCGCTCCACACGTTTTTTTTCCGCCCCCTACCTAGCGCACCAAAGATGTTGGCGATGCTAGGTCGACACCTATGGGGATCAACATGATACCCTTGTGATCGTAGGGCGGGAAAAACAACGTGAAGAGCAAACCTAGCGATCAACACCCGACAAGCCTTTTTACATAGGTTTGGGCCGCTTACGCGTAAAACCCTACATCGTGCTCGTCTAATCGTATTAAGCGTTCTTTTGTTGTTTGTTTACAGTGATGATGACCGTCTTCTTGGCCAATCTCCAAAAAGTCTAACCCCTTGTGAATGAGCTAAGGGCCTCCTTTTATAGGCGAAGGGGTCACCTACAGTGCTTGATGGTAGGTTCCCGAGGTGTTACAGTGAACCCACAGCGGTGCTTATCTATCTACCGTCGTCAGGTGCATTGAATGCACGTCTTGTCCATGTCAGCTAAGTGCTGGTGAAGACATGTGTCGAGGTGTTCCGACACCTGGACGCCCCGCTAGCGCATGTGGAATGCGCTGGAACTCGGGGGGTGGCACTGTGGCAAGGGCGGTCACCCTCGGGTGTGCTGCCACGTCATCCCGGCAAGGGTGCTTGCCGGGGCCTTGGTGCTTTGTCCCGGCAAGGGAGCTCGTCGAGGGCTTCGGCTGTCTTCCCGGCGAGGGAGGCTCGCTGGGGCCTTGCGATAGGTGTGTTCATCACGTCCATTATACGGACGTGGCCTTGGGTGTCTTCCCGACAAGGCAGGCTTGCTGGGGCCTCGGATACCTTGGGGGTGCTTCTTGTCTAGATTTTGCCACACCCTACCATCAGGGGCTCTTCGCGCCCGTGCACAAGTCTGGGGCACTAGAGACCCCAGTCTTTAGTGCACCGACAAGGGGCAAGCTGGGCCTCGAGGGGAAGAAGGCTATGCCCAAAATCCCGTGTCTCCTAAAATACAAAAGAAAAGGAACCCCTTTCCTATTAACTAAAACAACCCCACTCAAATTAATCTCCACACCAATTAAAGAGGTTTTTAAAACAAAGTAGAAATACTTGCTAAGTATAGAAATACAACTTGTTTATTAGAAAAAGGTTTATCTATTTATAGACCAAGGAAAATAAATGCTTTTACTATAAAACCTAAGTTGTTTTTAAATAACAACAAAAAGCCAAGGCTTGGAAAATAAAATAAAAGAACCACACTAAGCCACTCACAAAAATAGAGAGGAGAGGTGTGGTATTTTTATAGATTTTTTGAAACAAGTTGAAAAACACAAGTAATCACCTATTTGAATAGAAGGGGTTTGAACCATGGTGCTTCAAAGGTTTTTGAATGGCTTGCTGCACCCACTCACATGCACAAGATCGTAACGACACATCACCACATGATCATCAAGGTGGCACAACACACAAGATCAAACCCTCAAGGAAAAAGGAAAAAGAAACAAGGTATGCATGATGCATGAGATGCACATGAAATGATAAAGCCACAACCTCAACTCCATAACATTGCCTCAACATAGTGCCAAAGAAAGAAAGGATACAAAAGGGGAAAGAAAAGCACTTGGGCTGTTACACATTGCTCTGGCACTTCTTCTCCCTCCAGTTGACCGTGCCGGACCAGCGCTCCAGGTGCACGTCCTTCTAGGCCACGGATGCTACAGTGGGTCAGTCTATCGACATGGAGATCGATCACTTCATCGAGGGGTTCATGCGACAGTGGGTGTTCATGGACGTAGGGTAGTACATCCCCCTCCTGCTGACCCCTTCCCTTCTAGCAGCGCCGAGGGAGATTGGAGCACACACGACTTGACGACCCATGGTTGTTTTTGGTGCGATGGAGATTGGAGACCTTGAGGGAAGCAGTGGTAACCACCACACTAATCACGTGGAGTTCCTTAGGCGTCGGATTATACCGCTTCAACATCATTCCCTCCCGATGTGGATCTTCTTCGGGCCGAATGATCCCATGCGGCTCCATTCGTGGTGCCTGTCGGTCGACACACTCGATGGGGTGCTCCAGGTCCTGATCGGCAAAACTGCCAGCGGCCTCCCCGCTGGGGGCACCCCTAGTACAAGTACAAGAACGGTGGAGACTTTGCCCGGGCGATGCCCCATTTCGATCAGCACGGGCCACTTCCCGAAGGTAACGAGGGGCCTCAGAATGCACCCGTCGTGGTGGCTTCCGAGCCGGGGGCTTTGGAAGGCCCAAAGCCCCCAACCACAATAGCCGGAGGTGGCGGGTCTGCGCTTGAGGCCCAACCCGAGGGATAGTTGGGGCCCTGTTGAGGGCGCTGAAGAAGAGGAGGAGATGGGTCGCCAAGGACAAGTGAGCTCCATGCTTTAGGTGTGACTGACCCCTCCTTCGTGTAGGCTTCCGGCGGGTAATAGGGCTAGCCAGCCCCCTGGCTCAGCGCGTGGCTTCTCGCCATCCACCGGGGCTGGGAGGAGTGGCCCAGGCGCGTCGGATTACCGCATGAGCGATGTGCCTGGTCGCGATGCAACCCCTCCCTTGCCTTCTGACCCCGCGAGGCGAAGGGAGAGGACACTCCCAGCGTCTCCTGTGGGGAGCCTTGCGGGTGATCATGGGTCAAAGGGGACGGAGCCCATAGTTGCCCCGCCATACGTCGTGGAGGATTCTAAGGGGCCAACCGCCCTGGATAGGACCTCAAGCTCCCAACGCACGGCGGCAGTCCTCGTGAGGCAAGGCGATCATCAACCAGCTTTCAGCCCTCGACGAGCAGAGTCGAAACCTCAAGGGGCCTGCCCGAGAGCGGAAGTGTTGGGCCTGAGCCGGACTAGGCCCTGGAGCTCGATCTGCCACGACCTCTTGAGGAACACTTTGAGCATGCCGAGGCAGCTTGGGGGAGAGCTTCAATACATAGACGTACACTTCACCAAGGAAATCCAGCGCTTGGCTCGCGGGTGGCATCAACGTGACGTGGCTGTCAAGCTAAGCCGCCGCCAACATGAAGTGGCACATGCGAAGGTCGAAGCGTCTGCCACTACAGCGAGGGAGGAGTGCGAGCATGACCTCCACGAGGCTGACAAAGCGACCGAGCACCAGAAGGCCACCGAGGAACTTCAGACCTCGAACGCGGCTCTGGAGCAAAAGCTCCACGGGTGAAGGGCCCATGCGGAGGAGGCGCTCGAGCTCGCCCTCACGAGGCAGACCTCTGGGCCCTTGAATAGTAACTCGCCTTGCTATCCAGCGTTGGGCTTGGAGCGCGAGCGGCTCGAGGCGCTGGATTGGGACGTTGCTGGTGCCGAGGCCACCTACAGCCAACAAGTAGAAAAGATCCAAGGGGACACCGACGCATGGGTCGAGCAGGCTCATGAGGATTACAGGGGCAAACTACAACTGCAGGAGAGCCGCTTTACGACAAGGCAGACAGAGATGCAGCGAGAGATAGACAGCCTCAAGGAGGCCCTTACCCTTGTAGGAGGTCGGCAGAAGGCCGCACTTCCAGCTTAGGCCATTGCCGCGGCCGAGCTAGTATCCCTCCTGGGACAAGTGAGCGGCGCCGCTTCCCTCGTGGAGCAAGCGGCCGACGAAGTGAGGGAGTCTCGGGGGCTTTAACTCCAGCGCTCGAAGATGTTCCAAGGCCTCGAGCGGCCGGCGCGCCGAGCCCTGGGCTTCATCTGCATGGGAAGCGTCCCCAGCCCTCTCGTTCCCGACGAGGCCGGTTACCTTGACTTCCTCACCATGGTCATGGAACGGCTTGAAGCGGGCGCACAAGAAGTGGGGGCCCTGATCGAGGAAGAAAGATGTGATCTTTTGTCCCATGCGCTAACACGCGTCTTCAACAAGCTCTTCCACAATGATCCTTAGTTCAATTTCGAGGTCGTGATGCGCCCCATCCTCGAGGCGAGCCGTGACATCCTCAGGAAGGCGGTGAAGGACCACACCGATGTACTGAGTGTGCAGTTCGCCCCTGACAGCTTTGACGCTCAGGGGGTGCCGAGGGGCACGTGGTTGATGTAGGTGGTGATGAAGGCAAAGCGTACGGGGATGACGACGACGGTGACGAGAGTTGAGCGTCCCTCTAGGCCTCCCCGACCCTGTGGCCCTGCCGGCTTGTAATCCCGCCGAGGCGATGAGCTAGCAGCTTTTACTTGAACTTCCTACCCCTCTCCTATATGTTTGTTTTTGTTTGGGTTCGGATGCCCGTGTTGCTATTTCATACCTTATGTCGTCCGACATGTAGCCCGTATGCAGGGCTTGGCTGCCATCTAGTACCCAGGCCATGAGCACCTGTGTAGGGCCAAGCAACGAGGGTTCTCGTGGCAGGCCGAGGCCCTCCCGAGGCGTGTGCCAGATGGATCGTTCTTAGTTAGGTGCCCGCCTTCACGTGAGGTGCCATGCTCCGCGGGCACAAAGTATGCTTGTCGACTAGCTTTTCTGCACCACGCGAGGAAATTAGGCACTAAGGCGTTGGCGAGGTGGTGCGCACGGGAACAAACTCATAGGCGGAGCGTGACAGGCCCATGAGAAGCTTGTATCACGGGCGCTAGCACCGTGCCCCAGCCCCCGCTCACATGACGTTCAAGAGGGAGGTAGCGAGTGTACGTGGTGAGAAAATAGAAAACCAGTGAAACTCCGTGAAAACCAGAAGATCCATATATTTGTTAAAACAAGAGACGAACTTGTTGACAAGCCCAAAAGGGGAAGTACGACTACCGTGTGTAGCACAAGTCGGCCTGGTGAGCTTGCTTGCAAGTCAAAAAGGGAAGAAGGAAAATCGGTTGCCGTACCCAGGCACATGTCAACCTAGAAAGAAAGTGTGACTACCGTATCCAACATGGGTCAACCTAAAAGAAGTGTTAGCTGCGGCTCACGAGACGTCTTCTTCGATCGATCCTAGGCGCGATGCAAGGGCTTCCACTATGCATGGGCATAGTCGCGATTCGACAGTCATTTTGCTAGCACTGAGCATAGGGACTTCCACTTGTGCGTGGGAGGGGTGTTTATGGCCCACTCATTATTACGTGCGTGTCATGGGTAGAACCTTCAGAGATGCTGAATGTTCCACGCGTTGGCCACCGTCCTCCCACCCTCAGTCTCCAGGCGCGCGGCACCAGGTCTGGAGACATGGGCGATCCTGAAGGGCCCCTCACACTTAGGGGAGAGCATGTGAAGACCCTCCGTGGAGAGGACCCACCTCAGGACAAGATCTCCAAATTCGAGGGTGCAGGGGCGGACGTGATAACTATTCTAGTGCTGCAGGGCATGCTGGTATCTTGCTGCACAGAGGGCAGCCCGGCGGCATGCCTCATTGTGGAGAAGGATGTTGGTTTCTCGCTAGTTGCTTGATGCGCCTCGTCAAACGCCAACACCCGTGGGGAACCATACTTGAGCTCCGCGGGGAGGACCGCCTCTGCCTGGTAGACGAGGAAGAATGGGGTTTCGCCGGTGGGCTTGGTCGCGGTGGTGCGGATGGAGCACATCATGGACTGCAGCTCGTCAAGTCAGCCCTTTCTGTAAGCCTCAAGCTTCTTCTTGAAGCTCCTGGTCTTGAGTCCCTTGAGGACATCGGGGTTGGCGCGCTCAGCCTGGGCATTGATGCGCGGGTGCGCCACACAGGTGTAGCATATCTGCATACCAAGGTTAGAACAGTATGATTTAAAAAGACCGCTCCTAAATTGTGACCCGTTGTCGGTGATGATGCGGTTGGGGACGCCGAAGCGGCGTACGAGGCCCTTGATGAACTTGACGGCCAAGCCAGCTAGGATGGTGCGAACAGCCTCAACTTCCATCCACTTGGTGAACTTGTCGACGGCGACGTAGGGATAGCGTTTCCCACCGGACGCGTGGGGGAAGGGGCCCACAATGTCTAGACCCAACAACGCAAAAGGTCAGGAGAGTGGAATGGTCTGCAACCCCTACGCGGGTTGGTGGATCTGCTTGGCGTGGAACTGACATGCCTCGCATGAGCGGGCCAACTCAACAACAGCGCGAAGTGCCGTGGGTCAGTAGAAACCACTACGGAATGCCTTGCCGACCAGGATGCATGACAAGGAATGGTGCCCACAGTCCCCTTCGTGGATGTCGGCAAGCAGCTCATGCCCTTGCTTCTCCGAGATGCACCGTAGCGAGATGATGTTGGGCCGCTGGTGGTAGAGCTCCCCGTCTTGCAGGCAATAGGCAGTAGCCCATCGGATGATGTGCTCTGCCCCCTCTTCCTCCGTGGAGAGGTCACCGCAGGTCAGGTAGGCCTTGAGCTCGGCGGTCCAATCGTTGTCTTGAGGCTCCAGTGCGAGCAGCAACCGATCACCTAAGAGCGGGCCACAGTCCGACGCGCCCATCATTTGCGCGGGCGCCAGCCCTTCAAGTAGCAGTGTTGTGCTGACGACGGGCGACACGGTCGATGGTTTAAGGAGCCGCTCCTCAAAGACGCCAGGTCGCTTGGACTCCCAGCACGACGGCGGCTTGGCAATGTCGTCAACCTCCTGGTTGGCGTCGCGAGGAATGTGCTGCAATTCCAAACCAAGAAACCGTTTCTCAAGCTTACGTACCTCCTCATGGTAGGCCGCCATGTGCTTGTCCTTGGGTGTGTACTTCTTGTTGTAGAAGTTGACGAGGAGCTGGGAGTCGTCCTCCACAATGAGACACTTGATGCCAAGAGCTGAGGCAGCCTTGACGCCGGCGATCAGGCCTTCGTACTTAAGAATGTTGTTGGAGACCTTCATGTTGTTCTTGAAGCACAACTGGACCGTGTAATAGAGCTTGTCGCCTTTCGGCAAAGAGAGCACCACACCAGCCCCTGTGCCATCCATGGAGAAGGCATCGTCGAAGCACATGACCCAACCGCAAGGCGCTTCGTCCTCGGGCGTGGTGGATTCACCCTCATGAGGCTCCTCTTCCGTTGGGTGTGTCCACTTCGCAATGAAGTCCGTCAGTGCTACACTTTTGAGGACCCTGGTGGTGCAGAACTTCAGATCGTTGGTTTACAAGTCGATGTTTCACTCGGCGACCCTGCCAACGGTGTTTGCGTTGTGTAGGATCTGCTCCAAGGGGTAGGCGGGGATATCCTTTATCGGGTGCCCTTGGAAGTAGTGGCCCATCTTCCTGGAGGTGACGAGGAGCGCGAGGAGGAGCTTGTGCTACATGGGATAACACTCGTGCGCATCCCTTCGTACAGTGCTAACGTAGTACATGCGGTGTTGTACGTGCCTTGCAACCATGGTGAAATCGTCGCACCCGTCTAGAGGCTCGTGGGGTGAAGCCACGGGGACTTCTGAAGGTGTAGAGCCACGGGTCTTGGGCACCCCCCCCCATGGTGAGGCAGCCTCCTGAGGTGAGGCGCTCCTCAGGGGGGGGGGGCTAGCCTCCTGAGAAAGGATGCTCCCGAGAGTTGCCCGTGCCATGGCCCGACGGACCGTGCACAAGCTCGTGCGGCGCTTGCCGGACGGCCACCGACTGCTTCTTGGGGCGAGCGGGGCCTTCCTGCTCCACCATGAGGGCTGCGCTGGCCGTCTGAGGTGTGGCTGCCAGGTACAACAGGGGCTCGTGACGCTGCAGCGCGACCAAGACTGGAGGGCTCGTGAGGTACCACTTGAGGTCTATGAAGGCCGCGTCAGCCTCCGGAGGACATGCAAACGGGTCCGACCTGTTAATCAGCTTGAGAACGACAATGCCCGCTCGCTGAACTTGGAGATGAAGCGTCCGAGGGAGCCTAGGCATCTCGCTAGCTTCTTCATTTGCTTGAGGGTTCGGGGAGGGTGCATCTTCTTGATGGCCTTGACCTTCTCTCGGTTCGCTTCTATTCTTCGATGTGACACGAGGACGCCTAGGAACTTTCTAGAGGGGACCCGAAGACACACTTGTTGGGGTTGAGCTTAAGGCTGCCCTTTCACAGATTAACAAAACTTTCCTCCAAGTCCTTAATAATCATCCTGGCCTCACATGTCTTGACTACGATGTCATCGACATAAGCCTCGGCGTTCCTCCCGAGTCGGGGCCCCAACGCTATCTACATTAGCCGTTGGAAGGTGGCACCGACACTCTTGAGGCCAAAGGGCATGCTCACATAGCAATACACCCTGCAAGGGGAGACAAAGGCCGTAATTTCCACATATTTCCTCGCCATCTTGATCTGATGGTAACCCTAGAAGGTGTCCAAGAAGCACAATATATCGCAGCAGGTGGTACAGTCCATGATCTGGTTGATGCGTGGGAGCGGGAAAGTGTCCAGCGAACATACCTTGTTGAGGTTGGTGAAGTCGACACACATCCGCTCCTTGCCGCCCTTCTTGGGGATGATGACGAGATTGGCGAGCCAAACAGCATGGCGTACCTCGCGGATGACCCCAGCCTCTTGCAACTTCTACACTTCCTGCATGATGAAGTGTTGCTTTTTCGCTGCTTTACCCCGCACCTTCTGCTCGATGGTGCGCGCTGTGGGGCACACCACCAGGTGATGCTCGATCACGTGCCCCGGCATCCCGGTTAGGTTGGTCGACTTCCACGCGAACACAACTGTGTTGGCTCCGAGGAAGGCGTAGAGTGCGCTTTCTTGTTCAGGAGGGAGGTCGGCACCAATGGTGAAGGTGGGGCTTGAGCCGCTGTCATTCAGCGACACCTTCTTCGTCTTGGTCCAGTCTTGCTTGAATTACAACTTCTTCCTTGTCGGGGCCTCCTCTAGTAGGCTATCGAGAAGCACCGCCTCGCCCTTTTCAACTGCACACACAGTCATCAGGGCTTTGCACACCCGCTTGAGGCAGCTCACTACGTTCGTCTCGTCGCATCTGACAGTCAGGGCGCCATTGCTGCCGGGGATCTTGATGATATTGTACCCCGGATGCGTCGCTACCATGAATCTGGCGAGTGCGGGGTACCCCAGGATGGCATTGTATGGCAGGCTGACGGGGGCCATGTCGAAGTCGACGAGCTCGGTGCAATAGTTGGCGCGGGTGCCAAAGGTGACGGGGAGGCGAATCTAGTCGAGAGGGGCCGCAGCCTTGCTGACTACCCGAGAGAATGGCCTGTAAGGCTCCAGCTGGATCTAAGGCACCTGGAGCGCCTCGAAAATCGTGACAGAGATGATGTCGAGTCCGTATCCCCATCGATGAGGGTACTGATAACGGCAACACCGCCGATGGTGGGGTGCACACCATGGGGAGAACGCTCGAGGCCACAAAAGACCTAAGGTGGTCCTCCACACCGAAGGTGTTGCCGTGCGGCACCCCAGTAGACCGGGGAGCTGTCCCCAGGAGCCCCACATTTCGACGCCCCTCAGGGGTCGCGCCCGCCCTGCAGACGGATGGCTTGGAGTGTCGGTCGTCGCCCGGTGTGTGGCCTTCGCCCAGGATGCAGGCGGCCCTGCACCCCTTCCGGTGCACCGCGGTGCCACCGTCGGCCAAGGGCGCATCACGCCGACGCTCACCTGAGCCGACGCCCTGGGAGCTGTGCGCCTTACCTCTCACATGCGCCAGTGAGGGGCAATGCGATGGAGGAGGTGCCCCGACAGCTCTGGGAATGGTGGCAAGCTTGGCGCGTCGGTCCTGCCCGACGACGGGCCCCATGCCTGCCAGCTGAGGGCACAAAGAGCCCCTTGCGCAGTGAGGAGCGAGTGCCTGCCTGTCCGCGGGCGACGGGCCCAGCGAATGTAGCGGTGCGAGCTCGTTGAGTGGTTGCATGCTCGGCGTGTGGATGGTGGGCATCTCCATGGACTCGGTGAAGCCTAAGTCGAAACCGGAGTCGGAGAGTGGCTGCACACCACTATCTGGCGTGCCAAATGTTGGAATCAGGCGTCCACACACCCAAGAAAAGATTCGAACTCTGGGGTGCGCTCGTTCTCCTACCCTGTTCTACCACTAAACTTCACGGCGACTCTCCAGCGGCACGAGCTTAAGGGAAGTTAACCAGGACACATGGCAGTTTATCCAGGTTCGGGCCATCTCACTGGGTAAAACCCTACTCCTAATCATAGCTTCATAAATCTATCTGATCTATTGAATTTCTTTGGCCAAGTAGTTTGATATTTCTTCAGTAGTAGATGTGTGTTGTAGTGGGTTCAGCCTGGTGAATTTCTATATCCCGATGCGTCTTTGTGTTGCTACCAACTAGGATAAAATGATGGGGTCATATTGATTGAGTTTACTTTGTCCACATCATGTTATCGTTGCCCGAGCATTACTCTGTTTTACTTCATACTCTAGATGCATGCCGGATAGCAGTCGATGGGTGGAGTAATAGTAGTTTGTGTAGGCAGGAATCGGCCTATTTTGCTTATGCATGTGATGCCTACATACACATGATCATTGTTGTGAAAATTACATAACTATCCGCCATTCTGTCAATTGCCCAACAAAAATTTATAGATGTGATGCCTATATACACATGATCATTGCTGTGAAAATTGCATAACTATCCGCCGTTCTGTGAATTGCCCAACAGAAATTTGTTTACCCACCATATGTTGCTTTCATGATTGATGCCACTAGAGAACACTATGCCCCCCCCGGGTCTATTCACTTCAGAAAACACATAATTTTCTTGCTGTTATTATTTGTCTTTCATTTTATTTTGAAAGTCTCAACTATCTACAATTATGTACACACCTCATTCGCTTGCAAATAACGAGATCAAGGGGATTGACAACCCTCTTGCACGCGTTGGGTGTAAGTTGTTTGTTGTTTTGTCTGTAGCCGCTGAAGACAGTTGAGGATTGATATTCCTATTGGTTCGATAAACCTTGGTTTCTTAATCAAGGGAAATACTTACCAGCATTCTGCTGCGATAAGCCGTTCCCCTTCACAGAAAACCCAACGTAGATCACAAGTATCAACCACCAAGTTTAGTTTCGGTCTAACCAAGAAACACACACCAACTCCCTGGATAGCCATTTGCTACTATCAAATTTCCAAGTTCTGCAAATCGGTGCCACCGAGTCTTGTAACTGCCTAGGCCAGCCAAAATCAGACATTCATATATCTGTCTCACCGAAAAGCCTAAAGTAGCCACATTTTGCACTAGTCGGTGCAACCGAGTTCTTACTTCGGTTTTACCGAGTTGGGCAATAATGTTGTAACGGTTGGATTTTTGGATATGCCTATAGATACCCCTCCACCAGGCTCTCATTCAAACATGAAGCACTCAAAACGTACCAACACTTGCCACATCCATTTTTTGAGAGAAAGCCACCTACTCATGTGTTGAGATCAAGATATTCTAATCCTACCATATGAATGTTGATTTCTAGCCGCCCCAAGTTGTTTTACACCCAATCAATCTCTTCTACCGAAGCCAAATCCGTGAGAGAGTGATTGAGTTTTGAGGAGACTATCTCTTGAAGCACAAGAGCAAGGAGTTCATCATACTACCACATCTATTACCTTTTGGAGAGTGGTGTCTATTAGATTGGTTAGGTGTCGGTTGGGAGCATCCAACTTCGTCTGAAGTTGAACCAAGAAGTTTGTAAGAGCATGGAAATCGCCTACTTCGTGAAGTTCTACCCTAAGTGAGACTAGTCCTTCACGTACGTAAACCATGGTGGAATAGACAAGGTTGCTTATCCATGGACCCTTCGTGGGTTTAGCCCTCCGTGGACTCTCGCGGCCATTATCCTCTGTTGTTTGAATTCTCCATCAATGTGCACGTGCGACAGCACCACCTATCGAAACCATGCCAAAAAATCTCCCTGTCAATCCTTGACTCATAAGTCAACATCATCGAATGTACGTGCACAGTGATCCCAGAGAGCAATGCTCACCGAACACACAGAAACTGAATAACAAGAGTCTTACATCCATTACGTATCGTTTGCAGATATGGCCTCCATGGCCAAGTCTTCATATATATTGAAGTGGAAAATCCTCATCGGTAACGTGAACCCATACCATCAGCCTTAACCCTATAGACATTCTGACTGGGAAGCGTCCTAGATCCCACGAGCGTTGCCAAGGTATTCTCCATCATATCTTGTTCTCTCATGCATGGTCAAATAAATAACCAGTGGAAAGCCAATGAATACTTTGAATTACTCGCAAGCCACCCATGCTTGGAACAAGGCAATAACAATGTGTAATATAACAACAATAGGTAATTTGCGGAAAGCAGATTTTTCCTAGAGGAAATGACATGATCAACTTCTCGTGTGGGCATGCATCATAAGGTAAGTGATAACTCTATGAACAAGTTACATATATCAATATCAACTAAGGGCTAAATAACCCATGTTCACCCATCATGCCGAGTCATCCGACTTAGCTCAGGTATCATATTACTACATGACCACTTGTCTTAACACACGCACACTGTTTGGTAAACTTGGATGTAGCCCAAGAGCGGTCATCCAACTGTCCATGACCATGGACTCCGCTATTCCAATAGTTCTACACTCTATAGAGGTTGCACACTTTACACACAAGACCCAAGAAACTTCCATGTTATTCCACGACTCGTGGTATTTCTCATACCCAAGGTAAGTACCCGAGCATTACCTTTCCCATGACGTTACTAGAAAAGAGTACTTGGGTCTTACCTCGTGTATGTTATATACCGCGAGTCGTGGATGACATGGAAGTTTTCCGAATCTCGTGGGTACAGCGTACAACCTCTGCAGACTGTAAAACTTTTTGAATAGCCGTGTCCACGGTCAAGGACAGTTGGGTGGTGCTGCTAAACTACGTCCAGTCATTTCTGCATAAACCAAGTGTGAGTGTGTGTGTGTGTTCAAGGAATTATGTGAGTAAGAGATGATATGACCAAGTTTGGCGACTTGGCATACTGGGTGAACCCAAAGTGTTCACCCATAACGGATATGTTGATATACTTTTCTTCTAAATACCATCTATCTTATGATGCACATCCATCTATGATCGTGTTTATTTATGGTTAAGCTCCTATCCACCAATACTGCATATTACTTGTTACCATACCAACTGCATTATCCATATCATGGGATATTTGTGAGTACATTCAAAGAACTCATTGGCTTGCCACTAGTTATTTCATTGACCAGGTATGAGAGATCAAGAAATGGTGAAGAGCACCTTGGTGACGTTCCTGGAAACTAGGACTCTTCCCAGTCAGAATGCATGTAGGTTAAGGCTGATGGCATGGGTTCACGCTTTTGACAATTATTTCCGCTATTGGTCAAGTTTGCTGTGTTGGACCTCAAGGCCCTATATATGTAAGATTTGACCACAATGGTCATTTATTGTATCAAACGGTATGTATGGATGTAAGACTCTTGTTATTCAGTTTCTGTGTGTTCGGTGAGCATTGATCTCTGGGATCACTCAGCAAGTTCATTCGGTGATCTCGACTAGTAAGTCGGGGTCCCCACAGAGCTTGTATCAGAGCCATCCTAACTGTAGGAAGCCCTTAGTTAGCACGGACGTTAGTAGGACAAAACTATTCTCCAGACATTTCAAAAGTGCCTACAAACCTGTATATTTCTTAGCTCTCCTAAATTTTCAGAGGAAGCAAGGTTTTTTCTTTAGCCTTCCACCCTTATTCTCTGACACTCGTCGTCTACTTTTTCAAAACTTGCAAATGGTTGCTAGCACCCTTATGCCTCGAACCACTGGATTACGTAAAATTTTCAAGGGAAACTTGAAAGGGAGCAACCTTTCCAAAAAATCGCCCACGTGCATGGAAGACAGGGAAGGCAACACTACGACCAGTCGACACCATCAGAAGCTACCTCCATGAGGGACAAGGACATCAACACCAAGAAGACGACGATACCCTCTATATTATTCCGGGCTGATGCCACCTTCACCTATAATAATCATGACATAATGTGTGCAAGACCATGATCTGCATCACTAATAGAGCAACCCTATCAACATTAACGTTGTGTCAACCTCCACCGGTGGATGAGAACCTCGCTATTTGGTCCGCCTCACCTTAGTGAGCAGGAAAACTGTTCTCTTCATCCCCCGCTCTAGGTGTCGATATTGTGATCAAAGTGACTGACAGATCGGAAATTTCTCATGCCTTGCTAATGTCATTGCATAAAAGGTCGTCCACTTGAAACTCTCGATGCCTTGGAAGGAAAGAAGACGATGGAAAGATTATAAAGACAACAGAAGACCATGTCAACGACAGCGTGAAGAACCACCTTCGTCAGCAAGTGTCTAAAGAGGAAGTCATCAAGAATTCTTTCAACTCAACCCGAGCCGTTTCGGCGAGCAACAAAAAGAGATGTGGCAACACCATGAGCAGTCCAGAAGACTTAGAAGACTCCTCTTTAGGACACGAAACAAGCACGACCATTGAGTCCGAGAACCCCTAGGGTAGGATGAGTCGTAAATTCCCTACACAAAGTCGAGTCACTGAAATGGTTCGCATGGGACCATGTTTGTTTGCGCTTGATGTAAGTGATTATATCATCTGCCTCATCTTGATGTTTGAGTTCACTATCCAACCCTTGTTTGATTGCACTCGCACTATAGCACCCCTTAGGAACTCTCCTCTATGCTGCTACCCTCTCTCTCACCCCTCTCGTCAACTGAAGACCAGCAAGACAAGATGCACCAGGGATCCACTTCGACGGACAGCTGACACTGAAGACACTGACTATAACGTGTTTAACCATGCAACCGTAGGAGTTGTGTTTTCCCTCAAGATTGGAAACCCTCCCTAGCCTAGCTTAACCTCCACCAGCCTTTTTGGCTCAAAAATCTGGTCACGTGTCTAATACACGGATTTGCCAGAACACCTGTCGAGCCCCAATAAGCCCCCGCTTAACATCTCGTTCTTGATGGAACGAGTAATCACGGTGAACGAGTATCGTTCATTCTTAAGCTAGCACCATAACTCTGATGCCATAAGAAGGACCATTCTTAGATATAAGAGTATTAGACTAAGGTTGTTGTAATCATGATAGTTGTCTTGAGGGTATAGCTAGACCATCTTGGTGGATCGTAAGACCCTTATAAAGGTAGGTGAATTTGGTGGAACAAGTTGACATAGTAGCATAACCTTCATATTCCTGGAGTAAGCTTGGATTCAGTAGGAATTTGTTTTATCACGAGCAAAAATTCTTGGCGATATAATTGACTTTATCGAGTAGTTGACATGGATTGATGATTTTACCACAATTGTCATGGTTTTGTCACGGCAGATGTCCTCGTGAAAGGACTTAGTACTGGAGCCATCGCACCTTGGTGGTGACTCAAAGGGGTTGAGCGGGAGAGACGCGGCGATTTACCCAGGTTCGGCCCCTCGTGAGGAGGTAAAGGCCTACATCCTGCTTTGAGTTGTATTGATGTGGTTTCGATTACAAGGAGGGCGTAACTCGCCAAACCTAGCACTCGATGATTTCTAATGTGCCCTCTTCTTCCCTGGGACTCGCCTTTATATACAGGTCGAACCCCTAGGATTTTACAAGGATACTTTCCTTCGCACAAATCGTGACCTCTGCGGTCTCTAAGTCGCCATCCGTTAAAGCTTGGAGACCTTCCGGAAATTATAAACCGCCATACAACCTTTGGTCTTGCCAGGCCAAGGCCCAAAAAACGCTTAGGTGAATCGCCTGATTTGCTGACCCGGCCCAACTGGGGCAGGTTATTAACAGGTAATATCCCCAACATTAGGCCCCAGATTGAATTGAACTCTTTTCACGCCAATATTTCCGCTCAGTTAAAGGTGATTCATCCTTCATTCTTCTCTATATGACAGAAACTTTAACCCGCCATCCGGCGCTGAAAATCTTTAAATCGCCAAACCATTTCTCGTCGGCCTCTTCTTATCCCTTGAATCCCGGGAACACTGATATAATCCCAACAGATCCTTTGGTGTCATTATCCCAAAATTTTCGGAGAGCCATTATAGCGAATCTTTTTATCCTCCGGCGGTTCCCACTCATGGCGCCTCGATTCCAGCGCCCGCCCTGTTAAATAGGTGGGGGGACAGGACTGGCGCTTCCCACGTACCAGTCTCGTCAATCTCCTCCCCATTACCACAGCGAGGAAACCACTCCGCCTTCCGATGGCTCCGCCGCCGACCGCAGTTCCTATCATCGCCCGAAAGCTTCGGCGCCGCGCATAGATCTTCGCCGCCGTCAAGCCTCGTACCGCGGCCGATCTGCTTGCCGCCATCGACCACCGCGTCGCCGTCGACCACCTCACTGTCCGCCAAGCACTCCGTCGCCGCCGAAGATCTCTGTGCTCATCAAGACTTCCGTGCTACTCCAACAGCCTTCGTTGCCGTCGATCGCTTCCGACCGAAATCATCAGGTTAGGTCACCGCTCACTTAAGAACAGATCCCATCCCTATTCGAAGTTTCAACATTGCCATGTTCTTGATGTCTCTCGTGAATATCTGCTACATGTCCTTGACTGATTAATGTAAACGTTGATGAGATAGCCAATGTTTTTAATACATTCATTTATCCGCCCTTGACTTGCATGTTTTTAGAACAATATTTCGTAAAACGAACGATATCACCTTATCCTGGTAGTAAACTGCTGCCTCCAGTCATTTTTCTCATGTTTTTTCGACTGTCCAGTAGATCCATAGTTTACCTGCTCATTGCATAAAGTTGTTTGTAGTCTTCACACTTCACCGTTTCGAGCAATTGCCTCCGACACCTTTAGAACATAACTCTTGTGAATAGCCAAACTTCATAAGTCGCCATAGTAACCCAACCCGGATCTTTATATGGCGGGTTAAGCTTTTCCCTTAGTCCATGAAGAAATTACTTGGCGAATCAAATGCACTTATTTCACCCTTTACGGTAGATATTCAAGGCGTGTAAATTCACCCATACTTTACTCCTTTGTAGCATGGGCGCCGTTTTCAAAAGTGATTGGCTCCCTACCAAAGTCGATGACTCCATACTAGCAGATTATGTGAAAACGGGCTACTTGGACCCTCAAAATGTTATCGTCTGGCGTACCGGGTTCGGAGAAGATCTCCCTAACCCCAAAGAAGGGGAGATAGTCGTTTTTGTTGAACACCTTGAGCGAGGTTTTAAGCCGCCCGGATCAAAGTTTCTTAGAGACGCCATGGCTTTCATGAACGTCCGCCTCCAGGATCTGGGACCTAACTCGATAAGTAACCTATGCCAGTTCCAAGTGTTCTGTGAGGCTTATCTGCGGATGGAACCCTCAGTTCCCTTATTCTGGTACTTTTTCCACCTAAATCGCGAGACGGAATTTCACAATGGTCCCAGCCTGGAACTTGGCGGTGTAAATGTTCAGCGCCGCATAGATAGCCCGTTTCCCTCACTTGCCATGCCAAGCCATCCCAAAGGTCGGGGCGAGTCTTGGTTCTACTGTTAAGAGACATCACCCGCAGGAGAAAACAAGCTTCTGGGCTATAGAAAAGACCGCCTTCCAACAAACTTCAAACTTCCAGACAAGCTCACCGAAGAGGATGAATCAGATTTTATCCCAGTATTGTCGGAGTTAAGATCTTTGACGAACAATGGCCTTACTGGGGTCGACTTGATTCGCTGCTGGGTCGAATGGCGGATCCTTCCTCTGAGTCGCCGGGACGGGCTTATGTGCGAATTTGATGGCACCTTAGATCATCCTCAATGTTATTTCCATATGGCTTTAACGGAAAAGGATATTGTCACTATCATCAAGAAATTGACCGGCGAGCCTGCGGGAAAATGTGGCCAAATCGGCCTCAAACCCTTCTGCAAAATTAATCCGGCGCCCAAGGTAAGCGATTTCAACCCGCCTTTTGTCTCGATTTCCTATGTTTCATTCGAGTTGTGGCCTTTTATAATATATACCATTCTAGAAAGGTGATAAATTTTGGTCCAAGAAACCCAAAAGGCCAGCCATGAAGCAAGCTAAGCTGCCCTCAAAGAAAACCAAGGGCAAGGGCAAAGCTGTTGTGGCTGAGCCATCCGAAGCCGATGAATCTCAAGTCGGCGACGCACCTTCGGAGGTAAAAACCTATCTTTTTTTTCACTCGCCATCCGCTGTTGTTAACTTTGTATTTATACCTCTCCCTCTCTTGAATAGAATGAAGGCAACGAAAGCCAGGAAGATTCTGTAGAGGTAATTTCTGTTTCCTCCGATTCATCTCCTTCTCCACCTAAGTCGGCCAGGCGAATTTGTGGGAAAGTTCCCTTCTCACATCCAAATGCTTGTTTGGACCCCAATTTTCTATTGAAGAAAGCACAACACACCTCAAATCGGAAGACCCGAAGTCACTCTGGTGATCTGGTGTCCGGCTTACCAGCAAAGAACAAGAGGAAACCAAACGAGGTACCCATGAACGATACTTCCTCATGTTTCTTTGGATCGCATCCGTAATCCGCCTATATTTTTTACGTATAGTTCTTGCAGAATTCTCCTCCTACATCTGGCGATTCAGTAATGTCGACACTTCCGCTAATGATTCGAGTCCCTGGGTAAGTCTTTTGACAATTTTACTTTGAATATGAGGATAATGAATTACCAGTTTTTTAATGCGCCATTCCCCTTTTTAGAGCGCAGGCGAAGAAGAGGAAGACCAGCGGGTCAACTCCTCTCATAATTTCTGAGCCCATCAAAGAGTCAGCGCCAATCCAAGATGATCCGGATCAAGGCGAGCCTGAGGATCAAATGGATCTTCCTGACTCGCCCAAGGACACAACGGATGCCCCTAAGCCGCCAAGTCCATTGACGACAGCAGAAGACCCGGATGTTGTGGTTATCACTGGCACCAGCTTCTCTAAACCGGCCACAACGGTTTTATAAAAACATGCACCATCATCCTCTCAAAACATCCTTGAATTTGAACTTTCCAAGGCTAAGCTTTCTGAATATGAACACCTGGAATTCCAAGAACTCTGCTCTGGTTTCGCGAGTCGCCTGGAGGCGAGTTATGAGATGGAGAAAAGCCTGCTCCAGATGCTGAAGAATAAACATGAGGTAAGCTTTGTTATACATTATATTACTCCCATTAACCCCCAAGGGTCGGGTCATCAGCAAAAAGATGAGCCGGGTCTTGATAGATTAGAAAAAACATTCGACCAGTAACCCACAAGGGCCGGGTCATCAGTAAAAAGATGAGCCGGGTCTTGCTGAATTTAGAGAAAACTTCCGACCAGTAACCCCCAAGGGCCGGGTCACCAGTAAAAAGGTGAGCCGGGTCTTGATTTTGTATAATTTTTTAGATAAAATTATACATTAGCCCCCGAGTGTCAGGGATATTGCTTGCAATAGTTCTGAGACTTGCCCCTTTATCATGTACTTTCAATAGGAAACTCTTACTCAGACTGAATCGGCGCCTGGCGATTTAAAGAAAAACTTATCTGATCAGCAAGATGCTCGAGCTAAGTCAGAGGAGAAGCATCAATTGGTCCTGGCTGAGATGGAAAAACTCAAAGCCGATTTAAAAAGGGCTCAGGCTGACCAAGATGCTGCAACAACAAGAGCAGAGAAGGCTGAAGCCAGGCTGGCTATTGTACAACAAGAACTGTCCGGCTTAAAGCGTCATATCTCAAACATGGCGCAAGCTGTCTTTGGTAAATACTCAAACTTTTGATTTATCTCTTTTTTTACCAATAATTATTATTGTAAGTCGCTGATTATCATGAACCTTTGCACAGGTCCGAGAGCCGCCAACCTTCAGGATGATTCTGTGCTAATGTTGACGGCGATTTACACGCTGACAGAGCAGTTGTATACCGGCAGTGTATTAACTGTTAAAGCTGTGATGGGTGCCAAGGAGCCTATAACTTCCATAAAAAAGATGCTTGGCTGCCTATCAACGCTTCCCCCTCAGATTGGCGAATTGACTCGGTCAGCCGCCTGGAAGGGGGTACTGACTACCTTAAGTCGCTTCTTGGCGTATGCTCCAGAGATCAACCCAGAAGAGGTGGCGGCAGGCTTTCCTCAACTCAAAGATGACGGGTCAGAATTCGTCGAAGAGGACTATCAGCGTGTCGTCAAGGACTCCCGGCTGGCGGCGACTCAACTTACTGCAAGTCTGGACTTATCAAAGTATCAGGCTGCTTATGACAGTAAGAACAAGAAGGTCAACCCACCAATCTTTATGACGACCAGCTTAACTCCACGGCGACCCAAGAACCCTTTTGATTTGGACGCAGACCTTGCATCAATTCTGACCGATGAAGATGACTTCGCGGCTCTGGCCAAGTGCAACTGGGTACTGGGCGACTTGCAAATTGAGGTCGGCCAAAGCTCGCAGCAAAATGATCCAAGGGCGCCAGCAGAATAAACTTCATCGAGTTGGCCTGGGAGCCATGTAATAGGTCTCTTTTATGAGTTGGTACTGTTTTTGTCATACTTTCGAAAGAATCTTTATACCGCCCTTAAGTCGATTTGAAATGTTCGATTCATCGTTTTAAAATCCTTTATAATGCTTAATCCGCCATGGATGAAGTGACTTTGATTATCAACCTGTTTTAAGCTCGCGGCAATGCCATGAATAAAAATAGCAATTTCGTCGGCTCATAAGGTCGCGACAGGATGGGCCGAGTCAGAAAGCTCAATCACACACCCTAAGATGGTTTCGTCGGCTCATAAGGTCGCGACAAGATGGGGCGAGTCCGAAAGCTCAAGCACACACCCTAAGATGGTTTCGTCGGCTCATAAGGTCGCGACAGGAAGGGGCGAGTCAGAAAGCTCAGGCCCGCACCCTAAGATGGTTTCGTCGGCTCATCAGGTCGCGACAGGATGGGGCGAGTCAGAAAGCTCAAGCGCACACCCTAGGATGGTTTCGTCGGCTCATAAGGTCGCGACCGGATGGGTCGAGTCAGAAAGCTTAGGCCCACACCCTAAGATGGTTTCGGCGGCTCATAAGGTCGCGACAGGATGGGGCGAGCCAGAAAGCTCAAGCACACACCCTAAGATGGTTTGGTCGGCTCATAAGGTCGTGACAGGATGGGGCGAGTCAGAAAGCTCAAGCACACACCCTAAGATGGTTTCGTCGGCTCATAAGGTCGCGACAGGATGGGGCGAGTCAGAAAGCTCAAGCACACACCCTAAGATGGTTTCGTCGGCTCATCAGGTCGCGACAGGATGGGGCGAGTCAGAAAGCTCAGGCCCGCACCCTAAGATGGTTTCGTTGGCTCATAAGGTCGCGACAGGATGGGGCGAGTCAGAAAGCTCAGGCCCGCACCCTAAGATGGTTTCGTCGGCTCATAAGGTCGCGACAGGATGGGGCGAGTCAGAAAGCTCAGGCCCGCACCCTAAGATGGTTTCGTCGGCTCATAAGGTCGCGACAGGATGGGGCGAGTCAGAAAGCTCAAGCACACACCCTAAGATGGTTTCGTCAGCTCATAAGATCGCGACAGGATGGGGCGAGTCAGAAAGCTCAGGCCCGCACCCTAAGATGGTTTCGTCGGCTCATAAGGTCGCGACAGGATGGGGCGAGTCAGAAAGCTCAAGCACACACCCTAAGATGGTTTCGTCGCTCATAAGGTCGAGACAGGATGGGGCGAGTCAGAAAGCTCAGGCCCACACCCTAAGATGGTTTCGCCGGCTCATAAGGTCGCGACAGGATGGGGCGAGTCAGAAAGCTCAAGCACACACCCTAAGATGGTTTCGTCGGCTCATAAGGGCGCGACGGGATGGGGCGAGTCAGAAAGCTCAAGCACACACCCTAAGATGGTTTCGTCGGCTCATAAGGTTGCGACAGGATGGGGCGAGTCAGAAAGCTCACGCCCGCACCCTAAGATGGTTTCGTCGGCTCATAAGGTCGCGACAGGATGGGGCGAGTCAGAAAGCTCAAGCACACACCCTAAGATGGTTTCGTCGGCTCATAAGGTCGCGACAGGATGACAAAATTGATTTTTAATGAAGAAGCCCCCAAGTCGGGAAGCATTTTAATTTTATTACTTCATGATGAAACTGAAAAACTTACAAAATGCAGAGCTTAAGAGCTCAAGTGTAATAAGGCCGCAAGTGGGCAATATTCCAAGGGCGAGTTGACTCGATCTCTGTGGTTGGTCGGTTAGGCCGAAGATCCACCAGATAATAAGAGCCATTGCGAAGATTCTTGCTGATGACGGAAGGTCCTTGCCATGGTGGTGACAAATTATGCATGCCAGCATGATCCTGTATTAACCGAAGAACTAAGTCGCCTTCCTGAAAGGTCCGACTTTTAACCCGGCGGTTGTGATAACGCCGTAGATCCTGTTGATAGATGGCCGAACGGGCCGCAGCCAGGTCACGTGCTTATTCTAAAGCGTCCAAGGAATCTTGACGCGCGAGCTCATTGTCTTGCTCCACATACGCGGCGATTCTAGGCAAATCATGCCTTATGTCAGTAGGAAGAACGACTTCTGCTCCGTAGACCAAAAAGAAAGGGGTAAAACGCGTGCACCGGTTCGGGGTGGTCCGGATACTCCACAGCACCGAAGGCAATTCTTCAACCCAACATCCTGGGGTTTTCTCCAGGGGACCCATGAGTCGGGGCTTAATTCCTCGTAAGACCTCCTGATTCGCCCGTTCCGCCTGCCCATTAGATTGTGGGTGAGCAACCGCAGAAACATCAAGCCGGATATGCTCTCGACGGCAAAACTCCTGCATCGCCCCTTGGGAAAGGTTAGTACAATTGTCAGTAATGATACTATGTGGATATCCAAACCGGAAGATCAGCTTCTTCAAGAATTTGACCGCCGTCTCCGCATCGCAATTTCCAATAGGTTCCGCCTCAACCCACTTGGTGAATTTATCAACCGCCACCAGCAAATGGGTTTTCTTATTGGAAGACATTTTGAAGGGGTCGACCATGTCTAACTCCCAGACCGCAAAAGGCCACGTGATGGGAATCATTCTTAATTCCTGAGCCGGCACATGAGCCTGTCGTCCATAACGCTAGCATCCTTCACACCGACGAACTATATCCTCTGCATCTGCATGAGCCGTCAGCCAAAAGAAACCATGACGGAAAGCTTTTGACACCACAGAGCGTGACCCGGCATGATACCCACAATCTCCGGAATGAATGTCATTTAAGATTATGCATCCTTCTTTGGAGGAAACGCATCGTTGAAAAACTCTAGAGGCGCTTCGTTTATATAACTCGCCGTTGATGATCACCATGGATTTGCTGCACCGAACGATTTGACGGGCCGAAACTTCGTCTGTTGGTAACTCGCCCCGGGCAAGATATGCCAGATAGGGAAGAAACCAATCCGGCGTGGCATGGAGAGCCGCCACGAGCTGAGACTCAGGATCCGGTATTGCCAACTCCTCCTCCGATGGTAAAATCATGGATGGTTTCTGCAAAATGTCCAGAAAAACATTGGGAGGAACTGGCTTTCGCTGGGAACCAAGTCGTGAGAGGGCGTCAGCCGCCTCGTTGAGGCGCCGATCAATGTGGTCCACTTGATAACCATGAAAATGACCCGCCACGTCAGACACAACTCTTCTGTAAGCCGCCATCTTGGGGTCCCGAGAATCCCAGGTACCCGAAACTTGCTGCGCCACCAAATCAGAGTCGCCAAAACACCTGACTCGCGTTAGATTCATCTCTTTGGCGAGTCGTAAACCATGAAGCAAAGCTTCGTATTCTGGAGCATTGTTAGTGCATGGAAACATGAGTCGGAGAACATAACATAATTTATCTCCTTGAGGAGATACCAGTACCACACCAGCCCCCAAGCTTTCCAGCTGTCTAGATCCATCAAAATAAATAGTCCAGTAAGTGAGATCAGACCTGTCTTCTGGAGCGTGCAACTCCGTCCAGTCATTGACGAAATCAACTAAAGCCTGAGACTAGATGGCGGTGCGGGGGGTGTACTGCACGTGATGCGGCCCAAGTTCAATTGCCCACTTGGCAATTCTCCCTGTTGCCTCCCGATTCTGGATGATGTCCCCAAGGGGAGCAGAGCTAACCACTGTGATAGGGTGTTCTTGGAAATAATGCTTAAGTTTCCGACTCGCCATAAACACCCCATACACTAACTTCTGCCAGTGTGGGTAACGTTGCATGGAAAGGGTTAGCACCTCGCTGATAAAATACACCGGGCGTTACACTGGGTACTCCTTCCCTTCCTCCTTTCTTTCAACAACCAGTGCCACACTTACTGCTTTGGAATTTGCCGCAATATACAGAAGCATGGGCTCCTTTTCAGCCGGGGCGGCCAAGACCGGCGGGTTAACCAATTGTCGTTTCAAAGATTCGAGTGCCTCGTCTGCCTCGTTTGTCCAAATGAACCGGTCAGATTTCTTTAGTAACTGATAAAGAGGAATCGCCTTTTCACCCAGGCGACTTACAAAGCGACTCAGAGCCGCAATGCGACCCGCCAATCGTTGAACTTGATTAACGTTTTCCGGCTTTCCAAGGGACGTAACTGCTTCGGTTTTGTCTGGGTTAGCTTCAATGCCACGCTCTAACACTAGGAAGCCCAACAATCTCCCTGCAGGAACACCAAAAACACATTTGGTGGGATTCAGCTTCATCTGATATACTCGCAAATTATCGAAAGTTTCCTTGAGATCCTCCAGCAGCGTCTCCCCTAGCGGGTTTTGATCACAATATCGTCGACATAGGCGTGGACGTTGTGACCGATTTGGCTGTGAAGGCAATTCTGGATGCAGCGCTGATAAGTCGCCCCCGCACTCTTGAATCCAAAAGGCATGGACACATAGCAAAAGGCCCCAAAGGGGGTTATAAAAGCTGTTTTCTCTTGATCCTCCACAGCCATCTTGATTTGGTGATATCCTGAGCAGGCGTCCAAAAAGCACAATCGTTCGTATCCCGCCACCGAGTCAATGATCTGGTCGATGCGGGGAAGAGCGAAGGGATCTTGTGGACAAGCCCTGTTGAGGTCCGTGTAATCAATGCACATACGGAAGGTACCGTTCTTCTTGACCACCAGGACCAGGTTAGCCAACCATTTGGGGTGAAAAACTTTCACGATGAATCCGGCGGCTAAGAGACGGGCGACTTCTTCCCCGATCGCTTTGCGTCGTTCCTCGTTAAACCTGCGAAGATACTGCTGAACGGGTTTTTCCAACATTAAGATGGTGCTCAGCGAATTCTCTCGGCACACCAGGCATGTCAGAGGGTTCCCATGCGAAGATGTCCCGATTCTCACGGATGAATTCGATGAGCGCGCTTTCCTATTTGGGGTCCAGACCCGTCCCGATAGTGAACTGCTTGGATGAGTCGCGAGGAACAAAATCGATTGTCTTGGTGTCATCCATTGGTTTGAACTTGAGGGGTGACTCAGCATCTGTCGTTGACTTCTTCAGGGGTGACATGTCTGCCGGGTCAACATTGGCCCGATGGTGTTTGAGCTCCCCCCCAGCGCAGGCGACTTCCGCATAAGCCGTGTCCCCTTCTTCACATTCCTTTGCAATCCTTCTATCCCCTTCGACCGTTATGGGTCCCTTGGGACTGGGCATCTTGAGCTTAAGGTAAACATGCATGGGTGAGCCATGAAGCGGGCGTAAGCCGGCCGCCCAAATAACGCATGGTATGGGCTTTTCAATTTGACCACCTCGAAGATTAGTGACTCGGACCTGTAATTTTGCGCCGTTCCAAACCCTACTGTGAGTCTGACTCGGCCTATGGGGTAGGCCGACTTGCCCGGGACAATTCCGTGGAAAACCGTGGTTGAAGGCATCAGGTCCTTTTCCAATAGGTTCATCCTTTGGAAAGTGTCAAAGTATAAGATATTAATGTTGCTGCCACCATCCATTACCACTTTGGACAAGGTGTAGCCCCCAACTTGGGGAGCCACGACCAACGCTAAATAGCCTGGATTGTCAACTCTTGGCGGGTGATCCTCCCTACTCCATGATATGGTTTGTTCAGACCAGTGGAGGTACCTGGGAAGGGCCGGCTCAGACACACTGTAAGCCCAGTGACTCACCTTCTTATCACGTTTGCAAGCGTTGGTGGTGAAAACGTGATACTGCCCATTCCTTAATTGTTTGGGATTGCTGCGGAAACCTCCGTTGTCATCTTGACCCTGCGGAGCCCCCTGTGGGGGCGGCTTCTGAAAGGCTCCTGGCGGGTTATACCGCCGCTGATGATGTACCGGATATTGGCCGCTGTTTGGCTGCGGGCCTCCCTGAGGCCCGTGTTCGGGAAAATCGCCGAAGGGGTTCTGTCGTTGGTTGGGTGCGGGGAACTGCTCCTGGCGTTGGTCCGGGTCATCGCTTTGGCTTTTCTTGATCGCCTCTGCCCGAAACTCCCGCATCACGAAGCAGTTCTCCCAGGAGTGAGTCGCCGGACCGTCTGCTGTGGCATGGTGCGGGCAAGGGCCTTTGAGTAGCTCTTCATAGTTACGCGGCCTCTTCCCGCTAAAGCCCCTGTTTTTCTTCTGGCGTTGGTTGCCAGTGTTAGCGTTGGTGTTGGCGACTAAATCCGAGGGCTCCTCTTGCGGTCTTCGCTTGCCATTGGCTCCTTGATTGTGGCGATTACGTCCCTGGAACCGGGTATGATTTTTGGATGACTCGCCCTTCTTGGGCGAATTGGCCTTACCGTCCTCGCCAGGATCTTTGGTGTCATCCAATTCAGCGTACCTAGTGAGGGTGTCCATCAGTTCTCCCATGTCTTGGACCTTTCGCTTGAGTCGCCCTAGTTTTTGCACCAAGGGTTCATAGTGGCAGTTCTGCTCGAGGATTAACACGGCCTGAGCCGCCGTAATACCGTCTGACGAATGGATAATTTCCGCAACCCGCCGTGACCAATGGTGGGCCGACTCATCAGGGCGCTGAACACAATGTTGTAGATCGACGATCGTCATCGGACGTTTGCAAGTTCCTCGGAAGTTCTTGATGAATCGCTCTTTCAACTCGGCCCAGATCTGGATGGAGTTGGGGGGTAAGTTTTTCAACCAAGTACGTGCTGACCCCTCGAGCATCATCGTGAAGTACCTAGCGCAAACTGCCTCGTTTACATCGAGCATGTCCATGGCGATTTCATAACTCTCGGCCCACGATGCCGGCTCAAGGTCCGGGGTGTAGTTGGGCACCTTTCTTGGTCCCTTAAAATCTTTGGGCATCTTTTCGTTACGAAGGGCGGGGGCCAAGCATGGCACCCCTACTCGCCCACCGCTCCCGACGAGAGGGGCCGGGGCGACTTGGGTGTTCGAGAGATCCCGGCCCAGCGGGTTCTGATGATCACGCGGGTTGTCCTGGGGGACGGGTCGCGGCCCGCTGTTCACGGCGGGCTGGTCCTCTGGCCGACTCCTGGTGTAACTCGCCTGGGGGGTGGAATGCAGCCTATCTAGGCTATGTGAGAATTGGGCGTTTTGAACCACCGCCATCTTCAACATCTCGATGGCGTTCCTTGTCGCTATCTCGGCACGGGTGTTGCCGTGGATCGGAAGAGACTCCAAATGGCGAGTTGCAGCGAGGACGTTGTCCACCGGGTTGGAAAAGTGGCCTTGAGGCGTCCGGAATCGGGGAATGCGATCCTCAGCCGTCTGGACCGGCGGGTTAGGCGGTTGACCCGGCCCTCCCCCTGGGGCGGCTCCCGCCCCGGGGGTTCGTGGAGTGTCGAACAGGCGAGTCGGGTTGAGATCATGGGGCAGGCGACCTTGGTGTCTCCGTTGATGGACGGCGTCGGATTCGCGCTGGTGTCATTCGAGCCGCCAGTTGTCAGTATTTAAGCGCATCCTTTTGGCCGCAATTTGAGCCTGCCGAGTCTCGATCCTGGCGGACTCCACCTCGGCATCCCGATGAGCCTTTGCCACTGCCTCTCTGAGTTTTCCCAGCTCCACGTTTATTCCCTCCTGGTTTTCTGGTGTGAGGGGAGTCGTCATCAGCCTTGTGATCTCCGCCGCTAATTCCACCAGGACAGTGGCCGGGCTTCTGGACGTCTCGCCGGTCCCATCGTCTCCGGTAGGTTTTTGCGAAGGCTGAGTCGCCCCTGCCATATAAATGGCGATCTGGTGGCGGGTTCGATCAAGGACTTCGGGGTCCATGGCTAACGACAAGCCCCCAAGACAGTCCCCATGTAGGGACCGGATTGAATCTGAGTCGCCCATGGATGATTCGTCATCAGGGTTGACCGGCGTGGTTTCCTGGGTCGCCGAACGCTCTGGCTCCTCTGATCCCTACGTGAACCCAACAAAAACCAGGCGAGTCCGATTCGGCGTCACCACTTGGCGAACGTACCTGGCCGGCTCGACGATGTCGGTGGAGATGTCCGGCTCAGGCACGAACGATCCAATCATGCCGATGAAGACGTTGATCTTGCCGAAGGGGACCCTGTAACCAGATTCGATCTAGTCTGCTTTGGGCCCCCACTGCTGGTTGTCAATGTAGATCTTCCCGCGGCGGCTCCGGGTCATGAGCCCCGTCGCGTAACTCCCAAACCCTGGTAGGGCTCCCTTTGAGAACTCAACTCCACCGTGCGTAGGCCCCACGGTGGGCGCCAACTGTCGTGGTTTTGTCACGGCAGATGTCCTCGTGAAAGGACTTAGTACTGGAGCCATCGCACCTTGGTGGCGACTCAAAGGGGTTGAGCGGGAGAGACGCGGCGATTTACCCAGGTTCAGCCCCTCGTGAGGAGGTAAAGGCCTACGTCCTGCTTTGAGTTGTATTGATGTGGTTTCGATTACAAGGAGGGTGTAACTCGCCAAACCTAGCACTCGATGATTTCTAACCTGCCCTCTTCTTCCCTGGGACTCGCCTTTATGTATAGGTCGAACCCCTAGGGTTTTACAAGGATACTTTCCTTCCCACAAATCGTGACCTCTGCGGTCTCTAAGTCGCCATCCTTTAAAGCTTGGAGACCTTCCGGAAATTATAAACCGCCATACAACCTTTGGTCTGGGCAGGACAAGGCGCAAAACACGCTTAGGTGAATCGCCTGATTTGCTTATTAACAGGTAATATCCCCAACAATAATGACTTGGAGTATCGAGTAAGAATTCTTATTGGACTGGAGTCTTGGATTTAAATAGGTAATCTCAATAGGGTATCGATGATGACACAGACCACATGGTTCGGAGTAAATTGGATTTAGCCCGAAGATCTCGATCATGATACCATGTTTCTCGGTGGATAACGAGTGTGAATACTTGGAGTTGTCAAATTGATTTACGAACCAACGTGAATTGGCCTTGGAGATTAGATGGCCATGATATTGGAAGTTGGTGGATATATTGTGACGTAATCCTTGAAGTAATATGTGAATGATGAGGACTCTAAGTGATCATGTAGAACCGCATCAATATTGGATTTGTAGGAGTGATGGGTGCAATGATGATCGACCGGATTGATGGAACACTTGATAGGATTCGTAGGAAGGAAACAAGATCTTGGATTGGAATACTACGTGTTTCCTTAATATAGAAATGCAGTACCCTATCCATTGAAGGATCTGGTTGAGCATTGGATTTGTAGCATCCCAGTTCAAGCTTAGCAGCTTGTATGCCTCCCCGTGGATCTTGCATAGGAATGCATGTGCATCATAGCTACACCATACTTATAGTGTTTGAATTTGGCTCTTCCCTCAACCCCGGAGTTTACTAGCATGAGTGGTGTGGAGTTGACTTATGTGGGTTGGTATCTTCGCTGAAATAGGGTGATTTTGTCCAGAGTAAGAGGTCAGACTATTGGCATCTAAGGAATGTGCTTAGAGATAAGATGATAACTGTTCACTTACATCCTAAGTTCCTTGAGACCCCAAAGATTCACCAAGCCATAAAGTGGTCAGATTACGACCATCAAAAACGACTCTAAGTCATTGGAATATGGCAGTACTCCGCCCGACCACCACCCATCGTGTCTATGACGAACATGGGCATGAAGAACTAGGTCATGTTGGACCACAAACCCCTCGCCTAGCGACCACCCATAGCAAGTCCCCGTTCTCCTCACCTGTCTCATGAACACAATGCTTATGTCATGCTTGGGGAAAATATGTTGTTATCCTCATGAATGACATACTTACTCACCCAATAAGAGGAAGAACACCTTAGTCATGTTTGGACGAGCCCCAGGAACGCTGATTGCTACGCCTCTCGAGGGTACAGTGTTATATCGAGAAGGTGGGCTTCTTGAAGCAACCTCAAGACAACGAAAGTGTATCCTACCCAAGACAAGACAAAGAACCGTCATGGTTGGGATACCACGGCAATGACAAAGAAGCAGAAGACGTCAACCACCGATCCGGCACCGACAACATCAAACCTTTGGACAGCGAGGGAAATCAGAGAGCCTCTTCTTTGTCCAAATCAAGGAAGAGAGTACTGATTGGATCATGGTGCAAACGTGCTAAAGGTGATTCACCAGCTTGCCGAGCCGCAAACCTTGGGAGTGGATGACTGGTCTATACTCTTGGGTAGCCAGCTCATCCCGAATCCCTCGCAAACTCTCCGAGATGGTAGAACATGTCCTGTACTCGGAGTCTCCGACCTTAGACTCACGGGCGAGACCCAACCCAGACACTTTCGCGAGAAGCCTTCGAAGACCACTGCCACACCCTCGAGGATGTAGACCATGCGCGACCATAGCTTGCCTGCCTCAAGGGGTCAAGGACTTCCCCATCAGCAGAGAGCTACGCGAGGACCTTGACCATAAGTTCTAACACGAGACACCTAGATGTCACTAACTGGCTTGAGGAGCCCCGAGACCAAAACCCAGACACACTATCTTGCCACGTATTCCGACCTTGGAATGCACTTGCAAGCCAGAACCTTGCACGAGCATAGAGCACCAAGCTCTTGACCTTCAGTCAAGCCTAACTTATTGCCAGAACCCTCTCACGGTCGGTCAAGGACG
Source organism: Hordeum vulgare subsp. vulgare (assembly GCF_904849725.1). Lineage (NCBI taxonomy): Eukaryota > Viridiplantae > Streptophyta > Magnoliopsida > Poales > Poaceae > Hordeum > Hordeum vulgare. The sequence goes on along the minus strand of NC_058523.1, from coordinate 293,263,109 downwards.
TGCGGAGCATTCGAAGTTGTATCATCAAGCACCTCAAGACCCAGAGAAGCAACATGGGGACATGAAGACTACCTCCGAACTCAAGATTTTCTACCTCTCCAACACCTAGCCTAGAAATCTCGGGGACGAGATTTTCTAAAGGGTTAAGGTCTGTAACACCCTGTTTTAACTCTCCTGACCGATTTGACTTTTCTCAAAAATTAGGACCAATTTTTTTTTGTGAATGCTTGTCATGCTTGAAATGACTATTGTTTGTTTGCCTTCTTGTATGCTTGTGTTTGATTCTCAATAATTCATGTTACTCTCGAGACTTACCTCCTTAGCCCAAAACTCCTCCCTAATGATCATGCCATGTGTTTTGGACCAAAAACTATTTTTACTAAATATTATTTTCGCCAGAAAGCATTTCTTTGAATTAAGCATTCAAACGCGTGAGATGGGATTTGTACTACAAGTCCTCAAATTAGGGAATTTATGTTACACCAATTATTTTATTTAAAACCCATTATCAAAATGGATTCCCAAAACCATAATATTATTATTTTAAAAGTTATTTTACTATTTTATTTAAATTCCTTCCTGTGAGGCCAGAAATGGTCTCTTATAAAGAAAAGTTATTTTTATTGCTTTCAAAATATTTGAGAAAATTTAGGGAAACTCAGTGGACATATATATTTCATACATATGAGTTTCAACACATGGTCATGTTCAAAATATTGGGCAAACCTCTTCAAATCCTTTCCTGCCTATTTCAAGCTTTTGGAATATTTCTATAACAAATATTCTCCATAAATTCCACTAAAATTCTAGCATGTCACATATGATTCATGTGATGATCTTGCCAAGTATCATCTCAATCCAAGGTAATTTGATCCCCCTAATTATTCTAAAACCCTATGTGTCCAGATCAAAATTTGAGCAACTCTACATTGCCAAGTGTCTCCAATTGTGCTCAAATTTGGTAGTAATGCATCCACACGAAGTGGTGCATCAAGGAGAATAGAAGAACTTGTCCAAGCCCCTCAAAACCCTCTCTGTTGATTTTTGACTTTGGGAAACTTTACATTATAAAGTTTCTTTAGTTGACCCCAAACTTTTTGGGCATGCCTTAATGCTCAAATAATGCCCCCACACCAAATATTGTATTTGTAGGAATTGATTTGAATAGCTTTGTAAGCAGAAGGCCGTTTCTGCCCATTTCATGGGTTTTCCAAGTCTACATTGGAAACCTTGTCCACCAAATCCAAAATTTGGTGTCCAAGCTTATTTTCACCTATTATTGGATCCTGTTAAGTTTCACATCAATTGAAGTCCATCTGTTAGCTCTGACACTCATCAAACACCTTGTGTGCACTCACCTAAGTGCCTACTTTGGCCCCTTCCACTTTTACCCTTGATCTCAAATTTCTACCGCAGCTCTATATAGTTACATTTTACCTCCAGTAGCATTGCCATGACCTCTGGTCAATTATTAGAGAGGGGCTCAATGTAGTTAACTCCCATTTTTACCCTTGGATCACCATTTTTACCCCTCTTACCCCACCTCTACTTAAGTTAATGCCCCCAACTCTTTCTAGAGGGTTCCTAGCATCCCAATGCATCATTTCAAACCAAGTTATGGACGCTCATGTGGGGAAAATAAGCAACACATCTACAAGTTGAATTCTGGCTGAAATGTAGCCTTGTACAACAAGTACTACCTACCATCCTCTGCTTGAGCTCAAACTTGGCAGTGTTATAGTCCTTGCAGAGATAAGCATGCTAGACAAGGTCCCATCCTGAGATCACTCCATTAAGCAACCTCATTTCCAGCCTTAAGTTTTCTCCTACAAACTTAATGGCAGTCAAACCCCAGTCGAAACTGATCCACTTGGGTCCAAACTCCACCAGTGCTTCATGGAACGCATGCCTTGCATGCTTGACACCTTGGCCTGGCCAAGGGGTGGCCCAGGACACCAAGTGGGGTGGTGACCACCACCCTGGTGTGCAAGAACGGTGCTATGCACCTTGTCTTCATCTTCCAGGTCATATCCGGTTGTCCCATCTCGTCTCAACATGCCTTGGGACATCCCCTTGACTGGTCCAAGCCTTACAGACGCTGGCTAGCCTCCAAAGTGCTCAGGGACGCGTGTCTTCCCCCATGCCAGCAAGCTCTGAGGTGCTCCCGAGCTCTCTATCTCCCTCCCCCTCTCTTATCTCCTCAACCAAACTCTCTCTAGTTCCCCATCACTTCCTCCTTCCTCCTACAACCTCCTTTTTCCCCCTTTCGAGCCTTGGTCTCTCCTCCTCCTCCTGCCCTGCCATGGCCGAAGCTCTCCCTCTAGGAGCAGCTCCAACTCCGGGCACGCGGCTCTCTCCTCCCCTCTAGCCACCTCAGGGGCACCTCAGACCCCCCGCAGCTTCTTCCCCTCCTTCCTCTCCCTTCCAGGTGGCTGGGGTGCCGCTCCCCACGGCCTCCATCGCCGCCCTCTGCCGCGGCCATGGCGCAGCTCGCCCGGAGGCTCCCCTGCAGGCGCCAAGCGTGGGGGTGGCCGCGGTGCGGCCCCCTGTTGTGGTTTGTCACGGCAGATGACCTCGTGAAAGGACTTAGTGAAGGAGCCATCGCACCTTGGTGGCGACTCAAAGGGGGTGAGCGAAAAAGAGACTCAGATTTACCCAGGTTCGGCCCCTGCTTTGTGTAGATTGATGTTGGATTCGATTACAAGGAGGGCGTAACTCATTTGACCTAGCTCTCGATGATCTCTAACCTGCCCTATCTGCCCCAGAGACTCAGCTTTATATACAGGTCGAGGCCCTAGGGTTTACAAAAGTCCTAGCCATGCTACAGATCGTGGTCTTCCATATCTCTAAGTCGCTGTGCTTTCCAAGACTAGAAACCTCCTTGGCGGCTTATCTTCTGCATCAATCTTGAACCGCCAATCGGTTCATGGGCCCCTGGGCTAAGGCTTGCATTAACCATGTATGAGTCACCCTTTTAGTGACCTGGCCCAGTTAGGGCGGGTTACACCGCAGGTAATATCCCCAACATTAGGCCCCAGATTGACTTGAATTTATTCATGCCAATGAACTTCCATGCTCACTCTGGGCGACTTGTATTACTTCCATCTTTTGACAAATGAGAAGCCGCCATCCCTCATAAATTGTCTGAGCCGCCAATTAGTTATTGATGACATCACCTTTTCCCTCCGTTTTCGGGATTCGTTGATGTAATTTCCCAACGGATGTTTTTTATCGTCACCTTGTTATCCGAAAATCCAGGCGCCATCCTTGCGGGTTTTCAATCTATCACCTCTATTCCCACGCCTGTTGTTTCGTTTCCAGCGCCAGGCCTTTAAATAACCGCACGGGGGAGTGGGGCGCCATCACCTACCCCCACTTCATCTTCCTCGTCAACTTCGTCTTCCTCGCACCTGCGCTTTGGCCACCGTTCCCAAAGCTCCGTCGCCGGCCACCGCAATTCGGGCGTTCCCAGGCTAGTCGAAGGTGCGGTCTCCGTCGTGGATCTTCTGCATCCAACCCCTGACATCGTCCTCCATTCTCAGGTAAACACCCTTCCTCCGTTAGGGTTAGACCTCGAATCCCATGTTCTTCTAAGTCAGCCTCGGAATGCGAGAACATCTCCCCTCTATCTTGGATCCGTACAACATGCTGATGGTAGATCCTTCATAGTAGTAAATCACGGTAGTTTCACCGCATCTCCCGGCCATTTGATGTTTACTTCATATATCCATATGCTATTCCTGTCGCATTCTTGCGTTCATAGCTTTCGTAATTTCGAAAGGCATTATTTCTTTAATTTGGTCCACCCGTAGATCCGTAAATTATAGCTCATTTTTAGAAACATGTTTATCCTCCTTCCGGAATATCCCTAAAGAAAAAACCCTTTTAGAGTTGCTACTCACCTCCTTCCACCATGGCGAGTTAGAATATCCCCATAACTACTCTTTTGATTACTGAATGGCGAGTCATAATGTCCATGTAGACATACTGTAGATCACCCAACTGGCGAGTTACCACTTACATGGTTTCTAATAAACCGCCCTGTTCCTTCCTTTTGTAGTCATGGGCAATATCTCAAAATGCAACTGGTTACCAACCAAAATCAATGACGTCTATCTTTATAAATAGGATACGGCGGTTTATCTTGATCCCAAAGAAATTGTTGGCTGGCGAACTGCCCCACACGAGGCGACTCCCCATCCTGCCGAGGGGAGGTAGTCGTTTTTGTTGATCACCTTGAACGAGGCTTCAAGCCTCCCGGGTCAAAGTTCTTCAGAGATGTTTTGCACTTCCTCAACGTTCACCCTCAAGACTTGGGGCCGAACTCCATCAGAAACCTCTTCCAATTCCAGGTGTTTTGCGAGGCCTATCTGTAGATAGAACCCACAGTGCTACTGTTCAGGACCTTCTTCTATCTGAACCGCCAGACCGAATTCACCAGCGGGCCTTGCTTGGAACTTGGGGGGGGGGGGTTAACATCCAGTGACGTCGCGAATGTGGGTTCCCACCTGTTATTCTACCCAACCATCCCAAAGGCTGGGACGAGTCATGGTTCTATTGTCGTGACACATCTCCTCCCGACGAGAACCCACTTCCGGGTTATAGAGAAGATCGCTTGCCCATGGATTTCAAGATGCCAGAAAAACTTACTGAAGAAGAAGAATCAACCTTTATCCCCGTTTTCTTTGACCAACAATGTGCTGACTAGGATTTACCTAGTCCGTTGTTGGGTGGAGTGGAGGATTCTTCCTTAGAGTCGCCGAGATGGCCTGATGTGTGAGTATGCTGGTAGCACAAACCACCCTAATGTTTCTTCCATACAAGACTCACCGAAGAAGACATTGTTGAAATGATCAGGAAGTTAACTAGCGAGCCCTTAGAGAACTGTGCCAAGATTGAGCTCAAGCCTTTCTGCCTCTCCAACCCGGCTCCAACGGTAACAATCTAAGTCGCCTCCTTCCATTCTTTCAATACATTTCCCCATGTTCCTGATCTGAACTGTCATTACACAAATCAGAAAGGATTAGCATTTTAGTCTTGAAGGCCCAAGGGAAATCGTTCAGAAAACAACCAAGCCGCCTCCTAAGAAGAAAAAGAAGAACAAAGGCAAAGCCGCCGCCAAGGAGTCATCTGTCGTGGGCGAGTCTCGCACCGGCGAAGAACAATCAGAGGTAAAAATTTACCCTTTTGCTTGTTATCACTATATTTTGACTTATGCTTATGCCCCGTTACCTTTGTTCGTAGGAGGATGACTATGAGAGCCAAGATGACGTCGTCGAGGTAATTTCTATTTCTTCGGACTCAACTTCTTCTTCTTCTAAGCTGGCCAGGCGGATTTGTGGAAAAGTTCCCATGTCCCACCCAAATGCTCATCTGGACCCTGATTTCCTTTTGAAGAAGGCGAGGTATGCCCCCAAACGTCATACCCGCAGCCATTCTGGCGACTTAGTTTCTGGGTTACCCGAAAAGACAACTGGTCGGAAACGACAAAGTGAGGTATACTCCTGTTAACACCTTTCCCTTCTTGTGAAAAATGTTATTCGCAATTCGTTCACTCCTTGAACTCTTGTCCATCAGGTCTCTCCTCCTTCATCCGGCGACTCAGTAATGTCGGATCTTCCCCCAATGATTCGTGTACAGGGGTAAGTTCTTTTATTAACCTTTTCCCTTCTTAATAATGATACATGTCCTAACTTTGGTGTCTTTTCATCTAATAGCACAAGCAAAGAAGAGGAAAACTTGCGACTTGTCTTCTGCTCCTAAAATAACTGAGGTGTTTGGTATGAGCACCTCTATCTCAGAACTTGATGAAGACCCAGCGGCAACTCATGATGACCCTTGTGGATGACATTCCTGATTTCCGGACTGATCCTTCAAGCCCTCTGAAGGAGGTAACTGAAAATGTTAACCCGCCAAGCTCTTCCAAGGCGGCTGAAGATCCAGATACCGTAGTTGTTACTGGTACTGGCTACTGGAAGCCTGCCACAGCGGTGTTAACAAAACATGCCTCCAAAGAGACCCACTCTTCTGTAGAACCAGACATTACCAAGCTGAAGCTTCCCAATTATAAGAAACTTGAATTTGAGCAACTCTGTTCTGGTTTCGTAAGTCGTCTGGAAACAAGCTATGAAATGGAAAAGAGCTTGGTCAACATGATGCGGATCAAACATGAGGTACATCCTTTGTTACATGTATTTCCACCCATTAGCCTTCCAGAAGACTAGTTTTCTTTAATGAATTGCGTTATCTTGTGAAACCCATGTTTGCCTGTAGCCCCCAAGAGCTGGGTCATCTTTTGTAAGATGAGCCGGGTTTTGAATTTATAAAAAACTTCAACCTGTAGCCCCCAAGGGTCGGGTCATCTTTTGAAAGATGAGCTGGGTCTTGAATTTAGTGAAAAACTTCAACCTGTAGCCCCCAAGGGCCGGGTCATCTTTTCAAAGATGAGCCGGGTCTTGAATTTAGTAAAAAACTTCAACGTGTAGCACCCAAGGGCCGGGTCATCTTTTGAAAGATGAGTCGGGTCTTGAATTTTGTATGACTTGAAAAGAATCATACATTAGCCCCCAAGTGTGAGGGATGTTTCTTGCAAAATTTCTGAAACTTGCCTCCCCAAAATTTGTTTGCAGGAATCCTTGACCCGGGCTGACTCATCCTTAGCTGATTTGAAGAAAAACTTAGCCGAACAACAGGATGCTCGGGCTAAGTCTGAAGAGAAATATCGGTCGGCCCTTGCTGACATGGAGTAAATGAAGGTTGATCATCAAAAATTTGAGAATAAAGCCCATGCTGATCAAGCCGCCATCATGAAGCGGGCGGAACAAGCCGAGGAGTAGCTGGAAGCTGCTCTGCAAGAGCTCTCCGGTTTAAAAAAGCATATCTCCAACATGACCCAAGCCATCTTTGGTAAGGATCAGTTCCCTTCATCTGAAAAAGAGCCGCAATGCAAATACTAATTGTCACATGTTATCCTTTGTAGGTCCGCGAGCCGCCAATCTTCAAAACGACTGCATCGTGAAGCTGAAGGTGAAGGTGATTTACACCTTTACAGAGCATTTGTATACGGGAGGCATCATGACGATGAAGGCAGTGATGGGCAACAAGGAGCCAATAAAATCCATCAAGCATATGTTGGGTTGCCTGTCAACACTGCCACCTCAAGTAGAAGAACTAAAGAGATCAGCCGCCCGAAAGGGAGCACTGACTACCCTAAATCAGTGCATGGCCTATGCTCCTGAACTTAAGCCAGAGGAGGTGGATGCTGGTTATCCGGAATAGAAAGATGACGAATCGAATTTCACTGAAGAGTATTACCACCAGTGTGTGAAGGCGTCTCACTCCGCGGCGACTCAGTTAGTGGCCAACCTAGATTTGAACAAATACTAGGCGGCATATGATGACAGCAATAAAAGGGTGACTCCCCCTTCGTATGAAGTTACCAGCCTGACTCCACGACGGCGTAAGAATCCCTTCGATTTTGATGCTGACCTATCTGTCATCCTGAGCGATGAAGACGGGTTTGTCGCCTTGTCCAAGTACAATTGGAAACTGGGGGACTTACAAAGCGAAGATGGAGAGAGCTCAAGGCAGGGTGACCCGGAGGCAGTTTGAGCTTACTCTGCATGTAATTGGTTCTTCAAAAACAATTTGATTATTTTCTGACCGGGAAATGACGCTCGGTATGGCCGACTGAGCCATGTAATAGTCTTTAGGTTTCAGGGAAACAAGCTTCCACCAATGCCTTATGCTTGACAGTTTTGAATTGTCATCCTTTTCGTGAATCATGAATCGCCTTTCCCAATCCTTATGCTTGATAGTTTGGAAGTGTCATAGTTTGACAAAAAAATTCTTCAACCTGTTTACCAGGGAAAACATCATAAACTGACTCAATGAGTCGTGGCAAGCGATAAACCAGCCTAGTGGGTCATGGCGAGTTATAAACAAGGATCCGGCTCAGTGAGTCGCGGTGAGTCATAAAAATGTTTTACGAAACCTTGCGGCAGTGCCACGACAGGATAGGACGAGTTTGCAAAACTCTAGTGCCACCCCAAGAAGGCTTTTGCAACAACCCAAGTTTTCTTTAGACCGGCTGATCAGGCGCGAATCAAGCTTCAGTGAAGCAGGTTCAGTGAACCAATGGTTTATCTATTTTTGTGTTGCTCTGGCCGGTACCTTTCATGTTTTAACCAAGGTGAGTTCAAGGTCCAAAAAGCGGATTGACTCGCCAAGAGTACATGGTTCCATAGGGCAACTCGTCCAACCCATAGTCGAGTATAACCATTTGTAATGCGGTAATTTTTCGCTAGGCAAGAGGGTATTCAGGCTGAACTCAGTGAGTGGAAGCCCCCAAGTGACCTATGATTAGGGAAAAAACCAGACATAGGATTGCAGAAGCGTGTCCGCTCTTACTGCAAAACGACTTGGGAGCTAGTAGCCCCCAAGTAAGCTGGCTTAGTTCTCAAAATCATATAAGGCGCCCATGTTTGAACCGTGCAACGTGGCAACTTTGGTCCTCTTTGGCTTACTAGTACCCAGTTTTGAAATAAGTGCAGCATGGCGACTTATGCTCTTTGATACTGATAGCGTCCATGCTTGTACGACTTATGAAACAATAAAGACTCATGCTTTCAAGAAGCTGAAACGGCAAAGGACCCCGAAGTTCGTGGGTGCCGGCTTTATTGCATTATAAATAAAAGATTACAAATTTGATATTGTAAAAAATAAAGGAGCTCATGGCTCTAGGTGTAGTAAGGCCGCAAGTGGGCGATATTCCAGGGGCGAATTGTCCCAACCTCTGTTGTTGGCCTATCAGGGCGAAGATCCACCAAGTAGTCGTTCTGAAGATTCTTGCTGATGACAAACGGTCCTTCCCATGGTGGTGATAACTTATGCATACCAGTGTGGTCTTGAATCAACCAGAGAACTAAGTCGCCCTCTTCAAAAGTCCGGCTCTTGACCCGACGGCTGTGATAGCCTCGCAAGTCTTGTTGATCGATCGCCAAACGTGATGCGGCCAAGTCCCGCTCTTCCTCCAAAGTATCCAACGAGTATTGAAGTGCTAATTTGTTGTCCTGTTCCACATAAGCAGCGACTCGTGGTGAATCATGTCTGATGTCACTTGGCAATACTGCCTCTGCCCCGTAGACCAGTAAAAATGGAGTAAAACCCGTACATCGATTTGAGGTGGTTCTGATGCTCCATAAAACTGAGGGCAGTTCTTCAACCCAAATCCCCGGGGTACTCTCCAGAAGTACCACAAGCTGGGGCTTCATTCTTTGCAATATTTCTTGATTCGCCCTTTCTGCCTGTCCATTACACTAGGGTGTGCGACTGCAGAAGGTAAAGCCGGATATTCTCCCTTTCGCAAAACTCTTGCATTGCGCCCTTTGATAGATTAGTACCATTATCAGTAATGATACTATGAGGATATCTGAAACGGAAGATCAACTTTTTCAGAAATTTGACAGTCGTATCTGCATCACAGCTACCAACTGGTTCTGCTTCGACCCACTTGGTAAACTTGTCAACCGCCACCAATACGTCAGTCTTTTTGTTGGACGACATTTTGAGAGGACCAACCATGTCCATCCCCCAGACCGCAAACGACCATGTGATTGGAAGTATCCGTAAATCCCGAGCCGGCACGTGCATCTCACGCCCAAATTTTTGGTAACCATCACATCGGTGAACTATATCTTCAGCATCCGCATGAGCTGTCAGCCAATAAAACCCATGCCTAAAAGCTTTGGAAACCAGGGAGTGATACGTCCATTTGGCATCATGCTTTTATGTTGATATTTATCACTTTTTGGGCTGTTATTTCACTTCACGGTACAATACTTATGCCTTTTGTCTCTTGTTTTGCAAGGTTTACATGAACAGGGAGAATGCCGACAACTGGAATTCTGGCCTCAAATTGGAGCAAGTTTGAGATACCTATTCTGCGCAACTCCAAACGCCGTAAAAATCAACAAGGATTTTTTTCGGGATTTATAAAAAATACTGGGCCGAAGAAGTGCCAGAGGGGTGCCAGCAGGTGGCCACAAGCCTGCTAGGCGTGGCCACCCCCCTGGCCGCGCCTAGGGGGCTTGTGCGCACCCAGCTGGCCATTTGGCCCCCCTCTTCTGCTATATGAAGGGTTTCGTCCGGACAAAATATCAGGAGGAGGCTGTTTTGAGGATTCACCGCCGCCACGAGGCGGAACTTGAGCAGAACCAATCTAGAGCTCCGGCAGGATGATCCTGCCGGGGAAACTTCCCTCCCAGAGGGGGAAATCATCGCCATCGTCATCACCAACACTCCTCTCATCGGAGGGGACTCGTCACCATAAACATCTTCATCAGCACCATCTCATCTCCAAAGCCTTGTTCATCACTTGTAACCAATCTCCGTCTCGCGACTCCGATTAGTACTTGTAAGGTTGCTAGTAGTGTTAATTACTCTTTGTAGTAGATGCTAGTTGGATTACTTGGTGGAAGAGTTTATGTTTATATCCTTGATGCTACTCATTACCTCTCTGGTCATGAATATGATTATGCTTTGTGAGTAGTTACTTTTTTTCCTAAGGACATGTGATAAGTCATGCTAATAGTAGTCATGTGAATTTGGTATTCGTTCGATATTTTGATGTGTTGTATGTTGTTTTTCCTCTAGTGGTGTTATGTGAACGTCGACTACATAACACTTCACCATTATTTGGTCCTAGAGGAAGGCATTGGGAAGTAGTAAGTAGATGATGGGTTGCTAGAGTGACAGAAGCTTAAACCCTAGTTTATGTGTTGCTTCGTAAGGGGCTTATTTGGATCCACTAGTTTAATGTTATGGTTAGACTTTGTCTTAATTCTTCTTTCCTAGTTGTGGATGCTTGCGAGAGGAGTTAACCATAAGTGGGATGCTTGTCCAAGTAAGGGTAGTACCCAAGCGCCGGTCCACCCACATATCAAACTATGAAAGTAACGAACGTGAATCATATGAACATGATGAAAACTAGCATGACAAAAATTCCCGTGTGTCCTCGGGAGCGTTTTTCCTCCTATAAGACTTTGTCCAGGTTTTTCCCTTGCTACAAAAGGGATTGGGCCACTTTGCTGCCCTGTTGCTACTTTTGTTACTTGTTGCTTGCTACGAATCGTCTCACCACACAATCACTTGTTACCGATAATTTCAGTGCTCGCAGATTTTACCTTGCTGAAAACCACTTGTCAGATCCTTCTGCTCCTCGTTTGGTTCGACACTCTTACTTATCGAAAGGACTACGATTGATCCCCTATACTTGTGGGTCATCAATACTCTTTTCTGACGCCGTTGCCGGGGAGTGAAATGCCTTTGGTAATTAAGTGGAAATTGGTAAGGAAACATTCATATAGTGTGCTGAAATTTATTGTCACTTGTCACTATGGATACTAATCCTTTGAGGGGCTTGTTCGGGGTATCTTCACCTCGAACGGAAGCACAAATAGTTGCTCCTCAACCTGCTGCACCTACTGAAAATATTTTCTTTGAATTTCCTTCGGGTATGCTTGAGAAACTGCTGGCTAATCCTTTTACAGGAGATGGAACATCACATCCAGACTTGCATCTAATCTATGTAGATGAACTTTGTGGTTTATTTAAGCTTGCAGGTTTTCTCGAGGATGAGGTCAAGAAGAAGGTCTTTCCTTTATCTTTGAAGGATAAGGCGTTGACATGGTATAGGCTATGTGATGATACTGTATCATGGAACTACAATCGGTTGAAATTGGAATTTCATCAAAAGTTTTATCCTATGCATTTAGTGCATCGTGATCGGAATTATATTTATAATTTTTGGCCTCGTGACAGAGAAAGCATCGCTCAAGCTTGAGGGAGGCTTAAATCAATGTTATATTCATGCCCCAACCATGAGCTCGCGAGTGAAATTATCATTCAGAACTTCTATGCTCGGCTTTCTCATGATGATCGCACTATGCTTGACACTTCTTGTACCGGTTCTTTTATGAAGAGATATATTGACTTCAAATGGAATTTACTGGAGAGAATTAAACGCAACTCTGAAGATTGGGAGCTTGAAGAAGGTAAGGAGCCAGGTATGAATTTGAAGTTTGATTGCGTTAAATCCTTTGTTGAAACAAATACTTTTTGTGACTTTAGCGCTAAGTATGGACTTGACTCTGAGATAGTAGCTTCACTGTGTGAACCATTTGCTGCTCATATTGATCTCCCCAAAGAGAAGTGGTGTAAATATCATCCTCCCTTAGAAGTCAATGTAGTTAAACCCAATCCAGTTGAAGAGAAAGTCATTGCCTATAATGTTCCTATTGTTCCCAGTGCTTACATTGAGAAACCACCTTTCCCTGTTAGGATAAAAGATCATTCTAAAGCTTCAACTGTGATACGTAGAGGCTACATTAGAACACCTACACCCCCTGAGAAAATTGGAGTTGAACCTAGCATTGCTATTATCAAAGATCTTGTGTCCGACAATGTTGAGGGACGTAATATTCACTTCTGTGAAGATGCTGCTAGACTTGCTAAACCTCACGCTAGAGACAAACATAGGCTTGTTGTTGGCATGCCTATTGTTTCTGTTAAGATAGGAGATCATTGTTATCATGGTTTATGTGACGTGGGTGCTAGTGTTAGTGCAATACCTCAATCCTTATATGATGAAATTAAAGACGAGATTGCACCTGTTGAGATAGACCCTATTGATGTCACTATTCAGCTTGCCAATAGAGATAATATCTGCCCTGTGGGAATTGTTAGGGATGTTGAAGTCTTGTGTGGTAAAACGAAGTATCCTGCTGATTTTCTCGTTCTTGCTACCACTCAGGATAACTTTTGTCCCATCATATTTGGCAGACCTTTTCTCAATACCGTCAATGCTCATATTGACTGTGAGAAGCAAACTGTCACTATTGGCTTTGAAGGCGTGTCACATCAGTTCCATTTCTCCAAGTTTGGTAGACAACCTCATGAAAAAGAGTTGCCAAGTAAGGATGAAACTATTGCCTTGGCTTCTATTGCCGTGCCCCCTACTAATCCCTTAGAGCAATACTTGCTTGAGCATGAAAATGATATGCATATGGATCAAAGGGATGAGATAGATAGAGTTGTCTTAGAACAATATCCTATCCTTAAGAATAACTTGCCTGTTGAACTGCTTGGGGACCCACCCCCACCAAAAGGTGATCTTGTGTTCGAGCTTAAACAGTTACCTGATACTCTGAAGTATGCTTATCTTGATGAAAAAGAGATATATCCTGTTATTATTAGTGCTAGCCTCTCAGAGCATGAAGAATAGAAGTTATTAAAAACCATGAGAAAGCACCGTGCTACTATTGGATATACTCTTGATGATCTTAAGGGCATTAGTCCCACTCTATGCCAGCACAAGATTAAAACTGATCATGATTCCAAGCCAGCTGTTGATCATCAATGGAGATTAAATTCTAAGATGAAAGAGGTCGTAAGAAAAGAAATACTAAAGCTCCTGGAAGCGGGTATTATCTATCCTGTTGCTCATAGTAATTGGGTGAGTCCGGTGCATTGCGTCCCTAAGAAGGGAGGCATTACCGTTGTCCCCAATGATAAGGATGAATTGATCCCACAGAGGATTATTACTGGCTATAGGATGGTGATCCATTTTACGAAATAGAATAAGGCCACTAGGAAAGATCATTACCCTTTGCCTTTTATCGACCAAATTCTAGAAAGAGTGTCTAAACACACACACTTCTGCTTTCTAGACGGTTATTCTGGTTTATCCCAAATACCAGTTGCACAGTCTGATAAGGAGAAAACCACTTTCACCTGCCCTTTCAGTACCTTTGCTTATAGACGTATGCCTTTTGGCTTATGCAATGCACCTGCTACCTTTCAAAGATGTATGATGGCTATATTCTATGACTTTTGTGAAAAGATTGTCGAGGTTTTCATGGATGACTTCTCCCTTTACGGGTCTTCTTTTGATGATTGCCTCAGCAACCTTGATCGAGTCTTGCAGAGATGTAAAGACACCAACCTTTTCTTGAATTGGGAGAAGTGCCACTCTATGGTTAATGAAGGCATTGTCTTAGGTCATAAATTTTCTGAAAGAGGTATTGAAGTCGATAAGGCTAAGGTTGATGCAATCGAGAAAATTCCATATCCCACAGATATCAAAGGTATAAGAAGTTTCCTTGGTCATGCTGGTTCCTATAGAAGGTTCATTAAAGACTTCTCTAAGATTTCTAGGCCTCTTACCAATCTCTTTCAAAAGCATATTCCTTTTGTTTTTGACGATGATTGTGAGGAAGCCATTGAAATACTTTAGAAGGCCTTGATAACCGCACCTATTGTTCAACCACCTGATTGGAACTTACCTTTTGAAATCATGTGTGATGTTAGTGATTATGTTGTTGGTGTTGTTCTAGGGAAAAGAGTTAATAAGAAGTTGAATGTTATTCACTATGATAGTAAAACTCTAGACAGTGCCCAAAGAAACTATGCTACTACGGAAAAGGAATTTTTAGCAGTCGTGTTTGCATGTGAAAAGTTCAGGTCTTACATAGTTGATTCCAAAGTCACTATTCACACTGATCACGCTGCCATTAAGTACCTCATGGAGAAGAAGGACGCTAAACCTAGACTTATCAGATGGGTTCTCTTGCTACAAGAATTTGATTTGCACGTTGTCGACAGGAAGGGTGCTGATAACCCAGTAGCAGATAACTTGTCTAGGTTGGAGAATGTTCTTGATGACCCACAACCTATTGATGATAGCTTTCTTGATGAGCAATTGAATGTCATCAACGCTTCACGTAGTGCACCGTGGTATGCTGATTATGAAACTATATTGTTGCCAAATATATACCACCTAGTTTCACATGCCAGCAAAAGAAGAAATTCTTCTTTGACTTGAGACATTACTTTTGGGATGATCCTCACCTTTATAAGGAAGGACTAGATGGTGTTATTAGACGTTGTGTACCTGAACATGAATAGGGACAGATCCTATAGAAGTGTCACTCCGAGGCCTACGGAGGATACCATGCGGGAGATAGAACTGCACACAAGGTATTGCAATCAGGTTTCTATTGGGCCACTCTCTTCAAGGATGCCCGTAAGTTTGTCTTGTCTTGTGACGAATGTCAAAGAATAGGTAATATCAGGAAACGACGGGAAATGCCTATGAACTATTCAATTGTCATTGAACCATTTGATGTTTGGGTCTTCGATTATATGGGACCTTTTCCAAAATCCAACGGGTATACTCATATCCTAGTTGTTGTTGATTACGTCACTAAGTGGGTAGAAGCTATCCCCACTAGTAGTGTTGATCACAACACTTCTATCAGGATGCTTAAAGAAGTTATTTTCCCTAGATTTGGAGTCCCTAGATATCTAATGACCGACGGTGGTTCACATTTCATTCATCGTGCTTTCCGTAAAACGCTTGCTAAGTAGAATTTCAACCATATAATTGTGTCTCCCTATCACCCTCAGTCCAGTGGTCAAGTAGAGGTAAGAAATAGAGAGATTAAACTGATTCTGCAAAAGACTGTCAACATGTCTAGAAAGAATTGGTCTAAGAAGCTCGATGATGCACTGTGAGCTTATAGAGCTGCCTATAAGAATCCCATGGGCATGTCCCCGTACAAAATGGTGTACGGTAAAGCATATCATTTACCTCTTGATCTAGAGCATAAAGCTTATTGGGCAAGCAAAGAGCTCAACTTTGATTTCAAACTTGCCGGTGAGAAGAGGTTATTTGACATTAGCTCGCTTGATGAACGGAGAACTCTAGCATATGAGAATGCCAAGTTGTTCAAAGAAAAAGTTAAGAGGTGGCATGATAAAAGGATACAAAAGCGTGAGTTCAATGTAGGTGATTATGTCTTGCTATATAATTCTCGTTTAAGATTCTTTGCAGGCAAGCTTCTCTCTAAATGGGAAGGTCCCTATATTGTTGAGGAAGTATATCGTTCTGGTACTATCAAGATCAACAACACGGAAGGTAATTGTCCGAGAGTTGTGAATGGGCAGAGAATCAAGCATTATATCTCAGGTACTCCCATAAATGTTGAAAGCAATATTATTAATACCATAACTCCGGAAGAATACCTAAGGGTTATTTATCACCCTGTTTCAGACTCCGAAAACGAAGAGGTATGTGATTTTGTAGGAAAAGAGACTCCAAAACTTTTCCAATAGGAATTTTTCTCCGCTTTGGAATATTTGAAAAAATACAAAAATTGGAAGTAGTTCGGAAAGCGCGCGAGGAGGCGACAAGCCTGCCAGGCGCGGGCCCACCCCCTGGTCGCGCCTGAGGGGCTTGTGGCCACCTCGTGTGCCTCCCGGACTCCATTTTCATGCGGAGTACTCCTTCTGGTCTGGAAAAAATCATTATATATTCTCCCGTAAGGTCTGACCCTCGTATCACGCAGATTTCCTCTGTTTTCGTTTTCGAGCCTGTTTCTGTTGCAGATCTAGATTGCTATGACATCCCCAAAAGCTCCGAAGGACAAGATCTTCGAGAAGGTCATCAATCCCTACCTCATGGGAGTGCTGCAACACCCTAAATCTATCGAGATGCGTGAGGGGATGTTGCACATCCGTAATGTTGAGGGACCTAAGAAGAGCGGAAGCATGGAGGCGAGGCTCGAAGCAATGGAGCAACAAGTCTTC
Organism: Hordeum vulgare subsp. vulgare; assembly: GCF_904849725.1. Taxonomy (NCBI): domain Eukaryota; kingdom Viridiplantae; phylum Streptophyta; class Magnoliopsida; order Poales; family Poaceae; genus Hordeum; species Hordeum vulgare. The sequence continues at coordinate 293,246,462 of NC_058523.1, read as the reverse complement.
AAGTTCCAAGGGATGGTGGAACGTGGACTCAACGCAAACCACATGATGATCACGGAATTCACCAACAAGCACATGATTGATGCCAATGCCATTGGGAAGCACCTCTCCAGGCTCTATGACAGGATTGATCACCTCCAAGCCCAGATCTATGACCTGCAGAACCAAAATTGTGAGTATGAGTATAGATTTAAATCAATACGGTTGGCTGCAGATTTGAGGATTGCGGAGACTCGTTCATCTTTCCATGATGGAGCACCTATGCCTTGGAAGACATAGGATCAAACCCATGTTGCAACAACTTCACTACCATCACCCCCAAAGGAAGACAACTGAGCATGGGTATGGGCAATCCCCTTGGCTGGTGCCAAGCTTGGGGGAGTTGCCCCGGTATTGTATCACCATCACATCTTTTTCTTTTACCTTTGTTTTAGTTTGTTCCTTTTTAGTTTTCTCTTTCTCTAGTAGAATAAAGGTCTTAGTGTTTAGTCTTGAGTTTTGCTTTGTGTCACCCCCGATGTATTTGAGCTCGTGAGACATATAATAAAGAGTGTCTTAGTTGAAGGCTTTACCTCTTGCCATGATCAAAAGAATGAGAAAAGAACAAAAGCATGAAAGATCATGTAATGATCTTATGGGAAGTGATGGCTTCACATATAAAAAGAATGATGATTGAAACTTGTTGAGGGTAGACAAACGTAGACCTTGGTCATCGTTGCAATTAATAGGAAGTGATAAAGAAAGAGAGGTTCACATATAAATATATCATCTTTGACACCATATATGATTGTGAACACTCACTAAACTATTGCATGCCTAGAAGTAGATGTTGGACAAGGAAGACAACATAATGAATTGTGTTTGCTTGGTTCCGAACAATGTTATATGATTAGAGATCCCTTGCATGTGACAATTGCTTCCACCTCATATTAGCAAAAACACCCGCACCGAGAAGAGATACTACTTGTGCATCCATAAACCTTCAACCCAGTTTTGCCATGAGAGTCCACCATACCTACCTATGGATTGAATAAGATCCCTCAAGAAAGTTGTCATCGGTGCAAGCAATAAAAATTGCTCCCTAATATGTATGATCTATTGGTGTGTGGAAAATAAGCTTTGTACGAACCTGTGATGAGGAAGACATAAAAGCGACAGACTGCATAATAAAGTTCTTTATCACAGGAGGCAATATAAAGTGATGTTCCTCCGCACTAAGAGGACACGCATCCAAACCTCAAAAGCGCATGACAACCTCTGCTTCCCTCTGCGAAGGGCCTATCTTGTACCTTTACTTTTTGCCCTTGAAAGATTCATGGTGATCTTCACCAATTCCTTATCTCACCTTTATCTTGGCTAACGTCAAATGCTAGGGAAAGATCTATATTTATATGTCAACTTGGAAGTAAGTATTCATGAATTATTATTGTTGACATTACCCTTGAGGTAAGCAGTTGGGAGGCAAAACTATAAGCCCCTATCTTTCTCTGTGTCCAGCTAAAACTTTGATCTCATGAGTACCACGTGAGTTGTAGCAATTGTAGAGAACGAAAAGATGATTGAGTATGTGGATTTGCTTACAAGCTCTTATTTGACTCTTTCTGATGTTGTGATAAATTGCAATTTCTTCAATGATTAAAGGCTATCGGTTGTTACTTCTCGGTAAGGTTCTTGATCCATGTTTTACTTCGTGAAGGAATTGTCACTTTAGCATGAGAGATTATATGTTGGTATTGCTGTTCTGCTCATGATCATGATGCATGCATGTTCGTTTTTTTTTGTCGACGCCTCTCTCCCTAAACATGTGGTCATATTTATTGAGCTCGGCTTTCGCTTGAGGACAAGCGAGGTCTAAGCTTGGGGGAGTTGATACGTCCATTTTGCATCATGCTTTTATGTTGATATTTATCGCTTTTTGGGCTCCTATTTCACATCACGGTACAATACTTATGCCTTTTCTCTCTTATTTTGCAAGGTTTACATGAAGAGGGAGAATGCCGGCAACTGGAATTCTGGCTTGAAATTGCAGCAAGTTTGACATACCTATTCTTCGCAACTCCAAACGCCGTAAAAATCAACGAGGATTTTTTTCGGGATTTATAAAAAATACTGGGCCGAAGAAATGCCACAGGGGCGCCAGCAGGTGGCCACAAGCCTGCTAGGCGCGGCCACCCCCCCTGGCCGCGCCTAGGGGGCTTGTGGGCACTCAGCTGGCCCTCTGGCCCCCTCTTCTGCTATATGAAGGGTTTCGTCCGGGGAAAATCAGGAGGAGGCTTTCTCAAGGATTCACCGCCGCCACGAGGCGGAACTTGAGCATAACCAATCTAGAGCTCCAACAGGACGATCCTGCCGGGGAAACTTCCCTCCCGGAGGTGGAAATCATCGCCATCGTCATCACCAACACTCCTGTCATTAGAGGGGACTTTTCACCATCAACATCTTCATCAGCACCAACTCATCTCCAAGCCCTAGTTCATCACTTGTAACCAATCTCCGTCTCACGACTCCGATTGGTACTTGTAAGGTTGCTAGTAGTGTTAATTACTCTTTGTAGTTGATGCTAGTTGGATTACTTGGTGGAAGAGTTTATGTTCAGATCATTGATGCTACTCATTACCTCTCTGGTCATGAATATGATTATGCTTTGTGAGTAGTTACTTTTGTTCCTGAGGACATGGGATAAGTCATGCTAATAGTAGTCATGCGAATTTGGTATTCGTTCGATATTTTGATATGTTGTATGTTGTTTTTCCTCTAGTGGTGTTATGTGAACGTTGACTACATAAAACTTCACCATTATTTGGGCCTAGAGGAAGGCATTGGGAAGTAGTAAGTAGATGATGGGTTGCTAGAGTGACAGAATCTTAAGCCCTAGTTTATGTGTTGCTTCGTAAGGGGCTGATTTGGATCCACTGCTTTAATGCTATGGTTAGACTTTGTCTTAATTCTTATTTCGTAGTTGCGGATGCTTGCGAGAGGGGTTAATCATAAGTGGGATGCTTGTCCAAGTTAGGGTAGTACCCAAGCTCCAGTCCACCCACATATCAAACTATCAAAGTAACGAACACGAATCATATGAACATGATGAAAACTAGCATTACAGAAATTCCCGTGTGTCCTCGGGAGCGTTTTTCCTCCGATAAGACTTTGTCCAAGCTTGTCCCTTGCTACAAAAGGGATTGGGCCACTTTGCTGCACCATTGCTACTTTTGTTACTTGTTGCTTGCTACGAATCATCTCACCACACAATCATTTGTTACTGATAATTTCAGTGTTTGCAGGTTTTACCTTGCTGAAAACCACTAGTGAGATCCTTCTGCTCCTCGTTGGGTTCGACAATCTTACTTATCGAAAGGACTACGATTGATCCCCTATACTTGTGGGTCATCAGGGAGCGTGACTCGACATGATGACCACAGTCGCCTACATCAATTTCACTGAGAATCATACATCCTTCCTCGGAAGAGAAACACCTTTGAAATACTCCTAAAGTGCTTCGCTTATGCAACTCGCCGTTATGCATGACCATGGACTTGCATCGACGGACGATTTGGCGGGCCAACAACTCATCATTTTGTAACTCGCCTCATGTGAGATACGCCATTTAGGGAACCGCCCAATCCGGGGTAGCACGAAGAGCCACAAGTGGAGACTCAGGATCTGCCACCGCCAGAACATCCTCTGAAGGCAGCCTTACCGATGGGTTATGTAACACATCCAAAAAGACATTTGGGGGGGCGGCTTACATTGTGAACCGAGGCGTGAAAGGGCATCTACCGCTTCATTAAGTCGCCGATCGATGTGATCCACCTGATAACCTTGAAAATGACCCGCCACGTCCGACACAGCTCGCATGTAAGCCGCCATCCAGGGATCTCTGGAATCCCAAGTGCCAAAAACCTGTTGTGCCACTAGATCTGAGTCGCCCAAACATCTGACTCGGGTGAGATTCATCTCTTTGGGGAGTCGCAACCCATGGAGCAGAGCTTCATATTCTTCTGCGTTGCTGGTACATGAAAACATGAGTCGGAGGACACAGCAGAATTTGTCACCACGAGGCGAAGTTAACACCACACCAGCCCCCAAGCCTTCCAACTGCCTAGACCCTTCAAAATGGATGGTCCAGTATGTGTGACCAGGCCTGTCTTCTAGAATCTGCAAATCGGTCCAGTCTTTGATGAAATCCACTAGTGCTTGAGACTTAATGGTCGTACGAGGGGTATATCGCACATGGTGAGGTCCTTACTCGATGGCCCACTTAGCAATCCGTCCAGTTGCTTCTCGATTTTGTATAATATCACCAAGGGGGCAAAACTGACCACCGTGATGGGGTGCTCTTGAAAGTAGTGTTTCAGCTTCCGGCTCGCCATAAACACCCCAAAGACCAGCTTCTGCCAATGCGTGTAGCGTTGTTTGGAGAGGATGAGGACTTCGCTGATAAAATATACTGGTTGCTGAACTGGATATTCCTTTCCTTCTTCTTTTCGCTCGACGACCACTCCCATGCTCAGTGCCTTAGAATTAGACGCGATGTACAAGATCATAGGTCCTTGTCCGTCGGAGTAGCCAATTCTGGCGGCTTAGCCAGTTGTTGCTTCAGGGCTTCAAAGGCTTCGTTGGCTTCATCCGTCCAAACAAAACGATCAGTTTTCTTGAGTAATTGATAAAGAGGGATGGCTTTCTCCCCAAGGCGATTTATAAAGCGACTTAGAGCCGCGATATGGCCCGCCATGCGTTGAACTAGATTGATATTGGCCAGCTTGCCTAGCGAAGTGATCGCTTCAATTTTATCTGGGTTAGCTTCAATGCCTCGCTCTAACACTAGAAAACCCAATAACTTTTGTATGGGAACACCAAAAACACACTTGGTAGGGTTAAGCCTCATCTGGTATACGCGCAAATTATCTAAAGTCTCCTTGAGATCGTCCAAGAGTGACTCCTTCTTCTGGGACCTGACTACGATGTCGTCAACATAGGCGTGGACATTGCGTCCGATCTGGCTATGAAAGCAATTCTGGATGCAAGGTTGATAAGTCGTCCCCGCACTCTTGAGCCCGAACAGCATAGACACGTAACAAAAGGCTCCAAAGGGGGTTATGAAGGACGTTTTCTCCTGGTCCGCCACAGCCATCTTGATCTGGTGGTATCCTAAGTAAGCATCCAAAAAACACAACCGCTCGCAACCCTCCGTAGAGTCAATAATTTGATCGATGGGGGGAAGGGAGAAAGGGTCCTTTGGACAGGCCCTGTTGAGGTCGGTATAGTCAATGCACATACGGAAGGAGCCATTCTTTTTTAGCACCAGGACCGGGTTAGCCAACCATTCAGGATGGAAAACTTCAATGATGAACCCGGCGGCCAAAAGCCGGGCGACTTCCTCTCTGATTGTCGTGCACCGTTCCTCGTTAAACCGGCGAAGATACTGTCGAACCGACTTCATTTTGGGGTCTATAATAAGATGGTGCTCAGCGAATTCTCTCGGTACACCTGGCATGTGTGAAGGTTTCCATGCGAAGATGTCCCGATTCTCACGGATGAATTCGATGAGCGCGCTTTCCTATTTGGGATCCAGACCCGTTCCAGTGGTGAACTGCTTTGTTGAGTCGCCAGGCGTGAAGTCTATCACCTTCGTGTCATTTGTTGGTTTAAACTTGAGGGGCGACACTCAATCGATTGTCGGTCTCTCGAGCGGCGTCATATCTGCCGGGTCAACATTGGCTTGGTGAAACTTGAGTTCCTTTGCCACGCAAGCCATCTCGACATAAGTTGTGTCCCCTTCCTCGCATTCTTGGGCTATTTTCCTGTCTCCATTGATTGTGATAGTCCCCCTAGGACCAGGCATTTTGAGCTTGAGATAAACATAACATGGGCGAGCCATGAACCGAGCGTAAGCCGGCCTTCCAAACAATGCATGGTAAGGGCTCCTGATTTTGACCACCTCAAACATGAGTGACTCGCTCATGTGATTAGACTCTGTACCAAAAGCCATGTTAAGTTTAGTCCGCCCAATAGGGTACGCCAACTTACCCAGAACAATGCCGTGGAAAACCGTGGATGATGGCATCAAGTCTTTCTCTAAGAGGTTCATCCTTCGAAAGGTATCAAAGTATAAGATGTTTATGCTGCTGCCACCATCCATAAGGACTTTGGAAAGGGTATATCCACCGACTTGGGGAGCCACGACCAAAGCCAAGTCGCCAGGGTTATCAACTTGGGGCGGGTGATCTTCCTTAATCCAGGTAATGGGTTGCTCAGACCAATTAAGGTACTTGGGGAGCGCCGACTCAACCACCCTAAAAGTTCTATGCTTCACCTTTTGGTCCCGTTTGCAAGTGTTGGTGGTGAACACGTGATACTGCCCACTATTCAGCTGCTTAGGATTATTCTGAAAGCCGCCATTGTCATCTTGCCGCTAGGGATCTCCCTCGGGGGGTGGTTGCTGGAACACGCCCTGCGGGTTGTACCGCTGTTGATTATGGACCTGGTATTGTCCGGCATTAGACTGTGACCCGCCCTACGGGCCCGGGTTAGGGAATCCACCGAACGGGCTTCGGTGTGACCCGGGCGTGCCGAACTGTTCGTGTCGCCCGCCTTGGTCACCATCTTGACCTTTCTTGAGCGCCTCAGCTCGGAACTCCTGCATCACGTAGCCATCCTCCCAAGATTGGGTAGACGGTCCTTCGGCTGTGGCGTGCTGTGGGCAGGGGCCTTTGAGCATCTCGTGATAGTTGTGCGGCTTCTTCCCGTTGAAGCCCCGTTTCTTCTGGCGCTGGTTCCCGTTGCTAGCATTCGTATTGGCGACAAAGTCTGGGGGACCTTCTTGTTGTCTCCTCTTACTTTGCCCGGCATGGTTGTGGTTGCTCCGCCCTTGAAACTGGGAGTGATCCTTTGATGAATCGCCTCTTCTAGTGGTGCTAACCTTGTCATCGTCTTCCCCAGGATCCTTAGTGTCATCCGACTCGGCATACCTGGTCAGGGTGTCCATCAACTCGCCCATGTCCTACACCTTAAGCTTGAGTCGCCCAAGCTTCAGCACCAAAGGCCCGTAATGAAAATTCTTCTCCAGAATTAGCACTGCCTGAGCCGCCGAGATGCCATCTGATGAATGAATGACCTCCGCAACCCGCTGCGTCCAATGATGGGCCGACTCGTCCGGCCGTTGGACGCAGTGTTGTAGGTCAACGATGGTCATCGGGCGTTTGCAAGTCCCTCGGAAATTCTTGATGAAACGTTCCTTCAACTCTGCCCAAGTGTTGATGGAGTTGGGTGGTACGTTTTTCAACCATGTGCGCAACGTGCCCTCGAGCATCATGGTAAAATACTTGGCACAGACCGCCTCATTTACAATGAGCATATCCATTGCAAGCTTGTAACTCTTGATCCATGACCCTGGCTCGAGATCTGGTGTGTAATTGGGCACATTTCTTGGTCCTTTGAAATCCTTTGGCATACACTCGTTGCGGAGAGCGGGCATGAGACAGGGCACCCCAATGTGCCTGCCACCTGTATCGGCCGACGCGGGTGGGGACTGGGCGTAAGCCGGACAGCCTTGACCACTGCAACCGCCGTCTCCATCAGGCGGGCGGCTCGCGCTGCATCCACGATGTCTTGGGCTCGGGTATCGTTCATCCCAGGCGGGTTGGTCTGTGGCAGACGTCGTTGCTCGCTGGTCACCGCGGGCGGATCATCATGGCGACTCCTGGTGTGACTCGCCTGGGGTGTGGAATGTAGCTGATCACGGTTATGCGAATATTGTGCGTGTTGGACTATCGTCGTTTTTAGCATCTCGATGGTGTTTCTCGCATCCACTTAGGCTAGGAAGTTTCCCTAAATTGGGAGAGACTCCAAGTGGCGGGTTGCCGCCAGCATGTTATCCACGGGATTCGAGAAGTGGCCCCGCGTTGTCTGGAAACGGGGCGCGTGGGCCTCTGTCGGCTGAGGCGGTGGCGGGTTAGGTGGTGGCTGAGTGGGACCCTGCCCCGGAGCGGCGTGCCAGGGCTGATCGGGTCCCATCCCAGGGGTGTGTGGACTGTCGAAGAGGCGAGTCGGGTTTAGATCGGCCAGGAGGCGACCATGATGTCTCCTTTGATGGATTGCATCGGACACACGTTGTTGTCGCTCGAGCCGCCAGCCTTCGATCTTCAACCGCTCTGTCTCCGTGGTGATCCGGACATGTTGTGTCGCCATCCTGGTGACTTCTGCTTCCATGTCCCACTGAGTCTTGGCCATTTCTTCCCGCAGCTTCGCCAGTTCAGCATTGATCATTTCCTGATTCTCCGCCGTTACAACGATCACTGTGAGTTTGGCTGTCTCTGCCGCCAACTCCGCCATGACCTGAGCCGGAGCTTTCGACGACCTGCCAGTTCCATTGTTTTCCTCCGGGTTCGGCTGAGGCGATGCCGCCCCCGCCATATAGATGGCGACTTGACAATGGGGTCCCACGAAGTCCTCGGAGTTTGCCGCCCGTGGCAACCCTCCGAGCTATCCCTCGTAGAGAGGATGGATTGAATCTGTGTCGCCCATAGATGACTCGTCGTCCAAGTTGATGGGAGTGATCTCATGGACCACCAGCTCATCCTGCAGGCTGGCTCCCTACATAAAGCCGACGAAAACGCGGCGTCCCTTGTCCTGACGAGTGATGGGGTGGGCGTACCCGTCCGGCTCGACGATGTCGGTGAAGGTGTCCGCCTCAGGTACGGGCGCCCCAATCTTGCTGATGAAGACGTGGATCTTACCGAAGTGGACCCTGTAACCAGATTCGATCGAATCGGCTTCAGGCCCCCACATTGAGTTGTCGATGTAGTATTGTCCACGGCGGCTTTTTGTCATGATGTCGACCGCATAGCTTCCTGACCCTGGAAGGGCTCCCTTTGAGAACTCAAATCCACCGTGCGCTAGCCCCACGGTGGGGGCCAACTGAAAGGACTTAGTGAAGGAACAATTGCACCTTGGTGACGACTCAAAGGGGGTGAGCGAAAGCGAGACTTAGATTTACTCAGGTTCGGCCCCTCGTGTGGAGGTAAAAGCCTACGTCATGCTTTGTGTAGATTGATGATGGATTCGATTACAAGGAGGGCGTAACTCGTGTGCCCTAGCTCTCGATGATTTCTAATATGCCCTATTTTCCCCAGAGACTCGCCTTTATATACAGGTCGAGGCCCTTGGGTTTACAAAAGTCCTAGCCACGCTACAGATCTTGGTCTTCCATATCTCTAAGTCTTCGTGCTTTCCAAGACTGGAAACCTCCTTGGCGGCTTATCTTCTGCATCAATCCTGAACCGCCATCCGGTTCATGGGCCCCTGGGCTAAGGCTTGCATTAACCATGTATGAGTTGCCCTTTTAGTGACCCCGCCCAGTTAGGGCGGGTTACACTGTAGGTAATATCCCCAACACCCCAAGCCGCCGGTGTGCTCGCCTCGGCCGGAGCTGGCCAGAGGCACCGGGGCCAGCACGGCTGCCCCTCCCTCCTCTGGTCCTCCCTGCCCGAGCAGGGGGGAGAAGAAGGGCATGAAGAGCGCCCCCTGTTAGCGAGCCATGGGCCGGGCCCGGCCTTTTTAAGTGAAAGCGCCCCCAGCCGCAGGAGCCTCCCCGCATGGAAGACCGTTTTCTCGTAAGGCGCCTTCAGCACAGCTGCTGTGCAGGGAGCTGAGCCACTGGGCGGGCCCAGGCTATTATCTTACGACCAATGCGCAGGATAGCCCAACTTTGGAGGCCCTCTTTCCCCCTTTTTATTTCACCAGTAAACTTCAAAAATCAATAGCAAAATCATTTGAGCTCCAAAATTGACGATTCAAATTTTTGCACGTCCCTAAAATCAAGACCTATCAATATATGTGCATTGCACATTTTTCCAGAAGACATTATGTAGGATTAATATTCAAGTGCCCATTTGAATATTTTAAACCCCACATTTTAAATTCCTATAGCATTCAAATCAACTCCAAATGGAGTGATTCCAAATTCCAGAGTCTTTTTATATCATGCCCTATTTTTGAAGCCTTGGTCAACATTTTTATCAGGATTTATTCTGTTAAATTAAATAAATAGCTTCCTATTGCTATTTATCCAATATTAGAAAGTCCATAGAATATTCTCCCCAACTCCAAATCCCATGAAACAACTTCGTAAATATTTCTAAAATTATACTGTGTTAAATGAGTGCCTCCACTCATTTTTATCATGAATTTTTTAGTAGGCTTCTTTTTAGATCACCTATCCTTCCTTTCATCCATTCAAAAATCCCTAATGGTCCAATTCTCCTATAGCAAGGTTCAGGTATTTTTCTTATGACCAGAGAGGTCCAAGAAAAATAAAACTCATATTTATGTAGCACTTTTGTTTCTGCTTTATGTTGGCTTACAGTTTGTTTCCGACGGTAGTTGACGGAGTAGAAGGACTACTCGGAGTTGGACCGGAAGACCTCGAAGACCCCAAGAACTTATGTGAGACAAGGCAAGCAACCCTTTGACCATGTTGAGATTTATAAATATTTGCATGCTAGTAGAGTAGTTATCTCCCATTGCATATGATCATGGATATTTGGTACATCATCGGTACGATGTTTCCGATGGTTCTTCTGGAGGACTTGCATTTTGAGCATGATCCTACCACCTATGAGGGTCATGCTAATATCATGTTGACAAGTAAAGATAAGCATAGTAGAAGCATGAGCATGATGGTGGTATATATCAAAGGTTTATGAAAACCCCATCGAGTGCCACTAATGCCCGAGTCTGATGATGAGTTAGGTGACCACGTGTGGAGAAGTGGTGCACCAGGAAATATTTTGGTGTGAGTGGTTTCAGAAATGGGATTAGATTTATGATGTGTCGACCGTCCCAACCTTACATGTGCGACCACGTTACCCCTTTATGGGATGGGGCTTTGTTGATTACTCTGATCGGTGCTAGCGAAGTGCCACCTTACTAGTGGCGGGAGTGATGTGTGGTCACTCTCGTGACGGGGTCGTGCCAGGTAGGACGAGTATGACGTTTTTACGTGTTCCGGGCAAACCGTTGGTCCCTGCATGGATGATACTATCCAGAGTCGGTGCTCATAAGACGTACATCATGTGGGCTGGGTACCAATCGGGTGGATCTCTCTGTCTAGTATCGTCAGGGGAAAGGCATTGATCGGGTACTTACCTCAGGTATGTTATATACCGCGAGTCGTGGATGACACGGAAGTTTCCCAGATCTCGTGGGTACATCGTACAACCTCTGCAGAGTGTAAAACTACTCGAGTAGCCGTGTCCAAGGTCAAGGACATTTATGTGGTGCTGCTTAAACTATGTCTAGTCGTTTCCACATAACCAAGCGTGAGTGTGTGTGTGTGTGTGTTCAAGGAATTATCTGAGTAAGAGATGATTTGACCAAGTTTGGTGACTTGGCATACTGGGTGAACCCAAAGTGTTCAGCCCATAACAAATATGTTGATATTTGTAACCTATTCTTCTAAATACCATCTAGCTTATGATGCACATCCATCTATGATTATGTTTATTTACAGTTAAGCTGCTATCCACCAATACTGCATATTAGTTGTTACCATACCAACTGCATTATCCATATCATGGGCTATTTGAGAGTACATTCAAAGTACTCATTGGCTTGCCACTGGTTATTTCATTGACCATGTATGAGAGATCAGGAAATGGTGAAGACCACCTTCGTGGCGTTCCTGCGAACTAGGATGCTTCCGAGTCAGAATGTCTGTAGGTTAAGGCTGATGGCATGGGTTCACGCTTTCGACAAATATTTCCGCTATTGGTAAAGTATGTTGTGTTGGCCCTCAAGTCCCTATATATGTAAGACTTGACCGCAATGGTCATTTATTGTATCAAACGGTATGTATGGATGTAAGACTCTTGTTATTCAGTTTATGTGTGATCGGTGTCCATTGATCTCTGGGATCACTAAGCACATTCATTCGACGATCTCGACTCGTAAGTCGGAGTTCCCACATCTTGGCACGACCCTGTCTCGAGAGTGACCACATCACTCCCACCATTAGTAATGCAGGCTCTTTACTAGCACAAACCATAGTAATCAGCAAAGCCCTGTACCATAAGGGGTATCATGGTTGTACATGTAAGGTTGGAGTAACGGTCGCAACTTAAACCAATCTGATTTCGAAAACCACACACTCACTAGCCTCGGAATACTACTTCTTTCTCAAGTGGCTACGTAGCTCACACCATCTCCCCCGGGCATTAGTGGCACCCGACTAGGTTTTCATAAAACCTTTGAAATCATCTTCCTTTATCGTCACCATGCATGTACCCAGTCCCATGCGTAACACTACTAGCAACCTAACTACATCCCACCCGCACAACCATCATAGGTAGGTAGGGTTTAGATCCCAAGTGCAAGTGTCAACGAAGAACTATCAGAAACATTCCATCAAGGTAGTTACCGATTCAACATGATCTTATGAATCGTAATGAAATGCTAAATATGACACGCACGAAAGTATTCTCTTACACATGATCAAGGGGTTCTTTCCTGGTTCATCAAAGTCCTTGAGGTCTTCATAACTTCTCGTCTAACTCTGAGCATTTCGTCTATGATACGTCTCCATCATATCTACTTTTCCAAACTCTTTTGCCCTTGTTTTGGACTCTAATTTGCATGATTTGAATGGAACTAACCCAGACTGACGTTGTTTTCAGCAGAATTGCCATGGTGTTGTTTTTGCGCAGAAATCAAAGTTCTCGGAATCACCTGTAAATTTACGAGGCTTTTTTGTGGAATATATCAAAAATACTGGCGCAAGAATTACCTGGAGGGACGGAGCTAGGAGCCCACAAGCCCAGGAGGGACGGAGCTAGGAGCCCACAAGCCCAGGAGGCACGGGCCCCCCTGGCCGCGCCTGGCAGGCTTGTGAGGCCCTCATGGCTCTGCTGCCTCCAACTCCAGCTCTATATAGTCTCTCTCGCCCAGAAAAAATTAAGAGAGAAGAGTTCATCGCGTTTCACGATATGGAACCGCCACCACCACCTGTTCTTCCTCTGGAGGGCAGATCTGGAGTCCGTTCTGGGCTCCGGAGAGTGGAGATCGACGCCGTCATCATCATCAACCATCCTTCATCACCAATTCCATGATGCTCTTCACCGTTCGCGAGTAATCTCATTGTAGGCTTGCTGGACGGTGATGGGTTGGATGAGATCTATCATGTAATCGAGTTAGTTTCGATGGGGTTTCATCCCTAGTATCCACTATGTTCTGAGATTGATGTTGCTACTACTTTGCTATGCTTAATGCTTGTTACTAGGGCCCGAGTGCCATGATTTCAGATCTGAACCTATTATGTTTTCATCAATATATGTGTGTTCTTGATCCTATCTTGCTAGTTGTAGTCACCTACTATGTGTTATGACCCGGCAACCCCGGAGTGACAATAGCCGGAACCACTCCCGGAGATGACCATAGTATGAGGAGTTCATGTATTCACTAAGTGCTAATGCTTTGTTCTGGTACTCTATTAAAAGGAGACCTTAATATCCCTTAGTTTCCATTAGGACCCCGCTGCCACGGGAGGGATGGACAATAGATGTCATGCAAATTCTTTTCCATAAGCACGTATGACTAAATACGGAATACATGCCTATATTACATTGACGAACTGGAGCTAGTTACAAATCACCCCTTGTTATAACTGATACATGATGAATGTCATCCGACATAATTATCCATCACCGATCCAATGCCTACGAGTTTTTCCTACCGGTCTTTGCTATGTTACTTTACCGCTACTGCTGTCACTGCTGCTACTGTTACCGCTATTGATGTCACTGCTGCTACTGTTACCGTTGCTACCATTGCTATCACACTACTTTGCTACTGAAACCTTTGCTGCAGATACTAAGTCTTTCAGGTGTGGTTGAATTGACAACTCAACTGCTAATACTCGAGAATATTCTTTGGCTTCCCCTTGTGTCGAATCAACAAATTTCGGTTGAACACTCTACCCTCAAAACTATTGCGATCCCCTATACTTGTGGGTTATCAAGACTATTTTCTGCTGTTGTTGCCGGGGAAGCATAACTCTATTCTCTGAGTCACTTGAGATTGACGTATGTTGATCACTATGAGGAATCCGAGAGATCCAAAAACTGAAGTCTTGCCCTCACCTACGAGGACAGGTAAGGAATTGCCATCTAGCTATGCACTTGATTTACCTTCAATTATGAGTAAGTTTGCGACACCACCACCTACTAGAAATTATGATGTGTTTCCTATGCTTGATGATGCTACTTATGCTATCCATGATGCTTATGATGATTCTTTGCTTGACACCGCTTTGCCATTGGGTGCATTCCTTGATGGACAAATTGCTAGAGTTGCTACTGAATGTGATGATAATATCTTGAGAAATGATAATGCTTGGACTATTCCCGAACCACCTTCGAAGCCAACTCCGAAGAAAAGAGGTATTCTATTCCTCAGTCCTGAAGATATGCAAGAAGCCAAGAAATCTATGCAAGAGAAAGGTCTTAAATCTGAAGATGTTAAGAATCTAGCACCTATTGAAAAAATACATGGTCTTGATAACCCGACATAGGTAGTAGAGGTAAATTCTCTTCGTAGATTCAATGAGACACTACAGGAATCTGAGAATTTGCCGTCTGCCATGGCTGACGGCAAAGGGGGGAACCACGGACGGCAAAGGCTTTGCCGTCCGTCACCAGACGGCAAAGTAGACGGCAAAAAAATATTCGGTGAAGAGGTTCTTTGCCATCTGCTTTTGTTAGGCGGACGGGAAAGAATCTTTGCCATGAGGGGGCAGACGACAAATTAAATGGGACGGCAGATCCACAGACGGTCCCGTTAAGTGTTAACGGTAGGCCTCCCCTCTTTGTCGTCTGCCCCCCCCTTTTCCATGAGGGGGCTGACGGCAAAGGGGGGGACCGAGCCCCCCTCTCTCTCCCCCCTTTGCCATCTGCCCTTCTCCCTTTGCCATGAGGGGGCTGGCGGCAAAGAGGGGACCCAACCCCTCTCTCTCTACCCCCTTTGTCGTCTGCCCTTCTCCCTTTGCCATGAGGGGGCTGACGGCAAAGGGGGGACCTAGCCCCTCTCTCTCCCCTCTTTGTCGTCTTCCCTCCCCCCTTTTCCATGAGGGGGCTGACGGCAAAGGGGGGACCCAACACCTTGCTACTGCAACAAAAGACCTTCCAACGGCGCCAGAAACAAGAGTGCTGACGGGAGACTATTCTTGTCTTGATACTCCTCAGCAACGGCACCAGGAATCCTTCTGCTACGGATACGCCTTTAGGGACTTCCTTGGCAAATATGTAAAGGATTCGCCCGTGGCCTTGGAGCCTTGCGTTGGTGTTCGACATAGCCCAAGAGCGGTCATCGAACTGTCCTTGACCGTGGACATGCTATTCAAATAATTTTACACTCTACAGAGGTTTGCGCACTGTACCCACAAGACTCGGGGAACTTCTGTGTCATCCATGACTCGCGGTATCTTACACACATAAGGTAAGAATCCGAACAATGCCTTTCCCATGGTGACACTAAACAAAGGGTACACTCGTTGGTGACATCCCTCATGATGTACATCATACAAGCCTCGCTCAAGATCGTAACATCGATGAGGGCACACGAAGGTGTGTCTAGTGTCTATGAAAATAGCCCATGGTCTCCCTTCCTGGCACGACCCCGTCTCAAGAGTGACCACGCCACTCCCGCCAGTAGTAATGCAGGCTCTCCGATAGCATCTACCAAAGTAATTAACAAAGCCCTGTCCCATAAAGGGTTATCATGGTCGCAAATGTAAGGTTGGAATAATGGTCGCAACTTAAACCAATCCATTTTTGAAACAAAACACACACTTGTCTCAGTACACCAATTCTTTCTCAAGTGGTTACCTATATCAATACCATCTCCCTCGAGCATTAGTGGCACCTAATGGGGTCTTCAAGAAGTCTTTGAAATCATTTCCTTTCTGACACTACTAGCATCTTAACTACTAGCATCCTAAGTACTTTTCGCCCGCACAACCCTCATGGGAAGGTAGGGTTATGATTAGTGCTAGTATCAGTGAGGAAACATAGGAGACAACCCATCGAGGTGGTCACCGATTCACATGATTAAGATCCATGAAATAGAGTGCCATATGACATGCACAAAAGGGTTTCATAGTCATGGTCAAAGGGCTGCTTGCCTAGTTCGGCAAAGTCTTCGAGGTCTTCACAAGCTTCTAGTCCAACACTGAGCACCTCGTCTACTTTGTAAACTATAGCCGGAACAACCACAATAAGACACACAACCAGCAGATAAACAAAAATGCGCTATAAATAGGAGTTTTATTTTTCTTGAATATCTCTTGTCATAAGAAAGATACCTAAAGTTAGTTCCAATGGAGTTGGATCACCGAAGAATTTTGAACGGAGGAAATGGAATAATCACTCGCCCCACAAGAATTCTACACATAATATTTTCCTAAAAATGAGTGGAGGCACCAATTTAATAGGGCATGATTTTAGAAATATTTAGGAAGTGGTTTCACTGGATTTGGAGTTGGGATAGTTTCCCTATGAATTTCTTAAGATGGAAGTAGTGAAAAAGGGATCCATTTATTTAGCCTAGAAGAAAGAATTTAGGAGTAACAATGTTCACCTAGGCTAGAAAAATAGAGCATGATTCTAGAGTCAACTAGAAATTGGAATCACTCCATTTGGAGTTGATTTGAATGTTGTAGGAAATTTGCAAGGTGGGGGTTTAAAATATTGAAATTTTAATTTGAATGTTAACACTACAGAAAATACCTTTGGAAAATGTGCAAAGCACATATTTGGATAAGTTATGATTTTATGATCCAGTAGGACTTTGAATCATCAAATTTGGAGTCAAATGAATTATTTATGAATTAACTAGTGTCTCTAGAATAAGAAAAAGGAAAACAGGAATTACCTCAATGGGCTAAATAGCGCTTAGCGTGCATGATAAATGGTTGGGCCGGCCCCGTGACACAGCTATGCGAAGTCCATACCACGTCCAAAGCGTATTCTATCGAATACGCATTCCGGTGGCGAAGGCTATTCCTGTGGACACCCGCCTCCACTTAAAGGGGTTGACCCACCCGTCGGCCTCGTTAACCGGTTGACAAGCGGGTCCCATAGGCAGGCGTGCCCCTTACCTCCCGCTCGGGCATAGTGGGAGCGGGGAAAGCGGAGCCGAGCAGCAGCGAAGCTCCAACCGGCGGATCCGGCCACCTCCCATGGCGTTCTGGCCACCAATACGCTTAGGAGGGCCTACCTCACCCGACTAGGCAGCCCTTGGCCCGGAGGAAGGTCCCAGTCGACCACAGCTTCATCCATGGCGGAGGCCGTCGCTGGGCGTTGCTGAGTGCGGCCTTGAGGGCACGTGGAGAGGAAGTGAGGCTCGGGGGGAAGTAGTGTGGCAGTCAGGGGCGCTCTAGTGCAGTACAGAGGGGAAGGTAGCGATCGAGGGGCGCTGATTTTGAGCCTTGGCCAACGGAAATATTTTGCCCATGGGGTACACGCAGGCCATGGGAGGAGCCGCGGGCTGGCCGCGGGTGCCAGGGAGGGAGAGATAGCAAGAGGGAGCTGAGAGGGGCGATCATGGAGATGTTTTTAGACAAGGCGACGAAGAGGAGCTCGGTGGGCACCGTGATGCCCTCGGGCACATAGCACGCACGTCCCTGGGCTCCCTTGGTTGCATCCTGGCATCGGGGAGGGCCATGGGAGGTTGAGGGAAGATGCCTCACATGCGGGGGCATCCTGGCTAGGTCAAACAAGAGCTACATGACATGGTTGTTGGGCATAGCATCGTTGCTCCATGTCAATAGCATTTTCACCACGCCAACTTGTGGCCATGGCAGCCTTTTGCTCAGGAAAAGTTGTCTAGCATGTGAGGTGCGCATGCAGGAGAGTACTGGACAGGTTTAAGAGGATAAGGGCTTAGGTCGCACGGGTTTCTACTGAAAGTAAGTTTTCTCCAGCAAATTTGGGATCATTCAAAAGGGGTTTTACTGCTGGGCATTGAGGGTGTATAGAGGTCTTAGGTATGCAAGGACTACAAACACACCAAAAGTTCAGCCTTAAGAGATAAGTGTAGCTAACACTTGTAGTTCAATTCTACATTTGCAGCCAAATCTTAGGTTTTGATGGTTTTCTCATACTTTCCACATGAGCATGCCATCTTTGGGCTTGGCTTGATGTATCAGTATGCAAATGAGGTTGTGGTAAAGTTTGGGGACAGTTGCATGAACATAATAGAAGGAGAGGGGTAAAATAGGTGCTGCTATGGTAAAAAGAGAGGGTAAGTGAGGGAGTTACTCCCCAAATAATTGATCTGAGGCTATGGCAAAGTAACTAGAGGTAGAAGAGGGTTAGAACATACTTTGGTAAAAAGTTTGAGGCAAGGGACATCTTTTTGGGCCAACTTTGCTTGTCCACAAGTCGGTGGAGAAAGGTGTTTGATGCTCTCCTAAGGCATCTAGGTGTTTCCAATGGCCCTGATATTTACTAGGGGTTCATGGTAAGACCAAATGGTCCTCATCACGAAGTTTGACATTATTTGGTGAAAGTTCCCATTGTAGACTTGATACATCCAAGAAATGGGCAGAATGGTTTCCTCTAGATAAATACACACAAATTAATCCCCATAATGCATCACTTGGTGTGGTGGCATTATTTGAGGATTAGAGCATGCCCAAAAAGTTTGGGATCAATTGGCGAAACTTGACAATGCAAATATTCCCAATTCTAGAAATCAGCAAAAGTGTTTTTAGCGGTTTTGGACAAGTTCAACTATTCTCCTTGATGTACCACTTAGTGTGGATGCATTACTAGAGTATTAGAACATGTCCAGAAAATTTGAGAACCAAAGGAGAAACTTGGCAAGATAGATTTGCTCAAATTTGGATCTGCGCACATAGGGTTTTGGAATATTTTGGTGAATCTAATCAACTTCGATTGAGATGAAACTTGGCAAGATAATCACATATGTCATGTTTGGCTTGGTAGATTTTTACCGGAACTATTTCAGAATACTTCTTATGAAAATATTTCAGATACTTGAAATAGGCACAAAGTGTTTTGGAGGGCCTTGTCCAATATTTTGAAAATGACCATGTGTTGAAACTCTTATATATGGAAAATATATGTCCACTGAGTTCCACTAATTTTTTTTCAAATATTTTATATTAAATAGGAAAATAACTTTTAAAATAATAATTTTGTGGTTTTGGGAAGTCTTTTTGATAATAGGATCCAACCAAAGCATTTGGGGCAAAACACTTCTCCTATTTTGAGGACTTGTAGTACAAACCTCAATCGAGTGGTTTTTGAAAATTAAATTCAAATAAAATCTTTTTGGTGAAAATAATATTTTGTAAAAATAGTTATAAGTACTCTACACATGGTATGGTTACTGGATAAAGACTGTTGCAAGCAGCCGAGTCTGGAGAGTAGGAGGTTTTTTTTTTGAAATTTAAAATCACAAACATACACACAAGTAAGAGCAAGCAAGTCAAGCATCATAAGCATACAAAAAAAATAATTTGTCCTAATTTTCAAGCTATATTGTCTTAGTCAGTAGTGGGAAAGCACATGGTGTGACATCCACGAACGCCACTTGAAGACGAAGTAGAAGTGGCGAGCGAGAAGTAGGGTCCGCTAGAGGAAAGTTTCAACATGGTTGGAAAATTTATGAGTCCAGCTATGGAAGTCGTCACGGCCCACCTTACATAGCTACACCGCCAGCACTAGCGGGTCCTTCTAGTAATGCGCCACCGCTGTCTTTCCAAATTAGCAGTGACTGGTGCGTGGCCGTGCCTGCCACTTATTGGTGTTCACCTATAAGCCTTTTACAACTAGTGTGGTATCACTTGATGTATGTCTTGCACGTGGATACACATGGTGTGTTCTATTGATTCACTTGTTATATGTTTTAGCACTCCACTTATGGATTTCCGTGTTAAGGATGGGGTAATCTATGCATATGGGTTGATAAACGTTCTTGCCCTAATTTCTTTGATAGAAGTCTTGTGGTACTCTTTAAAGTTCTTTGTGTTGCATTGAATATGATGAATCTAAAATTGTTTGATGCATGTCTAATAATTAACCACGGATACTTGAGGTGACATTCGAGAATCTAGGTGACACTAGAGTTGATTGATGTGTATCATAGGTGTTATTCTAGTACGAACTCTAGAGCTGTTTTTCACACTTCTAGGAATGACTCAAAAGATTGATCGAAGAGGATAACTTGGAGGTAGCTCTACTATCCGCAACAATTCCATATTATGTTCTTCTCTAGATATAAATTCGGAGTGATTCTTTGTCGCACGTTAAGGGATGATCATATGATTTTGTTATGTTAGCATTGTTGAGCGATTGCACTAGTGAAAGTATGAACCCTAGGCCTTATTTCCAGGAATTGCAATACCATCTGTGCTCACTTTTATAACTTTTTACCTTGTTGTTTTTATATTTTCAGGTTACAAAAACCTATATCTGCTATCCATACTACACTTCTATCACAATCTCTTTGTCGAACTAGTGCACCAATACAGTTTACCATTGTATTGGGTGTGTTGGGGACACAAGAGATTTCTTGTATTTGATTGCAGGGTGTTTTGAGAGACCATATTCATCCTACACCTGCCAATTTTAGGTCATTGACTTAAGACAAAAATGCTACTATCCTATAAAACTCTGCACTTTGATGCCCAACAATGTCTATAAGAATAAAGTCGTGTAGTAGACATCAAGCTCTTTCTTGGAGCCATTGTGAGGGAGGTGAGTGCTTTAAGGTATATCTTTAGATCTTGCAATTGAAAATTTTAATTTCTATTTTATGACTAGTTTGGTCTATAAAATAAAACTATGAATAAATGGAATTAAGGTGGCCTCAAATGCTTCACATTTATAATGTCTTTCGTGAAAATGATGGATCGAAAATTTGTGTGGAAGTGATAGAAGAAGAATTGAATAAAACATTTAGGATTAAATCCTTGAAAGATATGCATATGTTTTTAGTATGAATCCTATGAATATTCATGATGCTTAGGGATGCTATGTTTTATGAAGATGATATTTTTCGCTCCCATGTTTCGATGAGCAAATATATTATGATGATGGCATGCCTCCTATCTATGATGATTTTGGTGATGTAATGTATGCTATAAAGAGTAATGATAACCATGAAACTTGTCATCATGACAAGCAAGTGTCTCATGATAGTAATTTTGTTGAGTTTACTCCCACTACTACGAATGAGAAGAAAATTTCTTATGTGGAGAGTAATGAAAATCCTATGCTTGTGGATCATAAAAATAATGCCTTAATTATGTGATAGTTATATTATTGAATTCCTTCATGATGCTACTAAAAATTATTATGAGAGGGGAAGACATGCTTATGTATATTTTAATAATATCAAGTTTCCTCTCTTTGTGTTCAAAGTTTTTAAACTATGCTTGTTTTAGCTTCCTATGCAAGTTGATTTTTGCTAAAATAATTTTTTTTCTTAAAAAATCCCTATTCATAACAAGTAGGTTTGAGTTAAATGTACTTTCCATGATGCTCTATTGCATATTTCAATTACTATTCCTATGTGAGAATCATTGAAATCATACTGCCTAGCTAAAAGGCATTAAGAAAAGCGTTTGTTGGGGACCACCCAATACTTATACCTACTGTTTTCTTGTGGGGATTATTAAGCTAATGTAGTAATTATGTTTTATGTCTTTTATTTAAATAATGTGCCAAAGTAAAGCCTTTGGGACAGTGTGGATACTTGTTGATTTAATTGTATGCAAAAAAAACTTTTGCATCTAGTAAAGGAAGTATGTAATTTTACTTGACAACAAAAATACAATGAAATTTTTACACATTTTTTCTGCAAAGTTTCTATGTTGTGCAAATTTTGCAAAATTTTTATAGATAGGGATGTATGGTTTTAATTAATATATTTACAAACTTTTCAGTTTTTGACAGTTTCTGTTTGGCATGCATATGTTGCTTGTTTTAGTGTTTCCATAGCTTATATTTAGTGACACAAATTGCGGTAATTATAGAATACAATAGGTATTATGTGCTAATAATTATGAATCTTATCTTGACAGTAGCTAAGTGAATGATCTATTTTTATTACAAAAACCAATCTCACAAAGTTCCGTGATGTTTTTTGTGATTGAAATTTTCAAATTTTGGTGAGATACCGATATGAGGAGAATAAGGAGTGGCAAGACCCTAAGATTGGGGATGCCTAAGGCACCATCTAATTAATATCCAAGGAATACTGAAGGTTCTAAGCTTGGGGATGCCCCAGAAGGCATCCCCTCTTTCGTCTTCAGTGCTGTCGGTATATCTTACCTCGAGCTATATTTTTATTTGTCACATTATATGTGTTTTGCTTGGAGTGTCATTTTGTTTTGTTAAATGTTTATTATTGTTATTTATAATCATGGTTTCCAATAAAGAGTACCAAGAATTGCCTTTAGTATACTTGAATTGCATGTGTGACGTTTCCAATAAAAACAGAAACTTCTGCCATAGTGTTTGAATTATGAGATATTACCTTGTTGTTTATATATTTTAAGATTACATAAAACTACATATTACACTTGTATCACCATCTCTTCACCGAACTAGTGCAGCTATAAAATTTATCATTATATTGGGTGCGTTGGGGACACAAGAGGTTTTTTATATTTGATTGTCGGGTTGTTTGAGAGAGACCGTGTTCATCCTACACCTGCCATGGATTGATAAACCTTAGGTCGTCCACTTGAGGGAAAATTGCTATTCTCCCACAAACTCTGCACTTGGAGGTCCAACAACGTCTAGAAGAATAAAGTTGTATAGTAGACATCATTAAGTTTTTAATTTGGTGAAGTGGTCTAACCATACCCCTCTAGACATACTTCCGATCCCGTGGTATCACAACTTTTGTCTCCATTGCATTTGTTTCACAATCTAGGAGAGTATGGCGTCTAGTGAGGGAAACTATCACCATAGCGGTCCATATTTTGATGGTCAATACTTCGCTAAATTGATGCATAAAATGAAAATGCATATTGTTCGACATAACTACACCATTTCTGATGATGTTCCTATTGGCTTGCAAGGTGAAGTATTTGGAGATGGAAAAGAACCGGATCGTGAATTGACCATGGAAGAATTGAAGATGTTGCAATACAATGCTCAAGCTTGTGACATTCTATTCAATTGCTCATTACTAGATGAGTCCAACAAGATAATTCGCCTTGATCATGCGAGGGAAATTTCAGATACTTTGGTTGATATGCACGAAGGAAATAAATCCATTAAGGAATCTAAGTTGGATGCGCTTCAAAGTGAACTTGACAAGTTCAACATGAAGGTTGGTGAAGGAGTTGCGAAAATGTACTGTAGGCTTGTTGTCATCACCAAAGAGATTGTCGACATAGGAAGTGAAGAGATGACTGACAAATACATCATCAAGAAGATCCTTTGAGCCATGGATGGAAAGTATGAAACTGTATGCACATTAATCTAGATGATGTCAGATTACAAAGATGTCAAGCACACGGAGTCATTGGAAGGATTCTTGCCCATGAAATGTCACTCAAGGCAAAGAGGAGCTTCATAAGAAGGGAAGCAGTGCTTACAAAGCCACAAATGATGCTCCCACAACTTCAAGTAACAATCTTGTTACCAATAAATAGATAAACCTCATGGTTAAGAAGTTCAACAAGTTCTACAAGAATAGAGGCAAGGACAGAATCTCCAATTGAAGATACGATGAACACTATTCTTCTAGTCGTGACCGGAACTGTTACAATCGTGGAAGTCCAAGGAACTTGTCTAATAGTGCATGACTTCTTTCAAGAAAACTGAAGAGTGACCAAGAAGAACAAGTACAAGAGATGAGTCACCTCAAAGAAAGAGAAGGAGTAGACAAGATCGATATGAATGAAGACCTTCCCGGAGAAGCACGAATTGAGAGAGGAAAGACAAGAACACCAAGAGCCACACAAGAGCAATACCTCAAGTTCACATTGGTGAATGTGTATCCGAATCTGACTATGATAACCTATCCGAGAGAAGCTACCACTCCAACTTCGACTAAAGTCAAGATGAAGGTGTTGCCGGCCTAGCACTGATATGCTCCAACTCCGATGATTTATTTGACTCACCAAATGAAGGAATTGGAAGTTGCTTCATGGCTAAAGGACCCTTGGTATCACACCCCAAATCCACTGAATTTAATAGTAATGAGCATGACTTGTTAGGTGATGATGACTTGCTCTATGATAAAACCAGTGATGTTAGTCACAAAAAAACTTGCTATTTATCATGGCAGTCAAGATGAATTGCTTGGTCATGCTATGAAGCAAATTAACCGCTTAACTAAAGAACTAAACACCCTCAAGTTCGCTCATTAATCGACGCAAGAAGATCATAGAGAGCTCCAAATACTCATGAGAAGCTATGCTTCGAGAAGCTAAACTTAGAGCAAGACGATGAGTTTCTTAAAGCTATCAATGGCGATTCTCGAAAGAAGAATTCTTCATACATTTCCAAACAACTTCTCTTGTCTAATTTCATACCACAAATTAAATGTAGCAAACCAGTAACAAGGGCAAGAAAGGTTCTTCATCTAGTAGAAACAATAAAAATGCTAAATCTAAGGATGTTGATTCTAGTAGTTCTACTGATTCCACTAATGATTCTCTTAGCGAAGTTACACTTCAGCAAGATTTTTTTTATTGAAAGGAATTATTGAGGAATATGTCTACAAAAGTCTTGCCAGGAGTAAGCAATTTGAGGCAATTGTAGCAATCAAGGTTGACAGCGGAAGAGCCAACTGATGGTTTCCTAGACCAAGGGGTCCCAACCAAGATGATCTAGTCCATGGTACAGACAGGGGGCCCAACAAGGAGAAAGGACTTCAAAGGCCTTCAAGATTAGGCGTGAGCGTGTCGGACTATCGTTAAGACCTACCGTACACTCCAAGGAAGTATGATTTGTTCTTCATGTAATATTTAGGTCGTAACCGATGTTCGTGTAGTCCTAGGTAGCCCCGACACCTATATAAGATGAAGCATTTAGTCTATAGAGCACAACCATACATATTAATCATCACTCATAGGCTTAGACCACCACATCTGATATAGAGGTAGATCAACTCTGTACTTTGCTACACCCATAATATAGTAAGAGGAGGATGTAGAATTTTACCCCCATCAAGAGGGCCTGAACCTGGGTAGACACCATGTGTTACTTGTCTCACGTTACCCATTGATCAGATCTCATAGCTTGGGCCCCTATACCTGAGATCTGCAGGTTTTAACACCGACATTGATGTTCATTGAGAGAGCGCGGTGTGATCACCTTAGAATGATGGCCTGTCCAATAAAAGATCTAAATCCTTTCAGAACTTTCGTCATCATGGCAACGCTCGCCAGCACGACATGCAAATAAATGGTGTACCCCGAGTCACGCTCTCCTATGAGGTGGGAGGATGCAATCGGGAGTTCCACCAGGAGTGCCATGATCCTTCGAATAGCCCAGCTACAGTTTTTGAATCGAGGAAACCTCACATCCAAGATCCCCTTAAGGGGATAAAAACCACGCCAATAAGATATGAAGAATGAACGTCTCGTACTTTGAGCCAAACTCATAGTACTTCCCCCCGTGCAACCTTCCCACTTGAAATTTAAGGGTTCATTGTAGCCACGACCCATCGGATTAAATTTTTTGATCCCACCCACCCCTCACATCGGGTACTACCCGAGTAACTCGGTACCTACCGATGTATGTAATCTTATGTACGTAAAGTAACAAGCCAGGGATATTTTCCGGCAATTTTGGTAGAGATTCTTGTGAGTTTAGAACAGAATAGTCGATTGCCGGGACAACAAAATACTGTGTGCCTTGTGCCACAACTCTGGCGACATGGGGGTATTGAGCACCATCGCCCGATGCCGAATCTAAACATTGTCCAATGTCTTTGACTTGGTATAAAAAAATCCGCACCTTGGAAGACACATGGCTAGCAGAAATCCTATCGAGTCCGATAACCCTAAAAACTACCACTTAGCATTACAGTGGGATCCTTCTAGGCGTCCTGCACTTGTCGCACTACCGTCAAAAAAGAAAAAGGCTAGGCCAAGGACAATCCTTGACAAATTACCGGATAAGCCATGACATATACATGCGAGTCCATTCAACCCCAACTGAAACCACAACCTTTGACCTTGTTGGGTCGTGAAGCACGTAGCCAAATATGGCGAACCACCACTAGTACAAGAAGGTCCTAAGATGACACATGCATCTGAGACTCTTTGACCAAACTGTGTGCGATCCATCAATTGCAAATGGTTTAGTTCTAGCTCCGTTGCCAATAACACAAACTATGTGTACTGTGTGGTCCATCAGGAACGATTCGCATGATACACTACTGGAATTTATAATTTTGCCGTCGGCCTTGCCTTTGCCGTTTGCTGACGCATGGCAAAGGTGCTCTTTGCCGTCAGCTCGCGCAAGGCTGACGGTGAAGAGGTGGCTGATGGCACACGGTTTATTTGCCGTCGGACACCTCTTTGCCGTCTGTTGGCAGACGACAAAGAAGCCCTATGCGGACGACAAAGGACGGCCGAACGGCAAAGCATCCCCACCCACGGCCGAAACCCCACCCCAGCCACCCCACCCCTTTGTCGTCCGCCACCCTCCCCTTGCAGACGGCAAAGGGGACATGCCCCTAACGGCTCACCCCCACCCCCACGACCCTCCCTAACGGCTCCCACCGACAGCCTCCCCTAACCTCTATCTCTCTCTCGCGCCGCCGCCCTCCCCAGCGACCCGGCGCCGCCGTAGCTCCCCTCCCCAGCCACCTGCGCCGCCGCCCTCCTGGTCGCCGCCCCCTCCCACCTGCCTCCCGACCGCCGCCCCCTCCCACCTCCCTCCTGGCCGCCGCCCCGACCACCTCCCTCCCGGCCGCCGCCGCCCTCTCCCACCTTCCCTCCCGGCCGCCCCCATCCCACCTCCCTCCCGACCGCCACCCCCCTCCCACCTCCCTCCCGGCCACCGCCTCCCCCTCCCACCTCCCTCCCGGCCGCCTCCCCCCTCCCACCTCCCTCCCGGCCGCCTCCCCCCTCCCACCTACCTCCCGACCGCCTCCCCTTCCCACCTCCCTCCCGCCTCCCTCCCTCCCCCCTCCCACCACCCTCCCGGTCGCCGCCCCCCTCCCACCTCCCTCCCGCTCTCCGCCCCAGCCACACCTCCCCTGTGACGGCAACACCGGCGCCCGCATCTCTGGTTAGTGGTTTCCTATTTTTTTTGTTTTTGTTCCTGTTTCTTCTTCTTCTTTTTTTGTTGTTTAATTGATAGACTAAATTATGTATGTAGTGTAGATAAGATTAGGTTAGTGTTCTTAGCTTTTATCCGAATAATTTGCTCTAAATAGAAAGAAACTTAGATAATTAGTTTAGTGCTAGGTTTAGTTTTTTTCTGTTTTTATGTTAAATTAGATAGTTAGTTTATTAGGTAGAAAAGGTAGAAGAAGAATATGTAGTTTAGTGATAGGTTTAGTTTTTTTTTTCTGTTTTTATGTTAAATTAGATAGTTAGTTTATTAGGACCCCCGACCCGCGACGCCCGACGCCACTCACCCTCGACTTCCGACCCCTGACCCTCGACCCCCGACCCCCGACCGCTGACCCCCGACCCTTGACCCCTGACCCCCGACGCCCGACGCCACTGACCCTCGACCCCCGACCCCCGACGCCACTCACCCTCGACCCCCGACCCTCTACCCCGACCCCCGACGCCACTAACCCCCAACCCCCGAGCCCCGACACCTCTTCGGTCTCTTGTTGACCGAAAAGACCCCAACCCCCGACGCCAGTGACCCTCGACCCCCGATGACACTGACCCACATAGTTATGTTAATTATAAAAACATCATATTTGTGTTGATCGTGTGAATTTCAATGTGCAGTTGTTCGACGACCTCCACGTGCGTTGGACGAGTTCCGCCCCTGCATTTGTTGGTGAGCACAAATGACTTCTCCTCCTACCCCCTTATTTTGCTCTGTCCCGGTCTTCGTGCCGATGAAACTTGCTAGCTATAGGGTTCTTCAATCATGAGTATGCGTGACCAGTATGCGTCTCCCGTTCGAAAGGGTGACATCTATAAATATGCATTTTTTGCATATTTATAACCGCCATCCTTTCGAATTGTCCAACATTATCCATGGACAGCCCGAGTATGTGTAGATTGGGTTCGTTTTCCCGTATGCTGTGCTCTGGATCCGATGCAGAATTTTGTAAGTGCCTCCCTGTTGTTCTCCGGGTACACATCGTCTCTGCTTATTGCCAAGACGTGTATCAGGAGAACAGCGGGGAGGTGCTGCCGAAATTCTGCGTCGCATCTGGAGCAGAGCATGGGAAAACGAACCCAATATACATATACTCGGGTGGGATTAGGACCTATCTTTACCTATTAGCGTGTAGGTTGCATGGACGTAATAAAACTGACAAACTTGATTAGCGTATGAATATAGATGATGAATTATATATTTATTTCTTGTGTGCCCATAGGTAGCTAGGCAACATGAGTGATCGTGCTTGGATGTACACTGGTCACCCTAGTCAGAAAGACATGACCCATGAATGGTTAACAAAAACTAGGGGGTTTGTGAGAGCCACATTTGCAAATGGCCAGCAAAAAACATGGTGCCCCTGTCCCAACTGCGACAAGTGGAAAAAGCAGACATAGATTGAAATTGGTAAACACCTGCAGAAGTGGGGTTTTACGCCTAATTATACGGTGTGGACTTTTCATGGTGAGTCTGACCAACGTGCCAGAGCTGAGGTGATTCCTCGTCGCACCGACAAGCATGGTACCGGGATTGAAGACATGGGGCAAGACTTTGATGATGCTCGGGATTCGGACGATGAGATGGAGGAATCTGCAAAGGCCTTCTTTGAAATGTTGGAGTCTTCAAAACGTCCTCTCCACGAGCAGACTGAGCTTTGTCAGCTGGATGCCATCGCGCAAGTAATGGCTCTGAAGGCTCAATTCAACCTAGGCAGAGAATGCTACGACACGATGATGACGATATTTGGACGCTTTCTACCCAAAGGCCATGTATTGCCTGCAAACCTGTACCAGTCAGAGAAAATCCTCCGTGTACTTAAGATGCCTTATGAGAAGATACATGACTGTGAGAATGGATGTGCCTTATTTAGGCTTGAGTATGTGGCCTTGAACTATTGCCCCATTTGCAATTCTTCTAGGTATATTGTGGTAGACAACGATATGGGTGAGAAGAATCAGACAAAAATCCCCATTAGTGTTCTTCGGTATCTGCCAATCGTACCAAGACTTCAACGTCTTTTCATGGTCGAAGAGATGGCCAAACAGATGACATGGCACAAATTGGGCAAAAGAACCGAACTAGATGCGGATGGGAACAAGATGCTGGTACACACTTCAGACGGTTTTGCGTGGAGGCACTTCGATGCATTACATAAGGATAAATCGGAAGATCCAAGGCAACCTAGAGTTTCCATCAGCACAGATGGGTTCAATGTGTATGGTATGACGGCAACACAATACAGTTGTTGGCCTATATTTTTCATTCCACTCAATTTGCCACCCGGATAGATTATGAAAAGAAGGAACATTTTCCTGACGTTGATAATTCCAGGGGCCAACTATCCAGGGAAAAATATGAATGTGTTCATGCAGCCGCTTAAGGATGAGTTGCAAGAAGCCTGGGATAATGGGATCAAGACCTACGACGCGGCTACGAAAACAAATTTCAAAATGCATGTGTGGTACATCTACTCGACGCATGATTATCCGGCGTTTGTGCTATTCGCTGGCTGGTGTGTGCATGGAAGGTTCCCGTGCACCACATGCAAGGCAGCTCTTCAATTCCGTTGGCTGCAGGCTGGTCGCAAGTTTTCTTGCTTCGACATGCATAGACAATTCCTGGATCCTGACCATAAGTTCAGAAAAGACAAGAAGAATTTCATCAAAGGTAGATTTGTCAAAAACACTGCACCAGCTGCGTTGACAGGCCAACAGACCCTTGATCA
Organism: Hordeum vulgare subsp. vulgare; assembly: GCF_904849725.1. Lineage (NCBI taxonomy): Eukaryota > Viridiplantae > Streptophyta > Magnoliopsida > Poales > Poaceae > Hordeum > Hordeum vulgare. Next base: position 293,216,396 of record NC_058523.1, on the reverse strand, counting down.
GTTAAACGCTCTCGAGCCTGATCCTTTGCGTCCAGGATACTTCAAAGGGTATAATACGGAACATGCCTAGACTCACAAGTCATGCTTATGGGATCTGCCTTACTTCAAAGACCTCGTTTGCCCACACAACATCGACGTGATGCACACTGAAAAGAATATTGTGGAGGCCATTTTAGGTACATTGTTCGACATAGAGGGGAAGTCAAAAGATAATCCTAAGGCTAGAATCGACCTGGAGGCTCTATGTGATAGACCGTTGCAAAACTTGCGACAACGGAAAGGAAAGCAAAGCATAGCGAAGCCAAAGGCATGGTTCAATCTTGAAAGGCCAGCTATGAGGGAAATGCTATTGTGGGTGAAAATGCGGTTGATGTTCCCCGATGGGTATGCTGCGAATCTAAAGAGGGGAGCGAGTCTTGAGAAATTGAAAATATTTGGTCTCAAGAGTCATGATTGGCACATATGGATTGAGCGGCTAATGCCGGTGATGTTGCGTGGCTTTATCCCTGAGGATGAATGGCTAGTACTAGCAGAGTTGAGCTATTTCTTCCGTTCTCTTTGTGCGAAACAACTATCGCCTAGCGTGCTAGATGAAATGGAAGAGTTGGCGGCAGAGTTGATCTGCAAATTAGAAAAGATCTTTCCACTGGGCTTCATTAATCCAATGCAACATTTGATTTTGCATCTCCCGACCGAGGCAAGAATGGGGGGCCGTTCAAAATCGATGGTGGGATGCAGAAGACGCTTCAAGCTAAGTGTAAAAATAAACATAGAATTGAAGCATCGATGGCTGAGGCATTCATTACTGAGGAGGCGGCAAACTTTGTGACGGCACACTACGAAGCCAAAAATCATCATTTGCATAACCTGAAGCCTCAGTACATAGACTGCATTGCTGGAGGCGAGAGGGCACGAAATGATGCGTCTAACAGGGCCATATACGAGCTCTTCGTGGTAAGTTTCTTTTTCATGTTATTTCAAATCTTGCATTTTAATGTCCGTTTCATTAATAACTAAAAAGTTTGACTTGTCGAAACCAAATGTACAGTCTATGTGCGAGAAGACCGGCCAAGTCCCTCCGGCGATGCCAGTCATTAACATGGCGGGGAGGGTTAGTTTCATTTCACTGCAGTGATGTTAAGAGTGGCCTCATGCTAACGACACATTGCAAACGATGTTTGGTGGATAATATCTCCCGAAACGCATCGCACGACCCTTGTAGAGTGGAGCCTTCTCCAGGGCAGCCTTCTCTAGGTGAAACAAGCTAGAGCCACCGTGCTTCACCGCTGTGATGACGATAATAGTATGTTATTTCTAGTGTTTTAATAAAAATGACCTATTCCCCCTAACTTAGGTATTAAATGGCCTATAATTAGCTTAGCTAGATCCAAATTGGCTTAATAAGCATAGTTTGCTCCAGAATGACCTATTTTACCCAAGTTAGCTCCGAAATGACCTATAGTTAGCCAGGCTTCCACCTAAATTATATAATTTGCTTAGTTAGATCCAAAATGGTCTATTTAATAAAAATGACATATACTTAGCTAATTATCCTCAAAATGACATAATTAGCTCCAAAATGACATATACTTAGCTAATTATCCTCCAAAATGACATATTTAACCCAAGTTAGCTCCGAAACGACATATAGTTAGCTAGGCTTCCACCTAAATGACATAATTAGCTTAGTTAGCTCCAAAATGACCTATTTAATAAAAAAAATGACCTATACTTAGCTAAATTCTCTCCTAAATGACATAATAAGGCTAACTTAGCTCCAAGATGACCTATTCCCCCTAACTTAGGTATCAAATGGCCTATGATTAGCTTAGCTAGATCCAAAATGGCTTAATAAGCATAGTTTGCTCCGGAATGACACATTTTACCCAAGTTAGCTCCAAAATGACCTATAGTTAGCTAGGCTTCCACCTAAATGACATAATTAGCTTAGTTAGCTCCAAAATGGTCTATTTAATAAAACATGACCTATACTTAGCTAATTATCCTCGAAATGACATAATTAGCTCCAAAAAGGTATTCTTAGATAATTTAGCCCGAAGAAGGGGACAAGAGGAGAAGAAAGAGGAAAAATGAAAAGAAGGAAGAAGAAGAACAAGAGAAGAAGAAGAAGATAAGTAGAAGGAGAAGGATAAGGAGGAAGAAGAAGGAGAAGAAGGAGAAGGAGGAGAGAAGCTCCTTCTCCTTCTTCTCCTCCTTCTTCTCCTTCATCTTGTCCTTCCTCTTTTCTTCTTCTTCTACTCTTCCTTCTCCTTCTCCTCCTCCTCCTCCTCCTTCTTCTTCTTCTTATTTTACTTCATCTTCTCTTCTTGCTTCTTCTCTTTCTCTTCTTCTACGTAGCTTAGACTCATCCAACAAAGACTAAATTGGCTAATTACCCTACAAAATGACATAATTAGCTTAGTTAGGTGAAAACATCATAAGAACCTTGGTTAGCTCATTAAAATGACCAATTTAGCTAAAAATGAAATAATAAGCTCAAAATGGCATAAGAACCTTGGTAGCTCATCAATATTATATACTTAGCTTGGCTTCCACCTAAATGATATAATTAGCCAATTTAGCTCCAATATTGCTTAATAAGCATAGTTAGCTCCTAAATGACATATTTAACCCAAGTGAGCTTCGAAACGACCTATAGTTAGCTAGGCTTCCACCTAAATGACATAAATAGCTTAGTTATCTCCAAAATGACCTATTTAATAAAAAATGACCTATAGTTAGCTAAGTTATCTCCTAAATGACATAATAAGGCTTACGTAGCTCCAAGATGAACTATTCCCCTAACTTAGGTATTAAATGGCCTATAATTAGCTTAGCTAGATCCAAAATGGCTTAATAAGCATAGTTTGCTCCGGAATGACATATTTTACCCAAGTAGCTCCGAAATGACCTATAGTTAGCTAGGCTTCCACCTAAATGACATAATTAACTTACTTAGCTCCAAAATGGTCTATTTAATAAAACATGACCTATACTTACCTAATTATCCTCAAAATGACATAATTAGCTCCAAAAAGGCATAATTAGCTAATTTATCCCGAAGAAGGGGACAAGAGGAGAAGAAAGAGGAAAAATGAAAAGAAGGAAGAAGAAGAAGAAGAGAAGAAGAACAGAAGAAGAAGGAGACGGAGAAGGAGGAAGAAGAAGGAGAAGGTGGAGAGAAGCTCCTTCTCATTCTTATCCTCCTTCTTCTCCTTCTTCTTGTCCTTCTTCTTTTCTTCTTATTCTCCTCTTCCTTCTCCTTCTCCTCCTCCTTCTCCTCCTCCTCCTTCTTCTTCTTTTTCTTCTCCTTCTTCTTCTGTTCTTTCTTCTTCTCTTTCTTCTTCTACGTAGGTGATTTTCCCCAACAAAGACATACTTAGCTAATTATCCTCCAAAATGACATAATTAGCATAGTTAGGTAAAAACATCATAAGAACCTTGGTTAGCTCATTAAAATGACTAATTTAGCTCCAAAATGACATAATAAGGTCAAAATGGATTAATAATCATAGTTGGCTACAAAATGCCATATTTTATCCAAGTTAGCTCTAGAATGACCTATACTTAGCTAAGTTCTCTCCTAAATGACATAATAAGGCTATGTAGCTCCAAGATGACCTATTCCAACTAACTTAGCTATTAAATGGCCTATACTTAGCTAAGTTCTATCCAAAATAACCTATATATACTTCTTCATCTAGTATTCTTCTTCTAACTTTCTTATTTGTCATTTTGCAGATTACATTCACTTCACGGGAAGCTTGGATTATATTGATGGAATGCTTGAATATGATTTCTTGTACCATGGCTTCACGAAAGCTTGTACTGAAACTATTGTAGTATATGGATATATATGAAACTTTGTATGCATGTGGATGAAACTAGTGTAATATATGGTTTGGTACGGATGCAACTTGCATAATATGTATGTAGTATGGATGAAAGTAACTTTAATATGCTTACGAGTACGGAAACAAATTTATTTTTGACAAATATATATATATATCCTGATTATTGTGAAAATTTCTGGATATAATAAGAAATAAAATAAAAAGGGGTTGTTTTCACCCTTTGTCGTCTGCCCCCTCATGGCAAAGGGGGGAGTGCAGACGGCAAAGAGGGGAGAGAAAGGGGCTGGTTCCCCCCTTTGCTGTCAGCCCCTTCATGGCTAAGGGGGAGGGCAGACGACAAAGAGGGGAGGCCTGTCGTTAACACTTAACGGGACCGTTGGTGGATCTGCCGTCCCATTTAATTTGCCGTATGCCCTCTCATGGCAAAGATACTTTGTCGTCCGCTTTACAAAAGCAAACGACAAAGAACCTCATCATCGGATTTTTTTTTGCCGTCTACTTTGCCGTCTGCTGAAATGACCTATAGTTAGCTAGGCTTCCACCTAAATGACATAATTAGCTTACTTAGGTCCAAAATGGTCTATTTAATAAAACATGACCTATTTAATAAAAAAATGGCCTATACTTAGCTAATTATCCTCGAAATGACATAATTAGCTCCAAAAAGGCATAATTAGCTAATTTAGCCCGAAGAAGGGGACAAGAGGAGAAGAAAGAGGAAAAATGAAAAGAAGGAAGAAGAAGAAGAAGAGAAGAAGAAGAAGAGAAGAAGAAGGAGAAGGAGAAGGAGGAAGAAGAAGGAGAAGGAGGAGAGAAGCTCCTTCTCCTTCTTCTCCTCCTTCTTGTCCTTCTTCTTTTCTTCTTCTTCTCCTCTTCCTTCTGCTTCTCCTCCTCCTCCTGCTCCTCCTCCTTTTTTTACTTCTTCTTCTCTTCTTGCTTCTTCTCTTTCTCTTCTTCTACATAGCTTAGACTCATCCAACAAAGACTAAATTGGCTAATTATCGTACAAAATGACATAATTAGCTTAGATTGGTGAAACATCATAAGAAACTTGGTTAGCTCATTAAAATGACCAATTTAGCTAAAAATGAAATAATAAGCTCAAAATGGCATAAGAACCTTGGTTAGCTCATGAATATTATATACTTAGCTTGGCTTCCACCTAAATGATATAATTAGCCAATTTAGCTCCAATATGGCTTAATAAGCATAGTTAGCTCCTAAATGACATATTTAACCCAAGTGAGTTCCGAAACGACCTATAGTTAGCTAGGCTTCCACCTAAATGACATAATTAGCTTAGTTAGCTCCGAAATGACAAATTTAATAAAAAATGACCTATAGTTAGCTAAGTTCTCTCCTAAATGACATAATAAGGCTTATGTAGCTCCAAGATGACCTATTCCCCCTAACTAGGTATTAAATGGCCTATAATTAGCTTAGCTAGATCCAAAATGGCTTAATAAGCATAGTTTGCTCCGGAATGACATATTTTACCCAAGTAGGTCCAAAATATTTGCGCTCATCTAGTAGATACAATCGGCTTCGCGCAGGAAGGTGTGTGTGATACCCGACAAACATTTGAGTAAACATAATTGCGTGGGAAGACCAATATTAACACACATGGGTCTTAATGACAAGTTGTGTGTGTTGTGGGCAATCGGTTGTTGGTAAATAATTGTGAGCGATTGATCAAATTACCGACGCTATGCAGGGAACTACCGTTTGCTATGTATTAATAGCACATAATTTTTATTATTATTACCAGTCTATGTGCACGTCATCCCATCCTCCTCTCACATGTCTTATCACCACGCGATGGCCGGGGGAATCCAGTGCAAGCTTGAGCATCGCACAAGTGTTTTGTTTGGCCATGCGTCGGTGATCCCGTTCCCCTGCAACCACAAAAGATTCCAACCCTTCTTGCCGAAATGTTGCAAAAAACATCCTTGCCAATGGACAGCGCACTGCGGCCGCCTCAATATTGATAAACCACACGCATATTCAGTTTAATATGCATGGAATGGCCGTATACAAGCCGACCAGAAGTTGCGATCCACTGGCGTCTTGGGGAAATGAATACATCCTAATAAAATGCACCCATTTTTCTTATTAATCCATTGAGTACTTATAATTTCTTCCTGTTATGTCATGTCTTGTCACCGCATTGCCGCCTGAGGATTCCAGGGCATGCTTTGGCACCGCACAAGCGTTTCTTTGGCCACGCGTTTGCTTGAAAATACGTCGGTGAGTCTGTTACCGTGTCCAGCCATGCAGGTTCCCATGGACAACCGCGCTAAGACGCTAGGTTCCAGACCATCTCGGTGAAATGCTCCCAAAAATCCCAATGCTTGCCGTCTTGCTATATAAACCCTCACGGCTGGTGACTCGACATTGCCTTCATCCCCTCCATCCTTGTAGTTTATCTAGTTTGTTTCTCCCCCAACTACCAATGGCACCGGCCAGTCGTGGTCGCTCAGCCAGTCCACTATAGGACAAGTCCAGCTAGGAGGCTTCATCGCATCAGTGTGGCACTCTTCTAAAGCATGTAGTGCACATGGAATCCTTGGTTGGTGTGCGGACACCACCCACCACGTGCTCCCCCACCGCTGCCTGAAGGCAGCTGCTACCGCTGGCCGCCACCCCACCAACAGCCGTCGAGGCCGCCATCCTAGCAGCGACTTCTTTGGCTGCCACCACACCCTCGTCCGCCTTGTGTGCAACCCCACCGTCACGCACCGGGGGCTTCACCCACTCCACTATCGCGACCAGAATGCTGGTGGTGGAGGCCGCCAAAGGCTTGGCGCCCGACTTCTGCGTCGGAAACCTTGCATGCTACATATACTTCCTAGAGAAGGAGGTGGAGCGCTAGGTCACGCACACGAAGAAGCTCACTGATGTCGTGGATGCCGAAGAAACAATAGCCATAGCATGGAACGCGAAGATCTATGCCGAATCCCGCCACATCAAGGAGGCACGTCTTGAGCGGCGGAGGGCAGCATTGACAAGCAATGGACTCGACTCCACTAGCTTGTCCACATGCCACTCCTCCTCTCGGTCTTACTAAGTGCGCTCGATTCTGTTGGAAGTAGTAAAGCCTCACCTTAGTAGTACTTAGGGACTATTTTGTTCAGTTCATCTAACTATAGATATGGTTGAATTGTACCGCATACTTTAAATTTGATAGTATATATAGTTGGACTAGCTATTTCAATAGGTGGTTGGCAACAATTGGGGAAAATTTTGTTCGGTTCAGCTCACATTTTGAACTGTTCTGTACAAAGAAGTACTTTTTAATCTATGAATGAAATATGTGTTTAGTAAATTTCAGTTGCAAAATTACACCATACTAGTGGGTTTGTTCCTCCAAAATTTGACAAATGTCACTGACGAAATGTTGACAAAGCCCGCCAATGTTGCTAGATTGAAAAATGCCAATGATTCCTATTTTACAAATGGTAATTTGCCCAATATGACAGATGCAAATCTTACAAAATATCCACTAGCTAGGATATGGGCATCATACAGAAACATATGTGATGACGCAAAGCACCAATCCTTCGCGCCAAATTTGCACTTGGCTTACTAGCGTAGGAAACACAACTCTCGATCTGCAAATGAGTATTCAATATGAAACATTTGTAATGGGTGTTTATTCAAAGAAAAACCTTGATGTTTTATCTCATTTCTTTGATTACTATGTGAATTCAGAGATAAATACTTAGTTTATCAAACCAAAGATTTCATTCAGTCAAGCTTTGACTTTACATTCATATGATCGAGATACAATATAAAGAAAACTAGTTTCGGCGGCTGATGACCCACAAGTATAGGGGATCAATCGTAGTCCTTTCGATAAGTAAGAGTGTCAAACCCAACGAGGAGCAGAAGGAAATGATAAGCAATTTTCAGCAAGGTATTCTCTGCAAGTGCTATGAGTAACAATAATAGATAGTTTTGTACCAAGATAATTCATAACAACTGAAAAGTAATAATAGTAGAAAGTGTGTAGCAAGGTAGCCCAATCCTTTTTATAGCAAAGGACAAGCCAGAAAGTTATCTTATATGAGCCAAGCGGTGAGAGGACACATGGGAATCACTGTCTAGTCATGTTAATCATGTTCAGTTGATTGATGTTCGTTACTTTCATAATTTGATATGTGGGTGGACCAGTGCTTAGGTGCTGTTATTACTTGGAAAAACAACCCACCTAGGATTACCCCTCTCGCAAACATCCACAACTATGAAAAAGTAATTAAGATAAATCTAACAATAGCATGCAACATGTGGATCGAACTCAACTCCTTCTGAAGCAACAGACAAACTGGTGTTTAAGCATTTGTCACTCTAGCAACCCATCATCTACTTGTTACTCCACAATGCCATCCCTTAGGCCCATAACTTGGTGAAGTGTTGTGTAGTCGACATTCACACGACACCACTAAGAGAACAACAACATACACATCATCAAAATATTGAACAAATACCAACTTCACATGATTACTTATAACTAGACTTCTCCAATGTCCCCAGGAACAATATTAACTACTCACACCTCATGAACATGTTGAAAATTATAGGTGTAATAATGGTGATCAAGTATTTGAACATAATATCTTCCATCAAGTAAGCCGACAAGCATAAACTTCAAGATGTAATCAACACTACTAGTAAACCACAAGTACCAATCTGAGGTTTTGAGACAAAGATTGATTACAAGAGATGAACTAGGATTGGTGATGAGATGGTACTGGTGAAGATGTTGATGAATAATGGACCTCTAAATAAGGAAGAAGCATTGGTGATGACGATGTCTTTGATTTCCTCCTCCTGTAGAGGAATTCCACCAGTAGAATCTCTCTACCGGAGAGCAAAAGGGCCTTTGCCTAGGTATCCTCCTCGAGATGGTGACGCATCGTCCCAAAAATAAGCTTATGATTTTTAGGTAAAAACACACTATATAGAAGAAGAGGGGGGGGGGGGGTCAGAAGACCTGCTGAGCCACCACGAGGCCACAGGGTGCAACCAGGGGAGGTGGTTGCGCCCTATTGGCTCATCGCCAGCAGGTGGGCCCTATATGGTATATTTTTGGCCCGATAATTCTAATATATCCCACAAAAATTCTTCATGAAATTTCATGTCATTTGGAGTGTAGTAGTTTTTCACCCTTTTTCTTGGTTTTCAATTCCAGAATTCCAATTTCCGGCAGTTTCCGTCATCATTTGGTACCTTGCATATTCAGAGAGAAAGGTCATAAGTATGGTATCATAATGAGGAATAATTGACAATAATAAAATAAATAGCAACAATAATTGATGATGCATAATGGATGTATCAACTCTCCCAGGCTTACACCTCGCTTGTCCTCAAGCGTAAGCCAAAATTGATAATAATGACCACATGATTGGAGAGAGAGGTGTCAATAAAAATAGAAAATAGACATGCATGAGGGCATCATGAATATTGACATATCAGCAAGGTTTTCATCAGATAGCTTCTCATAAGCAAGTAATAATCCATCCGCAATATTTGAAGTAATTCATAATTCATCATATTCCAAAGAAGGTTCTCATAAGCAAGTAATAGTGAAGGCATAATCACTATTGACAATCAACAAACGATGTTCTTAGATATTGAGACAATCATAATCCATCATATTCCAAAGAAGAGTCTATGTAAGAGATTTTCGTTGTAGGAAGTTCACATACTCAACTATCATTTAGTCTTCTACGATTGCTGACACTCATAGCATGTTTTTGGAGATAGTATTTCCTTGGACACATAAGAAGATGGGCCTTTGTAGTTTTTGCCACCCTACTTATTTACCTCAAGGATAATGTCAACAATAATATTTCATGATCACCTACATTCAACTTGATATGTTTATCTGGATTTGTCGACGTTCTGGGAATGGGGGTACCAACACCTGCCTGCCTGCGGCCCACGGCTGGCCCACTTCATCGACCGAAAACCAGTAAGCCCGGCATCACTCAAGGCAAGGCCCTCGCGATGGAACAAGCGTCGCGAGGAGGAATAATATCAAGACCCACAGGGGGGCTCCTCAGGACCCCTCCGGAGCGGCGGATATTCTGAGGCGAGGCCCGGCTTTAGGAGTCGAGGGTGACGCAGAGGAAGGACAGGCGAGCAGGAGACAACCGGACAGAGCAATTTTCCATTTAGTGCAAAGGGGGCAAGGATGAGCGCTGGTTCCCAAGGCATCTCCTAAAGGTTTCCTTTCCAGTGCAACCAGGACGCCGCCGCCCGCCAGCAGGACGGACGTCACCCATGGACCCGTCCCTGCAACACTGACGGACCATTTTGCACGCGAAGACCACCTTTGGGCAGGGGAGCATGTTCCCCTGCCCCCCTTTGAAATTGGCTGTTGTGGGATCCCTTCCCGCCGAAACGATAAGCGAAGAGGACTCGGGCCGCAACTATATATAGAGGGTAGGTTACTTCGCAGAGGAAGAGATCCATTCATTCACTCACTAGCACCACGCAAAGCCACCCAGCCTCCGGAGGCACCTAAGCATTGTACTAGTTCATCCACCCACCTCCAAGAGAGGTAATCCACGAAAGAACGAGTAGGGTATTATGCTTCCCAGCGGCCCGAACCTGGGTAAACTGCCGTGTTCAATGTCTTCCTCACCATCGAGTGAGTTCTTTGCCATCCCCGACGAGCAGTGAGATAGGTGAGGCGAGCCCACGAGGGATCTTCGTACACACCCGTGAGTTCGAATCTTTAGGGTTTTGCGGAGCCCGAAATCCAACATTTGGCGCGCTAGGTAGGGGGCGTGTCGAGGTCTTCTCCGAGCTTCATCTTCCCTAAGACCACTGCTCCAATGACCGGCGCCCAGCAAGCTCCTTCGAGCCTCGTCGAGCTGGCCTCCAACCGTCATACCACAACGGCCGTAATGTGTACCAGCATTGTGGTACCAGGCGGTTCCTACCATATCGTCAACATCACCTCCACCGTCGCGACCACCAGCGCCACCCAGACGCCCGATGGTTGGGCGGTGCCACCGGCATCCCCGACGCGCCGCATCAACTTGGCGGACCTCGGTGCGCATGACATGTTGCAGATGGCGAGAGAGATGCTCCTCCAATGACTGACGCAAGGGGGCTTCGAAGTCGGGGCATTCCACATCATAGAGCTGATCGCCATCGCCCAGAAGTCCATCCGACCACACTCTTGTTCAAGCCCGCTGGCGCCGGTCTCCGGCGGCTCGCACCTCGTGTCGGTCCCCGAGCCTGCAAGCAACGGAGCCCCTCCCGCACGGGGCGGGGCCAAGAGAGGCGCATCTCACGCTGCCCTCCTCCTCTAGGTCCCGACGGCCAGCCTCGAGGCATAGCATGATGACAACCACCACAGGCGCGAATAGAACAGTAGGGCGTTCGATGCACATGCCGGCGCACATCGCGAAGACCAGGTCTGTCCCTGACAACCCAGAGCGGCCAGGCGGGAGCGCTCCCTTAGGAAACCAGCAGGCGGCGGAGGCATTGGCGTAGGAGAACTACGACAACGGAGACACGCCAGGGCACCAAGGGGGGAGTCTGCACCGGGCAACACCGGGACCAAACAACGGCAGCAACAGGAACAAGCAGCTTCACGCGGAGGCCCATCACAGGAAGATCTTCGAGCAACACGGCCGGGGGGATCCCCCTCCGCCGCTGAGAGGGACCGCCACCGTTGTGCTACTGAACGGCTTTGGAGGTCGATCGAACGCCTACATGGAGCCCTACGTACCAGAGTATGCGATACTACCTGACCCTCTCGATGAAGAAGAGCCTCAAGCATCCACCTCAGGCGCCTACTCCCCTCAGGAGTAAGGAACGCCCTCGAGGCCCCCGAGCGCCCCCATGCCGTGGGGCATGACGTTAGCCGCCACCCCGGCGGGGGAACTGCGAAGAACCGGACACTAGGCCTCAAGAGGACAAGTCATATGAAGCAACAAGACACAAGTGGCGCGGGCCACCCGCGGAAACCACGGAGCTGGAGCTGGCGCCGAGGGCCGGGCCTCATGAGGCGCCCCTCATACGCGAAGAAGCTATGCGAGGTAATCTTTTGGGATCACTGCTCTAAGGAATGCCTGCTCACCGCAGGAATTTCAAGTGTTCACGGCATACCCTTGCCCATCATATCATGTACTCATATCTCTACAACTTCTAATGCATCCATTCGGCGACCTGGCATCTTGCCTTGCTTGTATCTTCAGGCGATCTACCCCTCCCCCCTCCCCCCCCCCCCGCTCGGGGGATCCGGCTGGTGCACGACGCCCCGTTGCGGGACCTGGGGACAGCTCACGGCTTCCCACGACCACAATCAGCGGGATGAGATGGGGGCCACTTGAGCATCAAAAGGGGCTCCTGAGCATTCCGCCTCAGGGGCCTTACCGGTCATAAGGCCACCTGCCACCCTTGATATCGTCCACGGACATCGGTCGTTATCAGGGGTGGCAGGGCTTGACCCCGTAGTTGCTCCGTTCATTTGGTTGCATGCAACGGTGGTTGGGAAATGTGTGGGACTATATCTTGGCGACGTAGAGCCGCTCGAACGTGAAAGGGGGCTCCTGAGCATCGCACCTCAGGAGCCTTACCGGTCACAAAGCCACTTGGCCACCCTGGTGCCGTCCAGGCACATTCGGTCGGTATCAGGGGAGCTAGGGCCTTGCCCCGTGAGGTGCCTCATGACTGGGACCTGTCGACGTAGAGCAGTAGAAAAGTGCTCAACCGGCCTCAGGAGAAGGAGCGCGCAGGACCTGCATCAACCCATTGCACCTCTGCATCGTCCTTCAATCCTTCCGGAACCTACTTCATCCCGTGACACTCTCACGTAATAACGAGCCGAGGCTGTATACGCCGAGGGTCCCCGGAGGACGCACAAGGGGTCCATGCAACTCCTAGTGGAAGCCCTATGCTCTGCGCTGGGGGGAAAACGACGGCAATCAACACAGTCCACCAATGACTTCCGGAATCAGGCGCCTATGCCTCGGGGGTAGGGACACTCGCGAGGCCAAAGCGTCTTCGCAACCTCAAATATACACCCCACCGTGACACTCTCACATAATAATGAGCCGAGGCTGTATACGCCCAGAGCCCCCCGAGGACGCAGAAGGGATCCCCGCCACGCCTAGTGGAAGTCCTATGCTCCGCGCTGGGGAGAATACCGAGGCAATCAACTCAGTCCACCAATGATTATGCCCGCAGCTGGCAAGGAAACCCACATAGTCCACCCTTGACTATGCCAGCCTAGATGCCGGACGCGGCATTTGCTTGCTTTTTCCTGGATTTTGAAGTACCTTCTACCGAACTTGAATCTGTCAATTTTCAAAAGTTGATGTTTGAAAAACAAAAAGGGGGTGGAACTTTATCTCGCGCTTTCTCGTTTCGTCGGTTTTGAAGGCTCTTTTTCTAGATGACATTCTCTGAGGACCTGAACGCTCCCCACCGCACTTAGGGGCCAAGGAGCGAAGCAAGGACTTGTCGTCCCATGGGCAAACATTTTCGGCGATCAACCCCCGCTCGGGGGTCCGGATTGAACCACGATATCACCACATAGATTCTTAGGAGCCCTCAGGGCGTCATAGGGCGATGACCAAAGGAACGGGAAGAGGAATCACTCAAGCGCCAAAGGGGGCTCCTGAACATCGAGTCTCGAGAGCTTCACCGGACATAATGTGGGACTAGGGCCCACAAACAAGGGGTGCCAAAAGGGTCTCCACCCTGTCCCACCGACAAAGCAGGAGCCACTCAGGAGGATCTACGGAAGGGATCGATGCAAACCCACGAGCTAAGTACCCCGCAGGGCCAGACGGGGGTCATTTGGTTTCACGCCAAACTAACAACAAATTAAAAACACGCGTACTAACGGAGGGATGCAGGGCCTAAAGATTCAGCTGAAGTGAGGAATGATGCCATCGACCAAGCGTGCAGCGACACGAGTGGTGCCTCGGGAGGACGGGACCTCTTGAGGGCCCTGGCCGCCGTTTCCCCTAAGCACTGGCTCGGGCAGCGACGGGCCCTAAGCTTCGAAGCTAAGCCGCGGCGACTACCAGCGAGAAAACCATCAATTCAAGAGCGAAAGGGAAAAACGGCGGACAACAAAGGTAATAACACAAAAGCTTAACACCCGATAGGGCAGAGTTCTTGATCAAACATCGCGGGAGTAGGTAAGCCGAAGCTGGGGGCGCCTAGGGGGCAGGCCGCCGATGTAACCCTTGGCGCATGCAGTCTCGTCGTCGGAGCCCTCCTCCTTGCTGGAGATGGGCACCCGGACGTACCGCTCCACGAGGACGTCCACGTGCGAACGAAATTTGTCCTAGATAAGACGACGGGACTCAGCGGGCGCCGGCTCGACGACGCGGCGGAGGTCGAGCTGCGGGACAAGGCGGCGCAGTTTGGAGAAGACGAGCATCAAGGCAAGGCCCAAAAGCTCGCGCGCGTCGGCCGCATTGTCCTCCTCCACGTGGGAGACGCCGTCCTCTAGTGTCTCCACCACCTTTTGTAAGAAGGCGAGGTAGCCCCTGTCGCTTCTCACATTCGACAGCGCCGCGACGTCTCCCACGAACCGGCGTGTCACGCCTGCTGCCCTGCCGGCGACGCCCTCGAACTGTTTGGCGCGCTGGGACGCCATCATCCGGGCGTACGCCGCCTCATCCTGGGTGGCCAAAACGGCCTCGGTCGCCTCCTGGACCTGCTCCTGCAACTCCGCCAGCTCCGCCTTGGCCTCCGCCTCGCCCAGGCGGGTGGCCTGGAGGGCGGCCTCGCCGCTCTCGAGATGGGCCCGCAGACCATCCACCTACTCCTGAAGCTCGCCAAGCTTGGGTTTCTTGGCGGTGGGCACACTGGAGAAGAGGTGAGGAGAAGCACCAACCAGCGGACAGGATAATAAGGAAAAGAGGCGTAGGCGAGGGACTTACTCGTCGGCCAGAGCCCAGCGGTGACGGACGGACGGAGGCCTTGAGGGCCCTCCACCGCTGCTCCCGGGGGCGGACGGGGGCGCGGACGGAGCCACACGCTTCCCCTTGCCAGGTTCGCCTACCAGAGATGCCATGGAAGAACGAGAAACAAAGAGGAGAGTAGTTTTTCTTGATGGAGCAAATGGAAGCAGAGAGGAAGCTCAAGATTGCAGTGCCTCCCCCTTGACGGGGGCGGGCAGATTTATAGGCGAACCATGGACACCAACTATCATGGGAGTGCGAGCATCGCGCGCCCCATGGGGGTCGCGAGGTGGACCGACGGGAGCGTTGCCGGCCACGTCGCTTCACCTGTCCACCGAGCGGTCACGTTCGCGAGGGCCGTTGGGTGTGGTCAGGCCGCACCGATGCTATTCAATGAGATCGTGCCATCGTGGCCTGGCGCATCCCGGATGCCTCAAGGAGCGAGAGCGTCACCACATGGTTGTTGGACACGTGTGCCACCTGGCCCGCAGGAAAACAGGGCCTGCGACACTGGCCTCCCTCAAGGCTTCACCGAGAAGCCAACCCAAGCGCGCCTTGGGCCCGGGGGCTACTGTCAGCGTTCTGGGAAAGGGGGTACCCAGTCCTACCTGCCTGCGGCCCAGGGCTAGACCACTTCAATGACCGAAAACCAGTAGGCCGACATCACTCAAGGCAAAGCCCTCGCGAGGGACCAAGCCTTACGAGGAGGAACAATATCAAGTCCCGTAGGGGGCCTCCTCAGGACCCCTCCGGAGCGGTGGATATTCCGAGGCAAGGTCCGGCTTCAGGAGTCGAGGGTGACGCAGAGGAAGGACAGGCGAGCAACAGACAGCCGGACGGAGCAGTTTCCCCTTTAGTGCAAAGGGGGCAAGGATGAGCGCTGGTTCCCAAGGCATCTCCTAAAGGTTTCCTTTCCGGTGCAACCAGGCCGCCGCCGCTCGCCAGCACGACGGACGTCACCCTGGACCCGTCCCTGCAACGCCGACGGGCACTTTGCAGGCGAAGACCACCTTTGGGCAAGGGAGCATGTTCCCCTGTCGCCCTTTGAAATTGGCCGTTGTGGGATCCCTTGCCGCCAAAATGATAAGGGAAGAGGACCGGGGACGCCAATATATATAGAGGGTAAGTTACTTTGCAGAGGAAGAGATCCATCATTCACTCACTAGCACCATGCAAAGCCACCCAGACTCCGGAGGCTCCTCAGCACCGTACTAGTTCATCCACCCACCTCCAAGAGAGGCAATCCACCAAAGCAGGAGTAGGGTATTACGCTTCCCAATGGACCGAAGCTGGGTAAACTGCCGTGTTCGGTGTCTTCCTCACCATCGAGTGAGTTCTTTGCCATCCCCGAGGAGTAGCGAGCTAGGTGAGGCGAGCCCACGAGAGATCTTCGTACACATCCCTGAGTTTGAATCTTTGGAGTTTTGTGGAGCCCGAAATCCGACCGGATTTATGCTCGGCACATGATGCTTGCCAACTAGAGAGATAATATGATGGAAATAGGATAAACTTTATTGACTCTTGCAAGAAGTGTACTCATGAAAATAAAAAAGATATGCCCTTCGTAGAGGGAAGAAGATGCTATCATGCGCTTTTAGGTCCTTGGATGTGCAAACTCTTAATGCAAAAGAATGCCAATTTATATTGCCCCTTATGATAGCAAACTTTATTATGCACTCTGTCGCTTTTATTTCTTTGCCGTCACAAGATTGTACAAATACCAAAACCAACAAAAAATATTTTTTGGATATTTTGGAGTCGGTTTAGTTACCGTATCACGTACCTACTCTTTTTTAGCGTTCTGGGGTCTTCCGGAAGGTATTTCTTATGTGTTCTTCAGGGGTCATAACTTGGATAATGTTAGTTTCTACATTAAGGGGCATACCTTAGATATGGTGTTTAATTCTTTGCCCATTTACCACTCTCGGTTTTTTGCTGTCTAAATTTAATTCTTTATAGAACCAAAGCGATAGACCTTGTCAACAACATAAGGGCCTTTCCCATTTGGAGAGAAGCTTACCTACAAAGAATTTGAAACGAGAATTGTACAACGGAACTAGGTCTCCTAGATTGAATTCCCATTTTTTGGTTTCCTTTTCATGCCATCTTTTAACTTTTTGCTTTAACAACTCGGCATTTACATAAGCTTGTGTCCTCCATTCGTTTAATGACCTAATATCAAATAGTTCCATTTTACCAGGAAGTTTAGAATCATAATTGAGTTATTTAATTGCCTAAAAAGCTTTATGTTCTAACTCAAGAGGTAAATGACAAACTTTTCCATAGACCATTTTATAGGACATTCCGGCGGGATTTTTATATGCAGTTTTATAGGCCCATAAAGAATCATCCAGTTTATTTCTAGATCTATTAACAGTCTTTTGAAAAATTTATTTTATTTCTCGATTTCTCAATTCAACTTGGCCACTATGCTGAGGATGATAAGGTGATGCAATCATACTGTTAACATCATATATATCTAGCAGTTTACAAAAAATACCATGAATAAAATGTGAACCACTAGTAGTCATTAAATATCTAGGGACTCCAAACCTGACAAAGATAATATCTTTAAGCATTTTACTAGAAGTGTTATGATCAGCACTACTAGTTGGAATAGCTTCCACCTATTTAGTAACGTAATCAAGAACAATTATAATATGAGTATATCCATTAGATGAAGGAAAATTCCCCATAAAATCAAAGCCCAAACGTCAAATGGTTCAATAGAAAGTGAATAATTCATAGGCATTTCCCGACGTCTACCAATGTCACCAATTATTTGACTTTCATCACAGGAAATGACATACTTGCGAGCATCTTTGAAAAAAGTAGGCCAAGAACATCTGGACTGTAATACCTTGTGTGTAGTTTCATCACCGGCATGGTGTCCTCCATAAGCTTTGGAGTGGCACTTCCATAGGATCTGTCCTTGTTCATGCTCAGGCGCACAACATCTAATAACACCATCCACTCCTTTATAAGGATGTGGGTCATCCTAGAAGTAATGTCACAAATCATAAAAGAATTTTTCTTTTGTTGATAGGTAAAATTAGGTGGTATATATTTAGCGACAACATAGTTAGCATAATCTGCATACCAAGGAGTACTATGTGAAGTGTTTATAGCAGCAAGTTGCTCATCACAAAAAATATCACCAACAGGCACTAGGTCATCCAGAACATTTTGCATCCTAGACAAGTTATCTGCTATAGGGTTTTCAGCTCCCTTACGATCGATGATATTCAAGTCAAACTCTTGAAGTAAAAGCACTCACCTAATAAGTCTAGGTTTCACATCTTTCTTTTCCATGAGGTATTTAATAGCAGGATGGTCAGTGTGAATAGTTACTTTGGAATCTACAATGTAAGGTCCAAACTAATCACATGAAAACACAACTGCTAGAAATTCCTTCTTAGTGGCAGGATAATTTCTTTGAGCATTTTCTAGAGTCTTACTAGCATAATGAGTAACATTTCATTTCTTGTCTACTATTTTCCCTAGAACAACACTAATGTCATAATCACTAGCATCACACATAATTTCAAATGGTAGATTCCAATCAGGTGGTTGGACAATAGGTGCGGAAATCAATGATTTCGTAAGTATTTCAAAGGCTTCTACACAATCATCATGAAAAATAAAAGGAAAATATTTTTGAAGAAGATTAGTTAGTGTCGTAGTAATCTATAAGAAATGTTTAATGAAACGCCTACAAAAACTACCATGACCGAGGAAACTTCTTATACCTTGGATATATTTTGGACATGGTATTTTCTCTATTGCATCATATTTATCCTTGTGTAATTCGATGCCTCATTTAGAAATTTTATGCTTGAGTACTAGACCTTCATGCACCATAAAGAGTCCCTTCTCCCAATTCAAGACGAGATTAGTTTCTTCACATCTCTGGAAAACTTGATCAATGTTGCTCAATTAATCTTCAAAATAAGTCCCATAAATGAAAACATTATCCAGGAAAACCTCAACAATGTTTTCACAAAAGTCAGAGAATATAGTAGTCATGCATCTTTCAAAGGTAGGAGGTGCATTGCATAAACGAAAAGGCATACGTCTATAAGCATAGGTTCCAAAGGGGCATTTCAAAGTAGTTTTCTCTTGGTTCTCTTTTGACACATGTATTTGAAAGAAACCGGAATATCCATCAAGATAACAAAAGTGTGTGTGCTTAGATAATATTTCTAACATTTGATCAATAAAAGGCAAGGGGTAATGATACTTTCTAGTAGACTTATTCATTTTCCTAAAATCAATTACCATCCTATAACGAGTTACCATTCTTTGTGGAATAAGTTCATTTTTATCATTAGGAACAACGGTTATACCTCCTTTGTTAGGAATAAAATGAACATGACTTACCCATCTACTAAGAATAATAGGATAAATTATACCTGCTTCGAGAAGCTTTACTATTTTAGTTCTTACCACTTCATTCATCTTATGATTTAAGCGTTGTTGATGATCAACAACAGCTTTAGCATCTGGTTCCATATTAACCTAAGATGAAGTGTGTCTTATGCCCTTAAGATCATCAAGATTATATCCAATAGAAGCCATGTGTTTCTTCAAAGTTTTAAGTAGCCTCTTTTCTTCATCCTCTGAAAGGTTAGCACTAATAATAACAAGATATATCTTCTTTTCATCAAGATAAGCATAATACAAATTATTAGGAAATGTCATTAACTCAAACATGGGATATACTTTTAGTGGAGGAGGATCCCGTAAGATATCAACATGCAAGTTGTGTTTGAGGATAGGTGCGTGTCTAAGGAATATATCATCTATCTCATTTATTTCATTCATATGCATGTCATTCTCATAGTCTAGCAAATATTGTTCTAAAGGATATGTAGGAGGCGCAACAATGGAAGCAAGATCGATAATTACATCTTTAATAGATAACTCCTTCTCTCATGTGGTTGTCTACCAAATTTAGAGAAATTAAATTCAAGAGACTCATTACCAAAGCTTACTTTGACTTTCTCTCTTACACAATTAATTTTGGCATTAATAGTGTTCAACAAAGGTCTGCCAAATATAATGGGTTAAAATTTATCTTATTCAGAACCAAGTAATAAGAAGTTGGTGGGGGACTTGACTTTTCCACACAAGAGTTGACCATGTCTAACAATCCCAAGTGGAGAGATAGTATCTCGGTTTGCAAGTTTAGTAGTAAAATTAATATCTTAAATCTCAAAGAATGTTATATCATTTATAATTTCTTTATATAAGGTAAAAGGTATAGCACTAACACTAGCACCCACATCACATAAACCATGATAGAAACGATCGCTAATCTTAATAGAAACCAAATGCATGCCAACAACTTGCTTGTTTTTATCTAGCCTGTCCTTCTCATTTTGAAGAGGCTTTGCAATTCTAGAAGCTTCACTACAAAAGTAAATAACATGCCCATAAATTTTATGATCCAATAGATCTTTAAATATAGCAATATAAGGCTCCACATTTATTTGTTTAGAAGGTTTTGGTGTTATAACATAACTTTTATTACCATAGTTGTAGCTTTAGCATGTTCCCGAGTCCTAATAGAAAACGGCAGTTTTTCCATATAAGCAGTAGGTACAACTGGAGCAACATGATAAATAATTGGTTCCTCTTTAACTTCAATGGATTCCTTTAAAAAAATTTCAATAGTGGATGATATTGAAACCACTTCTCCTTAGGGAGATCGACATGAGTAGCAAACAATTCACACAAAGTAGCTACTATCTCAGAGTCAAGCCCATATTTGTTGCTAAACTTATGTAAAGGTTATGTTTCCCTAAAAGTTTTAACACAATAAAACTTAAGATTTATACCTGGATATTTACCTTTATCTAATCCCCAGTCTTCACTATTGAGTTTAATTCTTTCTAGAAGATATCATTTGAATTCAATAGTCTTCTTCATGTAAGATCCAGTCGAAGAGGAAACGAGTTCTATTTGATCATCATGAGAAAGCCGGGCATAATATTTTTGTACAATCATTCCTCTTGAGAGCTCATGATTAGGACCGGTATGCATCATAGATTTAAGACTCCCCCAACCTTG
Source organism: Hordeum vulgare subsp. vulgare (assembly GCF_904849725.1). Classification (NCBI taxonomy): domain Eukaryota; kingdom Viridiplantae; phylum Streptophyta; class Magnoliopsida; order Poales; family Poaceae; genus Hordeum; species Hordeum vulgare. The sequence goes on along the minus strand of NC_058523.1, from coordinate 293,195,530 downwards.
AGAGGTTCTTTCTCGTTCACGAGGCCAAAACTTATAAATAAAATTCCGATCACGATAAACTAGAGGCATAGGATAAACCTTTTGATGAAATTCCAGCTTCAAGCGATTCCAGACACATGATACAATATCATCCTATTGCATGTACCACATCAATGATTTTACCTCCAAATATAAAGTGAAAAGTTTCATCTTAACTTTATATCCACGCAAACATGCACGCTTAAATAATGCACAAACGTCATTGACATATATCAAGTGATAATCAGGATGAGTTGTACCATCATAAGGATTAGCTATCAGTTTCTCTAGTACACCTAAAGGAATATCATAATAAATACTTTAAATAGGTTAAGTAGGTCAAGGATAAAAAAATTGAACTTCCATTTGATGCGAAGATGCCCCGAACAAGCCACCCAAAGGGTGACCGTCCATAGGAACATGCAATAGTAAATTTCGACACGTAACAAAAATGTTTTCTTACCAATTTCCACTTACCAAAGGCGCTTCACTCCCTGTCCATGGTGCCAGAAAAGAGTCTTGATGACCCACAAGTATATTCGATCAATCATAATCTTTTCGATAAGTAGGAGTGTCAAATCCAACAAGGAGGAGTACAAAATGATAAGTAGGTTTCAGCAAGGTATTCTGTGCAAGTGCTATGAGTAACAGTGATAGATAGTTTTGTAGCAATATAATTCATAACAAGTGCGAAGCAACAGTAGTAGAAAGTGCGCAGGAAGGTAGCCCGATCATTTTTATAGGAAAGGACAGGCCAGAAAGTTCTCCTATATGAGGCAAGCGCTCCTGAGGACACATGGTAATTACTGTCTAGTCATGTTCATCATATTGAGTTGATTCATGTATGTTACTTTGATAATTTGATATGTTGGTGGACCAGTGCTAAGGCGTTGTTCTTACTTGAAAAAGCATCCCACTTATGATTACCCCCTTTTGTAAGCATCCACAATTATGAAAGAAGAATTCAGATAAATCTAACCATGCATGAAACGTGTGGATCCAAATCAGCCCCTTTTGAAGCAACGCATAAACAGGGGTTTAAGCTTGTGTCACTCTAGCAACCCATCATCTACTTGTTACTCCTCATTGTGTTCTCTTAGGCCCAAAACATGGTGAAGTGTCGTGTAGTCGATGTTCACACGACATCACTTAGAGAAGCAACAACATACATATCATCAAAATATCAAACAAACACCAAGTTCATATGATTACTTATAACAAGACTTATACCATCTCCTAAGGAACAATATTAACTACTCACACCTCATCAACAGGTTCAAAATCAGAGGTTCAATAATGGTGATAAAGGATCTTAACATAGTATTTTCCACCAAGTAATCCAACAAGGATCAACTACGAGATGTAATCAACACTACTAGTAACCCACAGGTACCAATCTTAGGTTTTGATACAAAGATGATTACAAGAGGAGAACTAGGGTTGGGTAGTACAAGGTGCTAGTGAAGATGTTGGTGAAGATTGGACCTCCCATGAAGGAGTAAGCATTGGTGATGACGATGGCTTCGATTTCCCCTCCCGGAGAGGAATTCCCGTGACAGAATCTCCCTATCGGGGAGCAAAAGGGCCTATACCCAGGTTTCCGCATCGATATGGTGCAGCTTCGTCCCGAATGTATGCTTATGTTTTTTCTAGGTGAAAACACATGATGTCTACTACACAACTTTATTCTTGTAAACTATGTCAGGCCTCCAAGCGCAGAGTTTTGTAGGACAGTAGAAATTTTCCCTCAAGTGGATGACCTTAGGTTTATCAATCCGTGGGAGGTGTAGGATGAATATGGTCTCTCTCAAACAACCCTATAATCAAATACAAAAAATATATTGTGTTCCCGACACACCCAATACAATGGAAAATTGTATAGGTCCACTAGTTTAGAAAATAGATGGTGATACAAGTATAGTGTAGTATGGATAGTAGATATAGGTTTTTGTAATCTGAAAATATAAAAACAGGGAGGTAGCAAGTGTTAAACAGCACGGAAAAACATTGTATAAATGCTTGGTAACAAGGCCTAGGGTTCTAACTTTCACTAGTTCAATCTCTCAACAACGCTAACATAGTAGAATCATATGATCTTCCATCAGCGTGCAATAAAGAATCACTCCAAAGTTCCTATCTAGCAAAAACTAATAAGATGAAATTGGTCTAGGTAGTAGAACTACCTCAAATTTATTATTTCTGATCAATCTTTTGAGCTATTCCTATAAGTGTCACAAACAGCCCTAGAGTTCGTACTAGAATAACATGATACATATCAATCAACCCTAATGTCACCAAGATACTCCAATGTCACCTCAAGTATCCATGGGTAAATTATGCGACATGCATCAAACAATTTCAGATCTATCATATTCAATCCAACACAAAGAACTTCAAGGAGCACCCTAAGATTTCTGTCGGACAACATAGTACGAAGACGTGCAATCAACCCCTATGCATAGATCCCCAAGGTCACCTGAATCTGCAAGCTGATGCCACAATATATATCAAGTTAATCACTTGAATACTCCAATGTCACTACGGGTATCCGCATGCAATACATGCATCAAGTGTTCCCAAACCTAAATATTCAATCCAACATAACGAGATCTTATAGGGAAAGATTCAATTCATCACAACAAGGTAGGAAGGGAATAACATCCTATGATCAAACGAGATTAACAAGGCCAATAATACATCAAGACCATGCCATCTCAAGAACATGAGATAGAGATTGAACACATATCTACCGGTACATACCCTCAGCCCCGAGGGTGAACTACTCCCTCCTCGTCATGGCCTCCCCTGGGATGATGAAGATGCCCACCGGAGATGATTTCCCCTCTACGGCAGTGTACTAGAAATGCTCTAGATAGGTTTTTAGTTGATAAACTGACTTGCAGAGGCAGAGTGGAAGTTCATTTGTTTCTGGGATTTATGGTATATATAGAATTTTTCAGCATTGGAATCACACCAAACGGAGCCATGTGGGCCCCACCAGCCATCAGGGCACAACCTAGTGGGGCGCCCTGTTGGCTTGTGGCCCACAAATGGATCCCCTCTGGTGGTTCTTCACTAAAATATTTTTTATTTCCTCCAAAAATATAAAAAAGTGTCACGCGATTCTGAGAACTTTCATTTTCTACACAAAAACAACACCATGGTAATTGTGCTGAAAACAACGTCCGTCCGGGTTAGTTCCGAATATATCATATAAAGTGCATCAAAACCATATAAAAGTATGGTAAACATACGCAAACATGGCATTAATAGTTCATAAGTTATCGATACGTTGGATACGTATCGACACACCATATAGGAGAACAGGGGGGGTTAGGAGACCTGCTGGGCCACCACGAGGCAACATGGCGTGGCTAGGTCGGTGGCCTCGCCCTGTTAGCTCGAGGCCAGTAGGTGGCCCCCTCTAGTATATTTTTGGCCCAATAATTCTTATATATTCCATAAAAATTCTCCGTGAAAATTCGGGTCATTTGGAGTCCACTGTTTTTTCACCCTTTTTCTTGATTTTCACGTCCATAATTCTAGTTTTCGGCAGTTTCCCTCTTCGTGGTGTACTTTGCATATTCAGAGAGAAAAGGCATAAGAATTGTATCATAATGAGGAGTAATGGGGGAGAATAACATAAATATCAATAAGAATTCATGATGCATAATGGACGTACCATCTGCTGCGGTAGCCTGCACCAGCGTTGTCATGCTCCAGGACGAAGTCGTTCAATTCTTCAAACGAGACCAAAATGGTATGGACTTCCCAATCAAAGAGTCAATCATTGCATGATCAACGGGCACGGGGTAGGGGGAGGCAACTAGCAGTGCTACAAGGAAGTGGAAGACAGCGGCGTGCCAATCCACTGAGGGGTTGCGACGGGTGCAGGCGCGTATACGGGCACATGAGTGGTGGGTACATGTGCGTGCACTTGCACGTGCACGGTGGATGAGGGCACGCGCATGGGGACTCACATAGAATATGCAGGGGGAGCACGAGCACATGCATGGGAGGAGGCATCATCAATTACACACACACGAGCTCGGACGAGTCTACTACCTAGGTGACACCCACGGTTTCCAGCGTTGCGATGATGCTCGGCGACCAACCCGTCAATGCCACGGGGATGGTTGCTGGCAGAGCGCGAGGACGGTTGTTGGCGAGTGCGCTGGGGCAGCATCCATTATGGCATGGAGCTCTTCCAGGGCCATGTTCACGACGTACCATTGTTCTTTATATTCTATCTCCTTCTGCTCGGAGTTGACTTCACCAAACCGGAAGACTAGCGACATATAATCTTTGTGTTACATGGCATAGGTGAGTGGAGGTCTGGATGATAGAGGGCAATGGGAGGCGAAGAGAGAGGATTCTGATTGAATGGGCAGTAAAGCCGCCTATTAAACACCGGCTCGGTGCCATTGATGGTCAGGTTGGGATCAAGGTGGGCGGATATGGAGGTAAAAGGGATTGCTTCCTTGGTAGCCCGCAACACACTACTTGCACACCTCCCGGTGAGGGCAGCTTGTACGCCTCATGTGTACTCAAATAGCTACTCGCAAGACACATCCTAGCGAATAAAGATTGCCAGGTGTGGCTGGATATACATGGGCTATAGGAGGCCCACGGTCTATAAATAATACAACCATTTGTGATGTTAGCGTGATATTGTTTTGTGTTAAAATGCTTTTGTTGGCTATTAGTGTGTTCATTTTTTAAGAAAAGGTCACGAAAAATGCCACATCATAATTGCGCTATATCATGATACCATGCCAAGTTTCATCAATTTCTGGTGCGTTTTCGTTTTACACACATTTAAACACCAAGTTTCTCAATGTTCGCAGCCGAGCCAAGACGTCGAGATGTTTGAAATTCATTCCCATTTCTTGCATGGCACCTAAACATGCAGCCAGGGACACGTTTATGATTTTTCAACCCATTTTGGTGCACTCGACCTTATGATTGTAGTTCAAATTTGAATTATGCAAATGAAATACTTAGAAACTAAATTTATGTATAAAAAAGGTGAAAGGAACCCCGAATAATTTCATGTTTTAGCACGACAATCCTACTCGTTGTTTCTTATAAAAACTTAAATGACAAAAGAGGAAGCGAACATGGTTTCACCGACAAAAGGTGACATGTTTCTATCGGAATCCCGAAAGCTTCATGTGATAACCTCCGGTTTGTAAGAGGCTTGTGCGATAACTTGTCCCAAATTGCACATTTTTTGTACCATGATACATTTGTTCTGTGTCAAGAAGACATGCGAAGTTTCATGAATTTCTATCATGTTTTGGATTTACACGCACTTAACAACCAAGTTTCTCATTTTGGTCCACCGGACCTTGATAATAGGTCAATTTTGAATTATGCACAAATGCCCAAAAACTCAATTAATGTCTAAAAAGGGCCAACAAACCCTGAATACTTCTGTATTTTAGCACGATAATCCTACTAGTCTATGTTGCCTATAGAAAAAATCATGGAGAGAAGAAGCAGTAAATGTGGTTTTCACCCACAATATATGGCCTTTTGCCTATCAGAACCCCAAAGCTTCGTGTGATAAGCTCGAGTTAGTAAGAGGCTATGCCATAACTTGTCCCAAATTGGACATTTTTTATGAATGAACATTTGTGCCATGTCATGACACCATGCCAAGTTTCACGTATTTCTGACGAGTTTTGGAATTATAGTATTTAAAAACCATGTTTATTAATGTTTGCAACTGAGTCAGGACCCCGAGATGTTTGAAACTCATTCCCATTTCTTGCACGGGACTTAAACATGCATCCAGGGACATGTGTATGTGTTTTCAACCCATTTTGGTGCACGAGACCATGTGATTGTAGTTGAAATTTGAATTATGCACATCAAATGACTAATGCTTTGATACATCTCCAACGTATCTATAATTTTTGATGATTTCATGCTATTATCTTGTCAAACTTTGGATGTTTTGCATGCCTTTTATATATTTTTTGGAACTAACTTATTAACTCAGTGCCAAGTGCCAGTTCCTGTTTTTTCCATGTTTTTGACCCCTTTCAGAGGAGATTTGGAAACGGAGTCCAAACGGAAGAAAATCCCCGAAAATATTTTTTCTCGAACGGAAGAAGGTCGGGGAGCTTGGGAGCCAAGGCAGGGGAGCCCCAGGGGCCCCACAAGACCCCACTCCGCGGCCAGGGGGAGGCCGCGCCATCCAGGCTTGTGGGCCCCCTCAGCGTCCCCTGACCTAGGGGTTGCCCATATAAATTCCCTAAAAATCCCAAAAAAATCAGGAGATCATCGCAATCACTTTTTCGCCGCCGCAAGCTTCTGTCTCCGCAAGATCCCATCTGGGGCAGGTTCCGGTGCCCTGCCGGAGGGGAGATTCGGACACGGAGGGCTTCTTCATCAACACCATGACCTCTTCGATGATGCGTGAGTAGTTCACCATAGACCTACGGGTCCATAGCTAGTAACTAGATGGCTTCTTCTCTCTCTTGGATCTTCAATACAAAGTTATCCATGATCTTCATGGAGATCTATCCGATGTAATCTTCTTTTGCGGTGTGTTTGTCGAGATCCGATGAATTGTGGATTTATGATCAGATTATCTATGAATCTTATTTGAGTTTCTTCTGATCTCTCTTATGCATGATTTCATATCCTTGTAATTCCCTTCGAGTTGTGGGTTTTGTCTAGCCAACTAGATCTATGATTCTTACAATGGGAGAAGTGCTTGGTTTTGGGTTCATACCGTGCGGTGAACTCATCGAGTGACAGAAGGGGTAGCGAGGCACGCATCATGTTGTTGCCATCAAGGGTAAAAAGATGGGGTTTTCATCATTGGTTTGAGATTATCCCTTTACATCATGTCATCTTGCTTAAGGCGTTACTCTGTTTGTCAGGAACTCAATACACTAGATGCATGATGGATAGCGGTCGATGTATGGAGTAATAGTAGTAGATGCAAAAAGTATCGGTCTACTTGTCTCGGACGTGATGCCTATATGTATGATCATTGCCTTAGATATCGTCATGGCTTTGCGCGGTTCTATCAATTGCTCGACAGTAATTTGTTCACCCACCGTGATATTTGCTATTATGAGAGAAACCTCTAGTGAACACTATGGCCCCCAGGGTGTGCTCCACACCATATTTTCAGCCTTACACTTTTTTCTTCATTGCACTTTCCGCCGTCAGATCTCACTTTGCAAACAATCTTGAAGGGATTGACAACCCCTTTGAAGCGTTGGGTGCAAGCTTGTTTGTGTTTGCGCAGGTACTTTGGACTTGACGAGGCCCCCTTCTGGATCGATACCTTGGTTCTCAAACTGAGAGAAATACTTACTGCTCCTGTGCTGGATCACCCTTTCCTCTTCAAGGTAAAAACCGACACAAACCAGAGAAGTAACAAGAAGAATTCCTAAGTGCCAGGGAATGACTTTTGTTGCGGCAGCAGAAGAATTTCTTGCGCCGTTGCCGAGGAGGAAGATCAAGTCAAGAACTCATCCAAGTAGGTGTCGCAAACTCATCTCTTGCATTTACTTTGTTTGCTAGTTGCCTCTCGTTTTCCTCTCCCCCACTTCACCAATTTTCCTTTTTTCGTTTGCCTTTTTCGTTCGCCCTTTTCTCTCGCTTGCTTTCTGTTCGCTTGTGTGCCATGTGCCTTCAATATGCTTGCATCTTTGCTTGCTGAAAATCTAGTGATATGGATCCTCATCCACTTGCTAATCTCTTTAAGAGATCCAATTATGTTGATCCAATTGCTAGTGAGTTGAGTGCACTTGACTATCTTTATGGAGTTTTGCTTGAGATGCGTGAATCTGAAAATTGTGAGGAAGAAATTTATGAAGTGATTCACGAGGGCTCCTTGGATGAAAAGCATGATTGCAATGGTTTCACTTTAAATTCTATTAGTGACAATCATGCTAAAATATGCAAAACCCTAAGCTTGGGGATGCCAGTTTTTCTATGTCCACTACTTGCTGCAATGATCATGAGTGGGGCGATGATTTTTCTTATGATCTTGAAAATTTGTTTAAGCCTCATGATGAATATGATATTTGCAATATTATTGAAAGTGGGTTTGGAGAAGTCATGACTTTAGTTGATGATAATCCCACTATTTTTGAAGAGCGTCAACTTTGCATGCATGCGGTTCATGAAAAGAATATCCTATGTGATAGTTACATTGTTAAATTAGAATATGATCCCACATGTAATTATTATGAGAGAGGAAAATATGGTGGTAGAAACTTTCATATCACTAAATCACCTCTCGTTATGTTGAGATTGCTATTGTCTCTTTCTTTTTCCTTGCATATGGTAACTATTGGTAGTCTTGACAACCTGTTTTCCTATAAAATGCCTATGCATAGGAAGTATGTTAGACTTAGATGTGATTTTCACATGCTTTATGATGCTCTCGTTGTGCTTCAATTCTTGTCTTTTGTGTGAGCATCATTGAATTATCAATGCCTAGCTAAGTGCGTTAAACAATAGCGCTTGTTGGGAGGCAACCCAATGAATTTATCTTTTTCTTTCTGTTTTGTTGCGTCTACACCATCACAATTCTGTTGTGATTGTGTTTTTTGTGTTTCTTTTTGTTTTTGAGCCAAGCAAAACCTTTATGACTAGTCTTGGTAATGGTTGTTTGATCCTGCTGGAAAAAGACAGAAACTTTTCGCTCACGAGATGATTTTTCATTTTTATTCAGAACGAGATTTTGAGTTGATTCGTTATGCTGCTGATTGATATGCTTTTTTCCCGGGCCGTCGTAATGTTTCAGATGTTTTGAGGTACCAGAAGTATACGAAGTATGCAGATTGCTACAGACTGGTCTGTTTTTGACAGATTCTGTTTTTGTTGAGTTGGTTGCTTGTTTTGATGAAACTATGGTTAGTATCGGGGGGTACTAGCCATGGAAAAGTGATCATATAGTAGCCCAACACCAATACAGATGGAATTCAAGTTTGCTACAGTACCAAAAGAAGTGGTAGTTTGTTTTCTTGTGCTAATGTTATCACAAGTTTCTGTTTAAGTTTTGTGTTGTTAAGTTTTCAAGTTGTGGGTGATGTTCTCATGGACGATGAGATAAGGAGTAGAAATAGCTCAAGCTTGGGGATGCCCAAGGCATCCCAAGCCAAATTCAAGGACACCAAAAAGCCTAAGCTTGGGGATTCCACGGGAAGGCATCCCCTCTTTCGTCTTCAATCGATCGGTAACATTACTTGGAGCTATATTTTTATTCACCACATGATATGTGTTTTTCTTGGAGCGTCTTGTATCATAGGATTCTTTTCCTTTTGTTGTGTCACAATCATCCTTGATGGACACCTTTTTGAGAGAGAGACATGCACTCATCGTGATTTTTGCTAGAATGCTCATAGTGCTTCACTTATATGTTTTGAGCTAGATACTTTTGCTCTATGTGCTTCACTTATATCTTCTAGAGCACGGTGGTGCGTGATTTGGTAGTTGGCTTATGCTATGAAAGTAGTCCCAAAAGTGATAGATACCCAAAGAGGATGCAAAAACCTCCATCTTCATGTGCATAGAGTAGAAAGAGAAGTTTTGATTCCTCTCAAATAGTTTTGAGACATGGATTTGGTAATATTGAGAGTTATGTTAGTAGGGCGTTGTGAATCTAGAGATACTTGTGTTGGAGTTAGTGATTCCCGTAGCATGCACGTATGGTGAACCATTATGTTAGGAAGTCGGAGCATAATTGATCTATTGATTGTCATCCTTTGTGTTGAGGTCGGGATCGCGTGATGGTTTACACCTACCAACCCTTCCCCTCGGAGTATGCGTTTAGCACTTTGTTTTGATTACCAATAAAAACATTCGCAACAAGTATGTGAGTTCTTCATGACTAATGTGAGCCCATGGTATAGATGCACTTTCACCTTCCACCATTGCTAGCGTCTCTAGTGCCGCGCAATTCTCGCCGGAACACAAACCCACCAAATTCCTTCCTCAAAACAGCCACCGTATCTACCTACTATGGCATTTTCATAGTCATTCCGAGATATATTGCCATACAACTCCCATCATTCCGTCTCATGACTTGTGCCGTCACTCTCATATTGCCATTGCATGATCATAAGATAGCTAGCGAGATGTTTCAACGTCATATGCCATGCTAGATCGTTGCACATCCCGGTACACTGCCGAAGGCATTTGCTATAGAGTCATCATTGTGATCTTTGAGCTGTGAGTAACTAAAAGTGTGATGATCATCATTATTAGAGCATTGTCCCATGTGAGGAAAAAAGAGAGGCCAAAGAGCCCAGAAACAAAAAAAGGAGAAAAGAAAAGAAAAGAAAAAGAGGCCTAAGAGCACAAATGAAAAAAAGGAGAGAAAAAGAGAGAAGGGACAATGCTACTACCTTTTTCCACACTTGTGCTTCATGATAGCACCATGTTCTTCATGATTGAGAGCTTCTTGCTTTGTCACTACCATATGCTAGTGGGAATGTTCATTATATAACTTGGCTTGTATATTCCAATGATGGGCTTCCTCAAAATTGCCCTAGGTCTTCCTGAGCAAGCAAGTTGGATGCACACCCACTAGTTTTCCTTTTGAGCTTTCACATACTTATAGCTCTAATGCATGCTTTGTATGGCAATCCCTACTCATTTACATTGATATGTATTAATGGGCATCTCCATAGCCTATTGATACGCCGAGTCAGTGTGACCATCTCCTTCTTTTTGTCTCACAACCACCACCACACTCTATTCCACCTATAGTGCTATATCCATGGCTCGCGCTCATGTATTGCGTGATAGTTATAAAAAGTTTGAGAAAGTATGAGTGCGAAAACAATTACTTGGCCAATACCGGGGTTGTGCAAGATTTACATTAGTTGTGTGAGGATGATGGAGCATAGCCAGACTATACGATTTTGTAGGGATAACTTTCTTTGGCCTTGTTATTTTCAAAGTTCATGATTACTTTGCTAGTATGCTTGAAGTATTATTGTTTTCATGTCAATAGAAAACTATTGTTTTGAATCCTATGGATCTGAACATTCATGTCACGTGAAAGAAGTTGCAAAGGACAACTATGCTAGGTAGAATTCCACATCAAAAATTCATTCTTTATCACTTCCCTACTCGAGGACGAGCAGGAGTTAAGCTTGGGGATGCTTGATACGTCTCCAGCGTATCTATAATTTTTGATGGTTTCATGCTATTATCTTGTCAAACTTTGGATGTTTTGCATGCCTTTTATATATTTTTTATTAACTCAGTGTCAAGTGCGAGTTCCTGTTTTTTCCATGTTTTTGACCCCTTTCAGAGGAGATTTTGAAACGGAGTCCAAATGGAAGAAAATCCCCGAAAACATTTTTTCTGGAGCGGAAGAAGATCACGGAGATTGGGAGCCAAGGCAGGGGAGCCCCAGGGGCCCCACAAGCCCCCACCCCGCGGCCAGAGGGGGAGGCCGCGCCATCTAGGCTTGTGGGCCCCCTGAGCGTCCCCTAACCTGGGGGTTGCGCCTATAAATTCCTGAAAAATCCCAAAAAAATCAAGAGATCATCACAATCACTTTTCCGCCGCCGCAAGCTTCTGGCTCCGCAAGATCCCATCTGGGGCACGTTCTGGTGCCCTGCCGGAGGCGAGATTCGGACACGGAGGCTTCTACATCAACACCATGACCTCTCCGCTGATGCGTGAGTAGTTCACCATAGACCTACGGGTCCATAGCTAGTAACTAGATGGCTTCTTCTCGCTCTTGGATCTTAAATACAAAGTTCTCCATGATCTTCATGGAGATCTATCCGATGTAATCTTCTTTTGTGGTGTGTTTGTCGAGATCCGATGAATTGTGGATTTATGATCAGATTATCTATGAATCTTATTTGAGTTTCTTCTGATCTCTCTTATGCATGATTTCATATCCTTGTAATTCTCTTCGAGTTGTGGTTTTTGTCTGGCCAACTAGATATATGATTCTTGCAATGGGAGAAGTGCTTGGTTTTGGGTTCATACCGTGCGGTGAACTCATCGAGTGACAGAAGGGGTAGCGAGGCACGCATCATGTTGTTGCCATCTAGGGTAAAAAGATGGGGTTTTCATCATTGGTTTGAGATTATCCCTCTACATCGTGTCATCTTTCTTAAGGAGTTACTCTGTTCGTCATGAACTCAATACACTAGATGCGTGCTGGATAGCGGTTGATGTGTGGAGTAATAGTAGTAGATGCAGAAAGTATTAGTCTACTTGTCTCGGACGTGATGCCTATATGTATGATCATTGCCTTAGATATCATCACGACTTTGCGCGGTTCTATCAATTGCTCGACAGTAATTTGTTCACCCACCATGATATTTGCTATTATGAGAGAAGCCTCTAGTGAACACTATGGCCCCCAGGGTCTGCTCCACACCATATTTTCAGCCTTACACTTTTTTCTTCGTTGCAGTTTCCGCCGTCAGATCTCACTTTTCAAACAATATTGAAGGGATTGACAACCCCTTTGAAGCGTTGGGTGCAAGCTTGTTTGTGTTTGCGCAGGTACTTTGGACTTGATGAGGCCTTCCTTCTGGATCGATACCTTGGTTCTCAAACTGAGGGAAATACTTACTGCTCCTGTGCTGCATCACCCTTTCCTCTTCAAGGGAAAAACCGACGCAAACCAAAGTAACAAGAAGAATTCCTAAGTGCCAGGGAAGGACTTTTGTTGTCGCAGCATGCTTCAACTAATGTACAAAAAAGGCCAAACTAACCATGGATAACTCCATATTTTAGCATGATAGTACTATTGGTCTATATTGCCTATTGAAAAACTACAACACGAGAAGGGGTAGCAAATGCTGCTTCGCCCACAAATAGATAAAAATTCTCGATCGGAACACCGGGTCTTCATGTGATAAGCTTCGATTTGTAAGAAGGCTTGTGCCATCACTTGTCCCAAATCAGACATTTGTTTACCTCGACACATTTGTGCCATGTCATGACACCATGTCATGCTTCATGAATTCCTAACGAGTTTTGGACTTATTGGAATTTAAAACCAAGATTCTCAATGTTTGCAGCCAAGACATTGAGATGTTTGAAATTCATTCACATTTCTTGTATGTGACCTAAATGTATAGCCAGGGACACGTTTATGATCTTTCAATCTATTTTAGTGCATTGGACCTTGTGATTGTAGTTCAAATTTTAATTATGCACATCAAATGCCTAAACACTCATCTGATCTTTAAAAGAGGCCAATGAACCCGGAATAATTCTATTTTGTAGCATGATAGTCCTACCGATCTATGTCCCCTATAGAAAAAACTTGAAGAAGAGAAGGGGCACCAAATATGGTTTTCACTCTCAAAAGGTGACTTGTTCTCTATCAGAACCCTTAAGCTTTGTGTGATAAGCTCCGCTTAGTAAGAGCCTTGTGCCATAATTTATCCGAAAGTGGACATATTTCTTTACCAATGCACATTTGTGCCATGTCATGATGGCATGCCAAGTTTCATCAATTTCTCACGAGTTTTGAAATTACAAGAAGTTAAAAAACAAGTTTATCAATGTTTTCAGCTGAGCCAAGACCCCAAGATGTTTGCAATTCACCACCATTTGTAGCATGTGGCATAAACATCCATCCAGGGACATGTTATGAGTTTTCAACCCAATTTGGTGCACTAGACCATGTGATTGTAGTTCAAATTTGAATTATGCACATAAAATAACTAATACCTTAATTAATATACAAAAAGGCCAAAGAACCCCAGATAATTCCATATTTTAGCATGACAGTCCTATTGGTCTATGTTGTATAAAGAAAAATTACAAGGCGAGAAGAGGCAGCAAATGTCCTTTCACCCACAAAAGGAAACATGTTCCCTATCGGAAGACCCAATCTTCATGTGATAAGCTCTCATTTCTAAGGTTCTTGAACCAGAACTTGTCCCGAATTCGACATTCTTTTACCATGGCACATTTGTGCCATGTCATGACACCATGTCAAGCTTCATGAATTTCTGATGAGTTTTGGATTTACAGGAATTTAAAAACAAGGTTTCTTAATGTTTGTAGTCGAGCCAAGACACCGGGATATTTGAAATTCATTCACATTTCTTGTGTGTGACCAAAATCAGCAACCACTGACACATATATGTTTTTTCAACCCATTTTTGGTGCATTGGACCTTGTGATTTGACTCCTCAATGATTGCGTTGGTTTCCCTCCAAGCTTAAAGGGTGATGTAGCAAAGCGATGACAAGTATTTCCCTAGGTTATGAAACCAAGGTATCAATCCACTAGGAAGATCCACAAGACTATGTAAGCAGTACCTGTAGACAAATAACAAATCCTCTCAACCCAATGCGTGTAGGGGTTGTCAATTCCTCAAGGTTAAATAAAACAGTAAAAGGATAGATTGATAGATGTAAATGAAGTAATGGTAAATCAATAGCAGCAAGGTATTTATGGGTTTTGATAATATAGATCTTAAAATAAAAGAGAAAATAAATTCGGAAGACGAATAGCAAAATAGATCTTGTAAATAGATCATGTAAAATAGATCTGGGGACCGTAGGTTTCACAAGTGGATTCTATCGAGAAAATAGAAACTACGGGTAAACAAATTACTGTTGGGCAATTGATAGAGGAGTGAATAATTATGACGATATCCAAGACAATGATCATGTATATAGGCATCATGTCCAAGACAAATAGACTGACTCCTTCCTGCATCTACTACTCTTACTCCACACATCGACCGCTATCCAGCATGCATCTACTGTATTAAGTTCAAGGACAAACGTAGTAAAGCTTTAAGAACAATGACATGATGTAGACAAGATCTATTCATGTAGGAACAGACCCCATCATTTTATCCTTAATAGCAACGATACATGTGTGTCATGTCTCCATCTGTCACTGAGATTGAGCACCGCGAGATCGAACCCATCACAAAGCACCTATTACCATTGGAAGATAAAAATAACAAATTGGCCAAACAAAACCCAAATATGGGAGAAGAAATACGAGGCTATAATAATCAAGCATGTATATAATTTCATATATCTGATCATAAACACACAGTTCATTGGATCCCAACAAACACACCACAAAATAAATTGCTACATCAAATAGATCTCCAGGAGTCCATTGTATTGACAAGAAAAACGAGAGAGAAAGCCATCTAGCTGCTGCCTACGAACCCATAGGTGTGATATGAACTACTCACGCATAATGAAAGGAGCACCAATGAGGATGATGAACCCCTCCGTGACCGTGTTCCCCTCCGGAAGGATACCGGAACAGGCTCTAGATTGGATCTCGTGGCTTCCTGAACTTGCGGCGGCTGAAATGATTTTTCGTTGACTCCTCTAGGATTTCTAGAATATTTACGTATTTATAGAGCTTAGAGGCGGTGGAGGACGTTCCTGAGGCCCCCACTACCCACCAGGGCGCGCCGGGGGCCCAGGGCGTGCCCTGGTGCCTAGTGGGCCGCCTGGGCCTCCACTGGTTGGCTTCCTTGGTCCTCAAGTTTCCTTTTGGTCCAAAAAATCTCCAAAAAGTTTCACAGAATTTGGAATTCATCTCATATTGATTTGCTGCAAAGGAAAAAAACAAGCAAAAAGATCAATTGGCACTAGGCACTATGTGAATAGGTTAGTCCCAAAATATGATACAAAGTTGCTATAAAATGATTGTAAAATATCCAAGAATGATAATATAACATCATGGAACAATAAAATTTAAACTGGAGATGTATCAGCACCCCCAAGCTTTATTCCTTCTTGTCCTCGAGTAGGTAAATGATAAAAACAGAATTTTTGATGTGGAATGTTGCCTAATATGTTCATCATATTCTTTTAGCATGGACATATATACTTGTAGATGATTCAAATCAATAGTCTATAATTTGACATTAAAACTTCAATACTTAATTATATCAACAGGTAACCAAGTCTTTCAAAATATCAATGCTAAAGAACGCTATCCCTATCCCCTCATGCTCCATCGTTGATCCATTCATGCAACACACACAAATATTAGTTATATCCAATGCTCAAGTATGATAATAGTGTTCCTTAGTTGGTGCTTTATGAGAGAAGATGGAGACTCAAATTCAAAATAAAAAATCACATGAAGTAAATAGATAGGCCCTGCGCAGAGGGAAGCATATATTTGTAGAGGTGCAAGAGCTCAAAGCGAAAACATTAGAGATAACATATTTGGGGTGGTATGCTTTTCCTGTCAACGAAAATGATTAAGAGTTCCCAATATTTCCATGCTAAACAAATTAGAGGCGCTTCCCAAACTGAAAATAAAGTTTATTCCTTTTTCCACCATTCTTTCACACTCCATGGCTAGCCGCATCCACGGGTATCGTCCATACCAACACTTTCCAAGGAATTCATTAATTGACAACATAAAATAAAATTTCTTTGCATTTCGGGATTGGGCATCCTTATTACCACCATACTCTCGTGCAATGACAAGTGAATATACACTCATCTTGAGAATAAACTATTTGACATGGAAGATACCATCCACCCCTTGCCGCTTCATGAGCGGTACACGCACACAAAACAGAAGTTTATTTTGAACATTAGAGTTGGCACTTGCAAATTTACTTAGAACCACACTAAAATACCACATATAGGTAGGTATGGTGGACTTATTTGACACAACTTTGGATTTAGGATTTGGATGCACAAGCAGTATTACCAGTTAGTACAAGTAAAGGCTAGCAAATAGATTGAGAAGCGCCCAACAAAGGAACGAAAACCATCATAACAGAACATTAAACATAACTAATACTGAATAATGCAACACAAGTAGGATGTAATCTCATAGCATAATTATTTACTTCATGTGCATGCATAGGGAATCACAAACCTTAAAACTAATATTCTTACTAAATCATAATTACTCATCAACATAACTCACATATCACTATCTTCATATAGCAAAAATATTGCAACGAATCAAGTTTGACATCCAATGATCTTCATGAAAGTTTTTATTATATATCCCTGGATATCTATCACTTTGGGACTAATTTCATTTAAAGAAAATTTCCATTGCAAATAACAAGCTATCAAACAAATATAAGTGAATAATGAGAGCAAAGGTTTATTTAAATTTTTCAATTCTCAAAATAATATAAGTGAAGCATGAGAGCAAATTTCTTCAAAATAATAGCACCACCGTGCTCAAAAAGATATAAGTGAATCACTAGAGCAATTGCATGGCTCTAAAAAAATTAAGTGAAGCATAAAGAGCAATTCTAAAAAATCATGGCATAATTTGCCTTTCTCAAATAGGTGGGTCCAGATAGGTTTATTATGACATACTTGCAAGAAATGCAAGCAAAGACTCATATAGTACAAGATGCTCCAAGCAAAACTCATGATATGTTACAAATAAAAATATAGCTCCAAGTAAAATTACCGATTGTTGTTAGAAGAAAGAGGGGATACCTTTCGGGGCACCCCCAAGCTTAGTTTATTGTTACTCTTTGGATATTACATTGGGGTTCCATGGGTCATCCCCAAGCTCAGGCTTTTATCCACCGTCACCTCACGCAAAACTTGAAAACTTCAATTACACAATACTCAACAAAACCTTCGTGAGATCCATTTGTAAAAGCAAACCAATTTTAATTTAAGTACTTTTCAAATCCTATTCCAATTTTGTTTTTGTAATATACCTACTATATTATAACTTCAACATGGCTTATATCCCCCGATAGAATCCATAGATTCATCAAAATAAGCGCACAACACAAAGAAAACAGAAAATGTCAAAAACAATACAGTCTATAAAAACTCTAATTTTACTCATACTTCTCTAACTATACAAATTATGAAAAATTAGGAGAACATAGGCAATTTGTATATCAATCTTTTATAAAAGATTCAAAAATATTAGTCGCTTATGTGATTTTTTTAAAATTCAGCTACTGGACGCAAAAGTTTATGTTTTCCAACCAGATCAAAGCAACTATCACCCAACATGATCCTAAATGCTTTACTTGGCACACAAAAACATTAATAAACATTAAAAACACAACCATAACAGTCGCATAATTGTGCAAACACTCAAGAACAGAAAAAAAAGTGAAAAATAAATTTTATTCATTTGGGTTGCCTCCCGACAAGAGCTATGGTTTTACGCCCATAGCTAGGCATAAAGCATAGATTCAACTGTTGTCATCTTTAGTGATTGATCCATAGGTTTCCCTCATGAATAGTAATATGGTAATTTAATCGTATGTCTAGGGAAGTGTTCCATGCCCTTTATTAGCAGAAACGAAAATTTAATATTCCCTTCTCTCATATCAATCAAGACCCTATAGTACGCAAAAACAGTCTACCAAGAATTATTGGACAAGACGAATTGCAATAAATATCAAGATCAATAAAATATATGGGCACATAATTTCTATTTGTAAGAATAAGAACATCATTAATTCTTCACATAGTCTTTTCAATAGTAGAATCGGCCAAATGCAAAGTGAGAGAACATTCTTCAACATTGGTAAGACCAAGCACATCACAAAAGATTTCGGAATTGTGGAAACACTAGCACCAAAATCACATAAAGCATAGAAATAATTTTTTTTAATGTTGATATTAATGGTGGGTTCCAATTCATCATATAATTTTCTAGGAATTGAAATCTCTAGTTCTCACTTTTCTTCCAAAGATTTTATTACTCTTTCAGAAATATGTTTAGTGAAAGTTTTGTTTGTTCATAGGCATTTGGTGAATTTATCATAGATTGCAACATAGAAATACTCTCAATCAAAGAGAAACTATAAGAATTAAAATATTTATAATCATAAATATTGGGTAGATCACAAGCTAAAGCTTTGACCCCTTCAATCCCACTTTTATCATTTTTTCCAACAAGATTTTGACGCTCCAAATCATGGGAATGCCTTCTAGCTAAATTTGAATCTTCTTATGTTCCCTAATCATTAATTTTAACATTACTAAATAAGGAATCTATAGAGAAACAATAATCATTTCAATTTCTTCATCATTTTTATGAAAGCAATCACAGAAACACTCTTTCTAAAATTTCTCTTTAAGCTCTAGGCATAGCGGTTCTTTTATTACTTTCATCTATAGAAACATATAAAATTTAATGGATTCATTAATATCAACCTTAGGAAAAAAATTATTCTTGAGATTTTCTACATCATACGAAATTCTATCAATGCTTCTAGACATATCATCAATCTTATTCAACTTTTCCTATATTGTAGTATTGAATGCTTTTTGCGCATTGATAAATTCATTAATATTATTCTCAAGATCAGAGATAATCCTAGTATTATTATTATGAGAATTACCAAAGGAATCACCATAATTATTTGAAGAACTTCCATGATACAGACTAGGATTAAAATTGCCCCTATAAGCATTATTGTGAAAGTTGTTTTGCGAGACAAAATTCACATCAACGAGATCATTATTTTGGTCAATCAAAGTAGAAAAAGGCATATCATTAGGATCAATAGGAGCATGTTTACTAGCAACCAATTTCATAAGAGCATCAACTTTATCACTCAAAACATCAATTTCTTCAATATAATTAACTTCTTTACTAGTAGGAGCTCTTTTAGTTTGTCATTATAAATAATTAGAAATAATTTTATAAAGAAATTTAGTAGAATCATGCAAAGTAATTTCCATAAAGGTACCACTCACGGCGGAATCTAAAATCTTTCTAGAAAAAAATTCAATCTCATCTAAAAAAATTGTATGATCATCCACAAATTCAAACCATGAGTTGGGCAATTTCTTATCATCAATTTCAACTTTTCCCAAGATTGGGCAACATGCTCATGATCAAGTTGTTTAAAATTCATAATCTGATTTCTAAGAGAAATAATTTTTGTGGGAGGAAAATACTTCGAGATAAAAGCATCTTTGCATTTGTTCCAAGAATTGACACTATTGCGTGGCAAAGAAAACTAAATTTTTGCACGATCACGCAAAGAGAACGGAAATAATTTCAACTTAACAATATCATTGTCCACATACCTATTTTTTTCATATCACACAATTCTATGAAAGTGTTTAGATGGGACGCGACATCCTCATTAGAAATACTGGAAAATTTCTCCATCTTAACAAGATTCAACCAAGCGACACTAATATCATAGGAGTCCACACTACTGGTGGGAGGAGCAATCGGAGTGCTAATAAAATAATTATTATTGGTATTGGAAAATCACATAACTTAGTGTTTTCTTGATTCATCGAGACTACGCAAACAATAGACCCGGCAAGAAAACGTCAAAGGGAAAGAAGGCAAATAAAAAGGCTAATTTTTGTGAAGTGGGGGAGATGAAAACAAGAGACAAATGGAAAATAATGTAATTGAAAGGAGATGAGAGTTTATGTGTGGTAACTCGATGGATCTTGGCTTGATCTTCCCTGACAACGGTGCCATAAATCTTGACTCCTCGCTGATTGCGTTGGTTTCTCTCCAAGCTTAATGTATGATGTAGCACGGCGATGACAAGTATTTACCTAAGTTATGAAACCAAGGTATCAATTCAGTAGGAAGATCCACAAGACTATGTAAGTAGTACCTGTACACAAATAA
Organism: Hordeum vulgare subsp. vulgare; assembly: GCF_904849725.1. Lineage (NCBI taxonomy): Eukaryota > Viridiplantae > Streptophyta > Magnoliopsida > Poales > Poaceae > Hordeum > Hordeum vulgare. Next base: position 293,174,938 of record NC_058523.1, on the reverse strand, counting down.
CAAATCATCGCAACCCAACACGTGTAGGGGTTCTCAATCCCTCGTGGCTAAAATAAAACGGTAAAAGGATAGATTGATAGATGCAAACAAAGTAATGGTAAATAAAACTCAGCAAGATAATTTTTGGTTTTTGATAATATAGATCTAAAAGTAAAATAGCAAATAAAGTGGAAACGCGAATAGAAAAATAGATCTTGCAAATAGATGATGTAAAATAGACCCCGGGGCCGTAGGTTTCCCTAGTGGCTTCTCTTGAGATAATAGCAAACGGTGGGTAGACAAATTACTATTGAGCAATTGATAGAAGAGCGAATAATTATGAAAATATCCAAGACAATGATGATGTATATAGGCATCGCGTCCAAGACAAGTAGACCGACTCCTGCGTGCATCTACTACTATTACTCCACACATCGACCGCTATCCAGCATGCATCTAGTGTATTAAGTTCATGGAGAAACGGAGTAATGCTTTAAGAATGATGACATGATGTAGACAAGATCTATTCATGTAGGAATAGACCCTGTCATTTTATCCTTAATAGCAACGATGCATGCTTGTCATGTCTCTTTCTATCACTGAGATTGAGCATCGCAAGAACGAGCCCATCACAAAACACCTCTTCATATTGCAAGATAAAAAGATCAAGTTGGCCAAACAAAACCCAAATATCGGAGAAGAAATACGAGGATATAATAATCAAGCATGGATATAATTTCATAGATCTGATCATAAACTCAAAGTTCATTAGATCCACAACAAACGCACCGCAAAAGAAAGAGTTACATCAAATAGATATTCAAGAGACCATTAACTTGGGGGACCTCGGAGCGCACGACGCGCTGCAGATGGCAAGCGAGATGCTCCGCCTTCGACCAACGCAAGAGGGCTTCGACCCCTGGGCGGACCACATCACGAGGCTGATCTCCATAGCCCAAAAGGCCATCCGACCCCACTCTTCTTCAAGGCCGCAGGCGCCGGGCGCCAGGGGCTTGCACCTCGTGTCGGTCCCCCGGCCTGCAAGCGACGGGACCCCTCCTACGCTGGGCGGGGCCGAGAGAGACGCGTTGCACCCTGCCCTCCTGCTCCTCCACATGTCGGTGTCGGCCACAGGGTGCAGCATGCCGGCAACCACCAGGGACGCGAAAAGAATGACAGGACATTCGACACACACACCGGCGCGCATCACCGAGACAAGGTCGGCTCCCGAAAACCCGGGGCGGCCAGGCGGGAGCGCTCCCTCAGGCGCTGCCAGTGGGCGGCAGCGGCGTCGGCACGGGCGAACTATGGCAATGGAGATATGCCAGGGTACCAAGGGGGAGTCTGGATCGGGCAATGCCCGGGCCACCCAACGGCGGCAACAGGAGCAAGCGACTTCGTGCGGAGGCTCATCGCAGGAAGGTTTCCGAGCAACGTGACTGGGGGGACCAACCCCCGCCGCAGAGAGGGACCGCCACCATCGTACTGATAAACGGCCTTGTTTGTCGATCGAACACATATGTGGAGACTTACGTATCGTGTTATGTAACACCAGCTGACCCTCCCGTCGAGGAAGAGCCTAAAGCGTCCACCCCAGGCTCCAGTCCTCCTCAGGAGTAAGGAAGGCCTGTCCTCACAAGACGCCCCCAAGGCACGAAGAAACTATGTGAGGTAATTTTTTGGGTTCACTTCTCTAGGGGGTGTCTGCTGGACGCATGAACTTCAAGTGTTCAGGGCACACCTCTGCCCAACATATCATTTACGCATGCTTCCATAACTTCTCCTCATCCATTCAGCGATCTGACATATTACCTTGCTTGCATCTTTGGGCGATCTACCCCCCCCCCCCCCCCCCCCGCTCGGTGGCTCCGCCGGTGTGCGTCGCCCCGTCGCGGGACCTGGGGAGGCCCCGCGGCTTTCCAGGGCCACAATCAACAAAATGAAATGGGGCCCGCTTGAGCGTCAAAAGGGTGCTCCTGAACATTGAGCCTCGGGGTCCTTACCGGTCACAAAGCCACTTGGCTACGCTGGTGCCGTCCAGGCACATTCGGTCGATGTCAGGGGTGTCACGGCCTTGCACCGTGAGGAACGACCTTGGTAACGGGTCGTGCCTCCCTACGGCAGGGAAATGTGTGGGACCGGGTCTTGGTGACGCAGAGTCGCTTGAGCGCCAAAGGGGGCTTCTGAGCATCGCGCCTCAGGAGCCATACCGGTCACAAAGCCACTTGGCCAACCCTGGTGCCGTCCAGGCACATTCGGTTGGTATCAGGGGCGTCAGGGCCTTGCCACGTGAGGAACGACCTTGGTAACTTGTCACGCATCACGACGGCAGGGAAATGTGCGGGACTTGGACCTGCCGACGTGGAGTAGTAGAAAAGCCCTCAACCAGTCTGAGGAGAAGGAGCGGGCGGGGCCTTGAAGGGCCCCATCTACAAACGGGATCAGGGCTAAACCACCCCCAAGGATGAAACATCGCAAGGCCGGAGCGCCCTCGCGTTCGCCCTACAGTCCCCATGGGACCTGCATCAACCTGTGGCACTTGTGCATCGTCCTTCAATACTCCCGGAACCTACTTCATCTCGTGAGACTCTCACGTAATAACGAGTTGTGGCTGTATACGCCCGGGGGCCCGGAGGACGCGGAGGGGTCCCTCGCACGCCTAGTGGCAGCCCTACTATCCACACTGGATAGAAGACGGAGGAAGTCAACACAGTCCACCAATGACTATGCCCAACCCAAAACGAATCAGGCGCCTATGCCTCGGGGGTAGGGACACTCGCGAGGCCAAAGCGTCCTCGCGACCTCCCAGATACACCCCCACCATGACACTCTCAGATAATAACGAGTTGCGGCTGTATACGCACGGGGCCCCCGAAGACACGGAGGGGTCCCTCCCACGCCTAGTGGCAGCCCTACGCTCTGCGCTGGGGAGATGACGGAGGCAACCAACTCAGTCCGCCAATGACTATGCCTGCTGCTGGCAAGGAAATCAACACAGTCCACCAATGACTATGCCCGACCCAAAAGGAATCAAGCGCCTATGCCTCGGGGATAGGGACACTCGTGAGGCCAAAGCGTCCTCGCGACCTCCCAGATACACCCTCACCGTGACACTCTCACGTAATAACGAGTTGCGGCTGTATATGCCCAGGCCCCCGCGAGGACGCGGAGGGGTCCCTCCCATGCCTAGTGGATGCCCTATGCTCCGCTCTAGGGGGAGATGGAGGCGGAGAATAGATTAGGCGCCGGACGCGGCATTCATTTTCTTTTCTTTGGCTTGGATTTGCTGATGTTTATGAATTCAAACCAGGGGCTTTTCCAAATGAAGTCTTTGCAAAAACTTGTTTTCTTTGTCGTTTCTTCGTATCCCACTCTCTTCCTCTGAGTCGAGCATTCTCCTGCCCCCCCCCACTCGTACCCCGCGAGCGGGGGCTGTGGGCACGGTGCCGACACCTCGCCATGGCCTTGGCACCCGGATCCTCGCATGGCACTCATGGATGAGTCGGCAGACTCATGCCATCTCATACTCACTCAAGAGTCCCATTTACGGCTCGGCACACCATCCCGGAGAGGGAGCAAAATTTGGTCTTTTCTTACAATAGTTGTTTCTATTGGGACAGCTCGAGCGTCTAAGGGGGCTACTAAGCATCGCGCCTCAGGAGCCTCACCAGTCACAAAGCCACTTGGCAACCCTGGTGCCGTCCAGGTACATTCCGTCGGTATCGAGGGTGTCAGGGCCTTTCCCGGTGAGGAACGACCTTGGTAACGGGCCGTGCCTCACGACGGCAGGGAGATGTGCGGGACCGGAACCTGCCGACGCAGAGTTTCCTGAATGCAGACTAGGGATCTCCAGAAACCACACCCTTCAAAAGCAGAAAGAAGAATCCTCGAGGGCGTCTTGGACGTCTAAGGGGGATCCTGAGCATCACGCCTCAGGAGCGTTACCGGTTCCAAAGCCAGTTGGCCACCCTGGTGCCCTCTAGGCAGATTGGGTCGGTACCAGGGGTTTCATGGTCTTGCCCCGTGAGGAACGACCATCGTAATGGGTCGCGCCTCACGACAGCAGCGAAATGTGTTGGACTGGGACCTATCGACGTAGAGCCGCTTCAATGTCTAAGGGGGCTCGTGAGCATCACGCCTTAGGAGCCTTATTGGTCGCAAAGCCACTTGGCCACCCTGGTGCCGTCCAGGCACATTCGGTCGGCATCAGGGGTGTCAGGGCCTTGCCCCGTGAGGAACGACCTTGGTAACAAGTCGCGCCTCATGACGGGAGGGGAATGTGCGGGACTGGGGCCTGCTGACATAGAGCATCGACCCACTTCACCCGCAACGAGGAGAAGCCAACCGAGCAACAAGCCCCTCGAACGCCATAACCACGCCTCACAACCGAAGAGGTTCACTACAAGCACATCGAGCTAAGTATCCAAACCGACCAAATGCAATAGTACTAACAAAAGTGGTGGTCGCCTAAATCCCTTACATGCCCGAAGGGCCCTTCCTTGTTTTCATGGACGCAGGGTCAAAAGCAAGGAGGAGACAGCTAGTGACGGAGGTCCCAATGGGGCTGCCGTCGCAAGCGTCCGACACCCGCATGCCGGCACTTAGTCCGTGCCCTCCTCCTCCTTCACGGGCGCAACAGGAGCAGACGAGCGGCACCACGCTTGGGTGCCTCCCCCCATGGCCCGGGCGCGACGGCGAGGCGGCTCGTCGTAGCTGTTGTCGCTGTTGTCGCTCCTGTCGCTGATGCCGCTGTTGTCGCTGCTGCTGGAGGCGAGGCGCCCACCACTAGAGGCGGGTTCATCTCCAAGATCGTCGTGGCGTGCATCGTCTGGGCAGCAACCTAGACGCTCGCCCTCGTCCCAAAAGATCTTCAGGAAGAGCGTCGCCTCCCCGTCATACTTGAAGTGGAGGTAGCGCCTCCGCCTCAGGCCTCGAGCGTGGGCGAACATCTGCCACCCGCGGTTCAGGAACACATAGCCGTGGGGGTGACCTCGACCTCCACCCAGGAGGCCCCACCAGAGCAGCCGCCGGCCTACCACCAGAGGCCAGGGAGCCCGCCAGTCGGTAGCACCGTCGCAAAGAAGTTTGGCAGCTAGAACCTTGCAATTTCCATCCTATCCACCCACATGACGAACTCCATCGCTGTGTCAGCTACATGAAGCCTGGGCGTGGTGGCCGGGTGGCCGACGCCGACCTGCCGCCTCGACCACTGCGGAGGCTCACGCCAGTCGACACCCGTCCGAGGCCGTCGATGGTGATACCAGGGCGGGCGGAACCACGACCGCGCCCGCCAGAGGCTGTTGTCGACACCGCCAGGTACTTCCGATAGCGGCCGCGACCACTCTTGGATGGCGGGGCGGTGAAACCTTCCCCAGAAGCCTTCCCGTTTTCTGCAGCGAAATACTTCCTCACTGGCACCATGCTGAGGGGGGTGGAGGGCTCGTTGTGGAAGATGAAGAAGATGAAGGCAATGTGGAACTTATCGACCTCGCCAAGTCCAATATATGACCGAGGGCGGACCGGCGTCCCTCTGCATTCCTGGCCCCATGCGGTTCATGAGGAAGCGCGCCCGCGTGGCGTGCGTAGAGGTGGCATCCCAAGGAGCGATGATGGCTGACACAGCACCCGGCTGTCTTGCCAGTTAGACCAAGCGTCTCGGGAACTCAGAGTGTCGCCACTTGGTTGCGCGGTGCACGTGAAGCATGGTTCGCAGACTATTAGGGCCTGCGACACTTCAGACCACTCCCAAGGCTTCGCCAAGAAGCCGGCCCACGCGCGTCTTGGGCTCGGGGTCTACTGTCTGTGTTTTGGGAATGGGGGTACCCAGACCTGCCTACCTGCAGCCCAGGGTTGGCCCACTTCATCGACCAAAAGCAACAGGCCCGACACCACTCAAGGCAAGGCCCTCGCGAGGGGCCAAGCCTTGCGAGGAGGAACAACATCAAGACCCGCACGGGGCCTCCTCAATACCCCTCCGGAGCGGCGGATATTCTGAGGCGAGACCCGGTCTCGGGAGTCGAGGATGACACGGGGAAATGATAGGTGAGCAGCAGACAACAGGATGGTGCAGTTCCCCCTTTAGTGCAGATGTCGCGGGGACGCACGCGGGTCTCCAAGGCATCTCCCAAAGGTTTCCAATCTGGTGCAACAAGGCCACCACCGCCCGCCATCAGGACGGACGTCACCCCTGGACCCGTCCCATGCAAAGCTGACGGCCACTTTGCAGGCGAAGACTACTTTTGGATAGGGGAAGCACGTTCCCGTGCCCTCCTTTGAAATTGGTCGTTGTGGGATCCCTTCCCGCCGAAACGATAAGGGAAGAGGACCGGGGTCGCCGCTATGTATATAGAGAGTAGGTTACTTTGTAGGGGGAGATTCATTCATTCGCCCACTAGCACCACACAAAGGCTACCCTGACTCCAGAGGCCCTCGAACACTAAACTAGTTCATCCATCAACCTCCACGAGAGGCAATCCAACAAAGCAGGTGTAGGGTAATACGCTTCTCAGCGGCCCGAACCGGGGTAAACTACCGTGTTCTGAGTCTTCCTCACCATCGAGTGAGTTCTCTGCCATCCTCGACGAGTAGCGAGTTAGGTGAGGTGAGCCCGCGAGAGATCTTCGTACACGCGCCTGAGTTCAAAACTTTATGGTTTTTGCGGAGCCCGAAATCCGACACCATCAAAAACATAAACTCGCACTGCGCACTATTTTAATCGGTTAGTCCGAAAAATGATATAAAGTTGCTATAAAATGATTGTAAAACATCCAAGAATGATAATATAACAGCATGGAAAAATCAAAAAATATAGATACGTTGGACATGTATCAAGATTATTTTTCATATTTGAAATATGCACATTAAATATCTAATAAACAAAATTTATGTATAAAAAGGTCAAACAAACCGTGAATAATTCCATATTTTAACACGACACTCCTGTAGTTGCAAGCTCACTACATATAAATTTTATTGCAATCCAAACACCATCATTTACCATTGTAACCTCATTTTTTATTTTGAAAAAATATGAAAATGAAGTACATTGCAAACAATTCATGATCATGAATTGTGTGTGATGTAGTATAAAATATCTTGGGTCAATCCTCATATGTGGTTTACGTCGGAAGCTTCATCGGCGTAGTCCACCGCTAGTGAATCAAATACACTTTCTCCCTATCCCATTTTATTGTTCAATCGTCAACGGTGAAAGATGGGGACGTCAACCCACATCGTGAAGGAACTTTGGCGGCCAACACCGGACCAAGCACATTCGCAGATGTTGCTGCCGCCAACGCAGATGCAACGACTGCCATGTGGGAGACTTTGGTCGTTCCCATGGAGGTTGTCAGAAAACTCAGGGCGGTCGGGATTGTGGTAGAAAATGGCGAGAACGGCACAACAATCGTCTATTCCTCGGCGACCACGATAGTCCTGACGGCTGCTGCCCATGCCCATATCGAGGCCACCCATGCTCACCTTATGTCGATCACAACATAAATGGTGGCGGCCTTATCCGACATGGGTCGACAACCCATGTCCTGAGAGTTGGAAATTTGATACACAACAATTTATTGGAGCAAGAATCAACTAGCATAGGAAGGCAAAACAAGCCTAGCTTCAAAAATTTCAACATATGGAGAGGAAGCTTGATACTATTGCAATAAGTAGAAGCATATGATCCTCTCTCATAGTAATTTTCAGTAGCATCATGAATGAATTCAACAATATAACCAGCACCTAAAGCTTTCTTTTCATGATCTACAAGCATAGAAATTTTACTACTCTCCACATAAGGAAATCTATTCTCAAGAATAGTAGTGGGAGTACCGTAAAATACTTGAGCACTACAAATTGTGTCCACAATGAAAAAGCAAGGTTTTAGCAAAGGGGTTTTCAAAAGTATGACAAGCTTTGTCATCCCTCTTCTTCAAAGCATAAGTATCCTCACAATAATCATCATATATAGGGGGCATGCTTTCATCAAAATAATTTTGATCATTCAAAGTGGAAGAACTAAAAAGATCATCTTCATCAAATATAGCATCCCCAAGCTTGTGGCTTTGCATACTTTCACTAGCGAAGTTCTCTCAACAATGATAACATAATTGGATCATATAACTAGCCCTCAACATGTAACAAAGAGTCACTCCAAAGTCACTAATAGCGGGGAACAAACGAAGAGATTATTGTCGGGTACGAAACCACCACAAAGTTATTATTTCTGATCGATCTATTCAAGAGTCCGTAGTAAAATAACACGAAGCTATTATTTCCGTTCGGTCCATCATAGAGTTCGTACTAGAATAAGACCTTAAGATACATATCAACCAATACCCTAATGTCACCTAGATACTCCATTGTCTCCTCAAGTATCCGTGGGCATGATTATACGATATGCATCACATAATCTCAGAATGATCTATTCAACCAACACATAGAACTTCAAAGAGTGCCCCAAAGTTTCTACCAAAGAGTCAAAACATGTGCCAACCCCTGTGCATAGGTTCCCAGTGTCTCGAACCCGCAAGTTGATCACCAAAACATACATCAAGTACTCACATGAATCCACGTGTGCCAACCCATATGCATAGGTTCCCAATGTCACAAACCCGCAAGTTGATCACCAAAACATACATCAAGTACTCACATGAATCCACGTGTGCCAACCCATATGCATAGGTTCCCAATGTCACAAACCCGCAAGTTGATCACAGCAGATAGACACGTGCAAGACATACATCAAGTGTTCTCAAAGACTCAATCCGATAAGATAAATCCAAAGGGGAAACTCAATTCATTACAAGCACTACTGGAAAAACATAATTTGCCGACAGCTTTCAGCTTTGCCGTCAGCAATTTCACGGGGCTGACGGCAAAGAGACTTTGCCCTCAGCCAAAATAAATACTGACGGCATAGGAGAGGCTGACGGCATAGATAATCTATGTCGTCCGCTTTGTCTAAGCCGTCAGCCAGCTGACGGCAAAGGCGAAAAACAACACTGACGGCATAGGGAGGCTGACGGCATAGGGAGCTCCCAGGTCCCACCTCCGACCACGGCTTAACGGGGCACCGCTTTGCCGACAGCCAGCTGACGGCAAAGCCTAACGGTTGTCTTTGCCGACAGTTAGCTGACGGCATAGCTCGGTTGTTTCCCCCGTGCACACGACCTAACTGCATGCCCTAACGGTTCTCTCTCCCAGCTCTCCCTACTCTCCCTGCTCTCCCGACCCACCGCTGTCGTCCAGCCCCACCCCACGCCGCCTCGTCGCGCCGCCCCGCACCATCCCCACCCCACGCCGCCCCGCCGCGCCGCCCCGCACCAGCCCCACCCTGCGCCGCCCCACGCCAGCCAAACCCCGCGCCGCCCCGCGCCAGCCCACCCCGCGCCGCCCCGCATCAGCCCCACCCCGCACCGCTCGGCCGCGCCGCCCCGCACCAGCCCCACCGCGCGCCGCCCCGCGCCGGCCCAGCCCAGCCCCACCCCGTGCAAACCCCGCCCCGCCGCTGCCCCACGCCATCCCCGCCCGACTTGCCGGTGAGCTCCTCCTCCCCTTTTTTCTTTTTTTAGTTTATTTTTCTATGTTAGTTAGATCTGTTAGTAGTAGATTTTTAGTTAAATTTAGTTAGAAATTACTTAATGGTAGATTTTTAGTGGTAGATTTTTACTTAAATTTAGTTAGCAATTATTTAGTTAGCAATTAGAAGGAGATTAAGAGAAGAAGAAGAAGAAGAAGAAGAAAATGAAAAGAGAAAGAAGAAGGGGGAGAATTATTTAGTTAGCAATTATTTAATTACCGCGAGTAGAAAAAGAGAAAGAAGAAGAAGAAAAGGAAAAAGAGAAAGTAGAAGGGGGAGAAAAGTTAAATTTAATTAGCAATTATTTAGTTAGCAATTATTTAATTACCGCGGGTGCGTATTTGTGTTGATTGAGTGCATTTAAATGTGCAGTAGCTTCTCCGCGAGGGATTGGTTTTCGATGACCTCCCCTGCATTCGAAAGTGAGCACATTTGTTAACTCCTTCTCCACCCCCTTTATTTTGCTCTGTTCCGGCCTTCGTGCTGATGACACTATCTAGCTAGGTATTTTTTGTATTAAAATGCAAAGTTGTTGCATAACCAATATGCGTCTCCCGTTCGAAAGGTCCTGTCATAAATATGCATGCATTTGCATATTTATAACGGTGATTCTTTCGAATTGTCCAACGTTATCCATGGACAGCCCGGGTATGTGTAGATTGGGTCGTTTCCCACGCTTTGCTCCGGATCCCATGCAGAGTTTCGACAGCTCCTCCTTGTTGTTCTCCGGGTACACATCCTCTCGGTTAGTTGCCGAGACATGTATCAAGAGAACAGCGGGGAGGTGCTGCCAAAATTTTGCGTTGGGTCGGGAGCAGAGCATGGGAAATTGACCCAATCTACACATACTCGGGTGGGATTAGGACCCATCTTTACCTAGTAGCTGGTAGGTGTGCATGTCGTGCATCCCAATGTATTAACCATGATTAAAAAATGGCCATAATTAATTTAACATACTTGATGAACTGATAATTTATATTGTTTTATATGTGGATACTATGTATCTAGCTTGCCAGAATGACTGATCGTGAATGGATGTACATCGGTCACCATAGTCACAGAGATATGACCGATGAATGGTAGAGAAAAACCTATGAATTCATGGAAACGGCGTTTTCTAAAGGACAGCCAAAAACATGGTGCCCCTGCACTAAGTGCAAGAATTATTCGCGACAGACAAAGGATGTAATGGGTAAACACCTGCAGATGCGTGGTTTTACTCCCGGCTATACCTTGTGGACATTTCATGGTGAGTCGGCCCAACGTAACAGAGACGAGGTGTTGCATCGGCGCACCGATGATTATGGTATAGGGATTGAAGACATGGTGAATGACTTTGATGATGCTCGGAACAAGGACGAAGAGATGGAGGAATCCGCGAAAGCCTTCTATGCCATGTTGGAGTCTTCAAAACGTCCTCTTCACGAGCACACTAAGATTTCTCAGCTAGATGCCATCGCACAAGTAATGGCTCTGAAAGCCCAGTTCAACATTGGAAGAGACCTGTTTGACTCAGTGATGACCCTATTTGGGCGCTTTCTACCAGAAGGTCATGTTATGCCTTCAAACCTATATGAGTCAGACAAAATCCTTAGTGCACTCAAGATGTCGTATGAGCAGATACATGCTTGTGAGAAGGGATGTGCCTTATTTAGGAAAGAGTATGCGGACGAAACATATTGTCCATTTTGCAAGTCCTCCAAATATGTTGAGGTAGAAAACAGTGAAGGTGAGAAGAAGCAGAGCAAAATCCCATGAGTGTCCTACGGTATCTGCCGATCCTACCAAGACTTCAACGACTTTACATGATCGAAGAAACAGCAAAACAGATGACATGGCACAAACATGGAATTAGGAAAGAATTAGATTAACACGGAGTTCCGATGTTGGTACACCCTTCAGATGGTGATGCATGGAAGGCATTCGATAGTATACATAAGGAAAAAGCTAAAGAACCAAGGAATTTCCGAATCGCCATCAACCTTGATGGGTTCAATCCTTTTGGTATGACGGCTACCCAATATAGTTGTTGGCCTGTATTTGTCATTCCCCTCAATCTTCCACCATCATCCATTATGCAAAGAAAGCACATATTTCTGACGTTGATAGTTCCAGGGCCAAACTACCCGAGGAAGAATATGAGTGTGTACATGCAACCGCTGATGGATGACTTGAAAGAAGCTTGGGTGAATGGGTTCAACACATACGACGCAGCTAAGAAAGAGAACTTTCAAATGTATGTTTGGTACCAATACTCGTTGCATGATCTGCCGGCATTTGCGCTTTTCGTTGCCTGGTGTGTGCATGGAAGGTTCCCATGACCACAATGCAAGGCAGCTCTTAAGTTTCATTGGTTGCCGGCGGGTGGGAAGTATTCCTGCTTTGACTTGCATAGACAGTTCTTGCCTATGGACCATCCATTCAGAAAAGACAAGAAGAATTTCATGAAAGGTAAAGTTGTCAAACACTCAGCACCACCTGCGTTGACGGGGGCACAAATTAATGAACAGTTAAAATCTATGGAGCCTGATCCAAACCGTCCAGGGTATTTCTTGGGTTATAATGAGGAACACGCCTGGACCCATAGGCCATGCATCTGGGATCTCCCCTACTTCGAACACCTCTTACTTCCACACAACATTGACATGATGCACACTAAAAAGAATATCGCCGAGGCCCTTCTTGGCACATTTTTCGGCACTGATAAGGGCAAAGATAATACAAAGGCTAGAGTTGACTAGGAGACTCTGTGTGATAGGCCATCACTAAACATGCGAGAACCGAAAGGAAGAAAAAATTGGTCCAAAGCACCTGCCTGGTACAATCTTGAGAAGGGAGCAATAAGGAAAATCCTCTTCTGGGTGCAAAAAAAGTTGTTGTTCCCCGATGGGTATGCTGCGAATCTAGCGAGGGGAGCGAGCATTGAAAAAATGAAAAAATTTGGGCTCAAGAGTCATGATTGGCACATATGGCTTGAGCGGATAATGCTGGTGATGTTGCGCAGCTATATCCCCGAGGCTGAATGGCTAGTATTGGCCGAGTTGAGCTATTTCTTCCGTGTTCTTTGTGCTAAAGAGTTGTCGCGGCCCTTGATAGATGACATGGAAGAGTTGGCGCCTGAGTTGCTCTGCAAGTTAGAGAAGATTTTTCCATCGGGCTTTTTTAATCCGATGCAACACAAGATTTTGCATCTCCCAACCGAGGCAAGATTGGGTGGCCCTGTGCAAAATCGTTGGTGCTACGCAACTAAAAGAATGCAGAAGACACTTCGAGGAAAATGTAAAAATAAACGTAGAATTGAAGCATCGATGGCCGAGGCGTTCATTACCGAGGAGGCGGCAAACTTCGTAACAGCACACTATGATGCCACTATGCACAGCTTGCATAATCCAAAGCCTCGGTACAATCTGGGCGACCCCAAATGACGTGAATCCAATCTCAGCCTCTTCAAAGGGAAGCTCGCACCTTCTGGTGTGGGAAAACCAAAGTTGTTGTGCGTCGAGGAGTGGCGCACACTAACAATGTATATATTGAACAACTTAACAGAAGTTCGGCCATACATCGAGTAAGTGCTATGTACATTGTTTCGCAACTTTTAACAAGTTTTGTGTGTAACAACTATTATTAATTGATATAGTCGATACATCGAACAATTCTCGAATGGTGTTGCAATCGAAAAAGAATCCATTCTCGAGTATGAACTTCTTGAAAAGACAGGAGGCGGCTATCCCGGCTTCATCTCTTGGTTCAAAAAGACGGTACCACCCTTATATATGATAAGTGATTTCCTTTGTTGCTATTACTCATGAGTAACACACCAAACTCTATCTTTTCTTAACTTCTAGGCTAATTCAGATGAGCAAGTCGACGATGAATTGAGACAAATAGCTAATGGTTTTGACTTTAAGGTCCATACATTTCAGAAGTACGACATCAACGTGTATCGCTTTCGTACTGCTAGCAAAGAGCTTTCAATGCTCGGTCGAAAAACAAACAATTCCGGTGTCTCTGCTATAGGCGAGGGAGGTGTCGAGTATTATGGAAGACTTGAAGAAGTCTACGAACTTCATTATTATGGTGAAAATCATCCGAATGTTGTTGTGTTCAAATGTCATTGGTTCGATCCTACTAAGACAAGACGGACTCATGAACATCTTGGGATTATCGAAATTCGACAAGACAGGCAGTTAAGCGGTGCCGATGTCTATATTGTGGCTCAACAGGCCACCCAAGTTTTCTATCTGCCATATTGTCGTCAAAGTGTTAAGAACCTGGAAGGTTGGTATGTCGTGTTCGATGTGCCGCCACATCTTAGACCACCTCCCCCAAATGAAGACGATTATGAACCTCAAATTGACCCAATAACATATGATGGAGAATTCTTCCAAGAATCACGTGGCGTCAGACATCGTACCCGAAACTGCTCTACGTCCACCTTGAACACGGAGGAACAGGACTCACGTGATGATGAGGAAGAAGTGGAAGTAGAAGAAGTTACCAATGCCGATGAGCTATCAATGCTTGATTGGTTACAAAAAGGCCTTCCACATGATGTCCCTGAACCCGATGACGATATCACTCATGATGACACGTTTGGTACTGATGATGATTTTGCTTCAATTGACCATGGAGAAGAGACAGATGATCCAGACTATTAGTACTTTGTATGCATCCAAACATTGTTGTTTAATTATTCAATTATTAGTTGAATTATTCATGTTTTTATTATTGTTCATTTAATTATTGTCCTTGAATTTGTACTAATTATTTAACTATTTATCGTTACAGGTGGTGAGACATGGCAGGCAGGGATAAGTTGAGGATAGCACCTGGGCAGCTACGGAGAACTTTGTTGCAGAGCTTTGCCGAGGAGCCCCGTGGGAGAGGCTTAGGAAAGAAGAGAGGCAGAGGACGTGGTCGTGGGAGAGGGAGGCTGCATGATAGGAGCCAGTCGCCACCACCCTCGGCTACTTCTGTCTCAGCCACTTCACCCTTGCACACGAGGGTGTCACCGGTGCGGGATCCTCCCGTCCAGGAGTAGACACCAATGCAGGGGGCTAAGGCGGAGGGTGCTAAGGCGGAGGCTGAGGCAGAGGGTGCTGAGGTGGAGGCTGAGGCGGAGGGGCCTAAGTCAGAGGCTGAGGGGGCTGCCACCAAGTCGGTCTACCAACGTGGTATGACACGAGTTCCAGACCGATTGGAGTTGCAGCACAAGGCGTTCATTAAGCCAGATGGCGAGAAGTAAGTTAATATATATTGTGTACCTTATATCATTATATTTCACCAAGTAGCTAATGTCTTTGCCTTATCATTATGTAGGGGTGGGATTACCCGCAGAATACCCGGAATCCAAACTACCTCCTTGGTGCTTTACTTAGGGAACACTTCCCCGGGATAGTGCAGTTGCCCGGTGAGGGTATGGTTCCCTAGCCAGGACTCAAGTGGGAGCACTACCAACCGCTCTGCTCCAGGAAAACACACATGTCAATGGTATTGTTTGCATGAGCGTGGCCGACAAGGTGTTGGCTGATTTTTGGGTAACTATTATTTTACCCAATAAAAAGTATACAATGTTATATATTGTTATTTCCTTCCAAATCATTTCACTATTCATCTGTGCATCTATTTGGCATGATTGCAGAGTTACTTTAGGGTCGAGGAGGGGACGGAGGAGGCGTCCAAGAAGAACCTCGTGAAAGAGTGCAAGAGTTTATTGGATAACACGAGGCACGAGCTGCGTGTTCAGGCTGTTCGAGATTGGTACGCCAAGCAAGGGGAGCCGAAGACAAAGACTGAATGTCGAAAGATTTTCCTTGATAAGACCGAGTCATGGAGCTATGTACATTCCGAAGATCAATTCTTAGGGCTAGTTAGGTCTATTTAGTGATAATACTTAGTTTCATTCTTCATTAACTTACATTCATAGGTGCCCCCGAGATGTTTGGTCGATAAGATGAAAGGACCCCATTGGAGTTCCTTGTCCAATTGCGAGGACGCATCAGGACCCGGCTATAGCTCCCCAGCGCCTTTGCCAAGGCGATGGAGGAAGAGAAGCCCCCGATGCTATGGCTACAGGTACACAGCTGCGGCAATGGTGTCGTACCGGTGGCCGTAGAGCATCCGGGGTCCGCGCCTAGTGTCCCCTTTGAGCGATATCGATGAGGGGAACAGCGGCGGCAGTGGTGCCATCGGCAGGTCAGGATCTCGAGGGTCGGGTCAGAGTATGATTCACCGGGTTCCGACTGACCGCTCGCCCTGCCGTCGAGGCCCGCTCATGCCTCTCCCCCGCCCGGCGGGGGTATCTTGCCGGAGCTGGCATCAGTGCCTCGTGTTCGAGGAGGAGGCACCTCCGCAAGCTCTGACTTATCCATGCCCTCTGCTTGGTCCACCTCACTGGAGCGGGTGCTGCCCCCTGGCTCCAGGAGGACGCGCGCTCGCGGACTTTGGATCCTTCGCCCCTTCCTGTGCCCTGCCCTCTGGTACCAAGCCAGAGTGGGCTAGGTGGTGCTTGTCGGGGCTGACCCCATTCTCGTCGGCACAATGCTGGTCCTAGGGAGCCAGCCCTGGTCGCGCCGCGGGCTCCGCCTTTTTGTCTTCTTGAACTTCACTCCCTTCGCATAGGTTGCCCCTCGTTAAAAGACAGAGTCTTTAGGTTAGGACGAAAATGCTTTGTAGGCGGTATCAAATGTATCCAGACAAATGAATGAATAGTTGCATCCTTTATTCGACTCTCATTTTGTATGATTAGTTCTTTGCACTTTCCGGATGCTTTCCGGCTTGACTTATCCTGCCGCGAGCACTTAGAGGAGCGGATCCTTAGAAAACTTAACAGAGGAGGTCGTCACCGGCAAGACTCCTTGCCGCACTCAGTGCAACCATGTAAATCGTCGAGCGTGGCTCGAGGCGAAATAAGGTGCTACATAGCCGTCCAAAACGTTGAACGAGTTTGAAACGAGATAAGGCGCTCTATGGCCGCTCAAGTCGTTGAACAGGCTCGAAACGGAGTCAGAGTGCACTGATCCTAGCAAGGTCCATCAGCGCGTGGAGTTCTCATACAAAAGTCGATGCATCAAAAGGATACAGCTAATCTACCAAGATTCTGACAAGAAGTTTGCCTCTGTACTTATCTGGCGCGTTGCAGCATTCCTAGCCGCAACGTCTGAAGGTGCTGCCGGGGACGAGTATCCATACCCCCGACAAGCTGACGTTGCCTCCAGCGGCCTCCTTGCCGATGAGGTTTTCGCCGGTGGCCTTTGGCCACTCTGGAGGAAAGAGGCACGCTGGGGCGTAACGCTTTCTTATCTTTTTTGCAAGACATTTCCTAGCGGAGCCCCCGAGCGCATCTTTTTGGCGCCACAGCGCTCCAAGGAGAAATGTGAGCCGGAGGGCGCGTAAAGGGGCAGTTCGAGGACTCGGACGCGTCTTCGACGACCATGCAGCACTCCGGAGATGTGCGTCGATCGGAGTAAGCGTCGGAGGCCTGGCCGAAGCCCCCTGTCACGCCCTCGACAACAGTGTGTCGGCCGGGCGATGCGGAGCTCGGGGCTTCCGCTCCTTCTACCCGCGCTCGCACAACACCTATGGAGGCACTATGAGCTCTCGCGCGGGCAGAGCTACCACTGCCACCTCCCACCCAGGGAATATGCAGCGGCGAACTGGGATCCGTGGAGCCGACGAACGGCTCGTCGGATCGGGGTGGCGCCGACGCCGGCCTGCTTCCGGCGATCCCCCTACCTGGCGTGCCAAAGATATCGGTGAAGGATCGACACCTATGGGTGCCTCAACGGTCCCCTTTTTGTTGGTTTGGCGAGGAGAGGGGTCGTGGCAAGAGCATAACCAATAGTCAGGGCCCGGCAAGATATTTTTACCCAGGTTCGGGCCGCGTGGTGTGTAAAACCCTATTCATTTTGGGTTACTGTAGATCTGTCCCTTTTTACAGCCTTTCGATTGGTAAAAAAGCCAAAAGTCCCTACTACTGAACCTCAGGCCTCCTTTTATAGGCGAAGGGGTCACCAGAGTGGATCTGTGGGTGAACGGTGGGTTCACGAGTGAAAGAGCGTCGACCGATAGTTACAGTTTTACTGCCTTGTCAGAGATACATTAAATGCTTTGACAGACTTCCCTGACCTCGTCAGGGGGGGTTGGACACGTACCCACACGTGGAAACTCTGAGGTGTTGCGCTGGCATGCGGGCGGACGCGTGGTTCATGCATCGTCGGTGGCGTGCTCGTCGGTGGACGCGTTCACAGGTCGCGGGGCACACTGGGCCCGCGCCTCTCATCGGGCCTTCTCTTCCTTCCCGGCAGGGTTACCTTGTCGGGGCTCTTCTTGTTCCTCTCGGCATGTAGGTGATGGCCTGCCGAGGACTTGTCAACCTTCCTGGAAAGAGTGGCTTGCCGGGGCTCAATCCTTCTTCCTCGGCGGGAGGGTCTCGCCGTGGCATTGTCTATCTCGCCGGTAGGGAGCTCCTGCCGGGGTCTCCTCTTTCTTCCCAGCGAGCGAGTGCTTGTCGGGGCTTGCAATCAGCACTTGGTGGCTCCTGAGTCTTGATTTCCCCCTAAGCCCCAACGACGCGCCTTGCCGCTATGGAGGGGCTGCCGGTGTCCGCGCACTAGTCCGGGGCACTGGAGACCCCGGCCTTTAGTGCATCAATAGTATGTAACACATACATGGCACTTCGGGCTGAAAATAAAACAGCCCCCTCACTTTGTATTCGCTGGCTGAGACCTTTGTGATGACCCACAATTATGGGGGATCAATCGTAGTCCTTTCTATAAGTAAGAGTGTCGAACCCAACGAGGAGTAGATTGAAATGACAAGAGGATTTCTACAAGGTATTCTCTACAAGTGGTGTAATTAACAGTGATAGATAGTTTCTTAGCAAGATAATTTGTAACAAGTGAGAAGTAACAATAGTAGCAAAGGTGCAACAAGGTATACCAACCCTTTTTGCAGAAACGGATGGGCCTAAAAGTACTCTTATATTAACCAAGCGCTCCCTTGGACACATGGGAATTTTTGTCTAGTCATGTTTATCATGTTGAGTTGAGTCGTGTTCACTACTTTGATAATTTATTATGTGGGTGGACCGGTGCTAAGGTGTTGATTTTACTTGAACGAACAAACAACTTATGTTTACCCTCTTTCGCAAGCATCAACAACTATGGAAGAAAAATTAAGTTAAATCTAACCATAGCATTAAACGTGTGGATCCAAATCAGCCCCTCATGAAGCAACTCATAAACTGGGGTTGACGGTTTTGTCACTCTAGAAACCCATCATGTCTATGTTACTCAACAATGACTTCCCTTAGGACCATAACATGTTGAAGTGTCATGTAGTCGACGTTCACCTGACACCACTAAGAGAAGTAACAACATACATAACGTCAAAATATCGCATGAATACCAGCTTTACATGATTACTTATAACAAGACTTCTCCCATGTCCTCAAGAACAATAGCAACTACTCACACCTCATTAACATGTTCAAGACCAGAGGTATAATGAGAATGTTTAAGGGTCTAACATAATATCTTCTGCCAAGTAATCTAACAAGCATCAACTACAAGATGCAATCAACGCAACTAGTAACCCACAAGTACCAATGTGAGGTTTTGAGACAAAGATTGAATACAAGAGATGAACTAGGGTTGAAGATAATATGATGCTGGTGAAGATGTTGATGCAGATTGATCTCCCATGAAGGAGGAAGTGTTGGTGATAACAGTGGCTTCGATTTCCCCCTCCCGGAGGGAAGTTCCCCCGACATAATCTCTCTATCGCAAAGCAAAAGGACCTCTGCCCAGCTTTCTGTCTCGAGACAGCGGCACTTCGTCTGAAAAGGTTTCTTATGAATTTTTATACATAAAATCACACCATATAGGAGAAGAGGTGTGTCAGAGGGCCTATAGGAGGCCCACAAGCCATTAGGGCGCGCCCAGGGTACTGGTTGTGCCTTGTTGTCTTGTGGCGAGCAGGTGGCCCCCTAGTATACTTTTGGCCCAATAATTCTTTAATATTCCATAAGAAATCTCCGTGAAGTTTCAAGTCATTTGGAGTGTGGCAATTTTTCTACCATTTTCTTGGTTTCTCGGTCCATAATTCCAGTTTCTGGATATTTCCCTCTTTGTGATGTAGCTTGCATATTAGGAGAGAAAGGGCATAAGAAGTGTATTATAATATGAAATAATGGACAATAATAACAAAAATATCAATAAGGAATTGCTACTTCTAAAACAACAGCGCCAGAAATTGACACGTTGACGGAGATTGGGCTTGCGTCAATTTTTCCCTTGAAGAGGAAAGGGTGATGGAGCACAGGAGCAGTAAGTATTTCCCTCAGTTTGAGAACCAAGGTATCAATCCAGAAGGAGGGTCTCGTCAAGTCCAGAGTACCTGCACAAACACAAACAAACTTGCACCCAACGCTTCAAAGGGGTTGTCAATCCCTTCAAGATTGTTTGCAAAAGTGAGATCTGAAGGCGGAAAGTGCAACGAAGTAAAAAGTGTAAGGCTGAAAAAATGGTGTGGAGTAGACCCTGGGGGACATAGTGTTCACTAGAGGCTTCTCTCAAAATAGCAAGTATTACGGTGGGTGAACAAATTACTATCGAGCAATTGATAGAACCACGCAAAGTCATGACGATATCTAAGGCAATGATCTAGCATATAGGCATCACGTCCGACACAAGTAGACCGATAATTTCTGCATCTACTACTATTACTCCACACATCGACCGCTATCCAGCATGCATCTAGTGTATTGAGTTCATGAAGAACAGAGTAATGCTTTAAGCAAGATGACATGATGTAGAGGGATAATCTCAAACCAATGATGAAAACCCCATCTTTTTACCCTTGATGGCAACAACGCGATACGTGCCTCGCTACCCCTTCTGTCACTGGGTGAGGTCACCGCACGGTATGAACCCAAAACCAAGCACTTCTCCCATGGCAAGAATCATAGATCTAGTTGGCCAAACAAAACCCACAACTCGAAGATAATTACAAGGATATGAAATCATGCATAAGAGAGATCAGAAGAAACTCAAATAAGATTCATAGATAATCTGATCATAAATCCACAATTCATCGGATCTCGACAAACACACCGCAAAAGAAGATTACATCGGATAGATCTCCATGAAGATCATGGAGAACTTTGTATTGAAGATCCAAGAGAGAGAAGAAGTCATCTAGTTACTAGCTATCGACCCGTAGGTCTATGGTGAACTACTCACGCATCATCGGAGAGGTCATGGTGTTGATGGAGAAGGCTTCCGTGTTCAAATCCCCCTCCGGCAGGGCACCAGGACGTGCCCCACATGGGATCTTGTGGAGACAGAATCTTGGGGTGGCGGAAAAGTGATTACGATGCTCCCTTGATTTTTTTTGGGAATATTTGGGAATTTATAGGCGCAAGATCTAGGTCAGGGGACCTCCAGGGGGCCCACAAGCGTGCATGGCGCGCCCCCCCTGGTCGCGGGGTGGGGGCTTGTGGGGCCCCTGGGGCTCTTCTGGCTTGGCCCCCAAGCTCTCCGATCTTCTTCCGTTCCAGAAAAAATCTTTTCGGGGATTTTCTTCCGTTTCGACTCCGTTTCAAAATCTCCTCTGAAAGGGGTCAAAACATGGAAAAACAGGAACTAGCACTTGGCACCGAGTTCATAAGTTAGTCCCAGAAAATAAATAGAAGGCATGCAAAACATCCAAAGTTTGACAAGATAATACCATGAAACCATCAAAAATTATAGATACGTTGGAGACGTATCAAGCATCCCCAAGCTTAACTCCTGCTCGTCCTCGAGTAGGGAAGTGATAAAGAACGAATTTTTGATGTGGAATGCTACCTAGCATAGTTGTCCTTTGCAACTTCTTTCACGTGACATGAATGTTCAGATCCGTACGATTCAAAACAATAGTTTTCTATAGACATGAAAGCAGTAATACTTCAAGCAAACTAGCAAAGTAATCATGAACTTTCAAAATAACAAGGCCAAAGAAAGTTATCCCTACAAAATCATATAGTCTGGCTATGCTCCATCATCCTCACACAACTAATGTAAATCATGCACAACCCCGGAATTGACCAAGTAATTGTTTTCGCACTCTTACTTTCTCAAACTTTTTATAACTATCACGCAATACATGAGCGCGAGCCATGGATATAGCACTATAGGTGGAATAGAGTGTGGTGGTGGTTGTGAGACAAAAAGGAGGAGATGGTCACATTGACTCGGCGTATCAATAGGCTATGGAGATGCCCATTAATAGATAACAATGTGAATGAGTAGGGATTGCCATACAAGAGATGCACTAGAGCCATAAGTATGTGAAAGCTCAAGGGAAAACTAGTGGGTGTGCATTCAACTTGCTTGCTCACGAAGACCTAGGGCAATTTTGAGGAAGCCCATCATTGGAAAATACAAGCCAAGTTATAAAACGAAGATTCCCACTAGCATATGGTAGTGACAAAGCAAGAAGCTCTCAATCATGAAGAACATGGTGCTATTATGAAGCACAAGTGTGGAAAAAGATAGTAGCATTGTCCCTTCTCTCTTTTTCTCTCATTTCTTTTTTTATTTGGGCTCTTAGGCCTGTTTTTTTCTTTCTCTCTTTTTTTGTTTGTTTTTGGGATCTTTGGGCTCTTTTTTTTATTTCCTCGCATGGGACAATGCTCTAATAATGATGATCATCACACTTTTTAGTTACTCAAAGCTCAAAGATCACAATGATGATGAATCCATAGGAAATGCCTCCGGCAGTGTACCGGGATGTGCAACGATCTAGTATGATCATGCAATGGCAATATGAGAGTGACGACACAAGTCATTAGACGAAACGGTGGTAGTTGCATGGCAATATATCTCGGAATGGCTATGAAAATGCCATAGTAGGTAGGTATGGTGGATGTTTTGAGGAAGGAATTTGGTGGGTTTGTGCACCGACGAGAATTGCGTGGTGCTAGAGAGGCTAGCAATGGTGGAAGGTGAAAGTGCATCTATACCATGGACTCAACATTAGTCATAAAGAACTCACATACTTGTTGCAAAAAAAATTACTAGTAATCGAAACAAAGTGCTAAACGCATACTCCGAGGGGAAGGGTTGGTAGGTGTAAACCATCACGTGATCCCGACCTCAACACAAAGGATGACAATAACTAGATCAATTATGCTCCGACTTCCTAACATAGCAGTTCACCATACGTGCATGCTACGGAAATCACTAACTTCAACACAAGTATTTCTAGATTCGTAACACCCTACTAACATAACTCTCAATATTACCGAATCCATGTCTCAAAACTAATTGAGAGGAATCGAAACTTATCTTTCTACTCAATGCACATGAAGATGGAGGTTTTTGCATCCTCTTTGGGTCCCTAGCACATGGGACTACTTTCATAGCATAAGCCAACTACCAAATCACGCACCATCGTGCTGTAAAGATATAAGTGAAGCACAAGAGCAAAAGTATCTAGCTCAAAAGATATAAGTGAAGCACTATGAGCATTCTAGCAAAATCACGATGAGTGCATGTCTCTCTCTCTCTCAAAAAGGTGTGCAGCAAGGATGATTGTGACACACAAAAAAAGACTCCTATGATACAAGACGCTCCAAGAAAAACACATATCATGTGGTGAATAAAAATATAGCTCCAAGTAATGTTACCGATGGATTTAAGACGAAAGAGGGATGCCTTCCCGGGGCATCCCCAAGATTAGGCTTTTTGGTGTCCTTGAATTTGGCTTGGGTGCCTTGGGCATCCCCAAGCTTGAGCTCTCTCCACTCCTTATCTCTTTGTCCATGAGAACGTCACCCAAAACTTGAAAACTTCACAACACAAAACTTAAACAGAAACTTGTGATAACATTAGTACAAGAAAACAAACTACCACTTCTTTTGGTACTGTAGAAAACTTGAATTCCATCTATATTGATGATGGGATATTGTATTCTCACTTTTCCATGGCTAGTACCCCCCGGTACTAACCATAGTTTCATCAAAACAAGCAACCAACTCAACAAAAACAAAATCTATCAAAAACAGACCAGTCTGTAGCAATATGTATACTTCGTATACTTGTGGTACCTCAAAAAATCTGAACAATTACGAAGGTCTAGGGAAAAAGCATATCAATCAGCAGCAAAAATAATCAACTCAAAACATCTTTCTGAATAAAAATGAAAAATCATCTCATGAGCGAAAAGTTTCTGTCTTTTTCCAGCAAGATCAAACAACCATTACCAAGACTAGTCATAAAGGCTTTGCTTGGCTCAAACACAAAAAGAAACACAAAAACCACAATCACAACAAAATTGTGAAATTATGGACGCAACAAAACAGAAATAAAAAGATAAATTCATTGGGTTGCCTCCCAACAAGCGCTATTGTTTAACGCCCTTAGCTAGGCATAGAAGCGATAGAATCACGTATCGTCGTCTTTGGTGCTCAAACCATAAGTAGTGTGATCACTTATCATCTTGAGGTTTTCATATTTCTTGCTAGATGATTCACCACTACTTTTAGGAACAAAGACAGGCTTGGTGATTTTATTGTGGGAAAAATTGGGAGTATTCTGCACAACGGAAAAAGGGGAACCCAACTTGGTTATAACATCCTCTAGTTTGCCAATCCTAGCGGAATCATGACCTAGCTTTTCGCTAACTGTGGGTTCCTTCTCCTTTAAATTTTTCAAAACCATTCCCATCTTGGATCCGTACTGAGTGATTTGATTGTGGATCTTTTTATCCAAATTCTCGATGAGTTCAATCGTAGCAACTTTATTTTCAATAGCGTCCAGCCTACGCATCACATGTTCCAGAGTTAAGGTAGTTCCATTAACCATAAGTGGGGGTGAGCCTACCAAATTTATCACAGCTCCGTAAGAATCAATGGTATGGCTACCCAAGAAATTTCCACCTACCATGGTGTCAAGAATATACCTATTCGAAGGAGAAATACCCACATAAAACCTGTGAAGCAAGACGGTAGTGGATTGCTTATGAGTAGATCTACTCTGAGCATTGCAAATCCTATACCAAGCGTCCTTTAAGTTTTCTCGCTCAATTTGTTTGAAATTGAGAACTTCGCTCTCGGGAGTATCGTTCGAAGTGGTGGATCTAGCCATCAGGATAGACTATCCCACACAGACGAGCAGAAAGCAAGTGAGAGAAAAAGGGCAAACGAAAAAGGCGAACGAAAAAGGCAAATTGGTGAAGTGGGGGAGAGGAAAACGAGAGGCAACTGGCAAACAAAGTAAATGCAAGAGATGAGTTTGCGACACTTACTTGGATGAGTTCTTGACTTGATATTCCTCCCCGGCAACGGCGCCAGAAATCCTTCTGCTACTTCTCAAACAACAGCGCCAGAAATTGACACGTTGACGGAGATTGGGCTTGCGTTGGTTTTTCCCTTGAAGAGGAAAGGATGATGCAACACAGGAGTAGTAAGTATTTCCCTCAGTTTGAGAACCAAGGTATCGATCCAGAAGGAGGGTCTCGTCAAGTCCAGAGTACGTGCGCAAACACAAACAAACTTGCACCCAACGCTTCAAAGGGGTTGCCAATCCCTTCAAGGTTGTTTGCAAAAGTGAGATCTGAAGGCGGAAAGTGCAACGAAGTAAATAGTGTAAGGCTGAAAATATGGTGTGGAGTAGATCCTGGGGGCCATAGTGTTCACTAGAGGCTTCTCTCAAAATAGCAAGTATTACGGTGGGTGAACAATTTACTGTCGAGCAATTGATAGAACCGCGCAAAGTCATGACGATATCTAAGGCAATGATCTAGCATATAGGCATCACGTCCGAGACAAGTAGAGCGATACTTTCTGCATCTACTACTATTACTCCACACATCGACCGCTATCCAGCATGCATCTAGTGTATTGAGTTCATGAAGAACAGAGTAACGCTTTAAGCAAGATGACATGATGTAGAGGGATAATCTCAAACCAATGATGAAAACCCCATCTTTTTACCCTTGATGGCAACAACACGATACGTGCCTCGCTACCCCTTCCCTCATTGGGTGAGATCACCGCACAATATGAACCCAAAACCAAGCACTTCTCCCATGGCAAGAATCATAGATCTAGTTGGCCAAACAAAACCCACAACTCGAAGAGAATTACAAGGATATAAAATCATGCATAAGAGAGATCAGAAGAAACTCAAATAAGATTCATAGATAATCTAATCATAAATCCACAATTCATCGGATCTCGACAAACACACCGCAAAAGAAGATTACATCGGATAGATCTCCATGAAGATCATGGAGAACTTTGTATTGAAGATCCAAGAGAGAGAAGAAGCCATCTAGTTACTAGCTATGGACCCGTAGGTCTATGGTGAACTACTCACGCATCATCGGAGAGGTCATGGTGTTGATGGAGAAGCCTTCCGTGTCCGAATCCCCCCTCCGGCAGGGCACCAGGACGTGCCCTAGATGGGATCTTGCGGAGACAGAAGCTTGCGTCAGCGGAAAAGTGATTACGATGCTCCCGTGATTTTTTTGGGAATATTTGGGAATTTATAGGCGCAAGATCTAGGTCAGGGGACCTCCAGGGGGCCCACAAGCCTGCATGGCGCGGCCCCCCTGGCCGTGGGGTGGGGGCTTGTGGGGCCCTTGGGGCTCTTCTGGCTTGGCCCCCAAGCTCTCCGATCTTCTTCCGTTCCAGAAAAAATATTTTCGGGGATTTTCTTCTGTTTGGACTCCGTTTCAAAATCTCCTCTGAAAGGGGTCAAAAACATGGAAAAAAACAGGAACTGGCACTTGGCACTGAGTTAATAAGTTAGTCCCATAAAATAAATAAAAGGCATGCAAAACATCCAAAGTTTGACAAGATAATAGCATGAAACCATCAAAAATTATAGATACGTTGGAGACGTATCAGGAATCATGATGGAAATGGACTTATGAACTCCCCCAATCTTAGAGCTCGCTTGTCCTCAAGCGAAAGGCGAGCTCGAAAATAATGGTCACATGATTTGAGAGGGAGAAGTCGATAAACATAAATACGGAAATGAAAGCATCAGGAATAATAGAATAGCATCAAGGATTTTATCATATATCTTCTCATGAAAAACTGAGAATCCATTCACAATGACTAGAGTATGAAGCATAAACTTTATTGGCAATCAATAAACTATGTTCTCGGTCATTGGGACAATCATAATTCATCATATTTCAGAGGAGATTCTATGTAAGAGCTTTCTTTTTGGCAAGTTCACATACTCAACTATCCTTTAATATTCTATGATTTCTCACGCTCAAGGCATATTTTGCGAGCTCATGTTTCATAGGACACATAGAAGATAAGGGATTAAATGATTTGCCTCCCAACTCATTTACCTCAAGGATAATATCAAAAGTAATGAATCATGATCATCTACATCTACTTGGACATATAAGTCTAAATATTTCCTCAACACATGATGCTTGCCACTATAGACTTAATAGGTAGTAAGAGTAATAAACTTTATTGACTCAAGCACATGAGTGGACTCCTAAATATGAAAGATAGGTGCTTCGCAAAGGGAACCATAGGTTGTCATGCGCTTTTAAGCTTTGTGATGTGCAAATTCTTAATGCAAAGGAACGTCACTTTATATTGCCCCTTGCGATAGCAAAATTTATTATGCACTCTATCGCTTTCTTTTCTTTGCCATCACAATATTGTACAAATCTTATTTTCCCTTGCAATAAAAGATCATACATATTTGAGAGCAATTTTTATTGCTTGCTGCATAGATGACATCTCGCTTGAAGGATCTTATTCAATCCATAGGTAGGTATGGTGGACTCTCATGGCAAGAAATTGGGATTCAGGGTTATGGTTGCACAAGTAGTATTTCCACATAGCGTGAGTTTTTAGGCTAGAAAAGGATCTAAAGCAAGAACCACATGTTAAACGATCCATGGCCATATAACTTCTATGTGGATATAAACTACCATGATCATTACGTTATCTTCCATGTCCTATATAAACACCTAATCATTATATAATATTTGTTGAGGGCAATCATAAAAGATGCCCAAGATAGTGTATTTATATGAGAATCTCCTTTCCTCTCTCATAATGTTGCTTAGATTGTAACAATGACTAATAATATGTTTGTTTATTGTCACCAAATTTTATCACTTATATCCTTTTTATGTGAAGTCATTACTCGTCATGATATAAGCATGTCATCTTTTATTTCTTTTATTATGATGCTATGGTGATGAGTGCGCACGAGTAAAGCATACATATTCAACTAATCTTTATTATATAACTCTCATACTCGATTACAAAATGTAGGTAGAACTCAAAGCAAAAATTCTAAGCAAAGCAAATCAGAAGTTTTATTTATGTAAATCAGGAAATGTCTAAGGATTGAACTAAGATTGATTGTAATGGTAGAAGTGATGATGATACGATACCAAGACACCTACCCCAAGCTTTGAACAAGCTAAGGGTGGTGCCCATACCCATGTACTCAGGCGTCCTTCTTAGGTGATGGTCGTGATGATGCGGCGACATTCTTATTCTCCACCCTATGTTTGACGATAAAATTTCCCATCCTCAAGTCATCGTTTTCTTGCTCAAGCTTCAATATCTTTTTGCATAATGCCTCCTCTTTCCTACAGAAAGCGGGACGGGATAAATTGGATCTTTGATTTTTTTTACTCCGTTTGGGAGACTTGACTTCTTCAAGGCCGAGGTAGTGGAACTTCATCTTCATCTGAACTAGCATCCGTTGTCTCCTCTGAATCATCGTCTTCCTCGTCATCTGTGGACCAAAGATACGGATAAATATACCCAAAGATCTTCGTATCTACAACATAGTGGGAAATATATCTCTCTCCATCTGAATCATGTGATGACATACTTTCAGATCTGCTAGAAAAATAGAAAGAAACAAGAACAGAGGAGAAACGCACGATGTGGTGGTCAAAACCGTCGGGAAGTCTTACATAGATAGAGCCACGAAGGCCGTTATGGTCAAGTCTTACATAAATAGGAAGAATGAAGTGACCGTTATGGTCAAGTCTTACATAGATAGAGCCACGAAGGCCGACACACCAACATAACTAGAAGTGGAAATCTTGATCGAATGCGTGAACCCATGCCATATGCCTTAACCTATAGGCATTCTAACTCCGAACCATCCTAGTTCGCATGTTCGTAATCAACGAACTCTTCTCCATATTCTTGCTCTTCCATTCCTGACCAATTAAATAACTAGTGGCAAGCCAATGAGTGTTTTGAATGTACTCTCAAGCAACCCATGTCGTGGAAAATGTAATGATCAAACATGATATAGCGCTAAATAGGTAATTTGCAGAAAGCTAATTTTCCGAGTGCAATGACAAGATCAACTTTTCGTGAGGGCTTGTATCATGAGGTAAGTGATATACCTGTGAACAGGTTACAGATATCAATATCCACTAAGGGTTGAACTTCCATGGTTCACCCATCATGCCAAGTCGTCCGACTTAGCTTGGGTATCATTTTTATAACACACGGGCACACTTTTGGTAAACATGGACGTAGCCCAAGAGTGGTCATCCAACTATCCTTGATAGTGGACACGGCTATTCGAATAGTTTTACACTCTAGAGAGGTTACACACTTGATCCACAAGACTCGGGAAAACTTTCGTGTCATTCCACGACTCGCGGTATGTATCATACTCGAGGTATGTACCCGAACATTACCTTTCCCATGTTGATACTAGCTAAGAGGCCACTCATTGGTGACAATCCCTCGTGATGTACACCACATGTATAATTCATGAGGGCACGCAACGATGTGCCCGGTGTCTATGAAAACAACCCATGGTCGTCCTTTCTTGGCATGACCCCATGTCGAGAGTGACCATGTCACTCCCGCCACTAGTATTGAAAGCTCTCTACTAGCACTAACCATAGTAATCAGAAAAGCCGTGTCTCATAGGGGTATCATGGTTATACATGTAAGGTTGGAGTAACGGCCACAACTTAAACCAATCCAATTTTAAAAACCACACACTCACTAGCCTCGGCACACAACTTATTTCTCAAGTGCCTACCTAGCTCACACCATCCACGTTGGGCATTAGTGGCACCCGACGGGGTTCTCGATAAGAGCCTTTGAAATCACTCTCCTTTCCGACACCATGCATACTCCCATCCCATTTGCGTAACAACTGATAGCAACCTAACTACTTGCCACCCGCACGACCCTCAAAGTAAGGTAGGGTCACGCCCAAGTGCAAGTATCAACAAGGAGTTTCTCGAGGACAACCCACCAAGGGGGTCATCAATTCAACATGCTTCCATGCATCGGAACAGAGTACTACATGACAATAGTTTCCGACCATAGTTAAAGGGTTGCTTGCGTGGCTCAACAATGTCTCTAGGGTCTTCAAAATCTTCTGGTCAAAGTCCTTCGTCAACAACGCGATCTATCATCGCAAATATAACAAAAATAATAAGACCACGGCAAAAACAGGAAAAATAACACACTCAGAAAAATGTCAAGCCATTTTTGTAAAATACTAGCATGAGTATAGGTACTGTGAAAATTGTTGGGTTTTATTTTTGAAGTGCAAAAAGTTCTGAAAAACATTTTAACCGAATGTTAAAATGCCCTAAACAAGGTTTTAAAATAAAACAATGCATGAAACTTTCTCGAAAAATTACACAAGTGGCACTTTAAAATACTACCTAATATTATAAGAATTTAGGTGGAGGAAGATTTAGATTTGGATAAGTACTCATCCCAGTGGGATTTTGCAAAACAGGGATAAAAATAAACATGAAAAAGGGCCAGAGTGTCTGGGCCCGAGTCGGTCACAGGCAAACCATCCCAGGCAAGCCGGGCATCCGCGCCGCGCTAGGTTTAAACCTAACGGGCGGGGCTCGAGGGCTAGTGAGAGAGAGAGGGGCGATGGAGAGGCGCGAGAGGGTGACGAATGGACCCCACCTGCCGGTTATGTTGTCAACACCTCGCCAAAGGGCGGTCTGGCTCACCAGCAGTGACATGGACCACGGCGAGGCAAGCTGGCGATGGGGATGGGCTCAGGAGCGAGTCACTGATCCGGTGGAGGTGGAGAGGACCGTCGGAGCGCAGGGAATTGTCGGGTATGAGGTCTCGCGGCGGAGGTGCTTCGGCAGGTTGTCATCGATTTTGTTTCCTGTAGAAAAAAGGACGGGGGGAATAGGGAAATGCATCAGGAGAGCATGGGAGGTACTAAGGAAGAAGGAGGAGGGCCGGAGCGGCTCCCTACTGTGTGAACAACGGCATGCCGAGCCGGCGGAGCTCCGACTCGATCTCAAGCTCAGGGAGCTTGGGAGGTGAAATGGGGACACCGGTGTTCGATTAGGAGGAGGGAAGATAGACAAGAGGGAAGAAGGGGTCTTGGGGAGCTTTATATAGGCGGGGCACAAGACCATCGTGGACCCTTGCATCGAAGTTGGCTACGATGGTCACTCGGGGCATGGGAGAAGAAATGGGTGGCTCGGGGCTCTTCCTGGGGGTCGTCCACGACCACAGGGAGAGAGGAGAGAGGGGGAATGCACACATGCAATCTCATGCATTGGCCGGCTGGATCACCAACACGCTCACATGGGAGGGGACAACAGGAGTGTCAAAAGGAAGGGGCGTTCCCCTTGTGTCTTGCGGACGTCGGGCGCTGCTCCTGGCGCGTGGGAGGGGCTCGAGGTGGGCAACTGAGCGAAGTCAATCTCTTGGTGCACCGCAGTTTTCTTGTAGCGTGTTCCAGAGCATGCATATGGCCAACATGGTGATGCCACATATGCGCTCTAGTCTGGCCACTAACGCCCTTTTGCAGCAGGAGGATTAGGCAAGAGAGGGGGAAGCATTGGGTGCTCCAGGAACTTCCCAGGGAAGAGAGATAAGTGAGAGAGAGGGAATAAAGTGGTTGTCCAGGGGCTTGCAAGGTGGGTTTTACCCCTGCAATTATGGATATCGGCACGAGGAAACTTAGTGGGGGTTCTCGGGGTTCCTATGAAGTTGTGGTAAAATTTTGGGGTGAAGGGAAATAGCTTTGGATGCCCCAGCACCAGATTTGGTATTTTGCCACAAGGTGTTTGATGGGGTTTTGGGCAAGACTACTTCGCCCAAATGTCGTGAAACTTTACAGGCTGGAATTGTGGGAAAATCAAGAGGGATCACCAAGTTTGATCTCATTTTAGCAAAGTTGGCAATGTAAACATGAAAAACTCTAGAAATGAACAGAATCAGATTCCTATGGACTTAGGTGATAAAATCAACTCCCACAAATGCACAACTTGGCGTAGAATCCTTATATATGGGTTGGATCACTAGTGTAAAGTTTGGTATCAATTTGATAAACTTGGCAATGTAAAGTTGCTCCAATTTGGTTCCAGACAAAGAGGGTTTTGGGGTATTCTCGTGAACCAAATCAACTTGGATTAGGACGAAACTTTGCAGGATCATCACATATATTATGTGTGACTAGCTAGAATTTTCCTGGAAATTATTGAGAATGTTTCCTATGGAAATATTACAAAATCTTGAAATAGGCAGAAAGGATTTTGAGCGGTTTTTTCAATATTTTGAGCATGACCATGTGTTGAAACTCTTATGTATGGAAAATATATGTCCACTGAGTTTCCCTAAATTTTCACAAATATTTTTCAAGTAATAAAATAATTTTCCCTATGAAATACCATTTTTGGCCCCAAAAAGAAGTATTTAAATAAAATATGAAAACAACTTTTAAAATAATTACTTTATGGTTTTGGGAAACCTTTTTGATAATAGGTTCCAAATAAAATCTGTGGGGTAAGGCATCTCCCCTAAATCGAGGACTTCTAGTGCAAATCTCAACTGAGGGGTTTTAGGAAGCTTAAAATAAATAAATGCCTTTTTTGAAATAATAATCTATAAAAATAGTTTTTGGTCCTATTCACATGCCATGATCATTGGGCAAAGATTTGGGGGCAAAGAGAGGATTTCTTGAGATAATAATAATTTTAGTGATTCAAAACTCAATCAAACACACAAGCAAGTAGCAACCAAATCAACCATCACAAGCATGCAATAAGTTTTAATTGGCTCAAAGTTTTATAATACCATCATGTGGCATCGTGGTACAAACCCAGGGTGTGATAGACCTACCCTCCTTACAAGAATCTTGTCCGCGAGATTACTATGCTAGGCGCTAAAAAGAGAAGGAAACTGTGATCTGAGGTTGTCTTCATGCTCCGATGTTGCTTTTGCTTCAGTGTTGTTTCTCTACTTGACCTTCAAGTACTTGATGGTGCGGCTTCTCGTGCAACGCTCGACTTCATCCAAGATGCAGATTGGTCTCTTGCGATGAGTGAGGTCCAGCTGAAGGTCGATGGATTGATGATCGATATCCTTGTAGAGGTCAGGGCGGTTGGGAACTTGGAGGCACTTTTGGAGTTGCGACACGTGGAAAACGCTGGTGATCTTGTGATCTTGAAGGGGGCGATGTATCTTGGTAGGAACTTCTCCTCGCCTATTGGTGATCTTTAAGGGGTCGATGTATCTTGGTGCTACTTTTCCCTTGACATTGAACCGCTTTGTTCCCTTGAGAGGCATAACTCGAAGACAGACATAGTCCCAAACACGGAAACTCGTGTCTCGGTGATGGGAGTCGATGTAGCTCTTCTGTCTTCACTTGGCAGTCTCTAGATGCTATCTTATGAGTTGAACTTGCTCCTTTGCTTGATGGAGAACATTCGGACCGAAGACCAGCCCTTCTACGGTTTCTCACCAGTTGAGGGGAGTGCAGCAGTTAGGCCCATACAACATCTCAAATGGTGCCATCTAGAGACTGGACTGATAGATGTTGTTGTAGGAGAACTCGACAAAAGGCAAACAATCTTCCCACTTGGCTCCATATGCCAAAATACACGCACGGAGCATGTCCTAGAGTATTTGATTTAGTCGCTCCGTTTGTCCGCGTGCATGAGGGTGAAAAGTGGTGCTGAAGAATAGCTTGGTCCCCAAGGCTTCTTGAAACTTGTTCCAGAACCTCGAGGTAAACTAAGTACCTTGGTTTGACACGATTTCCTCAGGGACTCCATGGAGGCTGACAATCTAGTTGATGTAGAGATTTGCCAACTGGTTCCCTATGTTGGTTGTGTTGTCGGGATGAAGTGGGCCACCTGGTCAGGTAATTGACAATGACCCAAATGGAATCATGTTCCTTGCTTGATCTGGACAGACCAGTGATGAAATCCATCCCAACATTGTCCCACTTCCATTCACGCACTTTGAGAGGTTGTAGCAGTCCAGCAGTTCGCTGATGCTCAGCCTGGACACTCTACCATATGTCACACTTAGAGATATAAGAAGCTATCTCGCTCTTCATGCCATGCCACCACAATTTTGCCCTAAGGTCGTGGTACATCTTGGTTCCTGCAGGATGGGTGGACTATAGAGTGTCATGTGCTTCTTGCAAGATCAGGTTCTTGAGGTCAACTTTGTTGGGTACGCAAATGTGATTCCCAAAGCATACAACTCCTTCTTCATCCACTAAGAATCCTGGGACCTTGCCATTCTTGATCTTCCTCTTGATACCTTTGATGCTCTCGTGTCCCTTCTGTGCTGCCTTGATATCATCTATCAGCATAGGCTTTGCTTCAAGGTTGTCCAGAAATCCTGGAGCTCAAGGCATCATCTACCACATTGGCTTCTCCGGGGTGGTACTGAACATGGAGGTTGTAGTACTTGATCAACTCGAACCATCTTCACTGCCTCGTGTTCAATTCCTTAGGAGTTAAAATATACTTCAAACTCTTGTGGTTTATGTATATCTCACATCACTTTCCCAGAAGGTAATGTTGCCATGTCTTCAACGCACAAACCACTTCTACCAGCTCAAGAACATGAGTGGCGTAGTTCTCTTCATGAGGGCGTAGCTGTCTGGATAGATATGCCATGACTCTGCCTTCTTTTATAGGACACCACAAAGCCCGTTCCTCGATGCATCATCATATATCACAACCTCGTTGTGAATATCGGGGGTCGCCAAAATCAGGGACGTTGTCAATTTCTTCTTGAGTTCTTGGAAATTTTCCTCACACTTTGGTGTCCACACAAACTTCTTGTCCTTATTTAAGAGTTGAGTCATTGGTCGGGCAATGCTTGAGAATCCTTTGACGAACTTGCGGTTGTATCCCGCGAGTCTGGTGAAGCTTCTGACTTCCTTCACATTGGTCGGAGATTACCACTCCACCACGGCTTCAATCTTCATAAGATCCACTGACAATCCATCTACTGTCAACATGTGTCCCAGGAATCCAACTTCATGCAGCCAAAATGCACACTTTCTCAATTTGGCATAAAGCTCGTGCTCTCGAAGCTTATCCAAAACCATCCTCAAATGTTGCTCATGCTCTTCTTCATACTTGGAGAAGATGAGTATGTCGTCAATGAAGACACCAACAAACTGTTCCATATACTCCATGAATACTTTGTTCCTGAGGTACATGAAGTAGGTTGGGGCATTGGTTAACCCAAATGACATGGCTGTGTATTCATACACGCCATACATTACAAATGTCGTCTTCGGAATATCCTCAGGCCTGATTTTCAACTCGTAGTACCCATACCTTAGATCGATCTTGGAAAACACCTTGGCACCATTCAGCTGATCGAACAGGTCTTCCAATCTTAGGGAGTGGATACTTGTTCTTTATTGTAATTTCATTGAGAGAATGATAATCAATACATAGCCTGGTAGTTCCATCCCTCTTTGACATAAATAGAACTCGCAATCCCAAAGGAGAGGCACAGGGGCGAATGAATCCTTTTTTGAGTTGCTCGGTCAGTTGCTTTTTCATTTCAGCCAACTCTTCGGAACCCATTCTATAGGGCTTCTTATCGATGGGCCCTGCTCCGGGCATTAGCTCAATGATGAACTCAATGTCGGGGTCAGGAAGAATTCTAGGAAGCTCATCAGGAAAGACATTCGGGTATTCACATACCAGTGGCACTTGATCCAACCCAATTTCCGATAGACAATTAATCCGAGGGGCTTGAGGGAGGTATGGCTAGGAACATACTTGACTTTGACTCCTTGGCTATTGGTCATGGTAACG
Organism: Hordeum vulgare subsp. vulgare; assembly: GCF_904849725.1. Taxonomy (NCBI): domain Eukaryota; kingdom Viridiplantae; phylum Streptophyta; class Magnoliopsida; order Poales; family Poaceae; genus Hordeum; species Hordeum vulgare. Next base: position 293,139,291 of record NC_058523.1, on the reverse strand, counting down.
GTCCTCTTGGCACAATCTAACAAGGCTTGGTGCTTAGTCAACCAATCCATGCCGAGGGTCACACCCAAGCCTTGCGACTTCAGGATGATCAGATCTCCCAAGAAGTCTACCCGTTGATGTTAATCCCAACTCCTTTACACCCTATCTTTGTAATTAACATAGCACCCAGGATTTGCACCATCATATGACTACCCAAAGGTGTAGGCTCCATGCCACTTTCTAGCGCAAACTTTTGGGTAACAAAAGAATGCAAAGCACCACAATCAAACATAACTGTTGTTGGGGTTTAGTTGACAAGGAACGTACCCAGTATGACATCTGGGTCTTCCTGGGTTTCTTCAGCGATGACGTGATTCACACGTCCTTTGACATTGTTGGGAAGGTTGAGGGGAGCTTAATTCCTGGGTGGCGCTCCACGGCCTAGTCCTTGGTTTTGCGCATCGGGGCGCGGTTCATCAGGCTTCTTGTTGGGGCACTGCTTCGAGATGTGTCCAGTCCGACCATACCCAAATCATGTAACTTGCCCGAAGTTGTTAGTTGCCACCAGTATTGTTATTGGGGTTGTTGTATTCCGGCCTGGGGTTGGCATAGTCCTGAGGCTGGTATCTTGGACGAGGTGCAGCTGAGGCTAATAGTTTGGCTTCGCTTGGGCTGGTTGCGAGGGGTGAGTCCTCTAGTTGCTGGAACCAATGCCGTTGATCATCTTGTGTTTTCTTGTTTCTTCCATGGCACGACGCTTGTCTTCAAGCATGAGGGACTTGTTCACCAGCTCAAAGGAAGTCTGGCAATCACAGACAACAAGTTGATACTAAAGTGATTGCTAAAGCCCTTCCATGAAGCGTTCTATCTTGGCTGCCTCAGTGCTGACATCATTAGACGATCTTGACAGGAGGTTGAACTTATGTAGGTACTCCTTGACAGAGCCACTTCCTTTCTTCAGTGCTCATAATTCCAGCTTCTTGATGACCATAATCCCAGAAGGGATGTGGGTAGTGCGAAATCCTTGCTTGAATTTAGCACAGGTGATCGCACGCTTGCCTTGCATGACCTTGAATCCATCCCACCAAGCTCTGGCGGTACCCCCGAGGAAATGAGAGGCATAGAGAACCTTCTCACGGTTCTCACTACAGTTAACCAATGCAAGGAGTTCCTCGATGGTGCGGATCCTGCCATAAGCATCCAAAATTTCAGTTGTCTCGGTGAATGTCAAGGGAAAACTCTTCACGAACTCCCAGAGAGTGGAATGACCATTGTCGTTCCCGCCTTGCTTCTAGTTGTTCACAAGAACCCGAGCCATCTGCTAGATAGCGGCAGTGTTGGCTTGGCGTTCCTCCCGGAGAACTTGGAGAAACTGAGCCATGCTCATGTTCTCCGGTGGAGGTGGTGGCCGGGGAAGGTCGCCTTGTGGCTGCTCTAGGTGACCTCCAGTTTGAGCAGACCCTCCGGCCTCCGACTGCTGGCTAGAGTTGTCGGCGTTGGGGTTTCCAAATGTACTGGTTCGAGTAATAGTCACCATCCTGTTTGGAACAGCCAAGTCAAAATATGGAATAGACGAAAGAAATAGAAACAAGAGGGAAATGAGCCCTAGGGGGTTTGTATAGTGCAAGTGTGACAATCAAAGGTCGAAAGAGCCAACACATAACATTAAGATAAGATAGGCAATTTAGTTGTTTACATGTTGCCGAAGGTAAAAGCGTGACTTTTGTTGAAACACAATAGTAAAACAAACAACAAGCACAATGGTTTCATATGAACCATTACACGTACTCAACTTCGCATGAGGGATACATAACTTATCCTACCTTAGGGGTTCTTGGACTCAAGTAGTGGAGTGCTCAGTCTCGTACTCATGCTCCTCTCGGTCTTCCTCTTGGAAATCATCTGTACGGGGATCATCTCCTGTCGAGGGGGTCGGAGAACGGGGAGGTCCATCCCGATGACGCTTCGCCGCTGGAGCAGTGAAGAGCGTTGGATACTCCTTCGCACTCACACAATGATGACATGTGGGTGCATCTCTAGCTGGGGGTACTCCTCCTCTATAGTCAATAGCGGGTCGTCCCTCGTGGGCTCCATCCTTCTTGATCGTGTCTCGCTTCATGTTGGCTTGTCAGAGTAGCTCACAGGTGTGGTGAAGTTCCTTGCAGATCTTCACGGACTCCTTAATCAGGTTGTGAGCTAGACTGTTGGTGGAGAGGCTAAAGTAGGCCTGGAACCTGAGCGATGTTCCATCCTTCAAGGATGGGATCAGCGTCCAATTCTCGCCAACATCATCTTTCTCGAAAGGGAAGTGAAGAGTAGCCGGCTTGTCGGCCATCTCTGGAATGATGTCTCAAAAGTGGATGAGCATCTTCCGTGCAACTGTCTAAACTGCTGACGCTAGAGTCTCCATCTATGGTCCTTCAAAGAACCAGCTCATTGGGGTGTCGTTTGCCTTCATGACGACATCAACATGGCAATCCTTCGTGGTGGCATCGACCAACTGCTCGTGGTAGAGGAAAACAGGTGATCACCAGAACTGGCACTTCTCCAAGTTGTCCTCAAGAAGTAAGGGAAAGTGGAATACTAGGAGGTCTTCTGGTTCGACGGCCATCTACAAGGTTTAAGGGGGAGGGTGAAAGTAAAGCTTTTGAAAATGGAGTGGAAGAGGCAAGAAGAGCGGAAACTCCTAAGTATAGATGCTAGGTATAGTTTTTGGAAAGGTGGTCATCCTAACTAACGTCCATGCTAACTAATGCTTCCTATAGTTAGGATGGCTTTCTGAAAGCACAATTTCTCCCTAGGGTGGTTTTGATTATTTATCACAACATATGCATCATTGGACTAATATGTTTTTCAAGTATACTTTGGAAAAGTTCAAAAAGTGCTTTGGCTAAAGGTTTATGTGGAGATGCCCCTTGATGCAAGAAAGAAATAATACTGGCTCAAGCTTCAATCTAGAAGACTCTTCATTTTCTATTTGTGCGAAATCATATTTGAGTCCTTAGGAAAGCCAATACTATTAAAAGGGGGTGGGGTAGTAAAATGAACTGATTGCTCAACTGATCTAACTTAGCCACCAAAATAATCAATCATTTCCCACATAACCAATATGTCAAAATCCACATACAAAAATTCGGTGTCACCAACTTTCATATTTCGGACCCACCGAGTTTGACCTCATACAGAAACCCTAGTCACTGCCACCAAATCGGTGCAATCGAATCCATATCGGTGCTACCGAGTTTGGGTGACTAACTTTTGGGTGCCTCGGTACACCAAATCAGAATTTCCGAGTTTGACTATCACTGCCACCGAGTTTGGCCATCTGACCGTTGATATGTCTCAAACGTATCGACTTTTCCATACACTATTGCTATTGTTTTGGCCTCATTCTTGCATGATTTGAATGAAACTAACCCGGACTGACGCTGTCTTCAGCAGAGCTGCGTGTATGGTTTTCTTGTTGTGGGAAAATGGATATTTAGACGTCCCAGAAAATTCCCATAAAAATATAGAAAATCCACGCACCGAGAGGAACCTTGGGCCAGAAGATGGGCCAGAGGGGGGGCACCAGGGCTCCAAGTGACTTGTGGGCGCGGCCTGCCACCTGGCCGTGCTGGGAGGTCGCCTGGGTGGGGTCCACCCCCTCTGGTGCCCTACTTTGGCTCCTATTTTTACCCATGATGGAGAAATCCCAGAATAGAAGTTCTTTTGCAAGTTCTCGATGCAGAGCCGACGCCACCCTCGGTTCTACTTCGGGAGAGCTAATATGGAGGCTATTTTGGCCTCCGGAGAGGGGAAATCATCGCCATCGTCATCACCATCACCACTCCATCATCCTCCCATGGCTTCCCCATCATGTGTGAGTAATTCTCTGCTGTAGGTGAAGGGGATGGGAGAGATTGGATGAGTTAGATCTTGTAATAGTTCATCGAATTGTTGGGGGCATGTTGCCTATCATCTACTATGGTTCTTATAATCTTTGCTTCTACTTGTACTCTTAATGCTTGTCACTTTGGGACCGAGTGCCATATATTTCAGATCTCAATACCTTATGTTTTCATGAATATATTTGTGTTCTTGATCCTATCTATGAGTAGTATGCACCTATTATAGTCCGGAACCGGCGGTCCCAATGGTGACAACTTGGGACACCAAAGGGGATAGACTATGGTTTGAGGATTCCATGTATCCATTGATTGTTAATGCTTTGTTTCGGTGCTCTTTGATAGGAGCACCTTAATCTCCATAAGTTCCTTTTGGCCATGTTGATAGCGGGATGGTAGGACAAAAGATGTTGTGCAAGTTCTTATTGCAAGCATGCACGACTACCTCGGGATACATGCCTAATGTTTGATATTTTCCTAGATGATCATTACTTTTCTATGTGCCTTGCCCCAAGCTAAATACATGATTTCTCTCATCCATGATCAACCTTCCATCTCCCTAGCCTACAGTGTTTTAATCCTGCTAGTCACCAGTTGCTCTACTTTCGTCGTTTTAATTTCGTTGCTTTGCCACTGTTATTTTTGTTGCCAGCATCACTTCCATATCACCGGATCTACTAATATTTTGTCACCAAGCAAGTATCTTTCAGGTGCGGTTGAATTAACAACTCAATTATTAAAGCTTATAAATATTCTTTGGTTAACTCGAATCAATTAATTGGGTTAACTTACCCGCAAAGATTGTTGCGATCCCCTACACTTGTGGGTCCTCAAGACTATTTTCTGGCACCGTTGCCGGGGAGCATAGCTTTATTTACAAGTCTACTTGGAGTTATTTTGCTTGCTTCGATTTATTCAGTATGGATAAGAAAGGAGACCCCAAGGTTCCAATTTTACCATCCACTACGAGAAAAGGTACTGTTCTTAGCACTAGTGCTACGCTTGATTCACCTTCCGTTATGAGTAAGTTTACTTCACCACCACCGCATGTTGCTTCTACCGAGTCCGTCACTATGCCTGATACTTTTCATCATGCTTCTACTACTAATGATGAGACTGTTTTACTTGGTTATTTTATTGAGTCTCAGATTGCTAAGGCTGCTAAGCAGTCTGGAATTGAACTTCCTATCACACGCTACCCCATTGGTAGATCTTTTGGTTACCCAGACTTGAGTGGTATCAAGGAAAGAATTCTTGAGGGTGATTATATTGAACTTGATGATGACTTATGCAGGGAACTTATAGAGTGTGTTGACTCTGACCCTGCTTCTGTTAGGAAGCTGCTTGAAAAGCATTCTATGAAGAACAAATTTACTCCTGATCCTAAATTTGCTTCATCTCCTATTTGCATTGAGGATGCTGATTTTGATTTCTCTGTCAATCTTTCACTTGACCCCTTTTACGGCAAAGAAAATGACGATGCTATTGCACACCTTACCAAACTCATTGAGTTGGGTGGCTTATTCACTACAGAGGAGAAGAAGAGAAACTATTATGTTACTAAGCTACTTCCTTTCTCTTTGAAGGAAGATGCTAAAGCATGGTATGATGAACTACCATGTGGTTTCATTAAGAGTCCTCAAGATTTAGCTCAATCTTTTGTTGCTAAATGTTTTCCTGCTCATAAGCAACATGCTGCTTTACAAAGAATATATAACTTTAAACAGTTGCAGGATGAGCACCTCCCTAAAGCTTGGGGGAGGTATTGCACTTTACTCAAGGCTAGACCGGGACATGGAGTACCTAAGAATGAATTTCTTGATATATTTTATGCTCGTCTAACCAATGAATCCAGAACCTATCTGGATAGTTGTGCTAGTTGTGTTTTCAGGGAAATAACACCAGACGATGTTGAAGAACTAATGGGTAAGATAGCTAAGAATCATGATGATTGGTCCGTGCCTGAACCACCTCCACCACCAAAGAAGAGGGGTGTGCTTTTCCTGAGCCCCGAAGCTCTGCAAGAAGCAAAGAAGTCTATTAAAGAGAAAGGTATTAAAGCTGAAGATGTGAAGAATCTACCTCCTATTGAGAAATTATGTGAGCCTACCACTCACCCACCTATGGTAGAGGTACACTCTCTTTTAGAATTCAATGCAAGTGACGTCCCTCATGGGAAGCCACCTCATCAATGTTTAGATGAGCTTGATAATTTCATTGTCAACCAAAATCACTTTGATGAGCAGATTCAAAGCCAATTGCGTGATAATTCCCTTGCTATCAAAAATTTGCTTGATGTTTTAAGTCGAACTGTTAGTGATGTTAAAGGTCTTGTTAAGCATTTTCATACGATTCAAACTCAGATTGAACAAATTTCTAATGTGCAAAAAGATTTGCTTGCTAAGAATGCCAAACAAGTTGATACGCAGGCATATGGCATAAAGACCCGAGGTGGTACACACACCTAGGACCCTCTCTATCCAGAGGGGCATCCAAAGAGGATCGAGCAAGATTCTCAATTGCGGGAAGAAGACGTTGTCAGCTCCTCGAAGAAGAAGAAGAAACACAAGGAAGATGACAACTCCAATGATCCCATAATTGATGAAGAACATATTGTTGACCCTAATAGTATATCTATTTCCGATGCTGAGGCTGGAGATGGTGATGAACCTAATAAAGATAATGAGAAGAATGATCCACGTGAAGTACAAGAAAAAGAAGCACCCGACAAGTGTAAGAGGTATACTAGATAAGACTTTGTTGCAAGAAAACATGGGAAGGAAAGAGAACCATGGGTACAGAAATCAATGGCCTTCCTAGGTAAGTCTTCCAAAACCAAAGAAGAAGAGCATTACAATAAATTTTGTGAATGGATGAAACCTCTTTTTCTTCAAGTTCCTTTGACTGATGCTATTAAGTTGCCTCCATACTCGAAGTATATGAAATATATTGTCACTAATAAAAGAAAAGTTCCTAATGAGGCAATATATACTATGCTTGCTAATTAATCTTTAAGTGGCAAGATTCCTGAGAAGCTTGGTGATCGAGGTATACCCACCATTCCTTGCTCCAGAAAAAATAATTATGTCAGAACTACTTTATGTGACCTTGGTGCAAGAGTGAGTGTTATGCCTTTCTCTATTTACAAAAGGCTATGTCTAGATAGACTAATCCCTACAGATATCTCTCTTCAAATGGCTGATAAGTCAACAGTCGTTCCTCTTGGTATTTGTGAGGATGTTCCTATTGAAGTTGCTAATTGCTTGATCCTTACTGACTTTGTTGTGCTTGATATGCCCGAGGATGGTAGCATGTCTATTATTCTTGGTAGACCTTTTCTTAGCACCGCAGGTGCTATTTTTGATTGCAATAAAGGAAAGGTGACTTTCAACGTTAATGAGAAGGAGCACACGGTATATTTTCCGAAGAAGATTGATAAAAGGCATGGCCTTAATTCTATTGAGAATATTGAGACCGTGAAGGTTGGAGAGTGAGACAGTCCTCTACATGAGCACCACAAATACAAAACCATTATGGTGGGGACAATATCCATTAAAATAAAGGTACCATGATTGCTTTTTAAGAAGTGAAACTTTCTGCTCAGTATAACACATGTTTGGTAGTAAGACTTGATCAACCTTGCTAACAAATATGTTTTATATGAGTAAAAAGAGAAGCTTTTTATGTTTTCATTTGTTTTATCTTTCAACCTCCTTGTTGTACCAAAGATTTATGTTTTTGAAGCTTCATATGTTTAACCATTTTTCGAGCTTTCCGGAAGTTTTGCAGCTTTTGGTACTTCGATTATTTTTTAAAGTGAAGTTGTCAAAAAAATTCCAGAAAAATTAAAAAAAAATTCCATAAAAAGGGAGATGCATGGACACGTGCGGCCAACCAGAAGGGCCACACCTGGTCCAGGCGGCCAGCTGGCGCGGCCTGGCCCCTGACCGCACCCATAGGCCGCATGGGCTCACCTGGTCCCCTTTCCAGGTACTTCTTCCTCCCTTCTCTCTCTCTCACTCCAAAAATCCCAATTTTTTTCCTGGAGCTCGAGTTCTTGCTATTCTTGGTGGCAAATTTTGATCACTCTCTACAGCCCATCATTTGCATTGAGAATTTGAGCATCTTCTCCTTGGTATGTGACTCCTCCACTCCTCCAATTAGAACTTTGATTGGTAGTGTTATTTGTGAGTATTTTATAGTTCTTGGTGTTGTTCATATGAGCTTGCATGCATGTTCAGGAATTTATTTATGAGTAGTTTTGACGCAAGCTTATGCATAAGGGAAGTTAGTAGAATAGTTTGCTCCAACTCATTTTTGCTTAAACCTTCATTTTTGTTATGCATCAAAAATTTCAGAAATGAGTTTGTTTGGAAAAGAAAAAGGATGGCTTGGGAAGAAGAGACTCGCGCCTACCGACACAGTAACTAGAGCTGCAGCTTCATCTTCCACTGTGAGAACAAGTTACAGTGATGATATCGTGCCACCGGAGTTGCTCCACGAGACGGACACGGCACGTGCCATCGCATACACGTGTTCAGATTTCCTTATGGCGACAGGTATTAAGGATAAGTTTGATAACCTCTGTGCAGCTGCAGATTTGACACGTCTCGTAACACGACGTGTGCAACAATATCCAAAACTCACCTATTATTTTGTCAAGTTGTTTAGATATAATGATAAAACTTCCATGATTGAATTCATATTATATGAGGATGTCTTTACCATGTCTTTGGCAGAATTTTGTGACATTATAGGTGTGCGGAATGTCGGGAAGACGACCAAAATGGAAGTTCAGCCCTATGAGCTGAAATCCCTATTCGCTTCCCTTTGCAGCAAGGATCCGCGAGACATTCACCAGGGAAAGATCTCCAGCATCTTGTTTCCCCACATCAGGTATTTTGCATACAATATTGCTCGAGGGGTGTTAGCTCTTGACAACACGAGCAACATTTCGGGTCCGAATCTTGCTATCCTGGCAGTTTCCCTCTTAGGAGATAACACGTATAATATTGGTGCTTTGATTGATCGTCGCCTCCTCGCTAACAGCGGCAAAGGGCCTCACTTTGGTGGAATTTATGCCACGCTTATCCTCGAGCACTTCAGGCGCACAGTACGCACGGATGATACACCTTTTTCATTCATAAGCTTTGATCTTACCTCTATGAAGATGCATGAGTTTGTTACTAGGACTTCTGAGTTTGGTAACCTTGTTTATATTATGAGATTTGGCGAGCTTACTACTCGCGAGATCCTTCTACATGCACCACTTTTGTTTGATTACACTATCAGGAACGGATGGTCCTTCACCTTGATTGAGCTGGACGAGTTCGTGATCCAGCAATAGTTCCACGACCCCATGGAGGGGGTTGTTCCCAAGGAAGAAGAGCCTTATTCTTGGGAGGCCAGTCGGGCATCAGTGTATGCGCCCGAGGCCTCGTATGATTCTTGGAGCCACCCATACCACTCTGGAGCCGGGGGGATCTCTTGGAGCCCGCAGTAGCCAAGCTCAACTTAGGCCAAAAGCCTAAGCTTGGGGGAGTATGTACCCTTCTCCCCTTCCATTATATCATCCATGGTTTCCATTTTAAATCTTTTCGAAGTTTTTGCCCGATCTTCTTTGTTCTTTCTTTGCGAAAACAACAAAAAGATTTCTATTTTCTTTTGCTTTCGTTTAACCTTTGGAAAACCCAAAAAGATTTCTTTTCTCTCTTTAGTTTACTTTGTTTGCAGAGTTCAGCTCACGTCCATGGTTGCAATTGCACTTGATTACATATTTCTATGTTCGGTCGTGCAAGTGACGATGCAATAATCACGAAGATCGACGGAAGGGATGCAACAAGGAAAGCCGGTATAAACTCTATTTGTTTCTACTTTTGTACATATGCATGTACTTATGATCTAGAGACCAGCTTGTAGCGACATAGTGCTATGTTTACAATGCCTTCCTAGTAGTTCATGCTTTCTTTGTGACTAGTCTCAAATAGCTGGAGTGCTTAATTTGTTACTGAAACGATTTGCATGCATTGCATTGTTCATGGTTTGGCATATTGAAGTGGTATTTCCCTTCGGAGAGTTTTAGAATTGACTTGGCGCATGCTTACACATGTTTATGACTAGAAGTCTGTCAAGCCTTGATGATCTTTTTATTTCAGAATAGTTATATCACTTTCATGCCCATTTCAATGTTGCTTTGTTGCTCTGCATGATTATGACCATTATTGCTCTCTAGTTGGTCGCTTCCTCGTGTTTTGCTAGCCTTCGCCTGTACTAAGCGGACTGACTGCTTGTTCATCCAAAATCCTTGAAACCAGTTGCGCCATATGAGTGTACCATACCTACCTATATGAAGTATTTATATTCCGTCCTAAGTAAATTTGCATGTGCCATATTCTAAATCTTAAAATAAATATTTTGTTTTGTATGCCTGAATCACTCATGTAGTGACTAGGGGCTATCAGTATCTTCCATGCTAAGTGAGTTATTCTCAATACATGTGTTGATTCACTATCATTCACGAGAAAGTGGCTGGTAACCGGGATGCACAGTTCCATGCTCAAAGCCAAATCAAATATAATGAAACAAAGCTCTCCCAGGATTGTTATTTGTATGGACGGTACCCGTAGATTCGGCCTGCCGTGGAGTGTGATCGATTGGTGGAAGGGGAGTAACAACTTTACTTTTTTGTTAGGGAACCGCCTATAATATATTTAGCATGGAAGATATTGAGATCTCTTAGTTGTTACATTGACAATGAAAGCATACTACCCAAAATATTGATTTATTTCTGTTTTAAAAGCTCTAGTTCTGGCACCTCTTCAAATCAATGCTTCCCTATGTAAAGGGCCTATCTATTTTACTTTTCTGTTGAGTCGTCATCTTCTTATAAAAAGCACCAACTATAGAGAGCATAATTGTCATTCTGAGTGTAATGTGCATTGTCCCAAAGTACCACATTGTCTTCTGTATGATTGTGATATTACTTATTCTGAAGTATTTATTTCTAGTCTCCTTTAAAAACTCCGAAGGAGCGTCTGCATTTATGTTTTGCTTCACTCTTGGGGGGCTAGTGAGATGCCACTCTAGTGTGTCCGAGTCATGTGCATTGTGATCTCGTCATGATTTTCACTTGCATATTATTCATTCTTAGTTGTTTGAAACTCTTCAGATGATCGAAGGATTGCTTCGTGGATTGTCTTTGTAGCATTGCTTCAATACTCATTGAACTTGTTCGTAGTGCATGCTTATATACATCTGATGAAGCAAAAGAGTTTGTAAAGTTTTGTTTGTCGTGTCCAGTTTGTTGAACTGAATTGCTTGAGGACAAGCAATATGCTAATCTTGGGGGAGTTCATACGTCTCAAACGTATCGACTTTTCCAAACACTTTTTCTATTGTTTTAGCCTCACTCTTGCATGATTTGAATGAAACTAACCCGAACTGACGCTGTTTTCAGCATAGCTGCTTGTATGGTTTTCTTGTGTGCAGGAAAATGGATATTTAGACGTCCCGGAAAATTCCCATAAAAATAGAGAAAATCCATGCACCGGGAGGAACCTTGGGCCAGAAGATGGGCCAGAGGGGGACAACAGGGCTCCAGGCGCCCTGTGGGCGCGGCCTCCCCCTAGCCGCGCCGGGAGGCCGCCTGGGTGGGGTCCACCCCCTCTGGTGCCCTACTTTGGCTCCTATTTTTACCCGTGACGGAGAAATCTCATAACAGAAGTCGTTTTGCAAGTTCTCGACGCGGAGCCGCCGCCACCCTCGGTTCTTCTTCACGAGAGGTGATCTGGAGGCTGTTTTGCCCTCCGGAGAGGGGAAATCATCGCCATCGTCATCACCATCACCACCCCATCATCCTCCCATGGCTTGCCCCATCATGTGTGAGTAAATCCCTGTTGTAGGTGAAGGGGATGGGACAGATTGGATGAGTTAGATCATGTAATAGTTCATCGGATTGTTGGGGGCATGTTGCCTATCATCTACTATGGTGCTTATCATCTTTGCTTCTACTTGTTACTCTTAATGCCTGTCACTTTGGGCCTGAGTGCCATGATTTCAGATCTGAATACCTTATCTTTTCTTGAATATATTTGTGTTCTTGATCCTATATATGAGTAGTATGCACCTAATATAGTCCGGAACCGGCGATCCCAATGGGGACAGCTTGGGACACCAAAGGGGATAGACTATAGTTTGAGGATTCCATCTATCCATTGATTGTTAATGCTTTGTTCCGGTGCTCTTTGATAGGAGCACCTTAATCTCCATAAGTTCCTTTTGGCCCTATTGATAGCGGGATGGTAGGACAAAAGATGTTGTGCAAGTTCTTATTGCAAGCACGCACGACTACCTCGGGATACATGCCTAATGTTTGATATTTGCCTAGATGATCATTATTTTTCTATGTGCATTGCCCCAAGTTAAATACATGATTTCTCTCATCCATGATCAACCATCCATGTCCCTAGCCTACAGTGTTTTAATCCTGCTAGTCACCAGTTGCTCTACATTCGTCGTTTTACTTTCGTTGCTTTACCACTATTATTTCTGTTGCCACCATCACTTCCATATCACCGTTGCTACTAATATTTCATTACCAAGCAAGTATCTTTCAGGTGCGGTTGAATTGACAACTCAACTGTTAAAGCTTATAAATATTATTTGGCTCCCCTTGTGTCGAATCAATAAACTGGGTTAACTTACCCGCGAATACTGTTGCGATCCCCTACACTTGTGGGTCATCAACCGTCAGCCGCCTTTTGGGTGCCACCGAGTTTCACATATCGGTCTCGCTGAGATTCAAAAGTTCACACCTTTGTGCTAATTGGTACCACCGTGTTTTCAACTTCGGTGTCACCGAGTTTGCCACTTTGTGTGCAACGATTGGATTTTGGCTGACGCATGTATATACCCCTTCACCCACCTCTCACTCATGGGAGAAGCACTCAGAACACACACTTAATATCCATATCCATTTTCTGAGAGAGAACCACCTACTCATGTGTTGAGACCAAGATGTTCCACTCAAATCATTTGAATTTTGATCTCTAGCCTCCCCAAACTACTTTCCACCAAATCAAACTCTCCTACCCATGCATATTATGTGAGATAGTGATTTTGTGTTGAGGAGGCTATCTTTAGAAGCACAAGAGCAAGGAGTTCATTGATCTACCACATCTATTACCTTTTGGAGGGTGGTGCTTCCTAGATTGGTTAGGTGTTGCTTGGGAGCCTCCTACTTCGTGTTATCGAGTTGACCAAGATGTTTGTAAGGGGAAGGAGATCGCCTACTTCGTGAAGTTCTACCGTGAGTAAGGCTAGTCCTCCATGGAAAAAAAGTCGTGGTGGAATAGACAAGGCCGCTTCTTCGTGGACCATTCGTGGGTGGAGCCCTATGTGGACTCTTCCAGCCGTTACCCTTCATGGGTTGTAATCTCCACCAACATGGACGTATGATAGCGCCACCTATCGGAACCATGCCAAAACTCGTCGTGTCAACCTCATGCGTTTGATCTCCCTACCTTACTCGTTTACTTTACACTTGCATGTTTTTCTTTCCGCTCCTACACTCTTACAACTGCAAGTGTAGGGTGTACTTGACTTGCTATAACTGCCATAGGTGCCTCCTAACTAAAATTGGTAAAAGGCAAAAAAATTATCTTGTCAAGTAGCCTAATCACCCCCCCCCTCTTGACATACTTTTGATCCTACAAGTGGTATCAGAGCTTTGGTCTCCATTTCATTGTTTTCACAACCTAGGAGAGTATGGTGTCTAGTGAGGGAAATTATAATCGTAGAGTTCCTTACTTCAATGGCACTAATTTTGCTAGTTGGAAGCATAAGAAGAAAATGCATATACTTGGCTTTAATCCTCATGTTTGGGCTGTTATTCGTGTTGGTGTGCAAGGTGATTTCTTCGGAGAAGGGCGTGAACCGGATCGTGATGCGACAGCTGATGAACTGAAGATGTTGCAACTTAATGCACAAGCCTGCGACATCATCTTCAACTGTCTGTGCCCCGAAGAATTCAACAAAATCAGCCGCCTTGAGAATGCAAAAGAGATTTGGGATACTTTGATCGATATGCATGAAGGTACTAAGTCTGTCAGAGAATCTAAGTTGGATGTGCTTCAATGTCAGCTTGACAAGTTAAGGATGAAGGATGGTGAAGGTGTCGCTGAAATGTACTCTAGGCTAGCTCTCATCACCAATGAGATTGTCGGCTTAGGAAGTGAAGAGATAACCAACAAATTCATCATGAAGAAGATAATTAGAGCTCTTGATGGAAAGTATGGCACAGTGTGCACATTGATTCAAATGATGCCAAACTACAAAGATCTCCAGCCAACTGAAGTCATTGGTAGGATTGTTGCTCATGAGATGTCGCTCAAGGACAAAGATGAGCTACACAACAAGTCAAGCGGTGCTTACAAAGCTTCATGTTATGCTCCCTCTACTTCAAAGGACAATCTTGTCACTGATGAAGAGATAAGCCTCATAATCAGAAAATTCAACAAGCTCTACAAGAGTAGAGGCAAGGAGAAGAGCTCGAGCTCAAGATATGATGAGAAGCGTTCGTCTAGTCGTGACCGAAACTACTACAACTATGGAAAGCCTGGACACAAGTCCAATGAGTGCTCAGCTCCCTACAAACGAAGAGAAGAGTCACCTCGAAAACGAAGCTCAAGAGATGAGGCACCTCGTTATGAGCGAAGACACTCACGGAGAGGCAAGGAATCGGAGAAGAAGGACAAATACACAAAGGGAATGTCAACAAGAAGACATCAAGCTGATATTGGTGAATAGGTTTCTGGCTCCGAGTCTGACAACCATTCCGAGAGAAGCTATCACTCCAACCCTGACTATAGTCAAGATGAAGGTGTTGCCGGCGTTGCACTTGTTTCCTCCAACTCCTCCAACTTATTTGATTCATCAAATGAGGGAGTCGAAAACTGCTTCATGGCTAAAGGCCCCAAGGTATCACAACCCGAGTATCTTGATTTCAATAGTGATGAGGATGACTTATTAGGAGAAGATTACTTGCTCTTTGATAAAACTAGTGATTGCACTCAAAATGAACTTGATAATTACCATGCTAGTCAAGAGAAATCAGATGATGAGGATAAGAAAGAGGTTGAACGTCTAACTCAAGAATTAAACACTCTTAAGTAGCTCACGAAACTACTCTAGAAGATCATAGAGAGCTTGCAAGAACTCATGAGAAGCTACAGTTCGAGAAGCCCAATTTGGAGCAAGAGCATTAGTTCCTAAAAGCAATCAATGATGATCTTCGAAAGAAGAGTTCCTCTTATCTAGGCAAAATATTAGTATTGTCTACTTTTGTTCCACAAGTTAAACCTAAGAACACTAGCAACAAAGGCAAGAAAGTTTCTTCATCTCGTAACAACAATGTTAAAGCTAGACCTAATATTGTTGCTAGAATCTCTCTTGATTTCACTAATGATTCTCTTAGCCAAGTTACACTTGAGAAATAAAATGATTTATAGAAAGGGATTACAGAGAGAGATGTCTTCAAGAGTCTTGCTGGAAGTAAACAATTTGAGAAAATTGTACGCAAGCAAGGAGGACATCGGAAGAAACAAGGTGTTGCCTACTTCAACGTCAATGGAGATGATTTGGAAGAAGGTCCATATCCCATTCCTAACTTTGTTCCTCAAGAGGAGAAGTATGATGCTACTCCTCCCAAGGGAACAAGATCACAAAATGACCTTCCACCACAAGACCACAAGGACAAGGGAAAGCTTCAAGATGACATTGACCTTTATGAAGAACCCCAAGTCAAGGTCAAGTGGATTCCCAAAGACACTTCTAGCTCTAACTCAACTAGTGCTACCACAAATCCAAGGATCCCCATGAAGTTGATGTGGATTCCCAAGAGGAAGAACTAGAGAGTTCTTGAGGGGTGACTGTGCCAATAAAATTCACTCTTATTCTTTTCGCAAAAACTATATGAATCAACCTCAACCATAGGCATTTCTTCAAGGAGTCACACATTCCCTCAAAGGTAAGCAAGGGACAAGGTAAGTAATGCATATTTGCACAGCATCCCATTTGTGTTTCACTTCATATCCATGGATATTCTTGCATATGTTCCTTTTGCTTTGGGACTAACCCATATAGTTGAGAAGAGTAAGAAACAACAATTATTGCTCCCAACTCAAGATGATCTTCATCAACATTAAGCATCCACCACTACTTCACCTACCTGAAGTCTTCTACGACAAAACCAAAGGTTAGTTTGTCCCTCTTAAGGGGGATGTCATATCAAGGGGGAGCTTTACTCTAAATCTTGAGTATAAGCATCCCCTAAGGATATGAACACATTAATGCTTATGTAAAAGTGGTAACCCCACTTGTGATTAACAATGAGTATGTCCTATGATCATGTATTCTTACTTGGCTCCTAAGTCAATATACTCATATATAAATGAATTTCTCATTGCCCATGTGTTTGATAGCTTCAAGGATGTTTGTGCATGTTCACCATATTTTCTCTATCATTCTTATTGTGTGAGCATGTTGGTCTGCATGTGTTTGCTCATTCGAGGACATCCAATTGTTGTTATTTGACTTTTGATTTATCTTTGGCCAATTGGATGGACAAGAATACCTAGTACCATTCTCTAGCTATTTATGCTATCTCATCTCAAGTTCTATTCATCGTTCATCACAAAACTTGAACAAGCACTTGTCGACCCCTCTGTATGAAGTAGTACTCAGAATTCCGTATCGTCAATAGCTTACCTCCAAAACCTCTCTGAAAAAGAACTCGGTGACACCAACTCCACAAACTCGGTTCCACCGAATTCCAGAGTTGATCTTGGAATTTTATCTCGGTACCACCAAAATCAAAAACTCCGTTACACCGATTCTCCCTGTCAACTGATAGTATAGGAACTTGGTGACACCGATTTCGTAATCTCGGTGACACCGACCGCAAAAGGGTATAAAATCCAGCGGACCGAATCTTTGATTTCAGTTCGTCAAAGACATTTCGTCCCAAACCCTACGCTACCTCATGGACCCCTAGTCGTCGCCCTTGACTCCCCATGTATCTCCACCGTTGGGAATCATCGCCATCGACGGATTCTTCACCACCGTCGCCGCCGTAGCTGGACCACCGCCGAATTAGGGTATGGTTCGGACCCTCCTCTCCGTTCCTCCATCAAATTTTGATGCATCGGAAAGTTTTATCCATAATCCACCCTGTGCAAACCTCTCCATCCACCAGAAACTTCTATAGATTAGCGGACGAGAAAGTTTTTAGGGTTAGCTATCCACAGACCCCATCTCGATGCCCCCGAGTTGCAAAACTCGGTGCTACCAATTTTGGACCTAGGGCTCCTGAGAATTAACTTGGTGAAACCGAGTTGTCATTTTCGGTGCCACCGAAAGTGACGACCATGTTTCTGTTAAGGAGTTCATGTGTCTCGGTGACTCTGAAAGCTCAATATCGGTGCTACCGAAATGTGTTCTGTTGAAGTTTAAAAATAAGGATTTCTTTTTCCAAATTTTCAAAAACATCTGAATTTTCTGATGCTCAAACCTTATGTCTTTCCTATATCTACTTCATTGGATTTTCTTCTTGCTGCTCAGGTTCTACTTATTTGTCAGAGATGTCTAGTTCACACGATAGTCAGAATGATTTCAGGGAACCCATTGTTGATTTGAGCTCAGACACTAGTCTAGAGAAGTCTCACTCTGACCCTGGTTCCTACTGCTCCCATGTCTTGCCTAAGGCAGCCACCAGGCAGAGGAAGAGACTAAATTCTGATGAAGAGGACTCAGACTTTCTGCCAGAGGAATCTTCTAGTGTTGCTGATCTGAGAGCACGTGTATATGTCAAGAAAAGCACGACATCTTCCACTAATGATGCTCCTAAGAAAATTGGTACGAAGAGAGGAAGGAAGAGGGTAGTTCGTGTTGTTGGAACACAAACTTCTATGTTTGAAGACCCTGAAGAAGAAGATGAGATTCCAGCTCCTCCCAAGAAAAAGCTCATGGTTGATGCTATGACCAAGAAGTCTGCTTCAAAGCCTCCTAAGAACAAGAAGTTTGTAGCTCACCGGAACACTACAATGGACATTCCTGCAGCTGCTAAGAAGAAAGGCCCATCTTCTAGTGCCCCTGCTACATAGGAAGAAGATGATGAGGATTCAACCATTCTCAGGAAGCTCATACCACATGTGCCAATTCACAATGATGCTCATCCTATAGATGAAGACATGAAGAAGAGAAATGATGCAAGGCTAAGGAAGTGGAGAGCTGCTGACCCATATGATGTGCGAAGGAGAACTGCTATTGATCAAAGATTTTATACCAAGAACAACAAGATTTCTATGAGAACGTCTTGCTTGATAAATCCCCAGCTATCAGTGATATGAAATTTGTTGACTAGGTTTATATCAAAGCCAATGAAAATTACTTTCCTCATTTTCAAGACAAATTAAAGTGTGTGGACACTGAAGATTTTGTTGGAAAGGAGATGACCCCATGGAATGATGAGCTGATCATACAATTCTATTCCATAGTTCATTTCTCTGGAGATGGTTGCATTTTCTGGATGACAGATGGTCACAGATATGAGTCAACAATTGATGAGTGGGCCACTATCATTCGTGCCCCTAAGTAAAAATAAATTGATTTTGATGTGTATTCTGGAGCAAAGAAGAGTCACAACTCCATGGCCAATATGTACAAGCCAATTCCTCATTATTATTTTGCTAGTCACAAGATGGGCTCATTTTATTTCTTGCAGCAGGAATACCCACAACTAACACTATTGTCAACTTGGGGATATTTAACTATAGCAACATTGGGTTCAACACTTATTTGTTCAGAAGGTTTTGGTATCCTAACATGACTTTTATAACCATAGTTGTGGCCTTAGGCTGTTCCCGAATCCTAACATGGAAAGGAGGTTTCGCAATGTAAGTAGTAGGAACAATTGGATCAACATGGTTAAAAATTATTCATTCCATATAAATTTTAACATGTTCCTCAGAAAACATTTCAATGGGAGGATCATGTTTAAACAACTTCTCCCAGGCAAGATCAACATGGGTAGCAAAAGATTCACAAAAAGTAGGTAATATCTGAGAGTGAAAAACATATATATTGCTAAGCACGTGGAAAGAAGGAGTTTCCATAAAGGATTTAACACAATCAAAATTAAGCTTTATACCTGACTCTTTACCTTCTCGAGTACCCAATCTTGAGAGTTGTGTTGAATATTTTCCACAAGATCCCATTAGAATCCAATAGTCTCCTTCATATAGGAACTAGTAGCATAAGAATCGAGTATATGCTTGATCATCATCAGAAAGCCGAGCATGCATTTTTGTTATCATTTCTCTCGAGAGCTCATGGCTGGGGAAAGTATGCATCATAGATTTAAGCCTCCCCGAGCTTGAGAGATACTTTAACCTTCACGAGGCCAGCAATTATAAATAATGTTCTGATCACGATGAATTACATTCATAGGGTATAACTTCTAATGAAATTCCAACTTCAAGCGGTTGCAGTCCCACGATACAATATCATCCAATAGCATGTACCATATTAATTATTTTCCCTCCAAATATAAAGGGAAACCTTTCATCTTAACTTTGTCTCCGGGTAGACTTGCAATCTTAAAAAATGCACAAATCTCATTGATATATATCAAATTGTAATTAGGATGAGTTTAACCATTATAAGGATTAGCCAACCATTTCTCTACCATACCTCAAGGAATGTCGTAATAAATATTTTAAGTAGGTTTAGTAGGCTGAGGAAAAACTTTCTCAAATTCCTTTTGAGGTGAAGATGCCCCAAACAAGCCACTCAAAGGGTGACCGTACAGAGTGACAAGCAACGATAAATTTCAGCACGTACCGAAAATATTTTCTTACCAATTTCCAATTACCAAAGGCGTTTCACTCCCCGACAACTGTGCCAGAAAAGTGTATTGGTTACCCACAAGTATAGGGGATAAATCATAATATTTTGGATAAATAAGAGTATCGAACCCAATGAGGAGCACAAGGAAATGACAAGCCGTTTTCAAAAAGGTATTCTTTGCAAATGTTTTAAGGAACAGCGATAGATAGATTTGTAGCAACATAGTTCTTAACAAGTGATAAGTAACAATAGTAGAAGAGGTGTAGAAAGGTAGCCCGATCCTTTTGGTAGCAAAGGACATGCCTGAAAGTACTCCTATATTAAGCAAGAGCTCTCGAGGCCACGTGGGATTTCTGTCTAGGCATGTTCTTCATGTTGAGTTGATTCACGTTCACTACTTTGATAATTTGATATGTGGGTGGATCAGTGCTAAGGTGTTGTTCTTACTTGATAAAACAACCAACTATGATTACCCTCTCTCGCAAGCATCCGCAACTAAGAAATAAGAATTAAGATAAATCTAACCATAACATTAAAAGTGTGGATCAAAATCAACCCCTCATGAAGCAACACAAAAAATAGGGTTTAAGATTCTGTCACGCTCGCAACCCATCATCTACTTGTTACTCCACAATGACTTCCCTTAGGCCCATAACATGTTGAAGTGTCATGTACTCGGCGTTCACATGACATGACTAAGAAAAGTAACAACACACATATCATCAAAATATCGAACAAATACCAACTTTACATGATTAATAATAACAAGACTTCTTCGATGTTCTCGGGAACAAAAGTTACTACTCACAACTGATCAACATGTTCAAGATAAGAGGTATAATATTAGTGATTAAGGATCCGAACATAATATCTTCCACCAAGTAATCCAACAAGCATCAACTACAAGATGTAATCAACACAACTAGTAACCCACACGTACCAATCTGAGGTTTTGGGACAAAGATTGAATACAAGAGATGAACTAGGGTTGGAGATGAGATGGCTTTGGTTTTCCCCTCCTCGAGGAGATTTACCCTCGCAGAATCTCTTTGCCGGAGAGGAAAATGGCCTTTGCCTAGGTTTTTGCCTCGAGATGGTGGGGCTTCATCCCGAAAGGTTTCTTACATTTTTTTTAGGTCAAAACACACCATATAGGAGAAGAGGGGCATTGGAGGGCCTGCAATGGGCCCATAAGCCATCTGGGCGCACCTAGGGGGTGGGCACACCCTGTTTGCTTGTGGCCAGCACGTGGCTACCCTCTAGTATATTTTGGAGAAATAGTTCTTAAATAATCCATAAAAATCTTCATGAAGTTTCAGGTCATTTTGAGTATGGTGATTTTTCTGCCTTTTTCTTGGTTTCCCGGTCCAGAATTTTAGTTTCCAGAAACTTCCCTTTTTTGATGTACCATGCATATTCAGAGAGTGAGAGGGCATAAGAATTGAATGAAAATAAGGAATAATGGACATGAATAACACAAAAATAATGAAGGAATTTTGATGCAAAATGGATGTACCACTTTGCAACCGAAAATTAACAACACTTCGGGCCTCGGTTGACAGGGACGACGCCATTCTGGACAAGCAATCAAAATAAAGTTCGTTCAAACGAGTGGACAAAATCAAAAGGTTCCAAGTACATTTGGAGAACCCCAAAAGAACATCATCCATCGGCGCACAACTTGACCCAGAGTTTGACGAATCCCTTTGGAATTTCCATTGGGAAAATTGGAACATTTTCGCTTGGCACGCGTCTAATATACTAGGAATCTCAACTAACCTAGCCGATCATAGCTGAAATCTCATCAAAGGATTTCGACGAGTAAAGAGGTTACTATGGTGGTTCTCTGAACCTAAGAGACATGCCATGGCGGGGAACTAGACAAGCTATTAGAGGCGGGAATCATTCGAGGCATAAAGCAAACCGAATGGATGGCTAATCTAGTGATGGTACCAAAGAAGAATATGTCTTGTTGGCTTTGTGTCAATTGCAAAGACGTTAACAAAGTTTGCCCCAAGGACCCTTTACCGCTACCACATATATACCAGATCACATATTCCATAGAGGGCTCGACTCGTAATGTTTCCTGGATTGATACTCAGGGTATCATCAAATCAAAATAAAAGAATTAGAACAAGAAGCAACTGCATTCATCATTCCCTATGGGCCGGTGTGTTTCAACATGATGTCGTACGGGATAAAAAACGGCGGCCCTACATACTAGGTCATGAGTCAAACATATCAAAATGATCACATCGATAAAATAGCCGAGGCCTACATAGATGACGTGGTTTTAAAAACCAAGGACGTCCGACAACTAGTAAAATATCTCGGTCATATATTTACCAGTCTTATGGTTTATCACATTAAACTCAACCCGGAGAAGTGCGTCTTCGGGGTATCGGCAGGAAAACTTCTCGGGTTTATCATTTCCCAAATAGGAATTGAAGCCGACCCAGCAAAAATATAATCTCTAGACACATTGGCAATACGAACAAGCACATCCAAAAATTAGCAGATAAAGAAATTCAAATGGACTAGTGAAGTATGAGACGCCCTAGAGGAAATTAAGAAGGTCCTAGCTAGCAACCCAATAGTAACAATACCTGGCCTAGGGAAGCCGATGCTATTATACATCTAGGCAACAAATAAGGTCGCCAGCGTGGTCCTCGTAGTCAAGCATGACGCCGAAGTTCACAAGTTTCAAGTGCAAAAAAATGTGTATTACATTTTGTAGGTCTTGACCCCGTGTAAGTTGAGGTACCCTCATTACCAGAAGATCGCCTACACAGTCTTTATGTCATCTCGGAAGTTGTGACAATACTTTTAAGAGCGTAATAGTAAGAGGGATATGAATGATGGGGTGGATCCTAGCTATGGCGCAAGTGTAACACTTGGATGTACGAGTTCGGGCCCCACTCGGGAGTGGTAAAGATCCTACGTCTCGAGCCTAGAGTATTAGTCTTCCTTATGGGGGTATGAATACACGGGGTGCCTAACCGTTCTCTAGGAGAACGAGTGTGGTTCATATAGAGTGCCACCACGGGCCAAGCACCATTACTAGGGCATTAAATGAGTGTAACTACATGCGCTACTAGAAACTACTGCCTTAACTAGGAGCGTTACGAGTAACATTCGTCATGAGAACACTTCATGTGAAATGTAAAGTCCCTTAGCCGTTGCAGTCCTTTTGTCAACCACGCCTTGCCCTGGTCCGAGTGTTGGTGCGCGTCCGACAAACTAGAGGCTGGCCGAGTGACTCCATACGTTTGAGTGAAACCTGAGTCGCATCGGTTGATCTAAGACTTTAATGACCGTGTGAGGCCCTAGGTAGGCCCTAGATGGCAGGTCCATGATCCTACCCATAGTATCTAGTACCGTCATGCCAGGTGTCTGTAAAACAACCCATGGTCGTCATTTCCGGCACGACCCCGTATAGAGAGTGACCATGTAACTCCCGTCACTAGTAATGCATTCTCTCTACTAGAACCGACCAAAGTAATCAGAAAATTCCTGTCCCATAAGGGGTTATTGTTGTTGTATATGTAAGGTTGGAGTAGCGTTCACAACTTAAAGCAATCAATTTTCGAAAACAACACACTCACTTGCTTTGGTACACGACTTCTTTCTCAACTGGTTATCAAGATCGACATCATCTCCTTCGGTCATTTATGACCCACAAGTATAGGGGATCTATCGTAGTCCTTTCGATAAGTAAGAGTGTCTAACCCAACGAGGAGCAGAAGGAAATGACAAGCGGTTTTCAGTAAGGTATTCTATGCAAGCACTGAAATTATTGGTAACAAATAGTTTTGTGATAAGGTAATTTGTAACGGGTAGCAAGTAACAAATGTAACAATGGTGCAGCAAGGTAGCACAATCCTTTTTGTAGCAAAGGACAAGCCTGGACAAACTCTTATATAAAGAAAAACGCTCCCAAGGACACATGGGAATTTATGTCAAGCTAGTTTTAATCATGCTTATATGATTCGCGTTCGTTACTTTGATAATTTGATATGTGGGTGGACCGGTGCTCGGGTTCTACCCTTACTTGGACAAACATCTAAATTATGATTGACCTCTCTCGCAAGCATCCGCAACTACGAAAGAGGAATTAAGATAAATCTAAGCATAGCATGAAACATATGGATCCAAATCAGCCCCTTACGAAGCAACACATAAACTAGGGTTTAAGCTTCTATCACTCTAGCAACCCATCATCTACTTGTTACTTTCCAATGCCTTCCCCTAGTCCCAAATAATGGTGAAATTTCATGTAGTCGATGTTCACATGACACTACTAGAGGAGTCACAACATACATCTTATCAAAATATCGAACGAATACCAAATTCACATGATTGCTTATAACAAGACTTACCCACGTCCTCAGGAACAAATGTAACTACTCACAAAGCATATTCATGTTCATAATCATAGGTGTATTAATAATCATTAAGGATCTGAACATATAATCTTCCACCAAATAAACCAACTAGCATTAACTACAAGGAGTAATCAACAGTACTAGCAACCTACAAGTACCAATCTGAGATTTTGAGACAAAGATCGGATCGAAGATATGAACTAGGGTTTGGAGAGGAGATGGTGCTGATGAAGATGTTGATCGAGATTGACCCTCTATCAATGAGAGGATCATTGGTGATGACGATGGCTTCGATTTCAACCTCCGGGAGGGAAGTTTCCCCGGCAGAAGTGCTCCGCGGGAGCTCTATATTGGTTATGTTGAAGTTCTGCCACGAGACGGCAGCATTGCGTCCTGAAAGGTATGATATTATTTTTTCCAGGTCAAACCCCTTCATATAGAAGAATATGGGCACCGGAGGCCTGCTAGGAGGCCCAAAACCTGCTGGGCGCGACGAGGGGGGTTGGCTGCACCACCTCGCTTGTGACCTCCTGGTGGGCCCCCTTCAGTATTTCTTTCGCCCATTATTTTTTATATATTGCAAAACAATTATTCGTAACTTTTCAGGAATTTTGGAGCTGTACAAACTAGGTCTCTTAGATTTGCTCCTTTTCTAGTCCAGAATTCCAACTGCCCGCATTCTCCCTCTTCATGTAAACCTTGTAAAATAAGAGAAAGGGCATAATTATTGTACCATAATGTGTATTAACATCCCATAATGCAATAAATATTGATGTAAAACCATGATGCAAAATGGACGTATCAACTCCCCCAAGCTTAGACCTCACTTGTCCTTAAGCGAAAGTCGAGATCAATAAATATGCCCACATGTTTAGAGATAGAGGTGTCGATAAAATAAAATACGGATATGAAGGCATCATGGTTATCTTTAGGACAACAATACATATTGACATAGAATATCTTATGCTAGAGTAACAATTCATTAACAAGGCAAAATATGAATCAAGAACTCTATTGAGACTAACAAACTACAATTTCAGTAATTGAAGCAATTCCAATTTATGGCAATGTAGGAAAGGGTCAATATAATGGCTTGTAAGGAAAATCCACATACTCAATCATCTTATGGTCTTTCATAAGTGCTACTACTCACGCGGTACCTATGAGGTCAAAGCTTCAATCGGACACAAAGAAAGTAAGGGGCTTATAGTTTTGCCTCCCAACTATTTACCTTAAGGGTAATGTCAACAATAATAATTGATGATCACTCACATCTGAGTGGATACATTTCTCTAGATCACTCCCCAACACATGACGCTTGCCAAAATAGAAAGGCGAAATAAAGGAAATGGTGAAGATCGCCACGACTCTTATATAAAAGTAAGTGCTAGAAAGTAAAGGTAACAGGCATGCCCTTCATAGAGGGAAGCAGAGGTTGTCATGCACTTTTATAGTTGGATGCGCAATCCCTTAATGCAAAAGAACGTCACTTTATATTGACCCTTGTGATAAAGAACTTCATTATGCAGTCCGTCGCTTTTATTTCTTCTATATCACAAGTTCGTATAAAGTTTATTTTCCTTGCACTAATAAATCACACATATTTAAAGAGCAATTTCTATTGCTTGGACCGATGAAAACTTACTTGAAGAATCTTACTCAATGCATAGGTAGGTATGGTGGACTCTCAAGGCAAAACTGGGTTACAGGTTTTTGGATGCAAAAGTAGTATCTCTACTTGGTACAGAAGTTTTTGGCTAATATGGGATGGAAGCAAGCGACACATGTTGAAGGAACCAGAACCATATAACTTCTATTCGAAAATAAGCAAACATAACTCACTATGTTGTCTTCCTTGTCCAACATCAACTTCTTAACATATAATATTTTGATGAGTGCTCACAATCATAAAATATGTCCAAGATAATATATTTGTCAACTCACAATCATAAAAAATGTCCAAGATAATATATTTTTCAACTCACAACAACTTCCTTTTAACTACAACAATGACCAATAGCTTTGTTTGTCAACTCACAACAAATTTCAATCGACATACTTTTTATATGTGAAGTCATCACTCCCGATAAGATCATTATGTATGCTCTTTTTCTTTTATTCTATACTTATTTCTATTTCTTTTTCTCAAGATCATAGAAAGCAAGCAAAGCCCTCGACTCAAAACTACTCGGCATTTTATAACTCTTTGACTTGCTTACATAGGGGAACATACAGAAAAACTCAAAACTAGATCACAGTAAAACTTTATTCTACTAGATCAAGATATAACCAAAAGGATCGATCAAAAAAAACAAAGAAAGTAAAAAGATGTGATGATGATACGATACCGGGGCACCTCCCCCAAGCTTGGCACAAGCCAAGGGGACTGCCAATACCCATGTGTTTAGTTGCCTTTCTTCGGAGGTAGTGGTTTTATATTCTTGGCGATGATGCCCCTCAGAATGTGATTCTCCTCCTCAAGCTTATTATTTCACCGTCTGAGATCCATTATTTCCTTGCGAAGTTTTCTAGTGACAGTTAGAGCTCCCATAACCCATGGATGTTACATTGCTCCGGGGGAAAAGGCAACACTCTTTTTCATATTTTCATAAGTAAGAATTTAGCATTGGGAAGGATAACCGAATTCGGAATTGCTGAGCTCTGAAGTTCTTCCAACATGGCTTCGGGTTGTAAACGAGAGGTAAATTCTTGGTCTTCCTCCATAGCATCCATACTTTTCAATTCAACCTCCATCTGCTTATAAGAATCCCATGGGCATGTCTCCATACAAGATGGTTTACGGTAAAGCATGTCATTTAACTCTTGAGCATAAGGCTTATTGGGCAATCAAAGAGCTCAACTTTGATTTCAAACTTGCTGGTGAGAAGAGGTTATTTGAAATTAGCTCACTTGATGAATGGAGAACTCAGGCATATGAAAATGCCAAGTTGTTCAAAGAAAAAGTTAAGAGGTGGCATGATAAAAGGATAGAGAAACGTGAGTTCAATGTAGGTGATTATGTCTTGCCATACAATTCTCGTTTAAGATTTTTTGCAAGCAAGCTTCTCTCTAAATGGGAAGGTCCTTACATTGTTGAGGAAGTATATCGTTCCGGTGCCATAAAGATCAACAACACGGAAGGTAATTTTCCGATAGTTGTAAATGGGCAAAGAATCAAGCATTATATCTGAGGTACTCCCATAAATGTTGAAAGCAATATTATTAATACCATAACTCCGGAGGAGTACATAAGGGATATTTATCAGCCTGTTTCAGACTCCGAAAACGAAGAGGTATGTGATTCGGTAAGTAAACTGACTCCCAAACTTTTCCAGTAGCATTTTCCGTCCGTTTTGGAATTTTTAGAAAAATAGAAAAATTTAAAGTAGTCCGGAAAGCGCACGAGGAGGTGACAAGCCTGCCAGGCCCGACCTACCCCCCTGGTCGGGCCTGGGTGGCTTGTGGGCACCTCGTGTGCCTCCCGGACTCCGTTTTCTTGCGGGGTACTCCTTTTGGTCGGGAAAAATTCATTATATATTCTCCCGAAAGGTCTGACCCTCGTATCACGCAAATTTCCTGTGTTTTCGTTTCGAGCCTGTTTCTGCCGCAGATTTAGGGCAAGGATGTCTTCTCAAGATTCAGAGAGGGAAAGCTATGTGGTTGATTACCTTGCTAACCCCAAGGTCTATGGGGACTTGGATCATTATGGTTGGACCACTTATGAGGAAGAAGATTATGATCCCAAGGGGAAGGAAGGAACAAGCTCCGATGAAGAGGAGGCTCCTCTACCCCAATCTGGAAACACACACGTGGAGTTCAAGAAGTCAAGCCTCCCTGACTCAAGGAAGAAGCTTAAGATTTTGTTTATCCCTTCTCGTCTTTTGCAGGAGATTAAGCAAGAATTATGCAAAAGGGTGTTGAGGCTTGAAGAGGAAATTAACGATCTGAAGGAGCAGAATTTTGTGCTCCAGAGGAAATTAAACAAGTTCAAGAACTCTGCAACAACTCCACCACCATCACCTTCGAAGGAAGACAACTAAGAACGGGTATGGGCACTTCCCTTGGCTTGTGCCAAGCTTGGGGGAGTTGCCCCGGTATCGTATCACCATCACATCTTTTTCCTTTACTAGTTTGATCCTTTTTGATTTTATCTTTTTCTGGTAGAATAAAGTTCTTAGTATGTTCTAGGTTTGAGTTTTGCTTTGTGTCTCCCCCAATGTAATCGAGTTCGTGAGTCATATAATAAAGAGTGTTTTAGTTGAGGGACTTGCCTCATGCAATGATCTAAAGAAAAGTATAATAAAAGAACAATAGCATGAAAGATCATGTAAAGATCTTATGGGAAGTGATGACTTCACATATAAAAAGAATGTTGATTGAAACTTGTTGTGGATGGACAAACGTAGACCTTGGTCATGGTTGCAATTAATAGGAAGTAATAAATAAAGAGAGGTTCACATATAAATATATCATCTTGGGCACCATCTATGATTGTGAACACTCATTAAACTATTACATGCTTAGAAGTAGATGTTGGACAAGGAAGACAACATAATGAATTACGTTTGCTTGGTTTCGAAAAATGTTATATGACTAGAGATCCCTTAGCATGTGACGCTTGCTTCCACCTCATATCAGTCAAAACTTCCGCACTAAGTAGAGATACTACTTGTGCATCCATAAACCTTCAACCCAGTTTTGCCATGAGAGTCCACCATACCTACCTATGGATTGAATAAGATCCCTCAAGTAAGTTGTCATCGGTGCAAGCATTAAAAATTGCTCCCTAAAAATGTATGATCTATTAGTATATGGAAAATAAGCTTTGTACGAACCTGTGATGAGGAAGACATAAAAGCGATAGACTGCATAATAAAGTTATTTATCACAGGAGGCAATATAAAGTGACGTTCCTCCACACTAAGAGATCACACATCCAAACCTCAAAAGCGCATGACAACCTCTACTTCCCTCTACGAAGGGCCTATCTTGTACCTTTACTTTTTATCCTTAAAAGAGTCATGGTGATCGACACCAATTCCTTATTTCGCCTTTATCTTGGCTAACGTCATGTGCTAGGGAAAGATCTATATTCATATGTTAACTTGGAAGTAAGTACTCATGAATTATTATTGTTGACATTACCCATGAGGTAAGTAGTTGGGAGGTGAAACTATAAGCCCCTATCTTTCTATGTGTCCAA
Source organism: Hordeum vulgare subsp. vulgare (assembly GCF_904849725.1). Lineage (NCBI taxonomy): Eukaryota > Viridiplantae > Streptophyta > Magnoliopsida > Poales > Poaceae > Hordeum > Hordeum vulgare. The sequence continues at coordinate 293,109,934 of NC_058523.1, read as the reverse complement.
CTGAAACTTTGATCTCATGAGTACCACGAGAGTTTTAGTAATTGTAGAAGACGAAAGGATGATTGAGTATGTGCATTTGCTTTACAAGCTCTTATTTGACTCTTTCCGATGTTATGATAAATTGCAATTGCTTCAATGATTAAAGGCTATTGCTGTTAATTCTCAATAAGGTTCTTGATCCATACTTTACTTTATGAAGGAATTGTCACTTTAGCATAAGAGATTATATGATGATATTGATGTTCTAATTATGATCATGATGCCTGCATGTTCGTATCTTGTTTTATCGACACCTCTATCTCTAAACATGTGGGCATATTTATTTATCTCGGCTTCCGCTTGAGGACAAGCGAGGTCTAAGCTTGGGGGAGTTGATACGTCCATTTTGCATCGTGCTTTTATGTTGATATTTATCGCGTTATGGGTTGTTATTACACTTCACGGTACAATACTTATGCCTTTTCTCTCTTATTTTATAAGGTTTACATGAAGAGGGAGAATGCCGACAGCTGGAATTCTGGTCTGAAAAGGGAGCAAGTTTGAGATACCTATTCTGCGCAACTCCAAAAGCCGTGAAAATCAACGGGGAAATATTTTGGATTTTATGAAAAATACTAGGCGGAAGAAGTACCAGAGGGGCGCCACCAGGAGGCCACAAGCCTGCCAGGCCCGGCCTACCCCCTGGTCGGGCCTGGGTGGCTTGTGGGCCCCCTACTACCCCTCCGGCGCTCATCTTTTTCTATATGGAGGGTTTCATTCCAGAAAAAATCAGAAGGAGGCTTTCGGGAGGAGCCGCCGCTGCCACGAGGCGGAACTTGAGCAGAATCAATCTAGAGCTCCGGCAGGGTCGTCCTGCCGGGGAAATTTCCCTCCCGGAGGGGGAAATCGTCGCCATCGTCATCACCAACACTCCTCTCATCGGAGGGGACTCATCTCCATCAACATCTTCATCAGCACCATCTCATCTCCAAACCCTAGTTCATCTCTTATAACCAATCTCCGTCTCGCGACTCTGATTGGTACTTGTAAGGTTGCTAGTAGTGTTAATTACTCTTTGTAGTTGATGCTAGTTGGATTACTCGGTGGAAGATTATATGTTCAGATCCTTGATGCTATTCATTACCTCTCTGGTCATGAACATAATTATGCTTTGTGAGTAGTCACTTTTCTTCCTGAGGACATGGGATAAGTCTTGCTATAAGTAGTCATGTGAATTTGGTATTCGTTTGATATTTTGATGCGTTGTATGTTGTTTTTCCTCTAGTGGTGTTATGTGAACGTCGACTACATATCACTTCACCATTATTTGGTCCTAGAGAAAGGCATTGGGAAGTAATAAGTAGATCATAAGTGGGAGGTGTGCCCAAGTAAGGGTAGAACCCAAGCACCGGTCCACCCGCATATCAAACTATCAAAGTAGCGAACGCGGATCATATGAACTTGATGAAAACTAGCTTGATAGAAATCCCCATGCGTCCTCGGGAGCGCTTTACCTCATATAAGAGTTTGTCCAGGCTTTGTTGGGGAACGTCGCATGGGAAACAAAAATTTTCCTACGCGCACGAAGACGTATCATGGTGATGTCCATATACGAGAGGGGATGAGTGATCTACGTACCCTTGTAGACCGTACAGCAGAAGCGTTAGAGAACGCGGTTGATGTAGTGGAACGTCCTCACGTCCCTCGATCCGCCCAGCGAACAATCCCGCGATCAGTCCCACGATCTAGTACCGAACGGACGGCACCTCCGCGTTCAGCACACGTACAGCTCGACGATGATCTCGGCCTTCTTGATCCAGCAAGAGAGACGGAGAGGTAGAAGAGTTCTCCGGCAGCATGACGGCGCTCCGGAGGTTGGTGATGACCTTGTCTCAGCAGGGCTCCGCCCGAGCTCCGCAGAAACGCGATCTAGAGGAAAAACCGTGGAGGTATGTGGTCGGGCTGCCGTGGAAAAGTCGTCTCAAATCAGCCCTAAAACCTCCGTATATATAGGTGGGAGGGAGGGGACCTTGCCTTGGGGCTCAAGGAGCCCCAAGGGGGTCGGCCGAGTCCAAGGGGGAGGACTCTCCCCCCCCCCAAACCGAGTTGGACTAGGTTTGGTGGGAGGGAGTCCCCCTTCCTTCCCACCTCCTCCTTTTTTTTCTCTCTTGATTTTCTTCTCCTTGGCGCATAGAGCCTTTTGGGCTGTCCCACCAGCCCACTAAGGGCTGGTGTGCCACCCTCAAGGCCTATGGGCTTCCCCGGGGTGGGTTCCCCCCCCCCCCCCCCGGTGAACTCCCGGAACCCATTCGTCATTCCCGGTACATTCCCGGTAACTCCGAAAACCTTCCGGTAATCAAATGAGGTCATCCTATATATCAATCTTCGTTTCCGGACCATTCCGGAAACCCTCGTGACGTCCATGATCTCATCCGGGACTCCGAACAACATTCAACCATATAACTCTAATACGCATAAAACAACGTCGAACCTTAAGTGTGCAGACCCTGCGGGTTCGAGAACTATGTAGACATGACCCGAGAGACTCCTCGGTCAATATCCAATAGTGGGACCTGGATGCCCATATTCGATCCTACATATTCTACGAAGATCTTATCGTTTGAACCTCAGTGCCAAGGATTCATATAATCCCGTATGTCATTCCCTTTGTCCTTCGGTATGTTACTTGCCCGAGATTCGATCGTCAGTATCCGTATACCTATTTCAATCTCGTTTACTGGCAAGTCTCTTTACTCGTTCCGTAATACAAGATCCCGCAACTTACACTAAGTTACATTGCTTGCAAGGCTTGTGTGTGATGTTGTATTACCGAGTGGGCCCCGAGATACCTCTCCGTTCACACGGAGTGACAAATCCCAGTCTTGATCCATACTAACTCAACTAACACCTTCGGAGATACCTGTAGAGCATCTTTATAGTCACCCAGTTACGTTGCGACGTTTGATACACACAAAGCATTCCTCCGGTGTCAGTGAGTTATATGATCTCATGGTCATAGGAATAAATACTTGACACGCAGAAAACAGTAGCAACAAAATGACATGATCAACATGCTACATCTATTAGTTTGGGTCTAGTCCATCACGTGATTCTCCTAATGACGTGATCCAGTTATCAATCAACAACACCTTGTTCATAATCAGAAGACACTAACTATCTTTGATCAACTGGCTAGCCAACTAGAGGCTTGCTAGGGACGGTGTTTTGTCTATGTATCCACACATGTAAATGAGTCTTCATTCAATACAATTATAGCATGGATAATAAACGATTATCTTGATACAGGAATTATAATAATAACTATATTTATTATTGCCTCTAGGGCATAATTCCAACAGTCTCCCACTTGCACTAGAGTCAATAATCTAGCCCTCACATCACTATGTGAATTACATTGTAATAAATCTAACACCCATACAGTTCTGGTGTTGATCATGCTTTGGCCGTGGAAGAGGTTTAGTCAGCGGGTCCGCTACATTCAGATCCGTGTGCACTTTGCATATATTCACGTCCTCTCCCTCGACGTAGTCACGGATGAGGTTGAAGCGTCGTTTGATGTGTCTGGTCTTCTTGTGAAACCGTGGTTCCTTTGCTAAGGCAATGGCACCAGTGTTGTCACAGAACAAGGTTATTGGATTCAGTGCGCTTGGCACCACTCCAAGATCCGTCATGAACTGCTTCATCCAGACACCCTCCTTAGCCGCCTCCGAGGCAGCCATGTACTCCGCTTCACATGTAGAATCTGCTACGACGCTTTGCTTGGAACTGCACCAGCTTACTGCACCCCCATTAAGAATAAATACGTATCCGGTTTGCGACTTAGAGTCGTCCGGATCTGTGTCAAAACTTGCATCGATGTAACCTTTTACGGCGAGCTCTTCGTCACCTCCATATACGAGAAACATCTCCTTAGTCCTTTTCAGGTACTTCAGGATATTCTTGACCGATGTCAAGTGATCCACTCCTGGATTACTCTGGAACCTACCTGCCATACTTATGGCCAGGCTAACATCCGGTCTAGTGCACAACATCGCATACATGATAGAACCTATGGCTGAAGCATAGGGGACGGAGCGCATATGCTCTCTATCTTCATCAGTTGCTGGGCACTGAGTCTTACTCAATCTCGTACCTTGTAGAACTGGCAAGAACCCTTTCTTGGACTGTTCCATTTTGAACCTCTTCAAAACTTTATCAAGGTATGTGCTTTGTGAAAGTCCTATCAGGCGTTTTGATCTATCCCTATAGATCTTAATGCCTAGAATGTAAGCAGCTTCTCCTAGGTCCTTCATAGAGAAACTTTTATTCAAGTAACCTTTTATGCTCTCCAAAAACTCTACGTTGTTTCCAATCAGTAATATGTCATCCACATATAATATTAGAAACGCCACAGAGCTCCCACTCACTTTCTTGTAAATACAAGATTCTCCAACCACTTGTATAAACCCAAATGCTTTGATCACCTCATCAAAGCGTTTGTTCCAACTCCGAGATGCTTGCACCAGTCCATAAATGGATAGCTGTAGCTTGCACACCTTGTTAGCATTCTTAGGATCGACAAAACCTTCGGGCTGTATCATATACAACTCTTCCTTAAGGAAACCGTTAAGGAACGCCGTTTTGACATCCATCTGCCATATTTCATAATCGAAAAATGCAGCTATTGCTAACATGATTCTGACGGACTTAAGCATCGCTACAGGTGAGAAAGTCTCATCGTAGTCAACTCCTGGAACTTGTGAAAAACCCTTTGCCACAAGTCGAGCTTTATAAACGGTCACATTGCCGTCAGTGTCCGTCTTCTTCTTAAAGATCCATTTGTTCTGAATAGCCTTGCGGCCCTCAGGTAGTATCTCCAAAGTCCACACTTTGTTCTCATACATGGATCCTATCTCGGATTTCATGGCTTCTAGCCATTTGTTGGAATCTGGCCCCACCATTGCTTCTTCATAATTTGCAGGTTCATTGTTGTCTAACAACATGATTGACAAGACGGGATTACCGTACCACTCTGGAGCAGCACGTAATCTCGTCGACCTGCGTGGTTCAACAGAAACTTGAACTGGAGTTTCATGATCATCATCATTAACTTCCTCCTCAACTGGCGTCGCAATGACAGAGGTTTCCCCCTGCCCTGCGCCACCATCCAGAGGGATGAGAGGTTCGACAACCTCGTCAAGTTCTATCTTCCTCCCACTCAATTCTCTCGAGAGAAACTCCTTCTCGAGAAAAGCTCCGTTTTTAGCAACAAACACTTTGCCCTCGGATTTGAGATAGAAGTTGTACCCAACTGTCTCTTTTGGGTAACCTATGAAGACGCACTTTTCCGCTTTGGGTTCCAGCTTTTCAGGCTGAAGCTTTTTGACATAAGCATCACATCCCCAAACTTTAAGAAACGACAATTTTGGCCTTATGCCATACCACAGTTTGTATGGTGTCGTCTCAACGGATTTTGATGGTGCCCTATTTAAAGTGAATGCAGTTGTTTCTAATACATAACCCCAAAATGATAACGGCAAATCAGTAAGAGACATCATAGATCGCACCATCTCTAATAGAGTACGATTACGATGTTCGGACACACCATTACGCTGTGGTGTTCCAGGCGGTGTTAACTGTGAAACAATTCCACATTGTCTTATGTGAGCACCAAACTCGAAACTCAGATATTCACCCCCACGATCAGACCGCAGGAACTTGATCTTCTTGTTACGATGATTTTCCACTTCACTCTGAAATTGCTTGAACTTTTCAAATGTTTCAGACTTGTGCTTCATCAAGTAGACATAACCATATCTACTTAAATCGTCAGTGAAGGTGAGAAAATAACGATATCCGCCGCGTGCCTCCACGCTCATCGGACCACACACATCGGTATGTATGATTTCCAACAAGTCACTTGCACGCTCCATTGTTCCTGAGAACGGAGTCTTTAGTCATCTTGCCCATGAGGCATGGTTCGCACGTGTCAAGTGAATCAAAGTCAAGTGACTCCAAAAGTCCATCAGCATGGAGTTTCTTCATGCGCTTTACACCAATATGACCTAAGCGGCAGTGCCACAAAAATATGGCGCTATCATTGTTAACTCTAACTCTTTTGGTCTCAATGTTATGTATATGCGTATCGCTATCAAGATTCAATATGAACAATCCTCTCACATTCGGTGCATGACCATAAAAGATGTTACTCATAGAAATAGAACAACCATTATTCTCTGACTTAAAAGAGTAACCGTCTCGCAATAAACAAGATCCAGATATAATGTTCATGCTCAACGCAGGCACTAAATAACAATGATTTAAGTTCATCACTAATCCTGATGGTAACTGAAGTGACACTGTGCCGACGGCGATTGCATCAACCTTGGAACCATTTCCTACGCGCATCGTCACTTCATCTTTCGCCAGCCTTCGCCTATTCCGCAGTTCCTGTTTCGAGTTGCAAATATGAGCAAGAGAACCGGTATCGAATACCCAGGCACTACTACGAGAGCCGGTTAAGTACACATCAATAACATGTATATCAAATATACCTGATTTTTCTTTGCCCGCCTTCTTATCTGCCAGATACTTGGGGCAATTGCGCTTCGAGTGACCCATACCCTTGCAATAGTAACACTCCGTTTCCGGCTTAGGTCCAGCTTTGGGTTTCTTCGTCGGATTGGCAACAGGCTTGCCGCTCTTCTTCAAATTGCCCTTCTTGCCTTTGTCGTTTCTCTTGAAACTAGTGGTCTTATTCACCATCAACACTTGATGCTCTTTACGGAGTTCAGACTCTGCGACTTTCAGCATCGCAAACAACTTGCCGGGAGACTTGTTCATCCCTTGCATGTTGTAGTTCAACACAAAGCCTTTATAGCTTGGCGGCAGTGATTGAAGGATTCTGTCAGTGATAGCTTCTTGCGGGAGTTCAATCCCCAGCTCAGCTAGACGGTTTGAGTACCCAGACATTTTGAGCACACGTTCACTGACAGATGAGTTTTCCTCCATCTTGCAAGCATAGAATTTATCGGAGGTCTCATACCTCTCGATACGGGCGTTCTTCTGAAAGATAAACTCCAACTCTTGAAACATCTCAAATGCTCCATGACGCTCAAAGTGACGTTGAAGTCCCGGTTCTAAGCCATACAAGACTGCACATTGAACTATTGAGTAGTCCTCCTTACGTGCTAACCAAGCGTTCTTAACATCCTGATCAGCCGTAGCGGGTGGTTCATCTCCTAACGCAGCATTAAGGACATAATCCTTCTTCCCAGCTTGTAAGATTAGCTTAAGATTACGAGCCCAATCTACAAAGTTGCTTCCATCATCTTTCAACTTAGCTTTCTCTAGGAACGTATTAAAATTCAGGATGACTGTCGCGTGAGCCATGATCTACAACACAAATATATACAAAGTGGACTTAGACTATGTTCAAGATAATTAGAGTTTAACTTAATCAAATTATACGCTAAACTCCCACTCAAAAAGTACATCTCTCTAGTCATTTGAGTGGTTCATGATCCACTTACACTAGCTCAAGTCCGATCATCACGTGAGTTGAGTATAGTTTCAGTGGTAAGCATCCCTATGCTAATCATATCATCTATATGATTCATGATCAACCTTTCGGTCTCATGTGTTCCGAGGCCATGTCTGCACATGCTAGGCTCGTCAAGCTTAACCCGAGTGTTCCGCGTGCGCAACTGTTTTGCACCCGTTGTATGTGAACGTTGAGTCTATCACACCCGATCATCACGTGGTGTCTCGAAACGACGAACTGTAGCAATGGTGCACAGTCGGGGAGAACACAATTTCGTCTTGAAATTTTAGTGAGAGATCACCTCATAGTGCTACCGTCGTTCTAAGCAAAATAAGGTGCATAAAAGGATTAACATCACATGCAATTCATAAGTGACATGATATGGCCATCATCACGTGCTTCTTGATCTCCATCACCAAAGCACCTGGCACGATCTTCTTTTCACCGGTGCCACACCATGATCATCCATCAACGTGTTGCCATCGGGGTTGTCGTGCTACTCATGCTATTACTACTAAAGCTACATCCTAGCAAAATAGTAAACGCATCTGCAAGCACAAACGTTAGTATAAAGACAACCCTATGGCTCCTGCCGGTTGTCGTACCATCGACGTGCAAGTCGATATTTCTATTACAACATGATCATCTCATACATCCAATATATCACATCACATCGTTGGCCATATCACATCACAAGCATACCCTGCAAAAACAAGTTAGACGTCCTCTAATTTTGTTGTTGCATGTTTTACGTGGTGACCAAGGGTATCTAGTAGGATCGCATCTTACTTACGCAAACACCACAACGGAGATATATGAGTTGCTATTTAACCTCATCCAAGGACCTCCTCGGTCAAATCCGATTCAACTAAAGTTGGAGAAACCGACACTTGCCAGTCATCTTTGAGCAAAGGGGGTTACTCGTAACGATGAAACCAGTCTCTCGTAAGCGTACGAGTAATGTCGGTCCAAGCTGCTTCAATCCAACAATACCGCGGAATCAAGAAAAGACTAAGGAGGGCAGCAAAGTGCACATCACCGCCCACAAAAAACTTTTGTGTTCTACTCGAGAAGACATCTACGCATGAACCTAGCTCATGATGCCACTGTTGGGGAACGTCGCATGGGAAACAAAAAAATTCCTACGCGCACGAAGACCTATCATGGTGATGTCCATCTACGAGAGGGGATGAGTGATCTACGTACCCTTGTAGACCGTACAGCAGAAGCGTTAGAGAACGCGGTTGATGTAGTGGAACGTCCTCACGTCCCTCGATCCGCCCCGCGAACAATCCCGCGATCAGTCCCACGATCTAGTACCGAACGGACGGCACCTCCGCATTCAGCACACGTACAGCTCGACGATGATCTCGGCCTTCTTGATCCAGCAAGAGAGACGGAGAGGTAGAAGAGTTCTCCGGCAGCGTGACGGCGCTCCGGAGGTTGGTGATGACCTTGTCTCAGCAGGGCTCCGCCCGAGCTCCGCAGAAACGCGATCTAGAGGAAAAACTGTGGAGGTATGTGGTCGGGCTGCCGTGGAAAAGTTGTCTCAAATCAGCCCTAAAACCTCTGTATATATAGGTGGGAGGGAGGGGACCTTACCTTGGGGCTCAAGGAGCCCCAAGGGGGTCGGCCGAGTCCAAGGGGGAGGACTCGACCCCCCAAACCGAGTTGGACTAGGTTTGGTGGGAGGGAGTCCCCCTTCCTTCCCACCTCCTCCTTTTTTTTCTTTCTCTCTTGATTTTCTTCTCCTTGGCGCATAGAGCCTTTTGGGCTGTCCCACCAGCCCACTAAGGGCTGGTGTGCCACCCTCAAGGCCTATGGGCTTCCCCGGGGTGGGTTGCCCCCCCCCCACCCCCGGTGAACTCCCGGAACCCATTCGTCATTCCCGGTACATTCCCGGTAACTCCGAAAACCTTTCGGTAATCAAATGAGATCATCCTATATATCAATCTTCGTTTCCGGACCATTCCGGAAACCCTCGTGACGTCCGTGATCTCATCCGGGACTCCGAACAACATTCGGTAACCAACCATATAACTCTAATACGCATAAAACAACGTCGAACCTTAAGTGTGCAGACCCTGCCGGTTCGAGAACTATGTAGACATGACCCGAGAGACTCCTCGGTCAATATCCAATAGCGGGACCTGGATGCCCATATTGGATCCTACATATTCTACGAAGATCTTATCGTTTGAACCTCAGTGCCAAGGATTCATATAATCCCGTATGTCATTCCCTTTGTCCTTCGGTATGTTACTTGCCCGAGATTCGATCGTCAGTATCCGTATACCTATTTCAATCTCGTTTACTGGCAAGTCTCTTTACTCGTCCCGTAATACAAGATCCCGCAACTTACACTAAGTTACATTGCTTGCAAGGCTTGTGTGTGATGTTGTATTACCGAGTGGGCCTCGAGATACCTCTCCGTTCACACGGAGTGACAAATCCCAGTCTTGATCCATACTAACTCAACTAACACCTTCGGAGATACCTGTAGAGCATCTTTATAGTCACCCAGTTACGTTGCGACGTTTGATACACACAAAGCATTCCTCCGGTGTCAGTGAGTCATATGATCTCATGGTCATAGGAATAAATACTTGACACGCAGAAAACAGTAGCAACAAAATGACACGATCAACATGCTACGTCTATTAGTTTGGGTCTAGTCCATCACGTGATTCTCCTAATGACGTGATCCAGTTATCAATCAACAACACCTTGTTCATAATCAGAAGACACTAACTATCTTTGATCAACTGGCTAGCCAACTAGAGGCTTGCTAGGGACGGTGTTTTGTCTATGTATCCACACATGTAAATGAGTCTTCATTCAATACAATTATAGCATGGATAATAAACGATTATCTTGATACAGGAATTATAATAATAACTATATTTATTATTGCCTCTAGGGCATAATTCCAACAGGCTTGTCCCTTGCTACAAAAGGGATTGGGCCATCTTGCTGCACCTTTGTTACTATTGTTACTTTCTACGAATCATCTTATCACACAACTATCTGCTACCGATAATTTCAATGCTTGCAGAGAATACCTTGCTGAAAACCACTTGTCAGTTCCTTCTGCTCCTCGTTGGGTTCGACACTCTTACTTATCTAAAGGACTATGATAGATCCCCTACACTTGTGGGTCATCAGTGATGGCTGCAACAAATGCTAACACCTAGATGTTAATTCAGCTGTTGCAAGGGAGGACCAATCAACAGCAGGGCAATTTCAACCATGGTACTCATCAGTTTGCATCTCTGAATCAATTCCCGGCGAGCTAGCCGAGGTCCTTCATGTCTTGTGACCAGCCATTCGACGCTGAGGACTGGATGCGGTGCATGATCAAACACTTTGAGTGCAGCAATGTCCGTCCAGAGGACTTCGTCAAGTTTGCAACATTTCACCTCAAGGGGTAGGTGATACGTCTCCATCGTATCTACTTTTCCAACTCTTTTGCCCTTGTTTTGGACTCTAATTTGCATGATTTGAATGGAACTAACCTAGATACATATCCCCATTGAGGTGACTTAGTGTCTATCAGAAAATTCTCCGTTCTCTCTTGAGATTCGAGAAGGTTTTGTCATGAGGATTTGATCAACCCCATTGACGGATTTCTTTCGATCACCATGAAACGGATGAATCAAAGAGTCACATACCTCTGTTTTAAGCTTTCATTTTCTTTTGCTTAGAAGAAAAATGATATAATTAGTTTAGCTTTTCCTGTTTTCTGTTTTAGCGTCCCGGAGAAAAATACCTCGAAAATCAAAGTTCTCCGATGGTCCTGAAAATCTAGTATGATTTTTTCTGGAATTTTTGAAAATTACTGGGCTGAGAGCTGGCCTGGGGGCCAGACCAGTGGGCCACAAGCCCTGCCACCGCCACCCCCTGGTGGCAGAGTGCAAGCTTGTGGGGCCCACAAGGACCCCCTCCACTCATTCCAGCTCCCAGCCTCTTCTTCCACCTCCAGAAAAAATTGTTTCGCAGCTCAAACCCGTGTTCTTGCTCATTTGGCTGTGATTTTCGATCTCCTTGGTCAAAGCACTATTCTCCGAACCATTTTGGGGGAAATTACTCCTTGGTAAGTGACTCCTCCATTGGTCCAATTAGTTTTTGCTCTAGTGCTTTATCCTTCGCGTATTCTTGCTACCTTGGTGACCCTATTCTTGAGCTAGAAATGTTGATTTTAGCTGGTTCCAAGTAGTTTTAGCGCGTGATACGGTCTCTAGGCACTAGTAGGAGTAGTTGCTACAAGTTGGGTTAATCTTTGTTCACTTTTCTTTCGAAGTCTTTGAAAATTTCAGAATTTTTTAGAGCTAGAAAAAGGGAAAGATGAAGAGGTTCTTGAGAGGCTCTTCAAGCCATAACCACAAGGAGGATGAGAAGAACCACCCAAGTACGTAGTTCTTCAAGTCACGGAAGTTCGAGCGTGCGAGTAGCCAAGTGATGATTTTTTGCGCGTCGACGGACTTTATGAAGACTTTTATTACTTGGTGGAGAACGCAGGTCTTACTGCGTTCGTTCAAGATAAGTGCTCACAATACCTCCTCCTCACCAATATTTTCGTTCAAAGCTTCAACTTTTATCCGAGGAAGAATCCTCCCATGGTTGAGTTCATGATATACGATGTCCCCCGGTGCATGACGCTGCAGGATTTTTGCAATGCATGCAAATTACCTTATGTTGGGGATATCCGTGACCCTCGTCCACGGGACTTGGAGGATTTCATTGGTTCTATTGCTGTTGGAGAGGAGAGAGGAGTGTCTCGCGCTAGAATTGCTAGCATACATTTTCTTGTGCTTCGGTACTTCTCACTATTTGTGGGAAAATGTTTGATTGGCCGTGGGGAGGCTGGATCACTTAGTTCTCCAGACCTTGCAGTTTTGCACGAAGGCCTTTATAATGATAAGACTTAGAGCCTAGGTGTTATAGTGGCCCAGCGGTTGAACATCAACCGTTCCAAGGGTGTCATCTATGGAGGTATCTACGCTACCTGTCTTGCCAGACACTTTGAGATACCCATTAGACTGGGAGAGGAAGGAGAGATGCTTCTCCCTGAGAAATATCTGGATTATGACAGCATGGTTCGCCATGATTTTCTGGATAGAGATGCTAGTAGACGGATGATTTATAACCTGGTATTTAGTCAGGGTACTCGAGAGACTATTACTTTGCCTGCTCCTTTTTTGTTCGATCTTCATGCAGGCAGGTACACTATTATGCCCTCGGACATCTACGCATATTGGGGCTTGGCCCAACCACAGGTGCCCATGCCCGAGCCGCCAGTCGAGTACCAGACACCAGTTTATCAGTGGGAGCCAGAGGAGCTCACACAGCAGTGGCATCCACAGTCTGCTCCAGAGTATCCAGGAGCTAGTTATTTCCCACCTTGGGAGTAGACCAAGCTAGTCCAAAAGCCTAAGCTTGGGGGAGTACGTGTTCTCACCGACTTTATATTCATGCTTATGCTTTCACTTTGTTAGCCGGTGTTTACACTTTGCCATTGTATTATCCATCTAGTTTATTTTCATTTTCTTGTTTTCTTGTTTTGTGTCCTTTTGAGAAAACCCAAAAAAAGATTTTTCTTTCTTCTTTTGCTTGTTGGGAGCTTTCCTGTGTAAATAGATTTCTTTTTCTTTGTGTCAAGATAGAAGATATTGGTTACAATGTTTATTGGTTATTGCATGCTTACCTGTTTAGCTTTCAAAGAGTCATATTACTTTGTCTTCTCCTTTGTGTTTGCCTGCATATTCAGCTTAGTCCAATGCATGAGTGCTCTTATTATTGTTCACATTGTTTGATCCTGCAGTTGAGAGGCAATAATGATGATATATGATGAAGTGACTGAGACTGAAAAGCTGGTATGAACTCTATCTATTTTGTTTTTGTAAATATGACTAGCTTGTCGACCCAGATTTAGCTTTGTTGTAAGAGAACCATGTTTGCAATGACAACTTAGAGATCATAGTTTCTGATGCCATGCTCATTTAGCTGAGAGCTTATAATGGTTTGTCTTGAATGCCAACATAGATTTTGAGATGACTATGATGTAGTATGATAGGATGGTATTCTCCTTTGAATGTTTCAAGTGGCTTGACTTGGCGCATGTTCATGCATGTAGTTGAAACAAAATCAACATAGCCTCTATGATGTTCGTGTTCATGGTGATTTATATCATGTTCATGCTTGCATTTAATGTTAGTCAAACTCATTGCATCTTGATGACTGTTGTCGCTCTCTAGTTGGTCGCTTCCCAGTCTTTTGCTAGCCTTCATTTGTACTAAACGGAATACTGCTTGTGCATCCACTTCCATAAACCCAAAAGTTTTTCCATGAGAGTCCAGCATACCTACCTATTTGCGGTATCTACCTGCCGTTCCAAGTAAATTTGCATGTGCCATTCTCTAAACCTTCAAGAAATAATATGTTTTGCATGCCCGAACCGCTCATGTGGTGATAGGGGGCTATTGGTATCTTCCATGCTAGGAGTGTTATCCTCGACATGTGTTTATTCAGTGTCATTCACGAGAAAGGGGCCGGTAATTGGAATGCCCAGTTCCACGCTTAAATCAAAAACATAACTCTAAAACAAGACTCCCCCCCGGATTGATGTTAGTATGGACGGTACCCGAGGATTTGGCTAGCCGTGGAGCGTGATTGATTGGTGGTGGGGGAGTTAAAACTTTACTTTTCTGTTTGGGAACCGCCTATAGCATGAGTAGCATGGAAGATATTGAGAACTCTTGGTCATTGTGTTGACAATGAAAGCATGCCACCCAAAACTATTATCTCTGTTTTCAAAGCTTGAGCTGTGGCACCTCTGCAAATCAATGCTTCCCTCTGCAAAGGGCCTGTCTATTTATTTTCATGTTGAGTCATCATCCTCTTATATAAGCACCAATTAGAGAGCACCTCTGTCATTTTTATGCTTTGCTTTTGATTGATATTGAGTATGACAATGATTGGATCTTCGTTGCTATGAATTACAATGTCTAGTCAGCCCTTGATCTTTGAAAGTGCTATGCATTTATGTTTTGCGGTCTTAGGAAGAGCTAGCGAGATACCACCTATTCATATTGCTTCATGCTTGTTTTGATTGAAGTGTTGGTATTTGAAACTCATTATTATTTGCTCGTTAGCTGATTATGCCATTGATATTAGTTTACCGTGAGACCTTTGTGTCATTCGCTTTTGTGGTTAACTTGTGATCTTGCTGAAATTCTGGTTATGAGTTAGACATAGTTGCAACAACAAGATCAAACAGAGTTTGTCAAAGTTTTTCTTTCTCTCTCAGTTTGTCAACTGAGTTGCTTGAGGACAAGCAAGGTTTCAAGCTTCGGGGAGTTGATACGTCTCCATCGTATCTACTTTTCCAAACTCTTTTGCCCTTGTTTTGGACTCTAATTTGCATGATTTGAATGGAACTAACCTGGACTGATGTCGTTTTCAGCAGAATTGCCTTGGTGTTATTTTTGTGCAGAAATCAAAGTTCTCCAAACGTCCTGAAAATTTACGGGGAGCATTTTTGGAAAATATGAAAAATATCTGCGCCAAGTTCCACCTGAGGGGGTGGGCCAGTGGGACACAAGCCCTGGCTCCGCCACCCCCCTGTTGGCGGTGGGCAGGCTTGTGGGGCCCACACGGCTCTGCCGCCCCCAATCTCAGGTCTATAAGTTCCCTTTCGTCCCAGAAAAAATAAAAAGATAAGTTTTTGTCGCGTTTACGATACGAAGGCGCCGCCACAACCTGTTCTTCATCTGGAGGGCAGATCTGGAGTCCGTCTTGGGCTTCGGAGAGGGGAAATCATCGCCATCGTCATCATCAACCTTCTTCCTTCTCCAATTCCATGAAGCTCTTCGTTGTTCATGAGTAATCTATTCGTAGGCTCGCTGGGCGGTGATGAGTAGGATGAGATCTATCATGTCATCGAGTTAGTTTTGATGGGCATTGATCCCTAGTATCCACTATGTTCTAAGATTGATGTTGCTACTACTTTGACATGCTTAATGCTTGTCACTAGGGACCGAGTGCCATGATTTCAGATCTGAAATTATTATGTTGTCACCAATATATGTGTGTTTTAGATCCGATCTTGCAAGTTGTAGTTACCTACTATGTGTTATGATCCGGCAACCCCGGAGTGACAATAACCGGAACCACTCCCGATGATGACCATAGTTTGACCAGTTCATGTGTTCACCAAGTGCTAATGCGTTGGTCCGGTTCTTTATTAAAAGGAGAACCTTAATATCCCATAGTTTCCTTTTGGACCTCGCTGCCACGGGAGGGATGGACAATATATGTCATGCAAGTTCTTTTCCCTAAGCACGTATGACGACACACGGAATGCATGCCTACATCACATTGACGAACGGGAGCTAGCCACATATCTCTCCGTGTTATAACGGTTGCATGATGAATATCATCCAAACAAATCACCAACCCATTGCCTACGAGTTTGTCCTACTGCTGTTGTTACTTGTTTTGCTCTGCTGCTGTTACTACTGTTGTTGTTGTTGCTGTTACTTGTCTTGCTCTGGTGCTGTTACTACTGTTGCTGCTGCTATTACTTGTCTTGCTCTGCTGCTCTTACTACTGTCGCTACTGTTGTTACTTGTCTTGCTCTGCTTCTACTGTTGCTACTAATGTCGCTTGTTACTGTTGCTACTTGCTACTGCTGTCACTACTGATGTTCCTTGCCACTGCCGTTACTCGCTACTTTGCTACTATTACGTTGCTTGCAGATACTAATCTTTCAGGTGTGGTTGAATCTGACATATTCAGCTGCTAATACTTGAGAGTATTCTCTCACCTCCCGTCGTGCGAACCAACAAATTTGGGTTGAATACTCTACCCTCAAAAACTGCTATGATCCCACGCGCTGGTGGGCCGTCAACAACATTCTTCTAGCTTCGATTGCCGGAGAGTGCTAGCAGCATTCTTCTGGTGCCGTTGCAAGGGGGAGCATAGCTGACATCAGCAGGCAGCAGTTTGGTGGCAGCAGTTGAAGGACTCCAGGGGAGGCAGAATGATTAGTTGGGACGATTTCTGCAAAGATTTCAGGTCTCACTATATCCCGTCTAGCTTTGTGGAAGAGATGAGTGAGAAGTTCAGATGCCTGCAGCAAGGAGGATCCTCTGTGTACAAGTACAACGTTGAGTTCCACGAGCTCGCTCGATATGCCTTGCAGGACATTCCAGATCAGAAGAGCAAGATCTATCAGTTCAGAGGTGGTCTGAGAGAGGACTTGCAGCTGGCCCTTGCCTTGCATGATCCCGATGAGTTTGATAGGTTCTATAACTTGGCTCTCATGGCTGAGGCAGCTTTGCTCAGAGTGGAGAATTCGAGGAAGCGTTTCAGAGATTCCAGCTCATCGCCCTCAACTCAGGTGGTCCAGAAGCAGCAGAAATACTGGGTGTCTCCTCCTCCTCCTCGGAATACTCGGTAGTTCAAGCAGTCAGGTGGTCGTGGTTCTTCCCACCCACCCAACCCAACTTTCTAGCAGAGGTTTCAGCAGCAGAAGCAAGGGAATCCTCATGTGCAGTTCCGTCCGCTGTCAGATGTTACTTGTCGCAAGTGTGGGCAGAAGGGTCACTACTCCAACAAGTGCACCTCTCAGCAGCGTCTTCTGCCCCCTCCTACAGGGAAGCCTCCAGGCAATGCTATGGTGAAGTTCAACCCCAGGTCTGCGAGAGTCAATATGGTGAATGCAGTTGAAGCAGAGAACTCCAGAGACGTGATTATGGGTAATCTCCTGGTTAATGATATTCCTGCTAAGGTTTTATTTGATTCTGGTGCATCGCATTGCTTCATGTCCCGTCCATTCTTAGCAAAGCATGATTTTGTTTGTGAAGATTTTCTTAAGCCTGTCTCAGTAGTTTCCCCTGGAAGGTTGATGAATTCCAATTGTTTGGTTCCGGATGTCTCTGTCAAGATGGGTAATTATGCCTTTCTGGCTTCTCCTATTGTCCTTGGCAACTATGATATTGATTTGATCCTTGGTATGGATTGGTTGACTATGAACAAGGCGTCTATTGATTGTGAAGCTAAAGAACTGAAGCTAACTCATTCCTCGGAGGACGTCATTATCTTCGCAGCGTGTGATGACACGGTCCGTCTGTTTTACTTGAATGAGAAGGGTGAGATCTCTCCAATTTCTCAAGTCCCAGTGGTCTGCGAGTATGAAGATGTTTTTCGGAAGAACTGCCAGGAATGCCCCCACACCGAGAAGTTGAGTTCGTAATTGAGCTTGAACCGGGTACTGAACCAGTGTGCAAGCGACCGTACAAACTGGGTCCAGAAGAGCTGAAGGAGCTAAAGAAACAACTTGATGAGCAAGAGCGTCTGGGTCTGATCAGAGCAAGCTCATCTCCTTGGGGTTGCAGAGTTCTTTTCATCAAGAAGAAGGATGGCATGGAACGACTCTGTGTCGATTACCGTCCATTGAATAAGAAGACGATAAAAAACAAGTATCCACTTCCCAAGATTAATGAGTTGTTTGAGCAATTGAAAGGGGCTACGATCTTCTCGAAGCTTGATCTCAGGATGGGTTATCATCAGATTCGCATTCGCGAAGAGGACATTCCTAAGACTGCTTTCAGGACAAGCTTTGGCTCGTATGAGTACACGGTGATGTCTTTCAGTCTGGCCAATGCTCCATCGACCTTCTGTCGGATGATGAATTATATCTTCTCTCCACTCGAGAATGAATTTGTCTTGTTGTATCTTGATGACATTCTGGTCTTTTCGGAAACCGAGGAAGAGCATGAAGAACATCTCAGGCTTGTGCTTGATAAGCTAAGAGAGCATAAGTTATATGCTAAGTTTTCCAAATGTGAGTTCTGGTTGAAGGAAGTTGTGTACCTTGGGCACATAATCTCCGCTAAGGGCATCAAAGTTGATCCGTCGAAGGTGCAGGCCATTGTTGAGTGGGAACCTCCGCAGAATGTGAAGCAGCTGCGAAGCTTTCTCGGGCTTGCAAGCTATTACAGAAGATTCGTTGAGAATTTCTCCAAGATTGCTAAGCCTCTCTCAAGTCTTCTTCAGAAGGGTGTGAAGTATGTCTGATCTCCAGAGTGTTAGTTGGCCTTCGACACACTCAAAGAGAAGCTCACTTATACTCCTGTCTTGGTTCCTCCTGATGATTCCAAACCTTATCAAGTGTTCTGTGATGCCTCTCTTCAAGGTCTTGGTGCAGTTCTGATGCAAGAAAATAAAGTGGTTGCTTATACCTCGAGGCAGTTGAAGCCAAGTGAGAAGAATTACCCCACTCATGATCTTGAGTTGGCGGCAGTGGTACATGCTCTGATGACTTGGAGACATCTCTTGTTGGAAAGAAATGTTCAAGTATTCATCGATCACAAGTGTCTCAAATACATCTTCACCCAGCCTAACCTCAATCTTCGGCAAACTCGTTGGGTGGAAATGCTTCAAGATTTTAATCCGAGCGTCGACTACACTCCAGGCAAAGCTAATGTCATTGCAGATGCTTTGAGCAGAAAGGCTTACTGCAACAGTCTCATTTTGAAGCCTATCGAGCCTGATCTTTGTGATTCCTTCAGAAAGCTCAACCTTCACTTAGTACCTCAGGGATTTCTTGCTAATCTTCAGATTTCTCCTACCTTGGAAGACCAAGTCCGACAAGCTCAACTTCTTGATACAATGGTGAAGAAAGTTAAGATTGGTTTGGCAAAGAGCATCCCCAAATATAAGTGCTTCAGTGTTGATGATAGAGATACATTGTTCTTTGAGGATCGCCTTGTTGTTCTGAAAGGGGATCTCATGAAGGTTATCATGGAAGAAGCTCATAACTCTCTTCTCTCGATACATCCAGGAAGTTCCAAGATGTATCAGGATCTGAAACAGGCCTTCTAGTGGACTCGCATGAAGCGTGAGATTGCTCAGTTCGTAAATGAATGTGATGTATGTCGAAGAGTGAAAGCAGAGCATCAACGTCCAACAGGTCTTTTGCATCCCTTGCCCATTCCCGAGTGGAAATTCGACCATGTTGAGATGGATTTCGTCACCGGGTTTCCGAAGTCCAAGAAAGGTAACGATGCCATCTTCGTCGTCATCGACAAGTTGAGCAAAGTAGCTCATTTCCTTCCAGTCGAGGAGTCTATCTCGGCAGCTCAGCTTGCAGAGCTGTATACGTCAAGGATACTCTCATTGCATGGTGTTCCAATGCTGATTTCTTTGGATCGAGGAAGCATCTTTACTTCCAAGTTCTGGGATTCATTTCAGTCTGCGATGGGTACTAAGATTCAATTCAGTACAGCCTTCCATCCTCAGACTAGTGGGCAAGTTGAGCGAGTCAATCAGGTCCTCGAGGATATGCTAAGAGCCTATGTCATTTCCTTTGGCATGAAGTGGGAAGACTGCCTACCTTTTGCTGAGTTTTCATACAACAACAGCTATCAGGCAAGTTCAGGCAAAGCTCCGTTCGAGATTCTTTATGGCAGGAAGTGTCGTACCCCGCTCAATTGGTCAGAGACTGATGAGCGTCAGATTCTTGGGAATGACATGATTGCTGAAGCAGAAGAAATGTGTCGTGTCATTTGGGATAATCTCAAAGCAGCGCGGTCCCACCAGAAGAGCTACTACGATAGCAAGCATCATGACATGACTTATCAGCTCAATGATTTCGTCTATCTCAAAGTGTCTCCCATGAAGGGCATTCAGCGCTTCGGCATCAAAGGAAAGCTTGCTCCTTGTTTTGTTGGACCTTTCAAAATTGTTGGCAAGAGAGGCGACCTTGCATATCAATTAGAGCTCCCTTCAAACTTCTCAAATGTGCATGACGTGTTTCATGTCGCTCAGCTCCGGAGATGCTTCAAGACTCCCGAGCGCACAGTTGATCTTCAAGATATCGACCTCCAACCCGACCTATCCTACCATGAGAATCCAGTCGCAGTTCTTGAAGCGACTGAGCGCAAGACCTGCAATAAGTCAATCAAGTTTCTCAAGGTGCAATGGTCACATCATTTTGATAAACAGGGCACTTGGGAGCGCGAGGATCACCTCCGTTCCGAATTTCCAGAGTTCTTTCAGTCTAGATCTCGGGTCGAGATCCTCTTGTAGTGTGGGAGAGTTGTAATAGCCCATATGTTTCCCTTTCCATATTGGTACTCCTTTCCTTGTTTGTGGAGACTTTGATGAATCATGTATGGATGTTATAAAGAGGTTATCATTTCATGTGGCATCATTTTATGTCATCATATTGCATCATGACATTCATTTGCATTCGTTGCAATCCCATTCTTGTGTTGCTAGTGTTTGGTTCATCTTGGAAGTGCTAGTGTGCATAGGAGTGTTTGGGATGAGTGTGGTGTTTTCAAAACAATACAAAAACCCTCACCCCATTAATTATTTAACTTGTGTTTTAAACTTTACTTGATCCTGTTTTAAAATTGTTATTACTTTAGAGGTTTTATTTGTGGGTGTAGGGGTTGCTATCATTGTTATATTAGACTTTGGCTTAATGAGGGTTTTAAATCAAACAACATTTAATTTTCTATTTCAGGTGGGATTTAGGTAGTCCTAAAAATCTGGTAAATAATTTTGTTAAATAGGGCATAATTCCCTCATGCCCTATCTATTTTTATTTTTTTCAAAACCCTTTGCTTGCCTCTGTTTGAATTATTTGGGTTTGAAACTTTATTTAAAAAAGAAAACATTTTTCTTGCCTGTCTATTTCGCTGTGCAGGGGGGGTTCTGTGGGATGGCCCATGGCCTCGAGCCCACGGAGATGCGCGCCTCTTCTTCCTTTCCAGCGCGGCAGCGAGGCCCCACTGGGCAATGGCTCCTCCCCGCCACCTTTTTCCTCCCATCGTCCCTCTCCTCTGCTCGTGCGAGCACATGGGGCTGCCGAGCGCCGTTCCTCCCTCTCCTCCTCCTTTATAATCTGCATGGGCGTCCATGCCTAGGGTTTCCCCCTAGCGTCTCCACCCTCTCCTCCTCCTTCTCCATCTCTCTCCCTCCCACGTAAGCTCTGTAGCTAGGCACAGAGCAGATCACAGAGAGAGAGAGGAAGTGCGCCGCCGTCTTCTCCGCACTGCTGTCGTCCCCGGCGTCGGCGAGCATGTCCAGGAGCTCGGGGTGGTTCCCCGCGTTCCATTCCCGGCGCTAGGAGCCTCGGAGAACTACCACGGCGACGGCTGCTTCCTCGTCTGCATCGCCGTCGTCCTGCTCCGCGCAGGGGCGTCCTGCTTCGGCTCGGGCGGGCTTCCCCAACCCCTTCTTCCCCTGGGTCGACTCCGCTGGCCTCCAGGGTGAGCACGCCATCTCCTCCCCCTCTCCCTTATCCCGTAGGCACGCCGTAGCTTCTCGCCGCTCTACTGTCACCGCCATGGCAGGGAAGAGCTGCGCCGGCTAGCCGTTGTTGCGGGCCCTCTCCCGCCGATCTGAGCCGGGGAATGGGTTCCCCAGGGACCCCGCGTCTAGCGCCAAGGATCGCCATGTCGAGTAGGTCACTGGAGCATCACCGGAGTGGATCCCGTGTTCCGGCAACCTGGGGTTCAGTTAGAGCAGAGGGGGCTGCTCAAAAGAGCAACAACCCCCTCTCTGTTAAGCGTCGATGCACTAGCGCAGTGGTGGCTTGTCCAGGGGCACAACCAGTAGGTTGTGGGTTCGAATCCCACGTCCCCCCTTTTTCTTTTTCTTTTATATTGTTTTTGTTTTATTTACCCAGGGCTCTTGCTTGATGATTCTTTCTCTCCTGTTGCACTAGGGTTGTAGCATGTGTGTGTGTGTTGTAGATGTAGGTGTGGAGTGTATGTGTGCATGTGTTTGCACATACACTTGTGCAAGTGGGCATAATCATATATGTGTGCATATATACATATGGTGTGAGGTGTGTTTCTATTATGTGTGTGTGTGTGACTAGTTCCTTGTGTGTGGATGCATGTGTAGATGTAGGTGTCTTTGTGTGTGTGTGTGAGTCCACGTATACATGTGCATGTGTGATCACATATGCCTTGGGCATGTGTGTGTGTGTGTGTGGATCAACACATCTCCCCATGTTAGTGTATCCTTGTTAATGATGCTATGTTATGCCTAGATGTAACGACTAAGATGCGGTCCTTTCCGATTTGGGGAACGAGGCCCCGAATTGGAAAGAAGCGCATCCAAGCGTTTCACAAACATGGTAACATAGCACATACATAATATCAACAGAATGACAATAAGGGATTTAATTGCCATCTCATAAATATATCAAAGTTACATCACGCATCCAAACAAGGTAGTTCCGCTACGGACTACAAAACATGAGAAATGACTATGCTACCCTGCATGCTTGCCCATGATCACGACCACGCCTCAGTCTTCTGGATAGTTCACGTATAGGCGGCCGCTCTCCTCATCGTGCTGCCACGCCAGCTGCGTGCCGTCAGGATCACCTGTCTCGGGGGTACCTGAACCTGTTAGTGTTGTGAAGGAATCCGTGAGCCACGGGGACTCAGCAATCTATGACCTCAGTGCCAGAACTAGTCAAGTTATTAGGTTGGAAAGGTGGAGTATTTAGGTTGCACCATCCTAAGCTTTATATGGTGGCTAACTTACGTAGAACTTGAATTGAAGGTGGTCTATTCTAGCGGTCGATAATGGGTGATCACTAAGTGATCCTGAACACCTACCTACGTCAATCATAACCCCAACATGTTCCCGATCGAAGAGACATCTTCGAAGGGGACAGTCACGGTTACGCACACAGTTGGCAATTTTATTAGCTTATGTTTAAGTTATCTAATACCGGATGTTAACAAATATTCCAAGTTGCCACATAACCGCGGGCACGGCTTTCCGAAAGATTAAACCCTGCAGGGGTGCTCCAACTAGTCCATCACAAACGTACATGGGCCGCAAAGTAATCCTCTATCACGAATCTCGTGATCTCGTCGGATTCCTTAGAGGAAAACCTCAACTCTGGGGAGAACCAAAGCTTCACCGGGATTCCTATACGCAAGATATATCACTAAGGTAAAACAAGACTAGCAGGACCTCCCGTCGTGTCGACGACCCTCATAAGAGCCGCGTATCTTAGTCTCAGGACACGACGGATGAGCTAGACGTCGGGATGGCTAAACCTCTGGGTGACGAGTGGGGCCCCGGACATCGCTCAGGTGGGACCAACACTCATGAGGAGCACTGGCCCGGGTTGTTGATTAAATTCCTCAGGGTAGCTATTCCCTATGTAGATTATTATTAGCAGATTAAAACCAATGGTGGGTCCTGCCAGACAAGTCTTAACACTACGCGATTTATCGAGGGGTCCCCATAACAACCCCGAACGTGTTAGGAGCGATCATTATGGAATCAAACACCGGTAGCCGGTAACTATGGCGGCAATAACGTAACAAAGCATCCGGCAAAAGGCTAGGCCTTCCGTTATTTACCAAGTATATAGGTGCATTAATTAAATAACAGATTTAACATAATGATATCAAGCTCATGTTATCACATGAGACAAAGCACGTGCAGCTAGCAACGCTAACATTAGAAACTTAGCAAAGCCTACTTAGCCATTCAAGATTTGCTAGGAAGGGATAAGTGTTTGGTTTTCATGGAAATTCAGGAGGCAATTGTTTCAGTGGTAGGCAACGAGCATATGACAAGGAAACATAATCTAGCATAACAAGTCTAGAGATGGAATCAAGGTCATATCATCTTGCGTGTGATATCCTCAGCTTGGAACCGCTCTTGTTCGTCCTGCACATACTCTCCCGAATCCACGTACTCGGTCTCCGATCCTGGTGCTACCCAACATAAAAATAGCATCCAATGAACAACAACACCTCAAGATGCAACAAGCACATGATGCATGAGATGAATATGAGCATGCACCTCTATTCTACTCACTAGCACAAGCATGAGAAGTAATTACATGTTCCTGGACAGAAATGCATTCTAACCTATCTTGACATGCATGAGAATGACATGATCAGATACATCTCGTGAAAACGATGCAAAAGCATATAAAGAACATTACAAACAGAGCTACGGATCAACAGGAAACAACGAAACAAGAAATGAAGTGTTATGTGTCAAATTCATCACAACACACTCCAATAGCTCAACTTTGGTATTTCCAGGTTCCCAAGACATAAAACAAACCAACATGGATGGGGTGGTGCAAAGAATATCACCACACCATCAACTATTCACCAAGCACCACATGCTGATTTTGAGAGGAGGGAAATAAAAATAATACCCTCATGTGCAAAGCACACCACAACATCATATACACAAGTCAAAAGGCCTATAGCTCAAAATGCAAAAGGGAAAAAAAGAAAGGAGGGGGCAGGAATCGAACCGTGAACCTCCTCGTGCACAACATTGCAACACACCACTGGGCTGAGATGCACTTGCTCGACAGATAAAGGCAAGAGAGCATGGAATGCTCTCTGCTGGCTACTGTGCCGAAAGAATTAAAAACAAAAGGGTGCCGAGGGGTGAATTGAACCCGCAACCTGCAACTGGCAACAACAACTCGCTACCACTACGCTACGCATCGGCTCTTGACAGGAATGGGGGCTCTGCTCATTTGAGCAACCCCTTCGAGATCCACTGCAGGCCCACGTGTTGGAAATATGCCCTAGAGGCAATAATAAATTAGTTATTATTATATTTCTTAGTTCATGATAATCGTTTATTATCCATGCTATAATTGTATTGATTGGAAACACAATACTTGTGTGGATACATAGACAAAACACTGTCCCTAGTAAGCCTCTAGTTGACTAGCTCGTTGATCAAAGATGGTCAAGGTTTCCTGGCCATAGGCAAGTGTTGTCACTTGATAACGGGATCACATCATTAGGAGAATCATGTGATGGACTAGACCCAAACTAATAGACGTAGCATGTTGATCGTGTCATTTTGTTGCTATTGTTTTCTGCGTGTCAAGTATTTGTTCCTATGACCATGAGATCATATAACTCACTGACACCGGAGGAATGCTTTGTGTGTATCAAACGTCGCAACGTAACTGGGTGACTATAAAGATGCTCTACAGGTATCTCCAAAGGTGTTCGTTGAATTAGTATGGATCGAGACTGGGATTTGTCACTCCGTGTGACGGAGAGGTATCTGGGGGCCCACTCGGTAATACAACATCACACACAAGCCTTGCAAGCAATGTGACTTAGTGTAACTTACGGGATCTTGTATTACGGAACGAGTAAAGAGACTTGCCGGTAAACGAGATTGAAATAGGTATGCGGATACTGATGATCGAATCTCGGGCAAGTAACATACCGAAGGATAAAGGGAATGACATACGGGATTATATGAATCCTTGGCACTGAGGTTCAAACGATAAGATCTTCGTAGAATATGTAGGATCCAATATGGGCATCCAGGTCCCACTATTGGATATTGACCGAGGAGTCTCTCGGGTCATGTCTACATAGTTCTCGAACCCGCAGGGTCTGCACACTTAAGGTTCGACGTTGTTTTATGCGTATTTGAGTTATATGGTTGGTTACCGAATGTTGTTCGGAGTCCCGGATGAGATCACGGACGTCACGAGGGTTTCCGGAATGGTCCGGAAACGAAGATTGATATATAGGATGACCTCATTTGATTACCGGAAGGTTTTTGGAGTTACCGGGAATGTACCGGGAATGACGAATGGGTTCCGGAGTTCACCGGGGGGCACCCACCCCGGGGAAGCCCATGGGTGTTTGGGGTGCTGCACCAGCCCTTAGTGGGCTGGTGAGACAACCCAAGAGAGGCCTATGCGCATAGGAAAGAAAATCAAAGAGGAAAGGAAAAAAAAGAAGGAGGTGGGAAAGGGAAGGACTCCACCTTCCAAACCAAGTGGATTTCGGTTTGGGAGGGGGATACCTTCCCCCTTGGCTTGGCCGACTCCCTTGGGAGTCCTTGGACCCCAAGGCAAGTCTCCCCCCTCCTCCTCCTATATATAGTGGGGTTTTAGGGCTGATTTGAGACAACTTTGCCACGGCAGCCCGACCACATATCTCCACGGTTTCACCTCTAGATCGCGTTTTTGTGGAGCTCGGGCGGAGCCCTGCTGAGACAAGATCATCACCAACCTCCGGAGCGCCGTCACGCTGCCGGAGAACTCTTCTACCTCTCCGTCTCTCTTGCTGGATCAAGAAGGCCGAGATCATCGTCGAGCTGTACGTGTGCTGAACGCGGAGGTGCCGTCCGTTCGGTACTAGATCGTGGGACTGATCGCGGGATAGTTCGCGGGGCGGATCGAGGGACGTGAGGACGTTCCACTACATCAACCGCGTTCACTAACGCTTCTGCTGTACGGTCTATAAGGGTACGTAGATCACACATCCCCTCTTGTAGATGGACATCACCATGATAGGTCTTCGTGCGCGTAGGAAAATTTTTGTTTCCCATGCGACGTTCCCCAACACCACGATGGCTGGAACAGGGGAGCCACAACGCCGGTGACACAAGCAAAATCAAACTCCGGCGTGTTGATGGAAGGATGCCCATGCACCCACGGTTCCATTTACCGCGTTAAACCTACTCGAGAGGAACTGCTGCTACGGCTCTACGACACTCAGCGGCGCCGGCGACAGAGAGCAACACGACGACGAATCTACGGCCATACACTCGATCTGCAGACAGGGAAGGAGGCAGGAATGATCTGCTCACCCCACAACCGAAAAACCGAGCCGGCCGGAGAGGAAGCAGAGGAAGGAGAGGAAGGAGCTGCGTCGGGGATGTTTGTCAGAGCGGAAGGGGTCCTCGACGAAGCAGGGGAAGAAGGGCCGATCTTGTCATCCTTGCACCGGGAATGGTTCCCCGGAGATCCCGCGAGCTCGACGACGCCTTGGAGAGGAAGCAGAGGCACAACAACAATGGCGACGAGCTTCTTCAAGGACCGTCCATGGCGGAAGCGTCGATCCTCTTACCTGAGGTCGTCGAGAAAGAGAGAGGGAGACGGGGAAGAAGTGGCGGCGGAGGACGAGGAATCCTAGGTTCGGCACGGATGCCAAGGGGGATTAAATAGGGGAAGGAGGAGGAGAGGGATGCGCCGCGGCCATGTGCGCGATGGAGCTCCGATGGAAAGCAGAGGGGAACCACACTGGGTCACTGACGAGTGGTCCCAGGTGTCGAGCTGGAAAGGAGGAAGAAGAGGGACGCGCCCTGGGCTACTGCGCGAGAGAGGGGAGGGAGTGGGCCGGCCTGTGGGAGGAAGCCCACATGGTGGCGCAGAATAGAAGGAAAAAACAAACCCTGGGGGTTTTCTATTTACAGGAAAAGCCAGAGAAGAAAATAAAGCACAACAAAAACTATTGGGGGTAAAAACAAAACAAAAATACCCCTGTTCATGGAAAAATAGGACCTATTTGAATAAATTAGGAAAAGGATTTTAGGAGCAAGTTAATATTTACAAAACAGGGATTGTTGGGCTGTTTTGTGAATATTTGCACCCTCTCAACAAAGTTTCAAAACAGCACAAACACATGATCATCTCCACCACCAAATAAGCTAAAGCAAGGACATTTAAAACAGAGAAGAAGCAAATATATTTGGGCTTGAGATAAATAGGAGGGAGAGAGTTTTGAAACCCTAGTTGAAATCCACAAGCCTCTACTAGAGTTGCACCACACCACTCAATCACAAAACCACATGTCACCCAAGATATCACACCTCCTCATATGATCACAATGCAACACACAAAGACATGGGCATGAAATGATATGGCATGAATGCATGCAAAGAAAGAATAAACAAGTGACATACATGAAATCATAACACATTGACTCTCTCATAACATTGACAAGGTGGACCCACATGGAGAAGGTTCCAAAAAGGGAAGGTTACACACTTGGGGCATTACAAACTCTCCCACAATACAAAAAGATCTTGCCCCGAGATCTACGCCTGAAAGAACTCCGGAAATTCAGAACGGAGGTGATCCTCGCGTTCCCAAGTAGCCTCTTTGTTGGAATGGTGTGACCATTGCACTTTGAGAAATTTGACAGTCTTGTTGCGGGTCTTGCGCTCAGTCGCCTCGAGAACCGCAACTGGATGCTCACGATAAGATAGGTCAGGCTGAAGATCGATGTCTTGAAGATGAACAGTGCGCTCGGGGGTCTTGAAGCACCTCCACATCTGAGAAACATGGAACACATCATGCACATTTGCAAAGTTTGACGGGAGCTCGAGCTGGTACGCAAGGTCGCCTCTCTTGCCAACCACTCTGAACGGACCAACGAAACGAGGCGCAAGCTTGCCTTTGATGCCAAAGCGCTGCATACCCTTCATAGGCGACACCTTGAGATAGATGAAGTCATCAAGCTCATAAGACATGTCACGATGCTTGTTATCATAATAGCTCTTCTGATGGGACTAAGCATCTCTGAGGTTGTTGCGAATGACCCGACACATCTCCTTGGCTTCTTCTATCAAATCATTCCCAAGGATCTAACGCTCGCCGGTCTCGGACTAGTTGAGCGGGGTACGACACTTCCTGCCATAGAGAATTTCAAACGAAGCCTTGCCAGAACTAGCTTGATAACTGTTGTTATACGAGAACTCCGCAAAAGGCAGAAAATCCTCCCACTTCATGCCAAAAGATATAACACATGCTCTCGGCATATCCTCAAGAACTTAATTGAATCACTCCACTTGACCACTAGTCTGAGGATGCAAAGTTGTGCTGAAGCAGATCTTCGTGCCCATCGCAGACTGAAAAGAGTCCCAGAACTTGGAAGTGAATATACTTCCGTGATCCGAAGAGATCATCATAGGCACGTCGTGCAAAGACGCAATCCTGGAGGTGTACAACTCTACAAGCTGAGCTGCGGAAATGGATTCCTTGACTGGAAGAAAATGAGCCACTTTACTCAACTTGTCGATGACGACGAAGATGGCATCATTACCCTTCTTGGACTTCGGGAACCCGGTGACGAAATCCATCTCAATGTGATCGAACTTCCACTCGAGAATGGGCAAAGGATGCAAAAGACCTACTGGACGTTGATGCTCTGCTTTCACCCTTTGGCATACATCACATTCATTTCCGAACTGAGCAATCTCACGCTTCATTCGAGTCCACCAGAAGGTCTGTTTCAAGTCCTGATACATCTTGGAGCTTCCAGGATGAATAGAGAGCAGAGAGTTATGAGCTTCTTCCATGATTACCTTTCTGAGATCACCTTTCGGAACGACAAGACAATCCTCAAAGAACAACGTGTCCCTGGCATCAACACTGAAGCACTTATACTCGGGAAGACTCTTTGCCACGCCAATCTTGACTTTCTTCACCATTGCATCAAGAAGTTGTGTTGCTCTGACCTGATCTTCCAAGGTAGGAGAGATCTGAAGGTTTGCAAGAAATCCCTGAGGTACTAACTGAATGTTGAGCTTCCTGAAAGACTCACAAAGGCCAGGCTGGAGAGGTTGCAGAATGAGACTGTTGCAGTACACCTTCCTGCTCAAGGCATCTGCCACGACATTAGCTTTGCCTGGCGTGTACTCAACACTCGGATTAATATCTTGGAGCATCTCCACCCAACGTGTTTGCCGAAGATTTAGGTTAGGCTGAGTGAAGATGTACTTGAGACTCTTGTGATCGATGAACACTTCAACCTTACGTTCCAACAAGAGGTGTCTCCAAGTCATCAGAGCGTGTACCACAGCTGCTAGCTCAAGATCATGCACATGATAGTTCTTCTCCGCTGGCTTCAACTGCCTGGAGGTATAAGCAACCACTTTCTTCTCTTGCATCAGAACTGCACCAAGACCGTGGAGAGAAGCGTCGCAGAACACCTGGTAAGGCTTGGAATCATCCGGAGGAACCAAGACTGGAGTGAAGGTGAGCTTCTCTTTGAGTGTGTCGAAGGCCAACTAACACTCTGGAGACCAAGCATACTTCACACTTTTCTGAAGAAGACTTGAGAGCGGCTTAGCAATCTTGGAGAAGTTCTCAGCGAACCTTCTGCAATAGCTTGCAAGCCCGAGAAAGCTTCAAAGCTGCTTCACATTCTGCGGAGGCTCCCATTCAACAATGGCCTGAACCTTGGACGGATCAACTTTAATGCCCTCGGCAGAGATAATGTGACCAAGATAGACGATGTCTTTCAACCAGAACTCACAAGTGGAAAACTTGGCATACAAGTTGTACTCTCTCAGCTTATCAAGCACCAATCTGAGATGTTCTTCATGTTCTTCCTCAGTTTCAGAAAAGACCAGAATGTCGTCGAGATAGAGCAAGACAAAGTCATTCTTGAACGGAGATAATATGTAGTTCATCAATCGACGGAATGCCGGAGGAGCATTAGCAAGACCAAAAGACATGACCGTATACTCATACGAGCCAAAACTAGTCCTCAAGGCAGTCTTTCGAATATCCTCTTCCCGAATGCGAATTTGATGATAGCCCATTCTGAGATCGAGCTTGGAGAAGACCTTAGCACCTTTCAACTGTTCAAACAACTCAGTTATGTTTGGAAGTGGATATTTGTTTCTGATTGTCTTCTTGTTCAATGGACGATAATCGATACACAGCCGGTCTGTGCCATCCTTCTTCTTGACAAATAGAACTCCACAGCCCCACGGAGACGAGCTCGGTCTGATCAGACCCAAACGCTCCTGCTCATCGAGTTGCCTCTTAAGTTCCTTCAACTCTTCTGGCCCAATTTGTACGGCCGTTTGCACACCGGCTCGGTACCTGGCTCAAGCTCAATCAAAAATTCAACTTCTCACTGCGGAGGCATGCCTGGCAGCTCTTCTGGAAACACATCTTCATGTTCGCAGACCACTGGGACTTGCGAAATAGGATTAATCTCACCCTTTTCATTCAAAGAGAACAGACGGATTGTATCACCGCGCGTCGCGAATATAATCACGTCCTCCGAAGAGTGGGTAAGCTTTAGCTTCACAATCAATCGATGCCTTGTTCATGGCCAACCAGTCCATACCAAGGATCAAATCAATGTCGGACTTGCCCAAGACATACGGAGAAGCCAGAAAAGAATAACTACCCATCTTGACAGAAACATCAGGAGCATGAGTACTAGCATGCATGAACTTGCCTGGAGAAACTACCGACAAAGAACTAGGAAGCTCTTCAACAGGAACATTATGCTTGGATGCAAATGGAATAGAGAGGAACGAATACGAAGCACCAGAATCAAATAACACTTTAGCAGGAATATCATTAACGAGGAGGTTACCCATGATCACATCTGACGAGTTTTATGCCTCGGCCGCATTCACCATGTTGACTCGAGCATGCCTGAGATTGAACTTGACAAGAGCATTACTTGGAGGTTTGCCTAGAGGAGGAGGCGGCAGACGGAGCTGAGAAGTGCACTTGTTGGCATAATGACCCTTCTGCCCACACTTGTGACAAGTAACCTCTGCTGGCTGCTGGTATTGAGTCTGAGGAGGCCCTTGCTTCTGATGCTAGAATCTTTGCTGAAAGACTGTGTTGTGTGGGTGGGAAGAACCACGGCCACCAGAATGCTTGAGCTGTTGCGAGTGCCGAGGAGAAGGAGGAGACACCCAAAACTTATGTTGCTTCTGAACCACCTGAGTAGAGGAAGAGCTGGAATCTCTGAAGCGCTTCTTAGAATTCTCCACCCTGAGCAAGGATGCCTCTGCTCTGAGAGGTAAGTTGTAGAACTTCTCGAACTCCTCAGGATCATGCAAAGCAAGAGCTAACTGCAAATCTTCTTTCAAGCCACCTCTGAACTGATAAATCTTGCTCTTCTGATCAGGGATATCCTGCAAGGCGTATCGGGCTAGCTTGTGGAACTCAATGTTGTACTTGTACACGGAATTACCACCCTGCTTCAAGCGCCTGAACTTCTCACGCATCTCCTCCACGAAGCTGGAAGGAATGTAGCGGGCCCTGAAGTTACGACAGAACTCATCCCAAGTGATCACTCTAGCGCCTTTGGAATCCTTCAACTGTTGCCACCAGATAGAAGCTTGCCCCTTCAACTGGAATGTAGAAAATTTGACGAAATCCTCAGGGCAAACATTGCTACACTTGAAATGCTTGTTCATATCACGGATCCAATCCTCGGCATCAAACGGCTGGTCACAGGAAGTGAAAGTCTTCGGTTGATTCAACATGAACTGACTCAGATTAGCAAATTGATTGCCTTGCCTTGCTGTTGATTAGCCCTCTCTTGCAACACTGTAGCAGCATCTGAGTGTTTGCATTAGTAGTAGCCATCACCGCTTGCCAAGCCTCAGCAGGAGGAGGCGGCGGAGGAGGATTCTCCGGAGGAGGAGGTGGTGGCGGCACATCCTCACGCCCTGGGTTCTGACGAGTTGGTAGAGCCATCCTGAAGACAGACAACACATTAGCCCACAGAATAAATTGAAGATATAGCTGAATCAAAATGACAGGAATATCTAAACAGGAATATAGCAATTGCACTCGAACAAAATAGTAAGAATGCTTCCTCAAAGTGACGGTCGACAAAATTCTGATTAAGACCACTTGCAAACAAGTATGAGCTAGAACTGCTCGGAACAAACATATGATCGAGATTTCATCCGATATCTACATGGATAAGATCGCATGGGCTCGAATTTACAGTAGCCATCCTGTGCAAGGTAGTGCACACGACATACGAAGTATCCCCGAGTCGTAGCGAGCTACAAGGACTCTTTAAGACACAACGAGAACCGCTGTAAGACGACCGTGAACAAACATACCCACTAAACATTGAATCCCAACCTCACATCATGCATCTGTAGGAAGATAGTCCTATAAGATACTACTTGATATCCCACCTATGAATTCCCGAAATAACTGGTCATGCAATCTGGTACACGGATACAAGGAGTAATATCACACAACTCCTATACTAACATGTCACCTGTATCACATCCGTCAACACACAACCAGAATCTCAGACCTTCATCTACAACAGACCCTCGTGATCACAACGATACCACGTATTGAAGTACTCCTGAACAATCTGCACCAGTACTGGGAACATCGGGGTTATCTCGCCACTACTAGTATTGAAGCAATAACGAACATCCTTCGTTCTTAGATACTCAGAAATCTAAAAGATGGCGATGTGCACAAGAATCCCCTGGAGCTCAACTCCCCGGAAGAAATCAAGGCAGGCAGGAGGCACCAAGACAGAACTCCGTCACATCAAAATCATATAGATTTCACAAATACCCGCGTGATCCTAAAAAAATTGAGCGAGAAAAGGAGTAGAATTAAGATTTCCTAAGACGGGAACCTCACCAGAGCATGGAAGAGGAGAAAAAAGAATCCTACTCTCCGATATAACTAAGACTCAAAACATTTTACTAGACTCGACTCGACCAAGTACGATCACACAAAGGATCCTATTGTCATAAGGCTCTGATTACCAACTTGTAACGACTAAGATGCGGTCCTTTCCGATTCGGGGAACGAGGCCCCGAATTGGAAAGAAGCGCATCTAAGCGTTTTGCAAACATGGTAACATAGCACATACATAATATCAACAGAATGACAATAAGGGATTCAATTGCCATCTCATAAATATATCAGAGTTACATCACACATCCAAACAAGGTAGTTCCGCTACGGACTACAAAACATGAGAAATGACTATGCTACTCTGCATGCTTGCCCATGATGACGACCACGCCTCAGTCTTTTGGATAGTTCATGTACAGGCGGTCGCTCTCCTCATCGTACTGCCACGCCAGCTGCGTGCCGTCGGGATCACCTGTCTCGGGGGTACCTGAACCTGTTGGTGTTGTGAAGGAATCCGTGAGCCACGGGGACTCAGCAATCTATGACCTCGGTGCCAAAACTAGTCAAGTTATTAGGTTGGAAAGGTGGAGTATTTAGGTTGCAGCATCCTAAGCTTTATATGGTGGCTAACTTACGTAGAACTTGAATTGAAGGTGGTCTATTCTAGCGGTTGATAATGGGTGATCACTAAGTGATGCTGAACACCTACCTACGTCAATCATAACCCCACCGTGTTCCCGATCGAAGATAGATCTTCGAAGGGAACAGTCACGGTTACGCACACAGTTGGCAATTTTATCAGCTTATGTTTAAGTTATCTAATACCGGATGTTAACAAATATTCCAAGTTGCCACATAACCGCGGGCACGGCTTTCCGAAAGATTAAACCCTGCAGGGGTGCTCCAACTAGTCCATCACAAACGTACACTTGCCGCAAAGTAATCCTCTATCACGAATCTCGTGATCTCGTCGGATTCCTTAGAGGAAAACCTCAACTCTGGGGAGAACCAAAGCTTCACCGGGATTCCTATACGCAAGATATATCGCTAAAGTAAGACAAGACTAGCAGGACCTCCCGTCGTGTCGACGACCCTGATAAGAGACGCGTATCTCAGTCTCGAGACATGACGGATGAGCTAGACGTCGGGATGGCTAAACCTCTGGGTGACCAGTGGGCCCCCGGACATCGCTCAGGTGGGACCAACACTCATGAGGAGCACTGGCCCGGGTTGTTGATTAAATTCCTCAGGGTAGCTATTCCCTATGCAGATTATTATTAAATGATTAGCAGATTAAAACCAATGGTGGGTCCTGTCGGACAAGTCTTAACACTACGCGATTTATCGAGGGGGTCCCCATAACAACCCCGAACATGTTAGGAGAGATCATTATGGAATCAAACACCAGTAGCCGGTAACTATGGCGGAAATAACGGAACAAAGCACTCGGCAAAAGGCTAGGCCTTCCGTTATTTACCAAGTATATAGGTGCATTAATTAAATAACAGATTTAACATAATGATATCAAGCTCGTGTTATCGCATGAGACAAAGCACCTGCAACTAGCAACGCTAACATTAGAAGCTTAGCAAAGCCTACTTAGCCATTCAAGATTTGCTAGGAAGGGATAAGTGTTTGGTTTTCATGGCAATTCAGGAGGCAATTATTTCAGTGGTAGCCAACGAGCATATGACAAGGAAATGTAATCTAGCATACCAAGTCTAGAGATGGAATCAAGGTCATATCATCTTGCATGTGATATCCTCAGCTTGGAACTGCTCTTGTTCGTCCTGCACGTACTCTCCCGAATCCATGTACTCATTCTCCGATCCCGGTGCTACCCAACATAAAAATAGCATCCAATGAACAACAGCACCTCAAGATGCAACAAGCACATGATGCATGAGATGAATATGAGCATGCACCTCTATTCTACTCAATAGCACAAGCATGAGAAGTAATTACATGTTCCTGGATATAAATGCATTCTAAGCTATCTTGACATGCATGAGAATGACATGATCAGATACATCTCATGAAAACGATGCAAAAGCATATAAAGAACATTACAAACGGAGCTACGGATCAACGGAAAACAACGAAACAAGAAATGAAGTGCTACGTGTCAAATTCATCACAACACACTCCAATGGCTCAACTGTGGTATTTCCAGGTTGCCAAGACATAAAACAAACCAACATGGATGGGGTGGTGCAAAGAATATCACCACAACATCAACTATGCACTCACAAACATCAAAATACCAAATCTACACAATCTGCCATAAACAACATCATAGCACTTTGTGAGCTACATGCAAAGCACCTACAGCCACCCAAACATGCTAAATAAGATATGTGGCAGTAGCTATCCAAGAGTACTACAAGCACAAGCAAAAATATCACACAATGGAGTTATACACAGAAAGTTACATAGCTGCTAACTTGCCCAAAAATATCAGATTTCAGGGACTTAGTGAGAATTCCAGATTCTCACTATTTGTTTATGCTTTGAAGCATTTTGACAACACCCAAAACAATATCTACAGGACTCCAAATGGAATGAAAATTTACAGGGAGCTAGACAAACACATAAGCTTCAACTTTCCAGTTGAAAGCTAAGGCTGAATCACAACACATTGACCTGCACAAGCTCATCAAGAGGAGAAGAAAATATAAACAAATTCTCAGACTTGGTGAAAATCTCAGATTTTCACTAATCTGGGATTTCAGCCACATGCCTACTTTGAATGGGCCCAACTTGCACATATGACTTCTTAAGCATGAAACAAAACCAACATGCCATAGAGGGGGTTACCCTCTAATGCCACAACAAGGAATCAACCTCTTGTGCACACCACATCTCATGGAACCAAGCTCCAAACATAGAACAAATCTAAAATAAGTCATCTCCAGAAAATGTTACAAAGGCAAAAATGACTTCACCAATGGATTCCTGGGATGTTTCTACCCCAAAAACATATATAATACCTATGCACTTGCTTGGAACAAATGAGCACAAACTAGAAAAGAAAAACTACATAGAATCATATGTAGTGAATAGTGCATCATCACATGTGCTATTCACTAGAACTATATCTACACAAGCATGTGCATATGTCCACAACATCAATGGGGTACATGAGGGGTAGACCTCATGCCCATGTGCCTTGGCACACCACCACACCACCACAAGTACAAGCACAACATAATATAACACCTACACATGAAATTGAGGACTCACACCTAGTTGACACCATATATACTACCCCATACTATATAAGCAAGATCATGAGCATATCAAGGCCAACATAACTTGGGCATGGGTGTGACACACACACATGCACACACACCACAAGGTATGTGGGGAGGGGGGAAACCCATCCACACACACACCACACTCTACTTGCACCACTAGGGCATGAGCTTAACCCACAAGCACAAACCACACCCTACACTAAATCTCATAAGATGCATCTACACATGCTAACCTAGTGCATCACACACAACAATACTATGCTTGCAAGTATGCAAACAACCCACACATGATCTACTACCAAGTAAACCTACACACCCACATAATATATAAACACAAACTAGCAAATTCACCAAGCACCACATGCTGATTTTGAGAGGAGGGAAATAAAAATAATACCCTCATGTGCAAAGCACACCACAACATCATATACACAAGTCAAAAGGCATATAGCTCAAAATGCAAAAGGGAAAAAAAGAAAGTAGAGGGCAGGAATCAAACCCTGAACCTCCTGGTGCACAACACTGCAACACACCACTGGGCTGAGATGCACTTGCTCGACAGATAAAGGCAAGAGAGCAGGGAATGCTCTCTATTGGCTACCGTGCTGAAAGAATTAAAAACAAAAGGGTACCGAGGGGGGAATCGAACCCGCAACCTGCGACTGGCAACAACAACGCGCTACCACTACGCTACGCATCGGCTCTTGACAGGGAAGGGGGCTCTCCTCATTTGAGCAACCCCTTCGGGATCCACTTCAGACCCACGGTGGCCGGAACAGGGGAGCCACAACGCTGGTGACACAAGCAAAATCAAACTCCGGCGCGTTGATGGAAGGATGCCCATGCACCCACCATTCCATTTCCCTCGTTAAACCTACTCGAGAGGAACTGCTGCTACGGCTCTACGACGTGCGGCGGCGCCGGCGACAGAGAGCAAGACGACGGCGAATCTACGACCATACACTCGATCTGCAGACAGGGAAGGAGGGAGGAACGATCTACTCACCCCACAACCGAAGAAACCGAGCCGGTCGGAGAGGAAGTAGAGGAGGGAGCCGTGTCGGGGATGTTTGTCGGAGCGGAAGGGGTCGTCGACGAAGCAGGGGAAGAAGGGCCAATCTTGCCGTCCTTGCACCGGGAATGGGTTCCCTGGAGATCCCGCGAGCTCGACGACGCCTTGGAGAGGAAGCAGGGGCACAACAACAACAGCGACGAGCTTCTTCACGGATCGGCCATGGCGGAAGCGCTGATCCTCTTACTGAGGTCGTCGAGAGAGAGAGAGAGGGAGATGGGGAATAAGTGGCGGCGGAGGAGGAGGAACCCTAGGTTCGGCACGGACGCCAAGGGGGATTAAATAGGGGAAGGAGGAGGAGAGGGATGCGCCGCGGCCATGTGCGCGATGGAGCTCCGGTGGAAAGCAGAGGGGAACGACACTCGGTCACTAACGAGTGGGCCCAGGTGTCGAGCTGGAAAGAAGGAAGAAGAGGGACGTGCCCTGGGCTACTACGCGAGAGAGAGGAGGGAGTGGGCCGGACTGTGGGAGGAAGCCCACATGGTGGCGCAGAATAGAAGGAAAAAACAAACCCTGGGGGTTTTCTATTTACAGGAAAAGCCAGAGAAGAAAATAAAGCACAACAAAAACTATTGGGGGTAAAAACAAAACAAAAATACCCCTGTTCATGGAAAAATATGACCTATTTGAATAAATTAGGAAAAGGATTTTAGGAGCAAGTTAATATTTACAAAACAGGGATTGTTGGGCTGTTTTGTGAATATTTGCACCCTCTCAACAAAGTTTCAAAACAGCACAAACACATGATCATCTCCACCACCAAATAAGCTAAAGCAAGGACATTTTTAAAACAGAGAAGAAGCAAATATATTTGGGCTTGAGATAAATAGGAGGGAGAGAGTTTTGAAACCCTAGTTGAAATCCACAAGCCTCTACTAGAGGTGCACCACACCACTCAATCACAAAACCACATGTCACCCAAGATATCACACCTCCTCATATGATCACAATGCAACACACAAAGACATGGGCATGAAATGATATGGCATGCATGCATGCAAAGAAAGAATAAACAAGTGACATACATGAAATCATAACACATTGACTCTCTCATAACATTGACAAGGTGGACCCACATGGAGAAGGTTCCAAAAAGGGAAGGTTACACACTCGGGGCATTACACTAGACAGTTTAATCTTTCCTAGTGAGAGTCCATATGTAGATATTGCCAAATATGGTAGCTTCTACATGTGACAATAAGTCACTTGTAGCTTATAGGAATCCTTGTGATATTTTCGAGCTAGCTTTGTGCATTGATGTTTCATGCAAGTACCTTTGTATGAATATGGGTTTTGGGGTAGAATCATCCCAGGAATCCATTGGTGCAATCACATTCCACTTTAGAGCAACTTCATAAAACTGTTATTTTCTGATGTGATGCCATGTTTAGAGCTTTACATTAGGTGGTGCTTTGGTCCTTTGTAAATGATTCCTTGATGGAATGGTAGTGGGTGAACCCCTCTACAGCATGGGACATTCATTTTCTTCTTAGGTTTTTGTATGCACCTATTGTGCCGTGTCAAAGTGGACACTTGGCTGAATCTGTCAAATTTGTGAAACCCTGAGAATTTCACTAAGTCTGGGAATCTGGAGTTATTTTCTTCCCCTGTTGACTTGTGTGTATTCGCTCGTGTGTTGGGCATTAGCCCATGCAACAAACTAATATTTGTTAGATGTTATGTTTCTAGCTCCCTGTAAAATTTCATGCTTATACACCTCCTGTAGATATCATTTTGGAGGCTTCCAAAATGCTTCAGAGGATAAGCAGCTAGTGAAAATCTGTAATTTTCACAAGTCCCAGTCTGTGATATTTTCTCCAAGTTAGTGGCTATAGATCTGCTCATGGGTGATTCTTTTGCCTTAGCTTTGTGTCCAGGGTTGTAATGCTTTTGGATGGCTTTAGTTTCATGCCTTGTTTGATTTATTTAGAGGGTGGTAGCTGCTGTAGATCTTGTAGACAAACTGCTATGTTGTTGTTAAAAACATTTTGTATGCTTATGTGGTTTTAGGGCTTGTGAGGGTATTGGTTGTTGGTGTGGTGTGTTCCCAAGCACCATTCCACCTGTATTTTGTTGCTTGATCATGTGGCAACCTGGTTACACCAGTGAGTGCCCATAAGTTTGTGTTTGTGGTTGTTTGTGGTTGTTTTAAACCCGTAGGCCTTTGTAACTTGTTTTGTAGTTTCCAGTTGATCCGTGACTCTGTTCATTACATTCTTTATATGTTTTTGCATCGTTTTCACGTGATGCACATGTTCATGCATGTCAAGATAACTTAATATGAGGTTCTGTCCAGAATTCAATTAACTCAACTAATGCATATGGAAGTGAATAGAATAGTGATGCATGCTTCCTTCTTCACACATGCATCATATTGGTTGTTGCATTATGTTTTGCTGGTGTTCATTGGCTGTTATCTTATCTTGGGTAGCACCGGGAATGGAGAGCGAGTACGTAGATTCTGGAGAGTACGTGCAGGAAGAACAAGAGCAGTTCCAGGCTGAAGAAATCACACGCAAGATGACCGTGACCTTGACACCGTTTCTAGCTTTGTTATGCTTAGAATCACGTTTCCCTCGTTACATGCTCGCTGCCTACCACTTGATATAAATGCCACCTGTCTTGCCATGAACCCCAAACACTTTCCATGTCCTAGCAAATATTGTTTGGCTAAGTAGGCTTGCTCAAAACTCTAATGGATAGCTTTGCTAGTTGCAGGTGCTATCACATGGGCATTTTGATATCATTATGTTCAACTGTTATTTAATTAATGCATCTATATACTTGGTAAATAACGGAAGGCCTAGCCTTTTGTCGAGTGATTTGTTTCGTTTTTGCCGCCTTAGTTTCGGCTACCGGTGTTTGATTCCATAACTGATCGCTCCTAACACGTTCGGGGTTGTTATGGGGACCCCCTTGATAAATCGTGTAGTGTTAAGGCTTGTGTGGCAGGACCCAACTTTGGTTTTAATCTGCTAATAACTTAATAATTAAATGCATAGGGAATAGCTACCCCGATGAATTAATCAACACCCCGGGCCAGTGCTCCTCATGAGTGTTGGTCCAAACTAGAGTCATGTGCGGGGCCTACCCGGGGCAACTCGGGACATTTCTATCACGCCACTGTATGTTGTGCTCATCCGTTGTGTCCTGAGACTGAGATACGCGTCTCTTATCGGGGTCGTCGACACGTCGGGCGGTTCTGCTAGATTTGTCTTACCTTAGCGATATATCTTGCGCATTAGGATTCCGGTGAAACTTTGGGTCTCACCAAAGTTGAGGTTTTCCTCTTAGGAATCTGACGAGGTCACTAGTTTTGTGATATAGGATTACTATGCGGCCTGTGGTAATTTGTAATGGACTAGCTGCAGCACCCCTGCAGGGTTTAATCTTTCGGAAAGCCGTGCCTGCGGTTATGTGGCAAATGTGGATATTTTGTTAACATCCGGTTCTAGACAACTTAAAGTAATTCTAATAAAACTGCCAACTGTGTGCGTAACCGTGACTGTCTCTTTCGGAGATCGTTCTCTGATCGAGAACACGATGGGGTTATGTCTGACGTAAGTAGGTGTTCAGGATCATTTAGTGATCAACCTAGTCTTCGGACGCCTTGCGTAGACCACCATATGTTACTCTGATCATCGTAAGCTAGCCACCATATATGCTTAGGTTGCTGCAAACTCATACACTTAACCTTCCTCACCCATTAACTTGGCTAGATTCGATACCAAGGTCATTCGATTGCTGAGTCCCCATGGGTCACAGATTATTTCAAACAACAACAGGTACAGGTACGCCTGACGCAGGAGATCGTGATGACAGCCAGCTGAAGTGGGAGTTCAACGAGGACTTTGGCAGATTGTACGTGACTTACCCGGAGGACTGAGACCGTGGTCGTGATCGTGGGGCCAACATTCGGGATTTCATAGTTTTACTTGTTTTCATGTTGTCGTAGCTGGACTAAACTATGCTCTGAATAAAGTGTGTATGTAAGCTAAATTCTATGCTCTTATCAGATGGCAAGTGTATGCCCTACTTGTCACTCTTTCAGTTATGTAATGTTATGATTATCTCGCTTGCGAAACATTTAGATGCGCCCCTTTCCCTTTTGAGGCCTCGCCCCCAAAATAGGAAAGGGTCGCATCTTAGTCGTTACAGAGGGGTCCATGTGTTGGAATTATGCCCTAGAGGCAATAATGAATGTATAGTTATTATTATAATTCCTGTATCAAGATAATAGTTTATTATCCATGCTATAATTGTATTGAATGAAGACTCATTTACATGTGTGGATACATAGACAAAACACCGTCCCTAGCATGCCTCTAGTTGGCTAGCCAGTTAATCGATGATAGTCAGTGTCTTCTGATTATGAACAAGGTGTTGTTGCTTGATAACTGGATCACGTCATTGGGAGAATCACGTGATGGACTAGACCCAAACTAATAGACGTAGCATGTTGATCGTGTCATTTTGTTGCTACTGTTTTCTGCGTGTCAAGTATTTATTCCTATGACCATGAGATCATATAACTCACTGACACCGGAGGAATGCTTTGTGTGTATCAAACGTCGCAACGTAACTGGGTGACTATAAAGATGCTCTACAGGTATCTCCGAAGGTGTTAGTTGAGTTAGTATGGATCAAGACTGGGATTTGTCACTCCATGTGACGGAGAGGTATCTCGGGGCCCACTCGGTAATACAACATCACACACAAGCCTTGCAAGCAATGTAACTTAGTGTAAGTTGCGGGATCTTATATTACGGAACGAGTAAAGAGACTTGCCGGTAAACGAGATTGAAATAGGTATGCGGATACTGACGATCGAATCTCGGGCAAGTAACATACCGAAGGACAAAGGGAATGACATACGGGATTATACGAATCCTTGGCACTGAGGTTCAAACGATAAGATCTTCGTAGAATATGTAGGATCCAATATGGGCATCCAGGTCCCGCTATTGGATATTGACCGAGGAGTCTCTCGGGTCATGTCTACATAGTTCTCGAACCCGCAGGGTCTGCACACTTAAGGTTCGACGTTGTTTTATGCGTATTTGAGTTATATGGTTGGTTACCGAATGTTGTTCGGAGTCCCGGATGAGATCACGGACGTCACGAGGGTTTCCGGAATGGTCCGGAAACAAAGATTGATATATAGGATGACCTCATTTGATTACCGGAAGGTTTTCGGAGTTGCCGGGAATGTACCGGGAATGACGAATGGGTTCCGGGGGTTCACCGGAGGGGGGCAACCCACTCCGGGGAAGCCCATAGGTATTTGGGGGGGTCACACCAGCCCTTAGTGGGCTGGTGGGACAGCCCACCAAATCCTATGCGCCAAAGAAGAAAAATCAAAGAAAGAAAAAAAAGAAGGAGGGGAAGTGGGAAGGGGGAAGGACTCCCTCCCACCAAACCAAGTAGGACTCGGTTTGGGGGGGAGAGTCCTCCCCCCTGGCTCGGCCGACCCCTTGGGGTTCTCTTGGACCCCAAGGCAAGGTCCCCCTCCCTCCTCCTATATATATGGGGCTTTTAGGGCAGATTTGAGACGACTTTCTCACGGCTGCCCGACCACATACCTCCATAGTTTTTCCTCTAGATCGTGTTTCTGCGGAGCTCGGGCGGAGCCCTGCTGAGACAAGATCATCACCAACCTCCGGAGCGCCGTCACGCTGCCGGAGAACTCTTCTACCTCTCCGTCTCTCTTGCTGGATCAAGAAGGCCGAGATCATTGTCGAGTT
The DNA here is from genome assembly GCF_904849725.1 of Hordeum vulgare subsp. vulgare. Taxonomy (NCBI): domain Eukaryota; kingdom Viridiplantae; phylum Streptophyta; class Magnoliopsida; order Poales; family Poaceae; genus Hordeum; species Hordeum vulgare. The sequence goes on along the minus strand of NC_058523.1, from coordinate 293,066,115 downwards.
GTACGTGTGCTGAACGCGGAGGTGCCGTCCGTTCGGTACTAGATCGTGGGACTGATCGCGGGATTGTTCGCGGGGCGGATCGAGGGACGTGAGGACGTTCCACTACATCAACCGCGATCTCACATCGCTTCTGCTGTACGATCTACAAGGGTACGTAGATCACTCATCCCCTCTCGTAGATGGACATCACCATGATAGGTCTTCGTGCGCGTAGGAAATTTTTTGTTTCCCATGCGACGTTCCCCAACACCATGAAGTAGCGGCCTTGTCTATTCCACCATGGCTTATGTCCACACAGAACTAGCCGCACTCAGGGTTGATCTTCACGAAGTAGGCGATCTCCTTGCCCGTACAAACTTCTTGGTTCAACTCCACAACACGAAGTAGGAGGATCCCAAGCAACACCTAACCAATCTAGGAGGCACCACCCTCCGAAAGGTAATAGATGTTGTAGAACGATGAACTCCTTGGTCTTGTGCTTCAAAAGATAGTCTCCTCAACACTAAATCACCCTCTCATAGATTTGGCATGGCTAGGAGAGATTGATTTGGTGGAAAGCAACTTGGGGACGCTAGATATCAAGTTTCAAATGGATGGATTGGAATCTCTTGATCTCAACACATGAGTAGGCGGCTCTCTCTCAGAAAAATGGATATGGCAAGTGTGTGTGTGTTCTGAGTGCTTCCTCTGCGAATGAGAGGTGGTGGAGGGGTATATATAGGCATCTCCCAAAATCCAACCATTACAACATTATTGCCCAGCTAGGTGACACCGAAAGGAATCTCGATGGACCGAGTTGCACTAAATGTGGCAACTTTTGAATTCTCGGTGAGACCAATATATGAATCTCGGTGGTACCGATTCGATGACCTAGGGCAGTTTGCAAATCTCGGTAGTACTGATTTTAAACTCGGAAATTCAGATTCTTGAAATAGAGATACTAGAGAGTTGGTCAGTGACTATGATATGAAGGCTTGGTGGCACCGATATGAAAGTTGGTGGTACCGAGATATTAGGGTTTGGCAAAGGTTTTGTTATTCGGAAAATCGGTAGGACCGAAATGGAATTCTTGGTGGCACCGATTTTGATGTGAAGGCTTTGGACACAATTTTTATGAGAGGAATGTTAAGTATTTTTGGTGGCTATCTCTAAGCACTTGAGCAACCAATTCATCATTAATACCTCACCCCCTTTTAATAGTATTGCTTTCCTATGGACGCAAAAGTGATTTTCACAAATATAAAACGTGGAGTCCTCTTGCTTGAAGCTTGGCCAATCCTATTCCTTTCCTTGCATCAAGGGGTTTCTCCTCACAATCCTTTAGCCAATGCATATTTGAACTTTTCTGAAATATACTTGGATAGAATCATTAGTTCAATGATACATATGTTGTTATTAATTACCAAAACCACCTTAGGGAGTAATTGTGCTTTCAGATCTCTTCGTGATGCTTCACTTGAACTTCACACAGCAACCTTGATGACAATCACCACTTGATGTTATCCTCCATGGGTTGTATGTGATCTTCCTTTTGGTGCATGCCCATGGAAACATACCTAACCCCACAAAGAACACTCACAAATATCATGGATTAGCACACAATGCGTAATGGATAATACTTACGATACCATGAGCCCGCTTGATCCCACTTGGTACATCTTCTATGTTTTGTGTGTTGATCAACTTGAATCACTCTTTGCTTTAGTCTTGATCAACCTTCCATCTTATATTCTCTCTTCATAAAGATGATGTCTTGAAGGTAAACATGAATGTTCACACAATCTTCTTCAAGTCATGCTTGCAATAGGCTCAACTTCCACATGACCAATCTTTGAATAAATCCTTGAATATCACCTTGGTCATCATATAAACTCCTTGAAACCAACAAATGGACTTCAAAAAATGCCTATGGACAAATCCTTCAAATAGAACTCAAGGCAACCATTAGTCCATAGAGAATGCCATTAATTATCAAAACCACACATGGGCACACCATGCTCTTTCACCAAGTTAAGCCATCTATGTGAAACTTAAAAGGGAAGTCAAGTGAACTATTTGAACAAGACAAGAAGCAACTAATACAACCGAAAATGAGGTGACTTGTTTTGATGTTTGTATCTACATCTCTTAGGTAAAATAGATGACACATTGCGCATCATGCAGAGACCAACTGCGTCCTGAAAGTTAAGCAAACTACATGGACATAAAATGGAAGTCAAGTGAATTATTTGAAGAAGCCAACTAACCAACCAGTGAGGGACGATGTTCTCAATGTGCTTCGTTGGCCGGCCAAGGCAAGCCGTCGACCACATGATAGAAAGTCCAACCACACACCCACAAGAAATGACCTAAACCATCGAAACCCCACCCAAAAGGACAAGAGTAGAAAGAAGCCATGCTAACCGACGAGATGGAGGACCAACCTCTTTAGCAATGACCCGTTGCGCCAATTGGCGCAGATACCAACTACAACCTACAAGTTAAGCGAACTATATGAAACTTACAAATTGAATTCAAATGAACTATTTTAAGAGACCAAGAAGATAAGCAACTAATGCAATAAAAAAATTAGATGAATTTTCTTTACGGATGGTTGTATGTGCATCGCCCATGCTCATCTCTTACATAATAAATCTTCGAAATGGTCTAAAGTGATTATGTTCATAATGCATTATATCTTCCATGTATGTTTACCATTGACAAACAATGACGATCGTTTCCCATATTCTTCTTTGGTCGGCCAGGGCAACCAAATTGTCGTTTCGCCCGACCTCCCTAGATATCCGACCTCTCTACTCGAACTAAGACATAACCATACTTTCTACCCATTCGTGTCATGCTCGACCATCCTAGTTTAGCCGCAAAACATATTTTGTCCTTCTGTTTATCAGAATGTAAATATAAACTTGTGGTTCTGTTGTTTGAGTGGGTTATTCAGGTTTTTAGTCCTCACCTACCATGAAACCCTTGCGTCTGGACAGTTCACATCTTGTACTGCCCGACATCGAATTGTTGCGGCTAGTTGAATGGAGTCTTATGTCACCTCTCTCACCCTTGACCAGGGGCGCATGGCGGAGCTCTCAACCTCGTCATCGTGGCCTCGCTTTCGCGGAGGCTTGCCGCCACGCCCCCTCACACACCACGCCCGCGTCCTCGCTCGACATAGCGACGGTCGAAGAATGGTCGTGTGCATGGAAAACTCCGGCCGAAGAGAGAGGGATTTGGCGCCGGAGTGATTGCGGCGGAGGAGAGTTGGAGCTTTACCGGCTAGGAACCCTAAAACGCTTCGTATCCGATATATATAGCGACCATGTCGAGTTTTTATGGGATGCCCGTACAAATTTTTAGCGGCCGAGTCTTTTTTAAACGATCTTCTTGGATCGATATTTTTAAGTTAGTTTGAATTTTACGGGTCGAAAGCTTATACAAAATCTGCTCGAGATGCTGCAACACCTCCATATCAGCCAAATACATACGGTATACGAACACGTGGTTTAGTTTGAGGACCTTCAGTTGTTTTGTTTTTGATGGAAGAACCTTCAGGCTGGCCGCTTTGTCGCTTTGGATGTTTTGAGGACCAAAGTGAGCTGTCTCGACAAATTTGAGGGCCATACGTGCACTTCACCTGAGAACGAACGTGCTAGGGATTTGAGTGGAATACCTTTTTTTTATTGAAACGGAGGCAAAGATTGCCTCCTCATCATCAAGCTTCCCAAATCTATCAATTAAGCAGAACAGAATTGCGGAGCGAAAACCGGAACAACCAGATTTGATCATCGCGTTCTAGGAGAGCAGAGCGGGCTGAGGGATTCGGATCACACAACCACACAACCACCGCGATCTCCAATCAAATCCAATGGTGCTGGTCTTGGCGCTGGGCGATCTGCACATCCCGCACCGTGCGCCCGACCTGCCCGCCAAGTTCAAGTCCATGCTCGTCCCGGGCAAGATCCAGCACATCATCTGCACCGGGAACCTCTGCATCAAGGTCAGTTCCCTTTCTTCCCCGTGATACATGCTCGATGCTGCGTGCGCATGATTGCTGCTGGATCGCCGTGTCTATGGTTTGTCAAATCTGGTTGACTGGCTAGTTCGTGAAGCCATGCTTATCGTTTGTTATACATATTTTGTTCCTTGTTCAGTTGTTGGGTGTCGCCGTGTTGATTTTGGGACCACGGCACTCGCCCTTGGCATGTGGACTGATTACCGATTGTCATAAGCTTGCACTTGCTTGATTGTCTGTACATGATGCGGTTTTGCAGTAGACGTCTGGGGGATTTGAGCTTGCCGAGGGAGTAGGCATGAGACAATAATTTCTTCTCTTGGTTCGGTTACTTCGGTATCTTCGCAGTTTGTTTTTCCGTTATGTAAATAATACCCTTTTCAAGAATTCGTCCAGTTAACCAGTTAACTTGCCGATTAATCCCTACTCGTAGGGTCACCGAGTAGCCGATTAATGGATTAAATGACCGATTAACTTGTCGATTAGCCCATTAATCCCCTACTCACCACCCAACCGAGCAGATTAATCCCCTACTCACCACCCAACCGAGCAGTTACCAGTTAACGATTTCCTCAACAATGGTAAATATCACGCCTATCTCTCACAATTATGCAGGCGGTGTTAGAAATTTGTATGATCATCATGTACCTTCCCATTCTGAAAAGTACCACGCTTACTCACATAACTATGCATGCGCTTCTATAAGTTTGTCTGATGGTCTCTACCTGTATAAATCTGTCATGCGGGGTCAACAGTGTGTCCAGAGGTGCAAGCCCAAGCAGGGACCCCATGGCCACCACGTGATAGGAGTACAGGATTAGGCAAGTCTAAGAGCATCTCCAGCCGTTTGGCCCCCCAGCGCACCTGCGATGTCGTTTGTGCGTTTGTGCCGTCGGTTTTTTCGGCTTGTGGGGGGAACACGTTTCCAGCCGCACCCCGAGGTTTCGGCCCCAAACGCACATAAATTCAAAGTTCTCTTTCCCTCTACCAAAAACAACACACGTTCGGCGATCATCATGCCACATGTCGGCGATCGAAATATGGCCAAATTCCGGCGGTCAAAAAGGTAGGAACCATAGACATGGAACTCAAATGGCAAGTTCCTCTCCTGCAGGGGTGGGAGAGCTCGGCGTAGGCGTTGGGGCCGTAGTTGTAGTACTCGGCGTTGGTGTGGGCGCAGTTGGCGTTGGCGTTGACGTTGTGGTCGCAGTTGCAGTGCTCGCTGTTGTCACCGCCGGTCCTGTCATGAGGTTGCGCTCCGCCAAATACCACGCCTTCACCTGCGGGTCCATCGTCGCCATGTCAGCTCTCATTAGGAACGTCAGGTCGGTGTTCCTCTTCTTCGCGGCGACGTTGATCCTGAGAAGGTTGAGCTTGACGTCCTGCTTCGTCATCAACGCCGACCACCTCACCTCGTATTTCTCCTTCCTCATGGCGGAGTGACTCCTGGCGTTGGCGATGCACTGTTCTATTGACGATTGCAGTCGTTTGGCAGCGGGCGCCGAGTCCCTCATCGCCTTCATTTTCTTGTTGCCATCAGGCCGCCCTTCTGCCGCCCTCGAGACAGGCGCTTCCAGGTTGTAGACACCGTCCTTGGTCTTGGCGAGAGCGAGCTGGACCTCTGTCCATTTCTTGCATGACTCGATCCTTGTGAAGACATGAAGGAACTTGAACTCGGCATCGATGCTGTCCTGACGATGCATGTCGAACATTCGGACCATCCGCACAGACGAAAGAACAAGTGTCGACGAAAGAACACGACAAAGAGCTAGGCCGGTGAGCCATGGACATACCTGGCACTCGACGTTGGCGCCGCTCTCCGGGCGAGCGATGACCTCCTCCTGAATCCCATGCCACTTGTTGCAGGCTTGCTGGATAGTTGGCCAATGGTTGGCCATGGCCTTGTTGCTGCGATCCATGTGGATGCTGGTGAACTCGGGGTCGACCATCTTGCGCTCGTCGAACGCGGTCGTGGCCCTTCTCCAGTATGTGTCGGCATTCTAATTCGCGCCGGTGATCGGGTTGATGCTGGCAGTCTTCCGTGCTTCGGCGAGACACTCGTCTTCCTTTGACGTCCACTTGACGCAAGGCTCGCCTGACTTGCCGTTAGACGACTGCCTCTTCTTTCTCCCTTTGCTCGCTGGCTCCGGCTCCGCCGGTTGTTCCTCTTCCACCTCCTCCTCGACAACGTCGTACTTGACGTCCTTCATGTCGTCGGCGATGTCCACCGACCACCGTTTCCTCTTGCATGCGGAACCTGGGGCATGAAGCGGCGGCGGCTGAGCCGTTCGTGATGATCTCGTTCATCTCGGTGTCGGCGCTGCTGAACTATGGCGCTGAGCTAGGTGCGAAGGGTAGGGGGCCACACCGTAGAGCCGACGCAGATGAACCTGAGTATGTCGACGAGTAGCCGTACCGGGCATTGAGGCCGGCGGTGAACGCAGAGGGGGTGCGCGGGAAGGTGATGTTGGGGTTGAAGCCGCCGAGTGCGTTGTTAGGAAGTATTAGTATATTGGTCTAGGAGTCCTATTAGTCTATGTTTACTTTCCTTGCACCTCAAGTCTTGTGTAATATATATATGCCCCTTGTGCCTTCAACAGAGATAAGTTGCTTTCCTAACATGGTATTAGAGCTTAGATTATTTTTTTTCAGGCGCCGCAACTCGCCCTCCCGATCCAATCTCGCGCGTCGCTGATGCTTTTCTTGTGTGGTCGCCCCTGCTTTCTCAGGGTGCAACCTTCTGGTCAACCGTCGCAACCCTTGTGCGGATCCGCTTGCAGGCCAACCCAGCAGCATGGTTTGCTCTGGTTCCGCCGGCCGCCGCCCCTCGCAGGATCCCGCTGCCAGCTGCTCCGTCGCCCGGATCCCACCACCTGTTGCTGGATCCCGTCGCGTCCACCTATTGCCGTCTGCTGCCTGCGCGAGCGCAGACTACGGACCCTCTGTATAAGCTGCTGCTATCTCTACGTGTGGCTCTGCTGCTGCACACGCGCCTGCAACTGGTTTTCCTACTGCTGCTGCTAGTTTGTTGTTCTACAAGCCGTGTACATGACGTGTGCCCCCGTGCTACTCTTCTCCTGCACGTCCATCTGCGTGCTATGCTGCTGTTTTCGTTGCCCTTTGCTCCTCTGGCCAACTGTTGTGTTCCTGCTACCTGCTCGCCAGTTGCTACTCCTCTCGTTGTTCGGTGATTTTCAACGTGGCCGCTTCATCTCAGGCATGCATCTTCCTTTGGTGTTGCGTGCTCTTCCATAGTTATTGTCTAGTATGTGTTCTTTAGTTTTCTATATTTTCCGTTGCGTTCACCAAATCCGTTGATATTTTGTGTTTCTCATGCCATGTGAGTCCACCATATCATTGTCCGTCAGCCTCTCTCCGGTCCTGATCCTTTCTATACAACTTTTGTGGCCTACTTGCCCTTGTTGTTTTGTATAGGATTTTCTGGACTCCTTTTGCATTGTCGATCTACGCCCATCGTGCCTTAACTGCCGAGCTTCTTTCGCCGTCGGTTGTCGTGGACTATGATTTTCTACGCAATGATGTATTCTCTTGATGTGCCATCTTCTTTTGACAACCCATCTTCTCTTGATACTTATGGTGTATCTTCAAGTGATGCGGTGTCTTCCTCTGATGTGCCATCTCTTCGTTATCCCCTTTGGCTTGACTCGACAGGTTTTGAAGACTGTTCATGCTACGACGACACTCTCAAGACGCTGATTTGGATTATCAATTTTTTTAGTATTACACTTCTTCAAATGCAATGCTATTGCATACGCTTTGCATTTGGGGGGGGGGGTGTTAGGAAGTATTAGTATTGGTCTAGGAGTCCTATTAGTCTATGTTTACTTTCCTTGCACCTCAAGTCTTGTATAATATATATATGCCGCTTGAGCCTTCAATAGAGATAAGTTGCTTTCCTAACACGCGTCACGTTGGCATATTCAGGCGAGGGCGCGTACCCCCACACCGGCGGCGAGAAGTTGGCCGGTGATGCAACGCTATGCTGGCTACCCCACGCGCCTTGTGGGTATTGGCCTGCCTGTTGAGGCGGAAGGATCTGGAGCTCGTTCGCCATGGGCGTGCGAGACGACACCTCCTGCTCCGCCGCCGTGTCCCTGACCTTCTTCATGTTGAGCCTATTTCGCTGATCGTTGGTGACCGCCGTCCGGCGATCAACGTCGGCCTTCCGCTGGCGTTCGTCAAGCCCGGGGCCTTGGCATCGGCGCCCTCGGCTTCCTCGGCTTGGGCGTTGCGGATTCGGTGGCTAGGTGAGGGGGCGCATACTTCTTCGGTGTCATGGCGGGCGAATCTGGGGAGACTGGCGGGAACTGCGGGGGAGATGGTGGATGGTGAGGAGGGAAAGGCGAAAGACGACAGGAAAATTGACCGGTGTCGCCGACAGTGCGGCCCCATGCGCCTTTTCGCTTCACCCGGTGCCCCCAGGCGCCCCCGGTGCGTTGGGCTCGGCTTGGGTTCGCCGGATGTAATTTCGGCCCAAACCGGCGAAAAACAAGGATCTGGGGGCGCGGCTGGGACATTTTTGTTTGCCCGGCGGAAAAGAAGACGCCCTGAGGGGGCTCTTGGGGGCGGCGGCTGGAGATGCTCTTAGGTTGTAACAACTTGTTATCAAAGACACCGGTTCTCAGGTCTGCCAGCCAAGCTCCTGTGGCAAAATGGCGACCATCAAGTAAACACCGATACTTACAGCAGTCAGCGCATCCATATCGAATATTGTATCCGATAGTGATTATTTTCTGATATGTCCCTGATACCTCTCAAGCTCTAGTAGTGCCTGTGGTGGGCTCCTTTCCCCGGTGCTCCCGCTCCCCTCCCCCCCACTATCCTGTAGAATTCTATCTAATGGAAGGCTGTTGATTTCCTCCTCCTCCCTTTGTCTCTAACTGAACTTTTATGTTTGTAAATTGCTGCTACCCTTTGGCTGTTGGTTCTTGCTTTTGTTGGAATCATGGATAAGACGATAGAAGATAATGGACTGCACGGACTAAATATATGCTAAATGGCTTGATGCTTAATTGAGAACATATTTTTTATATTATTTAAAAAAATAGTCAAACGTATCCCCGCGGTGGTGCTTTTCGGAAATGACGTATTCACGTATCCGTATTGCCCCGATACTGATACACGTATTCGTATCGGTGCAATCTAGGCGACCATTGACGAAATCTCCAAGCTTCTGGACCAGACAGTCCATGGGAATCCCCCTGACGCGCTTCCACAACTTCCTGAGAAACATCATGAAATGGTAGTTGCATCTCCCTCCACTCAAGGTGCTCAAGGCTCGCCTCATCTGTGGCCTGTGGCAAGTGCTGGTGCAATGAGCAGGTTGTGCTCTGCATCTGAAGCTTCCCGGGAAGACCTTACTGAATTTCAGCAGAAGTATCCAACCTTCCAGCTTGAGGACAAGCTGCTTTTGGAGGGGGGGGGGGGGGGGTGATGTCATGTGGAGTCAGCACTATTTCCGCAGGTGCAAGCCCAAGCAGGATCCCATGGCCACCACTCGATAGGAGTACAGGTTTAGGCAAGTTTAAGTCTTAGGCGGAATCATATCTGGGCGCGTGATATCTTCGGCAGCATAGGTGTCCACGAAATTGGACAATACCTAATGCTGTGGTGGGAGATCGAGCACACCACCCTCCAGGATTGCCCTGACAAGCTAGTCTGGAAGTGGCGATCGGATGTCGTCTACTCAGCGCGCAGCGCCTACTTGGCCACCTTCGCGGGCTCCTCCGGCTGCGATGCATGGGACCTGATCTGGAAAAGTTGGGCGCCGCCAAGGGTCAAGTTTCACATGTGACTGGCTAACTTGGACCGTTGCTGGACCGCTGACAGGCTGAGCCGCCGCGGCATGCAGCACCACCCCCGGTGCGTCCTATGCGACCAGGAGCCGGAAACGATATTACCACCTGCTGGTTGCGTGCCCCTTCTCGCGGCAAATTTAGCACGATGCCCTCTCTTGGCTCCGCCTGTCCTGCCGGCCGCCTGACCCGACCCAGGACGACAACCTGAAGGACTGGTGGCGTCAAGCCAAACAGGCCACGCCGCGGCCAATGCGAAAAGGGCTCGCATCGGCGGTCCACTTGACAGCGTGGATGATCTGGAAGCAGCGGAATGCCTGTGTGTTCGACGCTGCACAACCCTCGTCAACCCAGCTCATGGCGAGAATCAAAGACGAGGCTACACTCTGGGTCCGGGCAGGCGCCACTGGCCTGGGACTGGTCCTCCCCATGACTTGGGACGTACACTAATTTTCTTGCATTTTGACCCTGTACCTCTCCCGCTCGGAGACCTGTATTACTAAACTCCTTCATTTTCAATGAAATGAAACGCAAAGTCTTTGCGTTTTCTCGAAAAAAAAGTCTTATTTGAGTATGATGTTTTTTTTGTCCTGTAGAAGGTTTCCCTATTGTGTCAGGTCTGAGTCTGTTTAAAGAGTCCTGGATTCTCCTCCCGCAGCCCTATCTTCCCTTGCCATCATGGCAGGCAGACGCAACCTTCCCTGTCCCCGACCTCCCGCCAGCCACCACTATCCCCTCAGGAACTTAGGCCATGACATAATCTCTAAATTTAAATACAAGAAATCATATTAAGAAACTAGTCCCTCCGTTTCCAAATTTAAGTCTTTATAGAGATTTCAATATAGACTACACACGGAGCAAAATGAGTGAGGCTACGCTCTAATGTATATCTATATAAATCCGTATGTAATCCGTATTGAAATCTCTATAAGTACTTATATTTAGAAACGGAGGGAGTACAAAATTGTTGTCTTTCTCTGTAGTAGACTAGTAGTACGCTGGTCATGTTTTCTTTGATCAAAACATACATGGTATCTAAAGGGTACTGATTACTTTTTCTATTGGAGCAATAAATTTTAGTTCCACCAATCCTGAATGTACCTTTGGCTCCAAGTAATTAACTGAAATATTATTAATTCATCGTTTCTGTTTGTTCTTTTGCTCAGTTATAATGAGTTTATTTATTGTCTGATTGCTTACAGTAACTTATTTTACAAAGAATATCTAAATTTATTCGCACCATGCCCAGTTTATGAAATTTTCCTGACTCTTACTGAAAGAGTTATCACAATCTCTGTTCCTTTGAAAATATGTATCAGAAAGAAGAAAGATAACATTAGTGCCCACCTAGTCTTCGAATGAGCCTGCGTGAAGATTTTTTTACTAACCTGCTGACAATAGTACATCTATCCCATGGAGTTTTATTATCGGGGCGTGCTACGCGTCGGTCGGCAGATCTTTTTAAAAGATCCGCCGCCTAGTGAGCTGTCTGATTCGTTGATGGTATTTCTATCATTCCTCGTTTTATTTTTTCTGTAACAAAACTCTTGTTACAAAACTTTGTAGTCCTGCAACAAGACCTTTGGTGCAAAATTTTCTCTTTTAATTTTTTGTAACAAAACCCTCGTTTCGTTGCAAAACCACTCTATTTTAATTTTCTGCAACAAGACTCATGTTGCACAACCTCTTCTTTTCTAATTTTCTGCAACATGACCCTTATTGCAAAACCACCTCTTCTCTAATTTTCCGCGACAAGACCCATGTTTCACAACCTTGTTCTCTAATTTTCTGCGACAAGACCCTTGTTGCAAAATTTACAACAACATCTCTATCGCATCTAATTTTCTGCAACAAGCCCCATGTTGCAAAAATTACAACATCATCTCCAGCCGCTCACGCAATTGCGCAGACGTTGGTCTCTGCCACCTTCTGCAACAACACTGTTGTTGCAAAGATAAGATGAGAGAGATGTACGTGATCTAGTAGGACACGTGTTGAGAAACGGAGGCGGTGGACGCTCCACATTAGATCAGCCGGTTGATCATAATCATTTCCCTTTATTATTGTTTTGCAAATTTGAGTTTTCTTTCGACTTTTTCTGAGTGAATGATTGTTGCGCTTTGCATTTTTTGTGATGGTCCATTAACATCAAGTTTTATCTACTTGCACCTGCTTTTGCGAGCTGAAACGGTTTCCAGTTTTTTTTCCGAATGAACACTTAAGGTATACTACATCATGTATAGGTCTTAACCAATTTTATCACCATCTTATTTTTCATACCATATGCTTTCTACATGTGAATCCCAAACACATCAATTTCAAAAGTTGTATGGTATTGTTTGTGTTAGTCTTGTTGCACTGTCAATGCTATATTGACCTGTAAACTGATGAGAACCAACACCTTTGTCATGATGGGTTGCATGCTGCGGCTATCTTGTGAATCAGACACTAATATTTTGGCTTGCCAAACACTAGAGTGCCACATTGTAGAAGTGTTAATGCCTTAATGCAACCTAGGTGTTTGGTAAGCATGTGATTAATTCATGATGAAGTAATAGGAAGTTGGATGGTTGCGTGTCAAACTAATTGAAACCATGGGAAAAAGTAACAAAGAGAAGTCGATGTATTATTCTATAGGATTATGAATGTGAACCTGTGAAGTGTTGGGTCATGATGCTCAACATCGCAGACTATTTGTCGCTTTTCAACTATTTTGGGTCATCTTTGTGAAGAAATAGTTGACTTTGTACCATTTCATGTAGCGAATTTTGTTTCCTTGAGGCTGGGTATTGCACCTATTAATAGGGTGCTAGTAATGTTTCTTGTATGGACTGTAATTTTTTGCTTTGATAAAATATTAAGTCATAAATTTCTCAACATTCTTCTAGGAAGTTCACGACTACCTTAAAAGCCTTTGTCCTGATCTCCACATTACCAGAGGTGAATATGATGAGGATGCTCGTTACCCAGAGACTAAAACAGTTACTATTGGCCAGTTCAAGCTAGGGCTATGCCATGGCCATCAGGTTCGCTCTAAATTGATAATTTTGTTTTGCTCTTTTAATTTCTGTCATTCTTATTGTTGGAGAAAAAGTAATATTGCCTTTTGTTGTTGTTGAAAGTCAACAGTTAATACCTTGATTTGGAGTTCTTGTTGTTGACAAATTATAAACAGACACTTTTTATGCTGTACACCTCTGAGAACTGGTCAAGTTTCTATTACTAGGAGATGTTTGTCAGTTTCTCTTGTTGGCATGTTTTCTTGATGTAATAATTGTTAGGTGATGTTTTGTTAAAGAGCTGTAGTGTTCTTTCTTTTTTTACTTCAAGAGCTGTAGTTTTAATTTAATTACAGTAGAAATGTAGAATTACAGGGAGGTTGGTAATGCTTGGTTGATGCTGTTAGTGCTAATCTTGTTACATGGTTTGGTTCAGATATTACACTAGTCATTAGGTGGTTGCATTAGTTGAGTAGTAGGCTCTCCATGTCACGTCTAATTATCATTCTTCTTTGTTAGCTAGTTAGTTAGGCACCAGCCGTAACTTGTGCGACCCGTGCATGCATTTGCATGGGCCTGGTGAGATGCATTCGTTTGCATCGGGTTGTTTCCTTCTCTTTAGCATCGCGTGGTAGACACGTTCAGGAGCTCGTGGGATGGCACGAGCTAACCGGATCGTGGTGCTTTTGTAGGATCCCTACAGGCCACGTTTTCCCTTCTGTAATCGAATAATGGGAGATAGAAGAATAATAAAGAGAAGCCGAGAAGGAAGTTAAGCGGCACCAAAAAATCTCTCGTGTGTGTCTCCATGTGTTTCCTTCTCCACTGTGTACGCGTGTGTTTCCGGCCTGTGATCCAACAATTGGTATACAAAGCTAGGCTGTGGCCGGAGGCGAATTGGCGACGGTGTGTAGAGATGGGAGATCAATCACCGACGAAGAGCGATGCTGGCGGCGGCGGAAAGTACACGCCGCCGAGCAAGAGGGTCGGAGCCAGCGGCGCCGGCGATGGGACTATCGTCGTGGCGGCACCGGCGAGGAGCATCGGTGTGCCGATCCAATACCCACAGCTGACAGAAGGTAATTATCAGTTGTGGGCGGCGAAGATGAAGATCATCCTGAAGCCAATGGGTGTGTGGTCGGCGATCACCGGAGAATACGTCGATGAGGCCAAGGATCAGGGAGCTATGGCTGCTATCTCGCAGTCCGTTCCTGACGACGTGATGATGTCGATCGTGGAGTACGAGTCGACAAAAGAGGCATGGGAGGCTATCCGCACCATGCGCATCAGCGATGAGTGTGTCGTGCAGGCGCGCATCAGCCACTTGACAAGGCGATTCGAGAGGCTGACCATGGAAGATGGCGAAGAAGTTGGTGCGTTTGGACGTCGACTGACCGCGCTCGTCGGAGAAATCCAAGCGCTTGGCGAGGACTTACGGAGCGTGCAGTTGTCAAGCGGCTGTTCGCAGCGGTTCCGGATCGCTTCCTGCCGATCATTGGGTCAATCGAGCAATGGGGCGACGTCAAGAAGATGTCGGTCGCCGAGGCCATTGGGCGGCTGCGGGCGTTCGAGGAGAACGAGTTCGGACGGAGCCAAGACCGCGGCGACGACGGCGAGAAGTTGATGTTGGTCTCCCGTGCGCAGCTGGAGGCACTTGTCCAAGAAGAAAAGAAGAAAGGAGAAGGCTCCAGCAACGGCGGCAAGAACAGCGACGGACGCGGCGACAAGAAAAATCCCACGCGAGTTCGACAAGTCGAAGATTACCTGCTTTGAGTGCGGGGAGAAAGGACACTTCAACTCTGAGTGTGAGGCGTGGAAGAAAGAGAAGACGCTTCTAGCTGTCGCCGACGTCGATGACGAGCCGACGCTACTGATGGCCGTCGCATGTGCGCTTGCACCGGTGGCGGAGGAGCATGTCGCGGACGTCGTCGAGCCCGAAGGTATCAAGGTGAAGGAGGTGCTTCACCCTTAGCTGTGGAGGCCGAGTTGGAGGCTGCCATGGCTGAGGCTGAGCGGCTACGCGGGGAGCTGGCCGCGGCAAATGCGAAATTGCATGCCATGTCCGACGTTTACTGGACACAGACTGAGGCATTGGTGCATGCTAGTGAGGAGAACAAGCCGAGGGAACATGAGATGTGGGTCTGATATGCATGTCACGAATAATGCATGTGAATTCGTGAAGAAGGCCAAGGATTTTGTGATGCTGAATGAAGAGAACATCCAACCTCAGGCATGCATGGCTGGATCAGGCCACTCCGCTGATGCCTGGTGGCTTGATAGTGGTGCTAGCAACCACATGACTGGCTCAGGTGCAAATTCAAAGAGCTAGATGAAAGCATCCGTGGATGTATGAAGCTTGGAGATGGTTCTACAATTCTGATTGAAGGAAAAGGTTCAGTCTATGTTGAATGCAAGAGTGGTGAGCAACTGCATCTGACCGAGGTATACTTTGTACCAAGTTTGTCTAATAACATAATTAGTCTTGGTAAGCTATCAGAGGATGGCAATCGGATAGTGTTAGATGGTACATTCATGTGGATTAGAGACAACTTTGGGAAGGTGCAGATGAAGGTTAAGAGATCATCCAACCGGCTGTACAAGGTGCTACTCAAGGCATCAACTAGGGTTGTGCACATGTCACCAAGGAAGAGGAGCCGAGAAGACATGTCTCTACAGCAGCAGCAGCAGTTTGACATGGAAACACCACCAGGGAGCTATGGTGGTGACAACAGGGGCATCAGTTGGTTAGTACTGCCTACGGTGACAAACACAACATAGTCAGATGGTGCAAGCGACGAAGGTGTCAATGTTGAGCCGGCCTGAAGGTGTTTCAGTATGCAAAGAAAAAAAGTTGAGTAACAAGATTAGGAAGGTGATTGTTAGTGCTAATCTCGTTACATGGTTTGGTTCAGATATTACACTAGTCATTAGGTGGTTGCATTAGTTGAGTAGTAGGCTCTCCATGTCACGTCTAATTATCATTCTTCTTTGCTAGCTAGTTAGTTAGGCAGGCACGAGCCGTAACTTGTGCAAGCCGTGCATGCATTTGCATGGGCCTGATGAGATGCATCCGTTTGCATCCGGTTGTTTCCTTCTGTTTAGCATCGCGTGGTAGACACGTTTAGGAGCTCGTGGGATGGCATGAGCTAACCGGATCATGGCGCTTTTGTAGGATCCCTATAGGCCACGTTTTCCCTTCTGTAACCGAATAATGAGAGAGAGAAGAATAATAAAGGAAGAAAAGCCGAGAAGGAAGTTAAGCGGCACCAGAAAAATCTCTCGTGTGTGTCTCCGTGTGTTTCCTTCTCCACTGTGTACGCGTGTGTTTCCGGCCTGTGATCCAACAGATGCAGTGGTTCAGTCAGGGAAATGGTTTTACATCCAACAACAAACAACAACAACAACAACAAAAAAACCTTTAGTCCCAAACAAGTTGGGGTAGGCTAGACGTGAAACCCATAAGATCTCGCGAACAACTCATGGTTCTGGCACATGGATAGCAAGCTTCCACGCATCCCTGTCCATGGCTAGCTCTTTGGTGATGCTCCAATCCTTTAGATCTCTCTTTGCACTCTTCCCATGTCAAGTTCGGTCTACCCGGCCTCTCTTACATTATCAGCATGCTTTAGCCGTCCGCTATGCACTGGGGCTTCTGGAGGCTTGCGCTGAATATGCCCAAACCATCTCAGCACATGTTGGACAAGCTTCTCTTCAATTGGCGCTACCCCAACTCTATCTCGTATATCATCATTCCGGATTCGGTCCTTCCTTGTGTGGCCACACATCCATCTCAACATGCGCATCTCCGCCACACCTAGCTGTTGCACATGTCGTCTTTTAGTCGGCCAACACTCAGCACCATACAAGATTACGAGTCGAACCGCCGTCCTATAGAACTTGCCTTTTAGCTTTTGTGGCACCCTCTTGTCACAGAGAATGCCAGAAGCTTGGCGCCACTTCATCAATTCGACTTTAATTTGATGGTTCACATCTTCGTCGATATCCCCATCCTTCTGCAACACCGACCCCAAATATCAAAAGGTGTCCTTCTGAGTCACCACCTGCCCATCAAGGCTAACACCTCCCTCCTCCTCGTGCCTAGTAGTACTGAAAGCGCACCTCCTGTACTCGGTCTTAGTTCTACTAAGTCTAAAACCTTTCGATTCCAAGGTTTGCCTCCATAACTCCAACTTCCTGTTGACCCCCGTCCGACTATCATCGGCTAGCACCACATCGTCCGCAAAGAGCATACACCATGGGATATCTCCTTGTATATCCCTTGTGACCTCATCCATCACCAAGGCAAAAAGATAAGGGCTCAAAGCTGACCCCTGATGCAGTCCTATCTTAATCGGGAAGTCATCAGTGTTGTCATCACTTGTTCGAACACTTGTCACAACATTATCGTACATGTCCTTGATGAGGGTAATATACTTTGCCGGGACTTTGTGTTTCTCCAAGGCCCACCACATAACATTTCGCGTATCTTACCATAGACCTTCTCCAAGTCAATAAACACCATATGCAAGTCCTTTTGCTCCTACATCTCTCCATAAGTTGTCGTACCAAGAAAATGGCTTCCATGGTCGACCTCCCAGGCATGAAACCAAACTGATTTTTGGTTATGCTTGTCACTCTTCTTAAGTGGTGCTCAATGACTCTCTCTCATAGCTTCATTGTATGGCTCATCAATTTAATTCCACGATAATTAGTACAACTCTGAACATCCCCCTTGTTCTTGAATATTGGTACTAATATACTCCGTCTCCATTCTTCTGGCATCTTGTTTGCCCGAAAAAAAAGGTGGAAAAGTTTGGTTAGCCATACTATCTCTATGCCCCCGAGGCCTCTCCACACCTCAATGGGGATACAATCAGGGCCCATCGCCTTGCCTCCTTTCATCCTCTTTAAAGCCTCCTTGACCTCTGACTCATGGATTCGTCGCACAAAACGCCCGCTAGTATCATCAAAGGAGTCGTCCAGATCAATGGTAGAGCTCTCACTCTTCACATTGATCAGCTTGTCAAAGTACTCCCTGCCATCTATGCTTAATCTCCTCGTTCTTCACCAGGAGTTGCTCTGCTCCGTCCTTGATGCACTTGATTTGGTCAACACCCCTTGTCTTCCTCTCTCGGATCTTGGCCTTCTTATAGATGTCCCTTTCGCCTTCCTTCGTGTCTAACCGTTGGTAGAGGTCCTCATATGCCCGACCTCTTGCTTCACTCATAGCTCGCTTTGCGGCCTTCTTTGCCATCTTGTACTTCTCTATGTTGTCTACACTCCTATCCATATATAGGCGTCTGAAACAATCTTTCTTCTCCTTAATTGCCTTCTGGACATCATCGTTTCACCAACAGGTATCTTTAGCTTCTCTTCTAACTTCCCCTGGACATTCCAAACTCCTCCGAGGCGACCTTATGAATGCAAGTCGCCATCTTCATCCACGTTGTTTGCATCAGCCCCTTCCTCCCAAGGGCCCTCCTTAATGACCGTCTCCTTGAACGCGTGAGCTACCTCCCCCCTTGAGCTTCCACCACTTCGTTCTAGTGACTTTGGCACCCGAATCCGAAAGCGGAAGTCAACAACCACAAGCTTATGCTGAGGGACAACACTCTCTCCTGGTATCACCTTACAGTCTAGGCATGCACGCCTCTCTTCTCTTCTCGCGAGGATGAAATCAATCTGGCTAGAGTGTTGCCCACTATTGTAAGTCACTAGATGTGATTCTTCTTAAAGAGGGTGTTAGCTACTATCATGTCATAGTCTAGCGCAAAGCTTAAGACGTCTTCTCCTTGATTCCTGATGCCATAGCCAAATCCCCCATGCACCCCTTCAAAACTTGTGTTAGATGTGCCCACATGGCCATTGAGGTCTCCTCCTATGAAGAGCCTCTCGCCAATCGGTACATTCCTAACCATATCCTCCAAGCCTTCCCAGAACTCCCTCTTGGTGTTCTCATTGTGGCCTACTTGCGGGGCATACGCGCTGATAGCATTGAGAACTAAGTCCCCAACTACCAGCTTGACCAGGATAATCATGTCCCTCTTGACATCTACCACTCCATACTTGAGGCTCTTGCTGATCAAGATGCCTACTCCATTTTTGTTTGCAACCGTCCTCGTGTACCACAGCTTGAAGCCGGTACCCTCCACCTCCTTTGCCTTCTATCCCGTCCACTTGGTCTGTTGGACGCAAAGGATATCAACGCCTCTCCTCACCGCTGTATCAACTACATCCCGAAGCTTACCTGTCAGAGACCCTACGTTCTAGCTACCTAAGCGAATCTTCCTAGGCTCGGCTAGCTTCCTTACCCTTCGCACTTGTCGAGTCAAATGCGAAGACCCTTGCTCATTTTCCGCTACACTCGGGCGCTGATGTAGCGCACCACTAAGGATGCTACGACCCGATCCTTGCTCACTTGCCACCGTATCTAGCTCACGATACGGCGCGCCACCTGGGGGGTGACGGCCCAGCCCTTGCCCATTTTCCACCACACCCGGGTTTCGATTTGGCACGTCGCTGAGAGGGTTATGCCCCAACGAAAATCTTTTGGGTTTCATCTCCATAAGAGTGGCTGAGTTTTGACGCTGGCTCGCCAAGCCTATCACAACCCTCCTCCTTTACCCGGGCTTGGGACCGGCTATATTGAGACAACATAGGCGGAGTTAGGGAAATGGTTTTACATCCCATGTGTTCTTTTGAGGAAGTGGTATAATAAGAGTTACCGGGATCACATCCCAAAACATCGGCGACGACCTCGGGTCGGCTCCTCAAATTGTAAGCAGCGATGATTGTTGTTAGCGGGCGAATTGATTGAGATGTTGCAATCTAGAAGCCGTTGTGTGTTCAAATGATCTAAGGTCCATTGAAGGACCAAACGTGCCCTTCAAAGGTCGACGACTGATGGACCTCATGTGGTTTAGCACTGACTTGAGTAATGGAGTGAATGAGGGTGCACACAATTTTCTTTCCACATATTTCTGCATCCCATATTTACATCCAAGCAATAGATTGATAAACCATGTCCATGAAGTGATATGATACTCCCTCTATAAGGATATTAAGCACGCTCAGTATATTGAACTTTCACCTTTGCAGGGTCATGCACAATGCATGATAGTTGGTTTGTTCTGTCTACTTTATTCACCTGCACCATATCATGCACACCGCTGACAATTGAGTATGCTAATGCCTCTTCTGTTCTACTAAATGTCATCTTTGAATGTAATTTGCCAACAATCTTTTTTTCTCCCAAGAAATCACAAAAGCCTTGTTTCATTGCATTGATAAAAAGAATAGTTTGTACAAACCCGAAGATGGGCAACACCCAGAGAATACAACCCGACGGTTGTAGTTGTTAGGCAAGGGAAATGCCGGAAGCAAGGCGCTAGACCCCTCGCACTTGTCGTTGGCCATTGCCCAACCTCCGTTTTGAATGTGTCAAGCAGGTGTATCAAGCTGAGCCACGCCTTGTCGAAGATGATCACGTTTTGATGCTTCCAGATGCACCAAGCTGCCAGCATTATAACTGAGAACGGGCTAGGTGTGGATTGAATGTCAATTTAGTTGCCACCAACCCACAAAATCAACAATCACAACACGCGAGGGGTGAGGGTGGGGAGGGGGAGCGGTCAATCGGATCCAGGAGAGCAACTCATGACACCATGCGCGAGAAATAACAACCGGTTAGGAGATGAGCCATTGTCTCCAACTGGTCGCAAAGCATGCAATGAGAAGCATGATGGAGACCCCGCCGCGCAAACCGCTAGGAAGTCCAATAACGATTCGGGCAAGCTAGCCAACGGAAGAACTTGAATCGGGACGAGGTCAGGTGTACTAAATCAGCTTTCAAGAGCTTGAACCCATCGCTCCTTGAAAGAGTGTCGTAAGAGCTCTTGGAAGTGTACTGGTCGTCCACAGTCTAATGCCAAAGAAGGATGTCTAGGGTGGTGGTTAGTTGCATCATGCACAACTATCGCAAGATTTTGACATATTGCCCTAAGGCCAGGGGCGTCAAGCCCCTTGATGTCCGAGATCCATCGGCGGTCGGTCAGGGCCTTTCGAATGGTTCGTCGCTTCCTGGTGCACTTGGAAACCAAGAGCACTAACTCGGGAGCCAGCTCCGCAATGCATCAACTATCAAGCAAGCGATCCACCCAGAATAGGAATGACTCCTACAACCATCTTAGTGGAGACGGCAAACACCCATCGCTCTTCTCGAGAGAACTGGAGGTCCAGACCTCTCCAAGGATGGAGGGGTTTGTGTGTATCGTCCACAACCAGCGAACCCTGAGGCCAATTGTTGTGCGGCCAAGGTCTGGAACACCCAAGCTCCCCCAGCGAAGGGACCTACACACCCGCAACTAGTTGACATGACAATGGTCACCGTCGTGCCCACCTAGAGGAAACCCCGCAGGATCTTGTCCATTTGCTTTTGGGTCTTTTTGTGCATGCCTAGGACTTCTAACTGGTGCAAAGGCATGATGGTCAGGACCAACTTGACCAAGGTGAGACGCCCTGCCTTTGCCGTCATGGATTCCGAGGCGGTGGCGATCATGTCTTCCAAAGGTTGGAAAGCCTCACACGAGCACTTCCTGAGCTTGAATGGGATCCCGAGGTACTTGATCAGGAAAGGAGCTAGCCGACACTCACCGATGTCTCCTCCAGGGCCTTCTCCAAACACCTAACGGGGGACATTGAGCATTTGCAAAGTTGGTGTGCAACACCGAAGCGTGTGCATCCAAGCTGTGGACAATGGACAATTTCACCCTATCCATGTTGTAGAAGATGTCAACATTGCCCGCGTACAGTGAGACTGAGTTGTCAGGTCGCGTGATGCGAGGCGACGGAGCAATCCGAACTCTCTTAACAACAACAATAACAACAACAACAACAACAATAACGACAACAAGAACAAAGCCTTTAGTCCCATACAACACGGAGCAAGGTGTCCACGAGGTCGACAGAGACATGGATTCGACACCGGCCTCGGCACGCAGCGCCGCTTCGTCGCCCACGTCTACACCTGGAGGGACACCTCCCGTGGCGTCCACATCGGTGGTGAGCACGCACGGGACACCACAGGTCGAGCCGGCGATGCCGGCGGCTGAGCGCGAGATCCGCTAGGCCACTCCACCGACTCATGTCGATGGCCGTGATGTGGATCCGGGGAACATCCGCTACCGTCGCCTCTCCTGCGTCCTCGACGAGACTGAGGGGGAGGCTGTCCGTGAAGCGATGGAGCGCTGCCTTCTCAGTGCTGAGGAGCCAGCGACTATCATCGAGGTGCTGGCCGACGCCGACTGGAAGAGGGCCATGGACGCAGAGATGGACTCCATTGCTGAGAACTCGCACTTGGGAGCTCGCCACGCTCCCGCGTGGACACAAGGCGATCGGGCTTAAGTGGGTTTACAAGGTGAAACGTGACCCCGACAGCAATGTCACCAAGCACAAGCCGCATCTAGTGGCTAAGGGCTATGCACAGAGGGAGGGAGTGGACTTCGAGGAGGTATTTGCTCCCGTGGCCCGCATGGAGACTGTCCGCCTCTTCCTTGCACTCGTCGCGCGTAAACCTGGGAATGGTTATTAAAAAACCGGGTGTAACGGTTCGGTTATTACTTTGGGTTTGATTGGTTTAGGTTTTATTGGGCTGAGCTTTTTTTAGTTTGGTTTTGGTTTGGGTATGTGGAGAAACCAGTTTGGGTATAGTTGGTTATGGGTTTAAACAGTTTGGTTATAAACGGTTATAAACTATGGGTCCAAACCGGTTTCTAGGCATTGGTTATGTGCAATAACCAATGATGACCGAGAATGAATATCTTTGATCCGCATGCATGTTGTAATGCACTGTGTAACTATGTATTATGGGGAAATACCACATGAAAATCGGAAGTGTTTGCTTGTGCTTTGGTAAGTAATTTTGTTTTAATACACTTGTTAGTGAGCTATACAGACGTGGGCATTTTTTTTGCCTTTTGTTGTGTGTTGACTATATCTCAAGGATAACTTTGTTCTTAAACTGTTGTAGATGCACTTATGCCTTTTCTATCTCATTTGCTTCTTAACTTGTCAATTTGTGCAATTATATGTACATTAAAGCAAACCCATAGTTATGTATTGGTTTTAAACCCACGGTTATGTATTGGGTTTAAGTTGGTTTGGGTGGAAAAAATAATGGGTTTAGTTCTGGTTGGGCTGAAAATGACATCAAATGGGTATGGGTTAAGTATGGTTTTGAGAGATAAATGTATGGGTATAGTTCAAGTATGGTTCAAGTATGAAACCATTCTCAGGTTTAGTCGCGCTCTCCGGATGGGAGGTGCACCACATGGACGTAAAGTCTGCATTCCTCAACGACGATCTCATGGAGGAGGTGTATGTTGGACAGCGGCTGGGCTATGTCATCGCTGGGAGGGAAAACCAAGTGCTGAAGCTATCAAAAGCTCTGTATGGTCTGCGCAAAGGGCTAAGGGCATTGTATGCAAAGCTGCATGAGACTCTAGACATGCTTAGGTTCACACGTAGCCCCCTGGAACATGCAGTTTACCGGCGGGGAGACGCGCAGTCATACTTACTGGTAGGTGTGTATGTGGATGACCTGATCATCACTGGCACTGACAAGGAACATATCACTCAGTTCAAGGGCCAGATGCAGGAGTTGTTAAAGATGAGCGACCTCGGCCTCCTAAGCTACTACTTGGGGATGGAGGTAGTTCAGTCAGAGGGCTCGATCACGTTGAGTCGGCGAGGCTATGCAGAGAAGATACTTGAGCTGGGCGGTATGGCTGGGTGCAATAGCTCTCACACCCTAATGGAGTGCAGACTCAAGTTGAGGAAGGAAGATGGAGCCAAACCTTGTGATTCTTCCCTCTACCGTAGCATCATTGGGAGCTTAAGGTACCTGACACACACGAGGCCTGACATCACTCACTCAGTGGGTATAGCAAGGGTTCATGGAGAAGCCGACTATGACTCATTGGACGGCAGTGAAGCAGATCCCGCGGTACATTCAGGGCACCCTGGGCTATGGCTGCTACTATGCACGAGGAGGGACAGGTGATCTGCTGGGATACAGCGACAACGATCATGCCAGTGATGTTGGAGACAGGAAAAGCACCTCAGGGCAGGTATTCTTCTTCGGTGGAAATCTTATCTCATGGACCTCCCAGAAACAGAAGGTGGTGGCAATCAGCTTGTGTGAAGCTGAATATGTGGCAGCTGCGGCGGCAACCTGTCAAGGCCTTTGGCTAACCCGCCTGATCGCTGAGATGAAGGGAGAAACCCAGCAAAGTTCAAGCTTATGGTGGATAACAAATCAGCCATAGTGCTTTCAAAGAACCCCATCCACCATGACAGGAGTAAGCACATAGATGTGAAGTTTCATTTCATCCGTGACTGTGTGTCCATGACAGGAGTAAGCACATAGATGTGAAGTTTCATTTCATCCGTGACTGTGTGGAGGAAGGAGAGCTGGAACTTGATCATGTAGGCACTAGTGATCAGCTCGCCGATATTCTGACAAAGGCCCTGGGTCGAGTGTGACATGTGGAGATGCGGCAGAGACTGGGAGTCAGAGAGATCGGCAAAGGCTGTGGAGCTTAAGGGGGAGAAATGTTGGCATAAGCTCCATCAACTCGTAGATGTTTTTCTGTTTTGAATAACCTTTGCATGGCTGATGATGTGACACACGCATGCAGCATACCCGTAGGACGTAGGTGTAGGAGGGCTGAGTCGTATACACGATCACCTCATTGCTGTTTTTCTGTTGTAAGTTTTTCCCGGCCAGCGTGGCACGCTAGCGAGATGGAAGTCATGGGATGGCGTGACAATTCCAGAACGTAGCGGGCTGGCCGGGTTAGTTAGCTAGATAGATTGCTTTTGTAAACTTCATAACAGATAAAATAGAGAGAACGAAAAAGCTGGGGTGAGTCTGCCCGACGCAAAAAAAACCCACCGTCTCATTCATCTCTCTCGCCCCTGACACTTTGGTGATACCCCAGTCTTTCAGATCTCTCTTTACAGACTCCTTCCATGTCAAGTTCGGTCTACCCCGGCCTCTTTTGACATTATTAGCACACTTTAGCCGCCAGTTATGCACTAGAGCTTCTGGAGGCTGCACTGAATATGCCCAAACCATCTCCGATGATGTTGGACAAGTTTCTCTTCAATCGATGCTACCCCAACTCTATCGCATATATCATCATTCCGGACTCGGTCCTTCCTTGTGTGGCCAAACATCCGTCTCAACATGCGCATCTCTGCCACACCTAATTGTTGCACATGTCGCCTTTTAGTCGGCCAACACTCCGCGTCATACAACATTGCGGGTCGAACCGTCGTCCTATAGAACTTTGCCTTTTAGCTTTTGTCGCGCTGTCTTGTTACAAAGAACTCCAGAAGCTTGGCGCCATTTCATCCATTCGGCTTTGATTGGATGTTTCACATCTTCATTGATATTCCCTTTCTTCAGCAGCATTGACCCCAAATATCGAAAGGCATCCTTCTGAGGCACCACTTGCCCATGAAGGCTAACCTCCTCCTCCTCCTCATGACTAGTAATACTGAAACTGCACCTCAAGTACACGGTTTTAGTTCTACTAAGTCCAAAACCTTTCGATTCCAAGGTTTGTCTCCATAGCTCTAACTTCCTATTGACCCTCGTCCGATTATCATCGCACCACATCATCCGCAAAGAGCATACACCATGGGATACCTCCTTGTATATCCCTTTTGACCTCATCCATCACCAAGGCAAAAAGATAAGGGCTCAAGGCTGACCTCTGGTGTAGTCCTATTTTAATCGGGAAGTCATGAGTGTTGCCATCACTAGTTCGAACACTTGCCACAACATTATCGTACATGTCCTTTATGAGGTTAATGTACTTTGCTGAGACTTTGTGTTTCTCCAAGGCCCACCATATGACATTTTGTGGTATCTTACCATAGGCCTTCTCCAAGTCAATGAACACCATAGGCAGGTCCTTCTTTTGCTTCCTGTGTCTTCCCATAAGTTGTCATACCAAGAAAATGGCTTCCATTGTCGACCTCCTCCCAGGTATGAAACCAAACAGATTTTTGGGCACGCTTGTCATTCTTCTTAAGCAGTGCTCACTGACTCTCCCATAGCTTCATTTTATGGCTCATCAACTTAATTCCACAGTAATTAGTACAACTCTGAACATCCCCCTTGTTCTTGAAGATTGATACTATTATACTCCGTCTCCATTCTTCTGGCATCTTGTTTGCCCAAAAAATGAGGTTGAAAAGCTTGGTTAGCCATACTATCGCTATGACCCCGAGGCATCTTGTTTGCGCAAAAAATGAAGACGACATACCAGCCACCTTCTACATAGTCAGGTACATCCCCATGGGTTCTGGACTCTGGAGCTTCCTTTCATATGACTTCTAATTCTTTCACTCTGTCCTCTCTTCGATCGCTTGATTCTCCTGTTCATGTCCTCACCGCTGATGGTACTCCCCTTCCTGTCGTTAGTAGAGGCACTCTTACCACTCCTTATTCTGTTCCTGATGTTGCTCATGTTCCTCGACTTACCATGAATCTGTTTTCCGCTGGTCAACTTGCTGATTCTGGTTGTCGTGTCATCTTTGACCTTGACTCTTATTCTGTCCAGGACTGTGCACGCACACTCTGGTTGGGGCTGGTCCTCGCCGCCATGATTCTGAGGGTCTTTGGGAGTTGGACTGGCTTCATGTTCCTTCCGCCGCCGACTCTATCGCCAGTTCTTCCGCTTTGGTCGCCTCGGCTACTGTTTCCTTCCAGCAGTGGCGTCATCGACTTGGTCATCTGTGTGGTTCTCGTTTGTCGTCGTTAGTTCGTCGAGGTCTTCTGGGTTCTGTCTCAGGATATGCCTCTTTAGAGTGTCAGGGTTGTCATCTTGGCAAGCAGATTCAGTTACCATATCCACATAGTGAGTCAGTGTCTAAGCGTCCTTTTGATTTAGTTCATTTCGATGTATGGGGTCCGGCTCCCTTCGCTTCGAAAGGGGGTCATAAATACTATATTATTTTCATAGATGACTTCTCTCGTTACACATGGCTTTATTTCATGACTTCTCGTAGTGAGGTGTTGTCCATTTATAAGTGTTTTGCTGCCATGGTTCATACTCAGTTCTCTTCCATTCGTGTGTTCCGTGCTGACTCCGCTGGCGAGTATATCTCTAAGATGTTGCGTGGTGTTCTTGCTGAGCAAGGGACTCTCTCTCAATTCTCTTTTCCTGGTGCTCACGCTCAGAATGGCGTGGCTAAGCGCAAGCATGGTCATCTTCTTGAGATGGCTCGTGCATTGATGATTGCTGCCTCTCTCCCGCCTCGTTTTTGGGCCGAGGCCGTCTCCACCTCCATCTATCTCATCAATTTCCAGCCTTCTGCTGCTCTACAGGGCGGTGTTCCTTTCGAGCGTCTTTTTGATCGTTCTCCCGATTATTCGATGCTTCGCTTGTTTGTTTGTGTTTGCTATGTTCTTCTTGCCCCCCGCGAATGCACCAAACTGACCGCTCAGTCTGTTGAGTGTGTCTTCTTAGGCTATAGTGGTGAGCATAAGGGCTATCGTTGTTGGGATCCTATCGGTCGTCGGATGCGTATCTCTCGGGATGTGACTTTTGATGAGTCTCGTCCCTTCTACCCACGCCTATCTTCCTCGACTTTTTCAGTGGAGGATATCTCTTTCCTCACTTTTCCTGACACACCTATCACACCCGTCGAGCCTTTGCCTCTTTGTTCCACTCCCTCTGCTTCTCCACCTCCAGTCGACTTGTCGCCACCATCTTCCACGGTCTCCTCGTCTAGCATGTCACCAGATTCTACACCTTCATCTCCGGTGACTTCTTCGTCGCCACTCCCCGATTCTATCTTGGCGATTCCTCCTTCCATTGTTCCATCTTTTCCTCAGTGTTACACTCGTCGTTCACTTTCTGTGGATGCCTCTGTGGATGTCTCATCATCCTCGTCTCAGCCTACTTATGGCTTGCGTTCTTGTCCTCGTCCGCCTGTTGATCGCTTTGGATTTTCCATCGCTGGTGCTGCCGTTCTTGAGCCGACTACTTATCATCAGGCTGTTGTTCATCCTGAATGGCAGTTTGCGATGGCAGAGGAGATTGCTGCTCTTGAACGCACTGGTACGTGGGATCTTGTTTCCCTTCCTCCCGGAGTCCGTCCCATCACTTGTAAGTGGGTCTACAAGGTTAAGACTCGCTTCGATGGTTCTCTTGAGCGTCACAAAGCTCGTCTTGTGGCTCGTGGTTTTCAGCAGGAGCATGATCGTGATTATGACGAGACTTTTGCTCCTGTGGCTCATATGACCACTGTTCGTACACTTCTTGCCGTGGCCTCTACACGCCACTGGTCTATCTCTCAGCTTGATGTTAAGAATGCTTTTCTTAATGGTGAGCTGCGTGAGGAGGTGTACATGCAGCCACCACCTGGGTATTCTATTCCTGATGGCATGGTATGTCGTCTTCGTCGCTCTCTCTATGGCCTTAAGCAAGCCCCACGCACCTGGTTTGAGCGTTTTGCCTCTGTGGTGACTGCCGCTGGTTTTTCACCCAGTGTTCATGATCCAACATTGTTTATTCACCTTTCTCCTCGTGGTCGGACTCTTCTTCTCTATGTTGATGACATGGTCATCACTGGGGATGACCTCGAGTATATTGCCTTTGTCAAGGCCCGCCTTAGTGAGCAGTTCCTTATGTCTGATCTTGGACCTCTTCGCTACTTTCTTGGGATTGAAGTCTCTTCTACCTCTGATGGCTTCTTTATATCCTAGGAAAAGTACATCTAGGATCTTCTTGCTCGTGCTGCTCTTACTGATGAGCGCATTGTTGAGACTCCTTTGGAGCTCAATGTTCACCTCTCTGCTACTGATGGCGATCCCCTGCGTGACCCGACGCGTTATCGTCATCTTGTTGGCAGTCTTGTTTATCTAGCTGTCACTCGTCCGGATATCTCTTATCCGGTTCATATTCTGAGTCAGTTCGTCTCTGCTCTCACATCGGTTCACTATAGTCATCTCCTTTGTGTTCTCCGTTATCTTCGGGGCACGATCTCTCACCGTCTATTCTTTCCTCGCTCCAGTTCTTTACAGCTTCAGGCCTATTCGGATGCTACGTGGGCTAGTGATCCTTCAGATCGCCGCTCACTTTCTGCTTACTGTGTTTTTCTTGGTCGTTCTCTCATTGCCTGGAAGACGAAGAGACAGATTGCAGTTTCCTGTTCGAGTGCAGAGGCTGAGTTGCGAGCGATGTCTCTTTTGACGGCAGAGGTGACTTGGTTACGATGGTTACTTCAGGATACTATGCTCTTATCTGACAGTACAGGTGCTATTAGCATTGCGCGCGATCCTGTGAAGCATGGGCTCACCGAGCATATTGGTGTTGATGCTTTCTATGTGCGCGCTGCTGTGCAGGATCAGGTTGTTGCTCTTCAGTATGTGCCTTCCGAGTTACAGTTGGCGGATTTCCTGACGAAGGCCTATACTAGAGCACAACATGGCTTTTATCTCTCCAAACTCAGTGTTGTTCATCCACCATGAGTTTGAGGGGGGGTGTTAGAGTTATAATATAAGTCATGTACCCTTTTGTATTTATCCCAATATATAAGGGGTTTCCTGCATATAGACCATCACCTGTACATGTATATATACTGGCCTATGGCCTCATGGGAATACAAGTTGCTTATTCCTAACACTTCCATCCTCTTTAAAGCCTCCTTGACCTCCGACTCCTGGATTCGCCGCACAAAATGTTTGCTAGTATCATCAAATGAGTCATCCAGTTTAATGTAGAGCTCTCGTTCTCCCCATTGAACAGCTTGTCGAAGTACTCCCGCCATCTATGCTTAATCTCCTCATCCTTCACCAGGAGTTGGTCTGCTCCGTCCTTGATGCATTTGACTTGGTCAACATCCCTTATCTTCTCTTAGATCTTGGCCATCTTATAGATGTCCCTTTCGCCTTCCTTTGTGTCTAACCGCTGGTAGAGGTCCTCATACGCCTGACCCCTTGCTTCACCCACAGCTCGCTTTGCGGCCTTTGCCATCTTGTACTTCTCTATGTTGTCCGCACTCCTATCCAGGTATAGGCATCTGAAACAATCTTTCTTCTCCTTGATAGCTTTCTGGACGTTATCGTTCCCCCACCAGGTATCTTTAGCTTCGCTTCTACTTCCTTTGGACACCCCAAACTCCTCTGAGGCCACTTTATGAATGCAAGTCACCATCTTCATCCACATATTGTCTGCATCACCTCCTTCCTCCCAAGGGCCCTCCTTAATGACTCTCTCCTTGAGCGCCTGAGCTACCCCCCCCCCCCCCCAGCGCGCGCGCGCGTTGAGCTGCTACCACTTCGTTCTAGCGACTTTGGCACGCTTACAATCTAGGCACACACGCCTCTCTTCTCTTCTCGAGAGGATGAAATCAATCTGGCTAGAGTGTTGACCACTACTAAAAGTTACTAGATGTGATTCTCTCTTCTTAAAGAGGGTGTTATCTACGATCATGTCGTAGGCTAGAGCAAAGCTTAAGACATCTTCTCCTTGTTTCCCGATGTCGCAGGCAAAGCCCCCATGCGCCCCTCCAAAACCTGTGTTAGATGTGCCCCACATGGCCATTGAGATCTCCTTCTACGAAGATCCTCTCGTCAATCGGTACACTCCTAGCCACATCCTCCAGGCCTTCCCATAACTCCCTCTTGGTGTTCTCTTTGTGGTCTACTTGCGGGGCATACACGCTAATAATGTCGAGAACTAAGTCCCCAACTACCAGCTTGACCAGGATGATCCGGTCCCCACGTCTCTTGATGTCTACCACTCCAAACTTGAGGCTCTTGTTGATTAAGATGCCTACTCCGTTTCTGTTTGTAGCCGTCCACGTGTACCACAGCTTGAAGCCGGTATCCTTCACCTCCTTTGCCTTCTGCCCCCTCCATTTGGTCTCTTGGACGCAAAGGATATCAACACCTCTTCGCACCGCTGTATCAACTAACTCCTGAAGCTTACTTGTCAAGGACCCTACGTTCCAACTGCCTAAGCGGATCCTCCTAGGCTCGCTAGCTTCCTTATCCTTCGCACTCGTCGAGTCAAATGTGAAGACCCTTGCTCATTTTCCACTACCCGGACGTCGATGTAGCGCACCACTAAGGATGCGACGACCCGATCCTTGCTCACCTGCCACCGTATCTAGATCAAGATACCGGCGCGCGTCACTAGGGGGTGACGGCCCGGCCCTTGCCCATTTAACACCACACTCGGGTTCTGATCTGGCATGTCGCTGAGAGAGTTACGCCCCAACGAAAATCTTTTGGGTTTCATCAGTGGCTGAGTTTTGACGTTGGCTCGCCAAGCCTATCACAATTCTCCTCCTTTACCCGGGCTTTGGACCGGCTATGTTGAGACACATAGGTGGAGTTAATCTGAACTCTCTTAAGCTAGTAAAAAATTTGTTGAGAGTGTCTATCACCAACACAAACAACATAGGGGAGAGCGGGTTCCCCTGCTGCATGCCCCTATGATGCCACACCAGAGGCCCTGGTTCACCATTGAGCATCACTCATGTGCTACCAGTGGACAGGAGTATGGCAATCCACTCAGGGAAGCGTGGGCCAAAGCCTACCCGCTGAAGTACCTCAAATAGAGCTCACGACACCGAGTCGAATGCATGAGTGATATCCAACTTGAGCATGGCATGCGATTCACCCATCTGGTGCAGATACCTTGTTTGTTGAACCAACATGAAATTATCATGAATGCAACGTTTCTTGATGACTGTGCATTGGTTTTCCTCAACGGAGCCCCCCAATTTGGGAGACAACCTGCTAACCAATGTCTTCACCACCACCTTGGCAAATATGTGTATGATGTTGATGGGGTGGTAGTCCCGAAGGGTCGATGCATCCGATGTCTTGGGCAATAGGATTAGCACGGCTTGGTTTAGACCATGGAAACCCTGCCCACACAACGAGTTCAACTTGGTGGAGGCTACCATTCCATCATCCTTCATGGTTCACCCGACAAGATTGGACGACCTCAACCGTGAATCTGTCCGGCCCTAACACCTACCCCTACGTCAGCTAACAAACCACCTCCCAAAACTTCCTTGTTAATGGGGTCGTCGAGGCTGGCCAAGTCCTCCGAGCGCAACCCTAGTAATTCTAGGTTCAACGAGAACTCACAACCCTCACCTGTGCCAAGAAGCATGTTGCAGCGGTCGAAGTTATCTTTGCCGATAGTCGCGTGGTCAGAAACCACCGCTCCGTTGGCTACAAGGTCATGGATCACTTGCTTTTGCTTCTTGTAGGAAGTTGGTTTCAGCCAACCGGGCAATCTTCAAACGTTGCCTAGCCATGGTACAAAGCGAGTCCGAGGTAGGCGTGCTTCATCCTAGCACGCAACTGGCTATGAAGCTCTGAGAGCTGCCTCAACTCCATGGCCACATCGTAGCGGAAGATGAGCTCCCTGGCCAGCACAAGTTGTAGTTTGACACAACGCACCTGCTTGTTGTTCCAACTCCTCAACTGACGAGTTGTGTTCTTAAGCCACATGACGAGGCGACAAAAGGGGTCGTCGGTCGCGGCCGCCCAACCCTCGGCAACCGTCTTGTTGAATCCAGGCTCCTTGGCCCAAAAACTCTCGAACTAGAAACGTCGTCAACAGGGAGGCCATGGTGTGCAATCCAGAAGGGGCAGTGGTTGGAGATAAAGGTGGAGAGGCAGCGAGGTGAAGAATCTGGGTGGAGCTCCTACCAGATCACCGTACAGAACAGGTGATCGAGCTTGACCAACGCGGCAGTTCCACACTTGTTAGACCACGGTAGCGTCGACCATGAAAGATACAACTGTTTGAGTTCGCAATCACTTAGGGAGCAGCAGACCCCCCGTCCCCCACGTGCGGCGGTGGAGGTTGTCGGTGCTCTTGTACTCATCGTGGTGGGTCATATTGAAGTCACTTCAAAGTACCCAAGGGTCCGGACTGACAGCTCTCACCTCTCGCATTTTGTTGAGGAAGGTGATCTTGTCCGAGTGCTCTTGCGGTCCTTAAGACGCAAGTCAACCACCAATAATCCACTATGGCGCGAGACACATGAGCTGTAATGCAATTGTAATGCAATTGCTCAACCAACCGTGTGACTTGTCCAAGCCACCAAGATGACGCCGCTCGTTTCGACAGCCAGCAAGAAGAAATAATCATCAAAATCCACTGCCAAGGCTTCTGTTAGCAAATTATGGACGTGGGTGGGGAGAGGAGAGGTGGCCGCCGGAGTCGGAGTTTGCGCCGGTGCCGGAGGTGCAGCTGGCGTGGGAGCGGGAGGGGAGGAGGAGGTTGCTACCTAGCAGGAGGGCTCCTCTATCTAGGAACAACTAGCTCTTGAATTTCGATAGACCAATGTGATATTATTATAGTAAATTGTCTTTCATGTTGTCGGTACCAATATTTACTTCCATCTTCGGATGTGCGGTTTATTAATGATTATCACTGGAATATTTCTCCTAACCATTTCAACTGTGATGTGTTCATCAACAACCATCGCCAGGTTGTTCCATGGGGCGACCTGGACTCCCTAGCGATGCTTCAGCGGCAGCTGGATGTGGACATCCTCGTCACCGGGCACACCCATCAGTTCAAGGCCTACAAGCACGAGGGGGGTGTCGTCATCAACCCTGGCTCAGCCACGGGCGCCCACAGCAGCATCACATATGACGTCAACCCGAGCTTCGTGCTCATGGACATTGATGGCCTCCGTGTTGTTGTCTACGTGTACGAGCTCATTGACGGCGAGGTGAAGGTTGACAAGATCGACTTCAAGAAGACCGCCACGATGCATGGCTGATGGCGCTTTCCACATGACAGAAATCCGATCCTGTTTGTTCTTATTTTTGCGCCCCCACCTTCCAGAGCTCTTTTGTTTTGTTTCCCGTACTAGTTGTACCCTCCTGCTCGATATGGAAAACCAGAGCTGTGTTTACATATTAATGAATGTGATTACTCAGTGTGTGACTGCGTGTGATATGAGTCAAACTCGCTCACAACCTGAAACGGTTTGTCAAGGAGGCCATCATGTCTCTCTCATGCTCTAATCTCTACGGTGACCGGCGGAATAGCAGCTGGCGCTGGCGGCATTTTTTATATATGTTAATTTCAGCAGGTCCCTGGATCGATGGAGAGCCCAGTGTCTGCCCTGGACGCGATTTGTGTGATCTCACCTGGTGCAGCTTGTTGCTAGAAAAAAAACCTAGTGCCACCAAATCTCTGCTTTGTTGGCGTATTTCCTTATCCATGTACGTATGATATAATTGTAATAATGATGCTCTGGGCCGGAGCAACTTGGATGGATTCTGTGGCTTTAGGTAGTCGGTTCCCTTCCCTTTTGTACCAGGACTTTTGAATCTTCGTAACTTTAGGTCTTTGTGGTCCTGTTTTTCAGGTTTCTTTCTGATGAATGGAGCCGGGGAGCTCTCCCTGTTAATCTTATTTTTGTTCTCTTAATGTTTTCAGGAGAGTTGCCAAACCATTGATTAGAAAGGGTATTACAAGAACACTCCGAAAGAAGAAATGCATCGCATAAAGGCAAGTGCCAGAAAAGAGACGAGTTTGCTCAGTTTATTGAGGAAAATACCGAATGAAAAACTAAACATCGCAGAGCTAGACTAGGCCTGAAGTACCACAGTACATGTAGAACGCTGGAAGGCTAACATCCCATAACGCTTAACTAGCCACTTGAGTGCCTTTGCTGCTACCAGATTGTTCGTCGAAACTGTCGGATAGAGTGAATCGATTCTGCCCTGATCCCACAAGGTTTGCTAAAATAGTTTGCCTTAGGATCCTTTTATGTGGACCGTCTTCTTACTGCCCCTATGAAGATGTCATGCTAACTAGGCTGCTGGGTGTTGTGGTTGTGGGCTAGGAGGGGTTGCTACTTAATTATTCCTTAAAAAAATGTTTTGAGTGCAAACAATACCCAAAATCAATGCAAAATTTGTGAAGCCCCCCTTCATATCATGATAAGGCCCCGTAAAAATAATGAGCAATTTTGGACTCCTAATTATATTCTATACAAAAATAGATCTATTTAATTCATTGTTTGGGGTTGATCTGTAAGTGTGTGATCAATGTCGTCCAAATTGGAGTTTGGAATGGTGTGAGGTGCCTTCAAACCCATGCACATGCACACATAATTGTAAAGCATCACCAGAACAGAAGTAGATGGCCGAACGATACAAGATGGAGCGGTAGCTTCCATACAACGCCGATCCTAGGATATTAAGATCACACACGCAATCGGGAAAGAACACATGCAGAACAATGCCACACTACCTTTAACACACCTAAGCTCCACAACAATGCCCTCAGGAGGGAGAACGGTGCAAAGTGTCGCCGCTGTCAAGTCGAGACGGACAAGGGTCTTCACCCGAAACACTGAAACAGATCGAAAGACCTTAACGACATCTTCAGGAAGTTAGCGACGCCTGCGAGCATCGCCAAAGCCGGCGCCAAGGTGTAGAGCTTTCACTCGGTAGAACCCTCGTGCCATGACGAGGTCTTTAGGACAAGCGTGACGAGGCCAATGCGTGGGTCTGGATCGGGGCGCCACCACTGCCAATGACAGAGCGAACGCCTAAGCCATCTGTCAATGCACATCTCGTCGCCCACGCGACCAAGAGGGTACCTATCGCCACCATCATGGAGCCCTCTAGAGAGCCACCCATGTGGACTGCCACTCGGAGCCGCCGCCCCGACATCCATGTCCGAGATACCATAACGATCCCCAACACAACGTACCAACCACGATGGAAAGAGTGAAAGGCACCTC
This sequence comes from Hordeum vulgare subsp. vulgare, assembly GCF_904849725.1. Taxonomy (NCBI): domain Eukaryota; kingdom Viridiplantae; phylum Streptophyta; class Magnoliopsida; order Poales; family Poaceae; genus Hordeum; species Hordeum vulgare. Next base: position 293,030,482 of record NC_058523.1, on the reverse strand, counting down.
CTTTCACTCCTAGCCCGCCATTAGTCCCGAGGCATATGACGACACCTCCATCATTGGAGGCGTTCGCGCGTGCATCCCCAGCCGGTCCCGGCGCACCGGGGGCAGGGGGACACGACCCTGTTGTTAGAGCATATTTCTCCATGTGTGGTTTTGGTAATTGTTGACAATCCCTATGGACTAATGATTGCTTTGAGTTTACTTCAATGATTTGTCCACTTGCATTTTTTGAATTTCATTTGTTGGTTTCAAGGAGTTTATGTAATGACCAAGGTGGTATTCAAGGATTTATCCAAAGATTGGTTATGTGTCAATTGAGCTTATTGCAAGCATGTCTTGAAGAAGAACATTATGTGAACATTCATGTTTACCTTCAAGACATCATCTTATAGAGAGAAGATATGTCTCAAGGTTGATCAAGACTGTCAAAGAGTGAATCAAGTTGATCAACACACAAAGCGTACATGATGTACTGAGAGGGATCAAGTGATCCCATGATATGGTAAGCATTGCCCGTTACGCTTTGTGTACTAACCCATGGCCTTCATGAGAGTTCTATGTGGGGTTAGGTATGTGTCCATGGGATTGCGTCAAGAGGAAGATATCATACAACCCATGGAGAATGACATCAAGTGATGACCGTCATCAAGTTTGCGGTGTGCAAGTTCAAGTGGAGCATCACGAAGAGATCATGCTTGAAGCTTGCCGTCCATTGTGGTGATAATACACTTGTGAAGATGTGTCGAAGAGTGGCTCACCCATAGTGGAGTATGGAGGAGCAATCTACTAGTCTTTATCGAGCCGGCACAATCAAGAAAGGTGGTCCATATTGAGGAGAACAAGATCGTCACCATCTAGCTCAAGTGAACTATGCGCAAGGCAAAGGTTTGCCCTTGATAGGTTTTCTATTTTACCGGTCTCATGATAGTAGTTGGGAGACCAGGTTATATGATCGATTGCCGTACTATCAAGGAGGGCTCTCAGTTTAGTAGCTTGATCGTATCGTTTGTTGAGAGCTCAAACCATTTGCATCCTTGCATCATATTTCTTGTTTATTGTTTGGTGTTTCTCTTTGTGGGTTTTAGAGCTTATGGTCATCTTCATGACAAGCTCGAGTTCATCGAAAACGGAGTCCATATGCATCTTCTATGATGTTTTCGATGTTGGAGTTTATGTCGGTGCTTCTGTGATGGAGGTTTCACTTCTATATATCATAGACATACTCCCGTGCCTCTTCGTAATATAACCAACAAGCTTGAGTTTGCTCAATTCAGAGCTTATTTACAAAAGTTATGGCAGTTCTCGTGTTCCTGCGTTCATTTGTTTCCTATGTTTTGTTCCTGAAAGAAACAAGAGGTTGTACCATGCTCGTCGGTGGTAGTACCGCCTACATTGTAAGAGGTAGTACCGCTCTAGGTAAGCAGTAGTACCACCCCCGGGCGATAGTACCGCTGCCCGTGAAGTCTCGACTTTTCATGTCGGACTGGTGGTTGTTGGGACGGTAGTATGGTACTTCCACCCGCCACTACCGCTCAACTACCGCCTAACCTTCTGGTCTCAGAACTATTAGCGGACTTAAGGGTGGCAGTAGGGCGAGGCACTACCGCTTACAAGTGGTAGTACCACTCTTGCCAGCGGTAGTACCGCCTCAGCAATACTGCACCTGTTTTGTGTCATTGCCGTGCATCCGAGGGCGTCCGCACTACAAACCTAGCGATAGTACCGCTTTGGCGGCACTGCCTGCTCGTGGTCTTGTGCCATTGCACTGTGCAATAGGCACAACCACCCAAGCGGTAGTACCGCTCTCTTGAGCGTTAGTACCGCTTGTGTGTGGGCTGAGGGGGGAATCGTTGGATTTTCCTCACCTATGAAAGGGGGTTTTATTCCCCAATGGACCTTACCTCTTGAGCTGGTGTTTGCCCCCATTGTTGACCTTCTTCGAGCTTGCTACCCTCCAGTGATTCTTGCAAGTTCTTGAGGGAAAAGAGAGAGAAGATCTAGATCTACGTTTCCACCAATCACTTTCTACTCTATGTGAGGGAAATCCCTCGGATCTAGATCTTGGAGTTCTTTGTGAGCTCCTTGTTATTCCTCTCATATTCCTCCATAGCTTTTGTTGTTGTGGTGTGATTTGAGGGTGAGGGACTTGACCACTTTGTGTGTTCTTGCCATTGCATTAGTGTAACAGCCCGAGACCGACGCTCCAGAAGATTCCCCTTTTATTCCATTGTCATCATGTTAATTATTTGTTTGTCGCATCATTCGCATCATCCGCATTGCATCGGCACTCCGTTGCTGCCAGTTTTTACAACTTGCATCCGTTATTAGTTCTCGGTTCTCTCCATTTTTGTCGTTGACCGTTTTAAGAACAACCACACACGCACGCGCGTGCGACATCGTTAAAATATTGTTTTTAAAAAGTTTGTATAAAATATTCTCGGATTGAGTTGAAACTTGGCGTGCGGTCTTATTTTAGTGAAGGTAGGCCGCATGTCAATTTTCATCGCAATTAGAGTTCGTTTGATACCCGGACCGTTAAACATATAGCGACACTATAGTCGGACTTTTCTCTCTCATCTCAGCCTAGCCTATCTTCAGAGCCCAACTAACCTCCCAAGTTGTATGCAGATGTCCGATCGCGATCCGATGTCTTTAAATAGTCTCCATTTGGACCCGTGCTATATATAAAGAGACAACCCTAGCTAAATCAGTCAAAACCAAAAAATTAGGAGGCTTGTCCCGTCGCCGCCGCCATCCATCTTCCTCGGGATCCCCATCGCTCAAATCCCACGCTATCTCTGTTTCCCCACCGAGCCAATCCCCTCCACCTCGCAGCAGCCAGCCCCGCGCCTCCCTTCTCCTGCGGGGACGCGTCCCCGCCACGGCAAGCCACAACAGCCAGGACCCGGGAGCCTCGCGCCCACAGCCAGGTGCTGCACCTCGAGCTCCTGAGCGTGCTGCCCGACCCCGCCGACTCCTCCGACCGGCCGGCCGCTGAGCCGCCGGAGCCGCAACAGCCAGTCACCGGCGCGACCGCCGCCTTGACCTCCCAGCACCGCAAGGCCCGTGGCCTCCTTCTCTTCCCTCTCTCACTTGTTCTCCCTCTCACGCATCCCTCTCTCTGTTGGATATGCGCAGGAGCTGTCCTGTCATGGGCGCGTCCTGCGCGAGCTTGCAGGTCGCCGCCGAAGCTCCTGGGCGGCCGTGTGATGTCGGGAATCGGTCCCTGCCGCCCGGATCCTCCCGTCCCCATTGTGGATCTGGATCCCCACGTCCTCCTCGTGTCGCCTGAGCCCGGAGCCGCCACCACGATTGCAGCTAGGCCGACCCTGTTTCACCTGGTGTTCGTGAGGTACAACAAGGCGTTGTTCTGTTTTCAGTTTCAGATCCGCGGTAGTGTTGTTTCTCATAGTTAAAGCTCCATTGTTTGACGCAAATACTTGGTAGCTGAGTTGGTCATCGTCGCTCTATGTAAATGATGGGTCTGGTGTTCAAATCCCATGCACCCTGATTTTCCTGCACACTTGCATGTGCCTTGTAGTGAGACTCAAGGGGTCCTGGGTTTGAATCCTAGACACCCCAATATTTTGCTTTGTCTCATTTTTAGATTCAGATTCGCATCAGCATAATTTCATATAGTGTGAACCTTGGTTTTGTCACAAGCGCTTTGTAGACGACTGGTTGGTGCCTTGACTTCCTCAAGGGAGGTCCTGAGATCGAATCCCAGGGTAGCCCAAGCTGTTGCAATTCGGCCTATGCTTATTTATTTTTCCTTCAGCGATTTCATCAATAACCTAGCCCTGCATTGTTGTATGAGTTACGAGTAGGTCCTTCTGTAGATGCCATGTTAGTTGCACGTACCCCATATTCATGCCTCCGGTACATGGGAACCTAGTAACCATGATCATCCCATCATTCTTTGGCATGACACACACACTCTCAATTCGTTTGCACCGGTATCTGATGCTTATTTATTTTTCCTTCAGCGATTTCATCAATAACCTAGCCATGCATTGTTGTATGAGTTACGAGTAGGTCCTTTTGTAGATGCCATGTTAGTTGGACGTACCCCATATTCATGCCTCCGGTACATGGGAACCTAGTAACCATGATCACCCCATCATTCTTTGGCATGACACACACACTCTCAATTCGTTTGCACCGGTATCTGATGCTTATTTATTTTTCCTTCAGCGATTTCATCAATAACCTAGCCATGCATTGTTGTATGAGTTACGAGTAGGTCCTTTTGTAGATGCCATGTTAGTTGCACGTACCCCATATTCATGCCTCCGGTACATGGGAACCTAGTAACCATGATCACCCCATCATTCTTTGGCATGACACACACTCTCTCAATTCGTTTGCACCGGTATCTGACACGCACACACTCCCAATTCGTTTGCACCGGTATCTTGTCGAGTTATCGGAACCGGAACGCTATTGTGGTTGTCATTTGCATGCATGTTGCATCCATGTCATATGATCTTGTGTTTCTCGTATCTAGTTAACCAACTAGAATGACGTGTAGAATCACATGCTTCACCTCTTGTCATGTTTAAACAACATTTAATATTGCCATGTATCTAAAAGGGAGTGAACTAAATAATTTGTATGTGAAGTTTCATCAAAATGTAACTCGTTTCATGTTGAACTCCGCTTAATGTGTAGTGTTTGATTGTTGTGAATAGCCATGCCATGCCTTGCATAATTGAACCGATCATGCATCATATTAGGGGGTGCATCATATCGTGCATGTGACATGGTGAATATCGTGTGTTGATTCTTGTCTCCAGTTTGCTTCTTCTCGTTAGAGTTCCGCAAGCGTGTCGGAATGTGAGGATCCGTTCGACTACGTCGGTTCGTTTGCTTCACAGATTCGTTCTTCGTCCAAGTGGGATCACACGCAAGACGATCATTTCCCTAGATACCATTACTATTAATGCCGTGCTAGTTGTCTCATTTCTTTCATTATGTCTCGTTGTCTACCACCTATTAAATGTCAGCCTCTCAACATTGCCATGGAACCTTCAACTTCTACAACCTTGCAAACCACTGTTTGGCTATATTACCGCTTGCTTAACCATGTGTTAGCGTTGCTAGTTGCAGGTGTCGTTGCTTCCATGTGGTAACATGGGTTTCTTGTTATATCATCATATTATTGCTAATTAATTTAGCAGACCTATATACTTGGTAAAAGGTGGAAGGCTTGGCTTTCTAGCCTAGTGTTTTGTTCCACCTTTGTTGCCTCAGTTTCGGCTACCGCTGTTATATTCCACAATTGAGCGCTCCTAACACGATCAGAGTTGTTATGGGAACCCCCTTGATAATTCGTCTTAGATTAAAACTGGTCTGGCAAGACCCAACTTTGGTACTATATTTGCCTAATTAACTAATGAACCACAAAGGGTTTGATCACCCCGTGGATAATTAATCAACCCCCACGCGAGTGCTCCTCAAGAGTGTTGGTCCAAACTAGAGTCGTGTGCGGGGCCAACCCGGGGCAACTCATGAGATCTCTATCACGCCACTGTATGCTGCGCTCATCCGGTCGTGTCCTGAGAACGAGATACGCGACTCCTATAAGGTTCGTCGACACGTCGGGCGGCCTTGCTGGACTTTTTTTTTACCTTTTACGAAATATCTTGTTCATCGGGATTCCGGTGATGCTTTAGGTTATCTCAGAGTTGAGGTTTTCCACTAAGGAATCCGAGGAGATCATGAGTCTCGTGATCGAGGCTTTCTATGTGGCTTGTGGTAGTTTGTGATGGATTAGTTGGAGCACCCCTCCAGGGTTAAATATTTCAGAACGCCATGCCCGCGGTTATGTGGCAACGTGGAAACTTTGTTTAACATCTGCTTCTAGAGAACTTGAAGTAAGGTTAATTAAAATATGCCAACTTTGTGCGTATTCGTGACTGTCTCTCTCGTGAGTTCCTTTCTCCGACTGAGGACATGGTGGGGTTATGTCTGACGTAAGTAGGTGTTCAGGGTCATTCATTTGATCATCATTAATTCATGTCTATTATGCGTAGGTCATCCCCCTCTTATTCTTGTACTCGTAAGTTAGCCATCTCAAATAAATGTTTAGTCACTTGCTGCACCCTCACCACTTAACCATATCTCACACATTAAGCTTTGCTAGTCTTAGATACATTTGGAACTGAGATTGCTGAGTTCCCTGTGGCTCACAGATTACTACAACACCAGTTGCAGGTACATGTAAAGTGATATTAAGACGTCAGCGCGATGTTGTGCTATTTGGAGTTTCTTCTTCATCATCGATCTCGGATTGGTTCCAGGCCGGCAGCCTGGGATAGCAAGGATGGACATCGTTCTTTTATTGTTTGTTCTCGTCCGTAGTCGGACCCTGCTCTTCCTCATGATGATTGTATATTGTTGTATTGATGTGAACTTGATGTAGCTTGTGGCGAGTGTAAGACAATTCCATATACTCATCTATTCTGTACATGTAATTGTAACGATATCCATTATTACAAAACGACGAGATGCGCTTCTATCCGTGTCGAGGCCCTCGTGCCAAAATAAGGATAGGGTCGCATCTTGGGTGTGACAATTAGTTGCATCAATTTGAGTTCTTCACGGTGATACATGTAAGTGAAATTTGAGAAGATTATTACTCTTGGGTGTTTGGGCACCCTAGAGCTTGTGACTCTTGGATGATTTGGCGCCCTAGATGGTTGGTGGTGTCTCGGAGCTCAATTATTATGGTCTAAAGCTTCGGAAATCGTCGGGGTCTTTAATTAGGTTGTGAAGATTTCTCCGAGCAATTTGCACCTCGGTGCCGCAATCCATTATGGTGAAGCTTCGTGGTGGTGTTGGGAGCCTTCAATTAAGTTGTGGAGATTGCCGCAACCTTGTTTGTAAAGGTTTGGTGGCCGCCTTCAAGGGTAGCACTAGTGAAATCACGACATCTTGATTGTGCGAGGGTGTGAGGAGATTATGGTGTACCTAGTGGCTTCTTGGGAACATTGTGCCTCCACACCGCCCAAATGGAGATTAGCATCCGCAAGGGTGTGAAATTCACGATACATCATCGTCTTTGCGTGCCTCAGTTATCTCTTACCCAAATTGTTTACTTATGCACTTTACTTTGTGATAGCTATATTGTTTCTTGTTATATATCTTGCTATCACTTAGTAATTCATCTTGCTTAGTATAAGTTGTTGATGCACATAGATGAGCCTAGTTGTTTTAGGTTTTGTGCTTGACTAATTAAACACTAGTTTTATTCTGCATTTGTTCAAGCCTAAACTTCGCGTGTGACTACCGATGGCCGTCGTCGAGCAACCTCAAACAACATCATTCCCGTGGCTACAGACGCCGAGCTGACCGACCGTGAAGGGTGAACGAGCGCCTTGACAACCGTCGATGCCCACTGCACCCGCGAGGAGAAGGACCTCAGCCTGCGAGCACAACGCGGACCACGCCTAATCCCACCTACTTGGAGTGAAATCTCCAACCCGCCTCGGGTCCAAACAGGTCATGCCGCCATCACTGTGCGAGTAGCCAGTGCTGCATTTGGCACCGGGCACATCTCACAAACCACCTCGACGCCCCTGCAACACAAGTGAAGACCCGCCAGCCACCACAACACCACCGCACGAACCACGAGCCTGCAACTTCCGCAGCCGCACCACCAAACGCCACACTCCGTCACCAAAGACGTAGAGGCCGCTCTACTAGCACAGGGCACCATCATGGGGCTCACCTGGATCCAGAAGGGTCAGATCTGGGAGTGCCATCGCTGGTCGTCTCCATATCAGGCGAGACACCCCCTGCCCGCGCTGGGGGATCCAGAAGGGTCGGATCTGGGCAATGTACATAGACGCACCTAGGCTTTTATATGAGCCGGACCATCTAAAGAAACTTGATAAGGAAAGAAAATCCTATCTCTAGCCCGAGAGCTAAAAACTAAACAAAACAAATCCACGACCTGTCTAAAGATAACTATAGGACTAAGGCTGGTCATAGTGGGGAGTATCATATAGTAGTATCATGCATATGATACTATTGTATGATACTACCTTCATAATGCATATTTCATAAACTAGTATCATAGATGACTTCATTTATTGACATGCATGACACATAGTAGCATAGCATTTAACATGTTACGGTATCTACCTATGTTAATCTAACCTTCTCTCTCATCTTTAATTAGCTGTCACATCAGCATGTTTGCTAGTCTCAAGTACATGATACAACCTAAGTTACTCCTACTATGACCAGCCTAAAGAAGAGGGAGTGTCTAACTATCAGACAGCTGATTTTGATTTCAGTTTAGGTTGATTTTTTCTTCCAATGATGCAACAACACGTGTTAGTGCTTGTATTGAGTTCGTTCGCAAAAAAGGCGACTGGTTTTATTCGCTCATGTCAGTCAAATTGTGTCCATTGGCCCGGCTCCCCACCACCCATTCACGTGCAACATCTGTCCATCACTCACTAACGGGTCTCTTTTTTGAATGGGAATCTTCTGGACCCGATTGCGGCTGCACTTTGGTCCATACACACCCAAACTGAGGGCTCTCCACTTACACCAGCCGGATGTTCAAGCTAGAACTACTTGTTTTGATATTTACTCCCTCGGTTTCTAAATATAAGGTGTATTAGTTTTTTAAAAAGTCAACCGTTGTCTATGTTTAACCAACGTTATAGCAAAATATATAAATATTTATAATACCTAATATATATAATATAGAAATATATTTTAGGGTGAATCTAGTGATAATGATTCCATATATTCTAGATATTGATATTTTTGTCGATAAACTTGGTCAAAGTTTGAGAAGTTTGACTTCAAAAATAATGCATCTTATATTTAGGAACGGAGGGAGTATGTCTCAAAAAACTTTTGATATTTCTAGGTGCCTCATGGTATTCACATATGAAGAAAATAAAAATTCTGTCATACAAAACCCATTTAGATGATTTCTGTAAAAAACCATTTAGATGGACAGTGTAGAAAAGCTAAAAAAATGAAGAATTCAAAAGTAGCAAGACTAAATATAGCTTCTTGTGTAAGGACGTATGAAAGACATGAGAAAATGAGATAAAAAGAGTTACTTAACTTATGTATGGACTAATTATAAAATCTAAATACAAAACTTAAATTTTACTACCAATAATGAAGAAAAAATGAACAAAATAATCTGACAAAGGGATAATGTACCATCGTCTATTGATCGATGTTAGTGTTGGTGAGGCGGTGAACAAATGGTACCCTCATGTAACAAGACTGAGGTGAGAAGGTCAAAAAGCTTGAAAATCCCGTGTCCATTCATGTCAATGGACTTAGTTTTTTTTTTTTGAAAGATCCAACTGCTGGCTGGCATATATTTAGATAACAGGAAGCATGGCGGGAATACAAAAGTGTGGGGTTGATCAAAAGATCAAAAGGACATAACAAGAAGAAAACCGCGGAAAAATTTGTGAAAGCCAAGATAGCCTGGCACAGACGCCGTACTCCTCACGTAATTTCTCCAAACGGGTGCTCTAGGAAAACTGCTCCTGCTTGCCTTCAAGACTGGAGAGTTGTAGAGATGGAGGTGGATATGCTTGCTGCTCTTGCTGTTTTGTTTCTGAAAGTGCACTCATTCCTCTCTTTCCAGATTTCTGACAAAACGAGCGCGATCATTGTCCTGGTTCCTTTTTTGTACTCTGGTCTTGCCTTGCTTATCATTGTGGTCATGATCTCTCTGGCTGTTTTGTTGTGGGCCCGAATTGTTGGGCTTAGTGAGGCGCATCCGGTGCGAGATGCCGTCTCCCCCCATACTGTTGTTGCGACGTTGCATTTCCAGAAAAGATGATCTGCTGATTCTAAATTTCTGAGGCATAGCTGACAGAAGTATCTGTTTTGCCATCCCCTTCTTTGCAATCTGTCGTTGCACCAGAGCCTATTTTTTGTCAGCAGCCATATGAATATCTTGACCCTTTGCGGTGCCCAAGTCTTCCATGTAAAGTTGCTGATTTCCGACGTTGTTCTTCCTAGGAATTGGGCTTTGTATGCTGAGTTGGCAGTGTAAGTCCCCGAGGCCTCATGTCTCCATTTGATTTGGTCTCTTGCTTGCTCTATCAGCTGGATGTCTGCTTCCTGGATCCATCTATGCAGACGGAGGACGTCAACCCAAAGGTGCGTGGTGTCTCCGTGCGCAAGGTCAGCTATCCATGTGTTTCCTTGTAGCGCCTCTTTCACATTCCTATTTTTTCTCCGTGAGTGCCTGAAGAGCGATGGGTATATCGTCTTTAGCGCCCCCTCACCCGTCAATGGACTTAGTGAACGCCGCAGACTCCACGACTTTGTCAACCTCGCTGGCACCAGGCCATCTATGTTGAAATGAACCAAATATCCCTCTTGAATCTTGTATCCCGAATTCCCGATGAAGCTCTCACAGTTAACGCCATGGATGTGAGTCCTTTCTTGAGCTCAGCAACGTATATGGGCCACTCTGTTGCCCTAAAGCACAAATTGATTCCAATTGCATGTCAAATGAGATCGTTGCATTACATGTAATGATCTGTGCAGCAAACAAAATAAGAAAAAAAGGATGAGAAAAAGATCGATGAGACAACTATAGAAAATGGGAGTAGAAAAACGGGTGTTTGTGCAGATTGTTTCCACTAAACTCTCTAAGTCTCCCGCTAAAATGATCTCTCGAAGTTTCTAATAAGCAGACTAGGCACACCATTTGTGATGGTGTGGTGAACGAGATTTGTTAATGCTGAAAAAAACGTCACAAAAAAATAGAAATGAGTTAGAAGTGTTTCGTCTTTTTGAAATGTTCAAAGCAATTTTGTAGCTATCTACGAAAAAATAAAAAAAAACAGGTCGCCTTACCTCTGCCCCGGCAAAAATCATGTAAATAAACCTAATGACTGAATAAACCTCGGACAACCACCACAACACTTTCACACAAGACATGGAATTTGCAGAAATAAAAAAAAAGATAATTAGAAAAGTAAAATGGATAATTATTAACCGATTACCAAACTTGGTTTGTCGATGATCGTAGAAACAAGTTACCGAAGAAGAATGATACTTTAGAGCCAAATTGAACTTCATAGCCACCTTATAGAGATAAGCAATGAAAGAGGCACTCATTACTACCCAGGACAGAAAAATACGAAGGTCCTAAGACCAAGCGGGATGCAGGGAAAACTAACTAACAATCGAATTAGGTGAAAACACATTTTTTGTGTGTCTTTGTGTAACGTCCAAGATGTGATCCTATCATTATTTTGGAACGAGGGCCTTGACAAGGATAGAAACGCATCTCGTCGTTTCACAAAAATGGATATCGTTACAAGTACATGTAAACAAGAGATGAGTATATGGAATTGGCTTACAATCGCCACAAGCTAATCATGATCATCTCAATACAAATATACATTCAATCATCAATTAGAAGGGCGGGGTTCGACTACGGACGAAATCAAACGATAAAACGGCGTCCATCCTTACTATCCGAGGCTGCCGGTCTGGAACCCATCCTAGATCGATGATGAAGAAGAAGAAACTCTAAATAGAACAATCATCGCGCTCATGCCAAAGTATCGCTTTTACCTGTACCTGGAACTGTTATTTTAGTAAGGTGTGAACCACACAGACTCAACAATCTCATTTTGAAAGATATCAAGACTAGCAAATATTAATGGGTGAGGTATGGTTAAGTTGTGAGGCTCCCGCACGCAACTAAGCATTTATTTGAGTGTCTAACTTAGGAGTACAAGAATAAGAGGGAGGGGGTGATCTACGCATAAATGGTCGTGAACTGGTAATGATCAAGAAATGATCTTGAACACCTACTTACGAGTCAAGCATAACCCCACTGTGTCCTCTCTCGGATCAAAAAGTCACGAGAAGAGACACTCACGGTTACGCACACAGTTGGCATATTTTAAATGCGTTTATTTCAAGTTTGCTATGATCGGGTGTCAAACAAAGTTTGCAAGTTGCCACATAACCGCGGGCACGACTTTCTGAAAGATTTTACCCTGCAGGGATGCTCCAACTAGTCCATCACAAACTATCACAAGCTGCATGGAAAACCTCAACCACGGAAAACCTGTAGTCTCCTCGGAATCCCGGTGGAAAACCTCAACCTCGAGATAGCCCAAAGTATCCTCGGAATTCCGTGCACAATACATTCGATAAGAGTAAAACAAATACAGCAAGATCGCCCGGCAGGCCAGATCCCAATAGGAGCCGTGCATATATCTTTCTTAGGGCACTAACGGATGAGCTACACGTACGGTAGCCTGATAGAAATCCCCCGAGTTTCCCCGGGGTGGCCCTGCACAGTGCTCTATTTAGGACCAACACCATCAACACTGGCCCTCCCTGTGTTATGTTCAACTAATCCACGGGTAGCGCTAACTCCCTATGCGTTACTAACGGTGTTAAGAATTATTATGTTGGGCATATACAGTACCAATGTTGGGCATTTCCGGTAGAGTTTTATCCCAAAACGAAAATCAAGGGGATCCCCATAACAACCAAAATCATGTTTGGAGCGCTCAATATGGGACATAACACCGGTGCACAAGTAACCAGGGCGACAAAGAGCGAACAAAACACCAAGCCAAAAGACCGAGCCTTCGAGCTTTTACCAAATATATATGCGCATTAAATTAAATAGCAATAATATTGTGATATAATAAGGAATCCATGTTGTCACATGGAAGCAACTTGCACCTGCACCTGCACCTAGAAATGCTATAAGAAGGGCTGAGCAAGCGGTAACATAGCCAAACAAAAGGTTTGCTGGGATATATAGGGGGTTAGAGGCTTTTCATGACAATGTTGGGAGGTTTATCATTCAAGTGGTATCCAGGGAAATAGTCATCTTGCCCGTGATACCGCTTGAAAAAAAACGAATTTGTGAAGTAGATGAACGGGTGTAGTCGAACAAATCCTCATATTCCGAATCAGTTAAAGAAATCTATCGAGAAGCACCAATCCGGAAACAAACAATCAACACAAAATAAACACCACAACATATACATGACATGATGCGCAGACTAATATGATGCATTCCATTTAATTATACATGACATGACAAAGCACAACAATCAACTTCTGCACATTAAGTGAAGCTCAATATGCAACAAGTTGCATATTGATGAAACTTCATGTTTGAATTACTTAGTTCACTTACGTTTAGGTACACGACAATATTAAATGTTATTAAACATGAATGGTCATGGCATAAGGTGAAGATGGAATTAAGCAATTTTTAAATGGAGAAGGAGAACATACATATAACAAAATAATAACTCTCTATATTTAAGAGGAATGCGGTTAATGTTGTTTTACTAAACAATCATTTCTAAATGTTTTTAATCATGGCAAGAGGTGAAGTATGAACAACTACATCATCTAGGCATTTTAAATGAGGCCGGACACAACAAATAACAATTCTTGAAAGTCCCCATATGTAATTTTTGAAATTGCTATTGTTATGCCTAGAACACAATTTTAGAGTTGTTAAACAGCAAAATAATTGTGACCATGTTATTCTATACATTTTTCTGGTCTGCATAAGGTGTCACATAACCAACATGGAGGTGGTTTTCTTGTGCTCACCTTGCGGGCCTTCACGTCAGCGGATCTAGGCAGGTGGTTGGGCTGTGGTTGTGATGAGCTGGGCTGGGCCTGTTGCTGCAGGGCGCTGGCGGTCCACACGCTGGAAGCACCAACAAGTGTTGGGCCATGTTGGCCACACAAGGAGGTCAACGGGGCACATGATCGAGAAGCCCTGTGCATCCAAGGGACAACCATGGCTGCGGCACGACGAACTCCGGCGACGGAACGACGTGACGGTGCGATTCAGCGGGGTCCGGCCGAATCTGGACGGATGCAGGCATGAGGGGCCCATTCCCGGCGCTGGTGGGTGGTTCCTGGCGACGTCCTTGCAGATTGACGGGGAAGCTGGTGGGCTTGCGTCCATGGTGTTGGGAGCAAGTCCTAGAAGAGGGAGGAGCAGGGGTGCGACGAGGCCCGGTCTAGCGGGGGTCGACGGCGATGGTGGCTGTTGCTCCATGTCACGCCCAAGATGCGACCCTATCCTCAATTTGGCATGAAGGCCTCGTCAGGGATAGAAGCGCATCTCGTCGTGTCGCAAGAATGGATATCGTTACAAGTACATGTACTGAAAAGAAGAGGTATATAACAGAGTTGGCTTACACTCGCCACAAGCTACGTCAGAGTCACATCAGTACATTACATATTCATCAAGAGTAAGAGCAGGGTCCGACTACGGACGAAAACAAACGAGAAAAGAAGAACGACGTCCATCCTTGCTATCCCAGGCTGCCGGCCTGGAACCCATCCTAGATCGATGAAGAAGAAGAAGAAGAAGCAACTCCAAATGAACAATCAACGCGCTCGCATCAAGTATCCTTTACATGTACCTGCAACTGGTGTTGTAGTAATCTATGAGCCACATGGGACTCAGCAATCTCATTTCCAAAGGTATCAAGACGAGCAAAGCTTAATGGGTGAGACACGGTTAAGTGGTGAGGTTGCAGCAGCAGCTAAGCATTATTTGGTGGCTAACTTACGAGTACAAGAAATAAGAGGGGGAACATCTACGCATAACGGACGTGAACTACTGATGATCAAATGAATGATCCTTAACACCTACCTACGTCAGACATAACCCCACCGTGTCCTCAATCGGAGAAGGAACTCACGAAAGAGACAGTCACGGTTACGCACACAGTTGGCATATTTTAATTAATTAACTTCAAGTTATCTAGAACCAGTGTTAAACAAAGCTTCCACGTTGCCACATAACCGCGGGCACGACTTTCCGAAAAGATTTAACCCTGCAGGGGTGCTCCAACTAGTCCATCACAAATTACCACAAGCCGCATAGAAATCCTCAATCACGAAGCTCGCGATCTCGTCGGATTCCCTAGTGGAAAACCTCAACTCTGAGGTTACCCAAAGCATCACCGGAATCCCGATGCACAAGATATCTCGTCAAAGGTAAAACTAATCCAGCAAGGCCGCTCGGCGTGTCGACGATCCCGATAGGAGCCGCGTATCTCGTTCTGAGGACACGACGGATAAGCTACGCATACGAGTGCCAAACCTCGAGTTTCCTCGCGGTGGCCCCGCACAGTGCTCTGTTTTGGACCAGCACCATCAGCACTGGCCCTCCCTGTATAATGTGAAATTACTCCTCGGGTTCATGACGCCCTATGCTTTCAGTATTAACAAAGTTATTATGCTGGGCAAATGTAGTACCAATGTTGGGCCTTACCAGACCAGTTTTAGTCCAAAACGAATTATCAAGGGAGCCCCCATAACAACCCCGATCGTGTTAGGAGCGCTCGTTTATGGAACATAACACCGGTAGCCGAAACTAAGGGGGCAAAGGTGGAACAAAACACCAGGCTAGAAAGGCCAAGCCTTCCACCTTTTACCAAGTATATAGGTGCATTAAATTAAATAGCATTTAAAAGGGTGATATAACAAGGAACCCATGTTATCACATGTAAGCAACTACACCTGCAACTAGCAACGCTATCAATAGGGTCAAGCAAGCAGTAACATAGCCAATCAGTGGTTTGCTAGGTCGAACAGGTTGAAGGTAATCATGGCATTGTTGAGAGGCTGATATTTAACAAGTGGTAGGAAACGAGACATAAACGATAGAAGCGGTAAACTAGCATGGCAATGATAGTAATGGTATCTGGGGAAATGGTCATCTTGCCTGAGATCCCGCTTGGAAGAAGAACAACTCGGTGTAGTCGGCGAACCAATGTAGTCGAACGGGTCCTCACATTCCGACACGCTTGCGGAGCTCTATCGAGACGGGCAAACCGGAAACAAACATCAACACAGATATTCACCACACGATGCACAACATGATGCACAACCTAATATGATGCATGATCAGTTCAATGATGCAAGGGATGGCATGGCAATTCACCTCACGCAAACTCTACACATTAAGTGAAGCTCGATATGCAACGGGTTGCATATCGACGAAACTCCACGATTAATTATTTATTTCACTCCCGAGTATTTAAACGGCAATATTTAATTGTTGTTAACATGGCAAGGGGTGAAGCGATGATCCTACGTGTCATCCTAGTCGGGTAACACGCGAGAGATAGAATGGAGCTACGACACGAGAGACATGCAACACAAGATTATATGCCATGAATGTGTCATGCATGCGAGTTCATCAACACCACGGTAAGAAGAGACAGAAACAAGTGTCGCCACGGCGAGCGAAAGGGGAACTATGGCGGCAACACGGAAACGATGCCATGGCAATGTTCCTATTCTGATAACTCGTCGAGATATCGTGCCATCGAATAGGGAGCGTGTGCGGGAACGCTAAATAAGGAATGGGGTGATCCCGGTTACCGAGTTTCCATGTGTCGGGGCACAACATAAGAGGGACAACGTGCAACGGCCAACATACGGTGCAAACATACATTCAACTCATACATCACATTCGTTTGATTCACGACAATGTCTCATCGGTATACCTTCGAAGCGTGCGTATCGGAGCGTTTCGGTTCGGAGCGGACGTCATGGAAGTCGAGGTACTCGGTCTCGCCGACGGTAGTCGTTCGCCCGGCGTCGTGGTTCTCGGGTCTTCGGCGTCGGTAGTCGAACACGGGTCTTCGACGACGTCGAGGAAGTCGAACTCGTTTCCGGGGTCGTCGAGGAAGTCGTGGTGCTCGGCGAATATGTCGATGACTCACGGTGGCGGGGATGATGCACGCGGCGATGGCAAGCGGCACAACAGCTATCTACCTCGGCACAAGCAGCAGCTAAGCTCGGCTCAAGCAGCTACAACCTAGCATCTAACAGCAAAAACTACTAGCACAAGCTATAGCAACTAGAGCCAGCAGCAAGCAAGCATCTACAGCAGTAACAACAAGCATTAAGCAACCCAAGCAACAGCCAGCAACAGCTAGCAAACATCAACCGACAGCAGGTATAGCAAGCATGCCAAGCAACTACTGCAACAACTAGCACTAAGCACGTCAAGGCATGCTACAAAGCAACAGCAAGGCGCAGCACATCCAACAAGAAACAACAGCAATGCAGGCAACGCGACAGCGACAACAGCAAGCATCATCTACAGCAACCTAACAGCAAAAACTACACGCAGCAGCAAGCAACAGAACAGCATCAACAAGGCAATAGCAACTTCGACACAGTAACACGGCATCACTACAGGCGGCGTTCGGCAGCATGCACAACAACATCAACTCCAATCAGCTCGGCAGGGGAACGTGGAGGGCAGCAACGACACAGCGAGGCAGGCGGCGGCACAAGCAACAGCAACTCGGCAGCAGGACAACGACGAGGGCAGGCGTGCAACAGCAAACCAGCAACAGGCAGTAGAGCAACAGCGGCAGCTCGGCAACAGCAAACACAACAGCAACCTGCAGCAAGCTACGACAGGAGGAGGCCGGGGTCCACGGAGGGCGGCGCGGTCAGGGCGACGAGCTGCGGCTCGACGGGGCGGCGCAGTTCCAGCAGGCGGGCGGCGGCGCATCTCCGGCGAGAGGAGACGGCTGGCGGGCGGCGAGCCACGGGACGAGGGCGGCGCGCAGAGGTCCTCGGGGCGGCGGCCATGGTGGGGAACGAGGCGAGGGGCGGCGCTCGGGGACGCAGCAAGGCGAGGTCGAGCTCGGCACGCACTGACGTGGGGAGGGGCGAGGTTGAGGGGCGAGGCCGAGGGGAGGCTCCGGCGCGGGAGGCGGCTGAGCACGGGCGAGGCAGCGAGGGAGGTCAGCTCGACGGCGGGGAAGGAGGGATCGGGGCCCTGGAGGAAACGACGCAGGGAGAAGGGGAGAGAAGAGGGATCGGCTGGAGGTGGGAGACGCACGGGGAGGACGAGGGGATCGAGCAGGCTCGCGTGCGCTACGGCAGGGGAGGGCTGGCTGGCCTGGGCCAGTGGGCTGGGCTCCTCTTTGGGTTTTTTTTGCTTTCTAAAAAAAATCAGAAAAACAAATATAAAGAAAAAAATAGGTTTTTAACAAAATGAAGAAACTGTCTTTTACTCCTTTTAAAGAAATATACCCAACTTTATAAATAGATTGGCATTTTTTTAAACGAATTAAAACTAAAACCTTTGAAGAAATAAATAACCCCTTTTTCTTACAAAATAATAAAAATCAAACCCCTTTTATTTAAAGAATAAAATAAAACTCTTTAAAGGAGAAAAAGAAAATGAGACGGTTTTAAAATAAAACACAAGGAGAGATAAAATAAAAACCCAAGGGTTGCCCCCACATTTAATAAAAGGGTTTTAAAAGAAGACGAATCTTTATTTTTAAAATAGGGGTTAAAACTAAAGTCTTTAGCCAAACCACAAAAAGGAAATAAGAGGGGAGAGAGGGGGAACTACTATCGCTCTACGACTCGGTGATCACTCGAAGCACAACACTCAAAACACCACACGTGAAAGACGATGCAAGATGCCATGCATGACGCGACGATGCAAACTAAATGATAATGCAACAAATAAAACTAATCACACGACGGAAACAGAAAAGAAGGGAGAACCTTCTGGAACGTCGGTCTCGGGCTGTCACACTCCAGCGGCTTGGCTCGCCGGCCGGCATGAGAAGCGGAGCCGGAGGCACGGGGCAAGGCATAGCGGCGCTGTGGGCTCGAGGCGGTGCGGGGTCGTGATCTGGTTGCGGGACACCCATTCCTGGCGACGGACGAGTGGCTGGTGGTCGCTCCTGGCGCCGTGGTTTGCTCATGGCTGCGAGCACGATAGGGTTCGGGACTAGCTGCTTCTTGGTGGAGGAGGCGCGGGGAGCTGCAGTTGATGGACGGGTCCGCGAGGCATGGATGGAAGCGAGTGTCATGGATCGAGGGAATCGGTAGGAACGGCTATGGTTGGCTCAATTTTCAAATCAAGGAGGTGGGTGGATGAGACATATCCCAAGGAAGGGGATGACCAGTTAGATGGGTGGCGGCACGACCATGGGAATGAGTGGATGGGACATGCTAGGAACTAGGGTTTGACTGTTTTATACCTTATTGGGTTAGGCTAGGGGCTATCTTGTCCCTTCGTTTTAGAACGGACAGTCCAGAATAATAGGTTAGAGGGTCCAATTGAAATACCGATGATGTTTCGGGGTATTACGTGGTTGATCCGGACCCAATGATCACGACCGCCGGGTTTGGGTCCGCGGAGTTTCGGACTAGGTTGCGAGCAGGTCGGTGCACTGTGTAGAGAGGCTAGGCATGATAAGAGAGGGAAAATGGGCAGCTCGGCAACATGTTTATAATTATGAAAATCGCCTGCTATCTGACCAGCTATAGTGCTGCTATATGTTTCACGATTGGGGCATCAAACGACCTCCGAATGCAGCGAAATTTGGCACACGGTCTACCTACAATAAAACAAGTTCGCACGCCAACTTTGAACCCATTTGAGAAAGTTTTATATGCACTTCTAAAAACAATATTGAAATGATGCCGCGGGCGTGTGCATGTGTGGTTGGTCTCAAAAGGGTCGTCGACGAGAATGGAGAGAACCGACAACTAATAACGGATGCGATTTTAAGAAAATGACGGCAACGAAGTGCCAAAGCTATGCAAATGATGAGAATGATGCGATGATGAGTGCAACAACCAAATGAATCACACGACGATAACGAAATAAAAAGGGAATACTTCAGAGCGTCGGTTCCGGGCTGTTACAACTCTCCTCCACTAACAGGAGATACCGACCCAAGATCTTAGAATGAGAAGAGGAAGAGAAAGATGAAATGAAGAGGTAAAACTTAGTTGCTTCTTTGACAAACGGGTGAACCCAACGAACCTTGAAAGTTGCAACGAGATGAAGAATGGCATGAGGAACAAGGAAGAATTCGAAACCACTCCGGTTGAAACGAGATAGACAAGGAACAAGAGAGAAAGAATTTGGTCATCACTCCAGTATAAAAGGGATGCAAAATTAGATAAGATGGAAAGAACTTGAAAAGATTTCACAACACTCCACTTAATTGATAAGCAAGGATAGAACATGATCTTGATAACACGAGATGATGAGTCGATGAGGGCAACATCACAACGCATCCGACACAAAATAATAGAAGCTAGATCTTTGGAGAGAAATGACCGAAAAATGACAACTTCTACCACCCTTCAATTTGAGGAGCATCCGTACAAAAATATTGAACGGAGTTGTTGGAAAATAAACAACAAAACGAATAAGCTTGTTGTCGGCTTATGGAAAGCATCTCCAAATTATGAGGTGACAATCGACCACTAACATCTTGAGAGCAACAAGATATGTAAAACTCCTTCCACCAAGAGGATACATCGAGGACTTGGATCAATGATAATCACCATAATAGCAACAATCCTTAGGAAGAGCTTTAGCTGAAATCCAATCCAAGATAGCTTCAACGAAGAAATCATGGGTTGAAAATACCTCATGATTGAAGAAATTGATGGGTTTAAATATGTCATTCTAGAAACAAATTCTCTTGAGACTCCTCATGAATCAAGAATGCTATAACACCACCTCAAAGGATAATGGAGGAAGAATTTCACTTCAGAATGCAAGACAAGAATATTTGAGCTCCTTCAACAAGAATCTTGAACAACACTTCGAGAATGATAAAAATCCTTGAAGAACCACCATGTTGAACCTCCGTATACAAAAGAATGATCAAAATAAATGTAGGTTAAAAACAATAAGATTATGACCTTCCAAGATTTAGATAGAACTTGGCAAAGAGATTCTTGAGAAGACTTGGATCTCCGGAAAAGAAAAGATAAACCACTTAGAATTGAGAATTAGATATCATGAAGAACTCTGGAAGAAGGATATAAATAACTTTGAGGAAACAAGAATAAGAATTATGTTATGCTTATCCTTCATCAAGTTAAATTGGTGACAAACAACAAATTTTACATACTACTTATTCCTCTTGAAGAAGATTGCATAGATATGAAACAAGTTTGAAGACGTCTTTAATGAATTTGAAACGAATGAGCATACTACAAATGAATGGAGATACATGAGCATGAGGAGATAACAATCCATCAGGCAGAAAACTTGAACAAAGCACCGAAATAATTGAGTTAGGAACGAAGAGCCAACAATTTAGAAGAATTTGAGAATGAAAGCTGAGAACGAAGAAATCTTCTGAAATGATGGCCTTTGGTGGATAGAGAAATGAAAACAACTCTAAAATGCTCTAGATAGATATGGAAAGAATTACTCATGGTCGAAAACAATTTGAGAGGATAACAACAAGCTCAAACCATGAATCTTCAATGGAATGAGCAAAGATTTAAGAGAAACACTTCTTCGGTCTTCATAGTGAGAATGATGACGATAAACACCACCATGAATTACTGAGACACTCCGGAACGATGGATGAGAAAGGTTGAGCCAATGATGAAACTATTTGAAGAGATCTTAGAGAAGGAATATGCCTCATGGAATCCATTCTTACGTCATAAATGCAAAGAACTCGAGATCTCCAAAAAAGATTAGAAGGGCGAGGTAAGATCCTTGGGAAAACCTGTGGGTTATGGGGCCACTCAAAATAAAACACTTTTGAATGGATTTCTTAGGAAGAGATATTTCACCGGCACAAATTAAGAAATTGATGAGGTGAGACCCTCAAAACAATCAAAAGGGTTTTCAAGAAAAACATGAAACTTCTAAGATTTCTTCAGTACTCCGGATAAAATAGTTGGGGATGAATAAAGAAGAAATACTTGGATAAAAATTTCCAACACACGAAATCATTTTACAAATGAAAAGGATAAGATGAACACCGAAAGCTTGAATCGAATCCACTGGGGAAGAAAAACGAGAATGCCGAATGCTGAAATGGGAACTCTTGAGCGTCTTCACAATGAATCACGAGATACAATACAAAAGAAAAGATAGAGGAAGCATCAATGAAAAGAAAGGCACTTGGATGATGTTTTAATCATTGAAGAAAATGGGCAGGAGGGTGGGGAAAAGCAAAGATAACTTGGGACAGATGAGACGAACTCCGGAAGAAATATGAGGACGGATCTGGAATATTGAAGGTGATTGAATTCATTTGAAGGGAAGAACTCCAGATTGAAAAGAATTCGACATGATAATTAAGTTGAGCAAAAGGATTAGCACTCTCATATTTAAAATGAGAACACCACTTAGAAAATATATGAAATCACCACTTGACATCGAAGAAACTCGAATTACCATACTCCGACAAAACAAAGGACGAGGCTTGCAAGTTAAGACGGAAACAAATATATGACAGAGATTTCGCTCGATATTTTCGTGGTAAGATTCGCACGAGCTCGATCGTACATTGGATTGTCATATTGAAATTACGCTCGAATATGGTCCCTAGGCATAGTGAACTACAAGGCTTGACGAACCATACGAAGACTATCCTATGTAAGAAAGACCATGAACAAACAAATCACTAGATGTCGAACCCCAACCTCACATCATGCATCTGTTGGAAGATAATCCTAGGTAACTAGTTTAATTTCCACTTAGGACTCCCAAACTTTTCTGGTTATGCAATCTAGTCCAATGGATACACGAAGCGATTACTAAATAAATCACTCAACTCCTAGAAATAATACTACACATCGAGTGTATCACATCCGTCAAGACATAACCAGAAAAACCTTGGAAATTCACCTACCTTAGACCCTTGTAATCCCAACGATACTAATTATGGCTGTACATCTGGACGTTCTCCCCAGTACTAGATGTCGCCAAACTCCTCACACCACAAGGAGAATTGAAGCAATTTCGAACATCCTCTGTCCTGAGGTACTAAGGAAACTGAATGATAACAATGTGTCAAGAATACCCTAGAGTTCTACTCCTCGGAAATAGGAGGCACCAAGTACTGAATTCTGTCACATCAGCATCATAGAGATTCCAAAATACGTGCGTGATCCTAATTTTTTTTAGTGAGAAGAGGGGTAGAATTAAAATTCTTAAGTCGTAATTTCTCACCAGAGCAGGGAAGAGGAGTAAAAAGTATCCTACTCTCTGATATATAACTAGACTCAAAGTAGTTTTTCAGTAAACTCGACTCAGCCAAGTTCAATCAATCAAGGGGCTCCTAGGTTGGTACTGCTATGATACCAACTTGTAATGCCCAAGATGTGATCCTATCCGTATTTTGGTACGAGGACCTCGACAAGGATTGAAGCGCATCTCGTCGTTTCCCAAGAATGGATATGTTACAAGTACATGTAAATAAGAGATGAGTATATGGAATTGGCTTACACTCGCCACAAGCTAATCATGATCATCTCAATACAACACATACATTATGTCATCAATCAGAAGAGCAGGGTCCGACTACAGACAAAATCAAACTATAAAACGACGTCCATCCTTGCTATCCTAGGCTACCGGCCTAGAATCGATCCTAGATCGATGAAGAGGAAGACAAAGAAACTCCAACTAGAAGAGTCATTGTGCTCACGTCAAAGTATCGCTTTACCTGTACCTTCAACTATTTTTGTAGTAATCTGTGAGCCATAGGGACTCAACAATCTCATTTTCAAAGGTACCAAGACTAGCAAAGCTTAATGGGTGAGGTATGGTTAAGCGGCATGGCTGCAGAAAGCAACTAAGCATTTAGTTGAGTGGCTAACTTACGAGTACAAGAACATGAGGGGGAGGGGGGTTATCTACGCATAAACGGTCGTGAACTAATAATGATCAAGAAATGATACCGAACACCTAGTTATGAGTCAAGCATAACCCCACCGTGTCATCTCTTGGATCAGAAACTCACGAGAAGAGACAATCACGGTTACACACACGGTTCACATATTTTAAATGAGTTTACTTCAAGTTTGCTATGAGCGGGTGTTAAACAATGTTTCCAAGTTGCCACATAACCGCGGGCACGACTTTCCAAAAGAATTAAACCCGTGAGGGTGCCTGAACTAGTCCATCACAAGCTGCATGGGAAACCTCAACCACGGAAAACCCATAGTCTCCTCGGAATCCCAGTGGAAAACCTGAAGCTCGAGGTAGCCCAAATTATCCTCGGAATCCCGTGCACAAGACATTCGATAAGAGTAAACCAAATCAAGCAAGACCGCCCGACAGGCCAGATCCCAATATGAGCCGCGTGTATCTCTTTCTCAGGGCACTACCGGATGAGCTACGCGTACGACGACCTGATGGAAATCCCCGCAGTTGCCCCGGGGTGTCCCCATACAGTGCTCTATTTAGGACCAACACCATCAGCACTAGTCCTTCATGTATTATGTTCAATTAATCCATTGTTAGCGCTAACTCCCTATGCGTTACTAATGGTGTTTACAATTATTATGTTGCGAAAATATAGTACCAATGTTGGGCCTTGCTAGAAGAGTTTTATCCTAAAACAGAAATCAAGGGGGATCCCCGTAATAACCTGTAATGCCCAAGATGCGACCCTATCCTTATTTTGGCGCGAGGGCCTCGACAGGAATAGAAGCGCATCTCGTCGTTTTGCAAGAATGGATATTGTTACAAGTACATGTACATAATAGATGAGTATGTGGAATTGCCTTACACTCGTCACAAGCTGCATCAAGTTCACATGAAGAAGAGTAGGGTCTGACTACGGACGAAAACAAACGATAAAAGAACGACGTCCATCCTTGCTATCCCAGACTGCCGGCCTGGAACCCATCCTAGATCGATGAAGAAGAAGAAGAAGAAGAAGAAACTCCAAAAGCACAATCGTCGCGCTCACGTCATAATATCACTTTACCTGTACCTGCAACTGGTGTTGTAGTAATGTGTGAGTCACAGGGGCTTCAGTAATCTCATTTCCAAAGGTATTAAGACTAGCAAAGGTTAATGGGTGAGGTATGGTTAAGTGGTGAGTCTGCAGCAGGTGACCAATAATTTATTTGAGGTGCCTAACTTACGAGTACAAGAATAAAAGAGGGGTGTTGGGGTGGTCTACGCACAGCGGACGTGAATTAATGATGATCAAATGAATGATCCTCAACACCTACTTACGTCAGACATAACCCCACCGTGTCCTCAGTCGGAGAAGGAGCTCACGAAAGAGACAATCACGGTTACGCACACAGTTGGCATATTTTAATTAAGCTTACTTCAAGTTATCTAGAACCGGATGTTAAACAGAGTTTCCAAGTTTGCCACATAACCGCGGGCACAACTTTCTAAAAGATTTAACCCTGCACGGGTGCTCCAACTAGTACATCACAAATTACCACAAGCCGCATAGAAAGACTCGATCACGAAAGTCGCGATCTCCTCGGATTTCTTAGTGGAAAACCTCAACTCTGAGATAACCCAAAGCATCACTGGAATCCCGATGCACAAGATATTTCGTAAAAGGTAAAACAAGTCTAGCAAGTCCGCCCGACGTGTCGACAAACCCGATAGGATCCACGTATCTCGTTCTCAGGACACGACCGGACGGGAGTAGCTACGAGTAAAACCAATCCTCGATTTTCCTTGTGGTGGCCCCGTAGGCAGTCCGTTTTGGGCTAACACTCATGAGGAGCACTAGCCCCGGTTGTTGATTAATTATCCACGGGGGTCGACTGGTCCCTATGCAAGTTTATTAGTTATTAGGCAAATGTAGAACCAAAGATGGGCTTTGCTAGACCAGTTTTAACTAAGACGAATTATCTAGGGGGTCCCCATAACAACCCCGAGCGTGTTAGGAACGCTCAACTATGAAATATAAAAATGGTAGCCAAAACTAAGCCGACAAAGGTCGAACAAGACACGAGGCTAGAAGGCCAGGCCTTCCACCTTTTACCAAGTATATAGGTTCATTAAATTAAATAGAAATTATATGGTCATATAACGAGGAACCCATGTCCTCACATGGAAGCACCTGCACCTGCAACTAGCAATGCTATCAAGTGGTTAAGAAAGAGGTAACATGGCCAAACAGTTGTTTGCTAGGTTGTGGAAAGGTTAGAGGTTTTCATGGCAATGTTGGGAGGCTTATTAAACAAGTGGTAGGCATCGAGACACAACGATAGAAACGAAACAAATAGCATGACAATGATAGTGATGGTATCTAGGGAAACGATCATCTTGCCTATGATCCCGCTTGGAAGAAGAACGAATCCGTGAAGCACACGAACCAACGTAGTCGAACGGATCCTCACATTCTGACACGCTTGCGGAACTCTATCGAGAAGAAGCAAACCGAAAACAAGAATCAACACACAATATTCACCATGACACATGCACGACATGATGCACAACACATATGATGCATGATCGGTTTAATTATGCAAGGCATGGCATGTCAATTCACAACAATCAAACACTACACATTAAGTGAATATCAATATGCAACGGGTTGCATATTGACGGAACTCCACATTCAAATATTTAGTTCACTCTCGTTTAGGTACACGTCAATTTTAAAATGTTGTTAACCTGGCAAGAGGTGAATCATGTGATTCCACATGGCATGCTAGTCGGCTTACAATATGGATCATCTCCAACGGAGTTACAATTCAAAAGATATGATCACCGCAAGATATGATGCCATGAATGCAATATGTATGCAAATGACAGCGAGAACCATTCCAAACCAAGAAGGCAGCAACATATTAAGAAAATGAACGAGATTCTAAGCAAGTTTCATATATGACACATTCAAAACGGAGCAATGGTTCAACAATTACAAGCAAAACAAGAAATAGCTACAATCTGCCAAAAAGAGCAACATGACATTTTCTACACCCCAAAACTACAAGCTACATAATCCTAAAATTCTCAAACAAAACATGTGGAAGTAGTGATAAATATGCACAATAACCCTCTACCAATGGCAAGTAGCGTGGAAGCATGGATCACTAGTAACTGAGCTCACAAAATGGCAAGTTGCACACAGTTTCAGACTTAGTGAAAATATCAGTTTTGACAGTGCAGTTTTTAACTAGATGGCATATTGGCAGGAGTAAAACTATATGCTACACGACATAGAAAGGCATGAAACTTAACAACATGCTAGAGAATCTAAATCACTACAACTAACTCCATTACACCAACCCCAAAGGGGTTGTAGATCACTAGCAAAACACATGGGAATACAACAACAAAATATTACAGATTTCACACTTAGAAATATTTCAGCACCTCAAATCAGCACTATTTTGTAGCATGTTGGCAACAAGAAAAGAACACCTTAACATGAATTTCTATAGCAACCAAAATTACCAAGGGCTAGCATACATGTCCAAGAGCATATCACAAGTTCAAAACTAATTCATATTATGCACGAAATACATCAGACAAAATAAACAAAAGGGCAACATGGGAAAATATCATGCATGCTAACTCGCTCAAAAGCCAAAACCAAATGCATAGATAAATACTACGGATTTTTCTACCCCAAAGACATATATAATATGTGGGGTTCTAAATAAAACCAATGCCACCACATATATGCGAGAATATGACATAAACCCAACATAGCAAACTATTTATGCCACCCACATGGAAACAACGAGATGATTATTTTTACCACGCATGGAAATGCATTGCAAACAACATGAACATTTCGCATACTAGGTTTGAGCAATTCGGATGCACGGTTAAATAGCTACGAAATAAAAACGTCTGAATATATCAGCATACAAATCTTTACAAACAGGAGGATTAATTATTTTTAACATGCATTCAAGTTAGAAAATGTGAATCTACACGAAATTATGGTCATTTTACATATAAAACTTATTGTGATCCGACGCGCGGTTTAAAAGACACGGGCATTTTAAAATTCGGCAACTTTCTGAATTATTAAATTCACAGGTTGATCAAAACAGCTAGAGGCCGAAACAGGTGGCGCAAGATAGCAAAATCGCGCATCAGGCGGGGGATAGCGCTGACTCTCACCTCGCGCCCTCGGGTCGGATCTGGTGAAGGCTTGGCAGGCCGAGGTGGAGAGATGGGCCGGGGCGGACCGAGCTGGGCCAGGGAGGCGTTGGGCCGGCTCGCGGGCTGGTGTTGCAGGGCTGACTCATGGGGGCGACTCTTGGGGACTCCGGCGATGGGCGACGGTGCGCGGTGGCGGCTGCTGTGGCGCACCAGCCGGTGACGACGGGAGGTGGTCGGGGCTGGGGGGCGTCGGTGGCCGACAGCTGGAGGCGCGGGATCCGCGGTATCCGGCGGCTCGGTGGGGAGCTCGGGAGGAGCTCGCTCGATAGGGAGTTTTGGACGCGGGCGAGCGGACGGCGACCGGCCGATCCAGACCGGGAGGGCCGCGGATGGGCTTCAGCGGGCCCTGGTGGCTGGAGGTGGGGGAAAGAGGAGGTGTTGGTGGCGGCTACGATTAGGGTTTGGCACGAAATTCGAGGAGGTGCTGGGATTGTTGTCTATATATAGAAAACTCGCTAGGGTATTGCAGATTTCGTCTGAATTTGGATCGTAGGACCACGATCGGACGGCTCTGGCGATGGCTAGGGGCTAGGGTAAACTAGTGGGCTGTGTAGAGAGGTGGTGGGCTAAGAAGAGAGGGAGGTTTGCGGCCTGACACAATATTTAAAACACCGAAGAAACGTCCGACGATAAACCGATGACGGTACTGCTACGGTCGACCGTTCGGGTATCAAACGAACTCCGATTGCAACAAAATTTGGCAAGCGGCCTCCCTACATTAAAATGAGGCCGCACGCCAAATGTCAACCCAATCCGAGAATATTTTATACACACTTTTAAAAACAATATTTTAATGATGCCGCACGGACGTGCGAGTGTGGTTGGTCTCAAAATGGCCAACGACGAAAACAGAGAGAACCGGCAACTAAGAATGGATGCAAGTTTGAAAGCTCGCGGCAATGAAGTGTCGATGCAATGCAGATGATGCGCTTGATGTGATGATGAATGGGACAAATAAAATAAGCACACGACGGCAACCGAATAAAAGGGGAATCTTCTGGATCATCGGTCTCGGGATGTTACAACTCTCCTACACTAACAAGTGATCTCGCGCCGAGATCTAAGAATGAAAAGGGGAAGAGGAAGAGAAAGAGCAAACGGTAAAGCTTAGTTGTTTCTTGACAAACGAGTGAAACCAATGAATCTGAAGGTTGCAAAGACATGAAGAATATCATGAGGAAGAATCAAGAGTTCAAACAAAATTTCAGCAACACTTCAGTAGGAAATTGAGGCAAAATTTGATAAGATGGAAAGATCTTGAAGATTCACAACAACCCAACTAAATTGAATAAGCAAGGAGAGAACATGATCTTGACAAGAAGATATGATTGACTCAAAAGAGCAACATCACAATGCCTCCGGAATAAACAATAGAAACTAGATCATTGGGAAGAAAGAATGAAGAATAGAATGACAACTACTATCACAATTGATTTTGACAAGCAACCTTGCAAGAATAATTGAATGGAGTTGTTGGCAAACCAACAACGGAAAGAACAAGCTTTAAGTAGAATTATGAAAACCATCTCAACAATGAGGTGACAACCAACCACAATTGGAAAACAATTGATTCATTGGGAGCAACAAGATATGCACAACTTCTTTCACTAAGAGGATACATTGAGAACTTGGATCAATGATAATCACCATAATAGCAACAATAGTAGGAAAAGCTTCAGGTGAAATCTAAACCAAGATAGCTCAATGAAGAAATCATGGGTTGAAAATATCTCATGATTGAAGGAATTGGTGGGTTTAATTATCTCATTTTTGAAACAACTTATCTTCGAGACTCCTCGTGAATCAAGAATACTATAACACCACCACAAAGTATGAAGGAGGAAGAATTGCCCTTTGGAATTCAAGAGAAAGAATACTTGAAGTTCTCCAACAAGAATCTTGAAGAACACCTTGAGAATGAATTACATACTCTATGAGCCACCATGAAGAACCACTTGAAGAACACCGAAATGAAATGATGATAGAAAAGAATTGAAGGTTGAAAAAAAATATGGCCTTGCAAGGATTTGTATGAAGCTTCACGAAGAGATACTTGAGAAAACTTGGAACTCCGAAAAAGAAAAGATGAAGCACTTTGGATAAGGGATTTGATATCATGAACAACTTCGGAAGAAGAATTGAAATCACCTCGATGAAACAAGAATAAGAATTATGTTATGCTCATCCTTCACCAAGTTAAATTGATGACAAGCACGGATTAGGCATACCACTTATTCTTCTTAAAAAAACAAAAGAGTGATAGATAAGGCACACACTTGAAGAATTGTTGGAAGAAACACCGGTAAGAATTTGGAATGAAAGAGGAAAACACAAATGAGCTGGGTTACATGAGGACCAAGAGAGAACGATTCAATTAGAGAATGCTTGAACAAGCCACCTGTAAGAATTCACAAATGAATGGGAACACCATGAATGAATGGAGATGCAGAGAATGAAGAGATCACAATCCACGTGAGAGAAAACTTGAACAAGCATCAAAATAATTGAGAGACGAACGTAGAGACAACAGTTGAGAAGAATTTGAGATCGAAAGCTGAAAGCTGAGAACGAAGAAATCTTCTGAAATGATGGCCTTCGGAGGACCGAGAACATAAAACAACTCTGAAATGCAGCAGATAGATATGGAAGGAATTTCTCATGATCGAGAACAATTCAAGATGATAACACAAAGCTGAAATGATGAATCTTCAAGAGGATGGACCAAGATTTAAGAGAAACACCTCTTCAATCTGCCAAGCTGAGAATGTGGAGGAGAACACCACCAAGAATTACTGAGACACTCCAGAATAAATAATATGGAAAGGTTGAGCCAATGATGAAAACAATAAATTTGAAACGATATTGGAGAAGTTATATGACTAATGAAAATCATACTTATGTCACACTTGAAAAGATTTAGAGATCGCCAAAAAAGATTAGAAAAAGCCAGGTAAGAACCTGGGAAAACATGTGGTTTATGGGCCCCTCAAACAAACCACCATTTAAAGATAGCTCAGGAAGAGAGATATTGCACCAGTACAAATAAAAACTTGATGAGGTTGAGCACCTCGAAATAATTGAAAGGATTTTGAATGAAAACAAGAAACTTTCGGTATATCTTCTGCACTCTAGATAGAATAGAGAGATGAATAAATAAGAGAGGCTTGGACAAGAATTTTCAACACGGGAAGCATAGAAGAAATGAAAAGGATATGATGAACATCGAAAGCTTGAATTGAATCCACTGAAGAAGAAAACAAGAATGAAGAATGATGAACTCGAGACTCCTGAGAATCTTCACAATGAATCACCGGATACAACACAAAAGAGAAGATAGCGAAAGCATAAATGAGAAGAAAGGCACTAGGATGATAATTGAATCACTGAAGAAAAGGGTGGGAGGGCGGGGAAAACAAAGACAACTTGGGACAGATGAGACCAACTCCAGAAGAAATGAGGGATTGATCTTGCAAATATTTGGAAAAGATTGACTTCACTTGAAGAGAAGCACTCCGGTTGGAAAAGAATTGACATGACAATTTTGGTTGAAAATAATTGACAAGGCAATTTGATTGAGCAAAAGAATTAATTAGCACTCCCATAGACATATGATAACACCACTTAGGAAAGATATGAAATCACCACTTCACATCGAAGCAACCCGAATCACCATACTCCAACAAAATAAAGGATGAGACTTACGAAACAAGCCAGAACAAATTCATGATAGAGATTTCATCCGATATTTTTGTGGTAAGGTTCGCACGGGCTCTATCCTACAGTAGCCAACATGTACAAGGCAGTGCACATGACATACGAAGCGTCCCGGAGTCATAGCAAGCTACAAGGACTCTTTAAGACACAATGAGAAGTGCTGTAAGACGACTGTGAACAAACGAATCCACTAGATGTCGAACCCCAACCTCACATCACACATGTGTTGGAACATTGTCCTATAGGTAACTACTTGAATTCCCACCTAAGAACTCCCAAAGTTTTTTGGTCATGCAATCGGGTCCACGAATACAAGGCATAAAATCCATCACTCAACTCCTAGCAATAACACTACCCGTCCAGTGTATCACACACGTCAACACATAACCAGAGATCTCGGAAACTCATCTATCTTGGACCCTCGTAATCACAACGATACTAAGTAAAGCAGTACATCCGGATGCTCTCCACCAGTACTGGGATGTCAGACTCTTCTCGCCACTACTAGTATTGAAGCAATTTCGAACATCCTCCGTCCTGAGATACTAAGAAATCTATATGATAACGATGTGCTCAAGAATCCCCTCAAGCTCAACTCCCCGGAAGAAATCAAGTCAGACAGGAGGCACCAAGACAGAACCCCATCACATCGACATCATATAGATTCCAAAATACCCGCGTGATCTTGTTTTTTTAGTGAGAAGAGGAGTAGGATTAAAATTATTATGTCAAGATTCCTCAGTAGAGCATAGAAGAGGAGAAGAAAGAATCCTACTCTTCGATATATAACTAGAGTCGAAGTAGTTTTTTACTAGATATGACTCGCACATGTTCGATCAATCAAGGGGACTCCTAGATCGGTACTACTCTGATACCAACTTGTAACGTCCAAGATGCGACCCTATCCTTATTTTTACGCGAGGGCCTCGACAGGGATAGAAGCGCAACTCGTCGTTTTGCAAGAATGGATATTGCTACACGTACATGTACAAAATAGATGAGTATATGGAATTGGCTTACACTCGCCACAAACTGCATCCAGTTCACATCAATACAACAATATACAGTCATGATGAAAAAGAGCAGGGTTTGACTACAGACGAAAAGAAACGATAATACAACGACATCCATCCTTTCTATCCCAGGCCGCCGGCCTCGAACCCATCCTAGATCGAAGAAGAAGAAGAAGAAACTCCAAAAGCACAATCATCGCGCTCACGTCATAATATCACTTTACATGTACCTGCAACTGGTGTTATAGTAATCTATGAGCCACAGGGGACTCAACAATCTCATTTCCAAAGGTATCAAGACTAACAAAGCTTAACGGGTGAGGTATGGTTAAGTGTTGAGTCAGCAGCACACGACTAAGCATTTATTTGAGGTGGCTAACTTACGAGTACAAGAATAAAAGAGGGGGTGGTCTACGCACATCGGACGCGAATTAATGATGATCAAATGATTGATCATGAACACCTACTTACATCAGACATAACCCCACCGTGTCCTTAGTCGGAAAAGGAGCTCATGAAAGAGACAGTCACGGTTACGCACACAATTGGCATATTTCAATTAAGCTTACTTCAAGTTATCTAGAACCGGATGTTAAACAAAGTTTTCAAGTTTTCCACATGACCACGAGCACGGCTTTTCGAAAGATTTAACCCTGCACGGGTGCTCCAACTAGTCCATCACAAATAACCACAAGCCGCATAGAAAGCCTCGATCACGAAACTCGTGATCTCCTTGAATTCCTTGGTGGAAAACATCAACTATGAGATAACCCAAAGCATCACCAGAATCCCGATGCAGAATATATTTCATAAAAGGTAAAACAAGTCCAGCAAGGCCACCCGACGTGTCGACGAACCCGATAGGAGCCGCATATCTCATTCTCGGGACACGACCATATGGGACTAGCTACGAGTAAAACCAAGCCTCGAGTTTCCTCGTGGTGGCCCCGCAGGCAGCCCGTTTTGGGCCAATACTCATGAGGAGCACTGGCCGAAGTTGTCGATTAATTATACACGGGTGTCGACTGGTCCCTATGCAAGTTTATTAGTTATTAGGCAAATGTAGTACCAAAGTTGGGCCTTGCCACACCAGTTTTAACTAAGATGAATTATCAAAGGGCTCCCCATAACAACCGTGAGCATGTTAGGAGCGCTCAATTATGGAATATAACACCGGTAGCCAAAACTAAGTTGACAAAGATGGAACAAGACACCATGCTAGAAGACCAGGCCTTCTAGCTTTTACCAAGTATATAGGTCCATTAAATAAAATAGCAATTATATGGTGATATAACAAGGAACCCATGTCTTCACATGGAAGCAACTGCACCTGCAACTAGCAATGCTATCAAGTGGTTAAGCAAGCAGTAACATAGCCAAACAGTGGTTTGCTAGGTTGTGGAAAGGTTAGAGGTTTTCATGACGATGTCGGGAGGCTTATTAAATAGGTGGTAGGCATCAAGACATAGAGATAGAAACGAAACAACTAGCATGGCCATGATTGTAATGGTATCTAGGGAAATGATCATCTTGCTTGTGATTCCGCTTGGAATAAGAACGAATCCGTGAAGCATACGAACCAACATAGTCGAACATCCTCACATTTCGACACGCTTGCGGAACTCTATCGAGAAGAAGCAAACCAGAAACAAGAATCAACACACGATATTCACCACGACACATGCATGACATGATGCAAAACACATATTATGCATGATCAGTTCAATTATGCAAGGAATGGCATGGTAATTCACAACAATCAAACACTACACATTAAGTGAAGCTCAGTTTATAACGTGTTGCATACTAATGAAACTCCACATTCAAATATTTAGTTCACTCTCGTTTAGGTACACGACAATTTTAAAATGTTGTTAACATGGCAAGAGATGAATTATGTGATTCTACACAGCACTCTAGTCGGCTTACAAATATGGATCATCTCCAACGAGTTACGGTTCAAAATATATGATCACCGCAAGATATAGTGCCATGAATGCAATATGTATGCTTATGACAGCCACAAGCATTCCAAACCAAGAAGGCAACAACATATTATGAAACTACATGATATTTTAAGCAAGTTTTATGTATGACACATTCAAAAAGGAGCAACGGTTCAACAACTACAAGCAAAACAAGAAATAGGTACAATCTCCCAAAAACAAGAGCATGACATTTTCTACCCCCCCCCTAAAACAACAAGCTACATAATTCTAAAATGCTCAAACAAGACATGTGTCAGTAGTGGGAGAAATGCACAATAATCCTCTATCGATGACAAGTAGCATGGAAGCATGGATCACTAGTAACTAAGCTCACAAAATGGCAAGTTGCACCCAGTTACAGACTTAGTGAAAATATCAGTTTTGACAGTGCAGTTGTTAACCAGATGGCATATTGGCAGCAGTAAAACTTGATGCTACAGTGCATAGAATGACATGAAACTTAACAACATGCTAGAGAATCTTAATCACTACAAATAACTCCATTGCACCAACTCCAAAGGGGCTTTAGATCACTAGCAAAACACATGGCAAGACAACAACAAAAAATCACAGATTTCAGACTTAGAAATATTTCAGCACTTGAAATCAGCACTATTTTCTAGCATGTTGGGAACAAGAAAAGAACACCTAAACATGGATTTCTATAGCAACCAAAAGTACCAGGGGCTAGCATACATGTCCAAGAGCATATCTCAAGTTCAAAACTAATTCATATCATGCACGGAATACATCACACAAAAAAACAAAAGGACAACATGGGAAAATATCATGCACGCTAACTCGCTCGAAAGTCAAAACTAAATGCATAGATAAATTCTATGGATTTTTCTACCCCCCAAACATATATAATATGTGGAGTTCTAAATAAAACAAATGCCACCACATATATGCGAGAATATGACATAAACCCGACATAACAAACTATTTATGCCACCCACATGGAAACAACAAGATGACTATTTTTACCATACATGGAAATGCATTGCAAACAACATGAACATTTTGCATACTAGGTTTGAGCAATTCAGATGCATGCTTAAATAGCTACAAAATAAAAAACGTCTTAATATATCAGCACACAAATCTATGCAAACATCAGGGTTAATTATTTTTAACATGCATGCAAGTTGGAAAATGAGAATCTACATGAAATGCTGGTCATTTTACATATAAAACTTATTGCGATCCGACACACGGTTTAAACGATACGTGCATTTTAAAATTCGGCAACTTTGTGAATTATTAAATTCACAGGTTAATTAAAACAGCCACGGGCCGAAACTGATGGCACAACATAGCACAGTCGCGCATCGGGCGGGGGATAGCGTTGACTCTCACCTCGCGGCCTCGGGCCGGATCTGGTGCGGTGCTTAGCAAGCTGAGGTGGAGAGATGGGCCGGGGCGGACCGAGCTGGGCCAGGGAGGCGCTGGGCCTGGCGAGGCCTAGCTTGGCCGGCTCGTGGGCTGGTGCTACAGGGCTGATTCAGGGCGGCGGCTCTTGGGGAGTCCGGTGACGGGCGACGGTGCGAGGCAGCGGTTGCGGTTGCGCACTGGCCGGTGACGGCGAGAGAAGGCCGGGGCTGGGGGGCGTTGTTGGCCGGCGGCTGGAGGCGCGAGATCTACGGTATCCGGCGGCTCGGTGGGGAGCTCGGGAGGAGCTGGCTCGGTGGGGAGCTTCGAGCACAGGCGAGCGGGCGGCGGCCAACCGATTCATGCCGAGAGGGCCACTGATGGGCTTTGGCGGGCCCTGGTGGCTGGAGGTTGGGTGGAGAGGAGGTGTTGGTGGCGTCTAGGGTTAGGATTTGGCACGAAATTTGAGAAGGGGCTGGGATTGGTGTCTATATATAGAAAACGGGCTAGGGTTTGCAGATTTCGTCCGAATTTGGATCGTAGGATCGCGACTGGATGGCTCCAGCGATGGGTAGGGGCTAGGCTAAACTAGTGGGCAGTGTCGAGAGGTGGTGGGCTAAAAAGAGAGGCAGGTTTGCGGCCCGACATAATATTTTAAAACACCGAAAAAACGTACGACAATAAACCGATGACGGTGCCTCTACGGTCGACCGTTCGGGTATCAAGCAAACTCCGAATGCAACGAAATTTGGCAGGCACGCTCCCTACATTAAAATAAGACCGTATGCCAAGTTTCAACCCAATTTGAGAATATTTTATACACACTTAAAAAATATTTTAATGATGTCGCGAGCGCGTGCAAGTGTGGTTTGTCTCGAAACGGCCAACGACGAAAACGGAGAGAACCAACAACTACTAACGAATGCAAGTTTGGAAAACTGGCAACAACGGAGTGTTGATGCAATGCAGATGATGCGCATGTTGTGATGATGAATGTGACAAATAAAATAATCACACGGCGACAACGGAATAAAAGGGGAATCTTCTCGAGCGTCGGTCTCGGGCTGTTACACAACCCATAGCATGTTAGGAGCGTTCAATATGGAACATAACACCGGTACACAAGTAAGTAGGGAGACAAAGATGGAACAAAACACCGAGCCAAAAGACCAAGGCTTCCACCTTTTACCAAATATATATGTGCATTAAATTAAATAGCAATAATATTATGATATAACATGGAATCCATGTTGTCACATGTAAGCAACTTGCACCTACAACTAGCAGCGGTATAAGAAGGGCTGAGCTAGCGGTAACATAACTAAACAAAGGTTTGCTGGGATGTGGAGGGTGTTAGAGGCTTTCATGACAATGTTGGGAGGCTTGTAAGTCAGGTGGTAGGTAACAAGACATAACGATAGAAGCGAGACAACTAGCAAAGCAATGATAGTAGTGGTATCCAATGAAATGATCATCTTCCCCGTGATCCCGCTTGGAAATAGAACAAATCCATGAAGTAGACGAACGAGTGTAGTGGAATGAATCCTCATATTCCGAATCGGTTCTAGAAATCTATTGAGAAGTATCAATCCAAAAACAATCAATCAACACACGATAAACACTACAACATATACATGACATGATGCGCAAATAAATATGATGCATGTTCATTTAATTATGCATGACATGACAAAATGCAACAATTAACTTCTACACATTAAGTGAAGCTCAATATGAAATGAGTTGCATATTAATGAAACTGCATATTTGAATTACTTAGTTCACTCCCGTTTCGGTACATAAAAATATTAAATGTTATTAAACATGAATGATCACGGCATAAGGTGAACATGGAATTAAGCAATTTTTAAATGGAGAAGGAGCATATAACAAAATAATAACTCTCCATATTTAGGAGGAATGGAGTTAATGTTTTTTAAATAAAAACATTTTTAAATGTTTTTAGTTATGAAAAGAGGTGAAGCATGAACAACTACATCATCTAGGCATGTTAAATGAGACCGAAAACAACAAATAACAATTTCAGAAAGTTCCCATATGTAATTTTCGTAATTGCTACTGTTCTGCCTAGAACACAATTTTAGAGTTGTTAAACAGCAAAATAATTGTCACCATATTATTCTACACATTTTCTGGTCAAGTTGCATATGTAGACCATTTTAATCGGAGCTACGGATACTTAACTATGATGAAAATTGTTTTAGCATGGCATTATGAAAATTAAATAAAACACCAAGTTAAACATTTTTATCATGTGTGGAAGTTGTAAATTATTAATCTACATAAAATTCTGAACATTTTACATGTATAAAATATTTTCATCCGATGCAAAATTGTGAAGTTATTAAATGCATGAACATTGAGGAGTTTTCTGAAAATCTGTAATTTCCTGATTAATTGGTTAAATTCGCAACACAAAAAATATATACATTGGGTTGAACTGAAACAGGACCGAGAGTTGGATAGTATGCAGCACATAGGGCATCACATAACCAACAGGGAGGTGGTTTTCTTGTGCTCACCTCGTGGGCCTTCAGGCGAGCAGATCTAGGCTAGTGGTTGGGCTGCGGTCGCGACGAGCTGGGCTCGGCCTGCTGCTGTGGGGCACTGGTGGTCCACATGCGGGAAGCCCCGATGAGCGCAGGGCCATCCTAGCCACGCGAGGAGGTCAACGAGGCACGTGATCGAGCAGCCCATGCGCACGCAGGGGACAACCATGGCTGCAGCGAGACGAACTCCGTCGACGGGGCGGCGTGACGACGCGATTCGACGTGGGTCCGGTCGGGTCTGGACGGATCCAGGAAAGAGGTTCCCACTCCCGGTATTGAAGGGTGGTTCCTAGTGACGTCCTTCCAGATCGGTGGGGAAGCTGGTGGACTTGCGTCCATGGCATCGGGAGCAACTCTCGAAGAGAGGGAAGAGCAGGGGCGCGACGAGGCCCGGCCTCGCGGGGGTCGACGACGGCGGCGGCTGTTTTTCCGGCGGTTCGGCTCACCGACCGACATGGGAAGCGGGGCCGGAGGCATGGAGCAAGGCGTGGAGGCGTGGAGGGCTCGAGGCGACGCGGCCACGCGGGGTAGCGATCTCGTCACGGGGCACCCATTCATGGCGAATCAAGATCGGAATGGGCCGGCCCGCACCTGTCCTTGGACCTGGCCCCGTGGCCTCCAAGCCAATTTAAGGAGCAATGGGTCCGACCTATTCTAACAAAATCATGTGATCTTACTGGGTCATTGGATACATCAGGGCCGGCCCAAAATTCAGCTATAGTTTCATAATTTTCTCTCTTGTACTGTACTCGTTTTGTTTTTTCAACAATAACCACACAATGCATTAGAAAGTTGGGATTACAATGTGAACGGACGTGCAAAC
The DNA here is from genome assembly GCF_904849725.1 of Hordeum vulgare subsp. vulgare. NCBI lineage: Eukaryota > Viridiplantae > Streptophyta > Magnoliopsida > Poales > Poaceae > Hordeum > Hordeum vulgare. Next base: position 292,991,060 of record NC_058523.1, on the reverse strand, counting down.
CATACAGGACCATCAAAAAGGCTGGAACTGAAACTGTAACTGAGACATGCTGTTTTTTTGGGGGAGAAAATTTTGTTGTCACCTTCACCAACTTCCGTATAAATATAGTTCAACTCTATTTGTGAGTTTCTCTGTCAAATTCTGGTTCGATATAAACACATGCACTAAAAACTACTCTCTGACAAATGCGGAGTTTTTGTGTCTCTAAATTCTGACAGTAAGCTCGTGCTCCTTATTTCAGGCACAAGGAATTCTAGCGAAGTGCTACTCACGAGGATTACCAACCGCATGGTTGTATGCTGAGATAAAAGTGCTACTCTATGCTGAGATAAAAGTGCTACTCTTCATCATTCACGCCAAGACCAACCCGTATGACCCATTGGGTTGCACGGTGTCGGCTTCACTGGACCCATATATATTTTGAGGCTGACCCACTTGGCCCATTGGCCTTGACTTTTTGGGTCGGGTCAGTGACCCATCGGGCCGACCCGGCCCATTCCCATCCTGGATGGCGACGGACGAGCGGCTAGCGGCGGCTCCTGTCGCCCTGGTTTGCTCCTCGCTGCGGGTACGACGGGGTTCGAGACTGTCTGTTGGTTGGTGGATGAGGCGCGGGGAGCTACAGTTGATGGACGCGTCCGAGAGGCACAGATGGAAGCTGCTACCGTGGATCGAGGGAATCGGTAGGAGCGGCTATGGTTGGCTTGGTTTGCAAATCAAGGAGGTGGGTGGATCAGACAGGGACGATCGGGTAGGTGGATGGCGGCGCGGTAATGGGAATGGGTGGATGGGACAGGCTAGGGACTTGGATTTGACTGTTTTATACCTTACTTGGCTAGGCTAGGGGCTATCTTGTCCGTCCGTTTTAGAACGGACGGTCAAGAATAATAGGTTTGGGTCCAATTGAAATACTGATGATGGTATGGTGTATTACAGGATTGATCCGGAACCAACGGTCCCGACCGCCGGGTTCGGTTCTGGGGAAGTTTCGGACTAGGTTGCGAGTAGGTTGGTGCATTGTGTAGAGATGCTAGGCATGAGAAGAGAGGGAAAATGAGCAGCCTCACAACATGTTTTTAATTACAAAGATCATCTACTATTTGACCGGCTATAGTGCCGCTATAGGTTTAGTGGTTGTGGTATCAAAAGACCTTTGAATGCGGCGGAATTTGGTAGGCGGTCTACCTACAATAAAACAAGACCACAAGGCAACTTTCAATCAACTCGAGAAAGTTCTATACACACTTTTAATAACAATATTTAAATGATGTCACGGAAAATGCGCGTGTGGTTTGTCTCGAAATGGTCATCTACGAAAACAAAGAGAACCAGCAACTAATAATGGATACAAGTTTTGTAAAAATGACGGCAACAGTGTGCTGATGCCATGCAAATGATGAGAGTGATGCGATGACGAGTGTGACAACCAAACGAATCACACAACGATAATGAAGTAATAAGGGAATCTTCCGGAGCATCGCTTCTAGGCTGTTAAACTTCGGGAACTGAGAGTCTATAAGAACATACTTAAGGACTAAGAAGATTGACTAAAGAAACGAAAATAACACATAAAGAGTCTATAAGAGTGACCGAGGAACAAAAATAACGTACTACTCCCTTCGTTCCTAAATATAAGTCTTTTATGAGATTTAACTAGGAATCTACATACGGAGCAAAATGAGTGAATCTATATTCTAAAATATGTCTATATACATCCGTATGCAGTCTACTAGTGAAATCTCTAGAAAGACTTATATTTATGAACGGAGGAAGTAAAAGACTAAGAAGTGTGAACCATGACAAAGAAAATAAAAAACAAAGGAATGATAAACTAAGCTGAACTAAAATATGCAAAACATACAATTCAGTATAGATCCATTCCACGGACAAAAAGGTAACTTGAGTAAAAGAATAAAAGATAGACGAAGACAAAGAGGCTATCACAGTAGAAAAGTATTAAAATCCTATCTATGGCAATGTAAAAGTAGCTCAGCATTGGAATCCCATCTAGAGCCGCTTTAGTAGGAAACAAGAATATGAATGCAAAGGATATACTGAGAAGTGACTGGAAAAATAATAATAGTACTGACAAAAATAATAAGAGAAACATAAATATGATAGGTGATGGAACTAAACTACCTATGATAACTAACCTACTTAACCATTAGTGATGAAAGACACTAAGGTCACTGGATGATAAAATGAAGAAATAAGAGAAACAGATTAATGAAAGAAAATGGTACTAAAAAATAAAACAATGAAGGTTTGAACAATTATACTAGACAATGGAGACATGCTTAAAACTGAAGGTCTGATAACTCACTGATCACTAATACTAAAAAGAGTAAGACTGTGTTTGGATGTTGGCATTGAGCCTAGTATTGTGTATTAGCATTTGTATGGGAAGAATACCCCAAATAACACCGTTTGGCTGACCTTCGCATTCAGCCGCGACATTCGGGCTCAATATTGAGCAAACCGCCCCGAAGGCAAAAAGCTCCCGGCCTAATTCGAACGATCTACGCTCGACATTGCTGGACATTGAGGAATGACACATCCTGCCCCGCTCGCCTCAACCCCAAGCTCCGACGGCGCCCATCCCACCCCTCCCGCCTCCACCCCGAGCTTCGGCGGCGCCCATCCCGCCCCGCCCGCCTACACCCCGAGCTCCGATGGCGCCCATCCCGCCCCGTCGGCCTCCACTCCGAACTCCGGCGACACCTATCCCGCCTTGCCCGCCTTCACCCCGAGCTCCGGCGGCGCCCATCCCGCCCCGCCTCCAACCCGAGCTCGAGAGGCGCCTATCTCGCCCCTCCCACCTCCACCCCGAGCTCTGGAGGTCAGTGTGCCTGCACCCCAAGATCCGATGGTCGGCGCCACACTCCTGCCTCTTTTGAACCCCGATCTGCAGCGGCCGATGCCACCTTCCAATCCCTGTTCCTGCCGCCGCCGGTGTGCCTCCACCCCGAGCTCTGTCACCGGTGCAACTATGTTTCCAACGGCATCCTTCCCTTCTTTGTAGAACTCCAAAATTCAATGTCTCACCATTCACCACCCAAACAACATTTGGCATTCAACCTCAATATCAAGTTTGTGTTTCGAATACCTAAACATCCAAACAAAAATATTGGCATTCAATCTCAATAGCAATATAGTATGATATTGATATTCAACTCAATGCAATGCCAAGGCTCCCAATAAAAACATCCAAACACAACATAAAATACACCGTAGATCCTAAAAGTATTACATGTGTGTCAAATAGGTCCTAAAAGTTTGAAATCGTTCACCACAAGTCCTAAATGCGTGTCCTAAAAGTATTTCAAGTGTGTCAAGTAGGTCCTAAAAGTCACGGCTGAAATACACATATAGGACCTTTGATGAAAGCTTTTAAACTTTTAGGACATAATTGACACACTGGAAATACTTTTAGGACCTCTAGTATACTTTACGCTACTAAAAATATACGTTTTGTACAGAGAAAAAGTTGAGACGTGTTGAAAAAGCACGACAAAAAAAGCAGAATAAAAATCAAATGAACTGAAAAGAATCACAGATGAAGCTCAAGAAGGGGGGAAAAGTAAATGAGGCGAATAAAACATGAAGAAAGAGAGATTGAAAACATAGGGAGATAAAAAAGAACATTGGGAATAAAGAGACTTACTAAAGAGAAAAATAGAATAATGATTGAAATGATACTAAAAATAGAACAATGAAGGTCTAAACACTTATACTAAACAATGGAGTCATGCTTAAGACTGAAGCTCTGATAACGGACCGAGCATTCATAATAAAAAATGATACTAAGTCTAAAAATGAAATAATGAACATTGAACAATTTAACTAAATATCCAACACTTGTACTGAGGACTGACTAAGGACTATAATTGTAAAAATTGATCCTAAAAATTCAAAAAATGATAGTAAGAAGTATGAAACCGAGACTAAAAACTAAAGTGCACTCATAAAAAGTAGAGATGTGTTGAAAAAATACGACAAAAAAGGAAAAATAGAAGAAAAAGCAAATGAACTAAAAAATCAAAGATGAAACTGAAGAAGGAGGAAAAAGAGAAAGAGGCGACTAAAACATGAAGAAAGAGAGATTGAAGATATATAGAGACAACAAAATAGACTGATGACTGAAATGATACTAAAAAATAAAACAACAAAGGTTTGATCACTTATACTAAACAACGGAGACATGCTTAAGACTGAAGGTCTGATAACGGAATCAACACTTTTACTAAAAAATGAATACAAACACTACAAATGAAATAATGAACATTGAACAATTGAACTGAAGATCACACACTTGTACTAATGTAACAACCCCGAACCAACACTCCAGAAGATTCCCCTCTTATTCCATTGTCGCTGTGTAATTTACTTGGTTGTCGCATTCATCATCACATCATGTGCATCATCAACACTGCATCGGCACTCCGTGACCGTCATATTTTCAAAACTTACATCCATTCGTAGTTGCCAGTTCTCTCCATTTTTGTCGTTAACCATTTCGAGACCAACCACACATGCCCGCACCTGTGGTATCATTTAAATATTTTTGTTAAAAGTGTGTATAAAACTTTCTCTGATCGGGTTGAAAGTTCACGTGTGGTCTCCGTGCGGGATGAGGAAGAAGGCAGGCCCTCTAGTTATGCTTTTATGGTTAGTTATCCATTACCGAACGCAAATGCCTAGCTATCGTGCCGGTGAGGCGCCTCTTTTTCCACCAATAGGTCTCCAGTTCGACACCCCGCGTCCACATAATTTTGCCTACGCTTTTTCGCTTTTCAAGTGAATGAGGTGTATCCTCTGTTTCATATAAAACCAATCCCTAGTCCTCTCACAGATGCAACAACAGTCGATTGGTAATCGCCTCGGCACTGACCCCATGGTGTCCTGGGTTCAAAACCCATATACCCCAATTTTCCATGTTTCTGTATTTTTTTGCACATGCACATATCTACACCTGTCATGGCTAGTTGATGTATATTTTAATCTTTCCCATGCAAGTAACAGAGATTAGTGCAGTGGCTAGCAACCTTGTTTTCAACTGAGAGGTCCAGCGGTCAAATCCCATAGAGACCGAATTATTTTGTCTCTATTTTATTTTTTTCTTTTCTTTTGCACCTCGTAGTATTTTTGTTGTTGCATGTACCACGCTATTTGTAACTCCGACATGAGGGAACCCGATAACCGAGGTCATCCCACTATCTAGCATGACACACATATGATCACACTTTCTTTATACTGGCATCCCGATGAGTTGCCGGATCACCGAAATGTTGGTGTGACATCGTTTTCATTGCCATGTCATGCCTTGCATAATTAAACTGGACATGCATCATATTTGATTGTGCATCATGCCATGAATATGTTGTGGTGTTCATCGTGTGTTGATTGTTGTTTCTGATTTGTTTCTTCTCGATAGACTTCCGACCGCTTTGGAGTGTGAGGATCCTATCGACTACGTTGGTTCGTGTGCTTCATAGATTCGTTCTTCTTCCAAGCAGGATCACATGCAAGATGACCATTTCCCTACCATTACTATCATTTCCATGCTAGTTGTATCGTTTCTTTCACTATGTCTCGCTGTGTACCACTTAACATGTCAGCCTCCCAACATTGCCATGAAAAGCCTCTAACATTTCCACAACCCAACACACCACTGTTTGGCTATGTTACTGCTTGCTCAACCTTCTTATAGCATTGCTAGTTGCATGTGTAGTTGCTTCCATGTGACAACATGGGTTTCTTGTTATATCACCATATTATTGCTAATTTATTTAATGCACCTATATATTTGGTAAAAGCTGGAAGGCTTGGCCCTCTAGCCTGGTGTTTTGTACCATCTTTTTCGCCTTAGTTTCGGCTACCAGTGTTAAGTTCCATATTAAGTGCCCCTAGCATGCTTGGGGTTGTTATGGGGACCACCTTGACTTTAGTTTTGGGATAAAACTCGTCTGACAAGGCCCAACATTGGTACTATATTTTCCCAACATAATAATACTGAACAACGTTAAAAGCATAGGGCATCATGAACCCGAGGAGTAATTCAACATAATATAGGGGGCCAGTGCTGCTGGTGCTGGTCCAAAATAGAGCCACTTGCGGGGCCAGCCGGGGTAACTCGGGGGATTTCTATCCATCCACCGTACGTAGTGCTCATCTGTCATGTCCCGAGAACGAGATACACAACTCCTATCTGGATAGTCGACTCGCCGGGCGGCCTTGTTGGATTTGTTTTACCTTCCTCGAGCGTCTTCTGCAAGGGATTCCGAGGATACTTTGGGATATCTCGAGGTTGAGGTTTTCCAATAGGAATCCGAGGAGATCACGGATTTTCCCTGATCGAGGTTATTCCAGCACAACGTGTGGTAGTTTGTGATGGAATAGTTGGAGCACCCGTGCAGGGTTAAATCTTTTGAAAAGCCATGCCCGTAGTTATGTGGCAACTTGGATGCTTTCTTTAACATCCGGTTCTAGATAACTTGAAGTAAACTTAATTAAAACTTGCCAACTATGTGCATAACCGTGGATGTCTCTTCTCGGGAGTTCTGCATTCGGAAGAGGACACGGTGGGGTTATGTCTGATGTAAGTAGGTGTTCAGGATCACTTCGTGATCATTAGTTCACGTACATTTATGTGTATATCATCCCCTTTTATTCTTGTACTAGTAAGTTAGCCACCTCAAATAAATGCATAGTCGCTTGCTGCAGCCTCACCACTTAACCAAACGTCACCCATTAAGCTTTGGTAGTCTTGATACCTTTGGAAATGAGATTGATGAATCCGTGTGGCTCACAGAGTACTACAACAACAGTTGCAGGTACATGTATAATAATACTTTGACGTGCGAACGATGATTGTTCTATTTGGAGTTTCTTCTTCTTCTTCATCATCGATCTAGGATGGGTTCGAGGCCATCAGCCTGGGATAGCAAGGATGGGCGTCGTTCTTTTATCGTTTGTTTTTGTCCGTACTCGGACCCTTCTCTTCCATATGATGACTGTATATTGATGTATTGATGTGATCTTGACAAAGCTTGTAGCGAGTGTAAGCCAATTCATATACTCATCTCTTCTGTACATGTACTTGTAACGATATCCATTCTTCCAAAACAACAAGATGCGCTTACATCCCTGTCAAGGCCCTCGAGCCAAAAATAAGGATAGGATCGCATCTTGGGTGGTACAAGTTGGTATCAGAGCAGTACCGACCTAGGAGCCCCCTTGATTGATCGAACTTGGCTGAGTCGAGTCTAGTGAAAAAAACTATTTTGAGTGTAGTTATATATCGGAGAGTACGATACTTTTTACTCTTCTTCTATGCTCTAGTGAGGAATCTTGACGTAAGAATTTTAATTCTTCCCCTCTTCTCACTTAAATTTTTTAGGATCACACATGTATTTTGGAATCTATATTATGTCGATGTCACAGAGTTCTGTCTTGGTGCCTCCTGTCTGAGTTGATTTCTTTCGGTGAGTTGAGTTCCAGGGGATTCTTGAGCACATAGTTATCATTCCGATTTCTTAGTATCTCAGGAAGGAGGATGTTCAAAATTGTTTCAATACTAGTAGTGGCGAGATAAGCCCGACATCCCCACTACTGGTGCAGAGACTTCGGGGTACTGCCATACCTAGTATTGTTGTGTTTTCGAGGGTCCGAGATAGATGAACTTGCGGATCTTCTCGCTTCTGTTTTGAGAAGTTGCAGGAAAGGTGTAGCTGATTACACTGAGTACGCTCCCGAACCCGCAACCAGATTGCTCAATCAAGAAAGTTTTCAAAAGTTCTTAGGTGGAAATTCAAGTAGTTACCTATAGGATTATCTTCCAATAGATGCATGATGTGAGGTTGGGGTTCGACATCTAGTGGATTTGTTTGTTCACGATCATTTTTACACAGGACAATCTCGATATATGTCAACAAATATGGTTCGTCAAGCCTTCTAGTTTGCTACGCCTAGGGAGCATATCCGAGCGTCATTTCAATATGGCCATCCAATGTACGATCGAGCCCGTGTGAACCTTACCATGAAAATATCGAACGGAATCTCTGTCATGAATTTGTTCCAGCTTGCTTCATAAGTCTCATCCTTTGTTTTGTTTGAATATGGTAATTTGAGTTGCTTCGATGTCAAGTGGTGATTTCATATATTTTCTAAGATGTGTTCTCATATTTCTATGGGAGTGATAATTAATTCTTTTTCTCAATCAAATTGTCTTATCAATTCTTTTCAAACCGGAGTCATCATGTCAATTCTTTTCCAACCGGAGTGTTTCTCGTCAAGATAATTCAATACTTTTCAATATTTGCTAGATCAATCTCTCATTTTTTTGGAGTCCATCTCATCTTCCCATGTTATCTTTGTTTTCCCCACCCTTCCGCCCTTTTTCTTCAGTGATTTAATTATCATCCATGTGCCTTTCTTTCATTATTGGCTCCACTATCTTATCTTCCCTATCATATCCGGTGATTCATCGTGAAGATTCTCAGGAGTTTCGAGTTCATCATTATTCATTTTTATGTTCTTCCCTGGTGGATTCAACTCAAGCTTTCAGTGTTCACTATATCAGTTTCATATGTTCAATGCTTTCCTGTGTTGGAAATTCTTGTTCAAGCCTATCTTATTTATTCATCTCTCTCTATTCTGTCTGGAGTGCTGAAGGTGTCTCATAAGATTGTGTTTCTGTTCAAATCCTTTCAATTATTTCGAGGTTCTCACCTCATCACTTTTAATTTATATCGGTGCAATATCTCTTTCTAAGCAATCTTTTCAATGATGTTTGCTTTTAGTGGGCCTATAACCCACATGTTCTTGTCTAGGATCATACATGGCTCTTCTAATCTTTTCCGGGGATCTCTAATTCTTTTCAAGTGTGATGTAAGTATGGATTCCATCTGTCATATTCCTTCTCCAAGATCAATTTTATTTATTTCATCGTTGGCTCAACCATTTCCTCATTCATCATTCCGGAGTGTCTCAATTGGTCATGGTGTTGCTTCTCATCACCATTCTCATCTTGAAGCCAGAAGAAGTGGCTCCCCTAAATCTTTGTCCATTCTTTTGAAGATTGTCATCTAAGCTTTGTGTTATCCTCTCAATTGTGTTCGATCATGAGTAATTCCTTCTATATCTATCTGGTGCATTTTAGTGTTGTGTTCATTTTTCAATCCTTCGAAGGTCATCATCTCAAAAGATTTCTTCGTTGTCAAATTATTCTCAATTGTTGTCTCTTCGTTCGTATCTCTATTATTCCGATGCCTAGTTGGAGTTTCTTTTGATAGATGGCTTGTGATCTCTTTGTTCTCATGTATTCCATTCATCTCTAATATCCCCATATGTTCTAAATTCTTTAGGTTTATCATGCTCTCTTCGTTCTCATGTATCTTCATTCGTTGATGGTATTCCCTTCATTTGCAATTCTTACTGGTGGCTTGGTCAAGCATTCTCTAATCGAATCATGCTCTTTTGTCCTCATGTAGCCCAGTTCATTTGTATTATTGTCTTTCATTCCAAATTCTTACCGGTGTTTCTTCCGAGACTTCTTCAAGTGGGTGCTCTATCTCTCTCCAATCTTTTAAGAAGAATAAGTGGTATGCTAAATCCGTTAATTGTCATCAATTTAAATTGATGAAGGATAAGCATAACATAATTCTTATTCTTTTTTATCAAGGTGTTTTCAATTCTTCTTCGGTAGTTGTTCATGATATTAAAGTCTTGATTCTAAGTTGTTTATCTTTTATTTTTGGAGTCCCAAGTTTTCTCAAGTATCTCTTCACGAAGTCCCATCTAAATCTTTGCAAGTTCATAATCTTATTCTTTCAACCTTCATTGTTTTCATCACTTCTTTTGTATACGAAGGCTCTTCATGGTGGTTCATCAAGGATTTTGTTCATTCTCAAGGTGTTCTTCAAGATTCTTGCCTAGGAACCTCAAGTATTCTTTCTCTCACATTTCGAAGTGCAATTCTTCCTCCATTTCCCTTTGAGGTGGTGTTATAGCATTCTTGTTAGTGGAAGAGTCTCGAAGAGAATTTGTTTCAAGAATGAGATAATTAAACCCACCATTTCCTTCAATAATTACGTATTTTCAACCCATAATTTCTTCATTGATGCTATCTTGGTTTAGATTTCACCTAAAGCTTTGTCTAAGGATTGTTGCTATTTTGGGTGATTATCGTTGACCCAAGTTCTCAATGTATCCTCTTGGTGAAAGAAGTTGTGTATATCTTGTTGCTCCAAAGTAATCTTTGTTTCTGTTAGTGGACGGTTGTCACCTCATTATTAAGATGGTTTTCCTAAGTCCACTACAACTTCTTCTTTTCGTTGTTGATTTTCCAACAACTCCGTGCAATCCCTCTTCTCAAGGATGCTTCTCAAATTCAATGGTAGTAGTAGTTGCCATATTCTTCTCCGTCAAATGATCTAGTTTCTATTCTTTCTTCCAAAGGCTTTATGTTGTTTCTCTCCTCAACCCTTCGTCTTAGTTTGTAAAGATCATATTCTTCCCTTGCTTGTCCCTTTAACCGGTGTGTTGTGAAATCTTTTCAACTTCTTTCCATCGTGTCAAATTTTGCCCCTCTTTCCTATCGAAGTGCCGCCGAAATTTTGTTTGAATTCTTGTTTGTTTCTCATATCATTCTTCATCTCGTGGCAACCTTCAAGATTTATTGGATTCACTCGTTTGTCAAAGAAGCGATTAAGTTTTACCTACTGCTCTTTCTCTTCCCCTTTTCATTCTTAGATCTCGGGGCGAGATCTCTTGTTAGTGTAGGAGAGTTGTAATAGCCCGGAACCGACGCTCCAGAAGAATCCCCTTTTATTCCATTGTTGATGTGTATATTATTTGGTTGCCACATTCATCATCGCATCATGCGCATCATCCGCATTGCATCGGCCCTCCGTGGCCGTCACATTTTTAAAACTTGCATCCGTTTGTAGTTGCCAGTTCTCTGCATTTCCGACGTTAACCATTTCGAGACAAACCACACGCGCACGCGCCCATGACATCATTTATATATTATTGTTAAAAGTGTGTATAGAACTTTGTCTGATTGGGCTGAAAGTTGGCATGCGGTCTTAATATAGTATAGGTGGGCCACCTGCCAAATTTCATCACAATCGGAGTCCGTTTGATACCCGAACGGTCGACCGTAGCAGCACCGTCATCGGTTATTATCGTACGTTTTTGGTGTTTTAAAACCTGATGACGGGCTACTTTTTCCCTCCCATCTCCGCCTAGCCTCTCTCCACAGTGCACCGGTCTGCTCGCAACCTAGTCCGGAACTCTCCCCGGACCCGAACCGTGTGGTCGTGACCGTTGGGTCCGGATCAACCCCGTAATACTCCAAATCGTCATCGGTTTTCCAATTCGACTCCCTAACCTATTTTCTCGGCTGTCCAATTGAAATTGAAGTGTCCAAACCCAACACACTAGCTATATATAGACCTTAGTCTAAAATTAATCAAAATCCTAAAAACCAGGAGATCTATCCCATCCACCCGCAACTGCCGCTGCTAGACCCCTCCAGGCCGTCCTTCCTCCGGATATGTTTAATCCACCCACCCCCTTGATTGGCTAACCGAGCCAACCAGCGCGCTGCCGCACACCTCTTTGCGATTCCCTTGTCCCTGGCTTGCTCGCTTAGTCAACAGATGGCCATCGCGGTGAGCCTGCTACCCGTGGACGTGTCCAGCGCCCGCAGAGGCAGTCACCCGAATAGATTCCGCTCCTCAAGCCGGAGCTAGAGCTCACCCCGCCACTGCACCCTCAAGTTAACCACGTCGTTGCAAGAGATGCTCCAGGCCATCCCCGCGTCGCCTCCGGCCAACACCAGGTCGAGCGGAGCCGCGCCCTGCTATTGCTTTTCTCCTCCCCATGCTTTTCCCTCCTCTCTCACCCGTGTCTCTCTCTAACCCGACGCCATGGCTTCCATCTCAGGAGATCGAAATTGTCGTCGTGGAGACCCGTGCCCGTGTCGTTCCCTGTGTTGCCTTCATCAGATCCATGCCAAGCCCCGCCTTCATCGCTCCCAAGTCCCAACGCTAGTAGCGGCTCGCTGTGTCCTGCCTCGTCTTCGTCCAGATCAGGAACCTGTCGCGAGCAGTCGCATTGACCGCCACCCGCCTCGCCCTGGACCACCTAGCCGGCTCAACAAGGTGAGAACTGCATCCCCATATGTTTCCGCACCCCTGCCATGTGGCTTTTGAACATGCGTATGCAGCTGTACAGGCGTGTCTACGCGATTCTTGCTTCGGCTGGCTACTTGACGGAACTTGCGTAACTAGCGACACGAATAAAACTGATCGATGGATTTGATGGCTAAAGGCCCGTGTCGAGCCTTTGCTTTGTATTGCTTTTCGTTTTTCTGGTGTTACAATCAACACCCCTAGGGTGTCTTTTATACACGTCCACAAGGGACTATGGAAATAGACTAGGACTAGGAATCCTAATACTACTAGGATTCGGTTTGGCTTTCTTTCCTGATTCTAAAGAAACAACATGATTAACTTCTACATTCACCTCCTTAATCTTGTTGCTTGACTTCACCTCTTGCACTCCGACTTTCCTCCTCATCTCGATGAACTTCTGTCGACCGAGGGACTTGGTGAAAATATCGGCAAGTTGGTCTTTCGTGTTCACATGTTCAACCTCGATCAACCCTTCTTCAATGCACTCCCGGATATGGTGGAACCGGGTATCTATGTGCTTGCTCCTTTCGTGATGAACCGGATTTTTGCACAACGAGATTGCAACTTGGTTATCGATCTTCAATGACACCTTCTGCACCTCCCGCTTTGCAAGAATAGCTAGGAGTCTTCTCAGCCACACAGCTTGACAAGCCGTCGTGCTTGCCGCTATGTATTCTGCCTCGCATGAAGACAGTGCCACCACCTTTTGCTTCTGAGAATTCCAGCTAATGGGATTCGGGCCAAGGTAGAAAACCATGCCCGTTGTGCTCTTTCGGTCATCAACGTCACCTGCCATGTCACTATCTGAATTACCACGAAGGATCAATCCTTCCTTTCCCTTTATGTACGTGCAACCAAGATTAATGGTGCCTTCCACATAGCGCAAGATTTGATTGACCGTGCCCATGTGCTCGGTTGTCGGATTCTCCATGAAACGACTCACGATCCAGACTGAGTAAGCCAAGTCAGGTCGGGTATGCACCAAGTATCTTAGGCTGCCCACAACGCTTCGATACATTGTGGTGTCCACCGGCGGATTTGAGCTACGCTTGCTCAACTTGTGACGTTGGTCCATTGGAACTTGTGTCTCGTAGCAATCTGACATGCCACACTTTTCCAATAACTTGACCGCATAAGCCGATTGACATAGGGAAATCTCTCCGGAGCTTTGCTTCACTTCGATGCCCAAGTAATAGCTGAGTAATCCTAGATCGCTTATGCTAAACTTGTTCTTCATTTGCGTCTTGAAACGTTCAATTTCTTGTACGCTATCTCCAGTGATAATCAGATCGTCGACATAAACTCCAACTAGCAGGTTTGAGCCTTTGGAGTTCTTTGTATAGACTGCGTGCTCGAGGGGACATCTCTTGAACCCGAGCGAGACCAAACTTCGGTCTAACTTTGAGTTCCAAGCTCTTGGCGCTTGCTTCAACCCATAAAGTGCCTTCTTGAGCTTGTAAACTTTCCCTTCTTCGCCTTTCTTCTCGTAGCCGAGGGGTTGTTCCACGTACACTTCTTCTGTGAGATCGCCGTTGAGGAAAGCGGATTTAACATCCATATGATGAACCTTCCAATCCTCTTATGCTGCCAGAGCTAGGAGCACTCTCACCGTCTCGATTCGAGCAACTGGTGCAAACACCTCATCATAGTCTACTCCTTGATGTTGTACGTAGCCCTTTGCAACGAGTCTTGCTTTGTACTTCACAATGGCACCCTCCGTGTCCTTCTTTAACTTGTAAACCCACTTCAAACCTATTGCCTTTTGGTTTAGAGGACGGGTTACCAAAGTCCACGTGCCATTGCTCTCAATCGCCTTCATCTCCTCATCCATGGCGTGCGTCCAGCTAGGACTTTTGCTCGCCTCTACGAAGTTCGCCGGCTCCTCAACTCCGGAAAGACATAGTCCGGAGTATTCGAGCGTAACTGGTTTTGTGTACTTGTAGACTTTCTTGAGGGTCTTGTAGTGACGAGGCCCTGAGGAGTCCGTTGTGGCTTGCGAAGGAGGCGACACAAATTGTGTCGATGTTGATGCACTTGAGGAAGATGGCTGAGTCTCGGACGTGTCATCGACATCCGCGTCGTCGGCGTAGTCGTCGTGATCATGACCATCATCTCGATTGTCATCGTCACTATGCGCCTTGTTGTCGAGGTTGTCATCGAGATCTCCACCCGTGTCGTGCGCTTCGTTATCGCTATCTCCTTGCGACCTATGCACATCGTCGTCGATGTCGGCACCATGATGATCACTACCATTGTGTTCACCTTGGTTGGGAGTCTTGCCAACCACCTGGACATCCTCCCCCGCATCATCATTAGTTGGAAATTCAACCGTGAATATGTTACAGTTTGGAGCATCGTCGGCTGCGGCGCTCCAATTCCACGCTTGGTTTTCTTCAAACACGACGTCGCGTGAAATCCGTAGACGCTTGGTTTGTGGATCATAAAAGCGGTATGCCTTGGTGCCGGAACTCCTCTCGTATCCGATGAACACCATCTTGGTGCTACGATCGGCAAGCTTTGAGAGGTGCGGCTCCGTCGTCTTCACATGTGCCACGCACCCGAATGTCCGTAGATGAGACACATTCGGCTTACGTCCGTAAATTGCTTCATACGGAGTCTTGCCGATCACCGCCTTCGTTGGAGCCCGGTTGAGAAGATAGACCGCCGTCGAGACAGCTTCTCCCCAAAAAGTCCCCGACAGGTTCTTGCTCTTGAGTAAACTCCTTGCCATGTCAACGACGGTTTGATTGCGCCTTTCAACGACCTCATTCTGATGCGGCGTGTAAGGTGCCGTGAGGAACCTCTTTATGCCAATCTTCTCGCAGTAGTCATTGAACTCATTCGACGTAAACTCTCCGCCGGGATCTGTCCGTAGAGCACGAACCTTCAGCTTGTGTTCCATCTCCGTTGCAGCCTTCAGCTTCTTGAACGCTTCAAACGCCTCATCTTTAGATCGTAGGAGAATGACCCACATATATCTCGAGTAGTCGTCTACCACGAGGAAGAAATACTTCTTTCCCGCGTGAGTTGCTGGGGTGATAGGGCTACATAGATCACCATGGAGCAGCTCGAGTGCATCGCTTGCACGATAGGTAGAATGAGCAGGGAACGGCCTGTGGTGCTGTTTTCCAACCAAGCACCCGTCACATACTCGATCAACATGGTCGATAAATGGCATCCCAGATACCATCTCCATCTTTGACATCTTCTTCAAGGCGTAGAAGTTAACGTGTCCAAATCAAGCATGCCATAACCACGAATCATCATCACTCTTGGCAAGCCAACACTCCGGTTGAGATTGATCAAGGTTGAGGATATATAGCCTATTCTGTGTGAGATTAACACGAGCTAGCATGTTTCGGAGGTTGTCGAAGATCGTCATCACTCCGCTCTCGATATTCACCTTGCATCCATTCTCGTCAAGCTTCCCAATAGAGATGATGTTGTTGTGAAGCCGTGGGATGTAGTACACTCCGGTGAGTATGCGATGTTTGCCTGTGAGACCCTCGAAGAGGACAGATCCTTGCCCGCAAATCTCCACAGTTGAACCATCACCGAACTTGACTGAGCCTTGAACATCATATTCTAGCTCGAGAAATTTCTCCTTGCATCCCGTCATGTGGTTACTGGCACCCGTGTCGAGATACCACAACACATTGTGATCCCCGGATAACTTAGGTGTCACATTCTTCTCATGAAGTAGCACCTTCCGGGTTGGTTTCACAACCACCGTTTTAGCAAGATCACAAACTTCGGCCATCACAAGACCTGGACCTTCGTCTTCCTCCTTTGCCAAATTTGCCTTGATCTCCCGCTTGTTAGGCTTCGGACAATCCTTTGCAAAGTGACCCATCTCGTTGCAGTTATAGCACTTAACGTCGGATAAATCCAAGTTGCGTGGCTTCCGCCCTTTAGATTGGTCCGCCTTACCACGACCTTGTGGCTTGCCTTTTCCTTTGCCTTTTTCGGTTTGTCCGTCGCGCTTCACGTTGCTTGAGCCTTCGTCACCATCACGCCTTCCTTTGCTACTTGGGGCCTCCCAATCTGCGTGCGAGTACATGAGTTGGTCGCTACCTCCTCCTTTGCCTTTCCGACAGCCACGAGCATTCTCTTCCCATGTTCGCAAGCGTCTGATTTCTTCCGTTATGGTCATGTCGTCGATGTCGTAAAGCTCCTCGAGCGTGCCGATGATGTACGTGAATTTATCAGTCACCGAACTGAAAAATTTCTCCACAATCTCGGTCTCATCGAGCTTTGCACCAAGCGCGCGGATCTCTCCCACCAAAGTAGTAAGACGCATGGCATAGTCGTTCACCGATTCAGTTTCCTCCATCTGCAACTTGTGAAATTGGCGCTTGAGCACTTGTGCCCGAGCCTTGGTGACGCGATCTTCTCCGATCCTCATCTCCTTGAGTGCTTTCCACACCTCTCTTGCCGTCTCGAACTCCGCCAATGTCATTAGCACGGAATCCGGCACGGACTGGGCTATGGCGGCCATGGCACCTTCGTCGGATTCGTCATCGACGTCGTCGTCCGTGATTGCCTGCCACACTCGAAGGGTTCGGAGAATAATTTTCATCTTCACCGCCCACACGCCATAGTTGGCGTCGGTGAGCATCGGGTACTGGATGGGGATGTTGCGATGCGCCTGGACGTTGGCGCCGCTAGTTCCTCCACCACTGGTTGCTGACTTGACGCCCTTCTTCACCTTGTCGTCGTTCTTGTTCGCCTTGGCACCGCCCTTGCCGGACTTGACCGACTCAACGTCGCTGTCCGTCATCGTAGATCGTAGATCGTCGAGGCTCTGAATACCAATTGTTGGCTTTTGAACGTGCGTATGCAGCTGTACAGGCATGCCTACGCGATTCTTGCTTCGGCCGGCTACTTGACGGAACTTGCGTAACTAGAGACACGAATAAAACTGATCGATGGATTTGATGGCTAAAGGCCCGTGTCGAGCCTTTGCTTTGTATTGCTTTTCGTTTTTCTGGTGTTACAATCAACACCCCTAGGGTGTCTTTTATACACGTCCACAAGGGACTATGCAAATAGACTAGGACTAGGAATCCTAATACTACTAGGACTCGATTTGGCTTTCTTTCCTAATTCTAAAGAAACAACATGATTAACTTCTACAATTGGTCACCATGGTCGCTACCTCAGTCACCGGCGTCGTTAGTGATGCCCTCTGTGCGTGATGAGGTAGAAGGCAGGCCCTTTCGTGTTGCTTTAATGGTTAGTTGTCCGTTACTGAATGGAAATGCCTAGCCATCGTGCTGGTCAGGCGCCTCATTTTCAACCAATAGGTCTATGGTTCTATACCCCGCGGCCGCATAATTTTTCTTGCATTTTTTTGCTTTTCAAGTGAATGAGCTGCATCCTCTGTTTCATATAAAACCGATCACTAGTCCTCTCACAGATGCAAGAGTAGTCGATTGACCCCGGTTACCTGGGTTCGAACCCCATGCACCCCAATTTCTCCATGTTTCTATATTTTCTTGCACACACACATATCTGCACCCGTCATGGGTAGTTGACCTATATTTGAATCCTTCTAATGCAAGTAATAGAGATTAGTGCTGGGGCTAGCAACCTTGTTTTCAACCGAGAGGTCTTGGGGTCAAATCCCATAAAGACCGAACTATTTTGTCTCGGTTTTATTTCTTTTCTTTTCTTTTGCACCACGTAGTATTTTGTTAGTTGCATGTACCGCGTTATTTTTAACTCCGACACATGGGAACCCGGTAACCGGGGTCACCCCACTATCTTGCATGACAAACATATGATCACACTTTCTTTGTAACGGCATCCCCATGAGTTGCCGGATCACCAAAATGTTGACGTGACATCATTTCCATTGCCGCGACGTGCCTTGCATAACTAAACTAGACATGCATCATATTTGATTGTGCCTCATGCCGTGAATATGTTGTGGTGTTCACCATGTCTTGATTGTTGTTTCCAGTTTGTTTCTTCTTGATAAACTTCTGAACCGCTTCGGAGTGTGAGGATCCGTTCGACTACGTTGGTTCCTCTGCTTCTTCAATTCGTTCTTCTTCCAAGCGAGATCACATGCAAGATGTCCATTTCCCTAGGCACCATTACTATCATTGCCACGCTAGTTGTATCGTTTCTTTCACTACGTCTCGCTGCCTAGCAATTAACATCTCAGCCTCCCAACATTGACATGAACCTTTCCACAACCCGACAAACCACTATTTGGCTATGTTACCGCTTGCTCAGCCTTCTTATAGCATTGCTAGTTGCAGGTGCAGTCGCTTCCGTGTGACAACATGGGTTTCTTGTTATATCACCATATTATTGCTAATTATTTTAATGCACCTATATACATGGTAAAAGGTGAAAGGCTTGGCCCTCTAGCCTGGTGTTTTATTCCAGCTTTGCTGCCTTAGTTTCATCTACCGGTGTTAAGTTCCATATTGAGCGCTCCTAACATGCTTGGGGTTGTTATAGGGACCCCCTTGACTCACATTTAGGGATAAAACTCGTCTCGCAAGGCCCAACATTGGTACTATATTTTCTCAAAATAATAATACTGAACAACGTTAAAAGCATAGGGGGTCATGAACCCAAGGAGTGATTCAACATAATACATGGGGGTCAGTTCTGCTCGTGCTGTTCCAAAATATAACCACTTGTGGGGCCACTAGGGCAACTCGGGGGATTTCTATTCGGACACCGTACGTAGTGCTCATCCGTCATGTCCCGAGAACGAGATACACGGCTCCTATCAGGATCGTCGACATGCCGGGTGGCCTTGCTGGACTTTTTTTACCTTTCTCTAGAGTCTTGTGCGAGGTATTCCGAGAATACCTTGGGCTATCTCGAGGTTGAGGTTTTCCAATAGGAAGCTGAGGAGATCATGGGTTTTCTGTTATCGTTGTTATACCGCTGCAGCGTGTGGTAGTTCGTGATGGACTAGTTGGAGCAATCCTATAGGGTTACATCTTTCGGAAAGCCGTTCCCGCGGTTATGTGGCAACCTGGAAACTTTTATTAACATCAGGTTCTAGATAAGTTCAAGTAAACTTAACTAAAACTTGCAAACTGGGTGCATAACTGTGACAATCACTTCTCGTGAGTTCTACATCCAGAAGAAGACACAGTGGGGTTATATATGACGCAAGTAGGTGTTCAGGATCACTTCATGATCATGCTAGTTCATGTCCATTTATGCGTAGATCATCCCCCTTTTATTCTTGTACTGGTAAGTTAGCCACCTCAAATAAATGCTTACTCGCTTGCTGCAGCCTCACCACTTAACCATACCGCACCCATTAAGCTTTGCTAGTATCGATACCTTTGAAAATGAGATTGCTGAGTCCTTGTAGCTCACAAATTACTACAACAACAGTTGCAGGTACATGTAAAGCAATACTTTGACGTGAGCGCGATGATTGTTCTATTTGGAGCTTCTTCTTCTTCTTCTTCTTCGATCTAAGATGGGTTCGAGGCCGGCAACCTGGGATAGCAAGGATGGAGGCTTTTCTTTTATCGTTTGTTTTTGTCCGTAGTCGGACCCTGCTCTTCCACTTGATGACTGTATATTGATGTATGATGTGATCTTGATGAAGCTTGTAGCGAGTGTAAGCCAATTTCGTATACTCATCTCTTCTGTACATGTACTTGTAACGATATTCATTTTTGCAAAATGATGAGATGTGCTTCTATCCTTGTCGAGGCCCTCGAGCCAAAAATAAGGGTAGGATCGCATCTTGGGCGTTACAACTAAGGACCAAGGAGTAGGACTAAAATTGTAAAAAATGATCCTAAAATTCTAAAAATGATAGTAAGAAGTATGAAACTGAGACTAAAAACTAAAGAATCACTCAGAGAACTGAAACACATGGAGAGTAAGAACTACAGAAATCCTCAACTAAGCTGGGTGTGATGCTCCTTGCGATCCAGATCACGACGACTTGGAGCCTCCGCGTGGGGTGTCAACTAAGGTACGCCCTGCACCCTAACCCTTGCCCCTACATGCTGAAAATTGCATGTTGCGCATAAAAGGCTGAAATTTAGAAATGATAGAAACATCTTAGTTGGTTGAAATACTCAGAAGAAAATATGAAAAAATATTTGACCTACGAAATATGGACAACTGAAAACTTGACTCAATGTGAATTTTCGTTTCTTTACAAAAGAGCACATGTGTGACAACTACTACTAGTGGCATATTTTCCATAGAAATATAAATAAACTCAAAACTTGAGAGAAAATTGTCGGCGTTCTGGGAATTGGGGTACCCAGACCTGCCTGCATGTGGCCCAGGGATGGCCCACTTCACCAAGCAAGCGCGATCGGGCACGGAGCCACTCAAGCCAAGGACCTCGCGAGGGGCCAAGCCTCGCAAGGGGGAACGACATCAAGACCCGCAGGGAGCTTCATCAGGACCCCTCTGGGGCGGCAGATGTTCCGAGGCAAGGCCCAACCTCAGTTGTCAAGGATGACGCATGGGAAGGATAGGCGAGCAGGAGACAGCAGGGCGGAGCAATTTCCCCTTTAGTGCAAAGGGGGCAAGGACGTACCGGGGTTTCCAAGGCATATCCGAAAGGATTCCATTCTGGTGCAACAAAGCCATCGCCGCCCGCCAGCAGGGCGGACGTCACCCTGGACCCGTCCCTACAGCGCTGGCAGCCACTTTGCACGTGAAGACCACCTTGTTCCCCTTCAAAATTGGTCGTTGTGGGATCCCTTCCCGCCGAATGATAAGGGAAGAGGACCGGTGCCGCCACTATATATAGAGGATAGGTTACTTCGTAGAGGAGAGAGAGATCGATTCATTCACACACCGACACCACACAAAGGCCACCCAGCCTCCGGAGGCCCTCGGACACTATACTAGTTCATCCACCAACCTCCACGAGAGGCAATCCACCAAAGCAAGAGTAGGGTATTACGCTTATCAGCGCCCCGAACCTGGGTAAACGTCCGTGTTCTCTGTGTTCCTCACCATCGAGTGAGTTCTCCGCCATCCTCATCGAGTAGCGAGTTAGGCAAGGCGAGCCCACGAGAGATCATTGTGCACGCCCCTCAGTTTGATTCTTTAGGGTTTTGCGGAGCCCGAAATCTGACATTTGGTGCGCCAGGTAGGGGGCGTGTCAAGGTCTTATCCGAGCTTATTCCTCCCTAGGCCCCGCTGCTCCGATGACCGGCACCCAACAAGCTTCTTTGAGCCTCGTCGAGCTGGCTTCCAACTGTCATACCATAGCGGCCGCGACACATACTGGCGTTGTGGTACCAGGCGTCTCGTACCAGATCGTCAACGTCACCTCCACCGTCGCAACCACCCACGTCACACAGGCGCACAACGGCTAGGCGGCGCCCCCGGCACCCACGACACGCCGCATCAACCTGGAGGACCTTGGCGCGCACGACGCGCTGTAGATGGTGAGCAATATGCTCCACTATCGGTCGGTGCAAGGGGGCTTCGACGCCTGGGTGGACCACATAATGGAGCTGATCACCATCGCCTAGAAGGCCATCGGACCCCATTCTTCTTCAAGGCCGCAGGTGCCGGTCATCGGGGGCTCGCACCTCGTGCCGGTCCCCGGGCCTGCAAACGACGGGGGGCCTCCCGCGCTGGGCGGGGCCGAGAGAGAAGCATCGCATGCTGCCCTCCTCGTCTTCCAGATTCCAGCGGCCGGTCTCAAGGCGCAGCATGCCGGCAGCCACCAGGGACGTGAAGAGAACGGCATGACGTTCCATGTGCACACCGGCGCACATCTTGTCTTGCTTGCATCTTTGGGCGATCTACTCCCCTGCTCGGGAGCATCGGCCGGTGTGCGACGCCCCGTCGCGGGACCTGGGGAGGCCCCACGGCTTCCCAGTGCCACGATCAGCATGCTGAAATGGGGCCCGCTTGAGCGTGAAAAGGAGGCTCCTAAGCATCCAGCCTCAGGGGCCTTACCGGTCATAAGGCCACCTGCCACCCTTGATGTCATCTACGAACATTCTGTCGTTATCAGAGGTGGCAGGGCTTGACCCCGTAGCAGCACTCGTCCATTCGGTCGAAGGCAACGGCGGTTAGGAAGTGTGCGGGACCGGGTCTTGGCGACGCAGAGCCGCTCGAACGTCAAAGGGGGCTCCTGAGCATCGCGCCTCATGAGCTTTACCGGCCACAAAGCCACTTGGCCACCCTGGTGCCGTCCAGGCACATTCGGTCGGTATCAGGGGTACCAGGGCCATGCCCTGTGAGGCGCCTCATGGCGGTAGAGAAATGTGCGGGACTGGGGCCTGCCGACATAGAGCAGTAGAGAAGCCCTCAACCAGTCTCAGGACAAGGAGCGCGCGGGATCTGCATCAAACCTCGACACATCTGCATCGTCCTTCAATCCTGTCGGAACCTACTTCACCCTGTGACACTCTCACATAATAACGAGCCGAGGATGTATACGCCCAGCCCCCCCCCCCCCCGAGGACGTGGAGGGGTCCCACCCTGTAACACCGTGTTTTTAACTCTTGTGGCTGATTTGTCTTTTCCCAAAATTTAGGACCAATTAAATTTTTTGTGAATGCTTGTGATGCTTGAAGTGACTATTGTTTGTTTGCTTGCTTGTATGCTTGTGTTAGATTCTCAATAATTTCTGTCATTCTCCAAACTCACCTCCTTAGCCCAAAAATCCTCCCTAATGATCATGCCATGTGTTTAGGACCAGAAACTATTTTTACCAAATATAATTTTGACCAAAAAGCATCTCTTTGAATTAAGCTTTCAAAACCCGTGAGATGGGATTTGTACTACAAGTCCTCAAATTAGAGAATTTATTTTGCACCAATTATTTTATTTAAAACACATTATCAAAATGGCTTCCCAAAACCACAATATTATTATTTTAAAAGTTATTTTACTATTTTATTTAAATGCCTTACTTTGAGGCCAGAAATGGTCTCTTATGAAGGAAAGTTATTTTTATTGCTTTCAAAATATTTAATAAAATTTAGGGAAACTGAGTGGACATATATATTCCATATATATGAGTTTCAACACATGGTCATGTTCAAAATATTGGGCAAACCCCTTCAAAACCCTTCTGCCTATTTCAAGCTTTTGGATTCTATAAGAAATATTCTCCATAAATTCATGTAAAATTTTAGCATGTCACATATGATATGTTTGATGATATTGCCAAGTTTCATCTCAAACCAAGTTGATTTGATTCACTTAATTGTTCCAAAATCGTATCTGTCCATATCCAAATTTGAGCAACTCTACATTGTCAAGTGTCTCCAATTGTGCTCAAATTTGGTAGACATGTTGTGATACTCCAACAATGCATCCACACCAAGTGGTGCATCAAGGAGAATAGAAGAACTTGTCCTAAGCCCGTCAAAACCCTCTGTGTTGATTTCTGACTTAGGAAAACTTTACATTGTAAAGTTTCTCCAATTGACCCCCAAAATTTTTGGGCATGCCTTAATGCTCAAATAATGCCCCCACACCAAATATTGGATTTGTGAGAATTGATTTGAATAGCTTTGTAAGCAGAAGGCAATTTCTGCCCATTTCATGGGTTTTCCAAGTCTACATTGGAAACCTTCTCCACCAAATCCCAAATTTGGTGTCCAAGCTTATTTTTATCTAATATTTCATCCTGTTAAGTGTCATATCAATTGAAGTCCATCTGGTTTCCCTGACACTTATCAAACACCTTGTGGGCACTCACCTAACTGGCTACTTTGCCCCCTTCCAGTTTTACCCTTGATCTCAAATTTCTAGAACAAACCTATATAGTTACATTTACCTCCAGTTGCTTTGCCATGGCCTCTGGTCAATTATTGGAGAGAGACTCCATGTAACTATTTCTCATTTTTACCCTTGGATCACCATGTTTACCCATCATGTTCCACTTCTGCTTAAGCCAAAGCCCCCACCTATTTCCAAAGGGTCCCTAGCATCCCAAAGCATCATTTCAAACCAAGATATGGCATGCTCAAGTGGAGGAAATGAGAAGAACATCTACAAGTTGAATTTTGGCTGAAATGTAGCCTTGTACAACAAGTACTAGCTACCCTCCTTCTCTTGAGTTGGAAGTTTGTAGTAGTGTAGTCCTTCCCTACCAAACACTGCTAGATATAGTTTCATTCCTCGAATATCCAGTAAGCACCCTCATTTCCCGCCTTAAGTTTGCTGCCACAAACTTAATGGCAGTCAAACCCCAGTCCAAACTGATCGACTTGGGTCCAAACTCCACCAGTGCTTTGTGGCATGCATGCCCTGCATGCTTGACACCTTGCCCCGACCAAGGGGTGGCCCAGGACACCAATTGGGGTGGTGAACACCACCCTGGCGTGCAAGAATGGTGATCTGCACGTTGTCTTCACCTTCCAGTCCGTATCCGGCTGTCCCAGCTCGTCTTAGTGCGCCATGGGGTCCCCCTTGACCAGTCCAAGCCATCCCCGACGCCCATAAGGGCCAAGTATCCCCTGGCACACGTGCTCTCGCCGTGCACCGATGCTCCGAGAGCTTCCGAGCTCTCTCTCTCCCTCCCTCTCTTATCTTCTCATCCCGAGCCACTTCTGCCCCGTGCATCTTTTGCCTCTCCCTGGAGCACCCTGTAGCTCCCTCTAGCTCTTTGCCTCCGTGCATGCTCGTCAATGGCCGAAGCACCTCGGCGGCCTCCGCTCGAGCTCGTGCCCCTCCGGGCCCTCCCTCCACCCTGGCCAGTGGGGCTCTCCCTCAGCCTCCACAGAGCCCTCCCCTCTCTCCCTATTGCTTCCGAGGTGGCCGGAGCACCGCTCCAACGACCACTATCGTCTCTGTTCGCCCCAGTCGAGGCCCTCTTCCCTGCCTCCCTTGCGGCCAGCGGGGCTCCTCCCCCGGGCTCTAATGGCAGCGGGGCAGCCGCCCGAGCCCTGGCTCGGCCTCCGGCGTGGCAAGGTACCAGGAGCCGCGGCGGCCGGCTCTCTCTTCCTACCCCGTCGCGAGGTTGAAGAAGGGTAGAGGAGAGAGAAGGAGGCTGGCGGGCCCGAGGTGTCGGCGACCGCGAGGTGGACCTAGTAGGTAAGTGGAAGCGGGTTCCCTCCTGGATGCTTCCCCGCGCAGGAGGCATAATCGGCGTAGTACGCCTTTAGCGTACCCCTTCGCTGGCAGCCCGAGCTGCTGGGCCGGCCCACCGTCTATCTAGCGCCCGAGCGCGATATAACCCCCCTGGTAGCCCTTCTTTGCCTTTTCTTTTCTTGGAAACTTCAAAAATCTATATTAAATTCATATGAGCCCCAAATTTGATGATTCAAATTCCTGTAGGTTCTAAAAATCCAGGGCTATCCAAATATGTGCTTTGCACATTTTGACAAACAACTTTTATGTTGTATCATTATTCAAATACACATTTGAATACTCCTAGCCTCACCTTTCAAAATTCCTATAGCATTCAAATCAACTCCAAATGGAGTAATTCCAAATTCTAGAACCTTCTAATATCATGCCCTATTTTTGAAGCCTTGGTCAACATTTTTGTATGACATATTTCTGTTGCAATAAATAAATAGCTCTCTTTTGCTATTTACTCCATGTTATAAAACCCTGAGAATATTCATACCAACTCCAAATCCAGTGAAACAACTTCCTAAATGTTTCTAAATTCTTGATATGTTAAATGAGTGCCTCCACTCATTTTTATCAAAATATTTTCTGTAGGCTTCTTCAAGGACCACCTAACCTTCCTTTCACCCATTCAAAAATCCTAGATGGCCCAAATCTCCTATAGCAAGCTTCAGGTATTTTTCTTATGAGCAGAGAGGTCCAAGAAAAATATAACTCCTATTTATGTAGAACTTTTGTTTCTGCTTGTTGTGTGGCTTACTGTGGTTATTTCCTACAATAGTGACGGGTAGACGGAGTAGTTGGAGTTGGATCGGAAGACCTTAAGACCCTAGAACTTATGAGAGAAAAGGCAAGCATCCCTTTGACCATGTCTAAGTAAAATATTATATTGCATGCTAGTAGAGTAGTTATTCCCGTTGCATATGATCATGAATATTCGGTAAATCATCGCCATGATGTTTCCGATGGCTCCTTTGGAGCACTTGCATTTTGAGCATGATCCTACCACCTATGAGGGTTACGCTAGTATATGTTGACAAGTAGTGCGAAGCATAGTAGAAGCATGAGCATGATGATGGTAAATATCAAAGGTTTATGAAAACTCCGTCGGGTGCCACTAATGCCCGAGGGTGATGATGAGATAGGTGACGACTTTTGCAGAAGTGGTGCACCAGGTGTATTTTTGTGTGAGTGGTTTCAGAAATGGGAATAGATTTATGATGTGTTGACCGTCCCAACCTTACATGTGCGACCACGTTACCCCTTTATGGGACGGGGCTTTGTTGATTACTCTGGTCAGTGCTAGCAAAGAGCCACATTACTAGTGGCGAGAGTGATGTGTGGTCACTCTCATGACGGAGTCGTGCCAGGTAGGGCGAGATGCCGTTTTTACGTGTACCGGGCACACCGTTGGTCCCCGCATGGATGATACTGTCCAGAGTCGGTGCTCGTAAGACGTACATCATGTGGGCTGGGTACCAATCGAGTGGATATCTTTGTCTAGTATCGTCAGGGAAAGGCATTGATCGGGTACTTACATCGGGTATGTTATATACCATGAGTCGTGGATGACACAAAATTTTACCGGATCTTGTGGGCACAACGTACAACCTGTGCAGAGTGTAAAGCTATTCGAATAGCTGTGTCCACGATCAAGGATAGTTGGGTAATCCGGCTTAAACTACGTCCAATCGTTTCCGCATAAACCGAGAGAGAGAGAGAGAGAGAGAGAGAGAGAGAGTGTTCAAGGAGATATCTGAGAAATAGTTGATATGACCATGTTTGGTGACTTGGCATATCGGGTGAACCTGGAGTGTTCAACCTACAATATATATATTGATATTTGTAACCTATTCTTCTAAATACTTCATATTACTCAAGAGCACCTTGTTTATTTACATCCATCCATCAATACATACATGATCATGTTTATTTACAGTTAAGCTGCTATCCACCAATACTGCATATTACTTATTACCATACCAACTGCATTATCCATATCATGGGCTGTTTGCGAGTACATTCATACTTGCCATTGGTTATTTCATTGACCAGGTATGAGACACAGGATATGGTGAAGAGAACCTTGGTGACGTTCCTGCGAACTAGGACACTTCCCAGTCAGAATGCCTGTAGGTTAAGGGTGATGGCATGGGTTCACGCTTTTGACCAATATTTCCGCTATTGGTCAAGTTTACTGTGTTGGCCCTCGAGGCCCTATATATGTAATACTTGACCTCAATGGTCATTTATTGCATCAAACAGTATGTATGGATGTAAGACTCTTGTTATTTAGTTTGTGTGTGTTCGGTGAGCTTTGATCTCTGGGATCACTGAGCACATTCATTCGGCGATCTCGACTCATAAGTCGGGGTCCCCACAGAGCTGGTATCACAGCCATCGTGACTGTAGGAAGCCCTTAGTTAGCACTGACGTTAGTTAGGATAAAATTGCTTTCCAGACCGTTCAAAAGTACTTGCAAAACCTGTATCTTTCTCACCTCTCCTAAATTTTCAAAGGAAGCAAGGTCTTTGCCTTAGTACTCCCACTCATATTTTCTTGACACTCCTCGTCTGCTTCTTCAAAACCTGCAAATGGCCGCTAGCACTGTGATAGACTGGCTTATTAGGGATGATAGACTACTCATATCAATAAGGCATTCCTTCTTTTTCGGGAGCCCATTCAAACAGAACTTCCAGGTTAAGCGTGCTCGGCTTGGAGTAGTTCTAGGATGGGTGACCGACCGGGAAGTTGATCTCGGGTGCGCATGAGTGAGGACAAAGTGCGTAGAAAAGACTAGTATTGATATGTGGGGCCAGTCTAGATCCCGTTAGGAGTAACGACCGCCGGTGGGTGTGTCCGGGGCGTTACAAGTTTGTATCAGAGCCGACCCTCACGGTTACACGGATGTTTGCGGACAGGTGTGCGGTCATGTTGTTCATGACGTTTGTGACCCGTCGTGGCACATGACATGGTACATGTACTGGACTGGATGCACAAACGTTTGTGCCAAGAGGGAACGTTCATGTGACCCGACGAGGACGTCGGTTCCTCTGAGTGGTGGTGTATGTGATAGCCTGGCTTATTAGGGATGATAGACTACTCATATCAATAAGGAATTCCTTATTTTCCGGGAGCCCATTCGAACAGAACTTCCAGGTTAAGCGTGCTCGGCTTGGAGTAGTTCTAGGATGGGTGGCCGACCGGGAAGTTGATCCCGGGTGCGCATGAGTGAGGACAAAGTGCGCAGAAAAGACTAGTATTGATATGTTGGAAGGGAGCAACCTTTCCAAACAATCGCCCACATGCATGGAAGACAAGGAAGGCAACACTACGACCAAACGACACCAACAAAAGCTACCTCCATGAGGGACAAGCACATCGAGACCCAGAAGACGATGACACCCTCTATATTGTTCTGGAGTGATGCCACCTACACCTATGATGAACATGATGTAATATATGCAAGGCCATGATGTGCATCGCTAATAGAGCGACCCTGTCAATATCAAAATTGTGTCGACCACCACCAGTGGATGAGAACCTTGACATATGGTCCGCCTCACCCCGGTGAGCAGGAAAACGGTTCTCTTCATCCCCCGCCCTAGGTATCAATATTATGATCAACGTGATTGATGGGTCGGAACTCTATCATGCCTTGTTGATGTCATTGCATGAAGGTTGTCCACTTAGAACTCTCGACGCCTTTGAAGGCAAGAAGACAATGCCAAGATTGTAAAGACAACAGAAGACCCTGTCAACGACAGCCATGAGGAACCACCTTCGTCGGCAACTCACTGTTGGAATTATGCCCTAGAGGCAATAATAAATATAGTTATTATTATAATTCCTGTATCAAGATAATCGTTTATTATCCATGCTATAATTGTATTGAATGAAGACTCATTTACATGTGTGGATACATAGACAAAACACCGTCCCTAGCAAACCTCTATTTGGCTAGCCAGTTGATCAAAGATAGTCAGTGTCTTCTGATTATGAACAAGGTGTTGTTGCTTGATAACTGGATCACGTCATTAGGAGAATCACGTGATGGACTAGACCCAAACTAATAGACGTAGCATGTTGATCGTGTCTTTTTGTTGCTATTGTTTTCTGCGTGTCAAGTATTTATTCCTATGACCATGAGATCATATAACTCACTGACACCGGAGGAATGCTTTGTGTGTATCAAACGTCGCAACGTAACTGGGTGACTATAAAGATGCTCTGCAGGTATCTCCGAAGGTGTTAGTTGAGTTAGTATGGATCGAGACTGGGATTTGTCACTCTGTGTGACGGAGAGGTATCTCGGGGCCCACTCGGTAATACAACATCACACACAAGCCTTGCAAGCAATGTAACTTAGTGTAAGTTGCGGGATCTTGTATTACGGAACGAGTAAAGAGACTTGCTGGTAAACGAGATTGAAATAGGTATACGGATACCGACGATCGAATCTCGGGCAAGTAACATACCGAAGGACAAAGGGAATGACATACAGGATTATATGAATCCTTGGCACTGAGGTTCAAACGATAAGATCTTCGTATAATATGTAGGATCCAATATGGGCATCCAGGTCCCGCTATTGGATATTGACCGAGGAGTCTCTCGGGTCATGTCTACATAGTTCTCGAACCCGCAGGGTCTGCACACTTAAGGTTCGACGTTGTTTTATGCGCATTTGAGTTATATGGTTGGTTACCGAATGTTGTTCGGAGTGCCGGATGAGATCACGCACGTCACGAGGATTTTCGGAATGGTCCGGAAACGAAGATTGATATATAGGATGACCTCATTTGATTACCGGAAGGTTTTCGGAGTTACCGGGAATGTACCGGGAATGACGAATGGGTTCCGGGAGTTCACCGGGGGGGGCAACCCACCCCGGGGAAGCCCATAGGCCTTGAGGGTGGCACACCAGCCCTTAGTGGGCTGGTGGGACAGCCCAAAAGGGCCCTATGCGCCAAGAAGAAAAAAATCAAGAGAAAAGAAAAAAAGGAGGAGGTGGGAAGGAAGGGGGACTCCCTCCCACCAAACCAAGTCCAACTCGGTTTGGGGGGGAAGTCCTCCCCCCTTGGACTCGGCCGACCCCCTTGGGGCTCCTTGAGCCCCAAGGCAAGGTCCCCTCCCTCCCGCCTATATATACGGAGGTTTTAGGGCTGATTTGAGACGACTTTTCCACGGCAGCCCGACCACATACCTCCACGGTTTTTCCTCTAGATCGCGTTTCTGCGGAGCTCGGGCGGAGCCCTGCTGAGACAAGGTCATCACCAACCTCCAGAGCGCCGTCACGCTGCCGGAGAACTCTTCTACCTCTCCGTCTCTCTTGCTGGATCAAGAAGGCCGAGATCATCGTCGAGCTGTACGTGTGCTGAACGCGGAGGTGCCGTCCGTTCGGTACTAGATCGTGGGACTGATCGCGGGATTGTTCACGGGGCGGATCAAGGGACGTGAGGACGTTCCACTACATCAACCGTGTTCACTAACGCTTCCGCTGTACGATCTACAAGGGTACGTAGATCACTCATCCCCTCTCGTGGATGGACATCACCATGATAGGTCTTCGTGCGTGTAGGAAATTTTTTGTTTCCCATGCGACGTTCCCCAACAGTGGCATCATGAGCTAGGTTCATGCGTAGATGTCTTCTCGAGTAGAACACAAAAGTTTTTGTGGGCGGTGATGTGCGTTTTGCTGCCCTCCTTAGTCTTTTCTTGATTCCGCGGTATTGTTGGATTGAAGCGGCTTGGACCGACATTACTCGTACGCTTACGAGAGACTGGTTTCATCGTTACGAGTAACTCCGTTGCTCAAAGATGACTGGCAAGTGTTGGTTTCTCCAACTTTAGTTGAATCGGATTTGACCGAGGAGGTCCTTGGATGAGGTTAAATAGCAACTCATATATCTCCGTTGTGGTGTTTGCGTAAGTAAGATGTGATCCTACTAGATACCCATGGTCACCACGTAAAACATGCAACAACAAAATTAGTGGACGTCTAACTTGTTTTTGCAGGGTATGCTTGTGATGTGATATGGCCAATGATGTGATGGTGTATATTGGATGTATGAGATGATCATGTTGTAATAGAAATATCGACTTGCACGTCGATGGTACGGCAACCGGCAGGAGCCATAGGGTTGTCTTTATACTAACGTGTGTGCTTGCAGATGCGTTTACTATTTTGCTAGGATGTAGCTTTTAGTAGTAATAGCATGAGTAGCACGACAACCCTGATGGCAACACGTTGATGGAGATCATGGTGTGGCGCCAGTGACAAGAAGATCGTGCCGGTGCTTTGGTGATGGAGATCAAGAAGCACGTGATGATGGCCATATCATGTCACTTATGAATTGCATGTGATGTTAATCCTTTTATGCACCTTATTTTGCTTAGAACGACGGTAGCATTATGAGGTGATCTCTCACTAAAATTTCAAGACGAAATTGTGTTCTCCCCGACTGTGCACCGTTGCTACAGTTCGTCGTTTCGAGACACTACGTGATGATCGGGTGTGATAGACTCAACGTTCACATACAACGGGTGCAAAACAGTTGCGCACAGCGGAACACTCGGGTTAAGCTTGGCGAGCCTAGCATGTGCAGACATGGCCTCGGAACACATGAGACTGAAAGGTCGATCATGAATCATATAGATGATATGATTAGCATAGGGATGCTTACCACTGAAACTATACTCAACTCACGTGATGATCGGACTTGAGCTAGTGTAAGTGGATCATGAACCACTCAAATGACTAGAGAGATGTACTTTTTGAGTGGGAGTTTAGCGAATAATTTGATTAAGTTAAACTCTAATTATCTTGAACATAGTCTAAGTCCACTTTGAATATATTTGTGTTGTAGATCATGGCTCACGCGACAGTCATCCTGAATTTTAATACGTTCCTAGAGAAAGCTAAGTTGAAAGATGATGGAAGCAACTTTGTAGACTCGGCTTGTAATCTTAAGCTAATCTTACAAGCTGGGAAGAAGGATTATGTCCTTAATGCTGCTTAAGAGATGAACCACCCGCTACGGCTGATCAGGATGTTAAGAACGCTTGGTTAGCACGTAAGGAGGACTACTCAATAGTTCAATGTGCAGTCTTGTATGGCTTAGAACCGGGACTTCAACGTCGCTTTGAGCGTCATGGAGCATTTGAGATGTTCCAGGAGTTGGAGTTTATCTTTCAGAAGAACGCCCGGATCGAGAGGTATGAGACCTCCGATAAATTCTATGCTTGCAAGATGGAGGAAAACTCATCTGTCAGTGAACATGTGCTCAAAATGTCTGGGTACTCAAACCGTCTAGCTGAGCTGGGGATTGAACTCCCGCAAGAAGCTATCACTGACAGAATCCTTCAATCACTGCCGCCAAGCTATAAAGGCTTTGTGTTGAACTACAACATGCAGGGGATGAACAAGTCTCCCGGCGAGTTGTTTGCGATGTTGAAAGTCGCAGAGTCTGAACTCCGTAAAGAGCATCAAGTGTTGATGGTGAATAAGACCACTAGTTTCAAGAGAAACGGCAAAGGCAAGAAGGGCAATTCGAAGAAGAGCGACAAGCCTGTTGCCAATCCGACGAAGAAACCCAAAGCTGGACCTAAGCCGAAAACGGAGTGTTACTATTGCAAGGGTATGGGTCACTGGAAGCGCAATTGCCCCAAGTATCTGGCAGATAAGAAGGCGGGCAAAGAAAAATCAGGTATATTTGATATACATGTTATTGATGTGTACTTAACCGGCTCTCGTAGTAGTGCCTGGGTATTCGATACCGGTTCTGTTGCTCATATTTGCAACTCGAAACAGGAACTGCGGAATAGGCGATGGTTGGCGAAAGATGAAGTGACGATGCGCGTAGGAAATGGTTCCAAGGTTGATGCAATCGCCGTCGGCACAGTGTCACTTCAGTTACCGTCAGGATTAGTGATGAACTTAAATCATTGTTATTTAGTGCCTGCGTTGAGCATGAACATTATATCTGGATCTTGTTTATTGCGAGACGGTTACTCTTTTAAGTTAGAGAATAATGGTTGTTCTATTTCTATGAGTAACATCTTTTATGGTCATGCACCGAATGTGAGAGGATTGTTCATATTGAATCTTGATAGCGATACGCATATACATAACATTGAGACCAAAAGAGTTAGAGTTAACAATGATAGCGCCATATTTTTGTGGCACTGCCGCTTAGGTCATATTGGTGTAAAGCGCATGAAGAAACTCCATGCTGATGGACTTTTGGAGTCACTTGACTTTGATTCACTTGACACGTGCGAACCATGCCTCATGGGCAAGATGACTAAGACTCCGTTCTCAGGAACAATGGAGCGTGCAAGTAACTTGTTGGAAATCATACATACCGATGTGTGTGGTCCGATGAGCGTGGAGGCACGCGGCGGATATCGTTATTTTCTCACCTTCACT
This sequence comes from Hordeum vulgare subsp. vulgare, assembly GCF_904849725.1. NCBI lineage: Eukaryota > Viridiplantae > Streptophyta > Magnoliopsida > Poales > Poaceae > Hordeum > Hordeum vulgare. The sequence continues at coordinate 292,957,364 of NC_058523.1, read as the reverse complement.
GACGATTTAAGTAGATATGGTTATGTCTACTTGATGAAGCACAAGTCTGAAACATTTGAAAAGTTCAAGCAATTTCAGAGTGAAGTGGAAAATCATCGTAATAAGAAGATCAAGTTCCCGCGGTTTGATCGTGGGGGTGAATATCTGAGTTTCGAGTTTGGTGCTCACTTAAGACAATGTGGAATTGTTTCACAGTTAACACCGCCTGGAACACCACATCGTAATGGTGTGTCCGAACGTCGTAATCATACTCTATTAGAGATGGTGCGATCTATGATGTCTCTTACTGATTTGCCGTTATCATTTTGGGGCTATGCATTAGAAACAGCTGCATTCACTTTAAATAGGGCACCATCAAAATCCGTTGAGACGACACCATACGAACTGTGGTATGGCAAAAGACCAAAGTTGTCGTTTCTTAAAGTTTGGGATGTGATGCTTATGTCAAAAAGCTTCAGCCTGAAAAGCTGGAACCCAAAGCGGAAAAGTGCGTCTTCATAGGTTACCCAAAAGAGACAGTTGGGTACACCTTCTATCTCAAATCCGAGGGCAAAGTGTTTGTTGCTAAAAACGGAGCTTTTCTCGAGAAGGAGTTTCTCTCGAGAGAATTGAGTGGGAGGAAGATAGAACTTGACGAGGTTGTCGAACCTCTCATCCCTCTGGATGGTGGCGCAGGGCAAGGGGAAACCTCTATAATTGCAACGCCGGTTGAGGAGGAAGTTAATGATGATGATCATGAAACTTCAGTTCAAGTTTCTGTCGAACCACGCAGGTCGACGAGACCACGTGCTGCTCCAGAGTGGTACTGTAATCCCGTCTTATCAATCATGTTGTTAGACAACAATGAACCTGCGAATTATGAAGAAGCAATGGTGGGCCCAGATTCCAACAAATGGCTGGAAGCCATGAAGTCCGAGATAGGATCCATGTATGAGAACAAAGTGTGGACTTTGGAGGTACTGCCTGAGGGCCGCAAGGCCATTCAGAACAAATGGATCTTTAAGAGGAAGACGGACGCTGACGGTAATGTGACCGTTTATAAAGCTCGACTTGTGGCAAAGGGCTTTTCACAAGTTCAAGGAGTTGACTACGATGAGACTTTCTCACCCGTAGCGATGCTTAAGTCCGTCAGAATCATGTTAGCAATAGCTGCATTTTTCGATTATGAAATCTGGCAGATGGATGTCAAAACGGCGTTCCTTAACGGTTTCCTTAAGGAAGAGTTGTATATGATACAACCCGAAGGTTTTGTCGATCCTAAGAATGCTAACAAGGTGTGCAAGCTCCAGCGATCCATTTATGGACAGGTGCAAGCATCTCGGAGTTGGAACAAACGCTTTGATGAGGTGATCAAAGCATTTGGGTTTATACAAGTGGTTGGAGAATCTTGTATTTACAAGAAAGTGAGTGGGAGCTCTGTGGCGTTTCTAATATTATATGTGGATGACATATTACTGATTGGAAACAACGTAGAGTTTTTAGAGATCATAAAGGATTACTTGAATAAAAAGTTTCTCTATGAAGGACCTAGGAGAAGCTGCTTACATTCTAGGCATTAAGATCTATAGGGATAGATCAAAACGCCTGATAGGACTTTCACAAAGCACATACCTTGATAAAGTTTTGAAGAGGTTCAAAATGGACCAGTCCAAGAAAGGGTTCTTGCCAGTTCTACAAGGTACGAGATTGAGTAAGACTCAGTGCCCAGCAACTGATGAAGATAGAGAGCATATGCGCTCCGTCCCCTATGCTTCAGCCATAGGTTCTATCATGTATGCGATGCTGTGCACTAGACCGGATGTTAGCCTGGCCATAAGTATGGCAGGTAGGTTCCAGAGTAATCCAGGAGTGGATCACTGGACAGCGGTCAAGAATATCCTGAAGTACCTGAAAAGGACTAAGGAGATGTTTCTCGTGTATGGAGGTGATGAAGAGCTCGCCGTAAAAGGTTACGTCGATGCAAGCTTTGACACAGATCCGGACGACTCTAAGTCGCAAACCGGATACGTATTTATTCTTAATGGGGGTGCAGTAAGCTGGTGCAGTTCCAAGCAAAGCGTCGTAGCAGACTCTACATGTGAAGCGGAGTACATGGCTGCCTCGGAGGCGGCTAAGGAGGGTGTCTGGATGAAGCAGTTCATGACGGATCTTGGAGTGGTGCCAAGCACACTGAATCCAATAACCTTGTTCTGTGACAACACTGGTGCCATTGCCTTAGCAAAGGAACCGTGGTTTCACAAGAAGACCAGACACATCAAACGACGCTTCAACCTCATCCGCGACTACGTCGAGGGAAAGGACGTGAATATATGCAAAGTGCACACGGATCTGAATGTAGCAGACCCGCTGACTAAACCTCTTCCACGGCCAAAACATGATCAACACCAGAACTGTATGGGTGTTAGATTTATTACAATGTAATTCACATGGTGATGTGAGGGCTAGATTATTGACTCTAGTGCAAGTGGGAGACTGTTGGAATTATGCCCTAGAGGCAATAATAAATATAGTTATTATTATAATTCCTGTATCAAGATAATCGTTTATTATCCATGCTATAATTGTATTGAATGAAGACTCATTTACATGTGTGGATACATAGACAAAACACCGTCCCTAGCAAACCTCTAGTTGGCTAGCCAGTTGATCAAAGATAGTCAGTGTCTTCTGATTACGAACAAGGTGTTGTTGCTTGATAACTGGATCACGTCATTAGGAGAATCACGTGATGGACTAGACCCAAACTAATAGACGTAGCATGTTGATCGTGTCTTTTTGTTGCTACTGTTTTCTGCGTGTCAAGTATTTGTTCCTATGACCATGAGACCATATAACTCACTGACACCGGAGGAATGCTTTGTGTGTATCAAACGTCGCAACGTAACTGGGTGACTATAAAGATGCTCTACAGATATCTCCGAAGGTGTTAGTTGAGTTAGTATGGATCGAGACTGGGATTTGTCACTCCGTGTGACGGAGAGGTATCTCGGGGCCCACTCGGTAATACAACATCACACACAAGCCTTGCAAGCAATGTAACTTAGTGTAAGTTGCGGGATCTTGTATTACGGAACGAGTAAAGAGACTTGCCGGTAAACGAGATTGAAATAGGTATACGGATACCGACGATCGAATCTCGGGCAAGTAACATACCGAAGGACAAAGGGAATGACATACGGGATTATATGAATCCTTGGCACTGAGGTTCAAACGATAAGATCTTCGTAGAATATGTAGGATCCAATATGGGCATCCAGGTCCCGCTATTGGATATTGACCGAGGAGTCTCTCGGGTCATGTCTACATAGTTCTCGAACCCGCAGGGTCTGCACACTTAAGGTTCGACGTTGTTTTATGCGTATTTGAGTTATATGGTTGGTTACCGAATGTTGTTCGGAGTCCCGGATGAGATCACAGACGTCACGAGGGTTTCCGGAATGGTCCGGAAACGAAGATTGATATATAGGATGACCTCATTTGATTACCGGAAGGTTTTCGGAGTTACCGGGAATGTACCGGGAATGACGAATGGGTTCCGGGAGTTCACCGAGGGGGGGGCAACCCACCCCGGGGAAGCCCATAGGCCTTGAGGGTGGCACACCAGCCCTTAGTGGGATGGTGGGACAGCCCAAAAGGGCCCTATGCGCCAAGAAGAAAAAAATCAAGAGAAAAGAAAAAAAAGGAGGAGGTGGGAAGGAAGGGGGACTCCCTCCCACCAAACCAAGTCCAACTCGGTTTGGGGGGGAAGTCCTCCCCCCTTGGACTCGGCCGACCCCCTTGGGGCTCCTTGAGCCCCAAGGCAAGGTCCCCTCCCTCCCACCTATATATACGGAGGATTTAGGGCTGATTTGAGACGACTTTTCCACGGCAGCCCGACCACATACCTCCACGGTTTTTCCTCTAGATCGCGTTTCTGCGGAGCTCGGGCGGAGCCCTGCTGAGACAAGGTTATCACCAACCTCCAGAGCGCCGTCACGCTGCCGGAGAACTCTTCTACCTCTCCGTCTCTCTTGCTGGATCAAGAAGGCCGAGATCATCGTCGAGCTGTACGTGTGCTGACAGCGGAGGTGTCGTCCGTTCGGTACTAGATCGTGGGACTGATCGCGGGATTGTTCGGGGGGCGGATCGAGGGACATGAGGACGTTCCACTACATCAACCGCGTTCACTAACGCTTCTGCTGTACGATCTACAAGGGTACGTAGATCACTCATCCCCTCTCGTAGATGGACATCACCATGATAGGTCTTCGTGCGCTTAGGAAATTTTTTGTTTCCCATGCGACGTTCCCCAACGCTCACCACACGAGAAGTCATTAAGAATTGTTTCAACTCAACCCGAGTCATTTTGGCGAGCAACAACAAGAGACATGGAAACACGATGAGAAGGTCCAGAAGACTTAGCAGATTCCTCTCTCTAGCACAAAACAAGCATGACTGTTGAGTCCGAGAACCCTAGGGTAGGATGAGTCGTAAATCCCTTATGTGAAGTCGAGTCCGTGAAATGGTTCAGATGGAACCATGCTGTGTGTTTCTTTTGTTTGTTTGTTTGTGCTTTGATTTAAGTCGCACTTTTGCTCTAGGCAACAAGCATGCAGTTATATCACCTGCCTCATCTTGATGTTTAGTTGACTTTTTCAAGACTTGTTTGATTGCACTTGTGCTATAGCACCCCTTAGGCACACCCCTATGTGCTACTACTCTTTCTTTCTCACCCCTCTTGTCAAATGAAGACCAGCAAGACAAGAAGCACCAGGGAACCACTTCGACGGACAACTGACACTGAAGATACTAACTATAGCATGCTTAACCACACGCGACCCGTAGGAGTTGTGCTCCCCCTCAAAGATCGGAAACCCTCCCTAGCCCAGTCTAACATCCACAAGCCTTTTCGGCTCAAATTTGTGGTCACGTGTCTAAATCACGGATTTGCCAGAACACCCATCGATCCCTGATAAACCACGCCTAGCACCGGGTTCTTGATGGAACGAGTGATCATGGTGAACGAGTATCCTTCATTATTAAGCTGGCACCATAACCCCGATGCCATAAGAATGACCATTTTTGGATATAAGAGTATTAGACTAAGGTTGTTGTGATGATGATAGTTGTCTTGAGGATATAGCTAGACTATCTTGGTGGATCGTAAGATCCTTATAAAGGTAGGTGAATTTGGTGGAACAAGTTGATAAAGTAGCGTAACCTACCTATTCCTGGAGTAAGTTTGGGTTCAGTAGAACAATTATGACCACGGAAAATAATTCTTGGTGGTATAATTGACTTTATCAGGTAGATGACATGGTTTGATGATTTTATCACAATGACTTGGAGTAGCGAGTAAAAGTTCTTACTAGACTTGAGTTTTGGATTTGAATAGGTAATCCCAATAGAGTATTAATGATGTATGAGGCCACATGGTTCGGAGTAAATTGGATTTAGCCCGATGATATCGATCATGATACCATGTTTCTCGGTGGATAACGAGTGCGAATACTTGGAGTTGTCGAATTGATTTATGAACCTATATAAGCTGGCCTCGGAGATTAGTTGGACATGATATTGGACGTTGGTGGATATATTGTGACGTAATCCTTGCAGTAATATGCAGAATTATGAGGACTCTAAGTGATCCTGTAGAACCCCATCAATATTGGATTTGTAGGCGTGATGTGTCCAGTGATGATCGACCGGATTGATTGACCACTTGATCGGATTCGTAGGAAGGAAACAAGATCTTAGATTGGAATACTACGTGTTTCCTTAATGTAGAAATGTAGTACCCTGTCCATTGAATGATCTGGTTGAACATTGGATTTGTAGCATCCTAGATCGAGCTTAGCAGCTTGTATGCCTCCCCGCGGACCTTGCATAGGAATGCATGTGCATCGTAGCTACACCATACTTATAGTGTTTGGGTTTAGTCCTTCCCTCAACCCTAGAGTTGGCTAGCATAAGCGGTGTGAAGTTGACTTATGTGAGATGGTATCTTTGATGAAGTAGGGTGATTTTGTCCAGAGTGAGAGGTCTGACTATTGGCATGTAAGGAATGTGCTTAGAGATAGGATGATAGAAGTTCACTCACATCCTAAGCTCCTTGAAACCCTAAAGCTTCAACGATCCATAAGGTGGTCGGATTACGACCATAAGAAACGACTGTAAGTCGTTGGAAATGTAGTACCCTGTCTATGATGAACATGGGCATGAAGAACTAGACCGTGTTGGGCCACGAACCTCTCGGCCTGTAACCACCCTTAGCAAGTCCCCGCTCTACTCACGTGTCTCATAAGCACTATGCTTATGTGATGCTTGGGAAAATATGTTGTTCTCCTCATGGATGACATACTTATTCACCCAGTAAGAGGAAGAACACCTTAGTCCTGTTTGTACGAGCCCGAGGAACGCCGATCGCTATGCCCCTCGAGAGAAGGTCTTATCTCGAGAAGGTGGGATTCTCAAAGCGACCTCAAGGCAGTGGAGGTCTATCCTACCCGAGACAAGACGGAGAACCGCCATGATTGGGAAACCACAACAAGGAAGAAGAAGCAGAAGAAGTCAACCACCGACCCTGCGCCAACTACGTCAACAATGTCAAGAAGCCTCGACGAATCTAGATGATGAAACCTTTGGACAACAAGAGAAATCAGAGAGCGTCTTCTTGGTCCAAACCAAGGACGAGGGTCCTAAATGGGTCATGGTTAAAACTTGCTGAAGGTGACTCACCCGCTTGCCGAGCCGCAGACCTTGGGAGTGGACAACTGGTCTATACTCTTGGGTAGCCAGCTCATCCAGAACCCCTCGCGAACCATCCTCGATGATAGGACCCGTCCTGAACACTTAGTCTCTGAGCTTAAGACTCATGGGCGAGACCCAACCTAGACCCTTTCATGAGAAGCCTTCGAAGACCACTGCAACACCCTTGAGGATGAAGACCACCTGCGACCATAGCTTGCCTGCCTTAAGGGAGTCAAGGACTTCCCTGTCAGCAGGGAGCTATGCGAAGGCCTTGACCCGCATGTTCTAACACGAGACATCTAGATGTCACTAACCGGCATGAACAACCCGAGACCAAAACCCAGACACATTATCTTGCCACGTATTCCTACTTTGGAAAGCACTTGCAAACCAGAAACCTCGCACGAACATAGTTCACCCAGCCCTCGACCCCCAGTCAAGCCTAACTTATTGCCAGAACCCGCTCACGGTCAGGAAAGGACATGTGGAGCATTCGAAGCTGTATCATCAAGCACGTTAAGACCCACAACAGCAACATGGGGACATGAAGACTACCTTCGACTCAAGATTTTGTATCTCTCCAATCCCTAGCCTAGAAATCTCGTTGACGAGATTTTCTTAAGGGGGTAAGGTCTGTAACACCCTGTTTTTAACTCTCCTGACTGATTTGTTTAGGACCAATTAAATTTTTTGTGAATACTTGTGATGCTTGAAGTGACTATTGTTTGCTTGCTTGCTCGTATGCTTGTGTTTGATTCTCAATAATTCCTGTTACTCTCCAGACTCACATCCTTAGACCAAAACTCCTGCCTAAAGATCATGCCATGTGTTTAGGACGAGAAACTATTTTTACCAATTATTATTTCCACCAAAAAGCATCTCTTTCAATTAAGATTTCAAAACCCGTGAGATGGAATTTGTACTACAAGTCCTCAAATTAGGGAGTTTATTTTGCACCAATTATTTTTTAAACCCATTATCAAAATGGCTTCCCAAAACCACAATATTATTATTTTAACAGTTAATTTTTATTTTATTTAAATGCCTTACTATGAGGCCAGAAATGATCTTTTATGAAGGAAAGTTATTTTTATTGCTTTCAAAATATTTAATAAAATTTAGCGAAACTCAGTGGACATATATATTCCATATATATGAGTTTCAACACATGGTCATGTTCAAAGTATTGGGCAAACCCCTTCAAAACCCTTGGTGCCTATTTCAAGCTTTTAGAATATTTCTATAATAAAATATCTCCATAAATTCTTGTAAAATTCAAGCATGTCACATATGATATGTTTGATGATATTGTCGAGTTTCATAACAATCCAAGTTGATTTGATTCACTTAATTATTCCAAAACCCTATCTGTCCAGATCCAAATTTGAGCAACTCTACATTGTCAAGTGTCTCCAATTCTGCTCAAATTTGGTAGACATGTTCTCATACTCCAATAATGCGTCCACACGAAGTGGTGCATCAAGGAGAATAGAAGAACTTGTCCCAAGCCCCTCAAAACCCTCTCTGTTTATTTCTGACTTTGGGAAACTTTACATTGTAAAGTTTCTCCAAGTGACCTCCAAACCTTTTGGGCATGCCTTAATGCTCAAATAATGCCCCCACACAAACATTGGATTAGTGAGAATTTATTTGAATAGCTTTGTAAGAAGAAGGCCATTTCTGCCCATTTCATGGGTTTTCCAAGTCTACATTAGAAACCTTCTCCACCAAATCTCATATTTGGTGTCCAAGCTTATTTTCATCTAATATTTGATATTGTTAAGTTCCATATCAATTGAAGTCCATGTGGTTGCCCTGACACTCATCAAACATCTTGTGTGCACTCACCTAAGTGGCTACTTTGGCCCCTTCCAGTTTTACCCTTGATATCAAATTTCTACCACAGATCTATATAGTTACATTTTACCTCTAGTAGCTTTGCCATGGCCTCTCGTCAATTATTGGAGAGAGACTCCATGTAACTATTTCTCATTTTTACCCTTGGATCACCATTTTTACCCTTCATGTTCCACTTTTTCTTAAGCCAAAGCCCCCACCACTTTCCAGAGGGTCCCTAGCATCCCAAAGCATCATTTCAAACCAAGATATGGCATGCTCATGTGGAGAAAATGAGCAACACATCTACAAGTTGAATTCTGGCTGAAATGTAGCCTTGTACAGCAAGTACTAGCTACCCTCCTTCTCTTGAGCTGAAACTTTGCAGTAGTGTAGTCCTTCCCTACCAAACACTACTAAACATAGTTTTATTTCTAGAATTATCGAGTAAGCACTCTAATTTCCGGCCTTCGGCGTACCCCTTCGCTGGGAGCCAGAGCTGCTGGGCCGGCCCACCGTCTATCTAGCACCCGAGCGAGAGATAACCCCCTGGTAGCCTTTCTTTGTTTTTTCTTTTCTTGGAAACTTCAGAAATCTATATTAAATTCGTACGAGACCCAAATTTGATGATTCAAATTCCTGCAGGTTCCAAAAATCCAGGGCTATCCAAATATGCGCTTTGCACATTTTTACAAACAACTTTTCTGTTGTATCATTAGTCAAATACAGATTTGAATACTCCTAGCCTCACCTTACAAAATTCCTATAGCATTCAAATAGATTCCAAATGGAGTGATTCCAAATTCCAAAACCTTCTAATATCATGCCCTATTTTTGAAGCCTTGGTCAACCTTTTTGTATGAGATATTTCTGTTGCAATAAATAAATATCTCCCTTTTGCTATTTACTCCATGTTATAAAACCACTAGAATATTCATACCAACTCCAAATCCAGTGAAACAACTTCCTAAATATTTCTAAATTCTTGCTCTGTTAAATGAGTGCCTCCACTCATTTTTATCAAAATATTATATGTAGGCTTCTTCAAGGACCACCTATCCTTCCTTTCATCCATTCAAAAATCTTCGATGGTCCAAATATCCTATAGCAAGCTTGAGGTATTTTTCTTATGACCAGAGGGGTCCAAGAAAAATATAACTCCTATTTATGTAGCACGTTTGTTTCTGCTTGCTATGTGGCTTACCGTGGTTATTTCCGACAATAGTGACGGGTAGACAGAGTAATCGGAGTTGGATCGGAAGACCTCGAGAACTTCTGAGAGAAAAGGCAAGAGCAACATATTATATTGCATGCTAGTAGAGCAGTTATTCCCGTTGCATATGATCATGAATATTCGGTAAATCATCGCTATGATGTTTCCAATGGCTCCTCTGGAGCACTTGCATTTTGAGCATGATCCTACCACCTATGATGGTCATGCTAATATCATGTTGACAAGTAGAGCTAAGCATAGTAGAAGCATGAGCATGATGATGGTAAATATCAAAGGTTTATGAAAAGCCCGTCGGGTGCCACTAATGCCCGAGGGTGATGATGAGATAGGTGACCACTTTTGGAGAAGTGGTGCACCGGGTGTATTTTGGTATGAGTGGTTTCGGAAGTGGGAATATATTTATGATGTGTCGACCATCCGAACCTTACATGTGCGACCATGTTACCCATTTATGGGACGGGGCTTTTTTGATTACTCTGGTCGGTGCTAGCAAAGAGCCACATTACTAGTGGCGGGAGTGATGTGTGGTCACTCTCGTGACGGGGTCGTGCCAGGTAGGGCGACTATGCCGTTTTTACGTGTTCCAGGCACACCGTTGGTCCCCGCATGGAAGATACTGTCTAGAGTCGGTGCTCGTAAGACGTACATCATGTGGGCTCGGTACCAATCGAGTGGATCTCTTTGTCTAGTATCGTCAGGGGAAAGGCATTGATCGGGTACTTACCTCGGGTATGTTATATACCGTGAGCCGTGGATGACACGAAAGTTCATCGGACCTCGTGGGTACAACGTACAACCTCTGGAGAGTGTAAAGCTATTCGAATAGCCGTGTCGACGGTCAAGGACAGTTGGTTAATCCAGCTTAAACTACGTCCAGTCATTTCCGCATAAACCAAGAGTGTGAGTGTGTGTTCAAGGTGATATGTGAGAAAGAGTTGATATGACCAAGTTTGGTGACTTGGCATATCAGGTGAACCCGCAGTGTTCAGCCCACAACAGATATATTGATATCTGTAACTTGTTCTTCTAAATACCATCTAGCTTATGTCGCACATCCATCCGTGATCATGTTTATTTACAGTTAAGCTGCTATCCACCAATACTGCATATTACTTGTTACCATACCAACTGCATTATCCATATCATGGGCTGTTTGCGAGCACATTCAAAGTACTCATTGGCTTGCCACTGGTTATGTTAGAGTATGTGATGGCCCTGGGCCCGTTAGTCTTAGGGTTTGCTTAGGGGTCAAGTAAGTCTTATTTGGGAGTCAAGTAAACCTCTCTATATATGGAGAGGAGATGTATCAATCTAATCAGGCAAGAATTAAGAAGGAAAACCCTTTTTCCCTCTTGCCTGGCCGTGGGAAAGGACCCCCACGGCCGGCTCTCTCTCTCCCGCTCAAACCCTAGCAACCATAACATCTGGTATCAGATTTCTCAAGCTCGATCATGTTCACCCCGTCACCGCCGCTTCCTGTCGCCCTCACCCCGAAGGAGATCGCCGGAGCAATCCGTGATCTCACCACCGCCGTCCAAGGGATCTGCCTCTTCCTGGTCGGTCCTTACGGACTGCCGCCAGCCGTCCATCAGTCGCCGCCTACGGGCCGGCGCGGCTGCCGTGGCAGCCACCGCACTAGGCGCCCTCCACCGCGATCGCCAGGCCGCGGCAGCCGACGCAGCTGCTGTCATCGCCGCCACTCGACGCCAGGCTGCTGCAGCCGCCGCTGCCGCTCCCCGTCTCTGGGCCGATCTATACGGCGGCCTAGGCGCCGCCGCACATCCAGTCCCCATCGGTGCCACCCCAACAGTACGACGGGCCCATCCGCTTCGACGGTCCCGACGGTGCACCATTCCACTAGGGGTCCTCCATGGTCACAGCACCGGCGCCGACCCCCGCACGGCCGCCGCCGCCGCCCTCAGCTGCGACCACGGTGCCAGTCATCACATTCCAGCGTGGGATGCCCTACGACAGGACATCGACGACCTCGTTCCCAGTAGCACCACCGCTGTCCCAGGACAATCCCATCCAACAGATCAAGTTCCAGCCGTCGCCCGCACCTATTTCGGCTTGGATCGCTACGCACCACATGTTGGCGGCGGTGAGGCCGCAGGCTACTGCGCGCGGCCTCCTAGGGCGTAGGCATGTGCGGGATATGCGTGATTTGCAGGTGCAGCTCCCCCAAGTTGCGCTTCGTGGTGCAACGAACCTCGATCTCGTCCGCTGCTTGGGGGATCTTGGGCATGCGGTTCCCCCACGGGCGGCGGGCATGCTGTTTTTCCCATGGGCGACGACCTCCAAGTCTGCGACATCGACAATCAGCCGGCGGGGAAAAGACATGGTGTCACCGACAGGAGCGCACCGCGTAGCACCACTGCATTCCGCTGCCGGCCGCCGCGAGGGCTCCCTTGGTCCCGATGGTGTCCTTGGGATCCAGGGGGTTGCAAACGCACAAGTTCGGCGCGTGGAGGATTCTCGCCTTATCGTTCGGAGTCAACAATAAAGAGTCATAGTCTCATTCGGGTTAGCTTATTTCAGGTCAATACAATAGACCGAGATGTAAAAGTCTTGTTTTTTAGGCGTTAGGGCTGTGTGGGGTCGAATCGTCATTAGGTTGCAGCTCGAGGACGAGCTGCATGTCCAGGTGGGGTGGGGTGTTAGAGTACGTGATAGGCCTGGGCCTGTTAGTCTTAGGGTTTGCTTAGGGGTCAAGTATGCCTTACTTGGGAGTCAAGTAAACCTCTCTATATATGGAGAGGAGATGTATCAATCTAATTAGGCAAGAATTAAGAAGGAAAACCCTTTTTCCCTCTTGCCCGGCCATGGGAAAGGACCCCCACGGCCGGCTCTCTCGCGCCCTCGCAGCTCTCTCTCTCCCGCTCAAACCCTAGCAACCATAACAGGTTATTTCATTGACCAGGTATGAGAGAACAGGATATGGTGAATAACACCTTGGTGAAGTTCCTGCGAACTAGGACGCTTCCTAGTCAGAATGCATGTAGGTTAAGGCTGATGGCATGGGTTCACACTTTTGACCAATATTTCCGCTATTGGTCAAGTTTGTTGTGTTGGCCCTCAAGGCCCTATAAATGTAAGACTTGACCGCAATGGTCATTTATTGTATCAAACGGTATGTATGGATGTAAGACTCTTGTTATTCTGTTTCTGTGTGTTCCGTGAGCATTGATCTCTGGGATCACTGAGCATGTTCATTCGGTGATCTCGACTCATAATTCAGGGTCCCCACACTCCCACGCCTAGTGGCAGCCCTACGCTCCGCGCTGGGCAGAAGACGGATGCAATCAGCATAGTCCAACAATGACTATGCCCAACTCAAAAGGAATCATGCGCCTATGCCTCGGGGGTAGGGACACTCGTGCGGCCAAAGCGTCCTCGCGACCTCCCAGATACACCCCCATCGTGGCACTCTCCCATAATAACGAGCCGACGCTGTATACGCCCAGGCCCCCCCGAGGACGCGGAAGGGGTCCATCCCACGCCTAGTGGCAGCCCTACGCTCCGTGCTAGGGAGAAGATGGAGGCAATAAACACAGTCCACCAATGACTATGCCAGCCTAGGTGCCGGACGCGGCGTTTGCTTGCTTCTTCTTGGATCTTGAACTATCCTCCGTTGGACTTAAATTTGCTGATTTCAAAAGTTGGTGTTGAAAAACTAAAAAAGGGGGAAACTTTCTCTTGCGCTTTCTCGTTTTATTGGTTTTGAAGCCTCTTTTTCTGGATGACATTTTCTGAGGAGCTGAACGCTCCGCACCGCGCCTAGGGGCCAAGTAGCGTGAAAGCAAGTACTTGCCGTCCCAAGGGCAAACATTTTTGGCGATCAACCCCCGCTCGGGGGCCCAAATCAAAGCACAATATCACCACAAAGAGTCTCAGGAGGCCTCAGGGCGTCCTGCACGATGACCAAAGGGGCGGAATGGGGAATCATTTGAACGTCAAAGGGGGTCCTGAGCACGGAGCCTTGGGAGCCTTACCAGTCATAATGCCCCCCGCCACCCTTGGTGCCGTCCCGGATCTCAAGTAGGCGTCGGGGCCGGCGGGGCCCCACCCCGTGATTTGCGTCAAACCTAACGGCGATAGGGAAATGTGTGGGACCGGGACCCGTAGACATAAAGCACCGAAAGGGTCTCCACCTCGCCCCACCGATAAAGCAGGAGCTACTCAGGAGTAGCAGCGGAAGGGACCGGCGCCTACCCATGAGCTAAGTACCCCGCAGGCCCAAGCGGGGGCCATTTGGTTTCACGTCGAACCAAGAACGAATTAAAAACACGCGTACTAACGAAAGGATGCAGGGCATAAGGACTAATCAGCGACAAGGAACGAGGCCATCGACCAAGCGCGCAGCGGCACAAACGATGCCTCGGGAGGATGGGACCTCCTGAGGGGCCTGGCCGCCATTGCTCTCGAGCAACGCTGGGTCATCAACATGCCCTATGCAAGAAGCCAAGCCGCAGTGACTACCAGCGAGTAAGCCATCTATTCAAGAGAAAAAGGAAAAAAGGGAGAATGACGAAGGTAACACACAAAAGTCTAACGCCCAACAGGGCAAAGTTCATGGTCCAACATTACACGGGCAGGATAACAGAAGCTGGGGGACGCCTAGGGGGAGAGGTCGCCGACACCACCCTTGGCGCCGGCATGCTCGGCGTCGGAGCCCTCCTCCTCACTGGAGGCGGGCACCCGGACGTACCGCTCCACCAGGGCGTCCATGTGCGGGCGCATTTCGTCCCGGAGAAGACGCCGGGGCTCAGCGGGCACCGTCTCGACGACGCGCTGGAGATCGAGCTCTGGGACGAGGCGACATAGGTTGGAGAAGACGAGCGTCAAGGCAAGGCCCAAAATCTCGCGCGGTCGGACGCATTGTCCTCCTCCATGCGGGAGACGCCAGCCTCCAGCGTCTCCACCACCTTTTGGAAGAAGGCAAGGTATCCCCCATCGTTGTTCACCCTTGGCAGCACCGGGGCATCCCTCATGAATCGACTCGTTGTGCTCGCCGCCCGGCTGGCGATGCCCTGGAACTGCTTGGCCCGCTAGGACGCCATCATCCGGGCGTATGCCGCCTTGTGCTGGGCGGCCTCAACGGTGTCGGCTGCCTCCTGGACCTGCTGCTGCAGCGGCGCCAACTCCGCCTTGGCCTCTGTTTCGCCCTGGCGGGCAGCCTCGGCACTCTCGAGCTGAGCCCGCAGCCCCGCCGCCTCCTCCTGAAGCTCATCTAGCTTGAGCTTCTTGGCTATGGGTGCTCTGCAGAAAAGGGAGGATAAACCACCAAGCAGTAGACATGACACCAAGGAAGGAGGTGCAGACGAGGGACTTACTCGTCACTCTGGGCCCAGCGGCGGCGGACGAGCGAGGACCCTGAGGGCCCTCTACCGCTGCTCCCCGGGGCGGACGAGGGTGCGGACAAAGCCGCGCGGTTCCCCCTGCCAGGATCGCCCCTGGAGACGCCATGGAAGACAAAGAAACGAAGGGGAGAAGAGGTTTTTTCTCAGCAGAGCGAAGGAAGCATAGAGAAATGTAAACATTGTAGTGCCCCCCTTGACACGGGCGAAGCAGATTTACAGATGAACCGCGACCACCAAGCTTCGTGGGAGCGCGAGCGTTGCGTGTCCCTCGGGTGCCTCCGGGTGGGCCAACAGGTGCATTGCCGCCCACGCCGCCTCACCTGACAACTGAGCCATTCAATGAGCAAAAATGATGGCCGACGTGACCCTTGGGGATTGTGCCATCGGGGTCTGGCGGGCCCTGGACGCATCGGGGAGCGAGAGTGTCGCCACATGGCGGCTGGACACGTGTGCCACCTGGCCCGTAGGCAATTAGGGCCCGCAACGCTTTAGGGCGCCCACAAGGCTTCACCAAGAAGCCAGTCGGGCGCGCCTTGGGCCCGGGGGCTACTGTCGGTGTTCTAGGGATGGGGGTACCCAGACCTACCTGCGTGTGACCTAGGGCTGGCCCACTTCACCAAGCCAGCGTGATCAGGCACGGAGCCACTCAAGGTAAGGCCCTCGCAAGGGGCCAAGCCTCACGAGGGGGAACAACATCAAGACCCGCAGGGGCCTCATCAGGACCCCTCCGGAGCGGCGCATGTTCCGAGGCAAGGCCCAGCCTCAGGAATCAAGGATGACGCAGGGGAAGGACAGACGAGCAGCACACAACAGGGCGAAACAGTTTCCCTTTAGTGCGAAGGGGGCAAGGACGTACCGGGGTTCCCAAGACATCTCCCAAACGTTTCCTTTCTGGTGCAACAAAGCCATCGCCACCCGCCAGCAGGGCGGACGTCATCCCTGGACCCATCCCTGCAGCGTTGGCAGCCACTTTGCAGGAGAAGACCACCTTTGGGCAGGGGAGCATGTTCCCCTGTTCCCCTTCAAAATTGGCCGTTGTGGGATCCCCTCCCGCCGAACGATAAGGGAAGAGGACCGGGCCGCCACTATACATAGAGGATAGGTTACTTCGTAGAGGAGAGAGAGATCAATTCATTCACACACCAACACCACACAAAGGACACCCAGTATCCGGAGGCCCTCGAACACTGTACTAGTTCATCCACCAACCTCCATGAGAGGCAATCCACCAAACCAGGAGTAGGGTATTACGCTTCTCAGTGGCCTGAACCTGGGTAAACTACCGTGTTCTGTGTGTTCCTCACCATCGAGTGAGTTCTCCACGATCCTCATCGAGTAGCAAGTTAGGCGAGATGAGCCCATGAGATATTTTTGTACACACCCCTCAGTTCTAATCTTTAGGGTTTCGCGGAGCCCGAAATCCGACAAAAATGACTTTCCATTTCTTTTCCGCTGAACTACTGAAAGCGCATGAGTCTGTGACACCACACTTCTTGGTGCATGATGAACTATAGTAGCACATGAATATGCTAGTGCTCGAGCTCACAAACAAAACAATCCTCCCTATCCTGGACCAAGCATACGAATTGAACCACCCCCTGTGACGTAGATCCGTGACCAGCGACAATGATGATGAACTAAAATTGGGTGCAAGAAGATACAACATGTAGGGCAACAAAATTGGACACAGGAAGGGCAGTAGGGAGACGAAATACCTTGCGCCTGACCGGCGCCGACGAAGCTCCTCCACAGACGCACGCTTGATGATGGCGAGGGTGACAGGAAATGTCTGCCAAGATCTTCTTGAGACCAACATCTCCCCCACCCCACCCCACCCTCCTGTTGGAAATATGCCCTAGAGGGAACAATAAATTGATTATTATCGTATTTCCTTGTTCATGATAATCATTTATTGTCCATGCTATAACTGTATTGATTGGAAACTCAAATACATGTGTGGATACATAGACAACAAAGTGTCCCTAGTAAGCCTCTACTTGACTAGCTCGATGATCAAATATGGTTAAGGTTTCCTAGCCATAGACATGAGTTGTCGTTTGATATCGGGATCACATCATTAGGAGAATGATGTGATGGACAAGAACCAACCGTAAGCATAACATGTGATCATATGACTAAGTTTATTGCTATTTCTTTCTACATGTCAAGTATTTGTTCCTACGACCATGAGATCATGCAATTCCCTAACATCGGAGGAATGCCTTGTGTGGATCAAACGTCGCAACGTAACTGGGTGATCATAAAGATACTCTACAGGTATCTTGGGGGGTGTTTGTTGGGTTGGCATGGATCGGTACTGGGATTTGTCACTCCGTATGCCGGAGAGGTATCACTCGGGCCACTTAGTAATATAACATCACAAGAAGCTCGGAAGCAATGTGACTAAGGAGTTAGTCACAAGATCTTGTATTACGAAACGAGTGAAGATACTTTCCATTAACGAGATTGAACTAGGTATGGAGATACCGCCGATCAAACCTCGGGCAAGTAACATACCACTTGGCAAAGGGGACTGCATACGGGATTGATTGAATCCTTGACATTGTGGTTCGACTGATAATGATCTTCATAGAATATGTGGGAACCACTATGGGCATCCAGGTACCGCTATTGGTTATTAACCAAAGATGTGTCTCGGTCATGTCCACAAGATTGTCGAACCCGTAGGGTCTGCACGCTTAACGCTCGATTGACACTAGAGGAGTATTGGGATATGTATGTTGGTGACCAATTTTTTTGGAAGTCCCAGATGAGATCCCAGACGTGAGGAGGAGTTCCAGAATGGTCTAGAGTTAAAGATTTATATATGGGAAGTCCTATTTTGCCTATCGAAAAAGTTTTCGGGCATTACCGATAGTGTACCGGGCTGTCGAAAGGGTTCCGGGGGTCCACCTGCCCCGTGGGCCCACATGGGCTGTAGGGGTGGTGCCCTAGCCGTATTAGGCCATGGGCACCAACCCCTAGAGGCTAAATTGGCCTGGGGGCAAGAGTCCCAAAGGGACAAGGCACCCCTAAGGTTCCTTGGAGGACGGGGGCTCCGCCCTTCGTTATGAAGGAAGGACTCCACCCTAGCCGCCGGCCCTCCTTGGAGGAGGGGCCAAGGTTGGGACCTGAACCTGCCCCTTGCCTGCTATATATAGTAGAGGAGAGGGGGTGGGCTGGACACAACAATTCCCATGCTGTACGACCTCCCCTCTCTCCCGTTCTTCCTTGTTCGTAGCTCCGGAGGTGCTTGGTGAAGCCCTGCTGGGATTGCTCCATCGCCATCTCCACCATGTCGTCGTGCTGGTTGAGATCCCATCTACTTCTCCTTCCTCTCTTGCTGGATCAAGAAGGAGGAGACTTCATCGAGTTGCACGTGTGCTGAACCCGGAGGTGTCGTCCGTTTGGTGCTAGATAGGATCAGATCGCGATTGGATCATGAAGAGTACGACTACATCAATTGCGTTATATACGCTTCTGCTTAGCAATCTACTAAGGTATGTAGATGCACTCTATCACCATAGATTGATCTTGGTGAGCGTAGGAAATTTTTTGTTTCCCAGGCGACGTTCCCCATTTGTGGTATCAGAGCCATGTTTATGCGTAGATTACATGCACGAGTAGAACATAAAGTGTTTGTGGGTGTTGAAGTTAAGATTGCTTACTTCCTTAGTTTTATTTTGATTCAACAGTTTTGTGGGATGAAGCGTCCCGAACCAAGCTTACTCGTCCACATACGAGAGACCGGTTCCATCGACTGAGATGCAACTTGTTGCGTAAAGATGGCTCGCGGGTGTGTGTCTATCCCAGTTTAGTTGAATTGGATTCGACAAAGGCGGTCCATGTAGAAGGTTAAATTGCAACTTGAATATCACCTTGTGGCTTTGTGTAGGTAAGAACAATTCTTGCTAGTCACCCATAACAGCCACGTAAAACATGCAACAACAAAGTAGAGGACGTCTATTTTGTTTTTGTAGGGTATGTTGTGATATGATATGGCCAAGAACATGATGAGATATATGTGATGTATGAGATGATCATGTTTTGTACAGATTGTCACGACTTGCATGTCGATGAGTACGGAAAACGGCAAGAGCCATACGGTTGTCTTTAATTATTTGTGCCTTTTTGCGTTACTTGATCGATATGAGTTAGTAATAGTGGTAGAAGCATAGTTGGCGCGACAACCCAATGTCGACACGATGATGAAGATCATGGTGTCATGCCGGTGACGATGGAGATCATGCCGGTGCTTTGGAGATGGAGATCAAAAGCACAAGATGATGATGGCCATGTCATGTTATTTTATGATTTGCATGTGTTGTTAATCCTTTTATGCATCTTATTTTGCTTAGTACGACGACATCATTATAAGATGACCCCTCACTAAAATTCCAAGATAAAATTGTGTTCTCCCCAAGTGTGCACCATTGCGAAGGTTCGTTGTTCCGAGGCACCACGTGATGATCGGGTGCGATAGGATCTACAATCACATACAATGGGTGTAAGCCACTTTTACACATGCAAAACACTTGGGTTAAACTTGACGAGCCTAGCATGTACAGACATGGCCTCAGAACACATGAGATCGAAAGGTCGAACATGAGTCATATAGTAGATATGATCAACATGGAGATGTTCACCATTGAAACCACCACATCCCACGTGATGATTGTTCTTCAGTTGGTGGATTTGGATCATGATACACTCGAACAACCTGAGGGATGTTGATTTGAGTGAGAGTTCTTAAGTAATATGAGTAATTGAATTCATTATCACGAACATAGTCTAAGTTGTCTTTGCAAAGTATGTTGTACAAAAATAGCTCCCGCTGTAGCTCCCCTATATTTTTGATACGTTCCTAGAGAAAACTAAGTTGAAAGATGATAGTAGCAATTATGTGGACTGGGTCCGTAAACTGAGGATTGTCCTCATTGCTACACATAATGCTTATGTCCTTGATGCATCGCTCGGTGTGCCACCGCCTCAAGCGTTATATGTGGATGTTGTGAACATCTGAGAGACACGCTTTTGATGACTACTTGATAGTTCAGTGCATCATGCTTTATGGCTTTGAACTAAGGCTCCAAAGACGTTTTAAACTTACAACAACATATGAGATGCTCCAAGAGCTGAATATGGGATTTTGGTCTCATGCCCATGTTGAGAGGTAGGAGACCTCCGACAAGATTCTTTGCCTGAAATATGAAGGAGAATAGCTCAATCGGTGAGCATGTGCTCATATTGTCTATGTGCTACAATTGCTTGAATCAAGTGGGAGTTGATATTCGAGATAAGATAGTGATTGTAATAGTTCTCCAAGTCACTCCCACAAAGCTACTAGAGCTTCGTGATGCACTATAACAAGTCAGGAATGCACATGATGATCCCCGAGCTATTCACGATGTTTTACACTGCGAAGGTAGAAATCAAGAAGGAGCATCGAGTGTTAATGGTTAGTAAAACCACCAGTTTCAAGAAGGGCAAGGGCAAGAAGGGAACTTTAAGAATGGAAAGCTAGTTGTCGCTTCGGTGAAGAAACCCAAGGTTGAACCCAAACCCATGTCTCAGTGCTTCTATTGTGAGGGGAACGTTCACTCAAAGCGGAACTGCCCTAGGTACTTGCCATATAAGAAGGTTGGCAATGTCAACAAAAGTATATTTGATATATATGTTATTAACGCGTGCCTTACTATTGCTCGTTGTAGCCCCTGGGTATTTGATACTGGTTTAGTTGGTAATATTAGTAAATCGAAGCAAGAGTTGAGGTATAAACATATACTAGCTAAGGATGAGGTGTCCATGTGTGTTGGAAGTGTTTCCAAAGTTGATGTGATCACCATCGCACACTCCACCTACCTTCGGGGTTAGTGATAAACCTAAATAAATGTTATTTGGTGTATGTGTTGAGCATGAACATTATATTGATTTTTTTTACTACGAGAAGATTATTTATGTAAGTTAGAGAATAATGAGTTATTCTGTTTACATGAATACTATCTTATATGATCATGCACCCAAGATGAATGGTTTATTGAATCTCGAACATATTGATACAAATGTTCATAGTATTGATGCCAAAATATGCAAAGTTGGTAATGATAGTACCACTTACTTGTGGCACTGCCGCTTAGGTCATATTGGGGTAAAACGCACGAAGAAACTCCATGCTAATTGATCTTTGGACTCACTCAATTTTGAATCGCTTGATACATGCGAACCATGCCCATTGGTTTCACCGCATGAAGAAACTTCATCCTGATGGATCTTTGGACTCACTCGATTTTGAATAGCTTGAGGTGTGCGAACCATGCCACATGGGCAAGATGACTCAGGACCTCGTTTTCCAGTGAGATGAAACGCGCAAGTGACTTATTGGAAATAATACATTTTTATGTATGCAGTTCAATGAGTGCTGAAGCACGGAGTGGATATCATTATGTTCTTACTTTATAGATGATTTGAGTAGATATGGGTATATTTACTTAATAAATGACAAGTCTGAAATGTTCAAAAGTTCAAGCAATTCGAGACTGAAGTTGATGATCGTCGTTACAAGAGGATAAAATGTCTATGACATGATCGTGGAGGTGAATATCTGAGTTACAAGTTTGGTATACATTAAATACAATGTGGAAATTCTTTCACAACTCATGTTACCTCGAACACCATAGTGTGATGGTGTGTCCGTACGTCGTAGCCGTGCCCTAGTGGATATGGTGCGTACTATGATGTCTCTTACCGATTTTCCACTATCGTTTTGGGGTTATGCATTAGAGACAACCACATTCACTTTAAATAGGGCACCATATAATTCCGCTGAGATGACACCGATGAACTATGGTTTGCAAGAAACCTAAGCTATAGTTTCTTAAAATTTGGGTTGCGATGCTTATCTCAAAGTGCTTCAACCTAATAAGCTCGAACCTAAAGCAGATAAAGGCGTCTTCATAGTTTACCCAAAGGAAACAGTTGGGTATACCTTCTATCTCAGATCCGAGGTCAAAGTCTTTGTTCCTAAGAATTATTCCTTTCTCGAGAAGGAGTTTCTCTTGAAAGAATTGAGTGGGAGGATGGTGGAACTTGATGAGGTTACTGAACCATCACTTCAACCAGAGAGTAGACGGGTGCAGGAAGATGTTCCCGTGGCGCTTACGCCAGTTGAAGAGGAATCTAATGATGGTGATCATGGAGCTTCAAATCAAGTTACTACCAACCTCGTAGGTCGACAAGCACACAAACTGCTCTTGAGTGGTATGGTAATCCTGTCTTGGAGGTCATGTTGTTGGACAACAGTGAACCTAAGAGCTACGAAGAAGCGATGGTGGGCCCGGATTCCAACAAATGGCTAGAGGCCATGAAATCCGAGATAGGATCCATGTATGAAAACAAAGTGTGGACTTTGGAAGAACTACTTGATGGTTGTAAGGCTATTAAGTACAAATGGATCTTTAAAAGGAAGACAGAGGATGATGGTAAATGTCACCATTTAGAAAGCTCGACTTGTCGCAAAGAGGTTTCCGACAAGTTTAAGGAGTTGACTATGATGAGACCTTCTCACCCGTAGAGATGCTAAAGTCATTTGGAATTATGTTAGCAGTTGCTGCATTTTTCAATTATGAAATTTGTAAAATGGATGACAAAACATCGTTTCCTTGAGGAAAGGTTGGATGCGATACTATAGGATCGAAAGTATGTCTAGAGGGGGCGGGTGATTAGACTACTTGACAAGATAAAAGT
This sequence comes from Hordeum vulgare subsp. vulgare, assembly GCF_904849725.1. Taxonomy (NCBI): domain Eukaryota; kingdom Viridiplantae; phylum Streptophyta; class Magnoliopsida; order Poales; family Poaceae; genus Hordeum; species Hordeum vulgare. The sequence goes on along the minus strand of NC_058523.1, from coordinate 292,934,462 downwards.
TAAGCCTTTTCCCAATTTTTAATGTGGGCCAGTTTTAGCAATTATGACTAGTCAAGTACACCCCACACATGCACATCTAAGAGTGTATAGAAGTGGAAAGTGAAACATGCAAGTGTAAAGTAAGGAAGGGTAGGGAGATCAACCACATGAGGTTGACACGACGATTATTGGCATGGTTCCGATAGGTGGTGCTATCGTACGTCCATGTTAGTGGAGACTTCAACCCACGGAAGGTAATGGCTGCGAGAGTCTACGGAGGGGTCCACCCACAAGGGGGCCACGAAGAAGCGTCCTTGTCTATTCCACCACGCCTTCCGTACACACAGGACTAGCCTCACTCACGGTAGGTCTTCATGAAGTAGCGATCTCCTTGCCCTTAGAAACATCTTGGGTCAACTCCACAACACGAAGTAGGAGGCTCCCAAGCAACACCTAACCAATCTAGGAGGCACCACCCTCCGAAAGGTAATGGATGTGGTAGAAGAATGAACTCCTTGCTCTTGTGCTTCTAAAGATAGTCTCCTCAACACTCAATCACTCTCTCACAGATTTGGCATGGGTAAGACTGATTGATTTGGTTGAAAGCAACTTTGAGAGGCTAGAAATCAAGGTTCGAATGGTAGGAATGGAGTCTCTTGATCTCAACACATGAGTTGATGGTTCTCTATCAGAAAAATGAATCTGGAAATGAAGTGTGTGTTCTGAGTGCTTCCTCTACGAATGAGAGGTAGGTGGAGGGGTATATATAGGCAGCACCCAAAATCCAAATGTTACACCTAAATTGACCAACTCGGTGACACCGAAGTTACAAACTTGGTTGTACCGACTTGCTCAAACGAGGCAACTTTTGAATCTCGGTGGAACCAATATACACAACTCAGTAGAACCAAAAAGGTGGCTAACGGTCAGATGACCCAACTCGGTGACACCGATACTCAAACTCGGAAATTCGGATTTTGTGTATCTGGGCAACAGAAGGTTGGTAACCAAAACTCGGTAGCACTGATGCAGAATCGGTTGTACCGAAATGGTAGGTCTAGCTAGGGTTCTGTGTGGGACGAAAATCGGTAGGGACGAATATGGAAACTTGGTGGCACCGATTTTGGACATTTGGCTTGGGACAAAAGTGTTATGTGGGAGAATGGCTGAGTATTTTTGTTGGCTATCTCTAAGCACTTGAGTAACCAATTCATTTTACTACCTCATCCCCTTTTAATAGTATTGGCTTTCCTATGGACTCAAATGTGATTTCTCACAATGTGTAAAATGAAGAGTCTTCTTGCTTGAAGCTTTAGCCAATCTTATTTGTTCCTTGCATCAAGGGGCATCTGCACAAAAACCTTTACCAATGTATGTTTTGAACTTTTATGAAATATACTTGAATAAGATCATTAGTCCAATGATGCATATGTTGTGATCAATTATCAAAACCACCTTAGGGAGCAATTGTGCTTTCAGTCTCCCCCTTTTTGGTAATTGATGACAACATATAGATCAAAGCTTCGACAAAAGATGTAACCAATGATTAGCATCAACGCTTTGAGAGGTATGTGAAAAGATAGAGCTCCCCCTAAATTTGTGCATTATTTTAAATTGGCGTTTGAATGCAAATGCACAATCAATTAGGATCATGGGTCACTCTTCCATGTCACATACAACTTGGTGGTGCACATAAAATAGTAAGAAAGGATAGCAATGCACATAGCACCAAAAGTAAGTGAATGATCATGATGTAGATAGCTCAAAGATAATAACACGGTAGCATCAAACAATCAAAGCGTATGATTAAACACACATCTAAGCAGATAATGTCATCCAAAAGACCAAATATAGGTTTGAAAACCATACGAGAGCAAATAAATTCAAAAGCTCTTCCTCTCTCGAAGCCCTATGATCTATATACTTCTCCCCCTTTGGCAACAAGTACCAAAGAGTTCAAAGGTCTAATCTAAGAATCTCTCTGGGCATGATCTCCTCCGATAGAAGATCGAGCCGCCGCCGCCCCTGTGCTCCCATCGACGTTGCGCCCGCTCGCCCGCGCTTGAGCCGGCCTCCTTGGCCAGGCCCAGCTCCACCCCGATCGGCTTGCCTCAGAGTTTCTCCCCAGCCCGCTAGGCCAGCCGCTGGGCCACCCCGTCGCCAGGCCCAATCAGCACCGTCGACGTAGCCGCTTCCCCATGCCGGCCCAAGGTGGTCGCGTCCTCGCAAGCACCGTCTGCCCAAGTGGCCCGATGTGGTCGCATCCTCGCAAGCACCATCGTTTCGGAATTACGATATGTTGTTTCCAACATCATTTAAAATGCCTAGATAGGTAGTTTACTTGTGCTTCACCTCTTTCCATTTTTAAACAACATGTAATATGGCCGTGTACCTAACCGGAAGTGAACTAAGTAATTAAATGCGGAGTTTCGTTAATATGCAACTCGTTTCATATTGAGCTTCACTTAATGTGTAGTGTTTGATTGTTGTGAATTTCCATGTCATGCCTTGCATATTAAACTGGTCATGCATCATATTAGGGTGTGCATCATATCGTGCATGTTCCATGGTGAATATCGTGTGTTGATTCTTGTTTCCGGTTTGCTTCTTCTCGATAGAGTTCCGAACTGCTTCGGAGTGTGAGGGTCCGTTCGACTACATTGGTTCGTCTCCTTCACAAATTCGTTCTTCTTTCAAGCGGGATCACTTGCAAGATGGTCATTTCTCTAGATACCATTACTATCATTGCCATGCTAGTTGTTTGGTTTCTATCGCTATGTCTCGCTGCCTACCACCTGTTAAATGTCAGCCTCTCAACATTGCCATGAAAACCTTTAACCTTTCTACAACCCAGCAAACCACTGTTTGGCTATGTTACTGCTTGCTCAGCCTTTGTTTGCGTTGCTAGTTGCAGGTGTAGTTGCTTTCCATGTGCCAACATGGGTTCGTTGTTATATCACCATAATATTGCTAATTAATTTAATGCACCTATATACTTGGTAAAAGGTGAAAGACCTGGCCTTCTAACCTGGTGTTTTGTTCCATCTTTGTCTCCTTAGTTTCGGCTACCGGTGTTATGTTCCATAAATGAGCGCTCCTAACATGCTTGGAGTTGTTATGGGGAGCCCCTAGATTTTCGTTTTGGGATAAAACTCATCTGACAAGGACCAACATTGGTACTATATTTGCCCAACATAATAATACTGAACACCGTTAAAAAGCATAGGGCGTCATGAACCGAGGAGTAATTCAACATAATACAAGGGGCAGTGCTGCTGGTGTTGGTCCAAAACAGAGCACCGCGCAGGGCCAACCCGGTGCAACCCGGGAGATGTCTATCAGGCCACCATACACTTTGCTTATTCGTCATGTCTTTAGAACGAGATACATGGCTTTTATCGGGATCGTCGACACGTTCGGCGGCCTTCCTAGACTTGTTTTACCTTTCTCACGCGTCTGGTGCGTGGGATTCCAAGGATAGTTCTCGAGGTTGAGGTTTTCTAACAGGAACCCGAGGAGATCACTGGTTTTCCCTGATCGAGGTCATTCCGGTGCAGCGTGTGGTAGTTTGTGATGGACTAGTTGGAGAACCCATGTAGGGTTAAATCTTTAGGAAAGTCGTGCCCGTGGTTATGTGGAAAACTTGGAAACTTTGTTTAACATCCGGTTCTAGATAACTTGAAGTAAACTTAAGTAAAATATGTCAATTGTGTGTGTAACCGTGACTATCTCTTCTCGTGAGTTCTGTATCCGAAAGAGGACACGGTGGGGTTATGTTTGACGTAAGTAGGTGTTCAAGATCATTCATTTGATCATCAATAGAGCACTTTGAGATCATCCCCCTATTTTATTCTTGTACTCGTAAGTTAGCCACCTCAAATAAATGCTTAGTCGCTTGCTGCAGCGTCATAAGTTAACCATACCTCACCCATTTAGCTTTTCTAGTCTTGATACCTTTGGAAATGAGATTGCTGAGTCACTATGGAGCATAGATTACTACAACAACAATTACAGTTACATGTAAGGCAATACATTGACGTGAGCGCGATGATTGTTCTATTTGAAGTTTCTTCTTCTTCTTCTTCTTCTTCATCGATCTAGGATGGATTCCACGCCGACAACCTGGGATAGCAAGGATCAACGTTGTTCTTTTGTCGTTTGTTTTTGTCCGTAGCCAGACCCGGCTCTTCTACATGATGAATGTATATTGTTATATTGATGTGATCTTTCTGTAGCTTGTGGCGAGTGTAAGCCAATTATGTATACTCATATCTTCTGTACATGTACTTTTAACGATATCCGTTCTTGTGAAACGACGAGATGCACTTCTATACATGTCAAGACCCTTATCCCAAAATAAGCATAGGATCGCATCTTAGGCGTTACAAGTTGGTATCAGAGCAGTACCGACCTAGGAGCCCCCTTGATTGATCGAACTTGGCCGAGTTGAGTCTAGTGAAAAATTGCTTTGAGTCTAGTTATATATCGGAGATTAGGATTATTTTTTTCTCCTCTTCTATGCTCTCGTGAGGAATGCTGACGTAGGAATTTCAATTATACTACTATTCTCACTCAAAATTTTTAAGGATCACGCGGATATTTTTGGAATCTATATGATGTCGATGTGATGGAGTTCTGACTTGGTGCCTCGTGGTGTGTTGATTTTATTCCGGGGAGTGGAGCTCCAGTGGATTCTTGAGCACATCGTTATCATTCAGATTTCTTAGTATCTCAGGACGGAGGATGTTCGAAATTGCTTCAATACTAGTAGTGGCGAGATAAGCCCGACATCCCCAGTACTGGTGTAGAGAGTTCGGGGGTACCGCCATACTTAGTATCGTTGTAATTATAAGGGTGTGAGATAGATTAGTTTCCGAGATCTCTCGTTATGTGTTGACGGATGTGATACACTTGACGGGTAGTGTTGTTGCTAGGAGTTGAGTGATGGATTTTACTCCTTGTATCCGTGGACCCGACTGCATGAAGAGAAAATATCGGGAGGTCTTAGGTGGGAATTCAAGTAGTTACTTACAGGACAATCTTCTAACAGATGCATGATGTGAGGTTGGTGTTCGACATCTAGTGGATTCGTTTGTTCACGGTCGTTTTTACAGAGTATACTTAGACGAGCCTTCTAGTTCGCTACGCCTAGGGAGCATATTCGAGCGTCATTTTAGTATGACAATCCAATGTACGATCGAGCCCGTGCGAACCTTACCACAAAAATATCGGACGGAATCTCTGTCATGAATTAGTTCTGTCTTGTTTTGTAAGCCACATCCTTTGTTTTGTTGGAGTATGATAATTTGAGTTGCTTCGGTGTCAAGTGGTGAATTCATATCTTCCAAGAGGTGTACTCATATTTCTGTGAGATTACTAATTAATTGTTTTTCTCAATGAAGTTGTCTTATCAATTGTTTTCAAACCGGAGTCGTCATGTCAATTCTTTTTCAACTGGTGTGCTTCTCTTCGAATCAATTCAATCCTTTTCAATGTGTGCAAGATCAATCCCTCATTTCTTTCCGGACTTCATCTCATCTGTCCCAAGTTGTCTTTGTTTTCCCTGCCCTCCCGCCCTTTTTCTTCAATGATTTAATTCTCATCTAAGTGCATTTCTCTTCATGATGCTTTCGTCGTCTTCTCTTGTGTAATCTATCCGATGATTCATTATGATTCTCAGGGGTTGCTAGTTCATCATTCTTTATTCTTCTTTTTCTTTCCCGTGGATTCAATTCAAGCTTTCGGTGGTCATGATTTCCTTTTCTTCTGTAGCGACCCGATCCCAATGGACCGCAGTCTCTGTGCTTAAGTGTCGTCCCTGGATCGGTATGTTGACACACACAGTACTCGAGGATATATAACAGAGTCCAATCACACACTTTATTACATCGAGATCCTCAAAGAGTATTTATTACAATAATGTGCCCTAAGGCCAGATAAAACAAATAATGCGGAAGCAATTAAGTGCAACGAGTCCATCAACTCCACGAGCAAGCTGAGTGTAGAACAACGACCTATCGCACCTTAATCCTCGTCAGACAAATCTGCAACATGATAGGTTGCAGCCGTATAGGTTAGTACATGGAATGTACTAGCAAGTCACATCATAAGAGAGTAAGGATCCTATTTGTACATGCAATTTGGCTGGTGGAAAGCTCTAAGTTGAGTTTTGCGTAAAGCCGATTTTCCTTAACCAAGTAAACATTCTACTTCTACAAAAATAAAATCATCACACTGAGATGGAAACCCCAACTCAATCCATACCCAAAGTTGTCTCAATTACCCAGTTGATTAATTAAATATGAGGAGATCCCCCGGCATTTTCACTTTTCCCCACAAGACTCGACCACCTCCTTGATCGGAAGATCGAGACATAGTCTTTCGAGAGCATTCCCTCTTACCCACGGATAGGCCGGTACACCTACATCATCTACATCTGCTAGCCTATCCCGGACGAGGTCACACCATCTACTCAATTAAGCCAGAGCCCATATTGGCTTGTGGCTGCACACGGAACCTTATAGACGTGAAAACTCTTGGGGAACGTCGCATGGGAAACAAAAAATTTCCTACGCGCACGAAGACCTATCATGGTGATGTCCATCTACGAGAGGGGATGTCCGATCTACGTACCCTTGTAGATCGCACAGCAGAAGCGTTAGTGAACGCGGTTGATGTAGTGGAACGTCCTCACGTCCCTCGATCCACCCCGCGAACCGTCCCACGAACCGTCCCGCGATCCGTCCCACGATCCGCTCCGATCTAGTGCCGAACGGACGACACCTCCGCGTTCAGCACACGTACAAATCGACGATGATCTCGGCCTTCTTGATCCAGCAAGAGAGATGGAGAGGTAGATGAGTTCTCCGGCAGCGTGACGGCGCTCCGGAGGTTGGTGGTGATCTAATCTCAGCAGGGCTCCGCCCGAGCTCCGCAGAAACACAATCTAGAGGAAAAACCGTGGAGGTATGTGGTTGGGCTGCCGTGGCAAAAGTTGTCTCAAATCAGCCCTAAAACCCCACTATATATAGGAGGGAGGGAGGGGAGGAGGCAGCCTCAAAACCTAAAGTTTTTGCCGAAATTGGAGGTGGAGGAGTCCTACTCCAATCCTACTTGGAGTAGGATTCCACCTTCCCACTTGGAAACTCTTTCCACCTTGTGTTTTTTCCTTCTCAAACCTTATGGGCCTTAGTGGGAACTTATTCCAGCCCACTAGGGGCTGGCTTATCTCTTCCCATAGCCCATGACACCTTGGGGCGTGACACCCCTCCTGATGGTCCCCGGCACCCCTCCCGGCACTCCCAGTACACTACCGATGAGCCCGAGACTTTTCCGGTAATGCACGAAAACCTTCCGGTAACCAAATGAGGTCATCCTATATATCAATATTTGTTTCCGGACCATTCCGGAAACCCTCGTGACGTCCGTGATCTCATCCGGGACTCCGAACAACATCCGGTAACCAACCATATAACTCAAATACGCATAAAACAACGTCGAACCTTAAGTATGCAGACCCTGCGGGTTCGAGAACTATGTAGACATGACCCGAGAGACTCCTCGGTCAATATCCAATAGCGGGATCTGGATGCCCATATTGGATCCTACATATTCTACGAAGATCTTATCGTTTGAACCTTAGTGCCAAGGATTCATATAATCACGTATGTCATTCCCTTTGTCCTTCGTTATGTTACTTGCCCGAGATTCGATCGTCGGTATCCGCATACCTATTTCAATCTCGTTTACCGGCAAGTCTCTTTACTCGTTCCGTAATACAAGATCCCACAACTTACACTAAGTCACATTGCTTGCAAGGCTTGTGTGTGATGTTGTGTTACCGAGTGGGCCCTGAGATACCTCTCCGTCACACGGAGTGACAAATCCCAGTCTCGATCCATACTAACTCAACGAACACCTTTGGAGATACCTGTAGAGCATCTTTATAGTCACCCAGTTACGTTGCGACGTTTGATACACACAAAGCATTCCTCCGGTGTAAGTGAGTTATATGATCTCATGGTGATAGGAACAAATACTTGACACGTAGAAAACAGTAGCAACAAAATGACACGATCAACATGCTTCATCTATTAGCTTGGGTCTAGTCCATCACATGATTCTCCTAACGATGTGATCCCGTTATCAAGTGACAACAGTTGCCTATGGTCAGGAAACCTTGACCATCTTTGATCAACGAGCTAGTCAACTAGAGGCTTACTAGGGACAGTGTTTTGTCTATGTATCCACACATGCACTGTGTTTCCAATCAATACAATTATAGCATGGATAATAAACGATTATCATGAACAAAGAAATATAATAATAACTAATTTATTATTGCCTCTAGGGCATATTTCCAACAGTCTCCCACTTGCACTAGAGTCAATAATCTAGTTCACATCACCATGTGATTCCAACAAATCCAACACCCATATAGTTATGGGGTCTGATCACGTCTTGCTCGTGAGAGAGGTTTTAGTCAACGGTTCTGAAACTTTCAGATCCGTGTGTTCTTTACGAATCTTTATGTCATCTTATAGATGCTGCTACTATGTGCTATTCGGAAATACTCCAAATATCTACTCTACTATACGAATCCGATTCACTACTCATAGTTATTCGGATTAGTGTCAAAGCTTGCATCGACGTAACCCTTTACGACGAACTTTTTAACCACCTCCATAATCGAGAAAAATTCCTTAGTCCAAGAGTTACTAAGGATAAATTTTGACCGCTGCTAGTGATTCAATCATGGATCACTCTCTGTACCTCTCAACAGACTTTGAATCAAGGCACACATCAGGTGCGGTACCCAGCATGGCATACTTCAGATTCTACGGCCAAGGCATAGAAGACGACCTTCGTCTATTCTCTTTATTCTACCGGGGTCGGGTTTTGAGTCTTACTCAAATTCACACCTCACAACGCAACCAAGAACTCCTTCTTTGCTGATCTATTTTGAACTCCTTCAAAAACTTGTCAAGGCATGGATCTTGTTGAAACTTCCATTAAGCGCTTTCGATCTATCTCCATAGATCTTTGATGCTCAACGTTCAAGTAGCGCAATCCAGGTACTCCTTTGAAAACTCCTTTCAAACAACCTTGTATGCTTTATAGAAATTCTACATTACTTCTGATCCACAATAAGTAAACCACATATACTTATCAGAAATTCTATAGTGCTCCCACTCACTTCTTTGGAAATACAAGTTTCTCATAAACCTTGTACAAACCCAAAATCTTTGATCATCTCATCAAAGTGTATATTCCAACTCCGAGATGCTTGCACCAGTCCATTGAAGGATCGCTGGAGCTTGCATACTTGCTAGTATCTTTAGGATCGACAAAATCTCCTGGTTGTATCACATACAATTTTGCTCAAGGAAACCGTCGAGGAAACAATGTTTTGACATCCTATGTGCAACATTTCATAAATAATGCAGCAACTACTAACATAATTCTAACAGACTTTTAGCATCGCTACGAGTGAGAAAGTCTCATCATAGTCAACTGTTTGATCTTGTCGGAAACATCTTTGCGACAAGTCGAGCTTAATAGTGACTTATCACCATCATCGTCTGTCTTCCTTTTAAAGATCCATCTTTACTCAATAGTCCTATGACCATCAAGTAGTTCTTCCAAAGTCTACACTTTGTTTTCATACATGGATCCTCTCTTGGATTTCATGGCTTCTAGCCATTTGTCGGAATCTGGGCCCACCATTGCTTTCTCCATAACTCGTAGGTTCACTGTTGCTCAACAACATGACCTCCAAGACAGGGTTACCATACCACTCTGCAGTAGTACGCGACCTTGTCAACCTACGAGGTTTGTAGTAACTTGATCTGATGCTCGATGATCACCATCATCAGCTTTCACTTCAATTGGTGTAGGCGCCACGGGAACAACTTCCTGCGCCCTGCTACACACTGGTTGAAGTGATGGTTCAATAACCTCATCAAGTTCTACCACCCTCCCACTCAATTTTTTCGAGAGAAACCTTTCCTCGGGAAAGGATCCGTTTCTAGAAACAAACACTTTGCTTTCAGATCTGAGATAGGAGATGTACCCAACTGTTTTGGATATCCTATGAAGATGCATTTATCCGCTTTGGGTTCGAGCTTATCAGACTGAAACTTTTTCACATAAGTGTCGAAGCCCCAAACTTTCAAGAAACGACAGTTTAGATTTCTCTAAACCTTAGTCTATACTGTGTCATCTCAATGGAAATATGTGGTGCCCTATTTAAAGTGAATGCGGTTGTCTCTAATGCATAACCCATACACGATAGTGGTAATTCGATAAGAGACATCATAGCATGCACCATACCAAATAGTGCGTGGCTATGACGTTCAGACACATCATCACACTATGATGTTCCAGGTGGCATGAACCGTGAAACAATTTCCACATTGTCTTAACTGCGTACCAAAACTCGTAACTCAGATATTCATTCTATGATCATATCGTAGACAGTTTATCCTCTTGTTACAACGAACTTCACTCCTGAAATAGAATTGAACCTTTCAATATTTCAGACTTGTGATTCATTAAGTAAATACTCTTGTATCTGCTCAAATCGTCATTGAAGTAAGAACATAATGATATCCACTGCGTGCCTCAACACCTATTGGACTGCATACATCAAAATGTATCACTTCCAACAAGTTACTATCTTGTTTCATCTCAATGAAAACAAGGCCTTGCTCATGTGGTATGATTTGTATGTCACTAGTGATTCAAAATCAAGTGAGTATAAAGATCCATCAGCATGGAGCCTCTTCATGCAATTTATACCAACATGACTCAAGCGGCAGTGCCACAAGTAAGTGGTACTATCATCATTACCTCATATCTTTTGGCACCAATATCATGAACATGTGTAACACTACGATCGAGATTCAATAAACCATTGAAGGTGATTATTCAAGCAAATAGAGTAACCATTATTCTCTTTAAATGAATAATCGTATTGCAATAAACACGATCCAATCATGTTCATGCTTAACGCAAGCACCAAATAACAATTATTTAGGTTTAACACCAATCCCGATGGTAGAGGGAGTGTGCGACGTTTGATCATATCAACCTTGGAAACACTTCCAACACGTATCGTCACCTCGCCTTTAGCTAGTCTCCATTTATGCCGTAGCTTTCATTTCGTGTTACTAATCACTTAGCAACCGAACCGGTATCCAATACCCTCTTGCTACTAGGAGTACTAGTAAAGTACACATCAACATCATGTATATCAAATATACTTCTTTCGACTTTTGCCAGCCTTCTTATCTACCAAGTATCTAGAGTTGCTCCGCCTCAGTGACCGTTCCCCTCATAGCAGAAGCACTTAGTCCCGGGCTTGGGTTTAATCTCGGGTCTCTTCATTAGTGCAGCAACTGCTTTGCCGTTTCACAAAGTATCCCTTCTAGCCCTTGCCTTTCTCGAAACTTAGTGGTTTTACTAACCATCAATTATTGATGCTCCTTCTTGAATTCTACTCTCGCAGTGTCAAACATCCCGAATCGCTCAAGGATCATTGTATCTATCCTTGACATGTTATAGTTCATCACGAAGCTCTCACAGCTTGGTGGCAGTGACTTTGGAGAACCATCACTATCTTATCTAGAAGATCAACTCCCACTTGATTCAAGCGATTGTCGTACTCAGATATCTGAGCACACGCTCAACGATTGAGCTTTTCTCCTTTACTTCATGGACAAAGAATCTTGTCGGAGGTCTCATACCTCTTAACAAGGGCACAAGCATGAAATCACAATTTCATCTCTTTAGAACATCTCTTATGTTCCGTGACGTTTCAAAACGTCTTCGGCGCCTTGCTTCTAAGCCATTAAGTATTTTGTACCGAACTATCGTGTAGTCATTAGAAACGTGTATGTCGGATGTTCACAACATCTACAGACGACGCTCGAGGTGCAGCACACCGAGTGGTGCATTAAGGACATAAGCCTTCTGCGCAGCAACGAGGACAATCCCCGGTTTTACAGACTCAGTCTCCAAAGTTTGCTACTATCAACTTTCAACTAAATTTTCTCTAGGAACATATAAAAACAGTAGAGCTATAGCGCAAGCTACATCGTAATTCGCAAAGACCATTAGACTATGTTCATGACAATTAGTTCAATTAATCATATTACTTAAGAACTCCCACTCAAAAAGTACATCTCTCTAGTCATTTGAGTGGTACATGATCCAAATCAACTATCTCAAGTCCGATCATCACGTGAGTCGAGAATAGTTTCAGTGGTAAGCATCTCTATGCCAATCATATCAACTATACAATTCATGCTCGACCTTTCGGTCTCATGTGTTCCGAGGCCATGTCTGCACATGCTAGGCTCGTCAAGCTTAACCCGAGTGTTCCGCGTGTGCAACTATTTTGCACCCGTTGTATATGAACGTTGAGTCTATCACACCCGATCATCCCGTGGTGTCTCGAAACGAAGAACTGTCGCAACGGTGCACAGTCGGGGAGAACACAATTTCGTCTTGAAATTTTAGTTAGAGATCACCTCATAATGCTATCGTCGTTCTATGCAAGATAAGGTGCATAAAGGATTAACATCACATGCAATTCATAAGTGACATGATATGGCCATCATCATGTGTTGCTTGATCTCCATCACCAAAGCACCGGCACGATCTTCTTGTCACCGGCGTCACACCATGATCTCCATCAACGTGTCGCCATCGGGGGTTGTCGTGCTACTCATGCTATTACTACTAAAGCTACGTCCTAGCAATATAGTAAACGCATCTGCAAGCACAAACGTTAGTTTAAAGACAACCCTATGGCTCCTGCCGGTTGCCGTACCATCGACGTGCAAGTCGATATTAACTATTACAACATGATCATCTCATACATCCAATATATCACATCACATCGTTGGCCATATCACATCACAAGCATACCCTGCAAAAACAAGTTAGATGTCCTCTAATTGTTGTTGCATGTTTTACGTGGTGACCATGGGTATCTAATAGGATCGCATCTTACTCACGCAAACACCACAACGGAGATATATGAATTGCTATTTAACCTCATCCAAGGATCTCCTCGGTCAAATCCGATTCAACTAAAGTTGGAGAAACCGACACTCGCCGGTCATCTTTGAGACAACAGAGTTACTCGTAGCGATGAAACCAGTCTCTCGTAAGCGTACGAGTAATGTCGGTCCGAGCCGCTTCGATCCAACAATACCGCGGAATCAAGAAAAGGCTAAGGAGGGCAGCAAAACGCACATCACCGCCCACAAAAACTTTTGTGTTCTACTCGAGATTACATCTACGCATGAACCTAGCTCATGATGCCACTCTTGGGGAACGTCGCATGGGAAACAAAAAATTTCCTACGCGCACGAAGACCTATCATGGTGATGTCCATCTACGAGAGGGGATTTCCGATCAACGTACCCTTGTAGATCGCACAGCAGAAGCGTTAGTGAACGCGGTTGATGTAGTGGAACGTCCTCACGTCCCTCGATCCACTCCGCGAACCGTCCCACGAACCGTCCCGCGATCCGTCCCACGACCCGCTCCGATCTAGTGCTGAACGGACGACACCTCCGCGTTCAGCACACGTACAACTCGACGATGATCTCGGCCTTCTTGATCCAGCAAGAGAGATGGAGAGGTAGAGGAGTTCTCCGGCAGCGTGACGGCGCTCCGGAGGTTGGTGGTGATCTAATCTCAGCAGGGCTCCGCCCGAGCTCCGCAAAAACGCAATCTAGAGGAAAAACCGTGGAGGTATGTGGTCGGGCTGCCGTGGCAAAAGTTGTCTCAAATCAGCCCTAAAACCCCACTATATATAGGAGGGAGGGAGGGGAGGAGGCAGCATCAAAACCTAAAGTTTTGGCCGAAATTGGAGGTGGAGGAGTCCTACTCCAATCCTACTTGGAGTAGGATTCCACCTTCCCACTTGGAAACTCTTTCCACCTTGTGTTTTTTCCTTCTCAAACCTTATGGGCCTTAGTGCGAACTTATTCCAGCCCACTAGGGGCTGGTTTATCTCTTCCCATAGCCCATGAGACCCCTTGGGCGTGACACCCCTCCTGATGGTCCCCGGCACTCCCAGTACACTACCGATGAGCCCGAGACTTTTCCGGTAATGCACGAAAACCTTCCGGTAACCAAATGAGGTCATCCTATATATCAATCTTTGTTTCCGGACCATTCCGGAAACCCTCGTGACGACCGTGTTCTCATCCGGGACTCCGAACAACATTCGGTAACCAACCATATAACTCAAATACGCATAGAACAACGTCGAACCTTAAGTGTGCAGACCCTGCGGATTCATATAATCCCGTATGTCATTCCCTTTGTCCTTCGGTATGTTAATTGCCCGAGATTCGATCGTCGGTATCCGCATACCTATTTCAATCTCGTTTACCGGCAAGTCTCTTTACTCGTTCCGTAATACAAGATCCCGCAACTTACACTAAGTCACATTGCTTGCAAGGCTTGTGTGTGATGTTGTGTTACCGAGTGGGCCCTGAGATACCTCTCCGTCACACGGAGTGATAAATCCCAGTCTCGATCCATACTAACTCAACGAACACCTTCGGAGATACCCGGAGAGCATCTTTATAGTCACCCAGTTACGTTGCGACGTTTGATACACACAAAGCATTCCTCCGGTGTAAGTGAGTTATATGATCTCATGGTCATAGGAACAAATACTTGACACGCAAAAAACAGTAGCAACAAAATGACACGATCAACATGCTACGTCTATTAGTTTGGGTCTAGTCCATCACATGATTCTCCTAATGATGTGATCCCGTTATCAAGTGACAACAGTTGCCTATGGTCAGGAAACTTTGACCATCTTTGATCAACGAGCTAGTCAACTAGAGGCTTACTAGGGACAGTGTTTTGTCTATGTATCCACACATGCTTTGTGTTTCCAATCAATACAATTATAGCATGGATAATAAACGATTATCATGAACAAAGAAATATAATAATAACTAATTTACTATTGCCTCTAGGGCATATTTCCAACAAAAACATGGTTGATCCCTTTGAGCCTGGGTGGACGAACCACTAGTGTGCACTCCCGTGGATTCCCATGAATGCTCCCACTGTACTTCGCCACCATTCAAACCAACTTTCCACCCAGGTAGTTCATTTAAGTCTTGGTCCTAATTACTACTTTGTCCCTCATGTCTCAATGTGATATCACTTCCCAATCCACGTCTACTTTGGCGAAGCAACTATAACTTAACTCGATGGCGACAAGGTTGATATGGTTCAGACCTACCTCAAATGAACTACTAGGTGCAAGCATAGCCAAAGAAAATAAATTCCTATCATGCAATCCTATAGCAAAGGACTACATGCATAACAAAACATAGGTAAGATAGTTATGATCAAAATGTAACTTGCCTTGGCACTCGGACTGAAGTTCTAGCAAATGATAATATTCGGCTTCGCACTCCGGACAATCTAGCGTAAAAGTAAAATAATACACATAAACATAACATTCATACAATTCAAAGTAACATGCAGAAAAAAATATATTCATAAAAACCAAATAAAATCCAACACAAGACGTTTGCATGAAAGTTTTTTCAAAGTATAAAACCAAGAGTGAGAACATGGCTCAAAATCCGTGATGTGCACTAATGTGCCTATAGGGCATACTAGTAATATGATGGTAACAACAACTAATTATGTAAAAATATACCTTGGAAATGATCCTCGGCATGGGATTTAGTTTGTGTGACGTGGTGCAACAGGAATCACTCCAAACGAACATACCGTTCAAGAGATGTGGCCTAATGAAGTTTAAATTCAAATCTGAAATAAATTCAAATTTGAATTTGCAAAAGTCTGCAAGGTTGGGTTCTCTGGATAAAGCTATTCGATACGAAAAAGTAGCCGCTGGTTTCATCTCATTTGGACTTACGGTTAAAACGTTGTGCGCGTTTGAAAATTTGAAACAAATCTGAACTAAAAAGCTACAACTGACTTTTTTTCTTCTGAAAATGCTACAAAGAGGCCGTTCGCTAGTAGAGCGTATTATGGTCGGCTCCGATTGGTTGACTGTGTGCACTCTTGAGTCTATGTAGTGAATGGCCACCAGTTAAGTAAAACGTAAGCTGCGGCTAAACTAAAAGAAACTACCGTTTGTTTTAGAATAAAACCGTGGTTAATCCACGTACCGGTTCGACTAAGAAAACCCATCTAGATCTAACATAATGGTTGGTTCTAAATAATAATAATAATAATAACCTAAACTGCTAACGTACAGAGGGAGGCTGAGACAAGAACTCGTTGGCAGGAACTCGGCGACGGCAGGGGCGGCGGCTCCGGCGGGCTCCGGTGCGGGCGAGGTGGTCGGGCGGGTGTGGCTCGTCGAGGGCGGCCGAACGGTGGTGACGTCGGTCGGCGGCGACGGGCGGAGGCAGCAGGCGGAGCTCGTGTCCTCCGGCGAACTCCGACGACGCAGGTCGTCGGGGTGGCTGCTCCGGTGCGTCCTAGGGGCAAAGAAGATGTCAGCAAGAAGCGGAGGGACTAGGGGATCCGATTCCGGTAGGAAAAAGGAGGCTAGGGAGGTTCACCGGCGTTCGAAACGTCGATGGAAAGCTCCGGCTCCGGCGAGATCCAATGGCAACAGCGGCGTCTACGAGCAGCAAGAGATGGTGCGGTGTGGCAGAATGGGACGAGGGGCTCGCAGGCTTTATATAGGAGCGATCTAGGGCGTCTGCGGAGCTGCGGATAGACGTTATCTACGCGAGGTGCGGCCGACGGTTTCGGGCGGCAGCGCCGTGCTCTATCCCGCGCGGATAGAGCGAGAGGTTGGGGACTATGTGGTCGGGGCCGCGCTGCCAGGTATGTGAGAGAGTGAGGGACGCGAACGAAATGAGGCCGCGCTGGGCGAAACGAGCCATGCGGCTCGGTGCAGGCTTGGTCGTGTGTGCGTGCATGCCTGGCCACCCAGTTGATGCATGCGTGCATGCCCCTGGCCGACTTGGTTTCGGTCCAGGTGGTGTGCACCTTTTTTTTAAGTTGTTTTGTAAATAAAACAAAAATAATAATAAACCCAATAATATATATATAATAATAATTTATAAAATCACTATAGAATATATACACCATAGTGAACATTAATACCTCAGCGTATAATTTATAAGAAAAGATATTTTTCTTATGCAAAAATCTAACTTTTGGCTAACAAAAAAAAAATAGTTTTCAATGCAACTTCAAAACACCAAATATAATCCAATTACTTTTCCACTCATTTCTATTTTGAGGAAGTCATATTATCCTCTCTCTATTATTTAATGTGAGTGGAAAAATAATTTGAACGTGATAAACTCCAAAATGAAATAAGTCATGATATGCAAATGATGATTCTATTAACATCCAAATTTAATAAAATTGGGATGTTACAAACCTACCCCCTTAAGATGAATCTCGTCCTCGAGATTCGGGTTGGCTAGCAAAAAGTTGTGGATGGTCCCGCTTGAGATCTTCTTCTCTTTCCCAAGTAGCTTCCTCCTCGGTGTGGTGACTCCACTGAACCTTGCAGAACTTGATGATCTTGGTACGAGTGATTCTCTCGGCAGTCTCAAGAATGTTAAGAGGCTTCTCCTCATAAGTTAGATCACTCTCCAAATGGATTGCTTCTAGAGGCACTGTATCTCGCAAAAGAATATCTGCCATCTCTACATGGCACTTCTTCAGCTGGGAAACGTGAAACACATCATGAATTCCGGACAAACTCTGTGGTAGTTCCAACTTGTATGCCACTTCTCCTTTGCGTTCCAGGATCATGTATGGCCCCACGAATCGTGGTGCCAACTTTCCTTTGACTCCAAACCTCTTAATACCTCGAAGTGGAGAGACTCGAAGGTAGGCTCTATCTCCCACCTCATAAATCACTTCCTTGCGTTTGGCGTCGGCGTAACTCTTCTGTCTGGACTGAGCTATCTTGAGTCTATCACGGATCAACTTGACCTTCTCCTCAGAATCTCGGATCAAATACGATCCAAATAATTTGCGATCGCCAACTCCATCCCACATCAATGGTGTTCTGCACTTCCTCCCGTACAATGCCTCAAAAGGGGCCATCTGCAAACTGGCTTGATAACTGTTGTTGTATGAGAACTCTGCGTAGGGTAAGTTATTATCCCAACTAGACCCGTAGTCTAACGCACAAGCTCTCAATATGTCCTCGAGAATCTGATTTACTCTCTCTGTCTGCCCATCTGTCTGCGGATGAAAGCCTGTGCTGAACTCTAGCCTGGTACCCAAAGTTTCATGTAGCTGCTGCCAAAACTTTGAGGTAAATTGCGTCCCTCTATCTGATACAATGGTCCTCGGAACTCCATGCAGACATACAATCATGTTCATGTAAATCTTCGCGAGCTTAGCACTTGTATAGGTAGTTTTCACTGGAATGAAGTGTGCAACCTTGGTCAAGCGATCAACTATCACCCAAATGGAATCATAACCGAAACGGGTCCTGGGTAATCCTGTGATAAAGTCCATGCCAAGTTTATCCTATTTCCAATCAGGTATCGACAATGGTTGAAGTAAACCTGCTGGTTTCTGATGTTCTGCCTTTACCTTCTGACATACATCGCATACTGCTACATACTCAGCAATCTCCCTCTTCATACCGGTCCACCAAAAACTTTCCTTCAAATCCAAATACATCTTGGTGTTTCCCGGGTGTATCGAGTAAGGTGAGTCATGAGCCTCCTGGAGAATCAACTTCCTAATCTCTGGGTCATTGGGTACACAAATACGCTGCTCAAACCATACGGTTCCGAACCACTTCGGAGTGTGAGGGTCCGTTCAACTACATTGGTTCGTCTGCTTCACGAATTCGTTCTTATTCCAAGCGGGATAAAAGAAAAGATGATCATTTCTCCAGATACCATTACTATCGTTGATATGCTAGTTGTTTCGTGTCTATCGCTATGTGTCGCTGCCTACCACGTGTTAAATGTCAACCTCTCAACATTGCCATGAAAACCTTTAACCTTTCTACAACCCAGCAAACCACTGTTTGGCTATGTTACTAGTTGCTCAGCCTTTGTTTGCGTTGCTAGTTGCAGGTGCAATTGCTTTCCATGTGCCAACATGGGTTCCTTGTTATATCACCATATTATTGCTAATTAATTTAATGCACCTATATACTTGGTAAAAGGTGAAAGGACCGATCTTCTAGCCTGGTGTTTCGTTCCATCTTTGTCGCCTTAGTTTTGGCTACCGGTGTTATATTCCGTAAATGAGCGCTCCTAACATGCTTGGGGTTGTAATGGGGACCCCCTAGATTTTCGTTTTGGGATAAAATCGTCTGGCAAGGCCCAACATTGGTACTATATGTGCCCATCATAATAATAATGAACACCATTAAAAAGCATAGGGCGTCATGAACCCGAGGTGTAATTCATCATAATAGAGGGGCCCAGTGCTGTTGGTGCTGGTCCAAAATAGAGCACCGTGTGGGGCCAAGCCGGGGCAACTCGGCAGATGTCTATCAGGCTACCGTACGCTTCGCTTATCCATCGTGTTCTAAGAACGAGATATGCGGCTCCTATCGAGATCGTAGACATGCCGGACGGCCTTACTGGACTTGTTTTACCTTTCTCGAGCGTCTCATGCATGGGATTCCGAGGATACTTCTCGAGGTTGAGGTTTTCCAATAGGAACCCGAGGAGATCACGGGTTTACCCTGATCGAGGTCATTCCAACGCAGCATGTGGTAGGTTGTGATGGACTAGTTGGAGCACCCCTGCAGGCTTAAATCTTTCGGAAAGCCGTGCCCGCGGTTATGTGGAAAACTTGGAAACTTTGTTTAACATCCGGTTCTAGATAACTTGAAGTAAACTTAAGTAATATATGCCAACTGTGTGTGTAACCGTGACTGTCTCTTATGGTGAGTTCTGTATCTGGAAGAGGACATGGTGGGGTTATGTCTGCAGCAAGTAGGTGTTCAGGATCATTCATTTGATCATGAGTAGTTCACGTCCGCTTTGCATAGATCATCCCCCTCTTTTATTCTTGTACTCGTAAGTTAGCCACCTCAAATAAATGTTTAGTCGCTTATTGCAGCCTCACCACTTAACCATACCTCACCCATTAAGCTTTCCTAGTATTGATACCTTTGGAAGTGAGATTGCTGAGTTCCTATGGCTCACATATTACTAGAACAACAGTTGCAGGTATAGGTAAAGCAATACTTTGACGTGAGCGCTATGATTGTTCTATTTGGAGTTTAATTTTCTTCATCATCGATCTAGGATGGGTTCCACGCCGACAGCCTGGGATAACAAGGATGGACGTCGTTCTTTTGTCGTTTGTTTTCATCCGTAGCTGGACCCTGCTCTTCTACATGATGACTGTATATTGTTGTATTGATGTGATCTTGATGTAGCTTGTGGCGAGTGTAAGCCAATTCCATATACTCATCTCTTCTGCACATGTACTTGTAATGATACCATTCTTGCGAAATGACGAGTTGCTCTTCTATCCCTGTCCAGACCCTCGCGCCAAAATAAGGACAGGATTGCATCTTGGGCGTTACATGAGGCCTTAACTTCATGAGAATTTGTGCATTCTCAACATCTTCCTCTACAACAAAGGCTCTGGAAGTAGTGCCTTTGTCTTTAGCAGCTGCAGCTATGTCCTTTGTAGTCCTCTTGGGAGATGTAGGCTTCTTTTGAGGTGAAGGCTTTGGAGCCGAAGGCTTCGTAGCATCTGCCATAAGCTTCTTTTTCTTCTTTGCAGGAGGGGCCTTAGCTGGTAATTCCTGTTCCTCTTCCTCAGGAGCAGCAATTTCTGCTCGGTCTTCATACATGGAAGTTTGTATCCCAATAACATGAATCACTCCCTTTGTGGCTCGCTTTACACCTTGCTTCTTAGGAGGATTGTCAAGGTAAAGTGTCATCGCTTGCCTTGCAGACTTTGGAGCTCTCATGTCAGAAGGTTTAGAATATTCCGTCCTGACAGCTTTCTTGGCACGAGCCTTCTCTTTCTGCTTTTGGGTAAAAGGATCTCCAGGAACAAAATCTGAATACTTCATCTAAATTCTGTTTTCTTCTTGTCCTTGTGGAAGCCTTGGGAAAGCAATGGGAATTGGGGTTGCCTAGATCAGAAGGGCGCCTCTCAAGACTTGTGCCGGAGTCCATCTCAACACTGTCCTCACTCACGTTGTTTTGGCTATCATCAAATCCTGACATCTTTGCAAACCAAGCAGACAAGCACACCAGCAAATCAGCAGACAAGCAACCATGTGTAATGGGTGTAGAAGAGCAGAAAGGTTGAGCATCACAAAACAAAGAATATATTCAAAAATTTGAAGAGAGAAATCCATATTTTTAGCTTTCTGAAGAACACATTTTGGTAGCACCGAGTCTAGCTTTTTGGATTCACCAAGACAAACGAACTTCTTAACACAAACTTGGCAATCACTTTGGTGGAACCGAAAGTGATCACTCGGTCTCACCGAGTCTATTCTGAGGAGACCTAGACTCAAAGTCGGTGGAACCGATTTTGTGATTCGGTGTCGCCGAGATGTGTTATGCAGAGGGCTAACCCTAAAATTCTTTCATTCGCTGATGTACGAGAACTTCTAGTGGAGAAGAGGGTTTGCACACGGATGTTTGTAATGCCCCAAGTGTAACTTGCCATATTTGGAACCTTGCCATGTGTGGGTCCATGATGTCATTGCTATGAGAGCTATATTCCATGTGTTATTCCATGTGATCTTGCCTTGTATTCCCCTTTGCATTCATGCATCCATAGCATACATACCATGTTTGTTGTTGTGGTGTTGAACTTCATGTGTGTTTGTGATGAATGTATAGTGGTGTGAGTGATGAGAAAAGAGTGGCTTCCAACTTTGCCTTTTATACAAAAGCTAGGTTTCAACTAAACCTCTCCCTCTTTATTTTTTTCTAAGTTCAAGTTTTACTTGTTCAACCCGTGTTTGAAAAATGTATATCTTTTAGAGTGTTTTCTGGTGCATGTGGTGCTATGTCTAGGGATTTTAAAAACTATGCTTAAGAGGGGTATTTATTCACAAAACAGATTATTTAATTCTATTTTGAAAATATTTCTTTGCTCCAAAAATCCTATTTTCATTTTATTTTATTGGGTCATAATTCCCTTATGACCAGGGACATTTTTTTTGCAAGCATAGAATTAACTAGGAGTTTGTTTTCTCCTGTGTTTTGTTTTAAAAGAAAACCCAGAGGGTTTTCGTCTCCTCTAACTGGCGCCACCCGGTGGGCTCCCTCCCCCTCGCTGGCCCATTTCCTCCCTTCTCTCGTTAGCCAGCCCACCACCTTGACCGTCTCCTTCCTCCCGCTGGCGTCACACCTGTACGAACAACCCTGCACCACCGATCCTTCATTCCTCGATCCTGCTGCTCCAACTCTTCCCCCGAGGCAATATAAGCCACCCGCCGTCCTCTCCACCTCTAGGGTTCTCCATTTTTCCTCCCCTCTCTCTCTTGGCGCCGCCGGGGGCGATCCCGAGCAGCTCGACGCCATGGTCTGCTCCTGGTAAGTTCGACGCCGGCGATCCAATGCCGCCCCTTCTTCCCTGAGCGGTCCAGGCGCAAGCGGAGCACGACGGGGTTCAATTCCCGTTAGTCTCTCGCGGAGAGCTGCTTCCGACGCCCTCCCTCGACGTCGGCGCCTTCTCTGCTTCGTCTTCTTCCTCTACGGCAACCTCCAGCAGCGCTCGTCGTCGACAACTCGCTCCCTCGACGAGGCCTTGTCCCTTCATCGCTAGGTAAGCAGCATGCGTTCCTCCTTTCTCCCTGGATAGTATACGATCGAGCCCCTGCTTGAGGCCTGCCGGAGTTGCACCGGTAGGTTACACGTTGTGTTGCGTGCTGTATGTGTAGCGTAGCTGCTGTGGCGCGTGGGTGTTGACGCACGAGTAGCCTCCCTGTCCTCGTGGTGTAAAGTAACAGATCCCCCGCAGTAGACTGTGTGTGTGTGATGCGATGGGCTCCAGTGAGCTCGTCATCGGCGCCTCTCTGCGGAAGCAGAGCAAGGTCGACCCTGTTGCTTGCTTACCTGACTAGTTATCGCCCTCTGGGACAGAAGCACGCGCCAGCTCAACTGGAACGCTCCCAGTTTGCAGATCGACACATCGTGGGTTCGATCCCAGTGTCGCCCCTTTTGTTTTCTCGATTTTGGGCACAGTAGCTCGACAGGGGAAATATTCCTTGTTTCCTCTCCCCTCTCTGTCGAGCCCAGAGGTGATAGTGCAGTGGTAGTAGTGTGTGTGCTGTGCACAGGAGATCTTGGGTTCGACCCCAAGCCTCTTCCCTTTTATTTTTTTCCTTTTGTTGTTTTATAGGTTGGTGGCTTGGTGCAATGCTTGGGCATCAAGCAAGTGTCCTTTTTAGCTAGTGTGCATGTGTAGGTGAGGTACCATGTGTTGATATAGCTATGAGGGTGTATGTGTGTGATGTAGTGAGGTGCATGTGTGTGTATGACACACACATGACCAAGGCATGGTTTTAGCCTTAGTGTGCATGGGGTGTTCATTTGAACCCCTAGCATATGTGAATGTGTGTAGTGGTAGCTTGTGTGAGTGTATGTATGTGTGTGTATTAGAACTATCAAGTGTAGGTGCTAGTGTGTGCTTGCTTGGTTCTATGTGAGTGGGTGTGGTGATGTGCTATGGCACACATACATGAGGTCTAACCCTCATGTCACCATTGGAGTTGTGGGTGTGAACTTGTGCATGTGTAGGGGATGAAATAGTGGTACCACATGTGATATGGTACTATTTGATACTATTTGATTCTATGTTGTTTTCCCTTTCAACTTTGTGCCTACATGTTGTATGCAAGTACCTAGGTATTATATGTTTTTGGGGTAGAATCTTCCGTGAAATCCATTGGTGGAATCAGATTTCACTTTGGAGCACTTTCTGGAAATATCATTTTTCTGTCCTGATGCTATGCTTAGAGCTTGGTGCCATGTGGTGTGATGAGCCTATGAGGATGATTCCTTGATATGGGAGTAGTGGGTGAATCCATCTACATCATTGTAGTTTTGTTTTATGCTTAGGAGTTAGTATGTGCAAGTTGTGCCTTGTCGAAGTTGACATGTGGCTGAAATTGTCAGCTTGGAAAAAATCTGTGATTTTCACTAAGTCTGAGAAACTGCTGTTATTTTCTTCCCTTGTTGTTGTGGTTTCAAAAGCTCATGTGTTGGGAATC
Organism: Hordeum vulgare subsp. vulgare; assembly: GCF_904849725.1. NCBI lineage: Eukaryota > Viridiplantae > Streptophyta > Magnoliopsida > Poales > Poaceae > Hordeum > Hordeum vulgare. Next base: position 292,910,257 of record NC_058523.1, on the reverse strand, counting down.
ATCCCTTGCAATCAACTAGAGAGTTGGAGCTTTTGTGTTTTTCTAGCTCTCTGTTAAATTTCATGCACTTTCACTTCCTGTAGATATCCTTTTGGGGGTTGTCAAAATGCTTCAGAGCATAAGCAGTTGGTGAAAATCTGAGATTTTCACTAAGTCCCCGAAATCTGTTATTTTTGTCCAAGTTAGCACCCGTAGATCTTCATGTGAGTGACTCCTTTGTATTATCTTTTTGCTCAGGCTTGTAGAGCTTTTGAATAGATTTTGCCACATATCCTGTTTGGCACATTTGGGTGGCTGTAGGTGCTTTGCATGTTGCTCACAAACTGTTATGCTGCTGTTTAGGACAGATTGCATAGTTTTGTTGTCTTGAAGCTTGTGAGTGCATAGTTGGTGGTGTGGTGAGTTTCTTTGCACCAACCCACCTATATTTTTTTTGATCATGTGGCAACCTAGGAATACCAGAAGTGTGCCATTGGAGTGTGCTTGTGGTGGAATTGATCCATAGGACTCCATATCTTGTTTCGTAGTTTCCGGTTGATCCGTAGCTCCGTTCTCAACGATCTTTATATGTTTTAACATTGTTTTCTCGTGATGCACTTGTTCATGTCATCTTCATGCATGTCAAGATAGCTTAGAGTGAAGTTCTGTCTCGAAGTTTATCTTCTCTTCTCATGCATATGCAAGTGACTAGAATAGAGATGCATGCTACATTCTCATCTCATGCATCATGTGTTTGTTGCATCATGTTGTGTTGGTGTTCGTTGGGTGTTATTCCTATCTTGGGTAGCACCGGGATCGGAGAGCGAGTACGTGGATTCTGGAGAGTACGTGTAGGACGAACAAGAGAAGTTCCAAGCTGAAGACATCACACGCAAGATGGCCGTGACCTTGATACCGTATCTAGCTTTGTTATGCTTAGAATCACGTTTCCTTCAATATATGCTCGCTGCCTACCACTTGATATAATTTCCTCCTGATATTGCCATGAAACCCAAACACTTCCCCTCCTAGCTAATGTTGTTGTGCTAAGTAGGCATGCTCAGCTTCTAATGATAGCTTTGCTAGTTGCACGTGCCAGCTGTCTCATGTGATAACATGAGTATTTGATATCATTATGATCTATACTGCTATTTAATTAATGCACCTATATACTTGGTAAATGACGGAAGGCCTAGCCTTTTGCCGGGTGATTTGTTCCGTTATTGCCACCTTAGTTTCTGGCTACCGGTGTTTGATTCCATAACTGATCGCTCCTAGCACGTTCGGGGTTGTTATGGGGACCCCCTTGATAAATCGTGTAGTGTTAAGACTTGTCCGGCAAGACCCAACATTGGTTTTAATTTGCTAATCACCTAATAATAATTTTCATAGGGAATAGCTACCCCGAGGATTTAATCAACAACCGGGGCAGTGCTCCTCATGAGTGTTGGTCCAACCCAGAGCAGCTTATTACGCTCCCCGGGGCAACTCGGTGTTTTGGCGTGGTAACAATCGCTCATCCGTGGTGTCCAGAGACTGAGGTACACGACTCTTATCGGGGTCGTCGACACGACGGGAGGTCCTGCTAGTCTTGTCTTACCTTAGCGATATATCTTGCGTATAGGAATCCTGGTGAAACTTTGGTTCTCCCTAGAGTTGAGATTTTCCTCTAAGGAATCCGACGAGATCATGAGATTCGTGATAGAGGATTACTTTGTGGCCCGTGACCGTTTGTGATGTACTAGTTGGAGCACCCCTATAGGGTTTAATATTTCGGAAAGTCGCGCCCGCGGTTATGTGCCAACATGGATTATTTGTTAACATCCGGTTATAGATAACTTGAACTAACTCTAATAAAACTGCCAACTGTGTGCGTAACCTTGACTGTCTCTTTCGAAGACCTCTCTTCGATCGGGAACACGGTGGGGTTATGTTTGACGTAGGTAGGTGTTCAGGATCACTTAGGGATCACCTAGTCTTCGACCGCTCGCGTAGACCACCACATCTATAACTTTGATCTTCGTAATTTAGACACCATAAATGCTTAGGATGTTGCAACCTAAACACTGAACCTTCCTCACCTAATAACTTGACTAGTTTCGGTACCAAGGTCATCGATTGCTGAGTCCCCATGGCTCAGAGATTACTTCAACACCCCAACAGGTACAGGTACGCCCGATGCAGGTGATCCAGATTGCACGCAGCTGGCGTGGCAGTACGATGAGGAGGACGACCGCCTGTACGTGAACTATCCAGAAGATTGAGGCCGTGGTCGTGATTGTGGGCAAGCATTCGGGATAGCATAGCCTTTTTCCTTGTGTTATGTAGTCCGTAGCGGAACTACCTTGACTAAATAAATGTGTGGATGTAACTCTGATATTATCTATGTGAGATGGCAAATGAATGCCCTATTTGTCAATCTTAAATTAAGTATGTGTTGTGTTTATCTCGCTTGTGAAACGCTTAGATGCGCTTCTTTCCCTTTTGGGGCATCGCCCCCTAAATAGGAAAGGACCGCATCTTAGTTGTTACAGTTTATAGATAATTTTTTTAATGTACATGAATTGGAACAATGGAGCGCAAGATAAGATTAGGACCGTACCCTAACTCGGTGGCAGTCCGACTATGGCGGCGATGATAGCGAAGATTACGTCGGCAGCGGCGAATCCTAACGGCGGAGGTGCTCGAGGATGCAAAGATGATGACTAGGGGTCCTTGTTCGGTAGATTAGGGTTTGGGAATGACACATTTGAAGGGGTGATTTCAAAACATCGGGTCCGCCAATCTTTATACCCGTCACTGTCGTTATCACTGAGACTAAGATTTCGGTGCCACCGAGTTCCTCTACTATCAGTTGATAGTGAAACTCAGTGAAGCTGAGATGGTAGTTTCGGTGGTACCGATATTGAAAACCCAGATCAACATTGGAATTCTGTGGAACCGAGATTGTGGGGTTGGTTACACGGAGATTCACAAAGAGGTTTTGGAGTGCAGCCTTTGTCAATACGGAACTCTGAGTGCTCCTTCACATAGAGGGATTGATAAGTCCGTGTTCAAGTTTTGTGATGAAGCATGAATAGAACTAGAGACGAGAAAGCATAGATAGCTAGAGAAGGGTCCTAGGCATTCTTGTCTATCCAAGTGGCAAAAGATAAATCAAAAGCGAAATAACAATAATTGGATATCCTCAAATGAGAAAGGATATGCAGACCAACATGCTCACACAATAAGATGTCAAATATAATCATGATGAACATGCACAAACATCCTATCATCTATCAAACACTTTGGCGATGACGAAGTCATCTATATATGAGTATATTGACTTAGGAGTCAAGTAAGAATACTTGATCATAGGCCATACTCATCGTTTAAGCACAAGTGTGGTTACCACTTTTACATAAAGCATTAATTTGTTCATATCTTTAAGATGGTTATACTCAAGATTTATAGTAATGCTCCCTCTTGATATGACATCCCACCTAAGAGGGACAAACTAACCTTGGGTTTTGTCGTAGAAGACTTCAAGTAGGTGAAGTAGTGATGGATTCTCAATGTTGATGAAGATCATCTTGAGTTGGGAGAAATCCTTGTTGTTTCTTACTCTACTCACATACATGGGTTAGTCCAAAAGCAAAAGGAACATACACATAGATATCTATGTACATGGAGTGAAATGCATGGGAGTTTATGTCAAAAGATGCTTCAATTACCTTGTCCATTGCTCACTTTGAGGGAATGTGTGAGTCCTTGAACCAATGCATGTGGTTGAGGTTGATTGCATATAGTTCATACCAAAATGAATGGGAGTGCAATTCATTGGCGGAGTCACCCCTCAATAACTTCCTAGTTCTTCCTCTTGGGGACCCACAACACTTCGATCGGAATCCCTGGAGTTGTGGTAGCACTAGATCAGGTAGTACTAGAAGTGTCCTTGGGAACCTACTCAACCTTGGCTTGGAGCTCTTCTTCAAATGAGTCAATGTCCTCTTGAAGCTTTCCCTTGCCCTTGTGGTCTTGTGGTAGAAGGCCATCTTGCGAGCTTGTTCCCTTGGGAGGATTAGTATACTTCTCCTTTTGAGGAACAAACTTATGAATGGGATATGGACCTTCTTCCTAAACATCTCCGTTGACGTTAAAGTAGCCAACACGTTGCTTCTTCTGTTGTCCTCCTTGCTTGCGCACAATTTCCTCAAATTGCTTACTTCCGGCAGGACTTTTGAAGACACCTCTCTCTATAATCCCTCTCAATAAATCATTTTATTGCTCAAGTGTAACTTGGCTAAGAAAATCATTAGTATAATCAAGATATCTACTAGCAACAACATCATTAGATCTAACTTTACTATTGTTGTTACTAGAAGAAGAAAATTTCTTGCCTTTGTTACTAGTGTTCTTAGGTTTAACTTGTGGAACAAAAGTAATTGTTTGGCTAGATCAGAGGAACTCTTCTTTCGAAGATCATCATTGATTGCTTTTAGGAACTCATGCTCCTGGTCTTAATTTAGCTTCTCGAAGCGTAGCTTCTCATGAGTTCTTGCAAGCTCTCTATGATCTTCTAGAGTAGTTTCATGAGCTAACTTAAGAGTGTTTAGTTCTTTTGTTAGTCGTTCAATTTGTCACTTATTATCATCATTTGATTTCTCTTGACTAGCATGACAATTAGCAAGTTCATTTTCAGCATTATCACTAGTCTCATCAAGAAGCAAGTCATCTTCTCCTAACAAGTCATCCTCATAACTATCAAAGTCAAAATACTTGGTGTGTGTGATACGTCCATTTTGCATCATGCTTTTATATCAATATTTATTGCATTATGGGTTGTTAATAAACATTATGGTACAATACTTATGCCATTTCTCTCTTATTTTACAAGATTTACATGAAGAGGGATAATGCGGGCAGCTGGAATTCTGGACTAGAAAAGGAGCAAATATGAGAGACCTATTCTTCACAGCTCCAAAAATCCTGAAAAGATATGGAGAATTGTTTTGGAATATATAAAAAATAATGGGCGAAAGAAATACCGGAGGGGACCCACCAGGAGGTCACAAGCCAGGGGGCGCGTCCTACCCCCTAGCCGCGCCCTGTAGGCTTGTGGGCCCCCTGGTAGGCCTCTGGTGCCCATCTTCTGCTATATGAAGGGTTTTGGCATGGAAAAAATCATATCAGACCTTTCGGGACGAGGTGTCGCCGTCTCGAGGCGGAACTTTGACAGAACCAATCTAGAGCTCCGACGGAGCTATTCCATCGGGGTAACTTCCCTCCTGGAGGGGGGCAATCGAAGCCATCATCATCACCAACGATCATCTCATCGAGAGGGGGTCAATCTACATCAACATCTTTATTAGCACCATCTCCTCTCCAAACCCTAGTTCATCTCTTGTATACGATCTTTGTCTCAAAACCTTAGATTGGTACTTGTGGGTTACTAATAGTGTTAATTACTCCTTGTAGTTGATGCTAGTTAGTTTACTTGGTGGACGATTATATGTTCAGATCCTTAATGATTATTAATACTCCTTTGATTATGAACATGAATATGCTTGTGAGTAGTTACATTTGTTCCCGAGGACATGGGATAAGTGTAGTTATAAGTAATCATGTGAATTTGGTATTCGTTCGATACTTTGATAAGATATATGTTATCTCTCCTCTAGCGGTGTCATGTGAACATCGACTACATGAAATTTCACCATTACTTGGGTCTATAGGAATGCATTGGGAAGTAATAATTAGATGATGGGTTCCTAGAGTGACAGAAGCTTAAACCCTAGTTTATGCGTTGCTTTGTAAGGGGCTGATTTGGATCCATATGTTTAATGCTATGGTTAGATTTATCTTAATTCTTCTTTCGTGATTGCGGATGCTTGCGAGAGAGGTTTGTTGGAAATATGCCCTAGAGGCAATAATAAAATGGTTATTATCATATTTCCTTGTTCATGATAATCGTCTATTGTTCATGCTATAATTGTATTAACAGGAAACAGTAATACATGTGTGAATAAATAGATCACAATGTGTCCCTAGCAAGCCTCTAGTTGGCTAGCTCGTTAGTCAATAGATGATCATGGTTTCCTGATCATGGGCATTAGATGTCATTGATAACGGGATCACATCATTAGGAGAATGATGTGATGGACAAGACCCAATCCTAAGCATAGCACTAGATCGTATTGTTCATATGCTAAAGCTTTTCTAATGTCAAGTATTTTTTCCTTCGACCGTGAGATTGTGCAACTCCCGGATACCGTAGGAGTGCTTTGGGTGTATCAGACGTCACAACGTAACTGGGTGACTATAAAGGTGCACTACGGGTACCTCCGAAAGTGTCTGTTGGGTTGGTACGAATCGAGATCGGGATTTGTCACTCCATGTGACGGAGAGGTATCTCTGGGCCCACTCGGTAGAACATCATCATGAGCTCAATGTGACTAAGGAGTTAGTCACACGATGACGTGCTACGGAACGAGTAAAGAGACTTACCGGTAATGAGATTGAACAAGGTATAGGTATACCGACGATCGAATCTCGGGCAAGTTCTATACCGACAGACAAAGGGAATCGTATACGGGATTGATTGAATCCTTGACATCGTGGTTCATCCGATGAGATCATCGTGGATCAAGTGGGAGCCACCATGGGTATCCAGACCCTGCTGATGGTTATTGGCCAGAGAGGTGTCTCGGTCATGTGTGCCTGTCTCCCGAACCCGTAGGGTCTACACACTTAAGGTTCGGTGACGCTAGGGTTATAGGGAATTGTTATACGAGGTTACCGAAAGTTGTCCGGAGTCCCGGATGAGATCCCGGACGTCACGAGGAGCTCCGGAATGGTCCGGAGGTAAAGATTGATATATAGGACGGATGGTTTCGGACACCGGAAGTGTTTCGGGCGTCACCGGTAACGTACCGGGACCACCGGGACCACCGGAGGTGGCCCCGGGGGTCCACCGAAGGCGGGCAACGACCCCGAGAGGCTATATGGGCCAAGTGCGGGAGGGAACCAGCCCCTAGGTGGGCTGGTGCACCTACCAAACCCATCCCAATGCGCTAGTGGTGGGGAGAGGGGGCAACCCTAGGCGCAGGTGGGTCTTAGGCCCACCAGGTGGAGCGTCACACCCCCTCCCACCCTAGCCGCCGCACCCCTCTCCCATCTGGTGGCCGCCGGCCCCTAGGGAGGGAACCCTAGGGGTGGCGCAGCCCTCCCCCCTCCTCCTATAAATAGAGAGGGGTTTTGGCCATTGAGACACACGGTTTTCCCTCTCTCTCGGCGCAGCCCTGCTCTTCTTTCTCCTCCTCTGTGCCGGTGCTTGGCGAAGCCCTGCCGGGAGACCTCGTCTCTCTATCGACACCACGCCGTCGTGCTGCTGGAGTTCTTCCCCAACCTCTCCCTCCTCCTTGCTGGATCAAGGTGCGGGAGACGTCACCGGGCTGCACGTGTGTTGAACGCGGAGGTGCCGTAGTTCGGCACTAGATCGGAATCGCTGCGAGTACGACTCCATCAACCGCGTTCTAGCAACGCTTCCGCTTAGCGATCTTCAAAGGTATGAAGATGCTCTTACCCCTCTCTCGCTGCTGGTCTCTCCATAGGAAGATCTGAATATGCGTAGGAAAATTTTGAATTTATGCTACGTTACCCAACAGTGGCATCCGAGCCAGGTTTTCTATGCGTAGATTCTTTGCACGTGTAGAACACAAAAGTTGTGGGCGATGATTTGTCAATTTGCTTGCCGCTACTAGTCTTCTTCTTTTCCGGCGGTATTGTGGGATGAAGCGGCCCGGACCGACTTTACACGTACGCTTAGGTGAGACTGGTTCCACCGGCACACATGCAAACCGTGCATAAAGGTAGCTAGCGGGTGTCTGTCTCTCCTACTCTTGTCGGATTAGATTTGATGAAAAGGGTCCTTATGAAGGGTAAATAGCTTTGGCATATCATCGTTGTGGCTGTCACGTAGGTAAGAAGGTGTTCTTGCTAGAAACCCAAATCAGCCACGTAAAACTTGCAACAACAATTAGAGGACGTCTAACTTGTTTTTGCAGGGTTTGACATGTGATGTGATATGACCAAAGTTGTGATGTTGCATGTATGATGTATGAGATGATCATTTTATTGTAATAGGTTTCACGACTTGCATGTCGATGAGCATGACAACCGGCAGAAGCCATATGAGTTGTCTTAATTTATTGTATGAGATGCAACGCCATGTGCTTACTATTTTTACTTCATTGCTAACGGTTAGCTATAGTAGTAGTGATAGTAGTAGTTGGCGTGACGACTTCACGGAGACACGATGATGGAGATCATGATGACGGAGATCATGGTGTCACGCCGGTGACGATGATGATCATGCGATGCCTGAAGATGGAGATCGAAAGAGCAAAGATGATAATGGCCATATCATGTCACTATATGATTGCATTGTGATGTTTATCATGTTTTACATCTTATTGCTTAGAACGACGGTAGCATAATAAGATGATCCCTCTTAAAATTTCGAGAAAGTATTCCCCTAAGTGTGCACCGTTGCGAAGGTTCGTTGTCTCGAAGCACCACGTGATGATCGGGTGTGATAGATTCTAACGTTCGCATACAACGGGTGTAAGCCAGATTTACACACGCGAAACTCTTAGGTTGACTCGACGAGCTTAGCATGTACAGACATGACCTCGAATACAAGAGACCGAAAGGTCGAACATGAGTCGTATGGTTGAATACCATCAGCATGCAGTTTCTCACCATGGTGACTAGTCCGTCTCACGTGATGATCGGACACGGGTTAGTCAACATGGATCATGTATCACTTAGATGACTAGAGGGATGTCGACTTAAGTGGGAGTTCATACTTAATTTGATTAAATGAACTTAATTTTCATGAACTTAGTCTAAAAGTTGTCTTTATAAATATTGTAGATGGCCAACGTCAACCTCAATTTCAATGCATTCCTAGAGAAAAACAAGCTGAAAGATGATGGTAGCAACTATGCGGACTGGGTTCGCAACTTGAAGCTCATCCTTGAAGCACCTAAAAAGGCTTATGTCCTTGATGCGCCGATAGGTGACCCTCCCGCTCCCGCAGCAGCCCAGGACATTCTGAACGTCTGGCAAACGCGGAGTGATGACTACTCTCTGGTTAGGTGTGGCATGTTATACAGTTTAGAAACGGGGCTCCAAGGGCGTTTTGAGCAACACGGGGCATATGAGATGTTCCAGGAGCTGAAGCTAGTTTTTCAAGCTCATGCCCGTGTCGAGAGATATGAAGTCTCCGACAAGTTCTTTAGTTGTAAGATGGAGGAGAACAGTTCTGTCAGTGAGCACATACTCAAAATGTCTGGGTTACACGGTCGTCTGACTTCACTTGGAGTCGAACTTCCGGATGATGCTATAATTGACAGAATCCTCCAGTCTCTCCCACCAAGCTACAAAGGCTTTGTGCTTAACTACAACATGCAAGGGATGGAGAAGACCATTCCCGAGTTGTACTCGATGCTCAAGTCTGCAGAAGTAGAAATCAAGAAAGAGCATCAAGTGTTGATGGTCAACAAGACCACTAGTTTCAAGAAAGGCAAGGGTAAGAAGAACTTCAAGAAAGACGGCAAAGCTGTTGCCACGCCCGGTAAGCCAGATGCCGGGAAGAAGAAAAATAATGGACCCAAGCCTGAGACTGAGTGTTTCTATTGCAAGGGAAAAGGTCACTGGAAGCGGAACTGCCCCAAATACTTAGCGGACAAGAAGGCTGGCAACGTTAAAGGTATATGTGATATACATGTTATTGATGTGTACCTTACCAGCGCTCGTAGTAGCTCCTGGGTATTTGATACCAGTGTTGTTGCTCACATTTGCAACTCAAAGCAGGAACTGCGGAATAAGCGGAGACTGGCCAAGGACGAGGTGACGATGCGCGTCGGGAATGGTTCAAAGGTCGATGTGATCGCCGTCGGCACGCTACCTCTACATCTACCGTCGGGATTAGTTTTAAACCTTAATAATTGTTATTTAGTACCAGCTTTAAGCATGAACATTGTATCAGGGTCTTGCTTAATGCGAGACGACTACTCATTTAAGTCAGAGAATAATGGTTGTTCTATTTATATGAGTGATATGTTTTATGGTCATGCTCCGCTGGTGAATGGTTTATTCTTGATGAATCTCGATCGTGATGTTACACATATTCATAGTATGAGTACCAAAAGATGTAAAGTTGATAATGATAGTCCCACATACTTGTGGCACTGCCGCCTTGGTCATATCGGCGTTAAGCGCATGAAGAAGCTCCATACTGATGGACTATTAGAGTCTCTTGACTTTGAATCATTTGACACATGCGAATCGTGCCTCATGGGCAAGATGACTAAGACTCCATTCTCAGGAATAAGGAGAGAGCAACCGACTTATTAGAAATAATACATACTGATGTGTGTGGTCCAATAAACGTTGAAGCTCGCGGTGGTTATCGTTATGTTCTCACTCTCACCGATGATTTGAGTAGGTATGGGTATATCTACTTGATGAAGCACAAATCTGAGACGTTTGAAAAGTTCAAGGAATTTCAGAGTGAGGTTGAGAATCAACGTGAAAGAAAAATTAAATGTCTACGATCTGATCGTGGAGGAGAGTATTTGAGTCTCGAGTTTGGCACACACCTAAGGAAGTGTGGAATCGTTTCACAACTGACGCCGCCTCGCACACCGCAACGCAACGGAGTGTCTGAACATCGTAATTGCACTTTATTAGATATGGTACGATCTATGATGTCTCTTACCGATTTACCGCTATCATTTTGGGGATACGCATTAGAAACTGCAGCATTCACTTTAAATAGGGCACCGTCTAAATCCGTTGAGACGACACCGTATGAACTATGGTTTGGCAAGAAACCTAAGTTGTCGTTTCTTAAAGTTCGGGGCTGCAATGCTTATGTGAAGAAACTTCAACCAGAAAAGCTCGAACCCAAAGTGGAGAAATGCGTATTCATAGGATACCCTAAGGAAACTATTGGGTATACCTTTTATCTTAGATCCGAAGGTAAAACCTTTGTTGCCAAGAACGGATCCTTTCTAGAGAAAGAGTTTCTCTCGAAAGAAGTAAGTGGGAGGAAGGTAGAACATGATGAGGTAATTACACCCCCTCTCGAACAGGATAGTAGAGCAGCGCGGCAAGTTTTTTCTGTGGCGCCTACACCGACTGAAGAGGAAGTTAATGATGATGATCATGAAGCTTCGGATCAAGTTACTACTGAACCGCAAAGGTCCACAAGGGCACGCTCTGCACCAGAGTGGTACGGCAACCCTGTCATGGAAATCATGCTGTTAGACAACGGTGAACCTTCGAACTATGAAGAAGCGATGGCGGGCCCGGATTCCAACAAATGGCTTGAGGCTATGAAATCCGAGATAGGATCCATGTATGAGAACAAAGTATGGACTTTGGTGGACTTGCCCGATGACCGGCGAGCCATAGAAAACAAATGGATATTCAAGAAGAAGACTGATGCGAACGGTAATGTAACCGTTTACAAAGCTCGAATTGTCGCAAAGGGTTTTTGAAAAATTCAAGGAGTTGACTACGAAGAGACTTTCTCTCCCATAGCGAAGCTGAAATCAGTCCGAATCATGTTAGCAATTGCTGCCTTTTATGATTATGAAATTTGGCAAATGGACGTCAAAACAGCGTTCCTTAACGGGAACCTTAAGGAAGAGTTGTATATGATGCAACCAGAAGGTTTTGTCGACCCTAAGGGTGCTGACAAAGTGTGCAAGCTCCAGCGCTCCATCTATGGGCTGGTGCAAGCATCTCGGAGTTGGAACATTCACTTTAATGAGGTGATTAAAGCGTTTGGGTTCATACAGGTTTACGGAGAAGCCTGTCTGTACAAGAAAGTGAGTGGGAGCTCTGTAGGTTTCCTCATACTGTATGTGGATGACATATTATTGATGGGGAATAATATAGAGATGTTGGAGAGCATAAAGGCCTATTTGAACAAGAGTTTTTCAATGAAGGACCTTAGAGAAGCTGCATACATATTAGGCATCAAGATCTATAGAGATAGATCAATACGCCTCATAGGTCTTTCGCAAAGTACATACCTTGACAAGATATTGAAGAAGTTCAATATGGAAAACTCAAAGAAAGGGTTCTTGCTAGTTTTGCAAGGTATGAGATTGAGTAAGACTCAGTCGCCGACCACGGCAGCAGATAGAGAGAAGATGAGTTCAGTCCCCTACGCTTCAGCCGTGGGCTCTCTAATGTATGCCATGCTGTGTACCAGACCTGATATAAACCTTGCCATAAGTTTGGTAGGGAGGTACCAAAGTGATCCAGGTATGGAACACTGGACAGCGGTCAAGAATATCCTTAAGCACCTGAAAAGGACTAAGGAAATGTTTCTCGTTTATGGAGGTGACGAAGGGCTCATCGTAAAGGGTTACGTCGACGCTAGCTTCAACACAGATCCGAATTACTCTAAGTCACAGACCGGATACGTATATGTGTTGAATGGTGGGGCAGTGAGCTGGTGTAGCAGCAAGCAAGAAGTCGTGGCAGCATCTACATGTGAAGTGGAGTACATAGCTGCTTCAGAAGCAGCTCATGAAGGAATTTGGATGAAGGAGCTCATCACCGACCTTGGAGTGGTTCCAAGCGCGTCGGGTCCAATGACACTCTTCTGTGATAACACTTGGGCCATTGCCATAGCCAAGGAGCCCAGGTTTCACCAGAAGACGAAGCACATCAAACGCCGCTACAACTCCATCCAGGACCATGTCCAGAGTGGAGTGATAGATATTTGTAAAGTACACACGGATCTGAATATTGCAGACCCGTTGACTAAATCTCTTCCACGAGCAAAACATGATCAACACCACAATGCTATGGGTGTTCGATACATCACAATGTAACTAGATTATTGACTCTAGTGCAAGTGGGAGACTGTTGGAAATATGCCCTAGGGGCAATAATAAAATGGTTATTGTCATATTTCCTTGTTCATGATAATCGTCTATTGTTCATGCTATAATTGTATTAACAGGAAACAGTAATACATGTGTGAATAAATAGATCACAATGTGTCCCTAGCAAGCCTCTAGTTGGCTAGCTCGTTAGTCAATAGATGATCATGGTTTCCTGATCATGGGCATTAGATGTCATTGATAACGGGATCACATCATTAGGAGAATGATGTGATGGACAAGACCCAATCATAAGCATAGCACTAGATCGTATTGTTCGTATGCTAAAGCTTTTATAATGTCAAGTATCTTTTCCTTCGACCGTGAGATTGTGCAACTCCCGGATACCGTAGGAGTGCTTTGGGTGTATCAGACGTCACAACGTAACTGGGTGACTATAAAGGTGCACTACGGGTACCTCCGAAAGTGTCTGTTGGGTTGGTACGAATCGAGATCGGGATTTGTCACTCCGTGTGACACAGAGGTATCTCTGGGCCCACTCGGTAGAACATCATCATGAGCTCAATGTGACTAAGGAGTTAGTCACACGATGACGTGCTACAGAACGAGTAAAGAGACTTACCGGTAACGAGATTGAACAAGGTATAGGTATAGCGACGATCGAATCTCGGGCAAGTTCTATACCGACAGACAAAGGGAATCGTATACGGGATTGATTGAATCCTTGACATCGTGGTTCATCCGATGAGATCATCGTGGAGCAAGTGGGAGCCACCATGGGTATCCAGACCCCGCTGATGGTTATTGGCCAGAGAGGTGTCTCGGTCATGTCTGCCTGTCTCCCGAACCCGTAGGGTCTACACACTTAAGGTTCGGTGATGCTAGGGTTATAGGGAATTGTTATACGAGGTTACCGAAAGTTGTTCGGAGTCCCGGATGAGATGCCAGACGTCACGAGGAGCTCCGGAATGGTCCGGAGGTAAAGATTGATATATAGGACGGATGGTTTCGGACACCGGAAGTGTTTCGGGCGTCACCGGTAACATATCGGGACCACCGGGACCACCGGAGGTGGCCTCGGGGGTCCACCAAAGGGGGGCAACGACCCCGAGAGGCTAGATGGGCCAAGTGCGGGAGGGAACCAGCCCCTAGGTGGGCTGGTGCGCCTCCCACACCCAGCCCAATGCGCTAGTGGTGGGGAGAGGGGGCAACCCTAGGCGCAGGTGGGCCTTAGGCCCACCAGGTGGTGCGCCACACCCCCTCCCACCCTAGCCGCCGCCCCCCTCTCCCATCTGGTGGCCGCCGGCCCCTAGGGAGGGAACCCTAGGGGTGGCGCAGCCCTCCCCCTCCTCCTATAAATAGAGAGGGGTTTTAGCCATTGAGACACACGGTTTTCTCTCTCTCTCGGCGCAGCCCTGCTCTTCTTTCTCCTCCTCTCTGCCGGTCCTCGGCGAAGCCCTGCCGAGAGACCTCGTCTCTCCATCGACACCAGGCCGTCGTGCTGCTGGAGTTCTTCCCCAACCTCTCCCTCCTCCTTGCTGGATCAAGGTGCGGGAGACGTCACCGGGCTGCACGTGTGTTGAACGCGGACGTGCCGTAGTTCGGCACTAGATCGGAATCGCTGCGAGTACGACTCCATCAACCGCGTTCTAGCAACGCTTCCGCTTAGCGATCTTCAAAGGTATGAAGATGCTCTTACCCCTCTCTTGTTTCTGGTCTCTCCATAGGAAGATCTGAATATGCGTAGGAAATTTTTGAATTTATGCTACGTTACCCAACAAGGTTAATCATAAGTGGGATGTTTGTCCAAGTAAGGGCAACACCCAAGCACCGGTCCACCCACATATCAAATTATCAAAGTAACGAACGTGAACCATATGAGCATGATGAAAACTAGCTTGACATAAATTCCCATGTGTCCTCGGGACCGCTTTCCCTTATATAAGAGTTTGTACAGGCTTGTCCTTTGCTACAAAAAGGATTGGGACACCTTGCTGAACCATTGTTACATTTGTTACTTGCTTTCCGTTATGAATTAGCTTATCACAAAACTATCTCTCACCGATAGTTTCAGTGCTTGGAGAGAATACCTTACCGAAAACCGCTTGTCATTTCCTTCTGCTCCTCGTTGGGTTCGACACTCTTAGTTATCGAAAGTACTATGATAGATCCCCTACACTTGTGGGTCATCAAGAATCTTTTCTGGCGCCGTTGCCGGGGAGTGAAGCGCCTTTGGTAAGTGGAACTTGGTAAGGAAATATTTATATACTATGCTGAAATTTAGTGTCACTTGTCACTATGGAAAATAATCCTTGATGGGCTTGTTTGGGGGTATCTTCACCCCGAACGGAAGCACAAAGAGATGCTTCTCAACCTTCTGCACCTACTTAAAATATTTATTATGAAATTCCTTCGGGTATGATAGAAAAACTGCTAGCTAATCCTTATGCAGGAGATGGAACACTACATCCTGATTTGCATCTAATCTATGTGGATGAAGTTTGTGGATTATTTAAACTTGCAGGTCTGCCCAAGGATGATGTCAAGAAGAAGGTCTTTCCTTTTATCTTTGAAGGAAAATAAGTTGACATGGTATAGGCTATGTGATGATATTGGATCATGGAACTACAACCAATTGAAATTGGAATTTCATCAAAAGTTTTATCCTATGCATCTGGTTCATCGTGATTGGAATTATATTTATAATTTTTCGCCTCATTAAGTGAATGTTATATTCATGCCCCAATTATGAGCTCTCGAGAGAAATTATTATTCATAAGTTTTATGCTCGTCTCTCTCGTAATGATCAATCCATGCTCAACACCTCTTGTGATGGTTCCTTTATGAAGAAAGATATTGAATTGAAATGGGACTTATTGTAAAGAACTGAACGCAACTGTGAAGATTGGGAACTCGACGAAGGTAATGAGTCAGGTATAAGCCTTAAGTTTGATTGTGTTAAATCTTTATAGACACCAATGCTTTTCGTGATTTTAGCACTAGATGTGGACTTGACTCTGAGGTAGTAGCTTCATTCTGTGAATCTTTTGCTACTCATGTTGATCTCCCCAAGGAGAAGTGGTTTAAATATCATCCTCCCATTGAAGTTAAAGTGGTAGAACCTATTAAATTTGAAGAAGAAACTACTATTTATAATGCTGATCCTGTTATTCCTACTGCTTATATTGAGAAACCACCCTTTCTTGTTAGGATAAAGGAACATGCTAAAGCTTCAACTGTGGTTCGTAAGAGTTGTACTAGAACACCTATACCTCCTGAACAAATTAAAGTTGAACCTAATATTGCTATGGTTAAAGATCTCTTGGTTGATAATATTGATGGGCATGTAATTCATTGCTGTGACAAAGCCGCTAGAATTGCTAGACCTGATACTAAACGTAAACATAGACCTATTGTTGGCGTGCCTGTTGTTTCTGTTAAAATAGGACATCATTGTTATCATGGATTATGTGATGTGGGTGCTAGTGTGAGTGCAATTCCCTTTACCTTATACCAAGAAATTATGAATGATATTGCACCAGCCGAACTAGAGGAAATTGATGTTACCATCAAGCTTGCTAATAGAGATACTATTGCACCAATTGGGATTGTTAGAGATGTTGAAGTCTTGTGTGGGAAAATAAAGTATCCGACCGATTTTCTTGTTCTTGGTTCCCCACAAGATGATTTTTGTCCCATTATATTTGGCAGACCCTTCTTGAATACTGTTAATGCTAAGATTGATTGTGAAAAAGAAACGGTTACTGTAAGTTTTGGGGATGCATCTCATGAGTTCAATTTCTCTAAATTTCGTAGGCAACCCCATGACAAAGAATTTCCTAGTAAAGATGAAATTATTGGTCTTGCTTCTATCGTTGTGCCTCCTACCGATCCCTTAGAACATATTTTCTAGACCATGAAAATGATATGCATATGAATGAAATGAAGGAAATAGATAAGATTTTCTTTGATGAGCAACCTATTCTGAAACACTACCTTCCTGTTGAAATACTCGGAGATCCTCATCCACCTAAGGGTGATCCCATGTTTGAGCTTAAACAATTACCTGATACTCTGAAGTATGCTTATCTTGATGAAAAAGGGATATATCCTGTTATTATTAGTGCTAACTTTTCAGAGCATGAAGAAAAGAGATTATTGAAAACTCTGAGGAAGCACCATGCCGCTATTGGATATACTCTTGATGATCTTAAGGGCATTAGTCCCACTCTATGTCAACACAAAATCAATGTGGAGCCTAATGCTAAACCAATTGTTGATCTCCAATGACGATTAAATCCAAAAATGAAGGAAGTAGTAAGAAATGAAATACTAAAACTTCTGGAGGCAGGTATAATTTATCCTATTGCTGATAGTAGATGGGTTAGTCCCGTTCATTGTGTCCCTAAAAAGGGAGGTATTACTGTTGTTCCTAATGATAAATATGAATTGATCCCACAAAGAATTGTTACAGGATATAGAATGGTAATTGGTTTCAGAAAATTAAATAAAGCTACTAGGAAAGATCATTACCCGCTACCTTTTATCAATCAAATGATAGAAAGACTATCCAAACATACGCATTTTTCTTTCTAGATAGTTATTCTGGCTTCCCTCAAATACCTGTATCAAAAGAGGTTCAAGAGAAGACCACAATTATATGCCTTTCCGGTACCTTTGCTTATAGACATATGCCTTTCGGTTTATGTAATGCATATGCTACCTTTCAATGATGTATGATGGCTATATTCTCTGACTTCTGTGAAAAGATTATTGAGGTTTTTATGGATGATTTTTCCGTTTACGGAACTTCTTTTCATGATTGCTTGAGCAACCTTGATCGAGTTTTGCAAAGATGTGAAGAAACTAATCTTGTCTTGAATTGGGAGAAGTGCCACTTTTTTGTTAATAAAGGCATCGTCTTGGGACACAAAATCTCCGAAAGACGTATTGAAGTTGACAAAGCTAAACTTGATGGTATTGAAAAAGTACCGTGTCCAACATATGTTAAAGGTATAATAAGTTTTGTTGGTCATGCTAGTTTGTATATGAGATTTATTAAAGACTTCTCTAAAATTTCTAAGCCTCTCACTAATCTTTTGCAAAAGGATGTTCCGTTCGTTTTTTATGACGATTGTGTAGAAGCATTTGAAATTCTTAAGAGAGCCTTGATCACCGCACGTGTTGTTCAACCACCTGATTGAAACCAACCCTTCAAAATTATGTGTGATGCTAGTGATTATGGTGTTTGTTCTGTTCTAGGAAAAAAAGTTGATAAGAAATTAAATGTCATCCATTATGCTAGAAAAACTCTAGACAGTGCTAAAAAAACTACGCTACCACTGAAAAGTATTTTTTAGCAGCTATGTTTGCTTGCGATAAGTTTAGACATTATATTGTTGATTCCAAAGTAACTGTTCACACTGATCACGCTGCTATTAAGTACCTTATGGAAAAAAGATGCTAAACCAAACTTATTAGATGGGTTCTTTTGCTACAAGAATTTGATTTGCACATTATTGATAGAAATGGCGCTGATAACCCCGTAGCCGATAACTTGTCTAGATTAGAGAATGTTCTTGATGACCCACTACCTATTGATGATAGCTTCTCTGATGAACAATTAGATGTCATAAATTCTTCACGCAATGCTCCTTGGTATGCTGATTATGCTAACTACATTGTTGCTAAATTTATATCGCCTATCTTCACAGACCAACAAAAGAAAAAGTTCTTCTATGATTTAAGACATTACTTTTGGGACAATCCACACCTTTATAAAGAAGGAGTAGATGGTATTATTAGACGTTGTGCACCTGAGCATGAACATGGACACATCCTATACAAGTGTCACTCCGAGGCCTACGGAGGACCTCATGCTGGAGACAGAACTGCACACAAGTTATTACAATATGGTTTTTATTGGCCTACTCTCTTCAAGGATGCTCGTAAGTTTGTCTTGTCTTGTCATGAATATCAAAGAATTGGTAATATTAGTAGACGTCAGGAAATGTCTATGAATTACTCTCTAGTTATTGAACTGTTTGATGTCTCGGGTTTTGATTGCATGGGACCTTTTCCAAAATCCAACGGGTATACTCATATTCTAGTTGTTGTTGATTATGTTACTAAGTGGGTAGAAGCTATTCCAACCAGTAGTGTTGATCATAACACTTCTATTAAAATGCTGAAAGAAGTTATTTTCCCTAGATTTGGAGTCCTTAGATATGTAATGATTGATGGCGGTTCACACTTTATTCATGGTGCTTTCCATAAATTGCTTGCTAAGTATGATGTTAATCATATAACTGCATCTTATCATCCTCAGTCTACTGGGCATGTAGAATTGAACAATAAGAAATTAAGTTGATCTTGCAAAAGACCATTAATAGATCTAGAACGAATTGGTTTAAGAAACTTGATGATGCATTATGGGCTTATAGAACAGTTTAAAAAAAACTATGGGTATGTCTCTGTATAAAATGGTCTATAGTAAAGCATGTCACTTATCTCTAGAGCTAGAACATAAATCTTATTGGGAAATTAAAGAGCTTAACTATGATTTCAAACTTGCTGGTGAAAAGAGGTTATTTGACATTAGCTCACTTGATGAATGGAGAACCCAGGCCTATGAGAATGCTAAGTTGTTTAAAGAAAAGGTTAAGAGATGGCATGGTAGAAGGATACAAAAGCGTGAATTCAATGTAGGTAATCATGTCTTGCTATACAACTCTCTTTTAAGATTTTTTGCAAAAAAACTTCTCTCTAAATGGGAAGGTACTTACATTATCGGGAAGTATATCGTTCCGGTGCCATTAAGATCAACACCGCCGAAGGCACAAATCCGAAGGTGGTAAATGAGCAAAGAATCAAACATTATATGTCAGGTACTCCCATAAATGTTGAAACTAATATTATCAATACGATAACTCCGGAAGAATAATTTAGGGAGACCTATCAGAACGTCTCGAACCTTGAAAGGGAATAGGTATGTGCTAGGGTAAGTAGACCGACTCTAAAACATTTTCAATGGCATTTTTTACTAGTTTTGGAATACTTAAAAAATTAGGAAAATTTAAAGCAGTCTGAAGCATGCACGAGGAGGCGACAAGTCAGGGGCGCGGCCTACCCCCCTGGCCACGCCCTACAGGCTTGTGGCCACCCCGTGCACCCTCCAGACTCCATTTTGTTGTGGAATACTCCCTTGGGCCGCAAAAAATCATTATATAATCCCCCAAAGGTTTTGATCTTCATATCACAACAATATCTCATGTTTTCGTTTTGAGCTATTTCTGCAGCAGATTTAGACCAAGATGTGTTCGCAAGAGTCGGTCGGGGAGAACCGTGCCTTTGACCTAACACGGGAGCCCCGACATTCAGCAAATCCAACCACTTCGGGCAGGCCACTGAGGAAAAGATGGAGGCTGACTTGAAAAGGATAGATACTATGGAGGAAGACCAAGAAGTTACTCGTTTACAACGTGAAGCCATGTAGGAAGAACTTCAGAGCTCAGCAATTCCGAATTTGGTTATCCCTCCCAATGCTAAATTTTTTACTTATGAAAATATGAAAAGGAGTGTTACCTTTCCGCCCACAGCAATGGAACATCCATGGGTTATGGGAGCTCTAATCGTCACTGGAAAACTTCGCAAGGAAATAATGGATCTCAGACGGCGAAATAATAAGCTTGAGTAGGAGAATTGCATTCTAAGGGGCATCATCGCCATGAATATAAAACCACTACCTCCGAAGAAAGACAACTTAACACATGGGTATGGGCACTCCCCTTGGCTTGTGGCAATCTTGGGGGAGGTGCCCCGATATCGTATCACCATCACACCTTTTTACTTTTTTGTTTTTCTTCATTTGATCCTTTTAGTTATATCTTGATCTAGTAGAATAAAGTTTTGGTGTGATCTAGTTTTGATTTTTCTTCTTGTCCCCCCTATGTAAGCAAGTACGAGAGTTATATAATAAAGAGTAAAAATCAAGGGCTTCCATAACCCAACTCTATATTATATATGCCCTTTTTCTGTATCATAGAGTTATAGAGTTATAGAGTTATGGGCTTCCACTCCCCATAAGATTATTATGTATGCCCTTTTTCTTTTACTCTAAACTTATTTCTATTTATTTGTCTTAAGATCATAGCAAGCAAGCAAAGCCCTTGACTCAAACTTGATCATATAATATAGAGTAAAAATTGACGATGGTGTAGCTTCCTTGGACTTCCTCGTTGCCTCGCCTTCGTGCACGAGGTCAATGATGCCCAACTGCCACGTGATGTCTCCATCCCTGCGCATCCCCGAACCCGCTGTATATCGACGAGAGAGAAAGGGGGCTAGGCGGAGCACATAGGGTAGCCATCTGTTCACGCCATCGATGAGCGCCTAGCTTGAACTTGTTGTTGCTTCTGGTTTTGGCATTGGAGTGATGGGATGAAGAACATGACTATCATGACTGAACTGGTGTTGATGAGGTCTTTAGTTAACTGTATTATTTTAGACATAAACATTTTGCTCCGCGTCGACAGCTAAGATATCTCCTCGCTTTATCGCTCGTTGGTAGCCGTTGGATTAGCTTAATGTAAAATCCCTGCCTCTTAACAGTCGGGTCGTGGATGAGTTGGCTACCTTATCTTCTTCCGTGAATTACCTCATGGCTTGCTAAATATTCTATAGCTATTAAACCTCAGAAATAAATATGCATCTAGAGATGATTTCTTTCGTTCTTCCCCAAATTACTTGATATATGATCTCGATATAGGCTAGGTCCTAACAAATTAGTATTCATAGCAAGGTTTTCCTTGGCCAGAATTTTTTCCCATAAGAGAGGAGCGATTCCCACCCAATTTCCCTCCCGACACTCTGAATTGAGGGGATCTGAGCATGATCTGATATGGCCGGCGCTGGTGGCGGTGATCTGAACCTAGGTGGCATTGGAGACGGTGATTTATTCAGCTGCAAACCAGTAGCACAGATTGGTTGCTGGAGAATATTTCTCTTGTAGTAAAATTCCAGATCTAGCACTGGTTTGTGCAGTTTTGGTGGCGTGGATCGAGTAGGCGGCAGGATCTGAGAAGAGAGTGTGGTTACAGGGCGACTTCCTGTAGTAAAATCGCCCCTCTCTTTTTTAGATCAAGGCGATGGGGCAAACAAAGATAATTGATGAAGCAGGTCCCCCGGAAGTGCTCTCTTTGAAAGAGGAATTTAGAGTTCTTCAAAAAGATGGCGCGCTGATGAGAGTGGAAGTATCCAAACTCCAAGATGATGTTCAGTCAATTAGCTCAAAGCAGGGTGAGATCTCTATGCAAGTTGGTAGTGTTGAGAAAGCACTGCTTGATTTCAATTGTCAGCTATTAGTATTGTGTTGAAGACGATAGTTCAGTCTAACCAACAAATCCAAATAGAAACACAATGTCCTGGTTCTAGCGAGCTGGTTAAATCCCCAACTCTGCAACAAGAACAGTTAGATGAACAACATACCTAAACTGATCTTTTGAGGAAACGGTTAGAATAGGAGTAAGAGAAGACAAAACTGGCTGAAGAATTACAGCTGCAAAACTTGCATCCAATCAGAGTAAATAGGCAAACCATTCCTCGAGGCTATGATAATCAGCACAGACAAGAACATGCTAGTAGAGTGGGAACTCCTGTAATCGCTCAAGATGCTGGGTAAACTCCTATGCTCAACAAATTCTATCATCCTACTAGAGACAAACAATTGTGGCAACTTTACTACAAGACATATGAGCAAGATATGCAGGAAGAGTTCATGAAATCTCTAACAAAAGGACCAAAACTAAGATTTTCCTAGATTTTCTGGAGAGGACCCTGTTGGATGGATTGGACAATGCAACAAATATTTTCAAATGTCTGCTGCTCCACAGGAGTGTAAGGTATCTCTGGTCCAAATGCATGTGATTGAGGATGCTGATGTTTGGCTCAGAAGATCTGGACTACTTAAAAAGAACCTCACATGGAAGGAGTTTGGAGCTGAAGTAGTTAAGAGATTTTCTGACAAAGGGTCATATGATTTAACTAAGAATTTCAACTCTGTGAAGCAAAACAACAGTTCTGTATCAGAGTATACTAAGCTGTTTGTAGATCTTATGGCTGAGGTGCTCGAAGAAAACCCAGAACTAGGTGAATCTTGGTTTGTAAGATGCTATGTTAATGGCTCGAGAGATGGTATAAAATTCCAGATCAGACCACTGCGGCCTCAAACATTGACTGATGCATATTTCCTTGCAAAAAATGTGGAACCCTGTCATCCTCCTATCTCTGTGATCCCAAAGAAGCAAAGTATACAATACGCTAATTGTTTTAGAAAAATTCTGATAATTGGCAAGCAAATCAATAGTCAGCAACTCCTTATCAATAACCTCTACCTATCAGACAAGCTGAAGTGCCTAACAACACTAATCAGAAGATTAGAAAGGTGGGAGAGTGCTAGAGGTGTGGGGACAAATGGGTGCATGGACGTAAATGCAAGTTAGTTCCCAATGTTCATTTGATACAGCAAGATACGGAGGAAAACAATCTTGGGGAAGTTGTGGGACAACAGCAACAGGAGAAAATGTAAACTGTGATGGAAGAGGAACAAGCTATGTTTATTTCTGCATTTGCAATGGGACAACAAATAGCAGTGCCTACACCAACTGTAGTCATACATATAAATGGTAGAAAAGCACATGCTCTATTAGATTTGGGCACCACCACCTCATTTCTCATCCAAGATTTTGTAGTAAAGGCAAACTGTCAGTTACTTCCAATGCAACCAAGAAAAATAGCAGTATCTGGAGGAGGAACTTTAATATCAACAGATGTAGTACCTAATTGTGAGTTTCAACTTGCAAAACTCAAATTGCAACACAATTTAAGAGTGTCATCGCTACCAAGTCATGATGCCATCTTAGAATATGATTGGTTTAAAGCTGTTAGCCCTGTTTCATTTGATATTCGTGAGAAAACTTTTAGTTTACCAAAGGAAGGAAAACAAATTGTCTCCACAACTATCTTTAGTAATTCTACAAACTTGAGAGAAGTACCAGCAGAAAAGACGAACAAGATAATGGGGAAAGGACCTGAGGTTTTTCTCTGTCAAGTACACAACATATTAATGGAGGCCCCCAGAAAATGCAAAACCCCCTCCTCAAATTCCGAAATTGCTTCTGGAATATGCAGATTTGTTTGAAGAACCTACATCCCTTCCACCTCAAAGAGCTCTAGATCACAAGATTTCTTTCGTGCCAGGTGTTGTGCCTGCTCAAGTCAGACCATACAGAGTTCCTCAACATAAAAAAATGGAAGAGCAGATCAAAAAGTTGTTAGCAACCCATCTCATAAGACACAGTCAGAGTCCATATTCGCATGCGGTGTTATTGGTTAAAAAGAAGGATGGATCTATAATGCTTTGCACTCATTTCAGAAAACTAAACTCACTCACAGTGAAAAACAAGTTTCCTATACCTGTTATAGAGGACTTATTGCATGAGGTGCATGGGGCAAAATATTTCTCCAAACTGGATCTCAGATCTGGGTATGATCAAATTAAAATGTCTCCTGATCATATACATAAAATATCTTTCAGAACCTTCTTGGGACATTTTGAATATCTGGTAACGCCTTTTGGGTTGTCCAATCTCCCTCGCACATTTCAAGAACTAATGTACTATCTTTGGCCCATAGTTGAGAAAGTTTGTGTTGGTGTTCTTTGATGACATCTTAATTTTCAGCAAAAGTTTGGAGGAGCACATACAACACATTCAGCTTGTTTTAGAGTTGTTGAAACAACATTAGATATTTGCAAAAGTTTCTAAATGTGTATTTGCTGCACAACAAGTGGAGTATTTGGGACATGTGATTTCTGAATAGGGAGTGTCTACAGCCCCCCAGAAAATTTCTGCTATTGTTGAGTGGCCTACACCTACCAGTGTCACTAAACTCAGAAGTTTCCTTGCCCTTGTTGGGTACTACATGAGATTCATCAAAGGATATGGAGTTATTTGCAGAGCATGATCTACTTAAGAAAGATAGTTTTGCTTGGAAACCTGAACATGATCAAGCATTTCAACAATTACAACAAGCACTAGTAACTGCACCAGTACTAGCTCTCCCAAATTTCTCTCATCCTTTTGTCTTGGAAACCGATGCATGTGGCAAAGGTATTGGGGTTGTTCTAATGCAGCAAGGAAGACCCATCTCTTACTATAGTTATGCCTTATGTCCTAGAAATTCATCAATGACCACTTATGAAAAAGAAGCTCTTGCAATTTTGGAAGCATTAAAGAGATGGAGGCATTATTTGTTAGGAAATGAACTTACTATCAAAACTGCTTAGCAGTCTTTAAGGTTCATCACTGATCAAAAGATCACAGAGGCAGTGCATCATAAACTTATGATGACACTTCTAGAATTTAACTTCAATATTCAGTAAAATAAAGGAGTTCACATCAAAGTTGCTGATGCATTATCCAGAGTTTTGCTAAAGTGTATGTGTCACGCCCAAGATGCGACCCTATCCTCAATTTGGCACGAGGGCCTCGTCAGGGATAGAAGAGCATCTCGTCGTGTCGCAAGAATGGATATCGTTGCAAGTACATGTACTGAAAAGATGAGATATATAAAGAGTTGGCTTACACTCGCCACAAGCTACATCAGAGTCACATCAGTACGTTACATAATCATCAAGAGTAAGAGCAGGGTCCGACTACAGACGAAAACAAACGACAAAAGAAGAACGACGTTCATCCTTGCTATCCCAGGCTGCCGGCCTGGAACCCATCCTAGATCGATGAAGAAGAAGAAGAAGAAGAAGAAGAAGCAACTCCAAATGACAATCAACGCGCTCGCGTCAAGTAACCTTTACCTGTACCTGCAACTGGTGTTGTAGTAATCTGTGAGCCACAGGGGACTCAGCAATCTCATTTCCAAAGGTATCAAGATTATCAAAGCTTAATAGGTGAGGCATGGTTAAGTGGTGAGGTTGCAGCAGCGACTAAGCATATATTTGGTGGCTAAACCTACGAGTACAAGAAATCAGAGGGGGAAGAACTACACATAGCGGACGTGAGCTACAAATGATCAAATGAATGATCCTGAACACCTGCCTACGTCAGTCATAACCCCACCGTGTCCTCGATCGGAGAAGGAACTCTCGAAAGAGACAGTCGCGATTACGCACACAGTTGGCAAGTTTTAATTAAATTAACTTCAAGTTATCTAGAACGAGTGTTAAACAAAGTTTCCACGTTGCCACATAACCGCGGGCACGGCTTTCCGAAAGATTTAACCCTGCAGGGGTGCTCCAACTAGTCCATCACAAATTACCACAAGCCGCATAGAA
Organism: Hordeum vulgare subsp. vulgare; assembly: GCF_904849725.1. Classification (NCBI taxonomy): domain Eukaryota; kingdom Viridiplantae; phylum Streptophyta; class Magnoliopsida; order Poales; family Poaceae; genus Hordeum; species Hordeum vulgare. The sequence continues at coordinate 292,884,019 of NC_058523.1, read as the reverse complement.
ATCCTCAATCACGAAGCTCGCGATCTCGTCGGATTCCCTAGTGGAAAACCTCAACTTTGAGATTACCCAAAGCATCACCGGAATCCCGATGCACACGATATCTCGTCAAAGGTAAAACTAATCCAGCAAGGCCGCCCGACGTGTCGACGATCCCGATAGGAGCCGCGTATCTCGTTCTCAGGACACGACAGATGGAACTAGCTACGGGTGCCAAACCTCGAGTTTCCCCGTGGTGGCCCCGCAGGCAGACCGTTTGGGACCAACACCATCAGCACTGGCCCCCCTGTTTATGTAAAACTACTCCTCGGGTTCATAACGCCCTATGCATTTCAATATTAACAAAATTATTATGTTGGGCAAATGTAGAACCAATGTTGGGCCTTGCCGGACCAGCTTTAATCTAAAATGAATTATCAAGGGGGTCCCCATAACAACGCCGATCGTGTTAGGAGCGCTTGTTTATGGAACATAACACCGGTAGCCGAAACTAAGGGGGCAAAGGTGGAACAAAACACCAGGCTAGAAAGGCCGAGCCTTCCACCTTTTACCAAGTATATAGGTGCATTAAATTAAATAGCATTTAAATATGGTGATAAGACAAGGAACCCATGTTATCACATGGAAGCAAGTGCACCTGCAACTAGCAACGCTAACAATAGGGTTAAGCAAGCAGTAACATAGCCAAACAGTGGTTTGCTAGGTCGAACAGGTTGAGGGTAATCATGGCATTGTTGAAAGGCTGATATGGAAACATGTGGTAGGCAACGAGACGTAAACGATAGAAGCGATAACTAGCATGGCAATGATAGTAATAGTATCTGGGGAAATGATCATCTTGCCTGAGATCCCGCTTGTAAGAAGAACAACTCGGAGTAGTCGGCAAACCAACGTAGTCGAACGGGTCCTCACATTCCGACACGCTTGCGGAACTCTATCGAGACGGAGCAAACCGGAAACAAACATCAACCCAAGTATTCACCACAACAAGAGCAAGACATGGTGCATACCCTAATATGATGCATGATCAGTTCAATGATGCAAGGGATGGCATGGCAAAACACCTCACGCAAACACTACACATTAAATGAAGCTCGATATGCAACGGGTTGCATATCGACGAAACTCCTCATTTAATTATTTAATTCTCTCTCGATTATTTACACGGCAAAATTAATGTTGTTTAACATGGCAAGGGTGAAGCGACGAACCTACATGACATCCTAGTCGGTTATCAAACGGAGCACGGAACGTAGCTACGGGTACAAGCGGCGTGCAACTCACGATATATATGCCATGAATGCGTCATGCATGCAAGTTCAAACATCACGGGCAAGAAGAGAAATAAACAGGTGTCGCCACTGCGAGTGAAAGGGAAACTATGGCGGCAAATCGGAAACGATGCCACGGCAACGTTCCTATCCCGATGACTCAACGGGGTATCGGTGACAACGAATAGGGAGCGCGTGCGGGAACGCTAAATAAAGATGGGGTGATCCCGCCTACCGGGTTCCCATGTGTCGAGGGCACGACGAAAAGGAAGACAACGTGCACGGGCAAACAAATGGTGCATACATACGGTGCATACATGCATTCAACTTGTTCAACACATACATTCGTTCATCACTAGCACACGGTACACGACATGTCCCCTCGGTATACCTTCGACGCGTGCATATCGGAGCGGAATGGGTCGGAGAAGGAGACCAACGGTCGTCGTGGAAGTAGTCGTACACGCGCCCGTAGTTGAAGTAGTGGTACACGGTCTCGTCGACGGCAGTCGTTCGCTCGGCGTCGTGGTTCCCGGTCTTCGGCGTCGGTAGTCGATCACGTCTCCGTCGATGTTCGGGGAAGTCGAAGTCGTCGTTGTACTCGTCGATCTCGTCGACGACTCACGGTAGGCGAGGATGGTCCGCGCGGCGATGCAAGCGGCAGCAACACGGCTAGCGTAAGCGGACAAACCGCAAGCCACTAGCTACCTAGACTAGCATCTAACAGCAAAAGCATCAACTAGCAAAGCAGCAGCATCTACGGCAACTAGCAACAACATCGCAACAACAAGCTACAGGCGGCTCGGCACACATCAGGCAGCAGCTAGCTACAGCAAGAAACGGCAACGGCACCTCGCAACAGCAACGGGCAGCAGCACAGTGACGCGAGCAGGCGTGCAGCAGCAAACCCGCAGCAGGCAGCAGAGCAACGGCGGCGGCTCGGCACAGCAAGCATCAAGCATCCCTAGCAGCAAACTACAGCGGTTGAGCAAGCACGGCAATAGCAGCAACTAGTAGCAAAACGACAAGCACCGGCAGCGAGCTACAACAACTGCTAGCAACAGCAGCTTCGGCCACATAGCAGAAACAGCGACAGCAGCACAACGGATCGCGGCAGCACACGGCAACAGGAACCAGCACAGCGACAGGCAGGGGAGCTACTGCAGGCGGCCGACAGCAACTGCTACAGGTGCAGCGAGGCCGTAGCGGCAACAACAACTCACCTCAACTCTAGCAACCTGCAATAGGCGACAGCAATAGGAGTAGCAAAACGGCAGCAAGCGGCGGCCAGCGGAGGCGAGCACGGCGGGCGGCGCGCCGTCAATGGGAGGCCAAGGCGGCTCAGGAACTGCTCCCAGGGGCGGCGACCGGAGGAGGCCTCGACGCGGGCACGGGAGGACCTCGGGGCCCCTTGCAGCAGTCGAGCGGGGTGAGCACGGGCGGGACCAGGGCGACGGCTGGCGAGCTACATGGTGGGGCGCAGGCGGCGAGGGACACGGCGTAGGGGACCTTCAGGCGGGGCGGCGGCAGCCCCTGCAGCAGGAGATGCGCGAGGCCGGCGAACATGGCGCAGGGGAGAGGAGGCGCGGCGAGGAGGGGCCGACGGCAGGGGCTCGGGGCTAGGGCGGTGCTGGGGGAAGGGGACGCGCGCACGGGAGGCCAGAGCGGTGGCGCAGAGACCGGCGAGGCGGAGGGAGCTGGCCGGTCATGGCGCGGCCATGCGGGCTGCTGTCGGGCGGCGACCTGGAGGCGGGGGTTGGCGGCCTGGGTGCAGGGAGGTGACGCAGGGAACGGCAGCACGGGGCGCGGCCGTGGCGAGGTCGGGGGTTGCGGTGAGGGGCGCTGGAGGCGGCGCGGCTCGAGGAGGAGGCGGCGCAGAGGGGCGAGGCGAGGGGAGGAAGAAGGGAGGAGGCGCTGGGGATCGAGAGAGAGGGGAGATGCGGGACGAGGGGCTGACGGCGCTAGGTCAGGGGAGGAACAGACTGGGCCTGGGCCGGCTCGGCTCGGCTCCCTCCCCCTGCTAGTTCCCTTTTTTTTAAACAGAAACTCAACAAACAAAAGAAAAAAATGTTTAAAGTAAATAAAAATAAAATAAAGGCTTTTGACTTCGTAAAACCAAAAATTATGCCCCAACTATACACTAGCTTGGGCATTTTAAACAAATAAAATGAAACCCTTTTAAGAATTAAAATAAAACCCTTTTTAAAAGAATTAAAAAAAATCGAAACCCTTTTGAAAGAATCAAAATAAAACTCTTTATTTAACGAATAAATAAAGCCTTTTAAAAGAGAAAATAAAATGGGAGGGTTTTAAAATAAAACAAATGAAGAGTTTAAATGAAACCTAAGGGTTGCCCCTACATTTAATAAAAGGACTTTTATTGAAAAGAAGAAGACGCACCCTTTTAAATAGGGGTTTTAAACGAAGACTTTGGCAAAACCACAAAACGAAATGAAAGAGGAGAGACGGGGAGAAGGTTTAGGTCGGCGGTGCAACGGGGTTTAGCGGTGGCTCTCACGCTCCCTCCCTCATCACTCCAACAAAACAACGTCACTCACGAATCACTAACGCCTAACAACACGGAGCAACAAGCAACACCGACAAAACACCGATGACATGATGCCATGCATGATGTGATGATGCAACTACATGACGATGCAACGAATAAAACTAAACACACGACGAAAGCGGAAAAAGAAGGGAGAATCTTCTGGGCGTCGGTCTCGGGCTGTCACAGTATGGCCATTTCAGCTCCCACTCCAGTATGGGCTCGTGACCTCTCTAGTTATCACGAAGATGGAGAATGTAAGCACTTGCTAGAAAAGTTGCACCTGGATAAAAATAATTCAGTAGCTGACTATACAGTAGCAGCTGGAATTATCAGGTATAAAGGAAAAATCCTAGTGGGCAATGTGCCATTCCCGAGAATCAAATTACTTAGTGCACTTCACAGTTCCCAGTGGGAGGACATTCTGGGATAAGAGCTACTTATCAAACATTTAAACGCATTTTCTTTTGGTCTGGCTTTAAAAAGGCAGTAGAAAATTTCATAGCTGCCTGCCCAATATGCTAGAGGGAAAAACATGAAAATTATGTATAGCCTTGTTTGTTAGATCCTCTGCCAGTAGCTGATATGGTACGACAACATATCTCTATGGGTTTCATAGGGGGGTTACCAAAATCAAAAGGGAAAGATGTGATTCTGGTAGTAGTGGACAAATGCACTAAATATTCTCATTTTATTCCACTGTCCCACCCATACACAACCCTCAGTGTTGCTCGGGCTTTTGTCGATCAGATAATTAGAGTACATGGTCCACCTAAGCTCATAATATCTGACACGGATCGAATCTTTACAAGTCAGTAATGGAGAGACATATTTTCAGCCTTGAAAGTGGAATTGAGGGACAATATTGCTTATCATCCTCAAACAGATGGTCACAGAGAGAGAGAGGACAAATCAGTGCTTTGAAACTTATCTAAGATGCATGACAACTGCTGAACCCAATAAATGATTATTCTAGCTGCCCATGGCTGCGTATTGGTATAATTCCACTTACCATACAACATTAAACATGTCCCCATTTCAGGCTCTTTATGAGTTTCCACCTCCTCTCATATTCTGAGATAGCAATCCCTGGCCCAGAAGATGTTGAAACACAAAACTTTCTGACTACCAAGCAACAAATGTTGGACCAGATCAAGGAAAATTTGCTACAAGCTCAACATAGGATGAAAAATATGCAGATACCAAGAGAATAGAGAGAGTGTTTCAAGAGGGAGACTTGGTTTATCTCAAAATGGCACCTTACAGATTGGCTGCTTTTGTGTTCAGAGCATCTCTGAAGTTACATAACAAATATTATGGTCCATTTCGCATCATCCTCAAAGTTGGAAACTCAGCTTATAAACTACAGTTCCCTGCACATGTCAAAATTCATCCAGTCTTCCATGTCAGCCAGTTGAAGAAACATATTGGTCTAAAATCCATCCCAGTCCTAAATTACCTATGGTGAATTCAGATGGCACCATCAAAACACGCCCTGCTGCAGTATTGCAGGTTCGTCAAGTCCTAAGAAACAATATTCCAGTAGTGAGTGGCAGGTTCAGTGGGAGAACATATCTGCAGAAGAGGCCACTTGGGAGGATGCAAATTTCATCAAGTATGCATTCCCTGTGTTTTTTCGTGCTACTACAGAAGAGTGGAGGAGGAATGCTACAACGTTGTGAGGACTCGTTGTTTCTCAAGAAAGGGGTAATGTCAGGACTGAACTGGTGTTGATGAGGTCTTCAGTTAACTATATTATTTCAAACAAAAACATTTCGCTTCACGTCGATGGCTCAGATAGCTCCTCGCTTTATCGCTCGTAGCTAGCCGTTGGATTAGCTCAATGTAAAATCCGTGCCTACTTAACAGCCGGGCTATGGCTGAGTTGGCAACCTTATCTTCTTGCGTGAATTTCCTCATGGCTTCCTAAATACTCTACAACTATTATACCTCAGAAATAAATATGGATCTAGAGATGATTTTTTTCCGTTCTTCCCCAAATTACTTGGTATCTGATCTCGATATAGGCTAGATCCTCACAGGGACACCCACGATGGAAGTCATCGACGAGTTCATAGCTTGGCTAAGCCAACCGCCCTCATCTCACCCTCTCCGCCAGTTTCCTTTTCGGAGACTCGCCGATGGGCGTGTTCGGCAGCCCCCATTGACGCGTGGTAGAGGAGGCGGGTGGGAAGAGATGAAAAGGAAGGATGTGGTGGTGGAGGCAGGAGAATCGCGAAAGAGGAGGGAGGCGGCGGACAGAGGGAAGGGAGTCATGGGAGAACTGTCAGGACCCAGCGCAGACGAAGCCCGCAGCTTTCGAATTCAAACGGTGGCGCCAAGCGAAGACAGCCGTCGATCCATGATCCAACGCCCTCCAGTCGCCCGTACCGGTTCGCGCGCGCCAGTTACTCCTGGAGCCATCGATGATTGATCCGACGGCTGCGAGACTCTCCCGCGTCACTGTAGACGTTCGACAACGGCGCCGAGCGCCGGCCACCTTTCTACCCTCCTTTTTCTCGTTTTTACTACATTGTAAGGCTATAAAGCCATGGAATTCCAGCTCGTGGAGCTATGCTTTTCTCTAGGGTTTCCCCGTCTTGCGCCGCCAGTGTTCCTGGCCGGCTTAGGTGTCTCTTTCTGTAACCGAATACTTGGCAATTCGCCTCTGAAATCACCTCGAAATTGCTCGGTTCCTCTCTGAAAGTGTTCATACGATCGTCGAGTCTCACAAGTGGTATTCAGAGCCTCGTTCCTTGGCGGCGTCTTCGATCTGGAGGCCGAAAAGGGGTTGGAGGAGCCGTAAAATCCCCCTATTTCTCCTCGGATCGCGGCGGCGGTGATGCTGGTGGCGCTGGCAGCGGTGATGTTCGGTACAGGTCTGGTGCTGGTAAGTGGTTACCCAAGCTCCCTGCTTGCGTGTTAAAATCCCACCTCCCACCCAGATCCGGTGTACTCGGCGGCGGGTGTAGGCGGTGGTGCAGGCGGCGGCAGGATTCACATCACAAAGGTCAGGTTGCAGCTCAGGCTGTGGTAAAACCCCCCTTTGCGCCTGTAAATCTCTACAGCAAAGTTCCTGGTCCCTGCCAGCAAGAACACCTCCTGTAGTTCATCTCATGGCAGCTCCTGGTAATTCTACCTCCACAGACTAGTTAGAATTCACCTCCCTACAGCTAGATGTCCAGTTGCTGCAAAGAAATAGAAATCAGGACTATATGGAGTTTGATGAATTCAGAGAATATGTGCAAACAAACTTTGGTTCAGTCCAAAAATCATTGGCTGATCTACAGGGCACCTTATCAGGATTCTTATCTGGTTTCCCAAAGCCCAAAGAAAACCCTCCCAACCCTATGGATGTTCCCCAAGCTAGTGTTGTGATTCACACACCACAAGGGCCAGTTCAGAGAGGGCAGGATCATTTTAAATCCCCTGATACAGTGGGTTCAGCAACCTTAGTGGATAAGCACACAGGAAAAGAGCTAAATTTGGATGGCAGTCTTAAACACCCTTACAGACACCCCCATTTTGCTGGGAGGCAACAACCACCAGATGCTAGATCACAACCTGCAGCTAATCCACCCCAGCAAGTTCTTCAGTTAGATCCAGAGCAGAGGGATGCTAATTTGGACAGAAGACTGGGAACACCACATGATAACAGAAGGCCACTCACTTTAGTTAAGCCTGCTAAATACAATATTCCTGAATTTGATGGTGTTGGCACTGATTCTTGGATACAAACAATTGAGATGTACTTTGAGGCTGCTAGAACACCAATAGAGCAGAAAACAGAGATTGCTGTAACTTACCTGAAGGGACCAACTATTGAATGGTGGAGATGCACTCGTATGGTGGCAAATACTATCCCCTGGTACAGATTTTGTAGATTTGTGGGTGACAGGTTCTCTGAAACATCTGTGTGTGACAATGTGAGAGCTTTTCACAACATGTCTCAGTCTGGTACTGTTATTGACTATGTTCTCCAGTTTGAACAAGCTATGAACTTAATGAGAAGGGACAACTCAGTTCTGCCAAATGATTACTACAATCACAGTTTCATTTCTGGGTTAAATGATAACATCCAGCATCATGTACAATGCCATGAGCCCCCTGATTTACAAAAAGCCATCTGGCTAGCCAGAAGGATGGAACAGGCTCAACCTCAGAGAAAAGTTTCTACTGCTCCTAATTACCCCTCCCAAGCAAGGAAACAGTTACAGTTTGATCCTGGCAAACCTGGCCCAACTAACACTGCTTCCGTAATTCAACTGGCTAGAGTTAAAGGTATCTGCTATAAGTGCAAAGAACCTTGGTTCCCTGGTCATAAGAAAGTGTGCAAGTTAGCAAATCAGGCTCAGATAAATGCTCTCCAAGAATCTTACCCTGATGATGCTGAACTGGTGTATTACACTGAAATCACTGAAGATGGTGAACCACCTCCTTTCCGTGAAGCTGATGATACCCCTCTCCAAATATCTATGCATGCTTTGATGGGCCTGAGTACTGCTACAAAGCTGAGTTTCACAGTAACTGTGATGATGGGATCAATCCCTACTACTGCCCTAATTGACAGTGGTAGCACTGCCACTTTCATTACACCAAAAATAGCAGCTCTAGCTAAGTGCTCCTTAACTCCCACAAAGAGAAAAACAAGTCCTAGTTGCTAATGGTGAAACACTATGGTCTGAATTCATTGCTCTGCAAGCACCATTTTCCTTGCAAGGAACACAATTCTCCACAGACTTCAGAGTTCTCAAACTCCAAGGGTATGATATTATCGTAGGAGCTGATTGGATGGCATCTTTTAGCCCTGTAGAACTTGACTTTGCTGAGATGCAAGTAAAGCTTACACTGAAAGATGGAGAAAAGCTTATTCTCAAAGATGAAAGTTTTCCTACTGCCCCTGTTCCTGAACTAGCAATCAAGGAGAGCCTTTCTGAGGAGCCAGTGTGTGGAGCTGTTTTATTCCTTAATAGAATCTCAATGGGGGAACATCTGGACCCTGTGGTGCCTGAACCAGTACAACAGATACTAGATAAATTTTCCCCTGTTTTCAGTGCACCCACAACCCTCCCTCCAAAAAGATCCATTGATCATGTGATCACTTTCACTCCTCAGGCTAAAATCATCAATCAAAGACCTTATAGGCTTCCTCACCACCAAAAGGATGTTATGGAAGGCATAGTGAAAGACATGATCAAGAATCAAGTAATCAAAGACAGCAACAGTCCTTATTCATCACCCGCTCTTCTGGTTAAGAAGAAGGATATGACATGGAGGCTGGTCAATGATTTTAGAAAAGTAAATGAGCCAACTGTCAAAAACAAATACCCAATTCCTGTCATTGAGGATCTGCTGGATGAGTTAAAAGGAGGTACAGTTTTCTCCAAACTTGATCTCAGAAGTGGCTATCACCAGATAATAATAAAGGAGGAAGATATCCCAAAAACTGCATTTAGTACCCATTGTGGACACTATGAATACATGGTCATGCCCTTTGGATTAACTAATGCACCAGCAACTTTCCAACTGTTAATGAACACCATCCTAGCCCCTTACTTAAGGAAGTTTGTGCTAGTATTCTTTGATGATATACTTATCTTCAGTAGAAATATGAAAGAGCACTTGTTACACTTGCAACTACTTCTGAAAGTTTTACAAGATAACCAATTATTTCCTAAGCTCAGCAAATGTTCCTTTGCTCAACCACAAGTGGAATACTTGGGACATGTTATTGGAGGTGATGGTGTTGCTACTGACCCTTCCAAGATTGAAGCCATTGTGAAGTGGCCTACTCCTGCAAATGTTACACAGTTAAGAAGCTTCCTAGGACTCACTGGGTACTACAGAAGATTTATTCAGAACTATTGTTACATCTGTAAACCCTTGTATCAGTCCCTCAAAAAGGATAATTATAAATGGGGCACTGAGCAAATGGAAGCTTTCAACTTACTTAAGCACAAGATGACCCAGGCTCCTGTGCTTGCTCTACCAGATTTCACACTTCCCTTTATTCTGGAAACTGATGCCTGTGCTTATGGTATAGGTGTTGTACTAATGCAAGAGGGAAAGCCCCTCTCATATTTCAGTAAAACCATTGGACCAAAAGCTACTGCTATGTCTACTTATGATAAAGAAGCAATGGCCATCATTGAAGCACTAAAACACTGGAAGCATTACTTTGCTGCTTCTGCCTTGATCATCAGAACAGACCAACAGAGCCTCAAATACATCCAGGAACAAAAGCTGACTGAAGGAATACAACACAAACTACTGGTCAAGCTGCTAGGTTACAATTTCAAGGTGGAATATAAACAAGGCAAAAACAACAGGGTAGCTGATGCATTATCCAGAGTCCAATATAAACTGCACTCCTTGATTGCTTCCAAAGCACAACCTGTGTGGATCTCTGATGTAACCAACAGCTATGTTCAAGACCAGAAATGCAAAGAATTATTAACCAAACTGGCCACTTCTGATGCTTCACTACCAAACTTTACTCTTCAGCAGGGAATTATAAGATACAAGAACAGAATAGTTATTGGGAATGATCTTACCCTCAGAAACAAGCTAGTAGCTGTCGTGCATAACTCTGAACTTGGTGGACACTCTGGGCACAGGGCCACCTACCAGAGAGTTAAGCTGTTGTTCCATTGGCCTGGCATGAAGCAGTTTATTGTAGATTTCATCAAACAATGCCCCACCTGCCAAATCAACAAGCCAGAACATTATAAGTACCCTGGACTGCTTCAACCACTTCCTGTCCCTGATTTTGCATGGTGTCATATCAGTATGGATTTCATTGAGGGACTGCCCACATCACAAAACAAGGATATGATATTGGTGGTTGTGGATAGATTCACCAAGTATGGGCATTTTATTGCAATGAAGCACCCAATCACTGTTAGCACTGTGGCCACTGCATTCACAGATAACATATTCAAACTCCATGGGCTCCCCTCTGTCATTGTTACAGACAGAGACATAATCTTCACCAGCCATCTGTGGCAAGAATTATTCAAGAAGCTTGGCATTAAGCTACAAATGAGCACTTCCTACCACCCCCAGTCTGATGGCCAAACAGAAAGAGTGAACCAATGTTTGGAAAACTATCTCAGGTGCATGGCCTTCCTGCAGCCCAAGAAATGGATGCACTGGCTCTCATTAGCAGAATGGTGGTACAACACTAGCTACCACACTTCCCTGAAGATTACTCCATTCCAAGCACTATACAATAGGCCCCCATCTATGTTGGCTGAAGCTGCACTATATCCACCAGAGCACACACAAGAGTTCAGCTCCATCCTAACTGCAGAACAAGGGCTGCTCAAATTAAAGCCAACCTGATCAAGGCCCAAGAAGGAATGAAGCATTTTGCAGATAAGAAGAGATCAGAGAGATCACTTGCAGTGGGTGACATGGTCTACCTAAAGCTTCAACCTTAAAGGCACACCACTTTGAGTGTCCACACGTGCCTCAAACTTCATTCCAAGTACTATGGCCCCTTTAGGATCATACAGAAGGTGGGACCAGTGGCATACAAACTACTCCTACCTGACCACTGCAAGCTCCACCCCACTTTCCATGAGAGTCAACTCAAGCTACACTTGGGGCCAAGAGCAATACCCAACCCCAACCTACCACTTCTCCATGAAAATGGTTCCATCTTCCTAGAACCAGAGAAGCTGCTGCAGCGCAAGCTTGTTCCAAGAACACAAGGGGACATACAAGTGGCAGTGGTTCGTTGGCTCATTAAATGGACCAACTTGGATGAGAGCGAGGCCACATGGGAAGACGTCGCTTTCATTCAAAAGGTTTTTCCGTAATTCATCCCTGAGGACAGGTCTGATGTTGCGCGGGGGGAGTTGTCAGGACCCAGGGAAGACGAAGCCCGCAGCGTTCGAATTCAAACGGTGGCGCCAAGCAACGACAGCCGTCGATCCATGATCGAACGCCCTCCAGTCGCCCGTACCGGTTCGCGCGTGCCAGTTACTCCTGGAGCCATCGATGATTGATCCGACGGCTACGAGACTCTCCCGCTTCGCTGTAGACGTCCGACAACGGCGCCGAGCGCCGGCCACCTTTCTACCCTCCTTTTTCTCGTTTTTACTGCATTGTAAGGCTATAAAGCCATGGAATTCCAGCTCGTGGAGCTATGCTTTTCTCTAGGGTTTCCCCCTCTTGCGCCGCCAGTGTTCCTGGCCGGCTTAGGCGCCTCTTTCTGTAACCGAATACTTGACAATTCGCCTCTGAAATCACCTCGAAATTGCTCGGTTGCTCTCTAAAAGTGTTCATACGATCGTCGGGTCTGACAAGAACCTGGTTAGGTCATGGCCCAGCTCGATCTCTTTTCTACCATGCTTAGTTCCGCCTCGGATCCGGACGGGGGCTGCCTGATGCATCCATCCCCGACCTCCCCGCCCCCCGAACTGCTGCGTGTCGTCGTGGTGACCGGCACCGCTGCTAACGCTGCCACCCTCCGCCTCGCCTTCGTGCAAGAGGTTAATGACGCCCAACCGCCACGTGATCTCTCCGTCCCTGCGCATCCCCGAACCCCGCCGCACATCGACAAGAGAGAAAGGGGGCCTAGGGCGCTGTGGAGGAGAAGGATCTGGGATGGGAGAGGCGGCAGCGATCGAGAGGTGGTGTTTGAGAGAGGCGGCGGCTTGCGTGTACAAGGAGGAAAGGGAGTTTTTTATACCCAAAGCGTTCCTTCTCACGGACGCCTTTCCCATATGTACATACCCCTGTTTCCAAACAGACGCCTCTCCAAAGTAGAGACGCCTCCTACAGGCGCCTTCTTCTTGTAACCAACATTCCCAAAAGACGGGAATCCTTGTATAAATACCCAGATTGATGATCAATGAAAGTAATAGTTCATTCATTCACTTTCACTCACAACACGTTATCATGCACTAGATTCTACCGAGAGCAATCACCGGAGAGCAATCACCGGAGAAAAGAAGGAAGGAGCGAACAGAGAAAGGTAAGAGCAATGGCAGGCATGAACCTGCACACCTTGATCTTCTCTTTTGCTCGCATTCTTCGCCGCGCGAATCATGGTCCGTTCTTCGCCCGTCGCCGTCGCCTCGGCCGCGGGGCTGGCTCCCGTTGCCACGGCCGCGGGACTGGCTTCCGCCGCAACGGCAACGACATTCGCCACCGCGTTGGACTAGGTGGCCGTCGCCGCCCCTTCGTCTGGAACCGCCGTCACTGCGGCGGCCCTCCCCGTGGCCACCCATGCCAAGCCTTCGCGCCTTGCAGAGGACGCGGTGCTCAGGCCGCCGCCGTGAACGCCCAAGGCCTTCACGCTGCCACGGTGGCACCACCGAGCCCGACCGCTCCTCTGCAACCAGCGTTCCACATACCGCCGATGGACTGGCTTCTCGGCGGGCCGGCGGCTCCGTTCCTGGGCAAGGAGGACGACTTCAACTCCGCCCTGGTTCCACCACCACCGGGGATCTTCCTTGACAACGGTATCAACGACGCCGGTGTGGCCTTCTGCCCGGAGCACGGGTACGGGCCTTGCCCTGCCCGCAGGGGCATCGCCTTCTGCCCAATGCAGGGCTACGGCGCGAGTCCCCCGCAGCCGGCCGCCATCTTCAACCCACCGTCGCCAACGCCGTCCGTCGAACTCGAGGAGGACGAGTTCCCGCCGGGGTTGGGTCCAGACGCGTACATGGACCTCCCGACACCGACGCCGACGCTAAGCGACGAGTACCCGGAGCACTTCATGTTGCCGGGATATGATCCGGTGCCTGCACTTGATTCGCCGCCACCGGTCGAGGAAGCCGGCGCACCCCTCGCTGCCGCGCCATTCGCCTTCGACCTCAACGTCGAGGCCGAGCCCGAGAATGAGGACGACGCTCCCGTTGCTGCTGCGCCATTGGTTTTCGACCTCAACGTCGAGCCCGACGACGAGGAGACTGGCGCTCCCGTCATTGCCGCCCCATCTGCCCTCGACCTCCAAGTCCAGATCAAGCCTGAGGACGAGGAGTCGTTGGATGCGGGCCCAGTCTCACCTCCAGCTCAGGCAACGCAGCCGGCTGTCCCCTCAACGCCGCCACCCGAAGCTCGCCGCCTCCTGCGCCGATTCGCGGCGGCCATGGCTTCCCGCCAGCCCGGCTTCCGTGCTGGCTCATGGGACCCCGCCTCCCTTGGTTTCTCCAACGAGCCAGAGCGCGGCGAGAGTTCCACTGGACGCCGCCCGGCCGAGCGTCGATGAGGCCTTCGTTTGTGTCAGTCACGGTATTGGGGATGAGATAGCAGAACTGTGTGGCTCGTCCTCTCCTTATCCACTCGATCGTGAGGATAGTCCTTTGGCTGGTCTTGATTACGTAGTGGACTTGTGGCTACCAGGAACAGGCCAATATATCTTCTATTTTTAAATAGTTGTAACCTACTATCTATTTTTTCTTTTCATGTAACCATGCCACATCATCAAGTCATGCATTTAGTAATAGCTATTTAGTAATAGCTGTATACATTAGCACTTTAGCAAAGTGATTGACTAACACTAGTACTAGTAATTCTCAGTTTTACGTAAATGTACTTAGTCACTGTGTATATCAATGTTCAGACAATATTATGTCTATAAATCATTATATGTTCAATGTGTTTGCATTTGGCAATCCCTATAACATATATAAATGGTACAATAATTTTTATTATTTTTGCAATTGAGAATTATTTTCTTGCAAAATTAAATATCAACTTACCATCAATTAAGTCCAAAATGCCTAAAAGGCGCAAAGTGACTTAATTTGAATTGAATTGATATGAAAAAAATTGTGAGGTGACTATCACAAAACGAGACGGACTCTTGTAGGAAAAATGACCGTCAAAGAATTTGTAGAGCTTGCGCTCGACGGACATAACTATCCTACATGGGCTATGGATGTTAAAGTTAGTCTTGCATCCCGTGGAGTTGCAGGTGCACTCCAACCACCTGACGAGGCTGGTGTTGCGCAATTAACTGAGCAACAAAAATATGATGCTTTATACATTATAAGGAACCATATTCATCCAGATTTAAAGTCTGAATATTTGATGGAGGAATCTCCAAGCAATATGTGGCAATCACTTAAAACTAGATATGAACAGCAAAAGGCAGTTATACTGCCTGAAGCTAGTCATGAGTGGAGTCATTTAAGACTCTAAGATTTCAAATCCATCGGAGCTTATAATCATGAGGTTCATAAAATTTGTTCTAAGTTGCGGTTTTGTGAGAAGGAGCCTACAGAAGCAGAGAAGATAGAAAAGACTCTATCAACCATGATCACGGCTGACAGGATCCTACAGCAACAATATCGTGCCCGGAATTATACAGTTTATTCCGAACTTATACATGTGCTCCTATAGGCCGAGAAACACGATGAACTTTTGTTAAAGAATAGTCATCAACGTCCAGTTGGGGCTGCTCCTCTCCCTGAAGTACATGCAAATTTTCAGAAAAATATTAAGTTCAATGGTTCTCCCATAGGCCAAAACAAGAACTTTAAGGGCAAGAATACCAAAACAAGAAGAACAAGCCACAAAATTCAGACAAGGGGAAGGGCATAACAAAGAATAAGTTTGATAAAACAAAACTTTGCCAGAAATGTGGATGCTACAAGCATGTCACCAAAAAATGCCGCACCCCAAGATATCTGGTAAACCTCTACCTGCAATCCATGGGACGTAACAAACCTGCCCAAGGAGCAAGATATGAATCCCACTTCAATCTTCAACCTCACAACAACATGGAAGCTGGTTGTTCGCAAGATGTTCAAGGAGCACCAAGTAAGAACAAGGAATTCCATCTACCGCAGGACTCCATGGACACGGAGAATATGATGACACAATACGCCACCGACATGTTCGGAGACTTTGACTAGTCAATTGACACCATTTAGATATTTTATTGGTGTACATCAATTAGATTGTTGTAATAAGAACATATTATTAATATCATTGTTGTAGTAGTCCTTTTCTATATTATGGATATTGTATCAGCACTTTGATCTCAATAAATTTATATGTATTCTATATATCCAATAAAGTATTTTCATTAAACTGAAAATTCCACATTTAAATATATAGATTTCTACGGGAGTTAAATCCAATGAAGGAGGAAATGTGCCTTGTGGACAGTGGCACCACAAACTCTATACTTAGGGAAGTAAAGTATTTCCAAACACTTACAAAGTTGAATGGAGAAATTTTAACAATCGCTGGACGCGATGCGGTAATTGTTGGCACTGGACGTGCCATATTTACCCTCCCTATGGGTACACAAATTGTAACTGAGGATGCTTTATTGTATCCCGATTCAACTCGTACCCTCATAGGTTATAGAGATATCCGTAAAAATGGTTTCCACATCAAAACTCATGAAGACAATAAACAGGAATATCTCCTCTTTACCAAAAATAACGGATATGGCAAACGAATATTTGAGAAAATCCCCTCTTTATCATCAGGATTGTACTACACTTACATAAAACCCGTAGAACACGTTGCGTATAAGGTAATTTTTTAGAATGTAAATGCATTCCAAACTTGGCATGATCGCATTGGTCATCCCGGTATCGGGATGATGAGGAAAATTATCTGCAATTCCAATGGTCATGACTTGAATGAAGCTAAATTCCCACAATCTTCGGATTTTATGTGCACTGCATGTGCTACCGGGAAACTTATTTTAAGACCCTCATATCTTAAAATTCAAGGAGAACCACTCCAATTCCTTGAACGAATTCAAGGCGATATTTGTGGTCATATCCAACCATTATCTGGACCTTTTAGGTATTTCATGGTTCTAATTGACGCATCTACACGATGGTCTCACGTGTGTCTATTATCCACACGAAACCATGCATTTGCCAAAATAACGAGACAAGTAATTAAATTACAAGCTCATTATCCTGAAAATCAAATCAAGTCATTTCGAATGGACAACGCTGCTGAGTTTTCCTCGCGTGCCTTCAATGATTATTGCATGGCCCTAGGAATCGAAGTTCAGCACTCGGTCCCATATGTTCACACACAAAATGGATTGGCAGACTCTCTAATTAAGAGAATTAAGCTCATTGCACGACCCTTGCTAATGAATTGCAACTTACCAACTTCATGTTGGGGTCACGTAGTTTTACACGCTGCTCACTTAATTCAACTGCGACCAACTGCATATCACAACACTTCCCCTCTGCAATTACTACGTGGAAATCTACCAAATATTTCCCATCTGCGTAAATTTGGATGCGCCACATATGTACCCATCTCACCACCGCAGCATACATCCATGGGCCCACATAGGAAATTGGGGTTCTATGTGGGGTACAAATCACCATCGATAATCAAGTACCTTGAACCCCTCACTGGGGATCTATTCACAGCCCGCCACGCTGATTGCATCTTTAATGAGGAACATTTCCCAGCATTAGGGGAGACATCAAGTACCAAAAAGAATGCCCGGAAATCGATTGGAATGCCCAAGGCATTTCCTCCTCTGATCCACGTACTCAAGAAACTGAACTTCAAGTTCGGAAAGTAATTAATTTGCAACATATTGCAAATAACCTGCCAGATTCATTTACTCACTATAAAGGTGTTACAAAATCCTACAATCCTGCCAGAAATGCGCCCAAAAGAGTGGAGGTGCCAACAAAAACCAGTCAACCCCCTGTTCAAAGGAAGAGGGGGAGAAATACGGCCACATAACAGGATTCAGCTTCTCGCAAGCAACAAAGGAAACAGAGGAAGAAACCCTCTGAACCAGTAAATGTAAATCAACCCAGCGTTGATAATCATCAAATGGGTAATGAACACCCAGTGGAAGAACGATCTCCCCAACCCAGCTCAGTTGTGCACTCAATGACTGGGACATCGATAAACCCTGACTCAATCGTATTGGGAAATCACGACCAGTCAACATGGGTAAATGAAATTTCCACTAACTATATGGATTCTGTAGAATTTTACAATCGTAAGTCTACAATTGTCGACATATATTTCTCAACTACAGTTGCAGACGACCTTCTAAATGATCATGATCCAAAGACCATGGCAGAGTGCAAGAAACGCTCCGTCTGGCCTAAATGGAAGGATGCAATCCAAGTTGAATTAGCCTCGCTCAATAAAAGAAAGGTATTCACTCAAGCAATACCTACACCCCCAGAGTTTTACCTGTGGGATTCAAATGGGTTTTCGTCCGTAAGAGGAATGAGAACAATGAGGTGGTGAGATATAAAGCAAGGCTTGTAGCCCAAGGTTTCACGCAGAGACCGGGCATTGATTTCAATGAAACATATTCTCCGGTAATGAGTGGTATTACTTTCCGATATCTAATTTCAATGGCAGTACAAAATCGTCTATCTATGCAGTTGATGGACGTAGTGACCGCTTACCTTTATGGTTCACTTGATTCGAACATATACAACCGACTTAGTGAGTTCTTTTTGGAAAAAGGATACTCTAATAATGATGATTGCCCATGTGTTTTCATAAAAAAATCCGCAACCGGATTTTGCATTACTTCAGTGTATGTTGATGATCTTCACATCATTGGAACCACCGAAGATATTGATGAAGCATGCAATCACTTAAAGACAGAATTTGAAATGAAGGATTTGGGTAAAACCAAATTTTGCTTAGGATTACAACTTGAGCACCTTCCCTCAGGTATTTTGGTTCATCAAACCGCCTATATCCAGAAAATATTGGAGAAATTCAATATGACAAATCCTATCCATCTAAAACCCCTATGGTAGTTCGATCTCTAGACGTAGAGAAAGATCAGTTTAGACCAATGGATGATTGGGTATACCGATGCTGGCTACTTACCAGACCCCCGTAATGCCAGATCACAAACCGGTTTTTGTGTTCCTACATGGTGGGACAGCCATCCCATGGAAGTCTTCTAAACAGACTCTAGTGGCTACATCCACCAATCATTCTGAAATAATCGCATTATATGAGGCATCACACGAATGCGTATGGCTTCATAGAATGATAAACCACATACAACAATCGTGTGGTAAAGGTATTATCGAATCTCCAACCATTATCTACGAAGATAATGCTGCTTGTGTTGCTCAAATGCAAACGGGTTACATAAAGAGCAATATCACTAAGCATATTTCTCCTAAATTATTTCCCCCCATCAATTACAGAAGAAAGGGAAGATAAACATTTTGCAAATCAAATCGTGCGATAATCTTGCTGACCTATTTACAAAATCACTCCTAGCTTCAACATTCAAAAAATATGTTCATGGGATAGGTATGCGACGACTTCGGGATTTGCAAAGATCAGGGGGAGTTTGTCTCTGAAAAATAACCCGTTCAAACATTATATTACACTCTTTTTCCCTTTATGAGTTTACTCACATGGTTCTCATCAAGGTTTTTAATGAGGTAATATCAAAACAAGAATATATGTCATAAATCCTATTTTCCCCATCGGGGTTTTTAACGGAAGTATACAAGACATATTAATTGTCCTCTAAACTTACCAATGAGTTTTATCCTTTCAAGGTTTTCTCATATAAGTTATGAAAGAGACAATGATCATTATATGTTGTATCATTTTCTCCTTACTTTTCCCACTGGGTTTTAAAGGAGTTTTTACAACATGTCAAATACTATTCTCCTCATATTTTTCCCACAGGGTTTTTGGAGGAGTAACTATCAACTTCAAAGATCATCAAGACTACATGGAAGATTCTCAAGATTATGCAAGGGATACAAGATATACAAGACGTAGCTTTGTGCAAGGGGGAGTGTTAGGATTAGATAACAACTGCCTTAGGCAGTTATCTTTAGTGCCCAAAGCGTTCCTTCTCACGGACGCCTTTCCCATATGTACAGACGCCTGTTTCCAAACAGACGCCTCTCCAAAGTAGCGACGCCTCCTACATGCGCCTTCTCCTTGTAACCGACATTCCCAAGAAACGGGAATCCTTGTATAAATACTCAGATTGATGATCAATGAAAGTAACAGTTCATTCATTCACTTTCACTCACAACAATAACAAGGAGGAAAGGGAGTTGCGGGGCCCATGTACCTGGGAAGAGCAAGTTGGACCAACGAGACAAAAATATTTCAACATTGAAAAAATAGCTCATGCCGACGTGGAAACTGCGAGAAGCCGCCCCTTCCGCGTAGGTTAACGGGTTTGATGGACGACGCGGCAGCCCATAGGAGCTCGCCGAAGACCTGCCAGCAAGACGTAACAGCTATGTTCACATTCAGATATTCAGAAGCAAAGAAACTATGTACAACTCTATATCAAGACCAATTCTTTGTCATTCAAAATAACGAGCTTCACTTGTACTCCAATTGAAGGGCTGGGCATTTCAAAGCTCTGTAATATCTTTGACTTTACTATTGCCACTACTACAAAAAATGAGATCCATAGACACTAGCACCCTCGACATAGTTTTATAGAAAAATCCCACCCGGGGTGAGGCACAAAAAATTCGCTCCCGACGGGAGTCTAACTCTGGGCGCCGGGTTCACCACTTTGACCCTTTGCCACCAGGCTACTGGCTATTTCTCAGTTGCCACAACTACCACTCGGTTTCTTATCCTCCTCCCTGCCAAAGACACCCCTGAACTAGCCGAGCTCGCATCCATTCCAGGGGACACGACTGGCTGTGGCATGCCTAGGAAGCCGTTGATGCCCGCCCTCACGACAACCAAGTTGGTGTCGTAACCTCGTCGGTTGGGTGGCAGAGCTGCAAGATATTCTGCAGCGCGACGAGGTCATGGTTGAACATGAGGCTGATGCCCTCGATAAGCGTGAGGACTAGAGGCAACCACCCATGAGCACCGAGTGGCCGATGGCGGCGATGGTGGAGTTCCACGGGTCTTATTTCTAAGGCTGGTTGTAATGGGTAGTATCATATACAAGTATCATGCATATGATACTAGTGTATGATACCACATTGGTGATGCATAGTATCATAGATTAGTATCATAGGGTAGTTCATTTATTGCCATGGAAGACACATAGTAGCACATCATTTAATATGATACGGTATCATGATATGATACTCAACCCTCACTTTGTTCATTTAATTCTATGCCACCTCATCAAAATTGCCTAGTTGGCATGCATGATACTACCTATGGTACTCCCATTACGGGCAGCCTAACATACGAAGACCACGGTGTAGTCGAAGGCGAAGAAGAGGCTGGCCAGCTCCCGACGACGCGCAACACGTTCATGCGCACCTGCTAGGGCCTAGGCCTAGTCGAGGAGGCGCTCGTTATTGGAGGTTACCTGTTCTCGTCTAGATCGATAGGAATGGCATCCCATCTATAGACATTATTGTAAGTCATTTTCCAAGAGAGGCGGGGGTGATGCAGAAAGTGGGGCGTCCGCTTTAACCCACTTCTAAAAAAGCGGTCAGCCCAACGGCAGTTTTGCAGGATTTTTTGTGGGGTGGCACAGCAACCCGAGATATCCCGTCCACCTTGCAACCCTAGATATAGCCCTCCTTAACCATTCAGATTAATTGCTAACCACACTGGAAAAATTCAAGCACACTGCAAAAATAGTCCAGCTGATCATCTTTCGCTTCCTGTGCTTTGTGGCGACCCATTCATAGGTGCTTGCCAACCCCTCGTGTCACCACACTCACCCATTCGCAACCTCTCGCCTTGTCGGCAATATTGTAGCATGGGCATCGGTGGGGGTCCTAGCTTCGACTGCAGGTTTCCTAGGACTGGTTATAGCTCGCGGTGATGGTGGTTGCAACATCCCCATCGTCATCGCCCCCAGGTCATCGCTGTCATTGGCTTGCATCACCATGACCGAGCAAAAGCAAAAACATGCAACAAAATTCCAAAAATGTCAATAGCAACGCAAAAAATCATCGGTTCCAGCAAAATAGATCACTTGTTCCAGCAAAAAAATATGTTGATGCCCCACGATTAATGCTTATAGCAAGATGACATGATCTAGACAAAGTAAGAAAAACCATATGTACAGACTTCGTCATTTTATCCTTAGTAATAACAATACAAATATGTGTCTGATGACTCACATGTATAGGGGATCAATCGTAGTCCTTTCGACAAGTAAGAGTGTCAAACCCAACGAGGAGCAGAAGGAAATGATAAGCGGTTCTCAGCAACGTATTCTCTGCAAGTCTTGTAAGTAACAGATATGGATAGTTTTGTAGCAACATAATTCGTAACATGTGACAAATAACAACAGTAGCAAATGTGAACAAGGTAGCCCAATCCTTTTTGTAGCAAAGGACATGCCTAAAAGTATTCTTATATAAAGCAAGCGCTCCCGAGGACACATGGGAATTTCTGTCTAGTCAAGTTGATCATATTGAGTTGATTCACATTCGCTACTTTGGTAATTTGATATGTGGGTGGATCGATGCTAAGGTGTTGTTATTACTTGAACAAACAAACAACTTATGATTACTCTCTCTTGCAAGAATCCGCAACTACGAAAGAAGAATTAAGATAAATGTAACCATGGCATTAAACGTGTGGATCCAAATCAGCCCCTCATGAAGCAATACATAAACTGGGGTTTTAAGCTTCTATCACTCTGGCAACCCATCATCTACTTGTTACTCCACAATGAATTCCCTTAGGACCATAACATGGTGAAGTTTCATGTAGCACATGACACCACTAAGAGAAGTAGTAATATACAAATCATCAAAATATCAAACGAATACCAACTTCATATGATTAATTGTAACAAGACTTCTCCCATGTCCCGAGGAACAATAGTTACTACTCACACCTCATCAATATGTTCAAGATTAGAGGTGTAATAATAATAATTACGGATCTGAACATAATATCTTCCACCAAGTAATCCAACAAGTATCAACTAAAAGATGTAATCAACACAGCTACTAACCCACATGTACCAATCTGAGGTTTTGAGACAAAGATTGAATACATGAGATAAACTAGGGTTGGAGATGAGATGGTGCTGGTGAAGATGTTGTTGCATTCATCATCACATCATGCGCATCACTTCATTTCATAGGGACTCAGTTGCCGTAATGTTTCAAAACTTGCATCCGTTATTAGTTACCGGTTCTCTCCGTTTTTGTCGTTGGCCGTTTCGAGACCAACCACACATGCACGCGGCCGCGCCATTGATAAATATTGTTTCCTAAAAGTGTGTATAATTTTTCTTTGGTTTTGTTTGAAAGTTGGTGCACGCTCTTATCTTAATGTAGGTAGGCCGCCGACCAAATTTCATCGCAATCGGAGGTCGTTGGATACCCCAACGGATAAACTCATAGCGGCAATATAGCCGGTTTAATCGTCGGATGTTTTCGGTGTGAAAAACCCTGTCACGGGCTGCCAAACCTCCCTCTCATCTCAACCTAGCCCATCTTCTTCACAGCCGAACACCACCCACCAAAACCACATCTCCGACAAGACCGTCCGATCGCGATCAGAGGATCAAAGAACATCTGCAAAACCTCTAACCCTAGCCCCTGCTATATATAAATGACCTCCCCATGCCATTTTTGGCATCTCCCTCTCCTAACTCGGGATCCATGCCACCCAACCACCATCGCTGCTGCCTAGTGGCACCTCCACATGCTCCGGTCGCCTCCCACATTGAGCGGGCCCGCCAGGCCCAAATCTCGCCTGCCACGGGCATGAATCCTAGTCGTTACCGCCCTCCCCTATTTGAATCAGGGGGAGACGAGTTCCTCTCCTCTGCCTCCAGTCCTGCCGCTAGAACACTCCGCCTCTTACCGTAGTTTGCCGAAGCAGCCTCATCGAAGCTTGCCTCGCGACGCCCCACAGCCGTTGTCGACGCGTGCTGCCATGGTTGCGCCCATTGTCGCTCAACCCCGCGCTACGCCTCCTCGCCGCCCTCAGCTGCCTCTAATGTGCCGCCGTCAGCCGTCTTCGTCGCTCGCTACCAGATATGGCCGGCCCCGCCTCGAACCGGTGCTACGCCTCGCCCGCTCGGTATCGTGCTCGCGTTGACCCGCTCCTGGGCCAACACCCGCTCGTGGGTCCCAAGCCAAGCCGGCCCAGCTCCGGTCGTCCAATGCTCTATCTCACGTCGCGGCCAGATCCGCGGGCCCAAGTCACACAAAGCCCAGATCCAGCAGGACCATCCAGCCTGCCTAGCCCCTTCACCGAGCGGGCTAAGCCCACCAAGGTGAGCGCCAGCCCGGCTAAACCTCGCCCGAGGCGTATTATAGTACTTGTGCTCATAGATTCGGCCCGCTTGTGTTTTTTCTCTGTTCCACAAATTTATCAATTAACCTAGGACATTGCATATTTCGTAAAATAGGCATCATTTTAAATTGTTCATAATTAAATAACCTTGCACAAGATTAAAAAGTTTTATATATGTAAAATATGTAAAATTTTGTGTAGATTAATAATTACCAACTTTCATCCATGTTAAAAATATTTAAATGTTGCTTGCACGAAATTTGCATAATTTCCATAATCTAGCATAATTGTTGTGTCATTTTTCCCATGGTAAATACCCACATGTTATATATGATTTTGTGGTAGAAAAATCCAATGAAATTAACTATTGAAAGGATCAATATGGTTGACTAGAGGGGGATGAATAGGCAACTACCAAATTTTAATCTTTTCTTTTAATAAATTAAGATTAGCAAGAAATAGGTTGTCTGGATATGCAACTAAGTGAGCAACCTATATGATTCTAACGACGATAATAGTAAGCAAGAAGTAAATACAAGTAAAGGTAAGAAATAACAACAAGTGGAAATGATGAAGACAAGGATGTGTTTCCGAAGTCCCTTCCCTTAGGTGTGAAGTCCGTCTCCGTTGGAGCGGTCTGGAGGCACAATTCTCCCCAAGATGCCACTAAGGCCACCGTATTCTCCTCACGCGCTCACACGATGTGAGGTGTCGTGATTCACTAAGTGGTGCCCTTGAAGGCGGCAACCGGACCTTTACAAACAAGGTTGGGGCTCTCTCCACAACTTAATTGGAGGCTCCCAAAAAAACCCCGAAGCATCACCACAATGGAATATGGCTTCGAGGTGACCTCTTCCATCTAGGGTGCACAAACACCCAAGATTAAAAATCCACACAAGAAACTTTGGGGGAATCAATTTTACTTTGGTGGAAGTGTAGATCTACATCCCCTCCTTCAATCCCTAGCAAGACAGCAAGTTTGTGTAGCTAGGGAGAAAGATCGGGCAAGAGAGCTTGGAGTGCATCAATGGTGGAGAGAGAGAGGTAAGAGATAAGAGAAAGGTGGAAGAACCCCCCTTTATATAGCCCCCCCCACTTTCTAAGCATTACAACCATTTTTACATGGTAGCGGTTCAATTGGTGCCCGGGCGGTACAACCGGGCTGCATGAAATAGCGGTACAACCGCCCAGCCAGCGCCCAACCATCGGACCAAAACAGAACCTTAGCCGGTGGTTCCACACACCACGGTTGTTGGGCACGGCTAAGTCCCAAGCGATACTGTGACAGCCCAAGTTTGCCTTGCTTGCCATTGCATTTCATGCATGCATTCAAATTGCATTGAATCTGGAAATGGAAGTGATCAAGCCAAATGAGTTGAAATTGACAAAAAGTCAATAAAAATATTACCTTAAAAGGAACGAGAAAAATGTTCCAAATAATTGGGAAAATAGTGACAGGGAATAAATTTGTCAAACCAAATTTCTAAGTCACAGGAACATTTTGAAAAGGATTTTTGATTTAATTAAATAACTGTTTGGAATGAAGTTATTTTGTTTTCTTTTAAAATAAAGGTTTCAAAAATGTTGAAACTATTTTGTGGCATTGATTATTTTTATTACTGTCACATAATACTATTTTAGGGTTTTATAAAATGATTAAATGTTTTATTAAAATCCTAAATCTAAATGCGAGAAAGAAAATAAAACAAAAATAAGGAAAAGAGAGAGAGAGCTATCCTGTGCTCACCTACTGGCCCAGCCCACCAGGGGCACCCCTGTCTTCTACCTCTTGCCAGAAGGCACAGGAGAAGCAGGGGAGGGCGAGCTCGTGAGAGCGCCACGCCTCCTGCCTTCCTGGCCTCCCCGCCGACCTGGTGGCTAGGATAGGCTCGGAGAGCCGTCCCGTTTTCCTCCCCCTCCTCTCCATTTCTCTCCCTCTCCTCTGCCTTGCTCTCTCTTTCTTCTGCCGCCATTGGTGAGCTCGAGCTCGAGCTCATCACCGTGCCTCCGGCCCCTGCTAGTCCTATCCGAGTAGCTCATTCCCTCCGCCATAATGTGCTACACCTCCCCGTCGAGAGAATCGAGCCGCAGCCCCTGTGGCGCTGCCATCGTCACCGTCTTCATCTCCGGTCACCGAGATCTGCCGCCGTCGATCTGCTGCCACCGGGCTTCTCCGACCTCCCCGATGCCAAAAATGGAACCCCCGGGAGCCACTGGTTCTTTCCCCTCTCTTTCCCCTGGTTCTCCCGCACTGTAGCCCCGTTCCCCACCAAGGCTGAGAGCTCCTCGCCGCCGTCCATGTCGTCGCCGTCGCTGTGGTGCCTCTTCCACGCGCTCGAGCTGGGGATCGAGCTCCTGGAGCCGCCAGGAACGTGATGAGCCCATCAGCTGCCCTCCCCGTGCCCTGCAGCCCTCACCCGCGAAAGGCCGAGCTTCGGCCGCCGCTTCGGCTCGTCGCCGGCACTCTCTCCGGCGACCCTAGCTTCTCCTGATGCCCCTGCGAGATCGGCTGCTTCGCCAGCTCTCTGTAGCCGTAAACCGCGTGCAAAATGGGCCTCTGTAGTGCCGTTTAGCTTATCTCCGGCGAGCCTCCGCCGCGTCCGTGGTCGCCGCCGACCAGGTTCCGGTAGCCCCCTTCGTGATCAGCCTAACTACCCACTAACCACCACCCCTAGCCGCTGACAGAGGGCCCCACTGGTGAGTCAAACCTCACTTAGTGCGGGTCAGCGCGGGATTAGCACCTGGGTCACTGACCAGTGGACCCCACTGGTCAGGTTTGACCTGGCCCAGGCGTAGTTGACTGCTGACGCAATGCTGATGCAGTGCTGACGCAGTAATTGATTTCCTATTATAAAATAATCCAGGAAATTTCTAAAACTTGTAAAAATCATAGAAATTAAAATATAACTCGGATGAAAATAATTTATATACGAAAAAGTATCAGAAAAATCCAAGGAATCTGATTATGGCATTTTCATGCATGTTTGAAAAAGTTAACATCACCAAATAGGCAAAATGGTGAATAGGATAAATTTCATAATTAGTTTGGAGATGGAATTTGATACTTATTTGAATTCCACTTCAATTGTTATGACCAAACATTGGTCAATGCAAATCAGTACCTCAAAATACTAATTCCATACATGTTGGAACAATTTCTTATGAGCTTCAGGTCGAATCAATTAAAAGGGTATCCGGAAAAATAACCGGCTTGAAGTGATGTTTGGATCCTAATTCAAACCAACTTCAACTTAAGAAATGATAGCCACATTAGCCCTGCCACCTTTCATTTCATGTCTTGAGCATGCATCATAGTGTTGCATTTCCGTGAAGTAATTGTTGTTCTTTCTTGTTTTTCGGTGTTGTTCCCCCTCGCTAAACGATGTTTCCGACGATATGATCGTTGACATTGATGAAGACTCATTGCTATCTTCAGACGTGTCAGGCAAGCAAAACCCCTTGAGCATATTGAAATAAACCCAATCCCTCGCTCCTGCTCTCTTTTATTGCATTAGGACAAACACGATTCAACTGTACATGTTATCGGTAGTTGAACCCATTCCTTTGCATGACCTGATTTTGTCACAGTAAATAGTTGAAACCATTTAGCATGAGTAGCAACTGCTTGAGCCTTGATGTGCTTACTTATCCATGCTTGTTTACAATGCCTGCTATGCTTAGAGTCGTGTCGGGTCTGATCCGTCTGGATGATGAATCGGAATGGTGGTGTTCATGTCCTATAGTGTGAGAGTAAAGGTGTGAATCCGATTTGGTAAAGGTAGCGATGAGAGGCCATGTAGGAGTACATGGCGGGTTGTCTCATTGGGACCGTCCTTAAGAACTGAGTTCTGTGTATGTTATCCAAGACAAGATACTACCATGCATTGGGCCCTGAAATATGACCCCGCTCGGCTTATTAATTGCCTAGATCTCCGTCCAGGAGTTGCAATTAGCTTCTGGTGTTTGTAGGAAAAGTGTTGGCGGCCGTGTTTAGCTTTGCCCGACGGGGTAGGCTTCACTACGGTAGATACACAGTGGCACGGTGTACCAAGTGGCACCCGGATGGTGGGCTTGGGAACCCTGCGCGCATCGTTTGGGGCCGTAGAGGAAACCTCGACCGGACTTCCTTGCGGGTTCAGTCTCAAATAGGCGATAAACCTGGACTAGGGTCTTGTGTGGTTAACGGTCGTGGCCGACACCCACGCCAGTGCTTCCGCTTGAAGGTTGCCGAGATGCATGACGTGCATATGGTGCTAAGTGGTGGGAGCATGTGTGAATAAGTATACCCCTGCAGGGTGATTCAATCTGTTCGAATAGTCGCGTCCTCGGATATGGACTACTTGGAAACATTACGTGGTACATAGACAACTTAAATGGATACTCTAAAACATGCAAGATAAGTGTGAGTGCTATGGAAGGCTTTCTCGTAGGGAGACGAGAGTGGATCCATAGTGGTGTATTCAATTGGTGAATATGTGGACTCATGTGTGCTACCCCACCTCAAAGAAAGAACTTGTAGTCGTAGTACAGGTTAGCCAAGAGTCAAAGCTGGCTTGCTGCAATCAAACCCCACAATCCTTTCATTGAAACATGATGCATATGTAGATAGTTCTGATGTAAGACTTGCTGAGTACCTTTGTACTCACGGTTGCTTTATTTATATTTTTGCAGAGAAGACTTAGACTCATTAAAAGGTTCTACGCAATGTGTTCGATGTTGACCGGAATAGCTTGGGGATCCCAGACAGAGGTCTGGATCCCTTGGTAGGGTCGTAGTAGCTTTTCAAGCTCTTCCAGCCACTTTTAGTAGATGTCTGTACCCAGACATGATTTGCTTCCGCTTGTGGTTTGTATGACTTGAGTGTCGGGTCACGAGACCCCTGTTTGTAATATCACACTATGTTGATTCTTATGAGTCTTTAATAAATGCTTGAGTCATAGAGTTATGTTGTGATGCGATGTTGTATCTACACATATCGTGCATAATGTGTGTATGTTTGAAATGCATTATATGTGTGGGATTCGACACCTAGTTGTGTGCCTTTAGTAGTACTCTTTACACGGAAATGCCTCTTTGTGCTTCTATCGAGCCTGGTAGCTTGCTACTGCTCTAGACACATTGATTTACCGGCGTGTATCCTTCTTTGCTGCTGTGTCTGTCCCCTCGGGGAAATGTCACGCAGTGTAATGGAGTCCTTGTAGCTTGCTATGACTCGTCTACACACGCTGATGACCGACACCTGCTTTGTTGGGTTATGTATGCCTGTCCCTGTACGGATGTACCGCTTGGGTTTATAACTAGTCATGTCGACCCGGGTTCTTTATCATTTGAACGCTAGCAACATATTCATATATGTGATCCAAAAGACGCAAACGGTCCCGACCAAGGTAAGGTGGCAGCCGTGGAGTTTACCGTGCGTGAGGCCGCAAAGTGATGTGATGTGTTACAAGCTGGGTTCTTATGACTTAGGATCGGGTTCCCGACAGCTTTGGTATCAGAGCTTGACTGCCTGTAGGATAACCAACCCAAACTGGTCGATGTTGTGTCTAGCAACTCTTTAGTTATATAAGGGAATTGTTTATGGAAGGGAACGTAAGGCTCTTTTTACTCCTTTCCTTGTGTCATTCTTATTCTGAGTCAACCTCTTCGTTATTCTACGGGGTTTAAGAATTAGGCTTTCTCATCTATTCATTAGGATGACGAGTTACTATGTTGGAGACTTATAGAGAAGTTGTTGTCTTCCTAGATCAGTGTCTACATAAGAACTCAATTGTTATGTTGTTAGTTTTCTTACAGGTTGCCTCATATTTCATGCCCGTACAGCCGTTATGCTGTCCGAGTTTTCCAAAGTTCCCAAATAGTCTGATGCGAATGCAAATTCCTTCCTTTTTTCCCAATGTCTCTTGGCCGGACAAAGCACACTAATAATTGTGTTGAGGTACTTTATTACCTCGATGTTTTGTTGAAGTATTAGGAAAAAATGTTACTCCGAAAACTACCCAATAGTCCAGATGTGTGGTATGTCTTCCAGTGTGATAGTTCTGACCATCATTTTCGAAAAAACATCTCGTGATGTTAAATAGCTTGTAGGTACTCTATTTCTGGGTCTTTGAATCCAATGATCATTCTGCTTATCTCTGTTGAATGTGTTCCTAGTTCCTCTAGAATGATTAGTAACCTTGTTGTAATCCTCAAGGTGCGTGGTATATCATTCTTCCAATACCATGGACCATCTCTGTCAAAAGTTCTTCGTGAACTAAATATCGTAATAAGAGTGCTCGTGATGAGTTCTCCACTCCATATTGTGATTCTGCCTACTCCGCTCTTCTGCATGGGTTATCTGGAAGAATTATGTTGAACTCTTTCGACATTCTAATCCATGCATCCATAACTCAAGAAATCATGTGCTTTTGAGTTGCCCCTCCTTAGTTGGATTCTGACCTTCATCTATGAGAGGATAGTTAAGAGTAGTTGTGCATCCATGTCATCGATGCCTATTATTCTTTTAGTCTATCAAGTTGTTCTATTCTCGAATGACTGAGAGAAGCAAACTCCAGTACTTTATCCATTTCTTGGATTGGGTCAAAGTAGTTGTATTCCGCAGATCGAAATGCTAAACCAGCTTTTGTTCTGTTCTATCTTGGAGTATTACCCTCTTTTTGTCAAGAGTGTTATGAGAATTGCACCATCTCTTATGAGCTCTTGATGTAGCGATACTTCTCGCTATCATTGTTCATCCCTCGGTTTTCGTGTTGGTTGTAACCGGAATATCGACAAGTGAACCATGATGTGTGAAATCAATACTCCTAGCAATGATATTGCTTGGTAGCTAATGGACAATAATTTCACCCTTATGGTGATGGTGATTGAATCGTCATCCTAAGATTGAGTGTGCTACCTAGTCCATGTTTCATGGTGCACTTTTCGATCGATGGGTTAGGATTGTGTCAATCCCTCGCTCTATTGATCACATCATCTTGCCCTGAAAAGCAAGATTGTTCCCGAGCTTAATAATATATCGGTGGATAGTGATTTTTCGAATATCTTCTCGGAAATATTACTAGGTTGTTTCCTGACTGTTATGATAGAGCTCGTGATCAAGTTGGTTTCTTTATATGCCATCTTCTCCAAGAATCCGTGTTGGATACCCCGAGGTAGTTGGTTAAGCTAAACAACAACTTGGAGAGTTGGAAGATTAAAGCTTTGACTAAACTTAGCTCATTTAAAAAGGATATTTCTCCTGTTGTGTGGGTGTGAAGAAAGATGATATTTTCATCGGTTGATTCGTGTGATCAATTGTTGCATATATTACCTTGTTCAATTTTGATTTGAGTATGGGCTATTGTCAAATCAAACTCAGAGCCAAAGATTTTCGTAGCAGTGTCCTACTCAGGGTTTTCCTTGAGCCTACACCATTATATTCTTTGGTCTGACCAATGCTATTATCTTGCTCACATAGTTGTGGAAATCCATTTATATGGGTATCTTGATGAATTGTTGTTGAGCCCATCGGCAACATTTTAATTTGTTCCATGATCTGTGTTGGACATCAAGCTAGTGTTGGAAACTTTTAAGACATTGTCTTCATGTCAATTCATGAAGTATATGTTAGATGTAAGAAGTGACTTCCTCTAATTCATGTGCATTGGTGCAAGTTGCTGCCACGAATTTGGGAAGGTCGTTTTGTTATCTTCAGAATCATCCCAAATCAGTCATGCATGTGCGAAGTATGCTGTGGTTTGATAGCTTTGCAACCTCTCTCTCCATATGTATTTCCTAGCACACCAAGCCACTGATTGATTTGTTCAAGGAAAAGAAGTTAAGTGCCATTCCTGAAGGTACCAGACGGACTTGCACATGGCTTCGTTATCCGCAATGATGGTTCCCATCCAGAACTCGGTAGTGTTTTGTTGTAAGACTTTTCATGTGTTCATAGTTGTCTTGGGCAGTGTGTTCGCGTGGGTCTTGCGATCCAGCTCATGTTTTGGAGTTGTCTTCCGCAGTTCATTTCCTGAGAATCTCGCAACGTTATCTCGTCGATTTGTGTTGCAAACTTTCTTTTTGGACATGCTGAGTCTGAAGCATCGTGTCACCAACCGGAGCTGAATCTCAGGCAGTTATAATGGTTGGAATTTTCCCCAAAAATTATAATATTGGTCTCTATGTAACCCGGAAAGTGATGTAATGGCTAACACATCTAGCCGGAAGACTTGATATTATAATATCTTGTATCAGCAATCTTAGCCATCTCCCCGTGAGGTTTTGTATGACTTATTTTGGAAGTTGTTCCTCATGGACTTCCTTTGATGCCCGAATTCCGACCTATATTTGATGTGCTAGATATAAAGCATGACTGATAATTGGGTTGTGCTAGTACATCAAGGAGAACATTAGAAGCGGAGTGCTAAATGTTTCTCGGTCGATCAACCAGATTTCATTCCCTTGGCACAACTAAGGTGAAATCTGAGGAAGTGTTGTCTTCCTTTGCATCTGCATCCTCCATCACTGTTCATCATGGTAGTATGTTGTGTCACCAGGATCCTTGGCACGGATGTTGGTAAACCTTGATGAATATGGAAATGCTCAAGTTCTTGAGAGCACGCTCAGACACTAGGTTATATCCTTGGTAATAATTGGAATGTGCCTTCCGTTCGCTGAGTTGTTCTATAACCCTAGTTTCTTTCCAACCTGAGTATGCCATTCTTTCAAATTCCTTCAAACAATCATTTGTGAATTGCCTTACTTTGGTATGAAGAGTTTCAATGATCTTAGGATCAAAAGTAATTCTTTTTGCCACTTAAGGGGAATAACTCTAAGAGTCACCTTCCTAAGGTGCCCCGTTGTGGTATGAAGGGCAACTTAATCCTCGCTACTTTGAAACCTCGTCCCCATCTATTTTAAGCGTGGAATTGTTGCCTACCAATTGAACCTTCGTCATATGCCTCATTTTCTCATCCGTGTTATGTGTTTTGTGTCTCAGCTCAAGGGACGTTCCTACGTCTCATTCTACGAGTTGATCTTGAGTTGCCCGATCTTCGAGGAGATCGAATCTTATGTCGTCTCTCTGTTCTTTTGTCGTCAAGCTAGATGAAGACCTCAAGAACAAAGATGTCAAGATCAACATGGTGCGACGAATCAACGTCCTCGAGAGGAGCAAATGGGTCATGAAGGTTGTGATAGTATAGTGTCCCCTCTTCCTCTTTCCGACTACGCTTGAATCTCGGGACGAGATTCTTGTTTAGTAGGGGTGAGTTGTCACAGCCCAAGTTTGCCTTGCTTGCCATTGCATTTCACGCATGCATTCAAATTGCATTGAATCTGGAAATGGAAGTGATCAAGCCAAATGAGTTGAAATTGACAAAAAGGCAATAAAAATATTACCTTAAAAGGAACCAGAAAAATGTTCCAAATAATTGGGAAAATAGTGACAGGGAATAAATTTGTCAAACCAAATTTGTAAGTCACAGGAACATTTTGAAAAGGATTTTTGATTAGATTAAATAACTGTTTGGAATGAAGTTATTTTGTTTTCTTTTAAAATAAAAGTTTCAAAAATGTTGAAACTATTTTGTGGCATTGATTATTTTGATTACTGTCACATAATACTATTTTAGGGTTTTATAAAATGATTAAATGTTTTATTAAAATACTATATCTAAATGCCAGAAAGAAAATAAAACGAAAATAAGGAAAAGAGAGAGAGAGCTATCCTGTGCTCACCTGCTGGCCCAGCCCACCAGGGGCACCCCTGTCTTCTACCTCTTGCGAGAAGGCAGAGGAGAAGCAGGGGACGGCGAGCTCGTGAGAGCGCCAGGCCTCCTGCCTGCCTGGCCTCCCCGCCGACCTGGTGGCTAGGATAGGCTCGGGAGAGCCATCCCATTTCCTCCCCCTCCTCTCCATTTCTCTCCCTCTCCTCTGCCCTGCTCTCTCTTTCTTCTGCCGCCATTGGTGAGCTCGAGCTCGAGCTCACCACCGTGCCTCCGGCCCGTGCTAGTCCTATCCGAGCAGCTCATTCCCTCCGCCATAACGTGCTGCACCTCCCCGTCGAGAGAATCGAGCCGGAGCCCCCGTGGCGCTGCCATCGTCATCGTCTTCATCTCCGGTCACCGAGATCCGCCGCCGTCGATCTGCTGCCACCGGGCTTCTCCGACCTCCCCGATGCCAAAAATGGAACCCCCGGGAGCCACTGGTTCTTTCCCCTGGTTCTCCCGCACTGTAGCCCCGTTCCCCACCAAGGCTGAGAGCTCCTCGCCGCCGTCCATGTCGTCGCCGTCGCTGTGGTGCCTCTTCCACGCGCTCAAGCTGGGGATCGAGCTCCTGGAGCCGCCAGGAACGTGATGAGCCCATCAGCTGCCCTCCCCGTGCCCTGCAGCCCTCACCCGCGAAAGGCCGAGCTTCGGCCGCCGCTTCGGCTCGTCGCCGGCACTCTCTCCGGCGACCCTAGCTTCTCCTGATGCCCCTGCGAGATCGGCTGCTTCGCCAGCTCTCTGTAGCCGTAAACCGCGTGCAAAATGGGCCTCTATAGCGCCGTTTAGCTTATCTCCGGCGAGCCTCCGCCGCGCCCGTGGTCGCCACCGGCCAGGTTCCGGTAGCCCCCTTCGTGATCAGCCTAACTACCCACTAACCACCACCCCTAGCCGCTGACAGAGGGCCCCACTGGTGAGTCAAACCTCACTTAGTGCGGGTCAGCGCGGGATTAGCACCTGGGTCACTGACCAGTGGACCCCACTGGTCAGGTTTGACCTGGCCCAGGCGTAGTTGACTGCTGACGCAATGCTGATGCAGTGCTGACGCAATAATTGATTTCCTATTATAAAATAATCCAGGAAATTTCTAAAACTTGTAAAAATCATAGAAATTAAAATATAACTCGGATGAAAATAATTTATATACGAAAAAGTATCAGAAAAATCCAAGGAATCTGATTATGGCATTTTCATGCATGTTTGAAAAAGTTAACATCACCAAATAGGAAAAATGGTGAATAGGATAAATTTCATAATTAGTTTGGAGATGGAATTTGATACTTATTTGAATTCCACTTCAATTGTTATGACCAAACATTGGTCAATGCAAATCAGTACCTCAAAATACTAATTCCATACATGTTGGAACAATTTCTTATGAGCTTCAGGTCGAATCAATTAAAAGGGTATTCGGAAAAATAACCGGCTTGAAGTGATGTTTGGATCCTAATTCAAACCAACTTCAACTTAAGAAATGATAGCCACATTAGCCCTGCCACCTTTCATTTCATGTCTTGAGCATGCATCATAGTGTTGCATTTCCGTGAAGTAATTGTTGTTCTTTCTTGTTTGTCGGTGTTGTTCCCCCTCGCTAAACGATGTTTCCGACGATATGATCGTTGACATTGATGAAGACTCATTGCTATCTTCAGACGTGTCAGGCAAGCAAACCCCCTTGAGCATATTGAAATAAACCCACTCCCTCGCTCCTGCTCTCTTTTACTGCATTAGGACAAACACGATTCAACTGTACATGTTATCGGTAGTTGAACCCATTCCTTTGCATGACCTGATTTTGTCACAGTAAATAGTTGAAACCATTTAGCATGAGTAGCAACTGCTTGAGCCTTGATGTGCTTACTCATCCATGCTTGTTTACAATGCCTGCTATGCTTAGAGTCGTGTCGGGTCTGATCCGTCTGGATGATGAATCGGAATGGTGGTGTTCATGTCCAACAGTGTGAGAGTAAAGGTGTGAATCCGATTTGGTAAAGGTAGCGATGAGAGGACATGTAGGAGTACATGGCGGTTTGTCTCATTGGGACCGTCCTTAAGAACTGAGTTCTGTGTATGTTATCCAAGACAAGATACTACCATGCATTGGGCCCTGAAGTATGACCCAGCTCGGCTTATTAATTGCCTAGATCTCTGTCCAGGAGTTGCAATTAGTTTCTGGTGTTTGTAGGAAAAGTGTTGGCGGCCGTGTTTAGCTCTGCCCGATGGGGTAGGCTTCACTACGGTAGATACACAGTGGCACGGTGTACCAAGTGGCACCCGGATGGTGGACTTGGGAACCCTGCGCGCATCGTTTGGGGCCGTATAGGAAACCTCGTCCGGACTTCCTTGCGGGTTCAGTCTCAAATAGGCGATAAACCTGGACTAGGGTCTTGTGTGGTTAACGGTCGTGGCCGACACCCACACCAGTGCTTCCGCTTGAAGGTTGCCGAGATGCATGACGTGCATATGGTGCTAAGTGGTGGGAGCATGTGTGAAGAAGTATACCCCTGCAGGGTGATTCAATCTGTTCGAATAGCCGCGTCCTCGGATATGAACTACTTGGAAACATTACGTGGTACATAGACAACTTAAATATATACTCTAAAACATGCAAGATAAGTGTGAGTGCTATGGAAGGCTTTCTCGTAGGGAGACGAGAGTGGATCCATAGTGGTGTATTGAATTGGTGAATATGTGGACTCGTGTGCGCTATCCCACCTCAAAGAAAGAACTTGTAGTCGTAGTACAGGTTAGCCAAGAGTCAAAGCTGTCTTGCTGCAATCAAACCCCACAATCCTTTCATTGAAACATGATGGATATGTAGATAGTTCTGATGTAAGACTTGCCGAGTACCTTTGTACTCACAGTTGCTTTATTTATGTTTTTGCAGAGAAGACTTAGACTCATTAAAAGGTTCTACGGGATGTGTTCGATGTTGACCGGAATAGCTTGGGGATCCCAGAAAGAGGTCTGGCTCCTTTGGTAGGGTCGTAGTAGCTTTTCAGGCTCTTCCAGCCACTTTTAGTAGATGTCTGTACCCAGACATGATTTGCTTCCGCTTGTGGTTTGTATGACTTGAGTGTCGGGTCACGAGACCCCTGTTTGTAATATCACACTATGTTGATTCTTATGAGTCTTTAATAAATGCTTGAGTCATAGAGTTATGTTGTGATGCCATGTTGTATCTACACATATCGTGCATAATGTGCCTATGTTTGAAATGCATTATATGTATGGGATTCGACACCTAGTTGTGTGCCTTTAGTAGTACTCTTTATAGGGAAATGCCTCTTTGTGCTTCTATCGAGCCTGGTAGCTTGCTACTGCTCTAGACACATTGATTGACCGGCGTGTATCCTTCTTTGTTGCCGTGTCTGTCCCCTCGGGGAAATGTCACGCGGTGTAATGGAGTCCTTGTAGCTTGCTACGACTCGTCTACACACGTTGATGACCGACACCTGCTTTGCCGGGTTATGTATGCCTATCCCTGTACGGATGTACCGCTTGGGTTTATAACTAGTCATGTCGACCCGGGTTCTTTGTCATTTGAACGCTAGCAACATATTCATATACGTGAGCCAAAAGACGCAAACGATCCCGGCCAAGGTAAGGTGGCAGCGGTGGAGTTTACCGTGCGTGAGGCCGCAAAGTGATGTGATGTGTTCAAGCTGGGTTCTTATGACTTAGGATCGGGGCCCCGACAGATACAACCGCCTGGAACACTTGTAGTACCAGGCCATACTAATATAGTGGTACAACCGGGCCACTACGCCCAACAACCGCAGCACAACAAAACCGTGTCTGGCCGTGACCCAGTGGTGGGCCGGTTGAACCGTCCAAGGTGTGGGCGGTACAACCGCCCGAGGCATCGGTACAACCGGCCAGCTTGGAGGGAAAGGGGGGCTCTCTCTTTGATGTGATGGAATGAGATGGGTGCAAAAGAATTGTGAGTGAGAATTGATTCACCCAAGACCTTCCAATGTGGATTCCCTCCTAATAGTACGGGACCCCTACGACCAAAGAGAATAAACACGTAGAGAACACCATCTTCGATCTTGTTCATTTGGAGGGAATACCTAACCGGCTTGTGTCTCACACATGATACGTGAACAACATGAGACCCATGTAGATAACATAGTGAGTTATCATCATCACCAAAACACTTAAGTTAGGAGAATGACCTTACAACTATGCTATTAATTTTGTCATTTGAACAAGTTTGTGTGCATGCTATTTTGTTGTGATGCCCTTTTGTATTTTGTGTGATTTAATCCATGCAATTAAATTAAACAAACTTAATATTAAAAATCTTTAGAATTTTTTGCACCTTCACAATATCCAACTTTCATGCATGTGGAGAATATTAAACTTGTTAGTAGGTTTCCTATGCCATATATGTCATGCTTTGCTTTAGTTTTCATCATGTGAACGTGCTAAGATGATGTTGTTGTTTGGTAGAGTCAAATATTTCTAACTGTTAGAAACAGATTATTTCAGAATGCCATGTCGTAGGGATGCTAGATATGCATGTGTCTATATTTAGACCCTGCTAGTGTGGAATGAAATAAAGTGCATCCTGCCCACTACCATGCGGTAAATTTTCATGCCATTATATGCCTTGTAGAATGTGTTTTTCTTGCTGCAAATATGCATTTATGATAAAAACTGCATTGTTAAAAGTGATAATTTCGGGATGTCTGAAACTGTATTAACCTAGCCGTTTTTGAGCTCATTTACATGTGATCCATGCTTCTATTCAATTTGCCATTAGGGATGATTTTTGTGCATCTTGTAAACTACCGCCAAAATATATTATTTGTGCATTTTAGAATCATATAGGTGGCTATTTTGGTGTGTATAAAATGCCATGTTGGTGTTTTGGGCAGATCATCACTATAACTTGTATTGATTGTATTTGTTGAACTGTTACTCCGTTTTGGACATGCCCTATATGAAAGTTGCTTAGAATATCATGTAGTTTCATAATTTCTTGCCGGATGCATGGTTTGGGATGTTTGTTGTTGTCATTTGAATACATTTTGTATTCATGGCATATTATCTTGTGATTGTCATACATGTAAATTGACTAGAATAACGTGTAGAATCACATGGTCCACTTTATTTTAGTGTTTAAATAATATAAAATATGTTTAGTTTATATCTGGATCAATTTCGAAATTAACATATGGGGTCGCTTCGGAAATACTATAAGTTGCTTCCGACCTCATTTAAAATGCCTAGATTGTGTAGTTTATTTATGCTTCACCTCTTGCCATGTTTAACAACATTTAACATTGTTGTGTACCTAAACTAAACCTGCGCGTACATCGGGCCGGGCCGGGCTTTGGGCCGGGATTTGGAAAGCCCGAACCAAAATCTCAGGCCCAAGCCCGACCCGGCCGGACCAAAAAATCAAAATATCGGGACTGAGCCCGGCCTGAATGAACTAAAAAGGGGATTTCAGGGCCGGGCCGAGCTGGGCCTCCGTGTAAAATGGCGATTTGTGCAACCCCGAGCCTGGCCTGAAATGTTGTCGGGCTTGAAAGCTCGACCCGAACTGCAAGCCCGGCCCGGCCCGCCCCGAGTTTTTGGGCCGGGCTGCCCATGCCTAGATTTGACCTAAACAGAGTGAACTAAGTAATTTAAATGTGGAGTTTCATCAATATGCAACTTGTTGCATATTCAGCTTCACTTAATGTGTGGAAGTTGATTGTTGTGTTGTGCCGTGTCTTGCGTAATTCAATGGACATGCATCATATTTGATTGTGCATCATGTCGTGCATATGTTGTGGTGTTAATCGTGTGTTGATTGTTTGTTTTCAGATTGTTTCTTCTCGATAGAGTTCCGAAACTGCTTCAGAGTGTGAACATTCGTTTGACTGCGTTGGTTCATCTACTTCACGGATTCGTTCTTCTTCTATGCGTAATCTCAAGCAAGATGATCATTTCCCCAGATACCACTACTATAATTGCTATGCTAGTTGTCTCTTTTATGTTGTTATTTCTCGCTGCCTACCACCTGTTATGTCAAGTCTCCCAACAGTACCATGAAAGCCTTTAACCCATCCATATTCCAGCAAACCCTTGTTTGTCTATGTTACTACTTTCTCGCCCTTCTTATAGCATTGCTGGTTGCAGGTGCAGTTACTTTCCATGTGGCAACATGGTTTCCTTGTTATATCACAACATTATTGCTACTACTTAATTTAATGCACATATATATTTGGTAAAAGGTGGAAGGATTGGTCTTTTGGCTCGGTGTTTTGTTCCACTTTTGCCTCCCTAGTTACTTGTGTACCGGTGTTATGTTCCATAACGAGTGCTCCTAACATGCGGGGTTGTTATGGGGACCCCCTTGATTTTTGTTTTGGGATAAAACTCTTCTGGAAAGGCCCAACATTGGTTCTATATTTGCTCAACATAATTATGTTGAACACATTTAGTAAAGCATAGGGCATCATGAACCCGATGATTAATTCAACATAATATAGGGGTGCCCATTGTTGATGGTGTTGGTCCCAAACGGGCTGCCTTCGGGGCCACCGTGAGGGAACTCGAGGATTGGTTTTACTCGTAGCTAGTCCCATCCGGTTGTGCCCTGAGAAAGAAATGCACGCGGCTCCTATTGGGATCTGTCCTGCTGATATGTCCCAAACGTATCTATAATTTCTGCATCTTCCATGATCTTTTGGGAGACATTTTATATGTTTTACTACACTTTTATATCTTATTACACATGTTTGACTAACCTACTAAGTCAATGCACCCAGTGCCAGTTTCTGTCTGCTGATGTCTTTTTTGCAGGGAATTTTACTCGAATTTCCAAAGTCCCAAAAATCCTGAGAAAAATATATAAAAATTAGCATGACAGAAGCTTCCAGAGCACCAAAGATGGGCCAGACGGGAGCTAGGGGCTTCCCAAGCGGCCTCCCTGCGCGGCCTGGCCCCTGGCCGCACCCACAGGTCGTCTGGGTGGGCCCACCTCCTCTGACACCCTCCTTTGGCCTATATTTACTCCTCCGATCGGAAACCATTCCATCATATCCGGATTGACAAATTTCTCCATCGTTCCGCCACCGTAGCATTTCTGAGATCGGGAGCGTCAGGATACCTCTTCCCGGCACCCTGCCGGAGGGAGGATTGACCTCCGGGAGCTTCTCCACCGCCATGGAGGCTTCCCGGACGTGCCGTGAGTTGTCTTCCTTCGTCCATGAATCCATGACCAGTAGCTATGTGATGTCTTCTCTCCAATCTTGTGCTTC
Source organism: Hordeum vulgare subsp. vulgare (assembly GCF_904849725.1). Classification (NCBI taxonomy): domain Eukaryota; kingdom Viridiplantae; phylum Streptophyta; class Magnoliopsida; order Poales; family Poaceae; genus Hordeum; species Hordeum vulgare. The sequence continues at coordinate 292,843,029 of NC_058523.1, read as the reverse complement.
AATGATTATCCCTTGTGAGCTGCCCTACAAGATCAAGACACCTATGTAATTTTCCTACTATTGCTGTGCTTGGTTTGTTGGGATCCGATGGATTATGAGATTATGTTCAGATTTTGATGAGTTATATATTTGATTATCCTTTTATATTATGTTCTTTAGTGATTCATGCATGTTCTTCGTTGCTCTTTATTGCTTTGGCCGAGTAGTAGATCGTAACTCCAAGAAGGAGCTTTATGCATGATTGTGGGTTCATGCCCCCTGATGTCTAGCTTGAGTGACAGAAACATGAGACTAGGGGATGTGCTGTTGCCACCAGGGAGAAAACAACGGTGCTTGTGACCGCGGTTGCAAGGATTGTTTACCTTACGCAAAGTTCATTATTGCAATTGTCCGTTGCTTTGAGTTTTCACTTTGGGTGGGGCTCGCAACTTAATACGAGCGATATGTTCTGGATAGATATCTCAAGGTGGATGATTAGTAAGTAGATGCTGATGAATAAATGGTCTACTTGTCTTGGCGTACTGCCATTACTATTGAGCCTCTAACTTTCAAGTAGCATAATTAGAATTGCGGTGCGTTTATAGTTCTGTCAATTGCCCAGCTGTAATTTGTTTACCCATGCATAGTTGTTTATCGTCTTTTGGGAGAGAGACATCACTTGTGGACATCATGTGACCCAGGTCCGTATTACCACCATTGCTTAGACCTCCATCATTTACCGCTTTCCTTTACTTTCCGTTTCAATCACTATCACTATTCCCGCTTGTGTTTTGATCCTTTGCAAACTACAAGGCCGGAGAGATTGGTAACCTTTATGTACTCGTTGGGAGCAAAGTTATTTGTTGTGTGTGTAGGTCCATGTCTTCTGCTAGCGCCAGAGCAGCGGACACCTACTTGTTGATCCACGGGGTCCTCCTGGTTCAATAAACCTTACAGTCCGCGTGTAAGGGAAATCTGCTGCTGACTACATCTCCACCTTCCACTTGGGGTAACCAACGAGGGGCGAGAACTATATCCATCAACTCATCATCAAGAAAATTTCTGGCGCCGTTGTCGAGGACTCCAGTCTTCAAGATAGGGGAGTTGCACACTATCTCTTACCTTTGCTTTTTAGTCTTGTTAGTTTGCTTTCTAGTTTTTGCTTTAGAGTCATATACCAAGAACCACAAAAAAAAACTTGCTTTGTTCTTGCTTGTTGCTGCTACTATGGGTTCCGCTGAAAACACCAAGTTGTGTGACTTCACTAGTCACAACAACAATGACTTTATCTGCACTCCTATTGCTACTCCCGCCACTTAGGCGACGTCCTATGAGATTAAACCTGCTTTACTGAACCTTTTTATGAAAGATCAGTTCTCCGGTGCTTGAGATGATGCTTCTTTGCACTTGAATAATTTTGTTGAGCTTTGTGATATGGAAAAATATAAAGAAGTAGATGGTGATATTGTTAAACTTAAGCTTTTTTCTTTTCTCCTTGAGAGGAGGAGCTAAAGTGTGGCTTCAATCTTTGACTAGGAATAGCATAGATTCTTGGGATAAGTGCAAATATGCTTTTATTGGGAAGTATTACCTGCCTGCTAAGATTATCCAATTAAGAAGTAATATTATGAATTTTAGGCAATTGGATAATGAACACGTTGCTCAAGCTTGGGAACGTATGAAATCTCTTGTTAAGAATTGCCCTACACATGGTTTGACTACTTGGATGGTTATACAAACTTTCTATGCAGGATTGAACTTTGCCTCACGGAATCTGTTAAACTCGGCAGCGGGAGGAACCTTTATGTCAACTACACTTGGTGCTGCCACAAATCTATTGCATGAGATGATGACAAAGTATTCTCAATGGCACACCGAGAGAGCTCCAAAAGGTAGGAAGGTAAACTCTGTTGAGGAGATCTCCTCCCTTAATGATAAGGTTGACATGATCATGACTTTACTTACTAAGCAAGCTCCTATTGATCCTCATGATGTTCCTTTAAATTCTTTGGTTGCTCAGGAAAGATAGAAAATTGATGTTAATTTTATCTCTAGGAACCACTTTAATAATAATGCTTATAGGAGTAATTTTGGTAGCAATCCTAGACTGTTCCCATCTAACAACTATGGAAACAACAATACTTATCCTAGCACCAAAAACTCCACTTCTGAATTAGAGAGCATGCTTAAATACTTTATCACTTATCAAAAAGCCTTCAACAAGAGTGTAGAAGAGAAATTAGAAAAATTAGATAGTCTCTCTTTGAAGGTAGAAAACATAGCTCATGATGTAAAGATGCTTAAAATTAGAACTCCTCCCTTGAGGAAAGGAAAACCACATCCATGAATGTTATCCAAGTCCAAATTAATGAGAACATAAGAATGCTAGCCAAACTTAAAGATAGATGGGCTAGAGAAAAAGAAGAGGAAGATAGTATTAAGAGCCTTCCTACACATACTACCATTGCTTCTATACAAGTTGTTGAGGATCTCAAAACTTTTAGCACCCATCACACCCCTAATCCCAATGGACCTATTAATGGTGATGCTAATACCTCAACTATAGGACAAGAAGGTCCTTTGAATTTAGAGACTACCAAAAGAATGAGCTTAGATGACATTACCACCACTTTAATTAATGGTAGTAATCTTGATAATGACAATTGTAGTCATTCCGAAGTTATCACTTTTTTTGCAAGGAATGGCTAAAGACCCCCACACTAGTACACTCAATATTGCCTTCACCGAGCATATTACCAATGCTCTTATCAAATCTAGGGAGGAGAAGCTCAAGATAGAGACTTCTATTCCTAGAAAATTAGAAGATGGTTGGGATCCTATGGTCAATATTAAATTGAATAATATCTCTTGCCTTGCTTTATGTGATGTTGGAGCTAGTGCCTCCGTTATGCCCAAAAGAATGTATGATATGCTTGATTTGAAACCTTTTGATCAATGTTCTTTTGGTGTTAGTCTTGTTGATTCTTCCATAAAGAAACCTTTAGGGAGAATTGATGATGTTCTTATTGTTGTCAATGATAATTATGTACCCGTTGATTTTCTTATTATGGACACTCAGTGTGATCCCTCATGTCCAATTATTTTGGGACGTCCTTTTCTTTGCACCGTTGGTGCTATCATTGACATGAAAGAAGGGACCATCAGATTCCAATTCCCCCTTAAAAAGGGAATGGAACACTTCTCTCGAAAGAACATTAAGTTACCTTATGAGTCTGTTATTCGGGCAAGTTATTCTTATGGTGTTGATAATACTTGATCTTTTTTGCATCATGCCTAGCTCAAAGGCATAAAAGAAAGCGCTTGTTGGGAGGCAACCCAATTTGTTTTTTTACTTCCAGTTTTAGTGGTCTTGATGCTTGTTACTACTGTAGCAACATCATTGTATCTTTATTTTCAAGCTTTGTGCCAAGTTTATCCTTCGATTGCAAGAAAGTTCAAAAGTTGTGACATGCTGTCCAGAAACAGATTATGTCTGCTTGACGGAACAATTCACCAAAAAATACCAGATTAACTGTTTGATCTAAATTGTTTTCACAACATGCTCGATATAATTGTATTTTTGGCGTATGTTCTGAGTTTTTTTATTTGAGTTGAAGCAGTGCCCCGAAAAAATTATTTACTACCTGATGTTCTGTTTTTCACAGATTCTGCCACGTTTTGCGTTTTCATCATTTTGCAAATCTTAAGGTTGCTTTTTCTTTGCAAAAACCTTTTGGCAATCATGAGAAACAGTCGCTTTTCATGAAAATCTTTATTTCCAGTAGATAATGAATTATTTTATCATGGGTACTAACCACTCTAATCAGCTTATGATGAGTTTCATATGAAGGGAGTTTTCAAGTATGCGATGGAAGATGATGAAAGAAGATCCAGGAGTGTCAAGCGCTCAAGCTTGTGGACGCCCCCATGCACCCCCAAGAAATATTCAAGGAGACTCAAGCGTCTAAGCTTGGGGATGGGCCCGTGCATCCCCTTCTCTATCAACAATCATCAGTTCGTCCATCTCCATGCTATATTTTTATCACTTCATATGTTATGTGCTATGCTAGAAGCATCTTTCTCTTTATTTCTTAGTTTGTTTTAGTTTTGCTTGCTGTTCATAACAAGTCGGAACCTAGACTTCCTTGTTTGGGAGAGAAACACGCTCCATTCTACTCTAGAGCACAACATAGGTTTTCATGCTTATCTTTTATGTGTGTTCTTTATCTTTTCATAGCTGATGTCATGCTTAGCTCTTAGTTTTCTTGCTTTATATTTTTAAGAGCTTTTATTGAGGTTGCTTTTGGAACTCTCTTGAGTTATCATGTTTATTTTGTTTAGAGAGTTGGCTCGTTGCACTGAGTTGTGTGTCTTGCATGAGTAGGTAATTGAGGTTGCTATTTAAGTATAGTAGTAACTTGCAATAGTTTCGAGGTATTGATTTGAGTAATCTTTGGACTATTGTTGACAAGAGCTTGAGACTATTAGTGATAGGTGTCGTATTTTGGGAAATCCGTGTGTTTTTCAAAAACTAAAAATTAGTTGAGAACTCTAGCTACTAGATTGATCGCTAACCTCTGGAGGGGTTAGAATATATAGATTACCCTCACGTTACCATGGGTCGAGGATGTGCAAGGATAACCAAACCCCCAAACACTCCTCCTCGGGGTACTTGTCTCTTTGTTAATCTCATAACTAGATAGAGAGTTACTGAAAATAAGTGTATGAGTTCTTCAGACTAATGTGAGTATTCGATTGTTGGCACTTCCACCGTCCATACTTTGCTAGCCTCTTCGGTACCGTGCATTGCCCTTTCTCATTTTGAGAGTTGGTGCAAACTACGCAGGTGCATCCAAACCTTTGGCATGATATACTCTGTCATCATAAGCCTCATTATATCTTTCCCCAAAACAGCCACCATACCTACCTATTAAGGCATTTCCATAGCCTTTACGAGATACATTGCCATGCAACATCCACCATTTTATGACTGGATCTTCATGTCATACATGCTTTTGCTTGATCGAGTATCCGCATGCTAGTTGGGCCTTGCCCATATTATTGCTACATGACGCACTAGTTTCATTGCATATCCTGCTACACTGGCAGAGGCATACATTTGCTTAGGTCATGATAGTTTTCATTTGTCTTTATGTTGAGTACTTCTTATAAAGTGTGATGATCTTCTTTTTATTCTTGTAAAACATAGAGTGTTGCCTTTAAGTGAGGAAAATATCCCAAAGAGGACAAATGAAAAGATCCGAAAGAGGACAAATGAGAGATAAATAGAAAGATCCAAAGAGGCCACAAAAAATAAAAAAAGAAAAAAAATAAAAAAGAGAGAAGGGGGCAACACTACTATTTGCTTTGAAAGATCCACACTGGTACTCCATTGTTATATTTGTTTTACATAGAGATTATAATTCATGCATAACTATGTGGGGACCCTTACACTATAGAACTTGGCTTGTATATTCCAATGACGAGCCTCATCAAATGAGCTCTAGGTCTTCATGAGCAAGCAAGTTGGATGCACCCCCACTAGTTCCACTGGAAAGCTTACCATAGCTCATATGTGCATCCGTTGCATGGCAATCCCTAATCCTCACATCATATCTATCATTTGGCTTTCTCTCGCGTATGGTTGTCCTCATTGATGTGAGCCTTTCACACCTTTTTGTCTTCCTTCCCAACATTATTCTATTTGCCATCCTAAGTGCCAACATATCTTGCTTACGCGCATCCATTGCATGAGTGCTCAAAGTCGAAAGGGAGAGGATCATTTTGACTTGTGCCTGACTAGTGGTGTGGGGATGAGTCAAAATAAGATTCTGAAGGAGACCAAGTGTGAAGTTTAGTAGATTGAGTTCTCAATTAAAAACATATTTTTATGCTCTAAACCCATCTCCCACTTCTTGCACGCAAACACCATTTGGAGACATTCGAGTCACGGACAGCGAGAGCTCTTGCACCTTTATGTTCTTACTTTGCTAATTTCAATACTAAATATAGACTCTTGCTTGTTATTGTCTTGCATTGAATTGCAAATCTTACTTGCTTTACTTTGAAGTTCTTATATGTGTGTTAGCATGTCACCACATAAATTATTTGTGTTATCATTTACCTACCCGAGGACGAGCAAGAATTAAGCTTGGGGATGTTGATACGTCCCAAACGTATTTATAACTTCTGCTTGTTCCATGATCTTTTGGGTGACATTGTTATATGTTTTACTGCACTTTTATATATTTTTACACATATTTGGACTAACCTACTAACTCAATGCACCCAATGCCAATTTCTGTTTGCTGATGTCTTTTTTGCAGGGACTTTTACCAAAATTTAGAGAGTCCCAAAAATCCTGAGAAAAATATACAAAAATCAGCGTGACAGAAGCTTCTCGAGCACCAAAGATGTGCCATAGGGGAGCCAGGGGCTGCCCAGGAGGCCTCCCTGCGCGGTCTGGCCCCTGACCAAGCCCACAGGTCGCCTGGGTGGTCCACCTCCTCTAACGCCCTCCTTTGGCCTATATTTACCCCTCCGATCGGAAACCCTTCCATCATATCCAGAATCGCGAATTTCTCCATCGTTCCATCGCCGCAGCGCTTCTGAGATCGGGAGCGTCAGGAGACCTCTTCCCGGCACCGTGCCGGAGGGAGGATTGACCTCCGGGAGCATCGCCACAGCCGTGGACGCTTCTCGGACGTGCCGTGAGTAGTCCTCCTTGGACCATGAGTCCATGGCCAGTAGTTATGTGATGTCTTCTCTCCAATCTTGTGCTTCAATGATTAGCCTTTGTGAGCTTCCCTACATGATCAAGGCACCTATGTAATTTTCCTGCTATTGCTATGCTTGGTTTGTTGGGATCCGATGGATTATGAGGTTATGTTCAGATTGTGATGAGTTATATATTTGATTATCCTTTTATATTATGTTCTTTAGTGATTCATGCATGTTCTCCATTGCTCTTTATTGCTTTTACCGAGTAGTAGATTGTAACTCCAAGAGGGAGCGTTATGCATGATTGTGGGTTCATGCCCCCTGATGTCTAGCTTGAGTGAAAGAAACATGAGACTAGGGGATGTGTTGTTGCCACCAGGGAGAAAACAACGGTGCTTGTGACCGCGGTTGCAAGGATTGTTTACCTTACGCAAAGTTCATTAATGCAGTTGTCCGTTGCTTTGAGTTTACACTTTGGGTGGGGCTCGCAACTTAATACCAACGAGATGTTCGGGATAGATATCTCAAGGTGGATGATTAGTAAGTAGATGCTGATGAATAAATGTTCTACTTGTCTTGGTGTATTGCCCATTACTATCGAGCCTCTAACTTTCAAGTAGCATAATTAGCATTGCCGTTTGTTTATAATTTTGTCAATTGCCCAGCTGTAATTTGTTTACCCATGCATAGTTGTTTATGTTTTTTTGGGAGAGAGACATCACCAGTGAACATTGTGTGACTCTGGTCCATATTACAACCATTGCTTACACCTCCATGATTTACCGTTGCAATCACTATCACTATTCCCGCTTGTGTTTTGATCCTTTGCAAACTACAAGGTTGGACAGATTGACAACCTCTTTATACTCGTTGGGAGCAAAGTTATTTGTTGTGTGTAAAGGTCCTCGTCTTCTGCTAGAGCCAGAGCAGCGGACACCTTCTTGTTGATCCTCGGAGTCCTCCTGGTTCGATAAACCTTACAGTCCCCGTGTAAGGGAAATCTGCTGCTGACTACATCTCCACCGTCCACTTGGGGTAGCCAACGAGGGGTGAGAAGTATATCCACCAACTCATCATCACCTGGCAGGTAGTCTTGTTGGATTTTTTACCCTTATCAAATGTCTTGTGCACTAGGATATCGAGGATACCTTGTGCTACCTCGAGGTCAAGGTTTTCTCTCCACGACAACTTATGGTAATTTGTGATGGACTAGTTGGAGCACCCCTGTAGGATTAAATCTTTCTGAGAGCCATGCCCGCGGTTATGTGGCAACTTGGAAACTTTGTTTAACACCCGGGCATAGCAAACTTGAAATAAAAATTAATCAAAATATGCCAACTCTGTGCGTAACTCTGATTGTCTCTACTCGTGAGTTTCTGACCCGAGAGAGGACCCGGTGGGGTTATGTTTGACTCGTAAGTAGGTGTTCAAGATCAGTTCTTGATCCTTATTAATTCACGTCCATTTATGCGTCCATCAACCCCTCTCTTATTCTTATACTCGTAAGTTAGCCACTCATATAAATGCTTAGTGCTTGTTGTAGCCTCACCACTTAACCATACCTCACCCATTAAGCTTTGCTAATCTTGATATATTTGGAAATGGGATTGTTGAGTCCCTGTGGCTCACAGATTACTAAAACAACAATTGCAGGTATGGGTAAAGTGATACTTTGAGGTGAGCGCGATGGTTGTTCTATTTGTAGTTTATTATTCTTCTTCTTCTTCTTCGATCATAGGATGGGTTCCAGGACGACAACCTGGGATAGCAAGGATTGACATCATTTTTATCATTTGATTTCATCCATAGTCGAACCCCGCTCATCTGAATGGTGATTGAATGTATGTTTCTATTGAGATGCTCATGATTAGCTTGTGGCGAGTGTAAGCCATCTCCATATACTCATCTCTTCTTTACATATACTTGTAATGATATCCATTCTTGCGAAACTATGAGATGCGCTTCTATACCTGTCGAGGCCCTTGTGCCAAAATATGGATAGGAACACATCTTGGGTGTTACAAGTTTGTATGATAGCAGTACCGACCTAGGAGCCCCATTGATTGATTGAACTTGGTCGAGTCGAGTCTAGCAAAAAACTAGTTTGAGTATAGTTATATACCAGAGAGTAGGATTCTTTTTACTCCTCTTCTATGCTCTGTTGAGGAATCTTGACATATGAATTTTAATTCTACTCCTCTTCTCGCTCAATTTCGTTGAGGATCACGCTAGTATTTTGGAATCTGTATGATGCCGATGTGACGCAGTTCTAATTTGGTGCCTCCTGGCATCAGGGAGTAGAGCTCCAAGGGGTTTTCGACACATCGCTATCGTTCCACTTCCTTATTATCTCAGGATGTGGACATCAAAATACGTTAATACTTTGATTGGTGGCAAATAGTGCCGTGACTTTTCCCTACTATTGGTGGATATAGCTCGGATGATCTACCAGGTCTTGAATCATTGTTTTTTGAAGGTCTGATGTAGATGCATTTGCGGAACTTCTCGGATATGTGTTGAAAGTTGCGGGGAAGGTCATGGAGCTGATTACATTGAGTAGGTTCCTAGACCCGCAACCTGATAGCATAACCAACAAGGATTTCAGAAATTCTTAGGTGGGAATTCAAGTCGTTACCTTGGATTATCTTCCAGGACATGCATGATGCGATGTTGGGGTTCTACATCTAGTGGTTTGTTTGTTCACGGTCTTTCTTACGGAGGAAAGTCTCGATATGTGTCGTCAGATATGCTTCGTCAAGCCTTGTAGTTCTCTATGCCTAGGGATCATATTCGAGCATCATTTCAATATGAAAATCCAATGTACGATCGAGCCCATGCGAATCCTACCACAAAAATATCGAACGAAATCTCTGTCATGAAGTTATCTCTCACTTAATTCGCAAGCCTCATCCTTTGTTTTGTTGGACTATGGTAATTTTAGGTTCTTAGATGTCAAGTGGTGATTTCATATCTTTTCTAAGTGGTGTTCTTATATTCTATAGGAGTGCAAATCAATTTTATCAAAGAAATTGGCTTGTCAATTCTTTTCAACAGGAGTGCTTCTCTTCAAGTGAATTCGGTCCTCTCCAATATTTGCAAGTTCCATAATCGTATTTCTTCCCGGTCTCATCTGTCCCAAGTTGTCTTTGTTTTTTCCAACCCTACCACCCTTTTGGCTTCAACTATTGAATTATCATACATGTGCCTTTCTTTTCATTGATTCTTCCGCTATCATTTCTTATGCATTGTATTCCGCGAGTGTTCGTGAATATGCTTCAGTGCTAAGTTCATCATTTCTTCATCTTAGAGTTCTTCTCTGGTGGATTTGATTCTATCTTTCGCTGTTCACCATATCCTTTTCATTTGTTCAATGCTTCTCGTGGTGGAAATTCTTATTGAAGCCTCTCTTATTTATTCAACCTCTCTATTCTATCCAAAGTCCTGAGAAATTCCTTTCATATCTATCTGGTGCATTTCAATGTTGTGTTTGTTCTCGATCCTCCAAAGCCATCATTTCAGAAGATTTGTTTGTTCTTAGTTTTCAACTTTCATTCTCAAATTCTTCTCAATTGTTGTCTCTTCGTTTGCATCTCAATTATTCTGGTGCTTCGTTCAAGTTCCCTGGTAGGCAGATCATGGTCTCTTTGTTCTCATGTATCTCCATTCATTCTTGGTATCTTCATTCATTTGTGAATTCTTACTGTCTTTCATTGAAGACTTCTTCAAGTTCGTGCAATCTCTCTTCACTCTTCGAAGAATCATAAGTGGTATGCTAAATCCATTGCTTGTCATCTATTTAACTTGATGAAGGATAAGCATAACATAATTCTTATTCTTGTTTCATCAAGGTTATTTCAATCCTTTCATTCCTAAGTTCTTCCAAGGGTTCATCATGGTAGTTCTTCAAGGCTTGAATTCATTATCAATGGGTTATTCAAGATTCTTGTTGGACAACCTCAAGTTTTCTTTATCTTGCATTTCCATGTGCAATTCTTCCTCCATTATCCTTTCAGGTGGTGTTATAGCATGCTTGATTCATGAGGAGTCTCGAAGAGAATTTGTTTAAAGAATGGGATAATTAAACCATATTTTGTTCCATTGAGCTATCTTGGTTTAGGTATCACCTAAAGCTTTTTCTAAGGATTGTTTCTATTATGGTGATTATCGCTGACCTAAGTTCTCAATATATCCTCTTGGTGAAAGAAGTTTTGCATATTTTGTTGTTCCCAAGTAATCAGTTGTTTCCGTTACTAGCTGGTTGTCACCTCATAGTTTGTGATGGTTTCCATAAGCCCACAACAAGCTTGTTGTTTTTGTTATTGATTTTCCAACAGCTTCGTTCAATCCTCCTTTGTAAGGATTCTTTTCAAGTTCAATTATGGTGAAGCTATCATTTTCTTCTTCGTCAAATGATCTAGGTTATATTCTTTGTTCCGGAGGCTTTGTTATGTGGCTCTATTTCATCTGTTATCTTGTTTTATCAAGATCATGTTCTTTCCCACCATATCCATTTAGTCGTAGTGTTGTGCCCTCTTTTCAAGTTCTTTCCATCTTATTATGTGCTGCCCAAATGTCTTTTGAATTCTTGCTTATTCCTCGTGTGATTCTTCATCTCGTCGAAACCTTTAATAGTCATTGGTTTTACTCATTTTTCAAGAATCAACTAAGTCTTACCTCTTCCTTTCCTCTTCCTCTTCCTCTTTTCATTCTAACATCTCAGGTCAAGATCTCTTGTTTTGGAGGAGAGTTGTAACATCCCGGAACCGTCGCTTGTGAAGATTCCCCTTTTTATTCCATTGTCATTGTGCGATTCTTTTGTCTGTTGGATTCATCATCACATCATGCGCATAATCTACATTGCATCAGCACTCCGTTGCCATCATGTTTCAAAACTGTCATCCATTATTAGTTGCCGGTTCTCTCCGTTTTTGTTATTGCCCGTTTCGAGACCATCATGTTGCACGCGGCCGCGACATTAATAAATATTGTTTTCCTAAGAGTGTGTATAAAACTTTCTAGGATTGGTTTGAAAGTTGGTGCGCGGTCTTATTTTAATATAGGTAGGCCGCGTGCCAAATCTCATCGCAATCGGAGGTCGATTGATACCTCTATGGATAAACGAGTAGCGACACTATAGTCGGTTTATTCGTCGGATGTTTTCGGTGTTAAAAACCCTTTCACACGCTGCCAAATGATACGTCCATTTTGCATCACGTTTTTTACTGTTATTTATCATGCTTTTTGCATTTTTCTATTTGGTGGAGTAATTGTAATACCTTTTCTCTCATAATATGCAAGGTTTACATCAAGAGGGAGAATGCCGATAGATGGAATTATGGACCTGAAAAAGGTATGCTAGAGATACCTATTCTGCACATCTCCAACTGGGCTGAACATTTACGGAAATTTATTTTATAAAAAATAAAAAATATTGGAGCGAAGAAGTACTAGAGGGGGGCTACCATGCACCAACTAGACACCAGCGCACGCCAGCACCCCATGACACGACCTGATGTCTAGTGGGCCCCCTAGCCCACCTCTAGTGATCATCTTCTCGTATAAATCCCTTTTACCCCAAAAAATTAATCGGAGGTGTTTCAGTACGAAGCGCCGCCGTCTCGAGGCAGAACCTGGGTAGGAGCACTTTTGCCTTCCGGCGGATCGATTCTATCAGAGGAACTTCCCTCCGAGAGGTGGAAATCAAGGCCATCGTCATCACCAACAACCCTCTCATCTTGGGGAGTACAATCTTAATCAACATCTTCATCAACATTGTCTCCTCTCAAAACCGTAGTTCATCTCTTGTACTCAATCGTGTATCAAAACCTCGGATTGTTACCGAGGGTGTGACTAGTAGTGTTGATTACATCTTGTAGTTGATGCTTTATGGTATATTTTGGTGGAAGATCATATGTTCAGATCCATTATGCTATTTAATACCTCTCTGATCATGAACATGTTTAGCACTTGTGAGTAGTTACTTTTGTTCTTGAAGCCAAGGGAGAAATCATGTTGCAATTAGTCATGTGAAGTTGATATTCGTTCAATATTTTGATGATATGTATGTTGTGATTCCCTTAGTGGTGTTATGTGAACATCAACTACATAACACTTCCCCATATTTGGGCCTAAGGGAATGCATTGTGTAGTAGTAATTAGAGGGTGGGTTGTGAGAGTGACCGAAACTTAAACCATAGTCTATGCACTACTTTGTAAGGGGCTGATTTGGATCCCTATGTTTAATGCTATGGTTAGAATTTATTCTTAATGCTTTTCTCGTAGTTGCAGAAGCTTGCAGGAGTGTTAATCATAAGTGGGAGGATTGTTCAAGTAATAACAACACCCAAGCACCGGTCCACCCACATATCAAATTATCAAAATACCGAACGCGAATTAACCCAACATGACAAAAGTGACTAGATGAAATTCCTGTATGCCATCAAGAACACTTTGCCTATTACAAGAAATTGTTTTGGCATGTCCTTTGACACAAAAGGATTGGGATACTTTGGTGCACCTATTGTTACTATTTCTACTTGTCACTTGTTACAATTATCTTTCTATCAAACAACTTGTTACCGCTATTTCAGTGCTTGCAGAAATTACCTCGCTGAAAACCGCTTGTCATTTCCTTCCGCTCCTCGTTGGATTTGACACTCGTACTTATCGAAAGGACTATGATTGACCCCCTATACATGTGGTTCATCAAGACTCTTTTCTGGCGCCGTCTCCGGGGAGTGAAGCGCCTTTGGTAAGTGGAATTTGTTAAGGAGAAATTTATTTTGTGTGCTGAAATTTACTGTTACTTGTCACTATGGAAAGTAATCCTTTGAGGGGTTTGTTCGGGGTATCTTCACCTCAACCGGAAACACCAAGAGTTTTCCCTCAACCTGTTCAACCTACTGAAAATGTTTTTATGAAATTCCTTTGGGTATCATAAAGAAACTGCTAGCTAATCCGTATGCAGGAGATGGAACAAAACATCCCGATATGAACCTAATGTATGTGGATGAAGTTTGTGGATTATTTAATCTTGCATGTTTATTTGGAGATAAAGTCAAGAAGAAAGTTTTCCCTTTATGTTTGGGGGGAAAGTATTGACATTGTATTAGGAAAGGAGCTGAGAACCCCATAGTTGATAACTTGTCTAGATTAGAAAATGTTCTTGCTGACCCACTACCTATTGATGGTAGCTTTTTGATGAACAACTAGTTGTGGTCAATGTTTCTCATAATACACCATGGTTTTCTAATTATGCTAATTACATTTTTGCTAAATACGTACCACCTCGTTTCACCTATCAGCAAAAGAAAAACAATTCTTCTTTGATTTAAGACATTATTTTTGGGATGACCCACATGTTTATAAAGAGGGAGTAGATGGTATTATTAGACGTTGTATACTTGAGCATGAATAGGAACAAATACTTCGGAAGTGTCACTCCGAGGCTTATGGAGGACTCCATGCGGGAGATAGAACTGCACATAAGGTATTACAGTCTGGATTTTATTGGCCTACTCTTTTCAAAGATGCTCGTCAGTTGTCCTCTCTTGTGATGAATGCCAAAGAATTGGTAACATTAGTAGACGTCAGGAAATGCCTATGAATTATTCACTTGTTATTGAACCATTTGATGTTTGGGGATTTGACTATATGGGACCTTTTCCTTCCTCTAATGGGTATACACATATTTTGTTTGTTCTTGATTATGTCACTAAATGGGTAGAAGCTATTCCAACCAATAGTGCTAATCATAACACCTTTATTAAGATGCTTAAGGAACTTATTTTCCCATGTTTTATTCATGGTGCTTTTTGTAAGTGATATGGTAAGTTGCTTGCTAGATATGATGGTGGTTCACATTTTATTCATGGTGCTTTTCGTAAGTTGCTTGCTAGATATGATGTTAACCGTAGAATTGCATCTCCCTATCATGCTCAGTCTAGTGGTAACCTAGAATTAACCAATAGAGAAATAAAACTAATATTGCAAAAGACTGTCAATAGGTCCCGGAAGAATTGTTCTAAGAAATTAGATGATGCATTGTGGGCCTACAGAACAGCTTATAGAAATCATATGGGTATGTCTCCTTATAAAATGGTTTAGGGAAAGCATGTCATTTACCTCTTGAGTTAGAACATAAAGCTTATTGGGCAATTAAAGAACTCAACTATGATTCCAAACTTGCTGGTGAAAATAGGTTATTTGATGTTAGCTCGTTAGATGAATGGAGAACCCAAGCCTATGAAAATGCCAAACTATCCAAAGAAAAAGTTAAAATGACAAAAGAATCCAAAAGCGAGAATTTGAAGTTGGTGAATAGGTTCTATGTTACAATTCTCGTCTTTGATTTTTTGCAGGAAAACTTCTCTCCAAATGGGAAGGACCATATATCATCGAAGAAGTTTATCGATCTGGAGCTATTAAGATCAATAGTCCCGAAGGCAATAAACCGAAGGTGGTCAATGGGCAAAGAATAAAGCACTATATTTCAGGTACACCAATTAATGTTGAAACAAATATTATCCAAACCATGACACTAGAGGAGCAGATTAGGGAGACCTTCCAGAACACTCGAGAACCCTTAAAAGGAAGAGGTATGTGATACGGTAAGTAAACTGGCTCAGAAAAATCCGCAAAAATATTTTCCTTCAGTTTTGGAATATTAGAAGAATTAGGAAACTGAGAAACATCTAGGAAGGCAACCCAGGTGCCCACTAGACACCACGGCACGCCAGGCCCCCTAGCGTGGCCTCATGTCTAGTGGGCCCCTCGGAAAACTTCCTGGATCTATTTTCTTGTGGAACACGTGTTTCCTTGTATAAAAATTCTCTCTCTCTATATATATTTCATGATTATTTGACCCCCGTACCACAGATAAATCCTCTATTGTTGTTTTGTGTTGTTTTTCTGATAGATCAAGATTACAATGGCCTCATCAAGCTCCTCCAAGGACAAGTTGTTCGAGATTGCTGGAGGTGATGAAGCACCCTCAAACCATTAAGATGCGCGATGGGGTGCTTCACATCTGGGTGTTCAAGGGCTCAAGAAGATGGGGACCGTGGAATCTAGGCTTGAGGCGGTGGAGCTGGACATCTTCACGTGCTAAGGCATGGTGGAGCGTGGACTCAATGCCATCCACTCCATGATCACGGATTTTACCAGTGATCTGAAGCTGGATGGGAGTCCCTTGCAGGATATTGTCTTCACCCTTGCAAGGCCAAATCTTCTATCTTGAAAACCAAATCTTTGAGTATGAAGTAAGGTTTAAATGTATGAGTTTAGCTGCGAGTTGTAGGACTTTGGAGACTCGTGCCTCTTCTTATAATGGTGAGCCATTCACATGGAAGCGGGAGGACAAGTTTGGTGTACCTCATCATCTACACCACCACCGCCATCTTCACCACCAAAGAAGGAGACTTGACTACACGGGTATGGGTACTCCCCTTGGCTTGTGCCAAGCTTGGGGGAGGTGCCCGGGTATCGTATCACCATCACTCTTATTTATGTTTATCCATCTTAGTTTGATCTTTAGTGAAAGCACAATTTGTCCCTAGGGTGGTTTTGATAATTGATCACAACATATGCATCATTGGACTAATATGTCTTCACAGTATATTTCAGAAAAGTTCAAAATATGCTATGGCTAAAGGCTTATGTGGAGATGCCCCTTGATGCAAGAAAGGAATAAGATTGGCTCAAGCTTCAAGCTAGAAGACACTTCATTTTATATTTGTGAGAAATCACTTTTGAGTCCATAGGAAAGCCAATACTATTAAAAGGGGTGACGTAGTAAAATGAACTGATTGCTCAAGTGCTCCAAGTTAGCCACCAAAATACTCAGTCATTTTTCCCACATAACCATTCTATCCAATTCCACACACTCAAATTCGGTGTCACCAACTTTCATATTTCGGACCCACCGAGTTTGAGCTCAGTCAGAAACCCTAGCAATTCCCACCAAATCGGTGCAACCGAATCCATATCGGTGCTACCGAGTTCGGTGTGACCAATTTTCTGAGTTTGAGTATCGATGACACCGAGTTTGGCCATCTGACCGTTAGCCACCTTTTTGGTGCTACCGAGTTGTGTATATCGGTCTCACCGAGATACAAAAGTTACTACCTTTGTGTGAATCGGTACCATCGAGCTTATGACTTTGGTGTCACGGAGTTTGCCACTTTAGGTGTAACAGTTGGATTTTGTTTGTTGCCTATATATACCGCTTCACCAACCTCTCACTCGTTGGAGAAGCACTCAGAACACACAATTCTTTGCCAGATTCATTTTCTGAGAAAGAACCACACTCATGTGTTGAGACCAAGATATTCCAATCCAATCATTTGAAACTTCATCTCTAGCCTCCCCAAACTTCTTTCCACCAAATCAATCTCTCCTGCCCATGCCTATTCTACGAGAGAGTGATTTTGCGTTGAGGAGACTCTCTTTATAAGCACAAGAGCAAGGAGTTCAATGATCTAACACATCTATTACCTTTTCGAGGGTGGTTGGGAGCCACCTACTTCATGTTGTGGAGTTGAACCAAGATGTCTGTAAGGGCAAGGAGATCGCCAACTTCGTGAAGATCTACCATGAGTAAGGCTAGTCCTTCGTGGGCGGAAGCCGTGGGGGAATAGACAAGGCCGCTTCTTCGTGGACCCCTTGTGGTTGGAGCCCTCCGTGGACTCTTGCAACCGTTACCCTCCGTGGGTTGAAGTCTCCACTAACATGGACGTACGATAGCGCCACCTATCGGAACCATGCCAAAAATCATTGTGTCAACCTCATGCGTTTGATCTCCCTACCTCACTCCTTTACTTTACACTTGCATGTTTTAATTTCCGCTGCTACACTCTTAGAACTATATGTGTAGTGTGTACTTGACTTACCATAACTACCAAAGGTGCCTCTCAACTAAAATTTGGAAAGGATTTTTTTATCTTGTCAAGTAGTCTAATCACCCTCCTCTAGACATACTTTCGATACTACAAGTGGTATTAGAGCTTTGGTCTCCATTGTATAGGTTTCACAACCTAGGAGAGTATGGTGTCTAGTGAGGGAAATTATCACCGTAGAGGTCCGTATTTCCATGGCACTAATTTTGCTAGTTGGAAGCACAAGATGAAAATGCATATTCTTGGCTTTGATCCTCATGTTTGGGCTGTTATTCGTGTTGGTGTGCAAGGTAACTTCTTTGGAGAAAGGCATGGATCAGATCATGATACGGCAGCTGATGAACTTAAGATTTTGCAAGTCAATGCTCAAGCATGCGACATCATCTTTAACTGTCTATGCCTCGAATAATTCAACAATATCAGCCGCCTTGAGAATGCAAAAATAAATTTGGGATACTTTGATTGATATGCACAGAGGTACTGATTCCGTCAGAGAATCTAAGTTGGATGTGATTCAAAGTCAGCTTCACAAGTTCAAGATGAAGGATGGTGCAGGTGTCGTTGAAATGTACCTTTGGGACTGTCAGCTTAGGAAGCGAAGAGATGACCGACAAATTTGTCATCAAGAAGATACTTAGAAGTCTTGATGGAAAGTATGACACCATGTGCACATTGATCCAAATGGTGCCAAACAACAAAGATCTCAAGACAACTGAAGTCATTAGTAGGATTCTTGCTCATGAGATGTCACTCAAAGATAAAGATTAGTTGCACAATAAGTCAAGTGGTGCTTACAAAGATTCATGTGATTCTCCCACTACTTCAAAGGAAAATCTTGTCACTGATGAAGAGATAAGCCTCATGGTCAGAAAGTTCTCCAAGTTCTACAAGAGTAGAGGTAAAGAGAGAAGCTCAAGCTCAAGACATGATGAGCAGCGTTCGTCCAGTTGTGACCGAAACTGCTACAATTGTGGGAAGCCCGAACACTACTCTAATGAGTGCTCGGCTCCGTACAAATGAAGAGAGGAGTCACCTCGTAGACAAAGCTCAAGAGATGAGTCACCTCACAGAGAGAGAAGGAGTAGAGAAGATCGTTATGAACAAAGACACTCACGGAGAGGCAAGGAATCGGAGAAGAAGGACAAATACACCAAGAACAGCTCAAGTAGAAGACATCAAGCTCATGTTGGTGAATGGGTTTGTAGCTCCGAGTCTGGCAACCATTCCGAGAGAAGCTATCACTCCAACTCCGACTATAGTCAAGATGAACGTGTTGCCAACATTGCACTTGTTTCCTCCAACTCCTATGTTTGGAAACTTCTTCATGGCTAAAGGTCCCAAGGTATCACATCCCGAGTATCTTGATTTTAATAGTGATGAGGATGATTTGTTAGGAGAAGATGACTTTCTCTTTGATAAAACTAGTGATTGCAATGAAAATGAACTTGCTAATTATCATGCTAGTCAAGCGAAATCGAGTGATGATGATAAGAAAGAAATTGAATGACTAACTCAAGAATTAAAAACTCTTAAGTTAGCTCATGAGACTACTAAAGAAGATCATAGAGAGCTTGCAAGAACTCATGAGAAGCTACGCTTTGAGAAGCTCAATTTGGAGCAAGAGCATGGTTCCTAATAGCGATCAACGATGATCTTTGAAAGAAGAGTTCTTATTATCTAGCCAAATGATTACTCTTGTCTAATTTTGTTCCACAAGTTAAGCATAAGAACACTAGTACCAAAGGCAAGAAAGTTTCTTCATCTAGTAACAACAATGCTAAAGCTAAATCTAATAATGTTGTTGCTAGAACCTCTCTTGATTCCACTAATGATTCTCTTAGCTAAGTTACGCTTGAGCAAGAAAATTATTTATTGAAAGGGATTATAGAGAGAGGTGTGTTCAAGAGTCTTGCCGGAAGTAAGCAATTCGAGGAAACTGTTCGCAAGCAAGGAGGACATCGGAAGAAACAAGGTGTTGGCTACTTCAACGTCAACGAAGATGATTGGGAAGAAGGTCCATATCCCATTCCCAAGTTTGTTCCCTAAGAGGAGAAGTATGATCGTACTCCTCCTGAAGGAACAAACTCACAACATGGCCTTCTACCACAAGACCACAAGGACAAGGGAAAGCTTCAAGATGGCATTGACCCATTTGAAGAAGAACCCCAAGTCATGGTCAACTGGATTCACAAGGACACTACTAGCTCCACCTCATCTAGTGCTACCACAACTCCAAGGATTCCCATCAATTTGAGTGGATCCCCAAAAGTAAGAACTAAACAACTCTTGAGGGGTGACTCTGCCAATGAAATTCACTCTTATTCATTTTGGCAAGAACTATATGCAAGCAACCTCATCCATATGCACTAGCTCAAGGAGTCACACTTTCCCTCAAAGGTAAGCATGGAACAAGGTAATTAATTCATCTTTGGACATCATCCCATGTGTGTTTCACTCCATGTCCATAGATATCCTTGCATATGCTCCTTTTGCTTTGGGTCTAACCCATGTAGGCGAGAAGAGTAAGAAACAACAAGGATTGCTCCCAACTCAAGTTGATCTTCATCAAGATTGACCATCCACCACTATTTCACCAACTTGAAGTGTTCTACGACAAAACCCAAGGTTAGTTTATCCCTCTTAGGGCGATGTCAT
The DNA here is from genome assembly GCF_904849725.1 of Hordeum vulgare subsp. vulgare. NCBI lineage: Eukaryota > Viridiplantae > Streptophyta > Magnoliopsida > Poales > Poaceae > Hordeum > Hordeum vulgare. The sequence goes on along the minus strand of NC_058523.1, from coordinate 292,822,780 downwards.
ATCAAGGGGGAGCTTTACTCTAAATATTGAGTATAAGCATCTCCCAAGGATATGAACACATTAATGCTTATGCAAAAGTGGTAACCCCACTTGTGCTTAACAACGTGTATGACCTATGATCAAGTGATCTTCCTTGGCTCCTAAGTCAATATACTCATATATAGATGACTTTGTCATCGCCCAAGTGCTTTATATCTGCTAGGATGCTTGTGCATGTTCACCATATTTTATCCATCATCTTATTGTGTGAGCATGTTGGTCTGCATGTGTTTGCTCATTTGAGGACATCCAATTGTTGTTATTTGGCTCTTGATTTATGAAAGGATCGATATGGTTGACTAGAGGGGGGGGGGGTGAATAGACAACGACCACTTTTTAATTAATCTTAGCAAGTTAAGGTAAACAACATATAGGTTCACAAAGATTACGACAATGAGGTGAACCCTAATGGAGCTAACAACGAGAGCTATTAAGACAAGTAAGATATAGTCAACAATATAAGCATACACAAAGTAAAGGTTAGAGATAACCACAAGTGGAACCGATGGAGACGAGGATGTGTTACCGAAGTTCCTTCCCTTTGACAGGAAGTACGTCTCCGTTGGAGCGGTGTGGAGGCACAATGCTCCCCAATAAGCCACTAAGGCCACCGTATTCTCCTCACGCCCTCGCACGATGCAAGGTACCGTGATTCCACTATAGGTGCCCTTGAAGGCGGCGACCGAACCTTTACAAACAAGGTTGGGGCAAACTCCACACAAAGCTTGGAGGCTCCCAACTAGACCACGAAGCTTCACCATAATGGAATATGGCTTCGAGGTGACCTCAACCGTCTAGGATGCTCAAACACCCAAGAGTAACAAGATCCGCAAGGGATTGGTGGGGGGAATCAACTTTTATCTTGGTGGAAGTGTGGATCTAGGCCTTCTCAACCAATCCCTAAAGAATCAACAAGTTTGATTGGCTAGGGAGAGAGATCGGGCACTTTTGAGCTTAGGGAGCAACAATGGAGCTTGAGAGGGTGAGAGATAAGGTTCCACAGCTAGAAGAACGCTTTATATAGTGGGGGAAAAAAATCCAACCGTTTTCCCACTCTCTACCCGAGCTCCAGCGGTACTACCGCTGGCACTCCAGCGGTACTACCGCTAACCAGGGCGGTACTACCGCTGGCATTCCAGTGGTACTACCGCTGGTCCCAGCGGTACTACCGCTGGGCCCCTGGTAGTGCAAAAGCACTACCACCGCTAAGAAAGTCTTCGCAAAAGGGTCCGTCCATGAACAACCGCTAGGCAGGCGGTACTAAGCTCCCGGAGCGGTACTACCGCTGACCAGGGGCGGTACTACCGCCAGCCAGCGGTACTACCGCTGGCTGCAGCGGTACTACCGCTAGCATTCCAGCGGTACTACCGCTGGGGGCCATTTTGCAAGGAGGAAAGAAACATAGTGGCGGGGGCCGCTCCAAAGATGAAGGTTAGGGAAAATATGTGAAGTGTGCGCGTGCAAAGATAGATTCCACCCAAACCTTTCCACTACGGTTCCCCTCTTAATAGTACGGCTTTCCTATGACTCAAATAAAGAGAATCGTAGAGAGCGTCGTGCTTCCGTTCCATAAATGAGGAGGCGAGTCGTCTTGTGCCATTGACGTGTGTTATCTGAAACCTTAACACACACGGTTAGTCCTTTACGGTACTGTCATCAATCACCAAAATTACTTAGGCATAAACTATGAACCAACAATCTCCCCCTTTTTGGTGGATTGATGACAATACCGGATTTGCACAGAGAATAATATGAGAACAAAAAGATAGAGATATATGACAATACAGGGCATATGACTCACAACATATGATGGAAATAAATCTCACATATGTTCATGTCTCACCAACGATAGCAAACTAGAAGCAAACCAAGTTCAAAGCAAACCACGAAAGAAAGCAAAGCAATGCAAAGTTCAACTTTGAAAAAAGTAAATCCAGCTCCTAGACTCTCTCCCCCTTTGGCACAAGACACCAAAAAGGGGCACACCTAACACCACAGGTAGTTATTCCTCATCCTCAGCATCGCCAGACTCGTCGGTACCCTCCTGATCGTCCTGTTCCTCCTCTTCCTCCTCAGCGCCAGACTACTGGTAACCTTGATCCTGCATCCAAGTAGCCTCTGGAGTGATGTCGTCCTCTGATCCGCTAGAGATGTCAACATCAAGAGTCCTTAGGACACGCTTGTGCCTCTGGCGGTTCTCCTTCTGAGCCACGTGCGCCTGGTACTGGCCCTTGGCCTGCATACAGAATAGGGTCTTCATCTTATCCTGCAGTTTGATGGCCCAAGATGGCATGGCAGAAGAGCGGGACTGAGAGGCGGTTCCTCTGTCAGCAACAGTCTCTGTGTCAGTATCCATGTGCTGAGAGGAAGTTGATGGGTTGGCCCATTTATCCTTGACGCGAAGCTTGACAGGGTCGTGCACAATGTAGTCAGACTGAATGTAGAGCTCCTCCTGCGGATAAGTATCTTGCCACTTCTGACGAATATAAGCGAACAGATAGGGCCCATAGATGGGAACCTTACGCATTATGATGCAGTTCCAGAGCTCCGTGAACATCACATCAGAAATATCAAGAGGGGCAGACTCCTTAGTCATAGCCTCCTCACAGAGCAGCATCATCTCAGCCAAAGAGCCATGAACCTCGTCGAAGTTACCAATGCGAGGGAAGAGGGTGTTGCGGAAGATCCGATGCATGATGTCCAAATGCTTGGGAAGCACACCCTTCCTCACATAGAGTTGCTGCAGTCTGTCCTTGGCTGGGGGCCTATCAGTGGGGGCTGCAGCATGAGAACGCGACCCAAGTGGAGTGTCAGCTCCCTGGCACTCAACCTTGAGGAATGCCATGAATTCACGCCAGGTACCTGTCATCTTCTGAGTCCCAGTCATCCATACCATAGAGCGCTCTTCATCAGGAGAGAAGTGGACCGTGACATAGAACTGGGCAACAACAGTGGGGTCAAAATCTGTCTTGAAAGTGATGATGTCCTTGATGCCCAGTTTGTCAATCAGAGAGAGGGCATCACCAAAATAGTCCAGGTTCCACTGAAGATGAGCAAGGTCAATCCACTGAACGGGGACATAGTTCTTCTTGAAATGCATGACAATATCACGGTAGATCTTGGAGTGATCCTTTGCCCAAACATGGTCAACATTCTTGATCACAGCCCTCTCTTTGAGATAATGGTTCTGAGTGCGGAACCGCAGAAAGTCCTTGGGGGGCATTGTGCGGACATTCATCCCCTGTCCTTGTTCACCGTCTTCTTGAAGGACTGCCTTTTGGGTTGCAGACCTGAAGTGGCGGAACCCTCTGGAGCCTCTGGGTTGCGATACTGCTTTGACTGCGTGTCCCGTGGGGGGTTCGAACGACGAGAACTACGTGTGACACAAAACACACAGCAAAAAGAAGCGACAAAAAGAGTCAAGGCAATGAACTATAAAAGGCAGAAAAATAAACACTCATTGCCAAGCACATTAAAAGAATGCACAGTGAATCCTCCTGGCGGTAGTACCGCTACCCCTGGCGGTAGTACCGCTGGGGGTCCTAGCGGTAGTACCGCTACCCCTGGCGGTAGTACCGCTGGGGTTTGACTTTCAGATCTGACAGATAAAATAGACATCATGGATAGGGCTACACGATTTTGACGAGGGGCATGGGCTGTATATGAACACTAAGAATTCCACCACAACCCTACACACATGAGACTCACAAGTACCACCGAAATTAGTGCATGCCTAGGCAAGTGAGAGCAAGTTTTAGATCTAATCCAAATAGTTCAAGTACTTGATCTAAAACATGTAAATCCTAGGGCATGGAAAAAATAAACCGCAAAGATTCATAGGACCTATACTCCCCTCAAATATCTCCTTCATGCCATCCAAGAACAGGACACAAGATCAAAGACATGAATCCAAACCACCAATGCTCCTAACCCTAGAACAAGAACATCAACCAATAGAAGAAGGGGAGGAGCGTTACCGGGATTCATGGCGCTTGGAGGAGGAAGGATACGTGGAGCAACCCTTCCAATCCAACGGAGAGAAGGAGCTCCACAAATAGAGATCGAAACAGGGGGATTTCGGGCTAGGGGAGGGAGGAGCCGCGAGGAAGAAGAAAGAGCCTGAGAAAAACGGGCTCCCCCTCCTTTATATAGCCCAAGGGGTACGGGCCAGCGGTAGTACCGCTGTGGACCTGGCGGTAGTACCGCTCCCCCTGGCGGTAGTACCGCTCCCCCTTGAGACAGCCCTAAAAATTTCTTAGCAGTTCGTGTTAGATGGGAATCCTGGCGGTAGTACCGCTATCCCTGGCGGTAGTACCGCTGGAGTCCTGACAGTAGTACCGCTACCCCTGGTGGTAGTACCGCTGCAAATGACACAACGCGGCCTAGGATAAGAGAAGAACTTGGGCAAATGACAAGTAAGTAAAAGAAATAGCACCAAAAAATATGTACTGACTTGTCATTGTATATCCTTTTCTTCTATACGAAGGAAAGGTGGGGAGGGGCGGTGGCCGAGGCCACCTATGTTTGAGACAATGGTATGACACCGCGAAGAATTATCCTTGGGTTCATGACCAATGCTCGTCTTTGAAGCACAAGTGCCATTTGACAATGGCTAAAGTGAAAGACTAGATTGATTTATGCATAATGGAGGGAGGGAAAGTTCATTGAGAGAACAACACTCCCCCTATGTCCATGCCTACATCTAGACCAAGATGGAATGCAAAGTGAGGTGCAACATGCCTAGTTTCAATCCACATTACTTGAATCAATGATATTTAGCTCATGCCTTAACTCCCAGAACCTTGCTTTATCTAGAGGCTTAGTGAAAATATCTGCAAGTTGCTCTTCAGTGTGGATGAAGTGAAGCTCAATATCACCTAGCTTGATATGTTCACGAATGAAATGATGGCGAATATCAATATGTTTGGTTTTGCTATGTTGCACTGGGTTGAGGGAAATCTTGACAACACTTTGATTGTGACATAGAAGAGGCACTTTGTCACAAGTGACACCATAATCCTTTAAAGTTTGCCTCATCCATAGCAATTGTGCACAACAACTTGCAGCTGCCACATACTCAGCTTCGGTGGATGATAAGGAGACGCAATTCTGCTTCTTTGACGACCAACTTACCAATGAGCGACCAAGGAATTGGCATCCTCCAGACGCTGAATTCCTCTCCACACAATCTCCTGCCCAATCTGAGTCAGAATAGCCAGCTAGATTGAAGTTTGCTCCTTTGGGATACCAAAGGCCAAAGTTTGGGGTATGAGCCAAATATCGAAAGATTCTCTTAACAGCCATGTAATGACTTTCTTTTGGTGCGGATTGAAACCATCCACATATCCCTACACTCAACATAATATCCGGTCTGGATGCACAAAGGTAAAGGAGGGATCCAATCATGGAGCGATATACCTTTTGATCCACTGCTTTACCATTGGGATCACTGTCAAGCTTGCATCTTGTTGGCATGGGGAACTTGACCGGTTTGACATCTTCGAGCTCGAACCGTTTGAGCATGTCTTGAGTGTACTTGGCTTGTTTGATGAATGTCCCTTCTAGACCTTGTTTAATCTCAAACCCGAGGAAGAACTTCAACTCTCCCATCATGGACATCTCAAACTTCTCAGTCATTAGTGCAGCAAATTCTTCATTGAAGGAAATGTTAGGAGAGCCAAAGATAATATCATCAACATATAGTTGGCATATGAACAAATCCCCTTTAACCCTCTTAGTAAAAAGAGTGGGATCTATCTTCCCAATTTCAAACCCACTATCTTGTAACAACTCAGTAAGATACTCATACCACGCGCGCGGGGCTTGTTTAAGGCCATAGAGTGCCTTATTAAGTTTGTACACATGATTGGGGAGCTTGGGATGTTCGAACCCCGGGGGTTGTTTGACATAGACCAACTCATTTAAAGGACCATTAAGAAAGGCACTTTTCACATCCATTTGTTGTAATTTGAAGTTATGATGAGAAGCAAATGCAAGCACCATGCGAATAGATTCTAGACGAGCAACAGGGGCAAAGGTTTCACCGTAGTCGATACCCTCGACATGGGAGTAGCCTTGAGCCACAAATCTTGCCTTGTTTCGAATCACAATCCCATTGGCATCTTGCTTGTTCTTGAATATCCATTTGGTCCCGATGACATTATGTTCCTCCGTTGGCCTAAGCACTAAATCCCAGACTTGGTTGCGCTCGAAGTTGTTAAGTTCTTCGTGCATGTCCATAATCCAATCCTCATCATCGAGCGCTTCCTGTACCTGTTGAGGTTCACAATACGAAACAAACGCGTGATGCTCATAATAATTCCAAATCTGTTGACGGGTGGATACTCCCCTTTTTAAACTGCCAAGTACATTCTTCATAAGATGTGACTTGACTCTCATCTTGTTCGCAATCTTGGCTGCTCGACGCTCCAAGAGTTATTCATTAGATAACGGGGGAGCATCGACTTGTTTCCTTTGCTTGCCCTTGCGTCTTGAGCCGGCTGTTGGTGCTCCAGAATGGAATTGTGAGACAGTCTCCTGATCATCTTGTCCTTCGACTTGAGCAGGTTCACTAGTTTGTTCTTGTATTTGTGGTTGCTCTTGATCTTGATCTTGTGCTTCTACTTGGTCTGGATCTCGGAGTTGCACTTGATCTTGATCATGAGCCGGTTCGGAGTCTTGGGGTAGTGCTTGAATAACCTGAGACACATCATCATTGTTGGGCAATTTATCTTGACCTTGAGCTTGTTTATTTTGTTGAGAGTCTTCTCTTTGTTCATCGGAAGCGTGTGGGGCTTGTGGAGGTGATGGCTCCACTTGAGTAGAGCATTGTCCTTCTCCTTCGGCCACAAGGGGTTCCTCAATGGGGAGTATTTGACCAATCCCCATTCTTCTTATGGCTTGGGGAGGAATTTCATCACCTACATCACAAAGACCACTTTGCTCCACTTGGGAGCCATTATTTTCATCAAACTGTACATTACACGTCTCCTCAATTAGTCTGGTGGACTTGTTGAGGACACGGTAAGCATGAGAGTTTGTAGCATAACCAACAAAGATACCCTCATGTGCTTTAGAATCAAATTTAGCTAACCGTGCACCTTTCTTGAGAATGAAACACTTACAACCGAATACCCGGAAGTACTTGAGATTGGGTTTGTTTCCAGTTAGAATCTCATACGGAGTCTTGTTCAAGCCTTTGCGGATGTAGAGCCGATTGGATGCATGACATGCTGTGTTGATGGCCTCTGCCTAGAAGTTATATGGAGATTTGAATTCTGCCATCATTGTCCTTGCAGCGTCTATGAAGGTCCGGTTCTTCCTTTCTGCCATGCCGTTTTGTTGAGGGGTATATGGTGCAGAATATTGGTGTTTTATTCCCTCATCACGTAGAAACTCATCTAAGGTGTAGTTCTTGAACTCAGTGCCGTTGTCACTTCTAATCATCAAGATCTTTGCTTCATGTTGACGTTGCACTTCATTAGCAAAGTTGATGACCGTTTGTTGAGTTTCACTCTTCTTTTTAAACAAATATACCCAGTTATATCTTGAGTAGTCGTCAACAATCACTAAGCAATACTTTCTGCCTCCAAGACTATCAAATGATGGAGGACCAAACAGATCCATATTCAGAAGTTCCAATGGCCTCTTAGTGTAGATAAGAGTCGTTGGACGATGAGCAGTTTCATGAATCTTTCCTTCAATGCAGGCACTGCAAACACGATCTTTAGCAAAACTCACATTTGTTAGTCCACGAATATGGTCCCCTGTCAGAAGACTTTGCAAAAATCTCATATTGACATGAGCTAAACGGCGATGCCAAAGCCAGCCCACGTCAACTTTAGCCATTAAACATGTCGCAGTCTTAGTGGGTCGGTTTGAGAAGTTCACCACATAAAGACCATTTTCAACATATCCAACATAGGCTACTTTAAGAGTCTTGCTCCTTAGGAGGACCACAATATCAAGATTAAAGAATGTCGAAAAACCCATAATTGCGAGTTGACGAACCGAAAGTAAATTGTAGGCAAGTGACTCAACAAGCATGACCTTCTCAACAGATAAATCTTGAGAGACAACCACCTTACCAAATCCCAATACCTTTGAAGAGGATGCATCGGTGAATTGGACATGGGTGGGCATAGATGGAGAAGGATGCACATCCACCACTAAGTCCTTGCTTCCGGTCATATGATTTGTTGCTCCATTATCGAGCAACCATGACACCCCACCGGAAGCAAACTCCTGCAATAGATCAAGGCTTGGTTTTAGGTACCCATTTTTTAATGGGTCCTTTCATGTTAGAGACAAGGGTCTTAAGAACCCAGATAGCCCATTCAATATCCTCATCGTAGGAACCAACAAATCTGGCATAAACATGCCCATCACTAGCACAACATAAGACATAAGAGGAATTGAATTTGCCGGGTGTGTTAGTAGGGATGGTTTTGCCCTTCTTGAGGTTTCCATAGTCCACCTTGTTCCTGTTCACCTTCTGAGTCCCCTCACCCTCTTTGACAAAGGTGTCCATGAGGGTGGGAGATCGTTTGGTCCTGTTCCTCCTTTTACCTTTTGACTTGGAGGTAAGTCCAAGTCCCTCCTTTCCTACAACACCCTTTTGAGTGCTCAAGAGGTCGTTCAGACTCTTCTCAGCTTGTATGCATGCCATAAGGCCCTTCTCAAGTTTCTCCTTTAACTTGGCATTTTCCTCCACAAGATGTACATGCTCACAACAGGGGTTAGTTGCACAAGCATTATCAATTAACACAAAGGGAGGGCAAGTAGAGATCTCCTTGGTAAGCTTTGCTTGGAGTTGATCATGAGACTCTTTTAGAGAGAAATGAACACCTTTCAAGACCTTGTGGGCCTTGTCAAGTGTGTCAAAATCCTCTTTGAGTCTGTCATGGCCAACCTCAAGAGCATACTTTTCAGACTTAAGCATACGAGTAAGAACAACATCATGATCTAGTTTCTTTTGCATTTTAGCGCAGTCATCGTTATATGACTCCTCAAGAGCCAAACGAAGAGTGCGCTCCTTTTCTAGAGCATTAGATAATTCGGCAATTTCATCGGCATAGTCACGACTGTGTCCCTGAAGCTCGGAGATGGTCTCCTCATGAGACTCAATGAGGTCAGTGGCCTCACCCAGTTGTTCCAAGAGAGCAACAAAGTGCTTCTTGGGTTCTCCCTTAATAGTGCACAGAAACTTGTCAAGATCATGCTCATTAAGTTCCCCAACATCACTATCTTCAACACAATTTAACAATGAAGGGGCGGAAGTAATGTTGGTCTTAATGATGGGAGTTACCTGATTGATACCTTTTGCCATGAGGCACTTGGTGATGTGGTTCTCGTTGGGGGCGTTGAAGAGAGACACCTTCTGGGGAGGTGTAGTGGCAATAGCAACAGTTGCAGTTGCCACTGTATCATCATCATCATCATCATCGGAAGGGTACTCTTCAAGGGCCACCATCCCTTTTGGGTGAGGTTTCTTCACAAAGTTGTTCTTGATTGGAAATGATTTGGTTTTGTCTTTGCGAATGAGCTTGCCTCCGTTGTCTTCCCTTTTCTCATAGGGACATTCGGCCACGAAGTGACTCACGTTACCACAGTTATAACATGTCCTTACTCGTTGCTTGGGTTTGAATCCACTCGAGTTGTTCTTGGTGAAGGAGGGTCTTGAGTTCCTCTTGTTGCCCCAGAATTGCCTTGATGCAAGAGCCATGTGCTCATGATAGGTATACTTTGTTTCTTCAGGGCAGCCCTCCTCTTCCTCATCATCTTCTTCTTCTTCTTCAAGAATTGCTTTTGCTTTCAACGCAAGGTTGGGTGAAGTCGTCTTTGATCGAACACGAGCAAGTGCATTGTCGGCTGTTTCGTTCATGATTGACATTGCAATGAATTCATCCAACACCTCACTGGAAGACAAGGAGTGGAAGTCTGGCCACTGACGAATGACAGATGACATGGCTTTGTTTAAAGGCATGATGGATTTAAGGAACTTGCGCTTGACCAATGTATCATCCACATCCTTGCTCCCATGATCCTTGAGTGCCACAGCAATAGTAGTCACCCTCCGATAGAGATCACGAGGGTCCTCATCTTCCTTCATCACAAACTCATCAGCCTTATTAAGGATCACTTCATAGTTGGATCGTTGAATGCTTGAGCTTCCCTTGTACATCACCATAATATGCTCCCAACAATCCTTGGCCAAAGTGAAGGGACGCAAGTGAGGAAGATCTTTAGGTGGCACTGCAGACTGGAGGATAAACAAAGCGGTGTGATTGTATTGATTGTGTGCATCTTCTCTTGGAGTGAGGTTGCTTGGATCATGGGGATAATATCCTTGCTCGATGATTCTCCACAAGTTTGTTGAGATGTGATTCAAATGAGACTTAATAGAAAATACCCAGTTAGCAAAGTCACCTTTCACAAGCTTTGGAGGAGGACCAACAGGATTAAGACGTGGTGCGGGAACGGATCCTCCATAGACCATGAGGGGTGGAACTGAGGCATATGTTCCAGTCCCATCCTTTTCGTGAGATGAGGGAGGTTGCATACATTTAGCCGCTTCCTTAGAGGAGTTGACCTCCGAATCGGAAACGGTGGGTTTAACCACTATAGCCGGTTCGGGTGAACTTTTAAATCCCTCAATTAACTCTTTAAGCATGGTCTTGACCTCGTTCGTCAAGGACGTCTTGAGAGCGGCCATAGCCGTATTCAAGTCGTCCCTTGTGACCGAAGTCAAGTCCATGGCCTCGGGTTGCCCATGGTTAATTCCCTCTTCGCCTTCCATACTCTTCGGGTGGTTAAACCCTTAATAAAGAGACGTGGCTCTGATACCAATTGAAAGGATCGATATGGTTGACTAGAGGGGGGGGGGGTGAATAGACAACGACCACTTTTTAATTAATCTTAGCAAGTTAAGGTAAACAACATATAGGTTCACAAAGATTATGACAATGAGGTGAACCCTAATGGAGCTAACAACGAGAGCTATTAAGACAAGTAGGATATAGTCAACAATATAAGCATACACAAACTAAAGGTTAGAGATAACCACAAGTGGAACCGATGGAGATGAGGATGTGTTACCGAAGTTCCTTCCCTTTGACAGGAAGTACGCCTCCGTTGGAGCGGTGTGGAGGCACAATGCTCCCCAATAAGCCACTAAGGCCACCGTATTCTCCTCACGCCCTCGCACGATGCAAGGTACCGTGATTCCACTATAGGTGCCCTTGAAGGCGGCGACCGAACCTTTACAAACAAGGTTGGGGCAAACTCCACACAAACCTTGGAGGCTCCCAACTAGACCATGAAGCTTCACCACAATGGAATATGGCTTCGAGGTGACCTCAACCGTCTAGGGTGCTCAAACACCCAAGAGTAACAAGATCCGCAAGGGATTGGTGGGGGGAATCAACTTTTATCTTGGTGGAAGTGTGGATCTAGGCCTTCTCAACCAATCCCTAAAGAATCAACAAGTTTGATTGGCTAGGGAGAGAGATCGGGCACTTTTGAGCTTAGGGAGCAACAATGGAGCTTGAGAGGGTGAGAGATAAGGTTCCACAGCTAGAAGAACCCTTTATATAGTGGGGGGGGGGGGAAATCCAACCGTTTTCCCACTCTCTGCCCGAGCTGCAGCGGTACTACCGCTGGCACTCCAGCGGTACTACCGCTGACCAGGGCGGTACTACCGCTGGTTGAAGTGGTACTACCACTGCATTCCAACGGTACTACCGCTGGTCCCAGCGGTACTACCGCTGGGCCCCTGGTAGTGCAAAAGCACTACCACCGCCAAGAAAGTCTTCGCAAAAAGGTCCGTCCACGAACAACCGCTAGGCAGGCGGTACTAAGCTCCCGGAGCGGTACTACCGTTGACCAGGGGCGGTACTACCGCCAGCGAGCGGTACTACCGCTGGCTGCAGCGGTACTACCGCTAGCATTCCAGCGGTACTACCGCTGGGGGCCATTTTGCAAGGAGGAAAGAAACACAGTGGCGGGGGGCCGCTCCAAAGATGAAGGTTAGGGAAAATATGTGAAGTGTGCACGTGCAAAGATAGATTCCACCCAAACCTTTCCACTACGGTTCCCCTCTTAATAGTATGGCTTTCCTATGACTCAAATAAAGAGAATCGTAGAGAGCGCCGTGCTTCTGTTCCATGAATGAGGAGGCGAGTCGTCTTGTGCCGTTGACGTGTGTTATCTGAAACCTTAACACACACGGTTAGTCCTTTACGGTACTGTCATCAATCACCAAAATTACTTAGGCATAAACTATGCCCCAACAATTTATCTTTTGCCAATTGGATGGACAAGAATGCTTAGGAACCTTCTCTAGCTTTATATGCTATCTCATCCGAAGTTCTATTCATGCTTTATCACAAAACTTGAACAAGCACTTGTTGATTCCTCTGTGCGAAGGTGCACTCGGAGTTCTGTATCGTCAAAGGCTGCCTTCCAAAACCTCTTTGAAAATCTCAGTGAGACCAACTCCACAAACTCGGTTCCACTGAATTTCCAAAGCTGATTTGTTTTTCAATCACGGTACCACCGAAACCACAAACTCGATTACACTGAGTTTCCCTGTCAGCTGACAATAGAGGAACTCGGTGATACCGATTTCGTAATCTCGATGACACCAAGAACGAATGGGTATATATTTCAGCGAACATGTTCTTTGAATTCAGATCGTCAAAAACCTCTTCGGCTCAAAAGCCTAAGCTGCCCGAGGTCCCCAGGTCGTCGCCTTTGCCTCCCCGAGCGCTTCCGCCGTTGGGAATTGCCACCGCTGACGGATTCTTCACCGCCGTAGCCGGAACGCCACCAGGTTAGGTTACGGATCCAATCTCCTTCCGCATTCCCCTATTCCATTCTTACGCATTGGGAAAGTTTGTCTGCAAGCCACGATGTGCAAACCCTTCCCTTCCACCAGAGTATCTCGTAGCATAGAGAAAGATGAAATTCTGGATCTGATCTGCTGCAGCATGCGACTCGGTGAGAGCGAGTTTGCAAAATCGGTTCCATCGAATTCCCTTTTTAGGGTTCCTGAGAAGAAACTCGGTGACACCGAGCAGCTCTTTTTGGTCCCACCAAAACAGACTGCCAAGATTTTGTTAAGCGAGTAAGCCTTCTCGGAGACTCCGAAAATGCCAACTCGGTGCCACCGATTTACATCTTGCAGAAGATCATACCCTAAGTTTCAGACTTCAAATTTTGAAAAAGTCCTTCTGTGTTTTGGGATGCTCAACTGTTGTCTTTCATACATTTACTTCATGGGTTTGCTGGTTTGCTACTAAGTTTCTACTTGTTTGCTAAGATGTCTGGATCAGAAGATAGCCAGAATGATTTCAGAGAGCAAAGTGTTGAGATGGACCCAGGCACTTGTCCTGCAAAGACTGACTCTGACCCTGGATCTTACTACTCCCATGGCTTGCCCAAGGAAGCCACCAGGAAGAGGAAGAAACTGGACTCAGATGAAGAACACTCAGACTTTGTGCCAGAGGAAACTTCAGCTTCTCCAAATGCTCCTAAAAAGACTGTCAGGAAATAGTACGCTACTCCTGCTGATCTTAGAGCTCCGGAATCTGCAAGGCAGAGGACATCACTCGCCACTAATAAGCTTGCAAAGAAGGCTGGTGTGAAGAGAGCAAGGAAGATGGTAGTTCATGTTATTGGGAGACAAACTTCTATGTATGAGGACCATGAAGAAGATACTGGTGAAGATGATATATGAGTTCCCCCTAAGAAGAAGAAGCTCCTAGGCCTCCATCCAAGGCAAAGAAGGTTGTAGCTCATAGGAAGACTACACAGGATATTCCTGCACCTGCCAAGGAGAAAGGCCCTGCTTCCAGTGCCTTTGCTACAGAGGAAGAAGAATATGAGAATGCACCTATTCTCAGGAAGCTCTGACCAAATCTGCCAGTTCACAATGCTGCTCACCTAGTAGCAGAAGATATGAGGAAGAGGAAAGATGCAGGTTTGAGGAAATGGAGAGCTATAGATCCATATGCTATAAGGAGAAGAACTGCTGTTGATCCAAGTTTCACACCAAGGACAACAATATTTCTATGAGACTGTCATGTATGACAAGAATCCACCTGTGAGTGATATGAGATATGTTGAGTCGGCTTACATCAAAGAAAACAAATATTTCTTTCCCCATGTACAAGAAAATTTCAGGTTAGTGGACATTGAAGACTTTGTTGGAAAAGAGATGACCCCATGGAATGATGAGCTGATCATGCAATTTTACTCAACTCTTCATTTCTATGGAGATGGTTCTATGGTCTAGACGACTGATGGTCACAAATATGAGTCTATGATTGATGAGTGGGCCACTATCATTCGTACCCCCAAGAAGAAAGAGAGTGATGTGCATGTGTACTGTGAAGCAAAGATGAGCCACAACACCATGGCCAATATGTACAAACCAATTACTCATAAGTATTTGGCTAGTCACAAGATGGGCTTAGTATACTTCTTGCAAGCAGGGATACCGACAACTAACACCATTCTGAGACAGACCTTGATGCCCAAGTTAGGTGATGATAGGATGATTCGAGGTCATTCCATCAATTTGCTTCACCATTTGGACTCTCACACTAGATTCAGAGTGATGGACTTGATAGTAGAGACTATCTGGAGGACTGCTGATGATCAGAAAAGATCTTGTGGATATGCCCATTACATTTAGATCCTTATCAATGCAAAGCTAGGCAAGCATGCATATCTCCTTGATCATCCCCATCTACCCCTTCAGCCAGAATTTGAAGACAAT